>NC_135232.1:1023072538-1024435038 GCF_051348905.1 Ranitomeya variabilis
GCTCCCGGTATGTAGCTGGTGATGGTGAGTAGTGTATAAAGAAATGGAGGACACAAGTTTGCAGTCTCTTTACCTGGTTTACTGGAGACTTCATGTATCCACAGTCCAGGGCACCAGATCACAGGTACAGGCAGGGTTCGGCTGGCTTGGAAGCAAGTTCAGAGTCGCCTTTACCAGGTGGCGTTAGAAGCCTTCCTATCAGCGCTTTGATGTAGTCCCTTGCTTCCTGTGCCTTCTATCAAGGTCCTCACAGTTCTCTCTGTCCTCCATAAAGGTGGGACACAAACCTGTATGACAGGTGGCTCGAGCCTTTTTATAGGGTCTTTACCACTGTGTCTCCTGGGTATTAGGGCAGACAGGTGATGTGTAATCCAGCAGCCCTGCCAGTTTCTGCTGTGCCTCCTAGAGTCCAACACAACCTCGGTCTTCCGGCTACCGGGAATCTGCGCTCTACAGGAGGATAGTCCATACGCTAATGTCCTCCCCTGGTGTCACTCTCCTGCACTTCGCTCTCCTGCACACTCACTATACACTGTTCTTCCTTCTCTGTTTCTCTGTCCAGGAGCTGCAGCACCCTCTTGGCGGCACGGCCCCTTCAGTCCTTCAAACTGCTCTCTTCTTTCCTTCCTCTTTCTGCCAGGAGCTGCAGACCCCCACGTCTGCTCAGCTATTCTCCTTTCGTACCAGCTCCGCTTCAGCTGAAGTTCCATGACAAGCTCCTCTCTGTCCTTCCCCAACTCTCCTCTCAGCTTCAGACTGCTCCAGTCTGCTGTCTGGCCTTCTCCCCTACTCTGTCCCTCTGACAGACTGACTGCTTTCCCTCCAAACCAGAATGTCAGAATGTATATATAGAGGAACCACCCACAAACTGGGCCAGGGCTCCCCCTTCTGGCCTGCAGTGTGAACATGTTGTGTGCTTTGTGGTTCCCTGATAGAAGAGATCTGCCCTTGCTTCCAAGCGTGACATCACTCTCCCTGTGAGGAAAGCAATGCCACTGTGACAGCCATGACCCTGGGGTGTCACATGTACATGACCAAATACTGTATTCAATGTTGAAAATGAAAAGATGTCCTTAAAAATTCATATGCTATATAGGTGGTCCATATGGGATCCGATTTTTTAGGTGTTTTTTTAACACAGACATGGAAAAGAAATGTCACCTGAACAGTCCTATTGAATTACACTGAATTACACTGGTCAGTGTGCTGTCCGATTTTTACTCATACAGCATATTTCTGTATAGTACCCTTGTCTGAACAAGTTCTAATTGTAGGCAACATTCCCCACCCTGCTGCTACTTGATACAACACAGAGACCCTGCAGTGGTGGCCAAATCTATGTTTAAGGGTGAAAAGATGGATATCTTACTACTCCGGGGACCTGATTAAGTTAAGATGCTAGTGCAAAAGCTGTCCATGGAGCCTATTTTGAGTTAGCAGGTATACTGACACATTTTATGTGCTTTGGTAATTCAGGTTAATCATTCATAAAACAGTCATTTCTAATCCTCTATATCCAGGAAGTTCTGCACTCACTGATTAAAGGTCTCATCATGATTATTCTTATTGTATAGCCTACAAGAGGATGGCTTAGTTTTATGGCACGTCTCAAATATATAACAATCCAAAACAGAACAAGGAAGCATAGTCCAAATAAAACACAAAAATCTCTATTCACAAATAATTCTAAAATAGATAAGATAAAAACCGAGACACAATTACAAAAAGACTGCTTACCAGAGACATATACTAGTACCTAATTAGTTGCAGACAAATCAAAGAGGAACACTCAAAAGCCTATTTCAGTATAGGATGTCCTGATCAAAAATATATATATATACTGTATACATTAATACAAATAGTAGGAGTAAACACTGCTAAGAACTGAGTAGCTTTCTGTGAGTCTGATATTCAGCATGCAAAGGGTAAATATATCAGTAATCTTATCAAGGCTTAATTCTATTAAAGCTGTAACTTGAAGCCCCTGCATGTATAGAAAGGGTTATACCTGTCATTAACATAAGCTGCATAAGGTGCATTACGCTTATAAATGAACGTGTCAAAATAGACTACAGCAGCCACATAAATATTCATAACTAGATGGTGGCCCGATTCTAACGCATCGGGTATTCTAGAATATGCATGTCCACGTAGTATATTGCACAGCCACGTAGTATATTGCCCAGTGACGTAGTATATTGCCCAGTTACGTAGTATAATGCCCAGTGACGTAGTATATTGCCCAGTGACGTAGTATACAGCACAGAGCAACGCAGTATATTGCACAGCGACGTAGTATACAGCACAGAGCCACGTAGTATATTGGCCAGTCACGTAGTATATTGCCCAGCTACGTAGCATATTGCCCAGCCACGTATGTCACAGGCTAAAAAATAAAAAATAAACATATACTCACCTTCCGAGGGCCCCTTGTAGTTCTAACATACTCACCATACTTGTAGTTCTGTTGCCTGTGTGCGGTGTAGGCGGCAGCTTCCGGTCCCAGGGTGTGATGACATCACAGTCACATGACTGTGACATCATGGCAGGTCCTTCTCGCGCAGGTGCGCAGGACCTGTGATAACGTTGCGGTCACATGACCGTGACTTCATGGCAGGTCCTTGTTGCATACCATCCTTAGCACCGGAACCGGCCACTTGCATGGAGCGGTCACCGGAGCGTCGCGAGGAGCGGGAAAGGCGGCGGAAGGTAAGTATATAATGATTTTTTATTTTTTTTATTTTTTTAACATTAGATGTTTTTACTATTGACGCTGCATAGGCAGCATCAATAGTAAAAACTTGGTCACACAGGGTTAATAGCGGCGGTAACGGAGTGAGTTACCTGCGGCATGAATGAATATCCGTGACAGAAAGAAAGACAGAAGGACAGAAAGACGGAAGTGACCCTTAGACAATTATATAGTAGACATGCTAGTATACATATAATTCCATGGACCAATATCCCCGTACATAAATATATAAAGTGCAAAGGCTAAGAGAGATGGTATAGGAATAGGAACCCCCCAGGAAGAAGTGATATGCGTCAGGGATCTGCACTGCCTCTACCAGGTCATATACCCTCTCCCTTAGCATTTGCACTTTACTTACCTTTATTTACTTTTGCTGCTACTTCGCTGCTCTGTTGTCTTGCTGTGCTATATATTTATGTACGGGATATTGGTCCATGGAATTATATGTATACTAGCACATTATGAATATTTATGTGGCTGCTGTAGTCTATTTAGACAGGTTAATTTATAAGCACTGTGCACTTTATGCAGCTTATGTTAATGACAGGTATAACCTTTTGTGTACATACAGGGGGTTCAAATTACCTTGATAAGATCACTGATATATTTACCCTTTGCATGCTAAATATCAGAATCATAGAAAGCTACTCAGTTCTTAGGAGTGTTTACGCCTACTATTTGTATTAATATATATATATATATATATATATATATATATATATATATATATATATACATTTGATCAGGACATCCTATATTGAAATAGGCTTTTGAGTGTTCCTCTTTGATTTGTCTGCAACTAATTAGGAACTGGTATATGTCTCTGGTAAGCAGTCTTTTTGTAATTGTGTCTCTATTTTATTTTATCTATTTTAGAATTATTTGTGAATAACGATTTTTGTATTTTATTTGGCCTATGCTTCCTTGTTCTGTTTTGTATTGTTCTTATTGTGTTCAGTCACTTACTGCGCACAGATGGGAATGGTATATTCTGAGTGCCACATTGGCTTCACTAATACACAATCACATTCGTGCACAGCTCAGTACTTTTACTTTATTCTACCTACAATTATACACTGTAGAAAAAGTCAGGACTAAAGACATGAAGATCTCCTGGCTGCTCATTTTAAAAGCTAAGCCAACGTTCCTCTCCATTAGTTGACGCAAAGACAGAGAAGAGCTACTTTAGGCTACTTTCACACTAGCGTCATGTGACGGATGTCGCAATGCGTCGTTTTGGAGAAAAAACGCATCCTGCAAAGTTGCCCGCAGGATGCGTTTTTTCTCCATACACTTGCATTAGCAACGCATTGCGACGTATGGCCACATGTCGCATCCGTCGTGCGTGTCTTGTTTTTGGCGGCCGCGACGCACAAAAAAACGTTCAATGTAACGTTGTTTTGTGCGTTGGGTCCGCCATTTTCTCGGGTCTGCCCCCTCCTCCCTGGAACTCACAATGGGCAGCGGATGCGTTGTAAAACTGCATCCGCTGCCCACGTTGTGCTACATTAACACACTGTCCGTCGGTACGTCGGGCTGACGGTTTGTGACGGCCCGTACCGACGGACTAGTGTGAAAGTAGCCTTAGTCAGCCGGCCTCCTTCACAAGCTGCCGCGGTCACTTGCTGGAGCACAGTGCCAGAAATGTGTTGTGACTGATGGAGCAGATACCAGGGGATCAGGGAAGGCTGCACAATTGCAGCCAGGTAATTTTTATCTTAAATGCTTCCGCTAAAGACAGAAAATTCTTCTACCAGCGCTGCTCTAGGTGATTGGCAGGACTCTCACTGTGGGCGACAACTGTCAGTCATGTGCAGCAGCGCTGGGAAGAGCCGGCCCGGGGCAGTGCTGGACTAGTCTCATCTCCAGCTATGGTTCCCGGCCAGATCTTTAACCCCTTCATGACCTTGGGATTTTCCTGTTTTTCCGTGTTCGTTTTTCGCTTCCCTTCTTCCCAGAGCCATAACTGTTTTATTTCTCCGTCTATATGGCCATGTGAGGGCTTTTACATTTTTTTTATTTTTTTCACATTTTTTTTAACTTTTTTTTTACTTTTGCCATGCTTCAATAGCCTCCATAGAAGGCTAGAAGCAGGCACAACCCGATCACCTCTGCTACATAGCAGCGATCTAATGTTCGCTGCTATGCAGCAGAATTGCAGGTGTGCTGTGAGCGCCGACCACAGGGTGGCGCTCACAGCTACCGGCGATCAGTAACCATAGAGGTCTCAAGGACCTCTATGGTTACAATGGAGAAGCATCACCGACCTCCGATCATGTGACGGGGGTCGGCGATGCGCTCATTTCCGGCCGCCCCCGGTAGTTAAATGCCGCTGTCTGCGTTTGACAGCGGCATATAACTAGTTAATAGGCGCGGGCAGTTCGCGATTCTGCCCGCGCCTATTACGGGCACATGTCAGCTGTTCAAAACAGCTGACAGGTCCCGGCTTTGATGCGGGCTCACCACCGGAGCCCGCATCAAAGCGGGGCTTCTGACCTCGGACGTACTATCCCGTCCGAGGTCAGAAAGGGGTTAAAGTATATTTTCCCTGACACACCAGAAGGTGGTTTGGGCAGCATGAATCAGCTGATAAGTTCACTTTAAAGCTTATTTCTGTATATTATTTTTATCTGGAAATCTCCTATAATCAGATGATTTGTCTTTATACTCACATTTTTGTTTTTAAGAAAAGTCCCAATAAATGGTAGGGGTCTAGGACCGGGTATTCCATATTGTTTGAATATTCTGTATGGCCAGATTGCGTAACTAGAAAAAAAATGACTCTTATTATCACATTTTATCCATTGATAATGATTATTGACTAATATTTCGAATATTAGACCATTCCTAGTCATTTTAATATTAACTAATAGCCTCAAGTGCAATCAGTTTTACAAAGGGAATTGTCATATCCAATGAATCTGTGTCTGAATATTTGTGAAATCATTAACAATCATATTATTTGTGCGACAGATTGGATCCTCACAAATCATATGCTGCCCATACACAGCTGTCAGCTCTCTCACACACACAGCAGAACAGGCTGTCAATCAAAGAGCAGAGGAATAATTACCATGTGCTCACAGTGTAGAGAGCGATGGCTGTAATAGCTTCCTGTACCATTCAATGACTGGGAACAAGAAACTACAGGGAGAATACAACTTCATTTCCTCCCTGTAGCCGCTGCTTCAGTAAGCCACTAAACAGGATTTACCGTATATGCTATTTACTGGCAGCTTATACCTATATATGCAGGTTAATAGAGTTTTTATTGAGGTGACAGGAAAGTTAATGGGGCTCACATAAAACTGCCTGCAGAGCTTGTATAAAATGAGTGTTAGCAGTGTTATATGTAACGGCTGCTCTCTGTTGTCCTTATCTATATGTCTCACATTGATAATGCCCCTGATGAGATTCATGATGAACTGTGGTGTTCCTTAATGTGCCTTAAAGTGAATCTGTTAGGAAGATCAACCATCTTAAGTCTATGGGCATCTAGGTCATAGGAAGTTGAATAAAATGATACATTATTATCTGTGATCCAATATCTTATTCCAGAGAAATCCTTGTTTTTCTTATATGTAAATGAGCTGTTCAGGGCTATAGGCTAGACACTGATCTGCATGAGACTCCGCCTCCAAAGATTATAATAAGTGAAAGGGGGAGTGATCGGTGTGATGTGTAATGGTCCCTCTCTGCTCTCCTGTTCTCACTGCAGAGTTGTGTGTCATCTCACAGGCAGATAGCATTACAGTAAAGCTGAGCTGTGAGAGCTGCAGCAAATGTGTTTGTAAGGAGATAAAGTTCAGTTATACTGTTTTGTTTAAGTTTTCTATGTTTTAGGGTGGAGTCAATCAGGAACTCAGGGTGAAGACAATCAGGAGCAACACAGGTTCAAATATTTGGGTTAGCATGGAATTGCTCAGAGGGAAGAGCTTCCTCCTGGTGCACAAGCGCTGGTGGGTTCGAGTCCTTTAAGTTTGTAAAATGGGGTTTCTTATGGTGGGTTCTGCTGTTTTGGTACCTTAGGGGCTCTGCCAATGTGACATGGCACCCTCAAACAGTCCAGCAGAAACTGAACTTCAATATGGTGCCTTTTCCCTTTTTAGCTTTGCAAAAGTAGTATTCCCCCACATCTGGGGTATCGGCATACTCAGGAGAAATAGCACAACAAGTTGTATAGTGCAATTTCTCCTGTTACCCTTATGAAAATTCAAAATTTGGAGCCAAAATAACATTTTTTGTGGGGAAAATGTTTTTTATTTTTTTATTTTCACGGCTCAACGTTATAAACTTCTATGAAGTACCTGGGGGCTCAACACACATCTAAATACATTCCTTGAAGGATCTAGTTTCCAAAATGGGGTCACTTGTGGGGGGGAGGTTTCCACTGTTTAGGCACATCAGTGGCTCTCCTATCGAAACACGACGTCCGCTAATTATTCCAGGAAATTTTACATTAAAAAAGTCAAATGAAGCTCCTTCCCTTCAAAGCCCTTCTGTGCGCCCAAACAGTAGTTTTCTCCCTCATATGTGGTATCAACGTACTCAGGAGAAATTGCACTACATTTTGTATGGTGCAATTTCTTCTGTTACCCTTATGAAAATGCAAAATTTGGGCTAAAATTAAATTTTTGAGGGGAAAATGTGATTTTATTTTAAATTTTCACGGCTCAATGCTATAAACTTCTGTGAAACACATGAGGGTTCAATGTGCTCATCACATCATCTAAATCAGTTCCCGGAGGGGTCTAGTTTCCAAAATGGTGTCACTTGTGAGGGATTTTTATTGTTTAGCACAGCAGATGCTCTCCAAACGTGACATGGCGTACGCCAATTTTTACAGCAAATTTTGCAATCAAAAAGTCAAATGCTGCTCCTTCCCTTTCGAGTGGTTTTCTTCCTCATATGGGGTATTGGCAAGCTCAGGAGAAATTGCACAACAAATTTTGAGATCCATTTTTTTCCTGTTATCCTTGTCAAAATGAAAAAAATTGGATCTGAAGTAAATTTTTTGTGAAAAAAAATTAAATGTAAATTTTTTTCATTACAAAAGTTCCTGTGAAGCACCTGAAGTGTAAATAAACTTTTTGAATGTGGTTTTGAGCACCTTAAGGGGTGCAGTTTTTAGAATGGTGTAATTTGGGGTATTTTCTATCATATATACCACTCAAAGTCGCTTCAAATGTGCTGTGGTCCCTAAAAAAATTTTTTTTTACATTTTTGTTGGAAAAAGGAGAAGTCATTGGTCAACTTTTAATCCTTATAACTTCCTAACAACAAAAAAAAGTTTCAAAAATTGTGCTGATGTATAGTAGACATCTGGGAAATGTTATTTATTAACTATTTTGAGTGATACATCACTCTGATTTAAGGGCATAAGAATTCAAAATATGAAAATTGATAAATTTTCAAAATTTTCGCCAAATTTCCTTTTTTTTTTCACAAATAAGTTATATCAAAGACATTTTACCATGAAGTACAATCACGAAAAAATGATCTCAGAATCAGAGGGATCAGTTGAAGTGGGCAATGTTATAAAGTTAAAAAAAAAATATTCACATATGTAAAAAAAAAAAATTCCTAAATAAAGAAAAAAAATATGTTGCTCCCATAAATACATTTCTTTAGCTAAATAAAAAAACAATAAAAGTACACATATTTAGTATCGCCGCGTCCGTAACGACCCGACCTATAAAACTGTCCCACTAGTTAACCCCTTCAGTGAACACCATACAAAAAAAAAAACGAGGCAAAAAGCAACGCTTTATTATCATACCGCCAAACAAAAAGTGGAATAACACGCAATCAAAAATACGGATATAAATAACCATGGTACCGCTGAAAACGTCATCTTGTCCCGCAAAAAACAACCTGCCATACAGCATCATCAATGAAAAAATAAAAAAGTTATAGTCCTCAGAATAAAGCGATGGAAAAATAATTATTTTTTCTATAAAATAGTTTTTATCGTATAAAAGCGCCAAAACATTAAAAAATGAATAAATGAGGTATCACTGTAATCGTACTATCCCGAAGAGTAAAACGGCTTTATTAACTTTACCAAATGTGGAACGGTATAAACACCCCCCCAAAAGAAATTCATGAATAGCTGTTTTTTTGTCATTCTGCCTCACACAAATCGGAATATAAAGCGATCAAAAAATGTCACATGCTCGAAAATGGTACCAATAAAAACGTCAACTCGTTCTGCAAAAAACAAGACCTCATATGACTCTGTGGGCTGAAATATGGAAAAATTATAGCTCTCAAAATGTGGAGACGCAAAAACTATTTTTTGCAATAAAAAGCGTCTTTTAGTGTGTGACAGCTGTCAATCACAAAAATACGCTAAAAAATCTGCTATAAATAGTAAATCAAACCCCCCTATATGACTCCCTTAGTTAGGGAAAAATAATAAAATTAAAAAAATGTGTTTATTTCCATATTCCCATTAGGGTTAGGGTTAGGGTTAGGGTTGGGGCTAGGGTTAGGGCTAGGGTTGGGGCTAAGGTTAGGGTTAGGGTTGGGGCTAGGGTTAGGGTTGGGGTTAGGGCTACAGTTATGGTTGGGGCTAAAGTTAGGGTTAGGGTTGGGGATAAAGTTAGGGTTAGGGTTGGGGCTAAAGTTAGGGTTTGGATTACATTTACGGTTGGGATTAGGGGTGTGTCAGGGTTAGGGGTGTGGTTAGGGTTATGGTTGGGATTAGCGTTAGGGGTGTGTTGGAGTTAGGAGTGTGGTTAGGGTTGGGATTAGGGTTAGGGGTGTTTTGGGGTTAGGGGTGTGTTGGGTTTAGGGTTAGGGGCATGTTCAGGTTAGGGGTGTGGTTAGGTTTATGGTTAGAGTTGGGATTAGGGTTAGGGGTGTCTTTGGGTCAGGGTTTCAGTTAGAATTGGGGGCTTCCACTGTTTAGGCACATCAAGGGCTCTCCAAACGCGACATGGCGTACGATCTCAATTCCAGCCAATTCTGCGTTGAAAAAGTAAAACAGTGCTCTTCCCTTCCGAGCTCTCCCGTACGCCCAAACAGGGGTTTACCCTAACATATGGGGTATCAGCTTACTCAGGACAAATTGGACAACAACTTTTGGGGTCCAATTTCTCTTGTTACCCTTGGGATAATAAAAATTTTGGGGCTAAAAAAACATTTTTGTGGGAAAAAATTATTTTTATTTTCACGGCTCTGCGCTATAAACTGTAGTGAAACACTTGGGGGTTCAAAGTTCTCACAACACATCTAGATAAGTTCCTTGGGGGGTCTAGTTTCCAATATGGGGTCGCATTCCAAACGGCGCTCCTTCCCTTCCGAGCTCTGCCATGCGCCCAAACGGTGGTTCCCCCACATAAGGGGTATCAGTGTACTCAGGACAATTTGGACAACAACTTTTGGGGTCCAATTTCTCTTGTTACCCTTGGGAAAATAAAAATTTGGGGGGCTAAAAAATCATTTTTGTGGAAAAAAAATGATTTTTTATTTTCACGGCTCTGCGTTATAAACTGTAGTAAAACACTTGGCTGTTCAAAGCTCTCAAAACACATCTAGATAAGTTCCTTAGGGGTCTACTTTCCAAAATGGTGTCACTTGTGGGGGGTTTCAATGTTTAGGCACATCAGGGGCTCGCCAAACGCAACATGGCGTCCCATCTCAATTCCAGTCAATTTTGCATTGAAAAGTCAAAAAGCGTTCCTTCCCTTCTGAGCTCTGCCGTGCGCCCAAACAGTGGTTTACCCCCACATATGGGGTATCGGCATACTCAGGACAAATTGTACAACAACTTTTGGGGTCCATTTTCTCCTGTTACCCTTGGTAAAATAAAACAGATTAGAGCTGAATTAAATTTTTTGTGAAAAAAAGTTAAATGTTCAGTTTCTTTTAAACATTCCAAAAATTCTTGTGACACACCTGAAGGGTTAATAAACTTCTTGAATGTGGTTTTGAGCACCTTGAGGGGTGCAGTTTTTAGAATGGTGTCACACTTGGTAATTTTCTATTATATAGACCCCTCAAAATGACTTCAAATGTGATGTGGTCCCTAAAAAAAAGGGTGTTGTAAAAATGAGAAATTGCTGGTCAACTTTTAACCCTTATAACTCCCTAACAAAAAAAATTTTGGTTCCAAACTTGTGCTGATGTAAAGTAGACATGTGGGAAATGTTACTTATTAAGTATTTTGTGTGACATATCTCTGTGATTTAAGGGCAGAAAAATTCAAATTTGGAAAACTGCGACATTTTCAAAATTTTCACCAAATTTCCATTTTTTTCACAAATAAACGCAGGTAATATCAAAGAAATTTTACCACTATCATGAAGTACAATATGTCATGAGAAAACTTTGTCAGAATCATCAGGATCCGTTGAAGCGTTCCAGAGTTATAACCTCATAAAGGGACAGTGGTCAGAATTGTAAAAATTGGCCTGGTCATTAACGTGCAAACCACCCTTGGGGCTTATGGGGTTAATTGCATATACAAGGGTAATCTGAAGTTTAATAGTTTTTAAATGCTGTCTAGCTGGCTTAACTGCTAGATGGAGAAAATAACGTTTTATTCTCCCAGCAGCCACTCGCTTCTCATTATTGCGCTGTGAGTGCAAATGTAATCATTCCCATGCACACTGACTTACAGGCTGCTTTGCTGAATGTGTACACTCATCTGCAGGTAAATAGCATTTTTGGTGGTGACAGGTTCTCATTAATGAGAAAAGATAAAAGTGTTCATTTAAAGGGTGTATCTGAGACTTTGTGAAAAACAAAGAACGTGCCTAAACACTAACAGGCAGGTCACAGACTGCTCCTGCCAGCAATTCAGCTGCCTCTGCTGATGTGACATTGACAGAGCAGCGGCTTCTATCCCCCCTTGCTCTGTCTACGGGGAGTGACTTCCAAAATCTTTCTGATTGATAGCCGGTTCCTCCAGTAAGGAAGCGACAATCTGACTGTCAATCAGAATGACGTCAGAGCTAGTAGTAACTACTTGCCTGTTAGTGCTTAGGTACATTCTTTGTTTTTCACAAAGTCCAGGGTATCCCCTTTAACAAAACAAGATGTGCAGTAATGTGGTAACATATTAGGCTCAGCACCTACTGCTGATCTCAGGAATAGGAGGCGGCAGGAACGTTTATCGTAAATATATCCCATCTATTAATGAGGAACATGTACATTCAGGATCATGGATACAAAGTCACCATCCTTCTCCTGCTATATCAAAACAACAGACAAAGTACTTCATATAAAGAGAGCGTGAAGGATAGGAAACTTACTAAGTGAGAAGTGCCAGCAGTGAGATGAGCAGGATCCAGCTTTCTTTGGAGAATTCTGGGACGAGATACATGCTTAATCTTTCTTGGTTGTTATCTTAGTAATCTTTCTTCGATGTTGCGCTCTCTTCAATTTGACAGGACTTTCCCTTCTTCTTCTTGACTTTCTTCCTCCACTTCTGACTATCCCTGGGCTGCTGTTTATATTCTGCTCCCTCCCCTGTGGTGATGTTTAATTGCTCCCTCCCCATAAGAATAGTGCTGACTTAAGACCAGGGACTTGTGTGCACAGAGATAATATCTACTTCTAATTTTTTTCTACCTCACAGACTGTGGATTTGCTGTAATAAATCCTGCATGTGCAGAAAAACCCAGAGTGTTTGTAGACCCTGCTCAGATCACCTTGACATCAAGAATCTTATGAAGATTCTCAGTGTAAGGGCTCATACAGATCTGCGAGAAAAACGGAAGAGTGCAATCTGATACAAAATTGGATTGCACTCTGACTAATGTTATTTTATGTTATTTAGAGTCCTTGCTCATCTGTGATTTTTGTCTCAGCTCAGATTGGACTGAGAAAAAAAATGCAGCATACTGCAAATATCCTTGTATTTCGGACAAGACTCGCCAATGCAAGTCAATGGGTTTGATTAAAAAATCAATAGCCTTGTAAGGGGCCATGGATATTGACAGCTGACATGAAGCCCAGAGGTTAGTAATAGAGAGGTGTCTATAAAACGCCTCCATTACTAACCCCATAGTCAAACTGTAAAAAAAAATAACACCAAGAATACAATCCTTTATTTGAATCCATTGAAGCCTGTGTCCCCTGTAAAAGAGTTAAAAAAACATATTCCTCACCTCTCCGATGAGAAGATGATAATCCGTCCAGCAACGTGTCTAGCTCTGCTACATCTAGATGGCATCCTGAATTGTTGCATGATGCAACAATACAGCCTGCCATCCAGCAGAGACACTGAGCTGCACTTGTTTGAGCAGCTCAGTGACTCGCGGTGATGTGATAAAGTTATCCAATTAACTCCTTTCACCTCTCTGACGTCACAGCGAGTGTGAGAAAAGTCTCACGCTTGTGGTACGGTCAGAAAGGCATCAGAGTTCAGAGCCAATGAATTCCTGTAACTTCAGTGACATCAGTCACCATGGCGCACCCGTTGACGTCATTGAGATGAACGGAGGTCATTGGACATGAGCCCTCATCACCTTTTTCCCTTCACCATGAGGTACAGAGGTGTGCAAAAGATGTGCATCTCAGTGCCTCTGCTGCCTGACATGCTGAATGCTCGCATCATGCCAATAAGATGTAGCAGAGCTAGAGTTGGCTATGGACAAATGGATTATTATCTTCTCATCAGAAAGGTGAGGAAAATGATTGTTTATGTTTTTAAATTCTGTTGCAGGGGATATGGGCTCAGAGGATTATCTTCACCTCGGGGACAAGTGAGCGATATGGCTGTTTATTATTTTAATTGTTTTACAGGGGACATTGGCTTCAGTGGAATGGACATTGGGGTGAGTATAAGTTTGCTTTTTTATTTTTAAATAAGCAAACAAATGTCACTGTCGTTATTTCAAATAAAGGACTTTATTCAGG
This sequence comes from Ranitomeya variabilis, assembly GCF_051348905.1. NCBI lineage: Eukaryota > Metazoa > Chordata > Amphibia > Anura > Dendrobatidae > Ranitomeya > Ranitomeya variabilis. Next base: position 1,023,086,160 of record NC_135232.1, read on the forward strand.
GTGTTTTTTGTTTGCAATATTACTATGGGGTTAGTAATGGGGGCATCTTATAGACGCCTTGCCATTACTAACCCCTGGGCTTGATGTCAGCTGCCAATACAAAGCTGACATCAACACAAATGCTATCACCCCACTTGCCACCGCACCAGGGCAAATGGTAAGAGTGAGGCTAAGTGCCAGAATTGGCACACCTTATGGATGTGCCTTTTTTGGCGCTGCTGAGAGATGATGTTTTTTAGTCTGGGAGGAGGCAAATATCCATGGCCCCTAACCTATTAATATCAGCCCCCCAGCTGTCTGCCTAGCTTTTACTGGTTATTAATTATAGGGGACCCTACATAATTTTTTTGGGGGTGATACTCCATTTGAAAAACTAGTAAAGGCATACAGTTGTAAGCTGACATTAATAGCCTACTCAACTCCATGGGCATTACCCCCTTCCCAGGCTATGAACATCTTCTCCCAGCTGTCCACTTTCTCTCTGTTGGTTAATAACATTTTGAGAGATCCCATTTTTATCAGAAATGTATTTATGTAGTGCTAAATTACATCTGCAAGCTACACACGTAAAGCACTCATATATCTCAATAATATATTTCTATCTATCTATCATCTATCTAACACAAATATGTATATATATACATATTCCATATATATATATATATATATATATATATATATATATATACTGTATATATATATGCACTATATATGTATTTCTACATCTACAGTACAGACCAAAAGTTTGGACACACCTTCTCATTTAAAGATTTTTCTGTATTTTCATGGCTATGAAAATTGTAAATTCACACTGAAGGCATCAAAACTATGAATTAACACATGTGGAATTATATGCTAAACAAAAAAGTGTGAAACAACTGAAATTATGTCTTATATTCTAGGTTCTTCAAAGTAGCCACATTTTGTTTTGATGACTGCCTTGCACACTCTTGGCATTCTCTTGATGAGCTTCAAGAGGTAGTCACCGGGAATGGCTTTCACTTCACAGGTGTGCCCTGTCAGGTTTAATAAGTGGGATTTCTTGCCTTATAAATAGTGTGGGGACCATCAGTTGTGTTGTGCAGAAGTCTGGTGGATGCACAGCTGATAGTCCTACTGAATAGACTGTTAGAATTTGTATTATGGCAAGAAAAAAGCAGCTAAGTAAAGAATAACTAGTGGTTCTCATTACTTTAAGAAATGAAGGTCAGTCAGTCCGAAAAATTGGGAAAACTTTGAAAGTGTCCCCAAGTGCAGTGGCAAAAACCATCAAGCGCTACAAAGAAACTGGCTCACGTGAAGACTGCGCCAGGAAAGGAGGACCAAGAGTCACCTCTGCTTCTGAGGATAAGTTTATACAAGTCACCAGCCTCAGAAATCGCAGGTCAACAGCAGCTCAGATTAGAGACCAGGTCAATGCCACACAGAGTTCTAGCAGCAGACACATCTCTACAACAACTGTTAAGAGGAGACTTTGTGCAGCAGGCCTTCATGGAAAAATAGCTGCTAGGAAACCACTGCTAAGGACAGGCAACAAGCAGAAGAGACTTGTTTGGGCTAAAGAACCCAAGGAATGGACATTAGACCAGTGGAAATCTGTGCTTTGGTCTGATGAGTCCAAATTTGAGATCTTTGGTTCCAACCACTGTGTCTTTGTGCGATGCAGAAAAGGTGAACGGATGGACTCTACATGCCTGGTTCCCACCATGAAGCATGGAGGAGGAGGTGTGATGGTGTGGGGGTGCTTTGCTGGTGACACTGTTGGGTATTTATTCAAAATTGAAGGCATACTGAACCAGCATGGCTACCACAGCATCTTGCAGCGGCATGCTATTCCATCCAGTTTGCGTTTAGTTGGACCATCATTTATTTTTCAACAGGACAATGACCCCAAACACACCTCCAGGCTGTGTAAGAGCTATTTGACCAAGAAGGAGAGTGATGGGGTGCTACGCCAGTTGACCTGGCCTCCACAATCACCAGACCTGAACCCAATCGAGATGGTTTGGGGCGAGCTGGACCGCAGAGTGAAGGCAAAAGGGCCAACAAGTGCTAAGCATCTCTGGGAACTCCTTCAAGATTGTTAGAAGACCATTCCCGGTGACCACCTCTTGAAGCTCATCAAGAGAATGCCAAGAGTGTGCAAAGCAGTCATCAAAGCAAAAGGTGGCTACTTTGAAGAACCTAGAATATAAGACACGATTTCAGTTGTTTCACACCTTTTTGTTAAGTATATAATTCCACATGTCTTAATTCATAGTTTTGATGCCTTCAGTGTAAATGTACAATTTTCATAGTCATGAAAATACAGAAAAATCTTTAAATGAGAAGGTGTGTCCAAACTTTTGGTCTGTACTGTATATATATACAGTATATATATGTACAGTATATACAGGGTGGGCCATTTATATGGATACACCTGGGTGGGCCATGTTTATGGATACACCTAAATAAAATGGGAATGATTGGTGATATCAACTTCCTGTTTGTGGCACATTAGTATATGGGAGGGGGGAAACTTCAAGATGGGTGGTGAACATGGAGGCCATTTTGAAGTCTGCCATTTTGGATCCAAATTTGTATTTGTATCCAAATAAATGGCCCACCCTGTATTCATACAGATGTGCTCAAAAGTTTACATACCCCAGCAGAATGTTTGCTTTCTTGACCTTTTTTCAGAGAATATAAATAACTAGCTGTTTCCAGCCAGCTAACGCTCGGCACGCTCATTGATATCTAATTAACGCTGATGATGATTATGCAATTAAATGTACGTTTACCTTGGCTGAAGTGGTTGAATTACATAGAAAGGAAGTGCTGCATGTGGTAATGTGTGGGGACGGAGCCTCATGTGGTAATGTGTGGAGACGGAGCCTCGTGTGGTAATGTGTGGGGACGGAGCCTCGTGTGGTAATGTGGGGGGCGGGATTATGTGTGGTGATGTGGTGGGGGGCAGGATTATGTGTGGTGATGTGGTGGGGGGCAGGATTATGTGTGGTGATGTGGTGGGGGGCGGAATTATGTGTGGTGATGTGGTGGGGGGGCGGGGTTATCTGTGTTAATGTGTTGACGGGCGGGATTACGTGTGATGATGTGGTGGAGGGGCAGGATTATGTGTGGTAATGTGGTGGGGGGTGGGATTATGTGTGGTAATGTGGTGGGGGGCGGGATTATCTGTAATAATTTGGTGGGAGGCGGGATTATGTGTGGTGATGTGGTGGGGGGTGGGATTATGTGTGGTGATGTGGTGGGAGGCGGGATTATGTGTGGTAATGTTGTGGGGGGTGGGATTATGTGTGGTGATGTGGTGGGGGGCAGGATTATGTGTGGTAATGTGGGGGTGGGATTATGTGTGGTAATGTGGTGGGGGCGGGATTATGTGGTAATGTGGTGGGGGGCAGGATTATGTGTGGTAATGTGGTGGGGGCGGGATTATGTGTGGTGATGTGGTGTTGCAGCACCCCAGAGTCCTGGTCGTTGCAGTACTGTCGCTCCGCCACTAAGGGGAGTGATGGTACGTCTGATTGCACTAAAAGAGTTCACCTTGCAGGTATCACAGACACACATTACACTTCACACTCCGGCCACCAGGGGGAGCAAAGGGTTCTATGTATTAGGCCACTCCTCACACTCTGGTAAAACTGGGGGTTGGATAGGAAGTCAGGGAGAAAGTAGCTGGGGAGAGCTCGAGAGAGGACCTGTCAGGGGTGGGATCCTGACAGAGCCCTAGAAAAGGACAGTTCATTATGGAGCTGTGCCTGTGCCTTATAGCAGCAGACTCCCAAGAAAGGACACGAAGCGAAGCATATTGTGGAGAAGTGAGAAACGGGATCACAGCACAAAGGAGATAGAACCAGAAGGAGTCGTGCCTCAAGATCAGCAACATCCTTCTGAGGCGCGTAGCCGGCGGCCGGAACGCCAAGGAAGTAAGAGACTCTATGCATTACTTTGAACTACGGCCGGGCAGTTAACTTTAGGTTGGCTGTCTAACTTTTACACCTAACGAAGACAACAGAGGCAATTGTGGGAAAGGGGCGTCTCTAGGGTCCCTATAAAATAACTCCAGGCCTACCCCGTCATACGGGTGCGTCCTATCCATATCATCTGGGGGACGGAGAGAGAAAGAACAGAAACATGCACGACAGTTGTGAGGACTATCCCGTGGTGCTCAGCAGGGAAGTACTACAACACCCAGGCGCTAGTAGGTAGGCACTGATCTCCACCTGCAAAGGGAACTCTGGATGTACCTTCGGACCGGCCGGTCTCAGCCATTGCTGAGGATTGCGGATGCCGAAGCCTTCAGTAAAGAGGTAAAGAGACTGCAACCCTGTGTCCTCGCTATTTACTGCGGCCTACACCACCACCTACACCTTTTATTGGGCGCCCCTTAGCAGGACCACGGACCGGGTCGGGCCACCGTGACATCCTCAGAACTGATAGACCCGGTACCGAGTACCCCGTCGTCCTGCGTCTGGGGGCCACTCCAACTTGGCGTCACGAACAGGATCTACTTAAGCCTGAAGAATCAGGTCATGTGTGCCTTGGAACTGTGATTGAATTGTGCTTGAACTGTGATTTATTGCAAAAACTGTGTGTTGCTATTTGCCGCCAAAATCCGCCAACGCCGTGCACGAGGGGAGGAGCCATAGCTTCGTGGGCGGAGCCGGCCAAAAAGAGCGCGGAACAAGAAGACACTGTGAGGTGCCGATTCCGGAAGAGAAACCCCGACTTCCAGCAGGTTAGCAGGGGGGAGGAATGGCCATGTCTGATTCGGGAGGAGCGGAGGCGGCGGACGCAGCCGCAGACCCAGGGGCACCTCCGGGCCCCACAGTAGACACCGCCGCGGGCCTTGTACCACCGCCGGTTGCCGCAGAGCTTGCCGCACCCATCAGCCAACCGGATACTGCCGCGGCTACAGCAGCCATAATGCCCTTCTCCATGCCGTACCTACCTGGAGCAGCCTGGCTCCCGCGATACTCTGGAGAATCACACACACTAACTGACTTTAAAGAAGGGTTCTGCAGCCTGCTCGAGTTCATATGATAACAGGCCAACTCTTTGGAGCGGCTCTGAGAGAAGTGAAGTCCTGGCCTGCCGCAGATAAGAGAACTGCGCAGCAGGTCTTTGCAAAGCTTAAAGCCACCTTTGACACCCGCACTGCTACGGAAATTAAATTGACGTTCTATGGGTGCAAGCAGAGGCTGCAGGATAGCTTACGGGACTATGCCCTTAATCTCCAGGAGGCACTGCGGGCCATCAAGCAGAGTGACCCAGACAGCATGCAAGATGAAGATAAACTCCTGAAAGAGCGGTTCATCGAGGGGCTCTTGTGCAGTCACCAAAGGGCTCAATTACACTTCCTGGCCATGCAGAATCCAGACCTGACTTTTGCGCAATTCAAAGATAAAGCCATCCAGGCGCTACCAGAGCGACAGCCCAGCCGTGCCATACTTCCCAGGTGTCAAGCCCTCACGTACCACTAGGAGGTGGCGCCGGATACGCCAGTTTCCGCCGAGGCCGATGCCCAGATCCTGGAAGACGACTCCCCTGCAGGACTACGCCTCCAGATGCAGGAGCTGACCAAGAGCATTGCTGCCCTAGCCCAGACCATACAGTCTCTACAGGAGGCCCCCAAGGAGAAGATCCAGCTGGCTTCCAGACCGGAAGATGTCCCCTGGCAGCGACAGAGGAGGACTCCACCGACCAGAGGCAGGGACAACGATCGCTTTCATCGGGACGGACGACCTATCTGCCGCCGCTGCCACCAGGTGGGCCATCTTGCAACGTACTGTCATTTAAACGAGCAACCCCTGGGGCAGAGGGCCAACCCCCAGGAGTAGGACGATCAGGCCCGCAAAACTGGAGAGCCAAATACATCGGGGGGCGACCACTTCTCCCCATCGTGATCGACGGTATCCCCATGAACGCTTTGCTGGACACTGGTTCCCAGGTGACGACTATGCCTTACATCCTTTATAAACGTTATTGGGAGGACACCGATATTACCCGGGGCCCCGATGATGATTTCACCATAATAGCCAGTAATGGTCAGCCATTGCCACAAGTGGGGTATAAAGAGGTCACCATTAAAGTGGGTCGGTAGAATTGGAGGCTCAGGGGATTGTAATTGTTGATATTGACCACCGCGAATGTAATCCCATGATGACCATTGGTACTAATGTCATAGAAAACTGTTTTGCAGAAGTTATTGTCTTGTTGCAGCAGGTAGCAGAATCAGCTGGCTACAGTGAACAATGCGCCCTGCAAAAAGAAATCAGGGCTCTGATGCAGAGACAGCAGGTGGAGCTGACTGGTGGTGAAATTGGTCATGTCACAGTGAGTGATTCAAACCCTATAGCGATACCCCCCAGGAGTGAAATGCTTATATGGTGTCGGGCAGCCATAGGCCTCAGGGGTAAAGACTATCAGGCTCTGGTAGAACCTGTATATTCAGATAATAGGCCTACCCTCCTGACAGCCAGAGGGGTGGATGACGTCCGCATGGGGAGGGTGCCAGTACGTGTTCTCAACTGTGGGGAGGAGGAAGTCCATCTAACCAAATATGCCACACTTGCCAAACTGTTTACTGTTAATAATAGTGTGATACAGGCACCCGGACCCTTGGTCTCGTCCAATCCGGCGGAGAACAATGGTTCTGCAGGGCAACTGAAAGATTGGTGTCGGGAATTGCACGTGGGCACTGATTCTACCCCATCTCACCAGAAACAGGGGGCCTACATGGTGGTTCATGAGTACGAGCGGGTATTTAGCAAACACCCCCTAGATTTCGGGCAGGTAAAAGGGATTCAACATCATATCCCCACAGGAGACCATTGACCCATAAAAGAGAGATACCGTCCTGTACCCCCAGCTCATTATCAGTGTGCCAAAGGCATGTTGCGGGAGATGAAGGAGGCTGGGGTATTGAGAGACAGTTGTAGCCCCTGGGCCGCTCCATTAGTCCTCGTTAAGAAGAAAGATGGCACAATGAGGATGTGTGTTGATTATAGGCAGTTAAATCGCATTACACATAATGATGCATACCCACTGCCCAGGATAGAGGAGTCCCTGGCTGCTTTAAAATCTGCTAACTACTTCTCTACCTTGGATCTCACCAGTGAGTACTGGCAGGTTCCCGTGGCAGAGGTGGACAAGGAGAAGACGGCCTTCACGACGCCGATGGGTCTCTGCGAATTCAACTACATGCCATTCGGATTGTGCAATGCCCTGGGAACATTCCAGAGGATGATGGAGTGCTGTCTAGGGCACAAGAACTTCGAAACTGTGTTGCTATATCTGGACGACGTCATCGTCTTCTCCAAGACTTATGAGGACCATCTGAAGCACCTGGCCGAGGTGTTCGAAGCCCTGTCCAACTTTGGTCTAAAGGTAAAACCGTCCAAATGCCATCTGCTAAAACCCAAGGTGCAGTACCTGGGCCATGTGGTGAGTGCTGACGGGGTGGCCCCAGACCCCGACAAAGTCACGGTGATCAAGGACTGGCCAAAGCCCGGCAACCTCCATGAGGTCCGGCAGTTCCTCGGGTTGGTAGGCTATTACAGGAGGTTCATCAAGGACTTCACCAAGAATGCCACGCCATTGCAAGACCTGTTGGTGGGCCAATCCAGGAAGACCATGGGTAAGAATACCCCATTTGATTGGAACGAGGGACTGGAAGAATCGTTCACTTGCTTAAAGTTGGCGCTGATGGGAGAAGAGGTACTGGCCTACCCTGAATATGATCAACCGTTTGTGCTGTATACGGATGCCAGCAATGTGGGACTGGGAGCCGTGTTGTCCCAGGTCCAGAAAGGCAAGGAGAGGGTAATCGCTTACGCCAGCAGAAAACTTCATCCCACTGAAAGGAATCCGGACAACTACAGTTCCTTTAAGCTGGAATTCCTCGCCATCGTTTGGGCAGTGACGGAGAGGTTCAAACACTACCTGGCCTCAGCAAAATTCACCGTCTTCACGGATAACAATCCACTAACGCATCTGGACACAGCAAAGCTCGGTGCCTTGGAGCAGCGGTGGATGGCCCGGTTGTCCAATTACGACTTCACCATCAAGTACCGGGCAGGGCACAAGAACGCGAATGCCGATGCATTGTCCCGGATGCCCAACTTGCCAGAAACGAGAGAAGACCCTGAGGCACTTGAAGAGGTAGAGGTGCCCGCTTTCCATCGCCCCAAGGCCACCCAGTGCTCCCATCAGGTGGAGAACAGGCGCAGGAATAAGCAGGGCGCCACACTGAACCCCCTGCCCCATCACGGGTGGGCAGAGACTCAGGATGGTGACCCCGCGGTCCGTCGGGTGAAAGAGCTTCTGACGCAGGCAGGTTTGCATCCCGGTCCGGATGACCCACAAGAGACACAACAGCTGTGGAGGGGGAGAGGCAAACTGTTCATTCTTGACGGTAAGCTGTGCCGGAGAAGCATCGACCCACGCACTCATGAATTGGTATGGCAGATAGTGGTCCCAAGACAAGATGTGCCAATGGTTCTGGGAGCGTACCACGATGGGGCAGGACACTTCGGATTGAGGAAGCTGGAGAGGCTAATCCATGTGAGGTTCTACTGGATTGGCATGAAGAAAGCTATCGAGAAGTGGTGTCGGGAGTGTGGCCCCTGTAGCCTATGAAGGAAGGACTGTGACAGCCAACGGGCTCCCTTGCAGCCCATCATCACCAAACGGCCGCTCGAACTGGTCGCGCTATATCATGTGAAGCTAACACCTAGTCGGTCAGACTATATCTACGCCCTCACCATCGTGGACCACTACTCTAGATTCCTGGTAGTCGTGCCCGTCAAAGATCTAACGGCCAGGATGGCCGCCAAAACCTTCCAGCAGTACTTCTGTATACCCCATGGGTACCCGGAAAAGGTACTGACCGATCAGGGGCCAGCATTTGAAGCGGAGGTGTTCCAGGAGTTCTGCAATCTGTACGGGTGTAAGAAGATCAGAACCACACCGTACCATCCACAAACCAACGGGATGTGTGAGAAGATGAACCAAGTGGTAATCGACTTACTGAAGACTTTACCTGTGGAGGAACGGAACTTATGGCCAACAAGGTTGCCCGACTTAGTAGACATGTACAACCACATCCCAGTGAACTCCACCAACTGCACTCCAGCATACCTGATGCGAGGAACATCTAGTAAGTTGCCTGTTGATCTGGACATGGGGGTCCTAACTCCCGAAGATACGAAGATACCTCGCCAGATGCAGATTGGGATACAGAAAGGCAGCAAAGATACCGCAAAGTACAGGAATGCGTGGAAAGAAGTCTCGCCCAAGCCAGACAAAAACAAGAAAGGGACTACAACCAGCATGCCCCTGTGATTCCCTTGTCACCCGGTGAGCAAGTACTCAAACGGAAGAGGAGGCTACACAAGCTTGACGATCAATGGGAAGCGGAACCGTATACCATCCTGCCATCCGATTTCGACAACACGAAGGTCTGTCTCATCAGCAAAGATAGAGTGGAAACCTCAATGGCAATATCCAGGGACCACCTTAAAATATGCCCTGATAAGTTGAGAGAGAGGGAAACAGATCCAGGAACCTCTCCACCTGTAGAAGAGGAGAAGATGATACACACTGTTCTTGGCGATTTTCCCCAGTCTTGGACTCAAATAAATCAGGCCATCGTGGTACCTGTCTTAACGTTTCGTCAACTGAAACCGCCAGAACTAAATATGGTGCCAGATCATCCGGACCCGCAATCACAGCAGACCCCGCCAGAGGATGCTATGCCAACCGTTGAACCGGCAAGTCCTCCCTCTGCTATCGGAGAATCTGCCATACCCACCAATAGTAGCAGCAGCCCTGAGAGCTCCAGTATGCCAGTGCTACCCAGACTCACTAGAAGTGTTGCTAGAAGACAGTGCACTACACCAGCGATAGCAAGCATAGCGGGCCCTGTTAGGCTAATAGCAACCCCTGCACTGCGGAGGTCTACACGTAGCACTAAGAATCAAACTCCACTTCGCTACAAAACTTGGAGATATTAAGGATAGTTGCTCTGGATTGCGGATGCCGAAGACTTCAGTAAAGAGATAAAGAGACTGCAACCCTGTGTCCTCGTTATTTACTGCGGCCTACACCACCACCTACACCTTTTATTGGGCGCCCCTTAGTAGGACCACGGACCGGGTCAGGCCACCGTGACATCCTCAGAACCGATAGACCCGGTACCGAGTACCCCGTCGTCCTGCGTCTGGGGGACGCTCCAGTGTGGGGGTGGGATTATGTGTGGTAATGTGGTGGGGCGGGATTATGTGTGGTAATGTGGTGGGGGCGGGATTATGTGTGGTGATGTGGTAGGGGGGTTGGATTATGTGTGGTGATGTGGTGGGGGGCGGGATTATGTGTGGTGATGTGGTGGGGGCGGGGTTATGTGTGGTGATGTGGTGGGGGCGGGATTATCTCTGGTAATGTCGTGGGGGGGCGAGATTATGTGTGGTGATGTGGGGGGCGGGATTATGTGTGGTAGGGGGCGGGATTATGTGTGGTAATGTGGTGGGTGCAGGATTATGTGGTAATATGGTGGGGGGGCAGGATTATGTGTGGTAATGTGGTGGGGAGCGGGATTATCTGTGGTAATGTGGGGGGACGGGATTATGTGTGGTGATGTGGGGGCAGGGTTATGTGTGGTAATGTGGTGGGATTATCTGTGGTGATGTGGTGGGGGCGGGATTATATGTGGTGATGTGGTGGGGGGTGGGATTATGTGTGGTGATGTGGTGGGGGGCGGGATTATGTGTGGTGGGGGGCGGGATTATGTGTGTTGATGTGGTTGGGGGCGGGAATTATGTGTGGTGATGTGGTGGGCCAGCGGGATTATGTGTGGTGATGTGGTGGGCCAGCGGGATTGTGTGTGGTAATGTAGTGGGGACGGGATTGTGTGTGGTAATAGGGTGGGGGGCGGGATTCTGTGTGGTGATGTGGTGGGGGGCGGAGCTACTGTGCAGGGGGCAGGATTAGCGAGTAATCACGATGCCTCTTATATATATATATATTCCGAGCTTTCTTTCACCCCCCACATCCGATCACTGGCTCGCTCTTCTTATCTGCATCTCAAAAACATTTCCAGAATTCGCCCTTTTCTTACTTTCGACTCTGCAAAAACTCTTACTGTCTCACTTATTCACTCTCGTCTGGACTATTGTAACTCTCTACTAATTGGCCTACCTTTTACCAGACTCTCCCCGCTCCAATCTGTCCTGAATGCTGCTGCCAGGATCATATTCCTCGCCAACCGTTACACCGATGCCTCTACCTTGTGCCAGTCATTACACTGGCTACCCATCCAATCCAGAATCCAGTACAAAACTACTACCCTCATCCACAAAGCACTCCATGGCTCAGCACCACCCTACATCTCCTCTCTGGTCTCAGTCTACCAACCTACCCGTGCCCTCCGCTCTGCTAATGACCTCAGGTTAGCATCCTCAATAATCAGAACCTCCCACTCCCGTCTCCAAGACTTTACACGTGCGGCGCCGATTCTTTGGAATGCATTACCTAGGTTAATACAATTAATCCCCAATCCCCACAGTTTTAAGCGTGCACTAAAAACTCATTTGTTCAGATTGGCCTACCGCCTCAACGCATTAACCTAATTATCCCTGTGTGGCCTATTAATAAAAAACAACAACATAATCACGTTCCTCCATCATGTTCTCATACACTTTACGCAGTTAATAGCCTCTGTGTCTGTACTGTTACATACTTAGGCAGTTAACTGGTTCATGCAGCTTTACATGAACACCCGAGCCTTACACTATGGCTGGTCCAAATAACTAAAGCAATTGTTACCATCCACCTCTTGTGTCTCCCCTTTTCCTCATAGATTGTAAGCTTGCGAGCAGCAGGGCCCTCATTCCTCCTGGTATCTGTTTTGAACTGTGATTTCTGTTATGCTGTAATGTCTGTTGTCTGTATAAGTCCCCTCTATAAGTTGTAAAGCGCTGCGGAATATGTTGGCGCTATATAAATAAAATTATTATTATTATTATTATTATTAGATAACACCAAAACTGTTTCTCCACTCATGTATACCCCTCCTCACATGTAAAGCACCATGGAATAAATGACACTTTAATAATAAATAATAATAATAATAATAGTGGTTGGGTGAAGCCATTTATTGTCAAATTACTGTGTTTTCTCGTTTTAAATCATGTTGACAACCCAAAATATCCAAATGACCCTGATCAAAAGTTCACATGCCCTGGTGATTTTGGCCTGATAACATGCACAGAAGTTGACACAAATGGGTTTGAATGACTACTAAGGCCATGTTCACACTTTGCGGTTTTTACCGCGGATCCGCGGCGATTTTGATGCTGCGGGTCCGCAGCAGTTTCCATTGCGTTTACATTTACATGTAAACCCTATGGAAACCGCAAACCGCTGTGCACATGCTGCGGGAAAAAACGCGCAGAAACGCAGCGGTTTACAACCCGCAGCATGTCACTTCTTTGTGCAGAATCGCTGCGATTCTGCACCCATAGGAATGCATTGAACCGCTTACTTCCCGCATGGAGCTGTGCCCACGTTGCGGGAAGTAAGTGGATAATGTGCGGGTGGTACCCGGGGTGGAGGAGAGGAGACTCTCCTCCAGGCCCTGGGAACCATATTTGTGTGTAAAAAAAAGAATTAAAATAAAAAATCATGTTATACTCACCTCTCAGCGCTGCACGCCGCCGGCCGGTCAGAGTTGCTGTGCGAACAGGACCTGCGGTGACGTCTCCTTGCACCACACGGGATATATTACTATTAATATTACCCTGGATAGAGGAAAGCAAGATTTACTACAGGACTAGTGTTGAGCATTCCGATATCGGGTATCGGCCGATACTTAGCGGTATCGGAATTCCGATACCGAGATCCGATACTTTCGTGGTATCGGGAATCGGAATCGGAAGTTTCCAGTGTATGGTTTCCAGGGTCTGAAGGAGAGGAAACTCTCCTTCAGGCCCTGGGATCCATATAAATGTGTAAAATAAAGAATTAAAATAAAAAATAGGGCTATACTCACCTGTCCGGAGGCCCCTGGACTTTACCGCCGTAACCGGGAGCCTTCTTTGCTTAAAATGCGCACGTTTAATGGTTTCTGTGACGTCAACAACAAGCCGTGACGTAATTTTCAGGTCCTGATGCCTAATTCTAGGCATTCAGGATTTGAAAATTACGTCACGGCTTGTGATTGGTCGCGTCGCGGTCACATGGACGGCACGCGACCAATCAGAAGCCGTGACGTAATTTTAAAATGCGCGCGTTTACTGCCTCCCGTGACGTCACGGCTTGTGATTGGTCGCATCGCCCATGTGACCGCGACGCGACCAATCACAAGCCGTGACGTAATTTTCAAATCCTGAATGCCTAGAATTAGGCATTCAGGACCTGAAAATTACGTCACGGCTTGTTGTGATTGGTCGCGTCGCGGTCACATGGGCGGCACGCGACCAATCAGAAGCCGTGACGTCACGGAAACCATTAAACGCGCGCATTTTAGTCAAAGAAGGCTCCCGGTTACGGCGGTAAAGTCCAGGCTGCGTCGGAGAGGTGAGTATATCAATATTTTTTATTTTAATTCTTTATTTTACACATTAATATGGTTCCCAGGGCCTGAAGGAGAGTTTCCTCTCCTTCAGACCCTGGGAACCATCAGGGATACCGTCCGATACTTGAGTCCCATTGGTATCGGGTATCGGTATCGGATTAGATCCGATACGTTGCCGGTATCAGCCGATACTTTCCGATACCGATACTTTCAAGTATCGGACGGTATCGCTCAACACTATACAGGACCAATATTTCTAATGATAGCCGTGGCCTGCTGGAGTGACGGACTCAGCGACTTTGTGCTCCAACACAACTCTTAACAGTATGGGTATCTTGAGAACACCAATTCTGTTAACAACATAACAGACAAGGCAGCCCATGACCTGGCCAGATGGCCAGTACAGCCCTGATATACAGGGAGGGAGAGATATGGTGAAGAACATTTCCTTGTAAAACTATCTGTAAATGACATAGAGAGTGTCTATGTAAAAGCTCATGTTAAAATTGCATTGCAATCGAATCGCATTGGCATGTCAATCCGACGTCATTCAGATGCTAGGTGATAAAAACTGCATTGTACTCGAATGAAAATCACATGACACTTGTCCCAATTTTCAGGAACAATATCAGACCGTTTTTTTAAGGTGATAGGTACGAGCCCTAAGGAAGGCCAGGGTCAAATGAGTGTATGAATTGAATTTTTTTTATCGGATGGCACTCGGACCAGTGTTATTCAATTGGGCAGTGCTGATGACCGATCTTTTTCACTGTCATAATCTCTCTGTTAACAAAAATTTGAAATTGGAAAACACTCACCTATTCAAGTCTAAGGGTGCCTGGAAAACATTGGACTGCAATCAGACGACATCTGGGAGCAGTCTGATTTTCATGGACTCATACTATGGAGAACATGGAAACATTTTGTTCTCCATCGTCTCACAGTGTGCTATAGTTCTCTCATCCACAAGAACCAGATCATTGTTCTTGATGTACAATGATTTTATACATCCATGTTCCAAGTAATCTTGTGTATGCGTATGAGGATGACGAGTTCAGGTGTGGAGATTCTCAGTGGGTTTGTCCATTATGGTCTGTACTTGGACTGTGTAACACGACTGCGTCACGTGTAACACAGACTTAGGCCATAGTCAGACATCCATGCAACACAGTCTGAGTAAGGACCACGATAGAGGGACTGGCCAAAGGTCTCCTGACCAGAGCTTTGAAGTCTCATCGTGATACATGGACATCAGAATTCAGTCATAGTGTCTTTCTTGACAAAATCAATGAGTGTATAATATGAGTAACTTTAGGGTTTCCTTAACACAATAGTAGTAAACAAAGTTATTTTTATGCAATTTTACAAATAAAAATATGTATGAAAGTGATGTGTCTTTACATTAGAAGCCTATGGATGTTGTAACCAGTAGTAAGACCAACATAACGTTTATTTCTTGAACCTTTGTGTCTTTCATCTCTTTCTGCCCCCCGTGCATCCAGCCTTACATAACTGAGTGGGCTTTCATATTCTTATCTGCTAAAGCTACGTTTCCCAGCAGCAGCACTTATGGAAATTATTGGCAATTATCAAGACACACTCAATAAAGGAGTGGTTCTGCAGGTGGGGACCACAGACCACATCTCAGTACCAATGCTTTCTGGCTGAGGTTTTGGTCACTTTTGAATGTTGGTTGTGCTTTCACACTCATGGTAGCATGAGACGGACTCTACTCTCGCTACCAGGAGAGAGGTCAGTACACCAGGAAATGTGGAGGGGGCCGTGGGAGGGCAACAACTCAGCAGCAGGACGCTACCTCTGCCTTTGTGCAAGGAGGAACAGGAGGAGCACTGCCAGAGCCCTGCCAAATGACCTACAGCAGGCCACAAATGTGCATGTGTCAGCACAAACTGTTAGAAACCGACTCCATGAGGATGGTCTGAGTGCCTGACGTCCACAGATGGGGGTTGTGC
The DNA here is from genome assembly GCF_051348905.1 of Ranitomeya variabilis. Taxonomy (NCBI): domain Eukaryota; kingdom Metazoa; phylum Chordata; class Amphibia; order Anura; family Dendrobatidae; genus Ranitomeya; species Ranitomeya variabilis. The sequence continues at coordinate 1,023,101,706 of NC_135232.1, forward strand.
TCACAGCCCAACACCGTGCAGGATACTTGGCATTAACCACAGATCACCAGGATTGGCAAATTTGCCACTGGCGCCCTGTGTTCTTTACAGATGAAAGCAGGTTCACACTGAGCACAGTCACTGAGTCTGGATATGCCGTGGAGAGCGATCTGCTGCCTGCAATATCCTTCAGCATGACCGGTTTGGCAGCAAGTCATTAATGGTGTGGGGTCGTCGTCACCGTTGGGAGCAGGGTTCTTTTTTGTGGCCAAGAAGGATGGTTCTCTGAGACCTTGTATAGATTACCGCCTTCTCAATAAAATCACGGTCAAATTCAGTACCCTTTGCCTCTACTGTCTGATTTGTTTGCTCGGATTAAGGGGGCTAGTTGGTTCACCAAGATAGATCTTCGAGGGGCGTATAATCTTGTGCGTATTAAACAGGGCGATGAATGGAAAACAGCATTTAATACGCCCGAGGGCCATTTTGAGTACCTGGTGATGCCATTCGGGCTTTCTAATGCTCCATCTGTGTTTCAGTCCTTTATGCATGACATCTTCCGAAAGTATTTGGATAGATTCATGATTGTATATTTGGATGATATTTTGGTCTTTTCGGATGATTGGGAGTCTCATGTGAAGCAGGTCAGAATGGTGTTCCAGGTCCTTCGTGCTAATTCTTTGTTTGTGAAGGGGTCTAAATGTCTCTTTGGAGTTCAGAAGGTTTCCTTTTTGGTCTTCATTTTTTCCCCTTCTACTATCGAGATGGATCCTGTTAAAGTTCAGGCCATTTTTGATTGTACTCAGCCTACATCTGTGAAGAGCCTTCAGAAATTCCAGGGCTTTGCTAATTTTTACCGTCGCTTCATCGCTAATTTTTCTAGTGTGGTTAAACCGTTGACTGATTTGACCAAGAAGGGTGCTGATGTGGTGAATTGGTCCTCTGCAGCCGTTGAGGCTTTTCAGGAGTTGAAACGTCGTTTTTCTTCGGACCCTGTGTTGTGTCAGCCAGATGTTTCGCTCCCTTTTCAGGTCGAGGTTGATGCTTCGGAGATTGGAGCAGGGGCTGTTTTGTCTCAAAGAAGTTCTGATGGCTCTGTGATGAAGCCATGTGCTTTCTTTTCTAGAAAGTTTTCGCCTGCTGAGCATAATTATGATGTTGGCCATCGGGAGTTGTTGGCTATGAAGTGGGCATTCGAGGAGTGGCGACATTGGCTTGAAGGAGCCAAGCATCGCGTGGTGGTCTTGACCGATCACAAGAATCTGACTTATCTCGAGTCTGCCAAGCGGTTGAATCCTAGACAGGCTCGATAGTCGCTGTTTTTCTCCCGTTTCAATTTTGTGGTTTCGTACCTTCCGTGTTCTAAGAATGTGAAGGCCGATGCCCTTTCGAGGAGTTTTGTGCCTGATTCTCCGGGAGTTTCTGAGCCGGCTGGTATTCTCAAGGAGGGGGTAATTCTGTCTGCCATTTCACCTGATTTGCGGCGGGCGCTGCAGGAGTTTCAGGCTGATAGACCTGACCGTTGTCCAGCGGAGAAACTGTTTGTCCCTGATAGATGGACTAGTAGAGTTATCTCTGAGGTTCATTGTTCGGTGTTGGCTGGTCATCCTGGGATTTTTGGTACCAGAGATTTGGTGGCTAGGTCCTTTTGGTGGCCTTCCTTGTCACGGGATGTGCGTTCTTTTGTGCAGTCCTGTGGGACTTGTGCTCGGGCCAAGCCCTGCTGTTCTCGTGCCAGTGGGTTACTTTTGCCCTTGCCAGTCCCGAAGAGGCCTTGGACGCATGTTTCTATGGATTTTATTTCAGATCTCCCTGTCTCTCAAAGGATGTCGGTCATCTGGGTGGTTTGTGATTGCTTCTCTAAGATGGTCCATTTGGTACCCTTGCCTAAATTACCCTCCTACTCTGATTTGGTTCCATTATTTTTCCAGCATGTGGTTCGTTTGCATGGCATTCCGGAGAACATCGTGTCGGACAGAGGCTCCCAGTTTGTTTCAAGGTTTTGGCGGTCCTTTTGTGCTAAGATGGGCATTGATTTGTCTTTTTCTTCGGCTTTCCATCCTCAGACAAATGGCCAAACCGAACGAACTAATCAGACTTTGGAGACCTATCTGAGATGCTTTGTTTCTGCTGATCAGGATGATTGGGTGACCTTCTTGCCATTGGCTGAGTTCGCCCTTAATAATCGGGCTAGTTTGGCTACTTTGGTTTTGCCTTTTTTTTTGTAATTCTGGTTTTCATCCTCGTTTTTCTTCAGGGCAGGTTGAGCCTTCGGACTGTCCTGGTGTGGATTCTGTGGTGGACAGGTTGCAGCAGATTTGGACTCATGTGGTGGACAATTTGACATTGTCCCAGGAGAAGGCTCAGCGTTTCGCCAACTGCCGTCGCTGTGTTGGTCCCCGACTTCGTTTTGGGGATTTGGTTTGGTTGTCGTCTCGTTATGTCCCTATGAAGGTTTCTTCTCCTAAGTTTAAACCTCGTTTCATTGGTCCTTGTAAGATTTCTGAAATTCTCAATCCTGTGTCGTTTCGTTTGGCCCTTCCAGCTTCTTTTGCCATCCATAATGTGTTCCATAGGTCGTTGTTGCGGAGATATGTGGCGCCTATGGTTCCCTCCGTTGACCCTCCTGCTCCGGTGTTGGTCGAGGGGGAGTTGGAGTATGTGGTGGAGAAGATTTTAGATTCTCGTATTTCGAGACGGAAACTTCAGTACCTGGTCAAGTGGAAGGGCTATGGTCAGGAGGATAATTCCTGGGTTGTTGCCTCCGATGTCCATGCTGCCGATTTGGTTCGTGCCTTTCATTTGGCTCATCCTGATCGGCCTGGGGGCTCTGGTGAGGGTTCGGTGACCCCTCCTCAAGGGGGGGGTACTGTTGTGAATTCCGTTCTCGAACTCCCTCCTGTGGTCATGAATGGTACTTCGGTGAGTTCTGTCCGTGGACTCCCTCTGGTGGCTGTGAGAGGAACTGCTAGCTCTGAGGTTGCTTCATCAGCTGACCTCGCTTACGGCTAGGCTGGCTTCTCTATTTAACTCCACTCAGATCGTTACTTGATGCCAGCTGTCAATGTATCAGTACTGGTTCAGATCTCTCTCGGATCTTTCTGATGACCTGTCTACTCCAGCAGAAGCTAAGTCCCTGCTAGTTCATTTGTTGTTCATTGTGTACTGAATATCTTTATTAGTACTTGCTTAGTTTTAGTCCAGCTTGCTAAAATGATATTGCCTTGCTAGCTGGAAGCTCTGGGGTGCAGAGTGGCACCTCCGCACTGTGAGTCGGTGCGGGGGTCTTTTTGCACACTCTGCGTGGCCTTTTGTAGTTTTTTGTGCTGACCGCATAGATCCCTTTTCTATCCTCAGTCTATTTAGTAAGTCTGGCCTCCTTTGCTGAAACCTGTTTCATTCTGTTGTTTGTGACTTTTCCTCTTAACTCACAGTCAATATTTGTGGGGGGCTGCCTTTTCCTTTGGGGAATTTCTCTGAGGCAAGGTAAGGCTATATTTTCTATCTTTAGGGGTAGTTAGCTCTTAGGCTGTGAAGAGGCGTCTAGGGAGAGTTAGGAACGCTCCACGGCTATTTCTAGTGTGTGCGATAAGATTAGAGTTTGCGGTCAGCAGAGATCCCACTTCCCAGAGCTTGTCCTGTCGTCTAGTTTAACCATCAGGTCATTCCAGGTGCTCCTAACCACCAGGTCATACCACATGCCCAGGCATTGTAGGGAGGTCATACAGGCATGTGGAGGCCACACACACTACTGAGCATCATTTCCTTGTCTTGAGGCATTTCCACTGAAGTTGGATCAGCCTGTAACTTCATTTTCCACTTTGATTTTGAGCATCATTCCAACTCCAGACCTCCGTGGGGTATTAGTTGTGATTTACGTTGTTAATTTTCAGCTTTTATTGTTCTCAACACATTCCACTATGTAATGAAAAAGACCCCCCGTATAAAACTATGATGCTTTATTATTAAATATTAAATACAAAAACCCCACATATAAGAAACAGACCCTATCAAAAAAAGTCAGCTCAGAAAAGGGGGAGTAAATACCCCCCACAGATTATAAATATGTAATTAGGTAGTACACATTATACAAAAAATGTCACACATTAGCGGTGATTAGCACACGTGACAACTGATATTTGCTAGAAGGGTGTATAGATATACGTGGACTATCCCTTCAAACTGCAAAAAATACCCTAGAGTTCAATCTGCCTAGGTGCGGAGGTTGGCACCCTAAGAGGTATCGAGAATGGCGCCCCCGCTCGTGCGATGGCTGCCCCTACTCTCCTACCTCTTCCCTATAAGACAATAGGGCAGAAACAGAAGGCCAGATGGCTGATATTAACTTGTAGCAGTATGTGAACAATCTACATTACATCTCAGGCCCTCCCCCTCCAATGTGCTGTAAGACAGAAAGACAGGGATTCTATATACACTCAGTATATCAACCACAATATTTTGGGGTAAAGCAAAAAAATAAATGTGCACCTATTCCTAATATGAAGCTGACTGATAACAATATAGTATAAAAGATATATTTGCCATAAATATGTTAAGGTGCCACCACGTCTATCTAGGAAAGATAATGACCAAACACAGCAGGATAGCCCAATGCCATAATTGCAGATACACACTCAATTGATAATATACTCATCTGCTGTGTTCATAGTCCCTAGATGGATGACTAATCCCGATACCGTGGCTCAGACACCGGTTAATAAATGAAGAAACCTTCAGAAACACTCTCGACGCGTTTCCCCCACATATCTGGCTGCCTTATTTTTGTGGACAACTCCATACTGCCATATCTCTATCCAGTCTCTCCTGATGAACCCAGATATGTGGGGGAAACGCGTCGAGAGTGTTTCTGAAGGTTTCTTCATTTATTAACCGGTGTCTGAGCCACGGTATCGGGATTAGTCATCCATCTAGGGACTATGAACACAGCAGATGAGTATATTATCAATTGAGTGTGTATCTGCAATTATGGCATTGGGCTATCCTGCTGTGTTTGGTCATTATCTTTCCTAGATAGACGTGGTGGCACCTTAACATATTTATGGCAAATATATCTTTTATACTATATTGTTATCAGTCAGCTTCATATTAGGAATAGGTGCACATTTATTTTTTTGCTTTACCCCAAAATATTGTGGTTGATATACTGAGTGTATATAGAATCCCTGTCTTTCTGTCTTACAGCACATTGGAGGGGGAGGGCCTGAGATGTAATGTAGATTGTTCACATACTGCTACAAGTTAATATCAGCCATCTGGCCTTCTGTTTCTGCCCTATTGTCTTATAGGGAAGAGGTAGGAGAGTAGGGGCAGCCATCGCACGAGCGGGGGCGCCATTCTCGATACCTCTTAGGGTGCCAACCTCCGCACCTAGGCAGATTGAACTCTAGGGTATTTTTTGCAGTTTGAAGGGATAGTCCACGTATATCTATACACCCTTCTAGCAAATATCAGTTGTCACGTGTGCTAATCACCGCTAATGTGTGACATTTTTTGTATAATGTGTACTACCTAATTACATATTTATAATCTGTGGGGGGTATTTACTCCCCCTTTTCTGAGCTGACTTTTTTTGATAGGGTCTGTTTCTTATATGTGGGGTTTTTGTATTTAATATTTAATAATAAAGCATCATAGTTTTATACGGGGGGTCTTTTTTGTTAAACGAGTATTTTTCCCTTAAGTATATATATTTCTACAGTTAACCGCCACTATGTAATGACTAAAGATTTACGGGCAGCACGGTGGCTCAGTGGTTAGCACTGCAGCCTTGCAGAGCTGGGGTCCTGGGTTCCAATCCCACCTTGGACAACATGTATGTCCTCTTCTTGTTTGCAGGGGTTTCCTCCCACAATTCCAAAGACATACTAATAGGGAATTTAGATTGTGAGCCCCAACAGGGACAGCGATGATGATGTGTGCAAAACTGTAAAGCGCTGCAGAATATGTTAGCGCTATGTAAAAATAAAGATTATTATTATTTACAACTGGAATATTTCATTCACTGATACCTAGGATGTGGGATTTTAGTGTTCCCTTTATTTTTTGAGCAGTATTTATGGCTCTTGGGATATGATAAAAACAAAGAAAGACACAAACAAATTTGTCCTTAGACCTAAAAATAGGCCGATAATTAAGAAGTACTTATAGGGTTAAACCAAAGAGGATTATGTATTCATAGAAAATGCAGGGATTCATGGATGCAAACATAGAGTTGGTGTGGGAGCAGGCTCTGGTGGGGACAGGGTCAAAATTCTGCAGTATCAGCATGAGCAATAAACTATTTTACAGATAGGGTTACTTTTTAACCCCTTAAAGACATGAGTGCTTAACTGATCTAGCTTTTTTTTTCTTAACAATTTGTGACCCTTTGGACTGTTTTTAATAGATTTTTACAAAGGTAATAAATGCATCTTCTCCTTAGGATCTGTGCCTGTCTCTAACACCTAAGTATCCAACCTGTTCCTGCTAGTTGGCAGAAACTTAACCCCCTTCCTGACACAGCCAATTTCTTTTTTTTTCTTGTTTTTGTTTTTTCCTCCAGTTCTTCCAAAAGCCATAACTTTTTAATTTTTTCCATTCACATAGCCGTGTGAAGGCTTCTTTTTTGCAGACATTTTAATGACCCATTCATTTTGTTATATGATGCACTTAAATGTGGGAAAAAAAATTGAAATACGTCGAAAATGCAAAAAAAAGTGCAATTTAACAATAGGGGTTTTTTTCCATTTTCATGATATGGTAACAATGACCTGCATTGCAATATGATTCTGCATGGCAATACGATTGTGCAGGTACCAAACATGCATAATTCTTTTTTATGTAAAGGGACTCTGTCACCTGAATTTGGAGGGAACAATTTTCAGCCATAGAGGCGGGGTTTTCGGCTGTTTGATTCACCCTTTCCTTACCCGCTGGCTGCATGCTGGCTGCAATCTTGGATTGAAGTTCATTCTCTGTCCTCCGTAGTACATGCCTGCACAAGGCACAGTGATTTGAACTGTTTTTTCAGATTTTTAAAAACTTTTTCACTTTTTACTGTATTTAATAGTCCCCTTTGGGGGACTTGAACCTGCGATCACCTGTTCGTTCGTGCTATACATAGTACGTCCGCTCATTCAAGTTCTTTCCACCTCCTGTAGCCTCCAACTCAAAAATATCTCCAGAATCCGTCCTTTCCTTAACCGTCAATCTACTAAAATGCTTGTGCATGCCCTCATCATCTCCCGCCTTGACTACTGCAACATCCTTTTCTGTGGCCTCCCTGCTAACACCCTTGCACCTCTCCAGTCCATCCTTAACTCTGCTGCCCCACTAATTCATCTCTTTCCTCGCTACTCCTCTGCTTCCCCCCTCTGCAAATCTCTTCACTGGCTCCCATTCCCTCAGCGTATCCAGTTCAAATTACTAATACTGACCTACAAAGCCATCCATAACCTGTCTCCTCCATATATCTCTGAACTAATCTCCCGTTATCTTCCCTCACGTAATCTCAGGTCCTCCCAAGACCTCCTTCTCTCCTCCACACTTATTCGCTCCTCACCCAACCGCCTCCAAGACTTCTCCCGAATATCCCCCATCCTCTAGAATTCTTTGCCCCAACACGTCCGACTATCAACCACATTCGAATCCTTCAGACGGAACCTGAAAACCCATCTCTTCAGGAAAGCCTACAGCCTGCACTGACCCCGCTGCCTCCTCATCACTACCGAAGCTACCGCCTCACCAACACCGGAGCTCCTGCAACCCTCAACCTATTGTCTCCTTCCCCACCATCCTATAGAACGTAAGCGCGCAAGGGCAGGGTCCTCGCCCCTCTGTATCAGTCTGTAATTGTTAGTTTGCTTACTGTAAGTGATATCTGTAATTTGTATGTAACTCATTCTCATGTACAGCACCATGGAATCAATGGTGCTATATAAATAAAATAATAATAACTAGATGGGCATTTCCTGAAGGAAATACATGGTGCTTGAACAGCGCTGCCAGCTTTACAGCAGCACTTTTCACACACGGGACAGGGGGGCCACTTACTTTTCCACACCCGGGACCACGGGAGCACTTACTTTTCCAAACCCGGGACCGGGGCGCACTTACTTTTGCACACCCGGGACCGGGGCGCACTTACTTTTGCACACGGGGCGCACTTACTTTTGCACACGGGGCCGGGGGCGCACTTACTTTTGCACACGGAGCCGGGGGCGCACTTACTTTTACACACGGGGCCGGGGGCGAACTTACTTTTGCACACGGGGCCGAGGGCGCACTTACTTTTGCACACGGGGCCGGGGGCGCACTTACTTTTGCACACGGGGCCGGGGGCGCACTTACTTTTGCACACGGGGTCGGGGGCGCACTTACTTTTGCACACGGGGCCGGGGGCGCACTTACTTTTGCACACGGGGCCGGGGGCGCACTTACTTTTGCACACGGGGCCGGGGGCGCACTTACTTTTGCACACGGAGCCGGGGGCGCACTTACTTTTGCACACGGGGTCGGGGGCGCACTTACTTTTGCACACGGGGCCGGGGGCGCACTTACTTTTGCACACGGGGCCGGGGGCGCACTTACTTTTGCACACGGGGCCGGGGGCGCACTTACTTTTGCACACGGGGCCGGGGGCGCACTTACTTTTGCACACGGGGTCGGGGGCGCACTTACTTTTGCACACGGGGCCGGGGGCGCACTTACTTTTGCACACGGGGCCGGGGGCGCACTTACTTTTGCACACGGGGCCGGGGGCGCACTTACTTATGCACACGGGGCCGGGGGCGCACTTACTTTTGCACACGGGGCCGGGGGCGCACTTACTTTTGCACACGGGGCCGGGGGCGCACTTACTTTTGCACACGAGGCCGGGGGCGCACTTACTTTTGCACACGGGGCAGGGGGCGCACTTACTTTTGCACACGGGGCCGGGGGCGCACTTACTTTTGCACACGGGGCCGGGGGCGCACTTACTTTTGCACACGGGGCCGGGGGCGCACTTACTTTTGCACACGGGGCCGGGGGCGCACTTACTTTTGCACACGGGGCCGGGGGCGCACTTACTTTTGCACACGGAGCCGGGGGCGCACTTACTTTTGCACACGGGGCCGGGGGCGCACTTACTTTTGCACACGGGGTCGGGGGCGCACTTACTTTTGCACACGGGGCCGGGGGCGCACTTACTTTTGCACACGGGCCCGGGGCGCACTTACTTTTGCACACGGGGCCGTGTGATAAATGATCATGTCCTAAAATGGATACCGTACATTTGCATAGCTGCCATCTTTGGAAGGTCAAGTTTGGGGTAATGGAAAGTTCGCCATTATTTCCTATGGGAAATTTTTTTTTTTAAATGCGATTTAAATAAAATCTACATATCGGATCGACTATAAAAGTCATAGCACACCTGTCCCCACCGAGGGCTTCGAAACGCCGCCTGAACGGGGTCTCTGCGCCGAGCGGTTCGGGCCGCATTAATTGCGGAAAACGCGGAGAAGAATAATAATAATAATAATAATAATAATAAGAAAATATAAGAAATCGGATTACAATATGTTGCTTGAACCTAGGAGGTTCAAGCACCATAATAATAGCAGTGTTGCAGTACTGCTGTGCATAGCAAAAATGACAGTCTTCTTTGAACACCAGCTACAGGCTGGCTTTCACAGGAGATCCATCAAGCACGGAGGTCTTCAGCAGACCCCGCCTGTCATGCCAATATATCACCATCTCGATGGGCACATAGAATGACACGTCCTCCTGCCAGTGCTAATTAAATACTGCTGTTAGAGATTGACTTTCATAAAAGTATATAGATAGATCTCAGTTCTGAAGACTTTATAAGTGATTACAGAACAAATATATATATACAGCTCTGGCAAAAATTAAGAGACCACCACATCAAAACCCTGTCATGGGCAGCCCAATCTCCAGAACTGAACCCCATTGAAAACCTCTGGAATGTAATCAAGAGGATGATGGATAGTCAAAAGCAATCAAACAAAGAAGAACTGCTTAAATTTTTGCGCCAGGAGCAGTGTGAAAGACTGGTGGAAAGCATGCCAAGACGCATGAAAGCTATGATTAAAAATCATGGTTATTCCACAAAATATTGATTTCTGAACTCTTCCTGAGTTAAAACATTAGTATTGGTGTTTCTAAATAATTGGGAGCTTATTTTCTTTGCATTATTTGAGATCTGAAAGCACTGTTTTTTTATTTTGACCATTTTCCTTTGTCAGAAAAAAAATAAAAAAATTTTGCTTGAAAATTCAGAGACATGTTCTCAGAAGTTTATAGACTAAAAGAACAATTTACATTTTACTCAAAAATATACCTATAAAGAGAAAAATCAGACAAACAGAACATTTTGCAGTGGTCTCTTAATTTTTCCCAGAGCTGTATATGATGGTCACGGTTTTTGTGTAGTGATTTTTATTCAGTAGCAGCATTGCTATCTGTTGAGGTGTCCACTATAATTAGGGTCCGTCTCCATCATTGTAAGGCTATGTTCACATGTTACATTTTTGCAGTGTTTTTTTAATGCAAACCCTGCTCGCACCCAAACAGTAGTTTTCCCCCACATAAGAGGTATCTGCGTACTCAGGAGAAATTGCAAAACAAACTTTGGGGTCCATTTTCTCATGTTACTTGAGAAAATAAAAATTTGGGACTAAAAGAACATTTTTCACGACTCTACATTATAAATTTCTGTGAAGCACCTGAGGGTTCAAGGTGCTCACAACACATCTAGATAAGTTTACGAGGGGTCTAGTTTCCAAAATGGTCTCACTTGTGGGGGGGTTTGCACTGATTAGGTACATCAGGGGCTCTCCAAACACAACATGGCATCCGCTAAGTCTTCCAGCAAATTTTGCTTGCAAAAAATCAAATGGCGCTCTTTCACTTCCAAGCTCTGTTGTGCGCCCAAACAGTAGTTTTCCTCCACATATTTGGTATTGGTGTACTCAGGAAATATTGCATAACTAATTGCATGGTGCAATTTCTCCTGTTACCCTTGAGAAAATTCAAAATATGAGGCTAAAAAACAATTTTTTGTGAAAAATTTTATTTTTCTATTTTCACGGCTTAACATTATAGACTTCTGTGAAGCACCTGGGAAAAATAAAATATTATTGGTCAACTTTTAACCCTGATAACTTCCTAACAAAACAAAATGTGTTTCTAAAATTGAGCTAACATTATTTATTAACTATTTTGTGTGACATCATTCTCTGATTTAAGGGCATAAAAATTAAAAGTTTGAAAATTGCAACATTTTCAAAATTTTCACCAAGTTTCCATTTGCTTAACTAATAAAATAGCAATTTTACCAATAAATAAAGTACAATATGTCACGAAAAAACATTCCCAGGATCAGTGGAAATCTGTTGAAGCGTTCCAGAGTTATTACCTTTATAGGCCGGTGTCACACTACCGTAGAATACGGGCGAGTGCTATTCAAGAAAACAATGCATAGCACTTGGCCCAATCTTAATCTATGGGGCAGCTCACATCACCTTTTATTTTCTCGTGCGTAAGCAGCGTGCGTGTAAAATGGCAGAGATGATGAGGACATCGGGGGAATAGGCAAGGTCTCTATCTCTCTGTCTTCTTAGAAAAGATTCTTACACCATTAGTTAGTACTACCAGATCATTTTTACTGGACACCAGACACTTCCTCAATATAATCAGACAGCTCAATACTGTACCACCAGACAGTCTCCTGGTTAATATGGACTTGAATAGCCTCTATACCTCCATCTCCCATGAGAAGGGTATCTTAGCATCCAAATCACTATTGGAAACTTCCAATATGTCCACTAGTTTCATACAACTGTGTCTGGATCTATTAAAACTAGTTTTATATGAAAACTTCTTTCTATATGAGGACACTTATTACATCCAGCAACAGGGGACCGAGATGGGCTCAAACTTCGCACATGCGTACGCTAATGCGTTCATGAATTAATTAGAAGAAAGTTTTGTTTACACAGATGTTAGATTTGAACAATACATTAGCTGTTACCACCGTTACATAGATGATATCTTCTTCATCTGGACAGGATCAACTGACTTATTACAAGCATTTCCTCAATCTCTCAACTCGATCTACACTGAACTTCAATTTACTATACACTATGACTTAAAGCAGATCTCTTTTCTAGATACTCTTGTGTGCAAGGACAACCAGGGCCACCTCTCTACTGACCTTTATTCGAAACCGACAGACTGTAATAGTGTCTTACATTATTCTAGCAGCCATCCTAAAACCACACGCAATAGTCTTCCCCGCTCTCAGTTTACCAGAGTAGCCAAAATTGTCTCCGATCCAGACATACTCCCCACACGTCTGGAGGATATGTCCAAAAAATGTAGGGAAAGGAATTACCCCCAATACTTACTTGACCATGAAAAATCACGGGTACTCCAACCTCAACCACCACTCCTGAGACATACCAACGGGGAGAGGGTACCTTTTGTCCACACCTTTCATCCTTTCATGCCTAAAACAGAGTCGGTCATCAAAAAACATTGGCAATTACTGTCAAAAGCCTATCCCAATATCACAAGTTTCTCAGCACCAGCTCTCATGTGCAAATAGAAGAGCCCCCAATCTCAAGGACAAATTGGTCCGGGCAGACATTGGCACCCCACGCCCAACCACCAGCCAAAGTGTTTTAACAACATGCCGCCATGATACGTTCCCCTGCCTTAGCTGTGCCTCCTGTTCTAACATCATCAAGTCGGATAACGTTACACACCCTAGAACGGGCAAATCATACTCCATCCGCAGCTACCACACATGTGACTCCAACTTCGTGGTTTATGTCATAAAATGCCCCTGTGGCTTCCTTTATGTAGGGGAAACGACACAGCATGTCAAGGACTGTATAGCGAGCCACAAATCTACCATCCGCTGTGGCAAAACATGGTTACCCATCCCTGAGCATTTCATTAAATTCAGACACACGGTAGCGCAATTGAAATATCAAGTAATTGAACAGGTACCCAGACCAAGAAGGGGAGGTAACCATATCAAACAGCTTAAATTAAGAGAAACATTCTAGATCCATAAATTGGAGACCCTAACTCCTAAGGGTCTGAATAGGGAAATAGACTGGCTACTGTAATGTTCCACTAATTTTGCGTTTTATCTTCCAGACACGTTGAGCCCACGGTCCATTAGGTGAGTCCCCCTCTAACTCTTCCTTCCATTTTAGTGAGATCCATTGTCCACATTAGGAACGTATTCCACTACTATTACATTCCTCTTACATACAGCCTTGTCACGCTTAGTTATCCTGGTTTAAAGATCTTACCGATATAGCCGTACACATTACGTGACACACATTACGTTACATCCCCGGGCTCATACATACAGGCATCCATTAGCACCGAAGTAACTCTATTGGTGCAATCACACATGTGACCGCACTTATACACACCCTACTCCTGGCATTCTCATGCCCTCTCACACACACTCAGCACTCACCGCGCATGCGCGGCAACTCCAATACAGAGCGCCACGTCATTTCCGGTCCAGGGGCCGTACTTCTGGTGTGGCGGTGCACTCGGCGGCACTTAAACCCACCGCCACCTCTCATCCTTACACGCCACATTGAGCAGGGCGCGGGAGCGCCGCCTATGCAGGAAACTCGTGACATCACAGGTATTTCAGCTACTCTCCTCTAGCCCATTACGCTGCGCCACCACTATCTCTCCTGACATCCTCATAGTACATGGATATTCTCCACAGGCCCACCACAGATGTGACGGCCACCCCACTGGACATTCATCACTTACCGAGGATTTCTATGCCCCCTCCTCGCTCTTTGTCAAGGTATCTGAATAGGGCCGATCACCCAGTGACACCGTAACCGTAATTTTAGTGGGAATTGGTGCTCCACCTTACTTCTCCTGCCTTTCTTACCATGCCTTCCTAGCTTGGCTATCTACATTCAGGATGTTATGGGTCCCTGAGATATGAACTACATCTAGACTTCTCTCATATTATATCTAGCTTTACTCTATATGACTCTGACATTTTATTATCCATCACAGTGACAGACTATGCATTAAGGGGATTATCCTCCTGCCCTACCTCTGCCACCTATATACATTTAATCAGGAGCCAAGGTAATCAGCTTATATTACATCTGTTACCTCCAACATCTTCTATTCTGTTTTGATCATTATTTTGAGGTATCTTGAATTTAGCACTGTTGCTCTTTATTAGTAGTCTATGACCATCTCTGGGTGCTTTTTATGTTTCTTATGTTTTTATCCATTGGTGTGTATATAATATTATTGTTTGCTTGATCCTCACGGTACATTGTTTCTTCTGTTGTTCTCTTCTGTTAATGTTACTAGGTTGAAATCTGATATTGTCTCTTTATTATTATTTATTATTATACATTTTTATAGCGCCATTTATTCCATGGCGCTTTACATGTGAACGGGGCAAATATAGACAAGTACAATTAACAGGAGTAAAACAAGGCACACACAAGTTCAGGAGGAGAGAGAACCCTACCCGCGAGGGCTCACAGTCTACAGGGGATGGGTGAGGATACACTAGGAGAGGGTAGAGCTGGTCATGCGGCGGTTCAGTAGACTTTATCTCTTCAGTAACCCCATGAGTAAGACCCAGGAGGGTCGAAACGTATGGTTTCTATCTGCACGTATCTTTTGGTGGCAACCTTGTCTGTTAACGAAATAAACTTGTGAAATACATTTTGCATCATACCAATTCTGAGTGTGCGGTAATTTTTGGTACATGACTATTTGGACCACATGGTCCGTTTTACCAGCACCTCCTTGTCTTTGACCTGAGTGCACACCATTATTACCTTAGAAAACAATGCATAGCACTCGGCCCAGTCTTAATCTATGGGGCAGCTCACATTATTTTCTCGGGCGTAATCAGCGTGCGTGTAAAATGGCAGAGATGACGAGGGCATCGGGGGAATAGGCAAGTTTATAAGTATGGTTTAATTATGAATATTAAAGGAGTCTGTGTCTTTCTTTCAATTAAAGGACTTTTTTTCTGGGTGCCTGTGTTTCCTTACAATATGACTATGGGGCAGGGCCGGATTGGCCATCGGGCAGTTCTGGCAAATGCCAGAACGGCCGGTGGCAGTAGTGGGCCGCTCGAGTGTGCCGCTGTCGGCACACTCCCCCTGCTGCCGGCACACTCCCGGCCCCGCATTCAACTATACCGGCGTCATAGACGCCGGTACAGTTGAATGCAATGATGGAGTAGAGAGCGTCTGCTGATGCTCCCTCTCCCAACATTCCCCGCTCTGCGTGCCGCTGACACTGCAGGTGCGCGATGATGTCATATCATCGCGCACCTGCTGTGTGACCGGGCGGGCAGACTGCAGCTGCTGAGACCGGAGCCAGGAGCAGCGCGGGGCAAGAGGAAAGGTGAGTAGAGTGTTTTTTTTTAATTATTATTATTATATATCAATGAGTGATAACTCGATTGTGGGGCTATTGAGGGGGCTGCATTACATTCTATGGGGGCTGGCTGCATTACATTCTATGGGGGCTGGCTGCATTATATTCTATGGGGGCTGTCTGCATTACATTCTATGGGGGCTGGCTGCATTACATTCTATGGGGGCTGGCTGCATTACATTCTATGGGGATTGGCTGCATTACATTCTATGGGGGCTGTGCTGCATTTCATTCTATGGGGACTGGCTGCATTGCATTCTATGGGGACTGGCTGCATTACATTCTATGGGGGCTGGCTGCATTACATTCTATGGGGACTGGCTGCATTACATTCTATGGGGGCTGTGCTGCATTTCATTCTATGGGGACTGTCTGCAGCCCTCCACCAGCCGGTCCTCTATGGCAGAGTGGCCCGACGGAAGCCTCTCCTCAATGCAACACATATGAAAGCCAGCATAGAGTTTGCTAAAAAACACATGGAGGACTCCCAGACAATGAGAAATAAGATACTTTGGTCTGATGAGACAAAGATAGACCTTTTTGGTGATTATTCTAAGCGGTATGTGTGGAGAAAACCAGGCACTGCTCATCACCTGCCCAATACAATCCAAACAGTGAAATATGGTTGTGGCAGCATCATGCTATGGGGGTGTTTTTCAGCCGCAGGGACAGGACAACTGGTTGTCATTGAAGGTAACATGAATATGGCCAAGTACAGAGATATCCTGGATGAAAACCTCTTCCAGAGGTTCACCTTCCAACAAGACAATGACCCTACGCACACAGCTAAAATAACAAAGGAGTGGCTTCAGAACAACTCTGTAACTATTGACCAGCTAGTGGCAAACAGTAGTACTACATAAAAACATGTGCACGTATCAGGACAGAATATATACTAAAATTAAAATAAATATACAGTCATTTATGTGGATTAAATGTAATAAATAGTGGACCAAAATGGAAAAAGTTGAAATAAAAGGTATTTTTGATTAATAACCACAATATATATCTAAAAAAAATGTGATCACATAAAACAGCTCCCAAAGAAATAAAGTATAAGAGGAAAAATTCATAAAAAATATATATAAGCAAGTGTGGGAAAAATCAGTGAAACAATTACAAGAAAATTAAATCGACCAAAATGATTACCTATATACTCGTGTATAAGTCGAGATTTTCAGCACATTTTTTTGTGCTGAAAGCGCCCCCTCGGCTTATACACTGTCATTGTCCAGGAAGCTGGCGGGGGAGTGGGAGCGGCAGAGCAGCGGCAGGAGTTGGTGGCTGTGAAGACATCATACAACCCCTCCTGGCGCCGTCTCATAGGCGTGGAGCACATATTCATTACCTTAATGAGCGGTACCACGTGACCGCTCAGGACAGGAAGAGCTGCCGAGCCGGGACAACGGAAATTCAGCGACCACGCGAGGAGGGTGAGTAGGATGGGGAGGGGGTGAACCATGCATACAACCATGGGACCAGGGGAGCCATGCATACAGCAATGGGATGGGACCGGGGGAGCCACGCATACAGCGATGGGACCGGGGGAGCCATGAATACAGCGATGGGACTGGGGGAGCCATGCATACAACAAAGGGACAGGAGGAGCCATGCATACAGCGATGGGACCGGGGGAGCCATGCATACAGCGATGGGACCAGGGGAGCAATGCATACAACAGGGGGAGCCACACATGCCAGGACAGGACGGGGGGACAATGCATACCCGGCTTATACTCGAGTCAATAAGCTTACCCAGTTTTCCATGGCAAAATTAGGTGCCTCGGCTTACACTCGGGTCGGCTTATACTTGAGTATATATGATATACATATATAAATAGTCAAAGGTGATAAAAAAAATTTTAATAATCAGAAGTAATATGAGGATAAATCAATCCCCTAAGGTGACAAGACAAGTGCAACAGTGTCAAAATAAAGAAACAGATAAAGCATTATATGAATGCAACGTGCTAAACGCAAGAAAAAAGTATATAACTGCATAAAGTGCAAGGTGCCAATGTCAAAAAAAGAAAGGGGCGAAGGAATTGATATCCGAGACACGAGTCGGGGTGTGCGCGTTATCTATATATCTAAAAATACATATATATATGTATGTCTCAGACATCTATATATCTCTGTATTCGTTCTATGCGTACACTGTGTTCCAAATTATTATGCACAAAGAGTTTAGGAGTGATAAGGTTAAATTTTTTTTGTTTGTCATTTAAACTCATTGATGGTGATGTGTGTCAGGGCTCTTTATATCACTGAAAGCAATTGCAGATACCTGTGCAAATTAGTTTGGCAGGTGTGTCCAAATAAAGGCAAGACTACTTAAGAAGGCTGTTTCACATTATTAAGCAGCCTACATTTTTTGCCAAAATGGGAAAGAAAAAGGATGTGTCAGCTGCTGAGAAGCAACAAATTGTGGAGTATTTAGGTCAAGACATGACTACAATCAACATTGCCAAGACACTTCATCGTGATCATCGCACAATCAAGAAGTATGTAGCTGATTCCCAGCACACACGTGTGCATTCTGATAAGGAAAAATTGAGGACTCTTTCCAACAGGCAATTGCGTAAGGTTAAAAGAGCAGCTGCAAAAATGCTGCTGGTGCCTCCAACGTCCCCAGAACTACAAGATGCAGGGTCCTTCAGAGGTTCGTAAGCCATCCTATCGACCACCTCTATCCACTGCACACAAGCAGAAACATCTCCAGTGGGCCAAACGATACATGAAGACTGACATCCAAACTGTTTTGTTCACCGATGAGTGCCGTGCAACGCTCGATGGTCCAGATGGATGGAGTGGAGGATGGCTGGTTGATGGACACCTCATGAAAACACGGCTAAGGCGCCAACAAGGAGGAGGTGGAGTAATGTTTTGGGCTGGAATCATGGGGAGAGAGATTGTCGGCCCCTTTATGATCCCTGAAGGGGTAAAGATGAACTCCATAATCTATGTGGAGTTTCTAAAACACCACTTCCTGCCATGGTTCAAGAGGAAGAACCGTGCTTTCCGCAGCAAGATCATTTTCATGCATGATAATGCACCGTCTCATGCTGCAAAAAACACATCTGCATCTCTGGCTGCTATGGGCATAAAAGAGGACAAACTTATGGTGTGGCCACCATCTTCCCCTGACCTCAACCCCATTGAGAACCTCTGGAGCATCATCAAAATGAGTGTCTATGATGGCGGGAGGCAGTTCACATCTAAGCAACAACTCTGGGAGGGTATTCTGTCCACATGCAAAACAATTGAAGCAGAAACCATCCAAAAACTGACAAATTCAATGGACGAGAGAGTTCAGAAGCTTCTTTCAAACAAGGGGTCCTATGTGCAAATATAACATCACCTAGAATAAAGTTTTCACTTGAAAACTGTTTGATTTCATTTTGTAATAAGCTGATAATGCTTATAACCTCACAATTGACCATTTTTTTGTTCAAAATAAAAAAAAAGGTTGAAAACTCTGCTGTGCATAATAATTTGGAACATGCATTTTGAGTGTTTATTTTTTTTTTTTTAAATATACTGTTTTCATAGGCAGTTTGTTCCAAAACATTGCAATTATACTAGAGTAGTAGATGACTGGAAAATAACAATGACTGCAATTCAGATAGGTAATTTAGAGAAAATATGAGGAAATATTATTTCCATAATAATTTGGAACACAGTGTATATACTTATTCTATCTATTCTAACCTGTCAGTGTGATTTTACTGTATCCGGCGCATGAATTGCTGGCTTTTATTCTATCTATCTATCTACCCAAAAAATGGAAGGCAGCACTCCAGGTTTTAGCAAAAATATGTGCTGATAGTGTACCAACTTAAGTCCAGCTCAATTTTTGTGTTTTATCTATATACAGTATCTATGTATTCTATGTGTATATACCTATTCTATCTATTCTATTCTAACCTGTCAGGGTGATTTTACTGTATGTTAAAATACAGATTTGTCAGTTATAACCCTGAGCGTTTGCATAAGCCTGTAGCTTTCATTTCATCATGGTAGTAGGGTATGGCTGAGGTCACACTTAATGTATGAAAAATCGGTCTGAGTCGCCCTGCCGAGAGTCGCAGGAGTGTTCTCCATATAGTCATCCATGTGTAATGCGTTTGCAATGCGATGATGCGATTTTCTCGCACCTATGTATCCGTATGACATCCGTATGACCTGTGTATGGCTTTACATTTCTCACAGATTTTTCCCATGAAATTTAATGGCTCAAAGGGCTGAAATGAGGAAAATGTGTGCGTATTAGTTGCAAGCTACACGAATGCTCCATGTGGTGTCTGAGTTTTTCTCGCACTCATGGGCTTGCATTGGCGAGTCTTGGACGTTTTTTCGCGCACAATCGCAGCATGCAGCGATTTTACACGAACGTCGAATACGCCTGAGAACAAATACAGTGATGTGAGCTGCCCCTTAGATTAACAGTGGCACATGTGCTATGCAATGTTTTCTTGCATAGCACTCGTCTGTATTCTACAGTAGTGTGACCCCAGCCTTTGTAGCAGAGTAGCTACTGGGAGGCAGATTTATATGACAAGTTATATTATTGGTCTGTGTAGTATTAACAAATATATATATTTTTTTCTTTGGCGTGAAAGAACATGTAGAAGGGACCAGGAAAGGGTAGGGCAGTGAATGCTCCATTATATATTTAGGACAGTCTGTGGTTTTGGCTGCATGATGAGCTGTTAGGGCTCTTTAAGTAAGCTAGGATCTAGCCAACTACGGCTCCCAGCCTGGGAAAGAACAGGTAACCTGTAAGGCTGTGTGCACACTTTGCGGGGTCCTCTGCGGATTCTCCCGCAGCGGATTTGACAAATCTGCAGGGCAAAACCGCTGCGGTTATCCCTGCAGATTTATCGCGGTTTGTTTTGCAGTTTCCGCTGCGGGTTTACTCCTATACTATTGATGCTGCATATGCAGCAATATGCAGCATCAATAGTAATGTTAAAAATAATTAAAAAAATACTCACCCTCTGACGTCCCGATCTCCTCGGTGCTGCACGCGGCGGTCTGGTTCCAAAGATGCTGTGCGAGAAGGACCTTCGTGATGTCACGGTCATGTGACCGCGACGTCACGGTCATGTGACCGCGACGTCACCGTAGGTCCTGCTCGCACAGCAACCCTGCCACCGGACGGCCGCGTGCAGCGCTGAGAGGTGAGTATATCATTATTTTTTATTTTAATTCTTTTTTTTTTTACACAAATATGGTTCCCAGGGCCTGGAGGAGAGTCTCCTCTCCTCCACCCCGGGTACCATCTGCACATTATCCGCTTACTTCCCGCATCGTGGGCACAGCCCCATGCGGGAAGTTAGCGGATCAATGCATTCCTATGTGTGCAGAATCGCAGCGATTCTGCACAAAGAAGTGACATGCTGCGGAATGTAAACCGCTGCGTTTCTGCACGGTTTTTCCCCCATCATGTGCACAGCGGATTGCGGTTTCCATAGGGTTTACATGTAAATGTAAACGCAATGGAAACTGATGCGGACCTGCAGCTGCAGAAACGCTGCAGAAACGCTGCGGATCCGCGGTAAAACCTGCAAAGTGTGAACATGGCCTAAGAGTTGTGAAGAATGGTGTGAACAAAATACATTGTTTGCTGTGTCGAGAGGTAGGCCTGCACCTGATGGACTAAGGAAACTATGATATGGAATTTGTGGCCAGTCAGCCTCGAATTTTCTTTGATACCCAAGTGAAACCATTGTAAGTTATTTTAATGAGAAACAGGGTACATCTTGTTGTTTTCTTTTTCTTATTGAAATTAGCCACATTGATCACATGAGCTTAAATACCATGAACGTTTCCCAATACATATTATGTTGACAAGTTTACAAAAAGTGTTCGCGTGTCTTAGTGTGAACTTGTCCCCATGGTTCTGACTCTTAGGTGGCAAGTGATGGGTCCCCAGGTTTGGTCATGTCTGGCTATTGTGTGCATGCCTCCTCTATCGTTCTTCAATTTCTTCACTTCTGTTTCTGGCATAAATGTAGAGATGACCTGCCGCATAACGTTTTTCCCTTCCATAATCACTTAATTTATTTTTTCCTCCTACTTCCTACACAGAGGACCAGCCATGACCTCCTGGAAATAGACTAAATTAGCCCCTCCACATCTTTAATGGTTTACACGCCACTTGACACACCATGGGGCTTATATGTTAATATTCTGTGTTAGTCTTGCAAGGCTATCACCGTGAGATGTATGGATAGAAGACCCCCGTGGATTTCACACTGGGTCAATATGGTAAATACTGCAGCTTCCTTTGAGAGAGTGGTATATAAATATATCTCTCGAAACTCCCAGTTCATCACCATCCGCACTTAGCAGTATTTGATGTGTCACCATAAGATTAGATTGCAGGATTTCAGTCATCTGTCACTGAGAAACAAATGTTTTACACATTCAGCACCTTGACTTTTTCTTTATTAGTTTCTTTAAGGTTTTTTTTATATTGCATTATATGGTAGAAGATAATGTGTTTCCTGCCTCTGCCCAGTTTCCATTAGGATATTGAAAGTGTATAATACAGATTTACTATATATCCTGAAAATGTGGGTAAAATTGAATGCACGTGATCTTTACATCAGTTTTTATTTTATAATGCCCAACATTGCGTTCTAGCTTCTCTTGAGGTATGGGGCACTATTTCTGGACAGCGGTAATGAAACACATTCTCTTTAGTGCCATACATACAGAGCCATGGGACGGCCCAGACACTGAAGACTGGATCTGATATGTGTCAGCAAAGAAGACAAGGATGTAGAAGAAAGTTAGATTTGTCATACAATGTTGCAGGCATCTCTATACATCAGTTTTCTTTGATATTTGCAAAATGTACATCTTCAACTCATTTGCACTCCATTTACTACAGATATATTGGTCCCATCAACAGCGGTCTTAAGGGTCTAGTTTTCATCCTTCGGGGCTTGTCGAAGCACAAGGTTGAGTAGAACAGGTTTTGTTGTCTTCAGGTGTCCTCGGGTGTCAATATCCAGAGGGATCTGTAATATTAGATTTACCAGATTAAGACTTGTATAGACAGGCTCTAATTATTAATTCTTAGAGACGGTGCAAATTGTTTCACTGGTTCTGACCTGGCCCTTGGACTAGTAAATTGCAGCCGTCAAACGCGAGCTCTGAAAACCATCTCTCACCTGATGGCATCCACAGCTCCTCTTTTGATTAGCCGGTTTGTTGTGAAGTCACATGTGCATCGTGCTGCAACAATGACATTGTGCCAGGCCATTTATTCGTAAAAAGAGATGCGGATGTCATGAGTTAAGAGCCTGTTCTCTGGGCTCTCATCAGAAGGCTTCAGTATACCCACCTGGCCACTTGACCGAGTCCTGCGACCTGGTCCGATTAAAGTGCTAAATGTTAATGGCTCAATAATGGAGTTATGCAACTTTCTTATAAGCTTTGTGTTCTTATTCCTCTCCATCTACAAGATGTCAGTTTGTTGCCAGTGAGTGAGAATGAGAACCCAAACAGTCATAATACTTTTCATAGCTGAGGACTTTCTGTATTCACATTAGGAAATTGTTTCTCAGTAAAAACCCATCTGCAGAACGTATATTGCTTTCCTGAGTGTTTGCATCTATTAAAGGGAACCTATCAGCAAGATTGTGCACAGTAACCTACAGACAGTGTCCGGTTGGTGCCGTTATACTGATTACATTGATACTTTGGATGATGAAATCCATCTTGTGGTTGTTGTGTAATCTTTATTTTCAGTTTTGAGTTAATGATATGGTCATGCTCCGGTGCGGACTGTGGGGGGGTCTTCATGTGGTGCTCTGATTAGGTATTCTCGTTCAAAGGATTCCAGGCTATTTAAGGGACAGTTCCGATGTACTTAATGCCTTACAGGATTTCACTTGGTGCAGTGGGTTTTCTTGGATCACCACAGATGTGATTTCTTTCTATACATCTATACCTCACAAAGTGGCCCTACATGCATTAAAATTTCATCTACAGAAATATAGTAATTTTACATAAGAACTTCAGGACTATATTTGTGATGTTGTAATTTTTCTCATTTCCAATAATTATTTTTGCTTTAATGACATCTTCTACAGACAAACTAATGGTGTGTCTATGGGGGCTAAATATTCCCCGTCTCTCGCCAATCTCGTTATGAGCTGGTGGGAAGAATTATATATCTATACTGTTGACAATCCCTTTAAAGACCACATATTGTGGTATGGTAGATATATTGATGATGTCATCTTAATTTGTGGCCCTGATTTTTTTGTTACAGACACATTTGAATTTTATTTAAACTGTAATTTTTTCAATCTAAGATTCACGGTATGCCAGGATTTCAATGAGGTTAATTTTTGGGATTTGAGATTAAGAGGTATACATGGAGATGTGGTTACAACTTCCACCTTTAGAAAAAGCACTGCAGGTAACACTATCTTACATGCCCATAGTCATCACCCTAAACATACAATTAAAAGCATTCCGGTGGGTGAAATGATTAGAGCTAAACGCAACTGTAGCTTACAAACAGATTATAATACTGAGGTAATCCAAATTAAAGAAAGATTGAAACAGAGAGGGTACACCAACTGGAATTTAAATCGAGCTGAGAAAATAGTGGAGGGGAGACCACGTTTTTATTCAAAACTAAAAAGAAAAGAACGCACTAATACTGGTCCAGTTACATTAGTCTTACAGTCAGGGCCGTATTTAGGGTTTCTGCTGCCCTAGGCACTTTTAGTGCTGCCCCCCCCCCTTTGGTGAGTATGACACTATCGGCAGTGACTTTAGCAAGAATCGCTGATGTGAAAGTCGCCTTTTGCAGCAAATCCGGCAGTTTTTCTGCATGTGCCGCGTAACGGATCACTTACGGCAACACTGCGTTCGGCCTCATTCATTCCCTATGGGATTTGCGGCACTTATGATCTGGCAAATGCGGCACCATACCTCCCAACTTTTGAAGAAGGGAAGGAGACAGAAAGTTTGCGGCGCGCGTAGCCAAGAATCCGGGAACATATCTAAGATGTAGAAAATGCCAGCTCTGATAGGAATATATCACAAGTTTCCAAGCACTTTTTAGACTGCCATAGTGGCAATCTAGAATCACTAAAAATGTATGCCATAGAAAAAATATATAAACCACAAAGAGGGGGGGATGTTGAAACTATATTGAGGAGCAGGGAAGCTTGGTGGATGTTAAAATTAAATACCAGGGTTCCAGCAGGTTTAAATAAAAGAAGAGACATGATGTTATTTTATTAATTATCACTTTTTTCTTTTTCACTTACATTTTATTTTTATAAATAGATTAAATATTATTTTAATAAATAATAGACATATTGTATATATATACTTCACAAAAGGTCATTCATATATTTATATCATATATATATATATATATATATATATATATATATATTATTTCCATTTTCATGTCTAGTTTAATTTATGCAACACTGTTAGTTTTATATTCACTCAATATATGAACATTGTGCACAGAGTTTTCCTTTATACGGCTTTCTTTAGGTTTGGCTCTGCTATTTTACATGTTTGGCACATACCACTTACATCCATTTAGTTGCAGGAATTTACTTTTAGAAGGAGACCATTTCACTTTTATGATTATTAAGATCTCAAGTTTATATTGCACAATATATTGACTACTTTTGTGCTCTTTTATTATGGGTTTTCCATATTGCAGCACTAATAACACATGCCGCGTTTTCTTTCTTGCGGCTTCAATTATTCTTGGACTCTCTGTTCTTGATGAGTACTCACACTCAGCTGCACATTACTGGTTTTATTTTATCAGTCTTATCCAACTAATTGTCCTCACACTTAATGATGGGTTAAAAGGGTTTTTTTATTTTCATTATCAGTTTCTTCCCTCATGCGGCTAAGGGTACCGTCACACAGTACCATTTTGATCGCTACGACGGTACGATTCGTGACGTTCTAGCGATATCGTTACGATATCGCAGTGTCTGACACGCAGCAGCGATCAGGGATCCTGCTGAGAATCGTACGTCGTAGCAGATCGTTTGGAACTTTCTTTCGTCGCTTGATCACCCGCTGACATCGCTGGATCGTTGTGTGTGACAGCGATCCAGCGATGTGTTCGCTTGTAACCAGGGTAAACATCGGGTAACTAAGCGCAGGGCCGCGCTTAGTAACCCGATGTTTACCGTGGTTACCAGCGTAAACGTAAAAAAAACAAACAGTACATACTCACATTCCGGTGTCTGTCCTCCGGCGTCTCAGCTTCTCTCTGCACTGTGTGAGCGCCGGCCAGCCAGAAAGCGAGCACAGCGGTGACGTCTGACGTCACCGCTGTGCTTTCCGGCTATGGCGCTTACACAGTGGAGAGAAGCAGAACGCCGGGGACAGACACCGGAATGTAAGTATGTACTGTTTGTTTTTTTTACGTTTACGCTGGTAACCAGGGTAAACATCGGGTTACTAAGCGCGGCCCTGCGCTTAGTTACCCGATGTTTACCCTGGTTACCGGGGACTTCGGCATCGCTCCAGCGCCGTGATTGCAACGTGTGACCGCAGTCTACGACGCTGGAGCGATAATCATACGATCGCTGCGACGTCACGGATCGTGCCGTCGTAGCGATTAAAATGGTACTGTGTGACGGTACCCTTAGGCTAGGTTCACATTGCGTTAATGGGTGTCCGCTAGCGGACTCCGTTACATGGCGAATTTTTCGCAATTAACGCCATGTAACGGGTCCGTTAGCGCACCCATTGACAGCAATGTGCTAACGGGTCGCCAACGCATCGCTAGCGCATGCCATTTTTGGCACGCGCTAGCGATGTCCCGTTATTTTCGGACGGACCTCGAATGCTGCTTGCAGCGTCCGAGGTCCGTTCCTCGCTAGCGCAGATCGGGCACCTGCGCTAGCGGGATCGGCAAAAATGATCCCTAAAGTGACATTGCGTTAGCGCAATCGGCTAGCGTATGCGCACGTGCACACGTTGCGGATTTCTTGCAGAAATTTCCTGAAGAAAACCGGAAATTTTCTGCAAGAAATCCGCATTTTTTTTTTCCGTTTTTTTTCCCGTTTTTTTCGCGTTTTTTTAGCATTCTGCAAGCGTAATTAGCTTGCAGAATGCTAAAGTTTTCCAAGCGATCTGTAGCATCGCTTGGAAAACTGACTGACAAGTTGGTCACACTTGTCAAACATACTGTTTGACAAGTGTGACCAACTTTTTACTATAGATGCAGCTTATGCAGCATCTATAGTAAAAGAGAGAATGTTTAAAAATAATAAAAAAAATAAAAAAATGCTTATACTCACCCAGACATCTCATCAGCGGCGTCCGTTCGTCTTCCTATAGCTGGTGTGTGCGCGCAGGACCTTCCGTGACGTCACGATCACGTGAGCGGTCACATGACCGCTCACGACCAATCACAGGACAGTGACGTCATCGGCAAGGTCCTTCGCCGCACATCAGCTACAGGAACCGAAGCGACAGCGTGCAGTGGAGGCGGGAAGACATCGAGGGTGAGTATATCGCTATTTTTTATTTTAATTCTTATTTTTTGACCACTTATATGGTGCCCAGTGCGTGGAGGAGAGTCTCCTCTCCTCCACCCTGGGTACCAACCGCACATAATCTGCTTACTTCCCGCATGGTGTGCACAGCCCCGTGCGGGAAGTAAGCAGATCAATGGACCCCTAGGTGTGCGGAATCCCCTGCAATTCCGCATTTTAATGAACATGTTGTTTTTTTTTCCGCAATGCGATTTTTTCGTGGAAAAAAAGGCTACATTTGCACAAAAAATGCGGAATACACTTAAAATAATGGGAGGCATATGTAAGCGTTTTTTTCGCGTTTTTATCACGTTTTTATAGCGAAAAAACGCGAAAAAAACGCGAAAAATACTTAACGTGTGCACATGGCCTAAACGGATTGTCCTAACACAATGTGAACCTAGCCTAAAGGTACCTTCACACGAAACGACATTATAACGATATCGCTAGCAATCCGTGACGTTGCAGCGTCCTGGCTAGCGATATCGTTTCGTTTGACACGCAGCAGCGATCAGGATCCTGCTGTGATGTCGCTGGTCGCTGAATAAAGTCCAGAACTTTATTTGGTCGTCCGATCGCTGTGTATCGTTGTGTTTGAAAGCAAAAGCAACGATACCAGCGATATTTTACACTGGTAACCAGGGTAAACATCGGGTTACTAAGCGCAGGGCCGCGCTTAGTTACCCGATGTTTACCCTGGTTACTAGCGTAAAATGTAAAAAAAACAAACAGCACATACTCACATTGCGTCCCCTGCAGTCTGCTTCCTCCTCTGACTCAGCGCCGCAAAGTGAAAGTGAAAGCAGCACAGCGGTGACGTCACCGCTCTGCTCTCACTGTACGGCGCTCAGTCAGTCAGGAAGTGGACGCAGGGGGACGTGAATGTAAGTATGTGCTGTTTGTTTTTTTTAGATTTTACGCTGGTAACCAGGGTAAACATCGGGTTACTAAGCGCGGCCCTGCGCTTAGTTACCCGATGTTTACCCTGGTTACCAGGGGACCTCGGCATAGTTGATCGCTGGAGAGCGGTCTGTGTGACAGCTCTCCAGCGACCAAACAGCGACGCTGCAGCGATCGACATCGTTGTCGCTATCGCTGCAGCGTCGCTTCGTGTGAAGGTACCTTAACTTGTGGCTGTGCTTTGGAGCAGGGGATGTTTGGTTCTTATCTCTCCCTTCTTTTGATGTTCAGCAACTATTTGTATTGTGTCATGTGCACTAATTAATCTTGTTTGGATAGAGTCTCTGCACTAATCCCTGCCTGCAATGATGGGACAATAACATGCAGTTTCACATACCATAATCTTCAGTGTTCTTTTCTGCTTTTGGCTCCTCAAGCATATCATCGCACTTCAGAATAGTTAGTGGTTCTTTCTTCTTCTTTGTCAATAAATAACTTCTGTATTGATCTAGTCTAATAAGCTTGGTATATGTCAAAATATACAAGTACTTATTATTTCAGTGCCACAAGCACACTTGTTGCGTCTTTTGCCTGCGATTATATTTATTCATGAACATTTTGCTCTTGCCTTTTGTACTAGTTCTTTTCTCCTTTTTTTATTTATTTATTTTTTTTTTGCTATAATTTTGTTAGTTTATATCTGCTGCTGTAATAAAGTTATCAGTTATCAACAACTTTAGGCATAATTGTTCAATTTACAATAATTTTTATCTATGTATATTTTACTTTTTACAGATTTCATTGTGTAACTCTTTTTAAATTTGTATAATCATTTGTATATTTTTGGTTTGTTGTCATTTAATGTTTTATATATGTATGTTGTTAAAATAGATTACCGTATTAAGCAACATTTAATATATGTACCAATAGAGAGACAATAAAAGGAGAGATTCCCAGTATAACAAATTTTATTAAATCTAGAATAGCAAACACATAAAGTGCATATAATGTAAAAGTAATCACAAAGAGTACAATTTAGATGGTACAACCATCTATGAACCAGTTTCGGCAGAAAGAGAAAAATAAACATTTAATATACCGTATATACTCGAGTATAAGCCGAGATTTTCAGCCCAAATTTTTGGGCTGAAAGTGCCCCTCTCGGCTTATACTCGAGTCATGATCGGTGGTGGGGTCGGCGGGTGAGCACGGTCATATACTTACCTGCTTCCGGCGTTCCTGTCGCTCCCCCTGCCCGTCCCACGGTCTCCGGGTGCCGCAGCCTCTTCCCCTGAGCGGTCACGTGGGACCGCTCATTAGAGAAATGAATAGGCTGCTCCACCTCCCATAGGGGCGGAGCCGCCTATTCATTTCTCTAATGAAGCGGTGCCGGTGACCGCTGATAGAGAAAGAGGCTGCGGCACCGAAGACCAGCTGTCCGGGGGAAGGAGCGGGACGCCGGGAGCAGGTAAGTATCGCATATTCACCTGTCCGCGTTCCACACGCCGGGCGCTGTCTCCATCTTCCCGGCGTCTCTCTCTCCTCACTGACTGTGCAGGTCAGAGGGCGCGATGACGCATATAGTGTGCGCGCCGCCCTCTGCCTGATCAGTCAGTGCGGAGAGACGCCGGGAAGATGGCGCCGAGGAGCTGCAAGCAAGACAGGTGAGTATGTGTTCTTTTTTTTTTATTGCAGCAGCAGCAGCACAGATTTATGTGGAGCATCTATGGGGCAATGGTGCAGAGCATTATATATATGGCACAGCTATGGGGCAACGGTGCAGAGCACTATATGGCACAGCTATGGGGCAACGGTGCAGAGCACTATATGGCACAGCTATGGGGCAACGGTGCAGAGCACTATATGGCACAGCTATGGGGCAACGGTGCAGAGCACTATATGGCACAGCTATGGGGCAACGGTGCAGAGCACTATATGGCACAGCTATGGGGCAACGGTGCAGAGCACTATATGGCAGAGCTATGGGGCAATGGTGCAGAGCACTATATGGCACAGCTATGGGGCAACGGTGCAGAGCACTATATGGCACAGCTATGGGGCAATGGTGCAGAGCATTATATATATGGCACAGCTATGGGGCAATGGTGCAGAGCACTATATGGCAGAGCTATGGGGCAATGGTGCAGAGCATTATATATGGCACAGCTTTATGTGGAGCATCTATGGGGCCATAATGAATGGTATGGAGTATCTATTTCTAATTTTGAAATTCACCGGTACCTGCTGCATTTTCCACCCTAGGCTTATACTCGAGTCAATAAGTTTTCCCAGTTTTTTGTGGCAAAATTAGGGGGGTCGGCTTATACTCGGGTCGGCTTATACTCGAGTATATACGGTATGTTTATCTCACGCCCACTTTTTAAATCAGTTACGTCAATCACTTATCCCACCGGTGTGCTTTCTGGTGTAGGGCTATTTAAGTGGGATACATGGGTCTTTTGGAATGTCATGATTAAGGGAGCTTAGTCTCCAGAAACGCATTGAGATTCTTACCCATATGGTCGTGCTGAAGTCTGTATCCTCCATGTTTAAAGTTTGTGAATAAAGAAAACTCTTTTTTACGGACTCGGTGAAGCTGGACATTCTTTTCTTTTTTGGAATTCACCAGTATGGCTTCTGACAGGTCACTGATCCACTCAGTGTCCTGCCCCCTATTTTACATAATGAATATTATATATAAATTGAAAAAAAAAATCCCATTCTGCAGGCAGGTGCCGGCGGCGGAGCCTTCACTGCAGCCTGATCGCATGTATAATTGTAAGGGGTTACAAGGACTAAGCTATGTTGCACTCCTAACCCCTTAAAACATATCTTTATATGTAATGTATGCTGCTATATGTGTTTGTGTTTATACATGTATCTTCTTTTGCACAATGTACAGGGACAGTGCAGATAGTGCTAAAGCCACTATATGGGGGCACAGAGTCCACTAGGATGTACATAGTAGTAATCCATGATAGGAAAGAGTTAAATATAGGTGGGGTTTGCTGGGGAGTGAGGGAACAGGACTTCCTGGATGTAGTCAGTCGGGGGCCTCTCCCGTTGGTGTTCGGGTGGGCTATATGCCCAAGCTGCCTAACTTTCCCCGTAACGTTAAAGCTTATGCCCAGCCATCCAAGGGGATATATAGAGAAGAACAAGATATAGTAGGACCCACAGTAGAGAGCAAGAGAAGCAAGTAGAGGAAGATCGAATGTCACCGTAAAAGTAAATGTGGTGTATAGCTACGTGGGGGGTATCTCTGATGCATGGCGCGAAGCGGACAGATGAAAGCTTCACCGTAGTAACGCTTTACAGGAATGATGCTGAGGGACCATCTAGGACGCCTTGACCCGCGAAACACTTAGTGACGTAAGGAACAGTGAAGGGAAAGATGAAGTAATGTGCCATCTTTACTGTGATGAATATGCTGGAAACTACGTGGATGTGCTGTGTGTCCTGAAGTGAATAAATTTGTTCAGTTAAGAGCTGCCCTGGACTGTGTCTCTATACATAGGGATCTAGGAACAGCTTCAGGTCAGCGCAGCAAAGAAGACGCTGACAGCACCGTGAGTACTGATCGCACCCTGCAAGGGGAGAGGTACTGTTTTACTGTAGAGAGAGGCCAGAGTATGCGAAGCCCGAGATATTCAGCCATGACTACAGCCCTGGCCTACCTTAACATAATGTGCAATTAATTATTCTTTTTTATGGTATACATCACAGGTTAAGTAAGAATACATCTTAAATATGTACTGTATACTTACTGGAGTGTCTTTGCACGTTCGGAAAGAGAAGTTCTGCAGCAGCAGGGAGATGACTGATTTCATATTGATCATGGCAAATCTCATCCCTATGCAGTTCCGTGGTCCAGCTCCAAAGGGTAGGAAGATGTAGGGGTCTCGTGTCTCTCTGTTCTCTTTACTAAATCTGTGCATGAAAAAGACAAAAAGATATTACTCAAAACGTAAGTAAATTAATAGTATATAGCCAAGTAAAGGGAACCATGGACAGCATGAATCCTGACTTTACAATTGTAGCCAGGTGTATTTGTCTCTGAAATGCTCCCATCTTTTTTCAGCGCTGTTCTAGGCGATTGATAGGTTTCTCAATATACAAGAGATCTGTTAAAAGCCTGCAGTGGCGATGGGAAAATTTGGCCAGGAGCTTTGCCAGACTAATCTCATATGTAACCCTTGCATGACCTTGCGATTTTCCGTTATGCGCTTTCATTTTTTTCTTCCCTTATTGCAAGAGCCATAACTTTTTTATTTTTCTGTCAATTTAGCCGTATGATGGCTTGTTTTTTGCAGGACGAGTTCTACTTTTGAATAACACCATTGATTTTACCATATAGTATATTGGAAAACGGGAAAAATTGCAAAAAAAAGTGCAATTCCACAATTGTTTTTTATTTACTATGTTCACTGTATGGTAAAACTGACCTGGCAATAAGATTACCCAGGTCAGTACAAGTACACAGATATTAAACATGTATAGTTTTTTTTTTATTTAAGTGGTGAAAAAAAAATCTGAAATTTGTAAGAAAATTTTTCCGGATATTGGGTTTCGTGAGGACTTATTCTTGTGCCCTGAGCTGATGTTTTATTGATATCATTTTGGAGCCGATACAATGTTTTGATCACCACTTATTTAATTTTTTGCAATGTTGCTGGCGCCAAAAATATGTAATTTTAGTATTTTTTTTTCTTGTTACGCCGTTTACCAATTGGATTCATTTCTTTTATATTTTGATAGATCAGACATTTCTGAACTTAACGATACCAAATATGTGCATATATTAATTCTTTTACTTTCAATGAGGCAAAAGAGGGGTTATTTTGGCTATCTCATACAGAAATTTAACTTACAACTATTTAGCATATGATTAGTTATGCAGATTCTTGTCATGTCATTGCATTGTTACTGTTTTGCTCCTGGTGGTGCAATATTCTTTTTGTTCATATATATTAGAAATTACAACCTGTTATCACATTCCCTAATAGCTCAGTGTGTTATTGGCTTGATTCCCAAGTGAAAGGTCACTGGTTTGAATCGAGGAGCAGCTATGAAGAAGATTTCCCAAGAAAAGAGAAACCGCATCGATAGCAGTATCTTGGCCAAGAAAATTGCTAAACTGCATCATGTGAGTTGAAAGAATAAGAAATGAAGTCTGACCATCAATTCAAATGCTAAGAGGTGAACGTCCAGGCAAAATGTAAGAGTCAACAAGTCGGCTCATCTCATAGTCTATCAGTTCAGACACAACAAACACGTCAGTGGAGGTGGCTTGTATGCTTCATAATAGTGAGATCACTGACGTCCACGTAAACACTGTGCGATGCATTTTATACAAGTCTGAATAGTAGCTCGAACAAAGGTGAAGAAGCCTCGAGTTCAATATTGTCATATTAAGTGGTGGCTCGAGTTTGCAAAAAAGTACCAAAATTGGACAGAAGAAGAAGATTTGAAGTGATGAGATGAACATCGATAGATTAGGCTCTGATGAGTGCAAATGAACCTGGAAGCAACAAGGGAAAAATTGGCTAAAAAATTCATAAATTAAAGGAACTGCCAAATTCGTGGAGGAAGCCTAACAATATAGGGTTGTTTCACAGCCAAAGGCGTTGAATACTTGACCAGGATCGATGGTGGTCTCAATGCTGAGCCACATGTAAGAATCCTACAAAATCAGTTACTTCGTACACTTGTGTACTATGAGCATGAAAAGAATGACATAGTGTTTCTGCAGCAGGACAACGACCTGAATCAAATGTTGAGATTGGTGACGAAATGGTTCAATGACAATGAAGTAGCAGTG
Source organism: Ranitomeya variabilis (assembly GCF_051348905.1). Taxonomy (NCBI): domain Eukaryota; kingdom Metazoa; phylum Chordata; class Amphibia; order Anura; family Dendrobatidae; genus Ranitomeya; species Ranitomeya variabilis. Next base: position 1,023,135,428 of record NC_135232.1, read on the forward strand.
CTTAACTGGCCCGCATAATCCCCATACCTCAGCCCAATTGAATACTTGTGGGTAGAGTTGAAGAAAAAAACTACTTACCCAGCCAGCATGCACCGACTTTGGGAATGTGCAGAACAGACTTGGGAACAGATTTCGGTTAAGTCATTTTTAAATCTGATTGAAAGCATGCCCAGAAGGATTCAGAAAGTGTTGAAAGCCAAAGGAAGATTTGCAAAATACTTACAAAATAATAAAAATTCAAATTTAGATTTTTGGAGCAAAACAGTATGGATGCACAATAAACAATTTGTCTTTTCAAGCCACAATACCATTTGAGTGCCAAGTTCTTTTCTATTTTTGGACTGTTTCGGGCTGGACGCCCTACTTGAGCACCTCCCAACCTATTTTGTATGAGTGCCGTATTTTCACTACCTCAATGCAGTGACATGACAAGAATCTGCATAACTAATCATATGCTAAATAGTTGCAAGTCAAATTTATGCATGAGATAGCCAAGATGATTGTCTATGAAATGATGGTAGTCTCACGTTCGAAGCAGTAATGGACGGTGAGATATGGAGCCTGAAAGTCAAAAGTTCAAAACGTTGCTACCCTTTTCCTCATCAGTCAGTATACATTATAAAAATTGTATTCCCCTTTCCAAAAAAATTATTTGTATATGTCAGACATTTTTTTTTATTCATGCAGAGTTAGAAACAAAACAGTTCAGACTTGTGGTGGTTTTCTTTTTTTCTTTTTCATTTTGTCAAATGTATTAATTTTTCTTATTTTTCCTAAATTATTTTTTCTTCTTCATTTATTTCACACATTATACCCCCCATAAGTTCATAAAGACTTTTGGGAGGCATTTTAACAATTAAACACATTTTTTACATTGCTGATTTCACCTGTAATGGGGTTGGTATGTTAGCCCCAATAACACTATAAATCCAGGCTAATACTTGAAAATCAGATCTGATCTGGGTATGCTAGGACCAAATAGCTTTGGCTCCCTCTCGGCACCTGCTTGGTCCATAGGAGGAAGTGTAAGCACTTCCTATACTGTATACAGGTTTGTTCAGTGCTGTGTATATGTAACAAGAAGCCATGACATATCTGGAGAACTCTTGCAGGTAGTGTCATTGATGGGGAGAAGCGGCCATATGATGGAATCAAGCAGAACCAAAGTATGCTGGAAGGTTTTCAGGGGGAGTGACCTCATGGGCTGGACTGGATCATCAGGTGAGCCACAGGAAAGACTTCCCTGGGTACCTAACTATGAGGAGATTTGACCCCAGGGAAGGGAGCGGGACAGACGTGATCCAGCGACAGCACTGACACCAACGTGACAGGTCTCAGCGGGGAGTCTGCGACCGGAACGGTGCAAGTGAGCAGGGCTGTCATTTGATGCTATCATCTACGGTACTGATGTTGGCTGGATTTAGGAGTACAGGTTGGAGTTGCTGCGTGGAGGGTTCAATGGACTTTAATAGACTACGTCAGGAAGAGACTTGCGGCCTAGCGGGAAAATACGGTGACCCCTGCTAGAGTCAGAGCTTTGAGTGAGAACTCACGTGGTGACTCTCAATACTGGGGGCGCCACCTTGGTGAAAAGGACATTAACGTTAAGTAGTGAAAGACTTTCTTGTTTATTCTAAACCAGTTGTTGTTCTTTCTACTGTTAAATTGCATAGCTGCTTACACTAATTGTTTCAAAGTTACCGTTGTACACAAATAGCATTATATCAACCCCTGGCTGTTTTCGCCTCATGATCTGTGCTCGTTGCATCCAGATACCGGCATTACATATATAGCGATCAGGAAGCAGAGTTGATGAAACTCATCTCTGGCTTCTGTTTGGGGAGTCCAGCTGTGTCTCAGAGCCTCAATCCTCATCTGCTTAGTCTGCAACGATGGTATAAAACATCATTGTAGAGTTAAGGTACCTTCACACTAAACGACGCTGCAGCGATATCGACAACGATGCCGATCGCTGCAGCTTCGCTGTTTGGTCGCTGGAGAGCTGTCACACAGACAGCTCTCCAGCGACCAACGATGCCGAAGTCCCCTGGTAACAAGGGTAAACATCAGGTTGCTAAGCGCAGGGCCGCACTTAGTAACCCGATGTTTACCCTGATTACCAGTGTAAATGTTAAAAAACAAACACTACATACTTACATACGCGTCCCCCGGCGTCCGCTTCCCTGCACTGTGTAAGCGCCGGCAGTACAGAGCACAGCGGTGATGTCACCGCTGTGCTCTGCTTTTACTTTACGGCCGGCACTCACAGTCAGTGCGGGAAGCAGACGGCGAGGGACGTGTGACAGACAGCAGAAGGTGAGTATGTACTGTTTGTTTTTTTTACTTTTACAATGGTAACCAGGGTAAATATCGGGTTACTAAGCACGGCCCTGCGCTTAGTAACCCGATATTTACCCTGGTTACCACTGTAAAACATCGCTGGCATCGTTGCTTTGGCTGTCAAACACGACGATACACGCCGATCTGACGACCAAATAAAGTTCTGAACTTTCAGCAACGACCAGCGATATCACAGCAGGATCCAGATCGCTGCTGCGTGTCAAACACAACAATATCGCTATCCAGGACGCTGCAACGTCACGGATCGCTATCGTTATCGCTGCAAAGTCGTTTAGTGTGAAGGTACCTTTAGTTACAGACGGATCGGACATTTAAAGTCTATGGACTGTCTGCAAGTAGTTATAAAAAAATGTTCAAAGGGTCATAATGGGAAATTTTACAAATTTAAAATGAAATGTACACAACTATAAATTTGTACTGAAACTAAAAAAACTTTATTTTTTTTTTTTAAATATTCTGATGAGTTTTTTTTATACAAAGGAAATATGTGAAACTATATGTAAAGGCGCATATACTGTGTACTTCTACATTTTCTATAAAAAAATTTGTAAACCTTCTCAAGAGTATTATCAGAACAACTTGTTAATGAATAAAGTAATGTAAACACTTAAAGGGAACCTGTCACCCCTCCCCCGCCACCAGGGCATTTTTAAGTAAAAGAGCCACCTTATGCAGCTCTAAGGCTGCATTCTGTGAAGGTGGCTCTTATGTTTGTGCTCCCTAATAACGCTGAAATATTAAGTTTTATAAATTGTGCGCCATACCTGTAGTCTGTCACGTTTTTTACCCTGGACTCAGCCGCCTCCCAGCTGTCAATCATCCCCTCAGTGCACCGGTCACCGCCTCCTCTGTTTGTATTCACGTATTCTGCGCTGTGCTCTCATTTTTCTGGCATGCACCGTGCGCGCTGCCCTGCAAGTCATATCAGCTGATCTAGTGATCCCGTCGTGGACAGAATACAGGTATGGCGCGCAATTTATAAAACTAAACATATCAGCGTTAAGGAGCACAAACATAAGAGCCACCTTCACAGAATGCAGCCTTAGTGCTGCAGAAGGTAGCTCTTTTACTTAAAAACGCCCTGGGGGGTGACAGGTTCCCATTAATATGATTGAGAGTTTCTCTTTATACTCATTATTTTTTTCCAATAAATGCCCCCACATATATGATACCTTTCAGGTCGGAATTCCTCTGGATCAGGCCAAAACTCAGGGTCACGGTGCAGTACAAAGACCGGGATAACAGTCACAACGCCCTTTGGGATAGTCACTCCATTGATCTCAGTGGTGGTCTTACAGACACGCTCGAGTCTCAGAGATGAGGGATAGAGTCGTAACGTTTCATAAAGCACCATATCAAGGTACTCCATCTGCTTCAGAGCTTCGTATGTCGGAGGAGCCTGAAGACAATGGATTAATTGGTGGTTTATTACTTTTTAATCTCAGACCATTATAAATTTCACCATAAATAACATCATTATGAAGTTGTTTAAAATGAAATTCACACAGATAATAGCTAATAATTTGTGGAGAGCTTTGTGTTAATGGCAGCATTAGGGCTGTAATGTGGAGATTTCATAAAATGAATGGCAAATCTGCATACCTAAGCATTCCATATTGGACAATTTCAATAAAACCGGATAAATATCACATTTGTATAGGGGACTCCTTATTGTTCCCCGATGGCAGGTTGCAACGCGCTAGTTCATTTTTTTTATTATGGAGATTATCCATCGAATGAGGAGTCGATCTTGGGCTTACTCCATTCTTCCGACATACTCTGTCAAGTCCAGCTTCATTAGTCCAACAACTAATGTACTTTATAAGTTCAGCCTTACAGCTTAAAACAGGAGCTGGACTTCTATGTCACGGTACTGCCAGCATCCTTGCACACTTTCTCCCTCCCCCGGCAGGGTTGCAGACTTACCGCTACGGCCCCTGTCTTGCTCCTCCTCCTGGCTCACAGATCCTTGGGCGGTGTGCTTAGAGAGCATGCGTGCTCCCGGCCTCTTAAAGGGACAGTGCGCACCATCCTATACTGTCCCCAGACAATGGCTGGGAGTTACTTATTGTTTAGGGCACCTCCATCTGTTGAGAGGTGCCTGAGCAACATATATACTCTTCTTGTTGCATTCTTGCTAGTTTTCAGATCCTCTGTTCTAAGATTGTCTTCCAGTACCTGCCTGTGTCAGCCTATGTTCACCTGCATACCAGCCGTATCAGCCTGCACTTGCTGTGCTCACCTGTATACTAGCCGTACCAGCCTGCATCTGCTGTGCTCACCTGTGTACCATCCTGCACCTGCCATGCTCACCTGTATACCAGCCGAACCAGCCTGCACCTGCCATGCTCACCTGTTTACCAGCCATACCAGCCTGCACCTGCCATTCTCATATATATACCAGCTGTACCAGCCTGCATCGGTCAGTGTCCATCTGTATACCAGCCTGCAACTGCCAGGGCATGTCTGTATACCAGCCCTACCAGTCTGCACCTGCCAGTGCCTGCCTGTTTACCAGCTGTTCCCACCAGCACTTGCGGTTCTTGTGTGCCTGCCTGTACCAGCTGAGCTCTCCTTCCGGACCATTCTAGATTCCTTCCCCTTGGGGGTCAGCTGCTCTGCATTTATGGTCTGTCCTAGTGTAGCACCTGGTGTCCACCTGAGCCAAGTCTAACCCCACAATCAGGAGCTCTAGTGAAGTGTCAGATGTTCACCTAATTACGCTCCTCCAGGCTCTCCTCAGATCACAGCACATTGGATCCACCACTCTCATTACAGTTTGCTCAGGTCATTGTCATGGTCAGGTGGATTCCACTGGCTCTCAATCTTCCTCTATCTCTGACCTGTACAAGAGAGACCAGCAGGACAATATCTTCTCTTATCTGAGGACAGTGACCATCTGCTTGGACATGCTAACATCTGTGGCTACATCTGCTCCTGTCAAAGTTGCGGCAACATCAACCGTGACTCACCAGATTCCCAGTCATGTTCCTTGTTCTGGACTCAATCTGTTGGCTCCACCGCACTATGATGGTAATCCTTCCCTATGCTGAGGGTTCATTAACCAATGCACTCAGCATTTTGAGCTCTTGGCACATCAGTTCGCTTCAGATTAGCCCAAAGTGGCACTCATCATGTCTCACCTTGTTGGAGAAGCTCTAGCGTGACTCAATCCTTTATGATGGGAGAGAGGGGATCCTCTAGTTTCCAGCCTCCAGTTGTTTCTTGAGGCCTTCCGCAAGGTATTTAATGAGCCTGGCTGCATCTCCTCCTCCGCATCCTCCCTCCTCAGATTGCACAGGGAAACCTCACAGTGGGCTAGTACGCAATCCGATTTCGTACCTTGTCCTCCGAGGTCGCCTGGAACAATGAGGTGCTAGTGGCCGCCTTCTGGGAGGGCCTTTCCAGGAGAATTAAGGATGAACTGGTAGGTCGTGATATACCCACCTCGCTGAATGACCTGGTGTCCCTGAAAACTCATATCGACATCAGGTTTCAAAAACTCTCCAAAGCGGTGACCCGTGAGAAAAGACCTGTGCACTTGGCTCTTAACATTCAAACGCCGATCAAGCCGCAGACCTCTGTTTTGGCACCCTCCTCTGGGTCCATGTAATTCGACTGAATGAAGCTGGCTAAGCATCGTCAGGAGGTCCGTCATGGCGAGGGAAGGTGCTCATATTGTGGCAGTCCCGAATATTTAACCTGTTTCTGCCCTAAAAAATGGGAAACTCCAGAACCTAGTGTCTGTTGGAGAGGCTAGCCTGGGTGAGGACCACTCCTCTCCTACGCTGACTCTGTCAGCATCCGTTTCCTGTGGCAACATCCATTTTGTCTAATCTGCCTATCTGGACTCTGGTTCAGCAGGAATTTTCATTTAACAGGCCGCTGTGAAGCAGTATCAAATCCCGATCCAACATCTACAGAGTCTGTTGGTGGTATCCTTGATGGATGGGAAACCTCTATCCGAGGCCATTCTTTTAGTTTCTGAGCCTGTGGAACATCAGGGCGGAATATTACACTCGGGAGAAAATCTCTCTTTATGTACTGTCTGGTCTGTCCCATCCCCTGCTCTTGGGTCTACTATAGCTATGAAAGCACAAGCCTGTCTTAGATTGGAGATACGGAAAAGTACTCCGTATGGGCCAGGTCTGTCACGAGAAGTGTTGTGAATTTGGATTCTGGGCTCCCCCGGTGGCCGCTTGTGGAATTGGACTTGTCATCCTCTTTCCTGTTTCACCTGATTCCATCAGTAGTGGGTGTCGCTATTTAAGCTCATTTCTCTGGTGGTTTCTTGCCGGTCAACAATGTTATCTGATGCCTCTCAGTGCTTGTTCCTGCTTCTAGACTACTACTAGATAAGTTGGACTTTTGTCCATGTTTTGTTTTGCCTATTTGTTCCAGTTCACAGCTGAAGTTTTGTTACTGTGTCTGGAAAGCTCTCGTTGATCAGGGATTGCTACTCTGGCGTTATGAGTTAATGCCAGAGTTTAAGGTAATCTCTGGATGGTGTTTTGTTAGTGTTTTTCTGCTGACCATGAAAGTATACTATCTGTCTTCTGCTATCTAGTAAGCGGACCTCAAATTTGCTAAGACTATTTTCCTGCTGCGTTTGTTGTTTCATCTGAACTCACCGTCATTATATGTGGGGGGCTACTGTCTTCTTTGGAATATTTCTCTAGAGGTGAGCCAGGTCTTATATTTCCCTCTGCTAGCTATTTAGGTCTTAGGCCAGAGCTGGGCATCTAGCGATAAATAGGAAATGCTACCTGGCTATTTCTAGTTGCGCGGCAGGCTTAGTTCATGGTCAGTATAGTTCCATCTTCCGAGAGCTTGTCCCTCTATAGGCTTGCTATGATCTCTGCCTGCAGAGATCATGACAGTTTGACCGGCCTGTAAAGTGTTAAAGACCCAGGTTGAGAAAGGAGAGTTATAAGAAGTCTGCTGAAATTTTTTTTTTTTTTTTTTCCTCCAGTCTGCCTTGCTGCAGTCTTTTCTCTCTCTCTCCTCCTAATCTCTGTATGCTCTGTGTGCACCTGACAATAATGGATCTCCAGAGTGTAACTGCGGGTTTGAATAATCTCATCACGAAAGTACAAAATTTACAAGATTTTGTGGTACATGCTCCGGTATTTGAGCCGAGAATTCCTTTGCCGGAGTTCTTCACAGGGAATAGAGCTAGCTTCCAGAATTTCCGAAATAATTGTAAGCTTTATTTGTCCCTGAAGTCTCGTTCAGCTGGAGACCCTGCTCAGCAGGTTAGGATTGTGATTTCCTTGCTCAGGGGTGACCCTCAAGATTGGGCCTTCTCATTGCCAGCAGGGGATCCTGCGTTACGCGATGTGGATGCGTTTTTTCTGGCCTTGGGCTTGCTTTATGAGGAACCTCATTTGGAACTTCAGGCAGAAAAAACTTTGATGGCACTATCTCAGGGGCAAGACGAAGCTGAAGTTTTCTGCCAAAAATTCCGTAAATGGTCTGTGCTTACTCAGTGGAATGAGTGCGCCTTGGCGGCAACTTTCAGAGAAGGTCTCTCTGATGCCGTTAAGGATGTTATGGTGGGGTTCCCTTTGCCTGCAGGTCTGAATGAGTCCATGACAATGGCTATTCAGATTGATAGGCGTCTGCGGGAGCGCAAACCGGTGCACCATCTGGCGGTGTCTATGGAAAAGACGCCAGAAAGTATGCAGTGTGATAGAATTCTGTCCAGGAGCGAGCGACAGAATTTTAGACGGAAGAATGGATTGTGTTTCTATTGTGGGGATTCTACTCATGTTATATCAGCATGCTCTAGGCGTACAAAGAAGCTTGATAAGTCTGTTTCCATTAGCACCATTCAGTCTAAGTTTATTTTGTCTGTAACCCTGATTTGCTCTTTGTCATCCATTGCCACGGACGCCTATGTTGACTCTGGCGCCGCTCTGAGTCTTATGGATTGGTCCTTTGCCAATCGTTGTGGTTTTGATTTAGAGCCTTTGGAGACTCTTATTCCTCTGAAGGGGATTGACTCCACCCCATTGGCTAATAATAAACCACAATACTGGACACAAGTAACCATGCGTATCAATCCGGATCACCAGGAGATTATTCGTTTCCTGGTGCTGTATAATTTACATGACGATTTGGTACTGGGATTGCCATGGTTGCAGTCTCACAACCCAGTCTTGGACTGGAGAGCAATGTCTGTGTTGAGCTGGGGATGTAAGGGTATTCATGGGGACGTACCTTTGGTTTCTATTTCGTCGTCCATTCCCTCTGAAGTCCCTGAGTTCCTCTCTGATTATCAAGACGTCTTTGACGAACCCAAGCTTGGGTCGTTACCTCCGCACCGTGAGTGCGATTGTGCCATAGATTTGATACCGGGTTGTAAATATCCAAAGGGTCGTTTGTTTAATTTGTCTGTGCCGGAACATGCTGCTATGCGGGAATATATAAAGGAGTCTTTGGAAAAGGGACATATTCGTCCATCCTCTTCTCCCTTGGGAGCTGGGTTTTTCTTTGTCTCAAAAAAAGACGGCTCTTTGAGACCATGTATTGATTATCGGCTTCTGAATAAGATCACTGTTAAGTATCAATACCCATTGCCATTGCTTACTGATTTGTTTGCTCGTATAGAGGGTGCTAAGTGGTTCTCTAAAATTGATCTTCGTGGGGCGTATAATTTGGTGCGGATCAGGCAGGGGGATGAGTGGAAGACCGCATTTAATACGCCCGAGGGCCACTTTGAGTATTTGGTCATGCCTTTTGGTCTTTCTAATGCCCCTTCAGTTTTCCAGTCTTTTATGCATGATATTTTCCGCGATTTTCTGGATAAATTTATGATAATATATCTGGATGATATTCTGATTTTTTCTGATGACTGGGACTCTCATGTCCAGCAGGTCAGGAGAGTTTTTCAGGTTCTGCGGTCTAATTCTTTATGTGTGAAGGGGTCTAAGTGCGTTTTTGGGGTCCAGAAAATTTCCTTTTTGGGGTATATTTTTTCTCCCTCTTCCATTGATATGGATCCCGTCAAGGTGCAAGCTATTTGTGACTGGACTCAGCCCTCCTCTCTTAAGGGTCTTCAGAGATTTTTGGGCTTTGCCAACTTTTACCGCCGATTTATTGCTGGTTTTTCGGATGTCGTTAAACCACTGACTGATTTGACCAGACAAGGCGCTGATGTTGCTAATTGGTCCCCTCATGCTGTAGAGGCCTTTCAGGAGCTTAAGCGCCGTTTTGCCTCTGCCCCTGTGTTGCGTCAGCCTGATGTGAATCTGCCTTTTCAGGTTGAGGTTGACGCTTCGGAGATCGGAGCTGGGGCAGTGTTGTCGCAGAAAGGTTCCGACTGCTCCGTCATTAGGCCTTGTGCCTTCTTTTCTCGCAAATTTTCGCCCGCAGAGCGGAATTATGATGTTGGGAATCGGGAGCTTTTGGCCATGAAGTGGGCGTTTGAGGAGTGGCGCCATTGGCTCGAGGGGGCTAGACATCAGGTGGTGGTATTGACTGACCACAAAAATTTGATTTATCTTGAGACTGCCAGACGCCTGAATCCTAGACAGGCGCGCTGGTCTTTATTTTTTTCTCGCTTTAATTTTGTGGTGTCATACCTACCGGGTTCTAAGAATGTTAAGGCAGATGCCCTTTCTAGGAGTTTTGACCCGGACTCTCCTGGTAATTCTGAACCCACAGGTATCCTTAGGGAGGGAGTAATTTTGTCGGCCGTTTCTCCTGATCTGCGGCGGTCCTTGCAAGAGTTTCAGGCGGATAGACCGGATCGTTGTCCGCCTGATAGACTGTTTGTTCCGGATGATTGGACCAGCAGAGTCATCTCTGAGGTACATTCTTCTGCATTGGCAGGTCATCCCGGAATTTTTGGTACCAGGGATTTGGTGGCAAGATCCTTCTGGTGGCCTTCTCTGTCACGAGATGTGCGAGTCTTTGTGCAGTCATGTGACGTTTGTGCTCGGGCCAAGTCTTGTAGTTCTCGGGCTAGCGGACTGCTGTTGCCCTTGCCTATTCCTAAGAGGCCTTGGACACACATCTCGATGGATTTTATTTCAGATCTGCCTGTTTCCCAGAAGATGTCTGTCATCTGGGTGGTCTGTGACCGTTTCTCTAAAATGGTCCATTTGGTTCCTCTGCCCAAGTTGCCTTCTTCTTCTGAGTTGGTTCCTCTGTTTTTTCAGAATGTTGTCCGATTGCACGGTATTCCTGAGAATATTGTTTCTGACAGAGGTACCCAATTTGTGTCTAGATTTTGGCGGGCATTCTGTGCTAGGATGGGCATAGATTTGTCTTTTTCGTCTGCTTTTCACCCTCAGACTAATGGCCAGACCGAGCGGACTAATCAGACCCTTGAGACATATCTGAGGTGTTTTGTCTCTGCTGACCAGGATGATTGGGTTGCTTTTTTGCCATTGGCAGAGTTCGCCCTCAATAATCGGGCCAGTTCTTCCACCTTGGTGTCCCCGTTTTTCTGTAATTCGGGGTTTCACCCTCGATTTTCCTCCGGTCAGGTGGAATCCTCGGATTGTCCTGGAGTGGATGCGGTGGTAGAGAGATTGCATCACATTTGGGGGCAGGTTATGGACAATTTGAAGTTGTCCCAGGAGAAGACTCAGCGTTTTGCCAACCGTCATCGTCGTGTTGGTTCTCGGCTTTGTGTTGGAGATTTAGTGTGGTTGTCTTCTCGTTTTGTCCCTATGAGGGTCTCTTCTCCTAAGTTTAAACCTCGGTTCATCGGCCCTTATAGAATATTGGAGATTCTTAATCCTGTTTCTTTCCGTTTGGACCTCCCTGCGTCCTTTTCCATTCATAACGTTTTTCATCGGTCGTTATTGCGCAGGTATGAGGTACCTGTTGTACCTTCAGTTGAGCCTCCTGCTCCGGTGTTGGTTGAGGGTGAGTTGGAGTACGTTGTGGAGAAAATTTTGGACTCTCGTGTTTCCAGACGGAAACTCCAGTATCTGGTCAACTGGAAGGGTTACGGCCAGGAGGATAATTCTTGGGTCAATGCATCTGATGTTCATGCTTCTGATCTTGTTCGTGCCTTCCATAGGGCTCATCCTGGTCGCCCTGGTGGATCTGGTGAGGGTTCGGTGCCCCCTCCTTGAGGGGGGGGTACTGTTGTGAATTTGGATTCTGGGCTCCCCCGGTGGCCGCTTGTGGAATTGGACTTGTCATCCTCTTTCCTGTTTCACCTGATTCCATCAGTAGTGGGTGTCGCTATTTAAGCTCATTTCTCTGGTGGTTTCTTGCCGGTCAACAATGTTATCTGATGCCTCTCAGTGCTTGTTCCTGCTTCTAGACTACTACTAGATAAGTTGGACTTTTGTCCATGTTTTGTTTTGCCTATTTGTTCCAGTTCACAGCTGAAGTTTTGTTACTGTGTCTGGAAAGCTCTCGTTGATCAGGGATTGCTACTCTGGCGTTATGAGTTAATGCCAGAGTTTAAGGTAATCTCTGGATGGTGTTTTGTTAGTGTTTTTCTGCTGACCATGAAAGTATACTATCTGTCTTCTGCTATCTAGTAAGCGGACCTCAAATTTGCTAAGACTATTTTCCTGCTGCGTTTGTTGTTTCATCTGAACTCACCGTCATTATATGTGGGGGGCTACTGTCTTCTTTGGAATATTTCTCTAGAGGTGAGCCAGGTCTTATATTTCCCTCTGCTAGCTATTTAGGTCTTAGGCCAGAGCTGGGCATCTAGCGATAAATAGGAAATGCTACCTGGCTATTTCTAGTTGCGCGGCAGGCTTAGTTCATGGTCAGTATAGTTCCATCTTCCGAGAGCTTGTCCCTCTATAGGCTTGCTATGATCTCTGCCTGCAGAGATCATGACAGAGAAGTACCTTGTCCCCATTTGTCCTGCCAGACCTCTGGCTGCTCCATCAAATTTAACTGGCCTGCCTCCCGCTTATTGGACTTTCATGGATGTCTTCGATAAAAAGGAGGTGGAGACACTACCACTACAAAGGTCAGAATCGGATACACCAGGAGGACGAATGGAAACCTGCCTTTAATACCATTATGAATATCGTGTAATGCTGTTTTGGTTTTGTAATGCGCTGCAGTCTTGCAAGAACTGGTGAACGATATCTTTCAAGACCTTCTCTATTTGTATGTTGTTTACCTGGACAATATGTTAGGGTTCTATCCCGATTTGCCCACACACAGGAGGGATGGTCGCCAGGTTCTGCAGAGGCTGAGGAAGAATCGTTTGTACGCAAGTTAGAAAAATGTGTCTTCCAACAAACCTCTCTTCCATTCCTTGGGTGTATCATCTCTGAGACAAGATGGACCCAACAAGGTATCCGCTGTTTTGAAATGGCCTCGATCTGATGGTCTGAGGGTTCCTCAAATTTGATAGTTACTATTGCCAGTTCATTCCGCATTTCTCCTCTTGGACCACTCCAGTCTCAGCCCTGACTTGAAAGGGTGCCAAAACCAGAGTTGGACTCCGGAGGTTGAAAGTGTCCTTAAAGCAGGCCTTCGCATCCGCTTCTGTGCTGCACCGACCGGACAATAATAAGCAGATATTTTTCTCTTCCTCCAATGCCGGAGCCGTCCTCACCTAGATGTCTCCTTCCGGCCATATGTTGATCTGCGATTTCTTCTCTAAAGCCTCCTCTGCTCCAGAACACAACTACTCAATGAGCAATTGGGAACTGTTGGTGATAAAACTGGTTCTGGAGAAGTGACGCTTTCTACTTGATGGAGCAGATCAACCTGTGATTATCTATACAGACCACAAGAACTTGGCCTACCTGCAGTCTGCACAGAGTCTAAATCCTGTGAAGACAGGTGGTCTTTGTTCTTTGCCCTCTTTGATTTTGTCTTACACTTGTGGCCAGCAGACAAGAACATGAAAGCGGAGGTGCTTTCTTGGTCTTTTCTGTCTTCTGACCAGGAGGAGGAGCCTCAGAGCATCCTTGAACCATCCAAGATGCTTACTGTCGCTCCACTGGACTTGTCTCGGGTCCCACCTTGAAAAATCTTTATCACCATTTTAAGAAGCCGGTGCTTTACTGGGGTAACTCATACAAACTGGTTGGTCATGCCGGACAGGAGAAAACAGCTCTTCTCACTTCATGCACTATTGGTGGCCATCAAGTATATTGCGGATTTAGATTAAGACTCTGAAACAGATTCCGACCGGCCAATTACTTTCCTTGCCCATACCATTCGCTCCTTGGCAGTATATTGCAATGGACTTAGCATTGATCTTCCAGTACCATCCAGAAGTAGCAGCATCTGGGTAGTTGTGGATTGCATCTTTAAAATGGCCCAATTTACTCTGCTCTCTGGTCTCCCGTCTACTCCTGTGCATGCCGAGAAGTTCATTCAACATACTTTTCACCTCCATATTGTCTCTGATAGAGGAGTCCAGTATACATCTTGATTCTGGAAAGCTACCTGCAAACTACTGAACTTTAAAACTCTCTTCAGCCTACCATTCGCAGTCCAATGGTCACGTAGAGTAGGTTAATCAAATAATGACCAACTACCTGTGGCATTTTGTTAGTGCTCACCACAGTGATTGGGCCAAATACCTGCCTTGGGATGAATTCTCGCACAATAACCATGTGAATGAATCTTCAACTAAATCTCCATTTTTCGTGTTGTACTGTCAACACCCCAATATTCCGTTTCCTGTGTCTGCTATCACTGACATTCCTGCTGCTGAAACTTTCCTAAAGGGCTTCACTAAGATCTGGGGGGACACCAAGACCTCTTTAATGAAATCTTGTAAACTGATGAAGAGACCCAGACAAGAAATGCCTGGATCCACCTCTTTTGTCAAAATTTGCCCGTCTCAAGTTACCCTCGTATAAACTGGATCCTCGCTTCATCTGTCCATTCGAGGTTCTCAAACAGATTAATGCTTTAGCTTACAAACTCATACTCCCAGCCTCTCTGCAAATCCTCAATTCATTTCACGTGACTCTCCTCAAGCCTGTTGTCTTTAGTTCCTTCTTCAAGGACTCAGGTTACCACTCCTGCTCCTGTCAGCACTGAAGATGTGTTCAAGGTAGAGAATATCCTAGCCACTAAGAGTGTAAGAAGAAAATCCTTTTTTATTGTTGATTGGAAGGTGCTCGGTCCAGAGGAGAGGTCATGGAAGCCCAGGGAGAACATCAATGCCCTCTCCTCCTGGAGAGATTTCCAGGGACGTGGACTTACTGCTGCAATCCCCTTCCTACTCCTCCTGCTACCTGGGGTCTGCGCACAGCTCACAGATCCACAGGCACCGTGCTTAGGAACCTTGCGCAATCCTGTTCTCTTAAAGGAATAGCGCATGCCATCCTAAAATGTCCCCAGTCACTGGATGGGAGTCACTTATTATTTAAGGCACCTCCACCTGTTTAGAGGTGCCTTAGCAATGTGTTTACACTGCTTATTGCATGCTTGCTAGTTCTCAAGTCCACTGTTCTAAGTTTTGCTACCTGCACCAGCCAGTGCCTGCCTGTATACCAGCAGTATCAGCCTGTGCCTGCTTGTTTAGCAGCCATTCCCACCAGCACCTGAGGTTTCTATGATCCTTCTGTACTTACCTGCACCTGTTGAGCTCTCCTACTGGGCTGATCCTGCTTTCTGCCCCTTGAGGGTCCGCTGACAAGCATCTGTGGTCTGTCCTAGTGTAGCACCTGGAGTCCATCTGGAGGCAAGTCTAACCTCACCATCAGGGGCTCTGGTGAAGAGTCAGGTGTTCACCTAGTTATGCCCCTCCAGGTTCTCCTCGGACCACGGCACAGTGATTCCACCACTCACATTACACACTTTATGAAAATGTGTACTGTAATCACAGTTTTGATACTTTAAATGTATCTGTCACGAGAGTTTTGCTACCTCATCTGAGTGCAGCACTTGTGACACAATCAGAGTTTTTAGATGTGGCAGAGCTCAGAAAACTGTCCCCAATCACAACACAGCTTTATGTGTACTGTTGTGAATTCCGTTCTCAGGCTCCCTCCTGTGGTCGTGAATGGTACTTTGTTGAGTTCTGTTCGTGGGCTCCCTCTGGTGGCTTTGAGTGATACTGCTGGTCTTTAGCTGGCTCCAGCTGCCTCGTTTTCTGCTATGCTGGCTTCCTATTTAACTCCACCTAGATCTTTACTTGTTGCCAGCTGTCGTTGTATTCAGTATTGGTTCAGATCTCTCTGGGACTTCTCTTGTGACCTGTCTCCTCCAGGAGAAGCTAAGTTCATGCTAGCTCATTTTTGCTCATTGCTTTTGGAAAATGTTTCTCGGTATATGATAAGTTCAGTCCAGCTTGCTTATATGCTATTTTCTTGCTAGCTGGAAGCTCTGGGGAGCGGAGTTGCTCCCTCACATCGTGAGTCGGTGTGGGGGTCTTTTGTATTCTCTGCATGGATATTTTTGTAATATTTTATACTGACCGCACAGTTACCTTGCTATTCTTCCTATTTAGTATTAGTGGGCCTCTTTTGCTAAAACCTGTTTTCATTCCTATGTTTGTATTTTCCTCTTAACTCACCGTCATTATTTGTGTGGGGCTGCTATTACTTTGGGGAAATTTCTCTGAGGCAAGTGAGGCTTTGTTTCTCTCTAGGGGTAGCTAGCTCTCAGGCTGTGAAGAGGCGTCTAGGGAGAGTTAGGTACGCTCCACGGCTGCCTATAGTGTGTGTGATAGGATCAGGGTTGCGGTCAGTAAAGTTCCCACATCCCCAGAGCTTGTCCTATATTTTTGGTTTACCTATCAGGTCTGTTCAAGTGTTCCTAACCACCAGGATCATAACAGTGTACATTGTCTATTGACAGTAAACTGCTGCTAATCAGAGGAGGTGGCGTGGTCAGAGCTCACTGCCTTGTAGTCCAGGCAGTGATAATCTCCTGGTGGCGAAACATTCATTGTATGGAAACGACAGCACACAGTATAATAAGTGACACATCTCTGAAATCTGTGTGGTTCAGCCCCTACGCCATGCTGCCCTCAGATTTCATAGCAAAAATCTGCTGACAGATTCTCTTTAACTCTCAATTTATCTATTTAGATTTTCTATTTAAGCCTTAAGCTTCTCATACACCAAAAGACATTGAACATTATGTATAATACTGCACCATTTAATGTCATTATTCCATAGCACTATTACCTTATTGGGAAGAAAGATGTCAATTTCCTCCTGAAGTTTGGTTTGGACATCTGGATGAGTTGCCAAATTGTAAGCCAGAAACATGAGTGTAGTGCTGGTGGTCTCATAACCAGCCATAATGAAGATAAGTCCCTGAGCCATAATTTCAGTGTCTGTCAATTCTATTAAATAAATACAATATGAAGTTTGATACAACCATTTTACATATGAGAGGGCGAACAGTGTGAAATGAGTAGTGCATCAAAGACAAAAATGCATATTTGCTGACCTATGCACTAAGTTGAGGACACTTAGATGGTAGACTAAAGTGAAAGACAGTGGGTTATATTCACACTAGTCAATAAAAAGACAGAAAAGTAAAAACACACTGGTTAATTGTTAAAGACGTTTTCTACACACTCGTTATCATATTGCAACACCAAGAAGGAAAAGTCGTGGAATTATGGAAATCACATGATCAATAGACATGGTAATGATATATGCAAATGATGAAAGAAATGGAAACATTTTTAAAACATCGTAATTTGTTTATTTTCGAATGTGAGCACTGCGTGTAGACATAAAGTCACTTACACGTCTTGGTTGTTATCAATGAGATTACTATTAATAGTCTGAGACATGTTCTGACATGCTATATATTAATACAGTTAATTTAGTGAAAAAATGTACAATTGGTGGAGAAAATTTGAACTTGACGGACCTAGGTCATTTTTCAACCTATGTAAGTATTTAATTAATGCTGACTTAATTTGGGCAAATTATCAAGATCTGCTGCTGGCAGCTCCCTTTGCAGTTACTGACTAATGATGTCCTTGTTGTGTTCCATTAGATACAAGTCCAGAGATGCTCAAACCATGGAAGTCAAAAGTTGCTGCAGCACCTTTGCTCACAGCAGCACAAGCAACATGTGACCTGGCGTTGTCATGTTGAAAAATGGCTCCTGGGACACTTTGGTGAAATGGACATATCATTGGTTCAACACCAAATCAATATACCGCCGAGCTGCAAGTGTTCCTGGAATGAAGACCAGATGGGTCTGTCTACTTTACATTATGCCACTGCACACCAAAATTTTAGGAGTGGACCCAAGATGATGTTCCATCATGAAGAACACTTTATGACCTTGCCAACATGAACTCCAGACCATTTTATGGCTATAATTGCTTACAAGAAAAAATTGTGACTCCTTGCTCAAGAGGATAGAATCTATTCCAGCCTTCAGTGCTGTCTTTTTCTGCATCATGATTGCCTTTTAGAAGTCAATGAAACACATATAGCTGGACTTCTTGCTCGTAACCCAATATAAGTCTAAATGTGTCACCACTACCTGCAGCGTGACCGAACTTATTTTCTATACATCTTGGATGGCATTGGTTGGCAATAGCAAAAAGAGCTGCCAGCCACAAATCTTGATGATTTGTGTGTCCAAGTGCATTCAGTGTGGCAGACCATACCTCACTAAACCATTAATAACCTTGCTGACAGCAGCCAAGACATGTAAGAGTGAGAATTTCTGCATGTGGTGCTCATACATGATTCTGAGTAAATCAAGATGTTTTGAAAATAGTTTCCATTATTTTTATCATTAACATGTATTTCAAACCTGTTATTTCCATAATTGGTGGTGTTTTATGTGGGGGAGTGCATATTACAGAAAGTCAATCTTCATACCTTTATAACCATGATCTGACCCTCCTGTACTGTTGTCTTTAGATTGAGCATCTACCATGAGTTGTAGGAAATCTACTCGATCCTGAAAGACCAGATAAAAGATCAGAGCAAGCAAAGTTCCAAAATACGATATTTGGAATCTTTTGCATTCCACTATAGTACTATATCTCAGACAATTTAGCGACTACTTTTATGACTTGACATATTACAGTATGATACATTAACTCCTGCCTTTCTCTTAATACAGATATTTCAAAATCAGTTTGAGCTCAAAACAGAAAAACATCAAATTTTGATTACTCAAATATGGTGGCAGGGGGTACAAGAGAATCTCTTCACATATTTCCCAGTTGAGGAGAAACGTTCCCTCTTAGACCCCACTCCAGAGCCTCTCACCTAGCCACATCAGTTCTCATGCTTCACACTGATGTAAGAGGGTGAACTGTAGCCCCACTGAGAGGGCACTAGGACCCTGTGGTTTTTGCTTGCTGCAGCAGAGGACAGACCCTGCAAAACTCCCGGAGACAATGTGTGCTGGGGGATGGGGTCTGGTGTCTCGTGTGTAAAGTGAAACAAGGAAGTGAGAGCTGAGAGAGAGAGGCGGGAAGAAAAGGCAGAAGCTGCTGTGATATAGAAAGAGACTGGACTGTGTGTGGATTTTACTGCGAGTGTGTTGGAGAAAAAGAAGCTTATGAGAGTCTTTCCGTTGCTAACGTTTTCCTGGAGAAAAACTAACCTTTTGTTCAACTCTGGAGAGACCTTTTGTTGCTAACGTTTTCTGGAGAGGAGCTAACCTTTATTTTGAAAGACTGAAACTTTACTGCAAACCCACTACGTATTTGAGAGTCTGTGGAATCCCTGTGCATTTAGTGGAGAAACAAGTTTGGACAGACTGCTGATATAGAGATGGACGGGTTGTTGTGGAAGCATTCCTAGGAGCTACAGAAGAAGAGACAACATCGTTAGGCCACTAACTAAGTCCCCGGCGTTTGGGCTCGGCATCGACCGACAAGACAAGAGGAGCTTGCTGTAACTTATTGGCGCTGAAGATATGGACTGGCTGCAGCCTGTGCAGATTCCTGCCTGAGGGGAGATCTATCTCAGGATATGGTACCAATAGTTATAGATACCCGGGTATCTCTGCTCAGAGTGTTTAATTGTTACTTAGAGGTGTATCTTATATTAGAGTTGTGAAGTTATACTCAGTGTGCCGTTCCAGGGGCTCCCTTGACAACACTACATTCAATTTACACTTGTTCCTGTTTTTCAGTTGCCCTGTTAGGTAAATTTCTTATTAGTCTGTTGTAGCATACAGTTCTCAGGAGACCTTGGAGTGGCACAGTGATTTCAGCTGCTGCTGAGCTAGTGTATCTTTGGGGTGCATCTGCCTTAATATTCTCCATATTACTTTTATTATTTTGCCTTTGAGTAAATACCGTTGGAGATTTCCGCCTTGGTCTTGGTTTGTGACTCACTGGATCTTATTCGGACCTCTGGTCATTACATTTTTGGCGTAGTCGGCAGGATCCAGTGTTTGTCATGGACGGGGGCGAGGGTGGAAATGACCCCGCTGTATCCGCATCCTCCTCGGGGGTTGGGGTTCCCCTGGCAGCCGCGGCGACTCCGGGAGGGTATGTGCCTGTAGGAGCTTTACTTCAGCACATGCTGAAATACGATGGGCGCAATATGGCGTTGCAAGATTGGGCTGAGAGAATCCGGAGTATTCTGCGCATGTGTAATTTGACCCCCGCGTTACGCGCTGAGCTGGCATTAAATGCACTGGAGGGTGATATTAGGCGTATGGTGATGGTGCGCCCAGAATCAGAGAGGGATACGTTAGAAAAGATTTTGGAACTGTTAGAGGGGAGTTTGGGGGCCGAGCGCGTGTGGCCCAGCTTCGGTCCCTATTCTTTAATCGTCCCCAGAGAGAGTGTGAGTCCCTGATGCAGTACTCTAATATCTTGCAAGAGACGCTGAATGAGATGCAGCGACTAGACCAGGTGGCCATGGGGGCGTTCCGGGAGGTAGACCGCTTGCTCCGGGATCAATTCATCACCGGTTTAGCTAATAGACTTCTCCGGGACAAACTGTTGGAAATGGCCCGGGCTGCACCAGAATTATCCTTCTGGCAGATTTACCGAGCTGCAGTGGAAAGAGAAGAGAAATCTGCCCATGTGCCCGAGGGGTCAGTGAACAGTGCCCAGCTGGAGGAAGGTGGGTCATCAGGGTCAGGGGGAGAGGGGCAGGTGAGCGTGGTACAAGCTTTGCATGCTGAGGTGAAGGAGTTGAAGCTGAAATTGTCTCAACTGACAGTTGATCCCGCCTCTACCCCCTCACGGGGGCCTCCTGCCCCACCCCCTGGAACGGTGACCCCACAGACGGCCAGGTCGTCCTATCAGAATGAGTCAAGCCCTCGTCCACGAGGAGCAATCACCTGCTGGAAGTGTGGGCGCCAGGGACACATCTCTCGTTACTGCCGGACGCTTGCAGCCCCAGAAACCCCATCGCCGGCTTTAAACTTCCGGCCGCTGCCATGAGAGGGCAAGCAGCAGCGGCCCCACCCACACAAAGCCCTCGACGGAATGAGCAAGATTTGTTTGCATGTAGTCCAGTGATAGAAGCAGAGTTTGAAGGGCGGAAGATGAGGTGCTTGGTTGACACGGGATCCGAATGTACTATAATGCCACTAGAAGTATATGAGAGATACTTCAGTCGACTAGTGATTCCAGAGGATGGCCGAGTGATACGACTGACCGCCGCAAATAATGGTCAACTGTCAGTCAAGGGAATCATGTGGATGCAACTAAAAATGTTTGGTCAAGAGCTGGGGCAGAAAGGGGTAGTACTGGTGGATCACCCCCCTAGAAGAGGGATGGAAGTGACGCTCGGAATGAACGTGCTGCGAGACTTGAATCACCAGATGTATGCCAGTGAAGGACCCCGATACTGGGCCCGTGCGAGAAGACACTGACCCACACAGAGAATTCTACACCGTCTAGTGCTGAGTTGCGACTTACCGAAAAGTGCGGTCCCAGGTGGCCGGGTGGGCCGGGTCCGAGTGCCATCGAGGGCCCCGATCCTGCTGGGACCAAGACAAGAGGAACTCTTAATGCTGCCTGTGGGAGCTGCACAGAGATTGAATGGGCTTGAAGTGCTACTTGAGCCCGCCCGAGAGGGTTCCTCATTTGCCAAGGTACATGTGGCCCGGTCTCTGGCGATTGTGAAGAATGGACGAGTGCCGGTCCGATGCATCAATGTTTTAGATGAAGCTGTTGCAATTCCCGCTGGAACCATACTGGCTGAACTGTTCGTGCCGGCAGAAAAGGTGCCGGAAAATGCAGGATTCGAACTGCGACCAGACCAACAGTCGTCCTGGACCTTTGCGGTCGAGGTAGGCCGGACTGAGCCTCCTACGGAGGAATGGAATGGTCATGTGATCATGGAGCAGATGGGAGTGGATCGGAAGAAGCTGACCCCCGTGCAGTTGGAGAGAGTTTTGTGGGAACATCAAGAGACCTTTTCCCGACATGGAGAGGACTTCGGGTGTACCCAGATGATTGAGCATGAGATTCCAACGGGGGATACTCCACCCATTAGAGAAAGATATCGTCAAATTCCTCCAGCGCTTTATCAAGAGGTGAAGAGCATGGTGGCCAGTATGCTGGACAACCAAGTGATCCGAGAGAGCCGAAGTCCCTGGGCGGCCCCTGTAGTCTTGGTCCGCAAGAAGGATGGGACACTCCGATTTTGTGTGGACAATTGAATGCCCACACCGTACGGGACGCATATCCTTTACCCCGTATTGAAGAATCCCTGTCGGCCCTGGGTCGGGCCAAGTATTTCTCAACGTTGGATTTGGTAAGCGGGTACTGGCAGGTCCCAATGGCTGAAAAAGATCGGGCCAAGACGGCGTTTGTCTTGCCAATGGGGCTCTTTGAGTTCAACCGGATGCCCTTTGGCCTCACTACCGCCCCGGGAACCTTCCAACGCCTGATGGAACATTGCTTGGGCGATCTAAATTTTGAATCAGTCCTGATATATCTAGACGACATTGTGGTGTTTGGAACCTCATTTGAAGATCATCTGGAGAAGCTGCGTCAAGTTCTCCGGCGGCTCAAGAGCTACGGCCTGAAAATAAAGCCAAAAAAATGTCAACTGTTACGAAACCAGATTGAATATTTGGGGCATCTGGTGACCCCGGACGGGATACTACCTTTAGACAGTAAGATCAAGGCGGTACAAGAGTGGCCACCTCCTTGTGACCTGCGAGAAGTGCGGGCCTTCCTGGGCCTAGCAGGATACTATCGGCGGTTTGTGCCTAAATTATCACAAGTGGTGAGTCCCTTGAATGAACTTTTGAGAGGGACAGCGCTGGGTCCTCGAAATCGCCCCATTCCATGGGGGCCCCTACAGAAAAAGGCATTTGATGAAGTGAAAACCGCCCTAACGAGTGCCCCATTGCTGGCCTACGCCCGGTTTGACACCCCTTTTTTGTTGTATACCGACGGTAGTCTCCATGGGTTGGGGGCAGTACTAGCACAGGTGCAGGACGGCCGAGAGCGAGTGATTTCTTATGGCAGCAGATCTTTAAGAGACTCAGAGCGAAATCCGGCTAACTACAGCTCATTCCGGCTGGAATTGCTGGCCCTGGTGTGGGCAATGACAGAACGCTTCGCCGAGTATCTAACAGGAGCTGAGGTGCTAGTCATGACAGATAACAACCCGCTAGCTCACTTAGAGAATGCAAAACTGGGAGCGTTAGAGCAGCGGTGGGTCGCCAGACTAGCCAAGTTCAATTACCGCATTAAATTACGCTCTGGTCGAGAAAACGGCAATGCAGATGCATTGTCAAGAGTGCCCCTTGGGTCATCAGGGGAAGATGTTGACGAACAACTTGAGGATACTGAAACTCCAGCTTTGGGGCAGATACCTATCTTCCAAAGTGTGGTACACTCAAGTGGGGTGGCCACCGGGATGCCCTGTGTCCTGGGTAAAACATCCTCAGATTGGACAAGAGTCCAGGATGAGTGTCCGGACGTTGCACTTGTGCGCCGTTGGGTACAAAACAAGGCCTGGCCCAGTGCAGAGGACAAGGCTCAGTTGTCCATGGAAGGGATGAAACTCCTTCGACAATGGGATAAATTGTGTGTGGAACAAGGTCTTTTGTATCGTAAGGTGTACCTGCCATCGGAGCTGCAGCATCGGTACCAACTGATAATTCCTGTGGGGATGGGTCCAGTGGTCGCTCGTGAGGCGCATGAGAAGGGGGCCCATTTTGGAAGTGAAAAGACACTTCAGTGGTTGCAGCGAGTCCTCTACTGCCCTGAGTTGGGAGGGATGGTGGCTGACGCGTGTCGGCAGTGCCGAATTTGTGGGCTCAACAAAAGCCCTGAGCAGCGGGCTCCCACACAGTCTATTAAGACTTCAGCTCCACTGGAGCTACTCATGATTGACTACGTGTTGATAGGGTACTCTACGTCAGGGTACTCCTATTGCCTGGTGATGACAGATCACTTTACCAAGTATGCTGTAGCGGTGCCGACAAGAGATCAGACGGCCAAGTCGGCGGCTGAGGCAGTGTGCCGACATTTCTTCCAAGTGTTCGGGTGTCCGCAGAGAATACATTCAGATCAAGGGGCCTGCTTTCAGGGGACGCTGATGAAAGAGTTGCACCAGCTCTATGGTATCGAGCAGTCGAGAACAACGCCTTACCACCCTCAGGGTAACGGGGCGTGTGAGCGTTTTAATCGGACCTTGTTGCAAATGTTGAGGTCCTTAGAGAGTCAGCAACAGACGTGCTGGCCTGAGTATCTCCCCGAATTGATGTGGGCTTACAATAATAGGGTGCACAGTACTACTGGTTACTCACCACACATGTTGATGTTTGGTAGACCTGGCCGAGACATTGAGGATTTGAACATGCCAGATCCCTCCTCTGCCCCCCCTCGGACTGCATCCGAGTGGGTACGAGAGCATCGGCGGCGGTTGAGGGTGGTGCATCAGGTGGTGGGCGACCGCCTTCGCCAGGTGGTCCATAGGGACACGCGACCTGTACAAACAGAGCTGTTCTCTCCGGGAGACAGAGTGTTGGTGAGGACAAAACGACGGTCAGGAAAGCTGAGTGACCGATGGGAGGCGATACCGTATCTGATAAAAAAACAGGTGAACCCTGAGATTCCAGTGTACGAGGTCGAACCGGTGGGGACAGGGGGGGCCAACCCGTAATTTCCATCGTAACATGTTACAACGGTGCTGGTTTGAAGATTCGGCGCCTACCCCCCTAGAGCCAGAGGTCATGTTCCAAGGGGCGGGAACTCTGAATGATCTTGAGTTTGATGGTGTACTTACTCCTGCGCCTGCTTATTTGCCCCCTGTGACCGATCTTGAGTTTGATGGTGTGCTTACTCCTGCACCTGCTTATTTGCCCCCTGTGACCGATCTGACCTCGGGTGATGAGAATGTTGGGGATATGGAGGATGTTGTTGAGGAGAGTGCATCAGGTCAACTGCTTGGGCCTGACGCTGTATCACAGGACATCGAGCCGCAGGAGGAGACAACTCCACTTGCGCCCACTAACACGACCACGGAAGAGACTTTAGCTCCCTCTAAGGTTGCACCTGCTGATGTAGGACTCAGGAGAACTACACGATCTACGGCAGGAATACCGCCTCAGCGATATGCTCAAGATGAATTTGAGTGGGAAGGTATGTCGAGGACGCCAACCTCTAGTGGGGTGGCATGTAAGAGGGTGAACTGTAGCCCCACTGAGAGGGCACTAGGACCCTGTGGTTTTTGCTTGCTGCAGCTAACCTTTATTTTGAAAGACTGAAACTTTACTGCAAACCCACTACGTATTTGAGAGTCTGTGGAATCCCTGTGCATTTAGTGGAGAAACAAGTTTGGACAGACTGCTGATATAGAGACGGACGGGTTGTTGTGGAAGCATTCCTAGGAGCTACAGAAGAAGAGACAACATCGTTAGGCCACTAACTAAGTCCCCGGCGTTTGGGCTTGGCATCGACCGACAAGACAAGAGGAGCTTGCTGTAACTTATTGGCGCTGAAGATATGGACTGGCTGCAGCCTGTGCAGATTCCTGCCTGAGGGGAGATCTATCTCAGGATACGGTACCAATAGTTATAGATACCCGGGTATCTCTGCTCAGAGTGTTTAATTGTTACTTAGAGGTGTATCTTATATTAGAGTTGTGAAGTTATACTCAGTGTGCCGTTCCAGGGGCTCCCTTGACAACACTACATTCAATTTACACTTGTTCCTGTTTTTCAGTTGCCCTGTTAGGTAAATTTCTTATTAGTCTGTTGTAGCATACAGTTCTCAGGAGACCTTGGAGTGGCACAGTGATTTCAGCTGCTGCTGAGCTAGTGTATCTTTGGGGTGCATCTGCCTTAATATTCTCCATATTACTTGTATTATTTTGCCTTTGAGTAAATACCGTTGGAAATTTCTGCCTTGGTCTTGGTTTGTGACTCACTGGATCTTATTCGGACCTCTGGTTATTACATTTTTTTCTGCCTTGGTCTTGGTTTGTGACTCACTGGATCTTATTCGGACCTCTGGTCATTACACTGACGAGGGCCAATAGCCCGAAACACCGTGTCTGCGAATTGAGATACTGATTTGGCTTTTATCCTAAGTCATATTGCACGACTCGTTAAAGGGTTGATTGTGACTTGTAGGATCGCTACTTACAATACGTGGCGCTATAGAGTAAAGTCCTCTTTTTCTCAGAAGAGGCAATTTGCATATTTAAATTCTCAGAGGAGCATTGCACAGCGAATAAGCCTCCTTACCTTGACAAGCCAGAGATGGTATGAAACTCTCCATATGGAGAAACGTTACCCCTTAGACCCCACTCCAGAGCCTCTCACCTAGCCAAATCAGTTCTCATGCTTCGCACTGACGAGGGCCAATAGCCCGAAACACCGTGTCTGCGAATTGAGATACTGATTTGGCTTTTATCCTAAGTCATATTGCACGACTCGTTAAAGGGTTGATTGTGACTTGTAGGATCGCTACTTCCAACAGGTGGCGCTATAGAGTAAAGTCCTCTTTTTCTCAAAAGAGGCAATTTGCATATACCAGTTGAGCTAAATATTCACTTACTGTGTGAACTCCTTTGTGCCTGCTTTTCTTAATTCTTGTTATAGCATCTTGAAAAAAGTCGAGGACGCTCTTCGAAAGAAAACAAAAATTCAGTTTCTTCAAAAGAGGAATCAGGAACGGAAACAGAACTGTAAGAAAAAAAGCAGAACCTGAATCATTCTGTGATCACAGTGGATTTCTTTGTCCATATTTTTAGGAGCTACGGGCTTTTTCTGACTTATTTGGGGTCGTAGAGATGATGGGTGCATTTGCTGTTGAGGTATACATTGGGACCTTGGAGTAGAACTCCATGGTTGTGACATGGCTGATCAGAAAGTAGTGCCATGTCAGATGCCTTCT
The DNA here is from genome assembly GCF_051348905.1 of Ranitomeya variabilis. Classification (NCBI taxonomy): domain Eukaryota; kingdom Metazoa; phylum Chordata; class Amphibia; order Anura; family Dendrobatidae; genus Ranitomeya; species Ranitomeya variabilis. Next base: position 1,023,162,015 of record NC_135232.1, read on the forward strand.
GTAATTAAATGTTTGTGGCCTGTGTTAACCCCTTCCCGACATGCGCCATATATATACTGCTCTGCGGGAGCTGCATTCCCGCAAAGTGAAGTATTTATATGACACCGGTATTTCCGGTCACCGTGCGATACAGATGGCTGCTGTCTCTAATAGTAGGCTATCTCTTCAATTCTGACCAGCCAATCACAGCGGTGTCACAATAAAGTTACAAAAACAAAAACTTGAAACATGCTATGATTGGTACTATCTGAGGCTACTTTCACATTTCCGTCGGTACGGGCCCGTCGCAATGCGTCGGGCCGATGTACCGACGGACGTTGTGAAATTACTGCAAGACGTGGGCAGCGGATGAAGTTTTTCAACACATTCTGCAGTCTGGGGAGGAGGGGCGGAGTTTCGGCCGCGCATGCAAGGTCGAAAATGGAGGACGCGGCACACAAAAAAGTTACATTGAACTTTTTTTGTGACGACGGATCCGTCGCACGACAGATGCGACGTGTGGCTATCAGTCGCAAACCGTCGCTAATAAAAGTCTATGGGCAAAAAACGCATCCTGCGAGCACATTTGCAGGATCCCTTTTTTGCCCAAAACGACGGATTGCAACGGAGGCCCCATGACGGAAGTGTGAAAGTAGCCTTAGGCAGCACCAATCACAGAAATCTCAATGAATAAAATAGCGATCACTGCTCTGCACGCCATCTTTACCTCAGATTTGGCGTGCAGAACGGTTGTATACCCCGTCTGTGTACCTGAGTGAGAGAAAAATCATTGGTGGCCAATGCCATCCACCTGTGATCTATCTCCTCCTGTACCTCCTGCAATTTGTGCCTCCTGTGATCTGTGTTGAGTGATGGATGCTGTGTGACCGATCTGTGATCACAGCAGCAGCAGTTCTCCAATGACCATTCCAGCTCCTCCTCCAGGTCCCTCAATCTCCCCCACTCCCAAATTTATTTTTGGCACACTTTTTTTGTGCGTGGCATCTTGTGCTGCAGCTCTCTGATCAGTATCGCTAATGATCTCAGAGTCTGAACTTTTTTTTTATATCTAGTTAGAGTAGCGTACGTCGCAGCATTAGTGACGTCCAATTTTCTTTTAGAAAAAAAACTATAGTAGTAAGTACAGTGTAATTTTATGGGTAGGGAGTAGTGATGAGCGAGTGTACTCGTTGCTCGGGTTTTCCCGAGCACGCTCGGGTGATCTCCAAGTATTTGTTAGTGCTTGGAGATTTTGTTTTCCTCGCCTCAGCTGCATGATTTACGGCTTCTAGACAGCCTGAATACATGTGAGGATTCCCAGCAAACAGGCATTCCTCACATGTATTCAGCCTGTCTAGCAGCCGTAAATCATGCAGCTGCAGCGATTACAACTAAATCTCCGAACACTAACAAATGCTCAGAGATCACCCAAGCATGCTATACTCGCTCATCACTAGTAGGGAGGTAGCATATCAGAGTAGCATACATCACAGTGTTAGTGATGTCCGAATTTCTATTTTTTTTTAAATAGTTCTTACATAGTAGCGTTTTTCTTTTGAAAAAGAATTGTTAACGCCAGGTAACATCTTAGATAATGCATTAGGGGAGCATAGGTCACAGTGTTAGTGACATCCATTTTTCTTTCATAAAAAAAAGAATAGTTATCGCCGAGTAAATTTACACTGTGCTCCAAATTATTATGCACAAAGAGTTTAGGAGTGATAAGGTTAGAATTTTTTTGTTTGTCATTTAAACTCATTGATGGTGATGTGTGTCAGGGCTCTTTATATCACTGAAAGCAATTGCAGATACCTGTGCAAATTAGTTTGGCAGGTGTGTCCAAATAAAGACAAGACTACTTAAGAAGGCTGTTCCACATTATTAAGCAGCCTACATTTTTTGCCAAAAATGGGAAAGAAAAAGGATGTGTCGGCTGCTGAGAAGCAACAAATTGTGGAGTATTTAGGTCAAGCCATCACTACAATCAACATTGCCAAGACACTTCATCGTGATCATCGCACAATCAAGAAGTATGTAGCTGATTCCCAGCACACACATGTGCGTGCTGATAAGGAAAAATTGAGGACTCTTTCCAACAGGCAATTGCGTAAGGTTAAAAGAGCAGCTGCAAAAATACCTTGTCATAGCAGCAGACAAGTTTTTGAAGCTGCTGGTGCCTCCAACGTCCCCAGAACAACAAGATCCAGGGTCCTTCAGAGGTTTGCAGCTGTGCGTAAGCCATCCTGTCGACCACCTCTATCCACTGCACACAAGCAGAAATGGCTCCAGTGGGCCACACAATACATGAAGACTGAGTTCCAAACTGTTTTGTTCACTGATGAGTGCCGTGCAACGCTCGATGGTCCAGATGGATGGAGTGGAGGATGGCTGGTTGATGGACACCCCATGAAAACACGGCTAAGACGCCAACAAGGAGGAGGTGGAGTAATGTTTTGGGCTGGAATCATGGGGAGAGAGATTGTCGGCCCCTTTATGATCCCTGAAGCGGTAAAGATGAACTCCATAATCTATGTGGAGTTTCTAAAACAACACTTCCTGCCATGGTTCAAGAGGAAGAACCGTGCTTTCCGCAGCAAGATCATTTTCATGCATGATAATGCACGGTCTCATGCTGCAAAAAACACATCTGCATCTCTGGCTGCTATGGGCATAAAAGAGGACAAACTTATGGTGTGGCCACCATCTTCCCCTGACCTCAACCCCATTGAGAACCTCTGGAGCATCATCAAAAGGAGTGTCTATGATGGCGGGAGGCAGTTCACATCTAAGCAACAGCTCTGGGAGGGTATTCTGTCCACATGCAAAACAATTGAAGCAGAAACCATCCAAAAAGAGTTCAGAAGCTTCTTTCGAACAAGAGGTCCTATGTGCAAATGTAACATCACCTAGAATAAAGTTTTCACTTGAAAACTGTTTGATTTCATTTTGTAATAAGCTGATAATGCTTATAACTTCACAACTGACCATTTTTTTGTTCAAAATAAAAAAAAAGGTTGAAAACTCTGCTGTGCATAATAATTTGGAACATGCATTTTGAGTGTTTATTTTTTTTTTAAAAGATCCTGTTTTCATAGGCAGTTTGTTGCAAAACATTGCAATTATACTAGAATAGTAGATGACTGGAAAATAACAATGACTGCAATTCAGATAGGTAATTTAGAGAAAATATGAGGAAATATTATTTGCATAATAATTTGGAACACAGTGTATAGCTAGTGCAGTAGGGGAGCGCACGTCGCAGTGTTAGTGATGTTCATTTTTCTTTTGCAAAAAAAAAAAGAATAGTTACCTCCGAGTAACTTCATAGATAGAGCAGTAGCGTAGTGAACATCACTGTTATTCTTTTTTTCATGCAAACTTTTTTTCTTAAAATCTACAGATTTTTAATTTTTTTCCTTCTAAATGTTTTTTTCTAAATTGTTCCCTTTTACTTTTTTCTCTCTGCTTTTCATAATAAATAGTACCCCTTACACAAGCCCCACACAATACATGTGTAAAAGCACCACTTACACACACATTCCCATTGTTTTGAAGAATAAAATAAAACTGGCCAATTCTTCAAAAAGACACTACTCACCAGAGGGTGCATATGCTTTGCTTCCCTCCAACACGGATTCAGGCAGTGAGGAAGATCCCACATTCCTCTATTTTTGACCCTCCTCCTCTTCTAGTGAGGCGCCCTAGGCCCCAGGCAACCCATTCAGTATTCGATCCCATGTGGACTCCACCCCAAAAAATTATCAGCCTGTTATTCTGGATTTCATGGACAGCCCAGGAAACCAATTTGATGTTACAGGCCTCACTGAAATTTACTTTTTCAAATTTTTTTCTCAGCAAGGAAATAATACATTTTATGGTGGCCTAGACAAATTTGTATGCTCATCAATTTTTCACCCAAAATCCCACATCATCATACGCCAGATGGACTTCTGTAAATTCAGCAGAAATTATATCATTTTGAGAGATTGTGCTGTATGGGCATAGTCAGAAAACCAGAGATTCGGGAATATTGGAGTACCGATATACTCTACTGCACACCGGTAATCTGTATGGCCATGAAGCAATCCAAAAATATTTACATTATAGTGATAAGGCACAGTGTGCTCACCGAGACGATCCACTTTGATGGTCTATATAAAATTCGGCCATTAGTTGAACAGTTCAGCAGAAAATTTGCTGAGGCATACAACCCCCAAAGGTACATCTGTATAGATGAATCTCTCATTTCAAAGGGAGGCTACAATTTTGACAACACCTGTCCAGTAAGAGGTATGAAATTAAACTGTACAAGCTGTGCGAGAGTACCTGATGGTACACCCTCAGATTTAGGGTCTACAAAGGGTAGGACACCCAGATTGACCCCCCTGAATACCACCCTGTCCTGGGGGTAAGATGGAAAATTGTGTGGGAATTGCTGCACCCACTGCTGGATAAGTGTTATCCAGAGGCGTAGCTAGGGTTTTGGTCCAGGGGGGGCGAAGCTTCTGAGTGGGCCCCTAACTAGGTAACCTTCATTACAATTCGGTGATGCGCCCTAATAGTGGAGGAGAACCTCAGCTGATGACCGCGCTGTTACTGAAGATAATCTCTATATAAAGACCAACACTGATATTACCGCCATATGGTCAGTGGTAAATACCAGTCCTACAGAACATATAAGAGATCACTGCACAGTTACAGATAATGACTTACCTCTGACGTTCTTTCTGATAGAATTGTTCATTTTTCCTGTCTTTTCCATCTGGCCCAGACCGACATGACAACTTCTTCCAGCTACAACTCATCTGCAGAAAATACAGCAAAGACACGTTTCACTTCTCACATTCCAGCCCTATCACTATCTATTCCCAGCCTCCTCATCCTGCTGATACCCCAATACAGAGCTGCTGCTGCCGTATGTGTGCCTATTACTGCCCCTGATACCCCAATACTGAGCCGCTGCTGCCGTATGTGACCCTATTACTGCCCCTGATACCCCAATACTGAGTCGCTGCTGCCGTATGTGACCCTATTACTGCCCCTGATACCCCAATACTGAGTCGCTGCTGCCATATGTGTCCCTATTACTGCACCTGATACCCCAATACTGAGTCGCTGCTGCCGTATGTGTCCCTATTACTGCACCTGATACCCCAATACTGAGTCGCTGCTGCCGTATGTGTCCCTATTACTGCACCTGCTGTGTGGTTCTCTGTGCCCTCTAAATTCTAAAGCACCCCTCTATAATATAGTAATGCCGGGTGCAAGTGCCCTAGAAAACACTGCCCACATTTTGTCCCCTAGAAAGTAATAATGCCCTCTGTGTGTGCCCCTTTGATAGTCACAGTAACCCGAGTTCCCCTGTAACAATAAGTGCCCACTTTACATTTAATAAAGTCCCGATTCTCCCCCACTGTACAGCTCCCCTATACACAGTATGATGCCCCCTCACTGTATATACTGACCCCTTAATATCCCCCAAACTGGCTCCAACACTGTATGATGGCCCCGTCGCTGTAATCTCCACACTGAATGATGGCCCTCTAGATAGCCTCCATATAGCATAATACACCAGATAGTCCTCAATATGGTATAATACATTCCCCATAGGCCTCCATATAGTATCATGCACTCCCCATAGGCAGACCCTATAGTATAATGCCCTTCACATAGGAACACTATATAGTATAATGCAGCTCCCATAGGCAGCCTCTATAAGGAAGGCTGTAAATGTGTCCCCAATCCCCTCCGCAAGGCATAAAAATGACCTCTCATTATACACACCAATGGCGCTCACCAAGGCATAGCTGGTCTTGACTTAAGATCGCCATCCTCCATTACTGCTTGATCTGGATGACACATCCTACGTCATCCACACAGTGTCACCCATCGCGCTCCTGTGCAGGCGCACTTCTCTCTGAGCTGCTGAAAGCAGAGCCAAGTACTGTAGTGCATATGCGCTGGGAAAGGCCAAAGGGCGCTGATTACCTGGAAATAAAGCCGGCGCATGCGCACTACAATACTGTGCTCTGACTTCAGCAGGGCAAAGAGAAGTGCGCCTGCACAGGAGTGCGATAGAGGACACTGAATGCATGATGTAGGAAGCATCTTCCACACGAAGAGGGACAGTGATCACAGGAAGAGGGATGGCGCCGGATCAAGACTAGTGACTAGTGTTGAGCATTCCGATACCGCAAGTATCGGGTATCGGCCGATATTTGCTGTATCGGAATTCCGATACCGAGTTCCGATAGTTTTGTGATATTGGAAATCGGAAGTTCCCAGTGTATGGTTCCCAGGGTCTGGAGGAGAGGAGACTCTCCTTCAGGCCCTGGGATCCATATTCATGTAAAAAATAAAGAATTAAAATAAAAAATATGGATATACTCACCCGTCCGGCGGCCCCTGGACCTTACCGATGTAACCGGCAGCCTCCGTTCCTAAGAATGAGGAGTTTAGGACCTGCGATTACGTCGCGGCTTGTGATTGGTCGCGTGAGCGGTCACATGAGCAGTCACGCGACCAATCACAAGCCGCGATGTCATCGAAGGTCCTAAACTCCTCATTCTTAGGAACGGAGGCTGCCGGTTACATCGGCAAGGTCCAGGGGCCGCCGGACGGGTGAGTATATCCATATTTTTTATTTTAATTCTTTATTTTTTACATGAATATGGATCCCAGGGCCTGAAGGAGAGTTTCCTCTCCTTCAGACCCTGGGAACCATCCAGGATACCTTCCGATACTTGTGTCCCATTGACTTGCATTGGTATCGGGTATCGGTATCGGCGATATCCGGTATTTTTTTGGGATATCGGCCGATACCATCCGATACCGATATCTTTGAGTATCGGAAGGTATCGCTCAACACTACTAGTGACGCCCGGACTGTGCCATCCGTGAGTATAATAAAAGCTCTTTTTTGTGCCCTGCATAGAGGATTGGGGACATAGACAGCATTCTAGAACACTATGTGAGGGCGTACAGATGCTGGCCGGCCCTTATATGGTGACAGGCTCCCACATGTAAAAGCCGTCCTGCAAGATTCCAGCCGCTCGCAAACTTAAGAAAATAATCATTCTCCTTCTCATAAGCTAATCAGCAGTAAATAAACTATGTGCCAAGACACTTATCGATCACATGTCAGTGTTCAGTGTCTGTCCAGATTGCAGGATAAACAAGATATACAAGTTTAAGAACCTTCATTGCTTTATATACTGTGCCTGTATGTATGTATTCAAGGCAACAGATCAGACATATGAAATAGCAAATGACATGTGCCAAGATACTCATCATGCTGTGTGGAGAGTGTCCTCTGGTCCTGGGGGCTGCTCCTCCCAGTCAGATGCTGCAGACATCATGTGTAGGCAGTGAGCTCAGGTCAGAGGCAGAGTCTCCCTGCGTCCCCGGCTGCTGCTGCTGCTGGAGCTGATCACTTCTCTGCAGCAAAGGAGCTTTGAAGCAGAGCGCGCTCAGCCAGGATTGGGTGAGTGGTGAGTGACCTCCCTTCCCCCTCTCCTCCACAGACTGCAGAAGAGCGATCACATGACTCACTCCCTGCACTCTGATTGGAGGCCTTCTCTTCCTTCTCTCTGCTGACCCCCTGTGAGCGTTTGTACCGTGCATGTTACTTTAGCTACATACACAGTACAAACGCAGGGGAAATTAAAGATAAACATTGACCGGAGGCAGGGGCCCCTAACGCTGGCCCTGACAGTGGCGTAGCTCCAGGTGGGCCCCCTCAGAGCACAGGGCCCGGGGCGACCGCCCCCTCTGCCCCCCTGGTAGCTACGCTACTGGTGTTATCACTTCTATATAGATAACTTTTACACCAGCATCCCACTCTTCAAGACCCTCTCTGTCAGAGGTACAGTTGTATGTGGCACTGTGTGAAAAAATCAGAGAGGCCTCACTAAGCCACTAATTGTGCAACTGCTGAGAAAGGGCGACAGCAGAAACCAATGCAAGTATAAAGACAAGAGGGATGTCCTAATCTTGACCACAATACACCATGACAACAGCTCGTTTGTCACTGTCAGAGGTACCACAACACAAGTCCCAAAGCCAGATTGTGTACTGGATTTATACTAAGTACTTGGAGGTGTAGATCTCTCAGATCAGGTCCTCAAACCATACAGTGCAATAAGAAAAGCTAAAGTATGGTACAAAAAAATGTCTGTGACATAGTGGAGATGGTAATGTATAGTGATTTCGTGCAGTTTTGATCTGCAAGCAATACCGGGACCTTCCTTCAGTTTCAGGAGGTAGTCATCATGACTGTAATGTTTGGCTGTCAGGAAGGTGATGGTCCCAGTACTTATGAAACTGATGATGCCCGAATCGTACCAGGTCAACATTTTCCAAGATGTTGGGGTCCATTTTCTCCTTCTACCCTTGTAGAAATATAAAAATTGGGTCTAAAGTAAAATTTTGGATAAAAATGTTCATTTTTTCCTTCCACATTCCATTAATTCCTCTGAAGCACCTGAATTGTTAATAAATTTCTTGAATGTGGTTTTGAGCACCTTGAGGGGTGCAGTTTTTAGAATAATGTCACTTTTGGTATTTTCTGTCATATAGACCCCTCAAAGTCACTTCAAATGTGATGGGTTTGCTAAGAAAATAGTTTTGTAAATTTAGTTTGAAAACTGAGAAATAGCTGGTCAACTTTTAGCCCTTCTAACTTCCTAACAAAAAAAAAATTAGGTTTCAAAACTTGCGCTGATGTAAAGTAGACATGTGGGAAATGCTTCTTATTACCGTATATACTCGAGTATAAGCCCACCCAAGTATAAGCCGTAACCCCTAATTTTGCCACAAAAAACTGGGAAAACTTAATGACTCGAGTATAAGCCTAGGGTGGAAAATGCAGCAGCTACTGTTAAATTTCAAAAATAAAAATAAATACCAATAAAAGTAAAATTAATTGAGACATCAGTAGGTTAAGTGTTTTTGAATATCCATATTGAATCAGGAGCCCCATATAATGCTCCATACCGTTCATGATGGGCCCCATAAGATGCTCCATACAAAATACGCCCCATATAATGCTCCATAAAGTTTATGATGGGCCCCATAAGATGCTCCATATTAAAATATGCCCCATATAATGCTGCACAAATGTTGATTATGGCCCCATAAGATGCTCCATAAATACATTTGCCCCATATAATGCTCCACAAATGCTGATTATGGCCCCATAAGATGCTCCATACAGATATTTGCCCCATATAATGCTGCACATGGCCCCATACAGATATTTGCCCCATATAATGCTGCACATGACCCCATAAGATGCTCCATAGACATTTGCCCCATATGCTTTTGCTGCGATTAAAAAAAAAAAAAAATGACACTCACCTTTCCCGTTCCACCGATTGTGCCGCTGTGTCTTCCCCATCCTCTGCACTGACTGTTCAGGCAGAGGGCGGCGTGCACACTAATCGCGTCATCGCACCCTCTGACCTGAGCGTCACTGCAAAGCACGGGGAAGATGCAGCAGGTGAACATCGCACACTGCGTTAAACTCACCTGCTCCTGGCACGGTGTCCCTGGTTCTCCGGTGCCGGCAGCTTCTTCCTGTATTCAGCGGTCACATGGTACCGCTCATTACAGTAATGAATATGCGGCTGTCCATATTCATTACTGTTATGAGCAGTACCATTTGACCGCTCAATACAGGAAGAAGCTGTCAGAGCCAGAGAACCAGGGACACCACGCCAGGAGCAGGTGAGTATTATTACACAGCTGCCGCTCCCCCTTCCCAGCCGACCCCTGGGTATGACTCGAGTATAAGCCGAGAGGGGCAATTTCAGCCTAAACAAATGAGCTGAAATTCTCAGCTTATACTCGAGTATATACGGTAAATATATTGTGTAATATAATGCTCTGGTTTAAAAACATAAAAATGAATAGTTTGAAAATTGCGACATTTTCGCCAAATTTCCAATATTTTCACAAATAAACGCAAAAAATATAGAACAAATTTTACCACTATCATGAATTACAATATGTCTTGAGAAAGCAATCTTATATCTCTGCTAGACATTGCTATTTCTCCAGGACCCCCTGATGAACCCCCCAAATGGTGGGAGAAATGCGTTGGGGTGGCTATATAACCCTATAGGTAACATATTGATAGCTTTACACTAGGGTACCGCCCTTGTGAGGGCGGCAGCAATGCAGGGGCACGACACGGAGTTTTAATCAATATATCTACTCCCTCCCTTGTCCTGACCCCTTAACTATGTTACATGATACCAATGGTAACGGATCCCTAATCCTGTGAGGAGGCAAGTCCATACGACTGGGATCACGATAGTGATCACGCCTGCTTGGGTGAGATTGAACCAGTTTTTTTACTTCAGCACGGTTTGGTGTAGAAGCACTGGCACTTTATGATTTTGCATTACTGTCCTAATATACATTGTTAGTTGATTGTGTATTTTATATACGTATTAAAAGTTAAGTTTTAATGGTTACCGGCCCTGCTGTTAGAGATATTGAGAAAACAATCTTAGAATCGGTGGGATCCACTGAGGTGTTCCAGAGTTATTACTTTATAAAGTGACACTGGTCAGAATTAAAAAAAATTGGCCTGGAAAGGAAGGAGAAAACAGGCTTGATGTTGAGGGGGTTAACCAGTCTGCTGATTCTGCCGATGTCAGATCGTTATATATAGGATCATAGAATGGTAGAGTTGGAAGTGACCTGCTGCGTCATTTGGTCCAACCCCCTGCTTAATGCAGGATCCACTAAATCATTGCATACAGATGTCTGTTTAGATTCTGTTTGAAGACTTGAGTCAAAGAAGAACTCACCACCTCTCTTGGCAGCCTGTTCCACTAGTTGATCACTCTCACTTTAAAAAAGTTTTTTCTAATATATAATCTGTGTCTTCTCCCTTTCAGTTTCAGTCCATTGCGTTGAGTCTATCCTTGTGCAAATGAGAATAACGCTGATCACTCTACAGTGTGACATCCCTTGAGATATTTGTAGACTGCTAGTAAGTCTCCCCTCAGTCTAATGTTTTGCAAGTGTAAGATAGCGCTTACGACTTGTGTTGGGGGACACTCGCTTGGCAACAGGATAAACGTAGACAGGCAAGGTTTTTTCACATAAACAGTCTATTTTGGTTTATTCAAGCATCATAAACCGCTGTAGGCCATGTTACCCATCACAGACCTCTTGTAGTCCTTAGCACTTCACAGTATACGGCTTTGAAATGCAGTCACTAAACACGCCGGACCTCTTTGTCCAGTTACCATGGGCAACCGCACGCCGAACAGTTCATTAATATCCATGGAACACAACAGGCACCAACACACGACATTAGGTTGCAGTCTCTAAACATGCTGGACCTTACTCCGTCCAGTTACCATGGGTGACCGCACAGTTCATTAACTGACCCCCTGTCAGTGCACACAGTTCCCCATACTCTGGGTTACCTTCCAGGAGCTCCTGTTCCACACACTGACTCCAGTCAGTACTTTCTCCCAGAGAAGCTGCTGAACTGGGATCACCGTCCCGGAGAATGCCTTGCTCACCAGGCCACCTGACAGTCCAGATCCTCAGACAGATGGTAGCTCCCCCAATGCAGTGCCGTCACAGACTCTGCATACATGGCCTTTCCATGTGCTCTTCAGGAAGTCCATCCGCACCTGGGACCTTCCAACACACAGGCCTCCAGGTCCAAGGCCTCACCATGTGCTCTTCAGGAAGTCCGTTCCCACCTGGGACCTTCCAACACATAGACCTTCCAGGACCCTACACACTCTCACCATTCAGGTGCATACACTCGGACCATGTGACCAGACCTCAGTCACATTATATTGCTGAAACCACCCCCCTAGGTTGGCGGTTTATGTGTGGTTAGTCATTCCCTCCCAGCTCTCCGACTAACCCTATAAGCCCCCCTACCATAACTAAACAAAACTCACTGAACTACAAGTCCCAGCACAACAATATTATTTCGGGCTTACAGCGCAGAGGACCTCTGCGACACATACCAGCCATTTACAACCCTGCCAGTCACTGTTTCACCATCATAATCACAGATATGCCTGCAACTGCCACCCCAATCCAATGGCCCCAACACGCCTCCATGCACACACACACAGCGCCCCCTAGCTGCACCAGGGGTCACCGGCTCCCATAAGCTAAACATACCCAAATCCTCCAACCGTTCCTCATAGTACATTGCAAGCAGACCAATCACCATTCTAGTAGCTATTCTCTGAACTTGATCCAATTTGTTTATGTATTTTTTTTAAATGTGGTGCTTAGAACTAGACACAGTATTCCAGATGAGGTCTAACCAAAGAGGAGTAGAGGGGAATAATTACTTCATGTGATCTGGACTGAATGCTTCTGTTAATGCAACCCAGAGCTGCTGCATCACACTGTTGACTCATGCTCAGTCTGTGATGTATTGGTATACTCAAGTCTTTTTCACATGCTGTTGCTTAGCCCTATTTTCTCCCATTTTGTATATGAATGGTTCATTTTTCATGCTCAGATGTGGGACTTTGCATTTCTCATTGTTACAAATACCATTCCATTAGCTGCTGCCCACAGTTCCAGTCTGTTTAGATGTTTTTGAATTCTCTCTCTCTTCTCAATTATTAGATATCCCTCCTAGCTTTGTGTCATCAGCAAATGTAATCAGTTTACCTTCAATTCCTTCATCTAAATCATTTATAAAGATGTTGAACAACACTGATGCCAGGACAGAGCCCTGTGGTACCCCACTTTAGACATTCTTCCAACTGGATGTGCAGCCATTTATGGCCACACTTTGGCTCCAATCATTAAGCCAGTTATGAATTCACGTAACAGTTGCCTTGTCCATTCCATACTTAGTCATTTTTTGAATTAGGATGGTATGACATACTTTGTCAAATGCTTTGCTGAAGTCAAGATATACTATATCTACAGCATTTCCCTGAACCACACAGTCAGTGATTCCGTCATAGCAGGATCTTAATAGATCTTACTAGTACTTACCTGTTATTAAGAACAAAGGGTTAAGAAAGGAGAAGGTGAAAAGTTTTCTTCCATTGGTCACAAATGGATCATTGGGATTGTTCAATGAATCCACATTCACACTGAATGATGTGCTCAGGACAATGTCCATGCTGTAGCTTCCAAAGATGCTGAAATGACAAAATGGCAAAATAGCAGTCTGAGCTTAATAAACCCAAGACCCTCATGTATCAACTTAATATCCATGCTTCCACTAACAGTTTTTCATCTACTCTAGTGGAAAATGCAAAACAAGAATCAAAAAGATTGCAATGCAATCACTTCACATGTAGTCCTCTTCAAGATAATGATTGTCCTGTGTATGTAAAATACATTTGAACTGTGTAGAATTCTTTTTTTGTAATATCAAAAGATGTTCAATTGTAAACGAAATTTTTGGTGTGGTCAACATGACACAAAATACTACAGTTTAATATTACAGTAATATAAAAAAATAAATAAAAGTAATTATAAATGAATTCTTAAATACGGTACCTTTAATTAGTAAATCACAAACTTGTTTTGTCTAATCACTGCTGTCTTCTGACACCGATGAAAACTTGTCTTAAAATAGTAATAGGACAGGTGTCTGTGAGCATGTGGTAAATAGGAAGTTTAGCTACTCAGACATACATATAAATTATATCACATACTACAGCCACCCGTGTCACGGAAGTCGTTCAAAAAGATGGGGTGGACGGCAGTGTAAGCAGCTTTATCTTACTTCAGCGCCCTGGTATCTCCAGTATTAGATAAGGTAGGCAGGGTGGACAGCAGTGTGAGCAGCCTCTGCTTACCTCAGCACTCCTGGTATCTACACTATTAAATTAGTTAGGCAGGAAGGATAGCAGTGTGAGCAGCCTTCATTGACCTCAGCACCCTTGGTACCTCCAGTAGCAGATCAGCTAGGCAGGGTGGACAGCAGTGTTAGCAGCCTGTTCTTATCTCAGAACCTGTGGTATCTCTAGTATTAGATCAAACTATCCACTTTCCTACTGCACATGCTCACAAGTCTCTGTTTTATTACCATCCTAGGACAGGTTTCTGTCAGTGTAAGAAGACAATGACCATTTTGACCTCCCTAGACAGCTTTTCACAGGTTTATAGTGCACACGATCATTTTGTGAATCAAATCTTTTGAGTATCCAGATATATTTATAGGCAAAAATATATCTGGTATTTTTGACGCTGGTGTATTTCTTGTCTGAATTAATATGTGGCATATGGTTCTAGCTAGGCAGCCCAACTAGAAGGAATGTTTTCCATAGCTTATATACAGGAATCTGTCCTGAAGATATGGTAACAGTTGTGCTGCAGCTCATATACATTCTAATTAGAGATGAGCGGTGTTCGAGTCGAACTGTTCGCCAATTTCAAATTCGAGCTGTTTTGGGTGGTGTTCAAGTTGTTCGACGAACCCGAACAATTTGCTTAAAATTCGGCTGTTCGAGTTTCTGTTCGATAACTGTTCGTTCACCAAAAGCCTAGCTTGATTTGCACATTAAAACTGTTTATCATTGTTAATGGACTGTTTCAGTGTATAGTGGGTGGGGGATAGATCTGTGCTGAAATAACGCTGATCTCCATTTTTTTTTTCTTTCCCGCATTTACAGAGGGGCGGTGCAGTCTCTCAGCCTATCAGCGGTGCACACACACACAGCAATGTGCATGTGATGCACACAAGCAAGGGCATGTGTCATTGGCTGTGTATGTCACATGTCCTTGCCCTATAAGAACCAGCCATTTGCCCCGTCGCCACCATTTCCTCACTGCTGCAGCTTAGTGTTAGACGGCACCGCTGCTGCTGTGGGCGCTATACAGACTAAGAGTGTTTTTTTGGAGCGAATTGTCAGAGAGATAGGTTTAGGGAGTCGGGAGGAGTAGGGACTAGTTGTAATATCAGCCATTTTCAGGGTAGGTTACAGCAGTTCATAGCACTGTTTGCCAGTCAGGTCTGAGCCAGTGCTGCGAAAGTGTTCGTCACAGCATTTGGTGTGATCTAGCTCAGCCAATCCTTTTGGGCTAGTAGCATTGTCTGATAGCTCTGAGTAGCCCCCCTGTGAAGCTAGCTACACCGCCTGTGTATCTCAATTTTTACTGCATCTAACCCAGTAAATAGTTTTGGGGATTTGGGCTTAGTAGCAGTGTCTGCACGTCAGCAGAGTAGCCGCCTGTGAAACAAACTATACCGCCTGTGTATTTCTATTTTTACTGCATCTAATCAAGTTAATAGTTTAGGGCCTAGGAGCAGTGTCTGCACGTCAGCAGAGTAGCCCGCCTGTGAAACAAACTATACCGCCTGTGTATCTCAATTTTTACTGCGTCTAATCCAGTTAATAGTTTTGGGCCTAGGAGCAGTGTCTGCACGTCAGCAGAGTAGCCCGCCTGTGAAACAAACTATACCGCCTGTGTATCTCTATTTTCACTGCATCTAATCCAGTTAATAGTTTTGGGCTTAGGAGCAGTGTCTGCACGTCAGCAGAGTAGCCCACCTGTGAAACAAACTATACCGCCTGTGTATCTCAATTTTTACTGCATCTAATCCAGTTAATAGTTTTGGGCCTAGGAGCAGTGTCTGCACGTCAGCAGAGTAGCCCGCCTGTGAAACTAACTATACCGCCTGTGTATATCTATTTTTACTGCATCTAATCCAGTTAATTGTTTAGGGCCTAGGAGCAGTGTCTGCACGTCAGCAGAGTAGCCCGCCTGTGAAACTAACTATACAGCCTGTGTATCTCAATTTCTATGCATCTAATCCAGTTAATAGTTTTGGGCCTAGGAGCAGTGTCTGCACTGTCCGACGAGCCCTGGTGCAATACGTTATGACGTATAGCCTGGGCCAACGAGCTCAAGAGGTGCGGCAAATCACGCTGCAGGAGTGGTCTCAGATCAGGGACCTATGCACCCTTCTGCACAGTTTTGAAATAGCAACGAAGATGTTTAGTGTCATGAATCCCAATGGCTAGGGATAGCAAGGGACAAGCAAAGTAATACAAAATATCGGACGAGCTCTAGGGTGATGGAACCTGGGCTGACCGCTGCCCTACGCCTGACAAACGCAACTAGAGATAGCCAGGGAGCGTGCCTACGTTGGTTCTAGACGCCACGCACCAGCCTAAGAGCTAACTAGTACTGCAGAGAAAATAAAGACCTCACTTGCCTCCAGAGGAATGAACCCCAAAAGGTATAGTTGCCCCCCACATGTATTGACGGTGAAATGAGAGGAAGGCACACACATAGAGATGATATATATAGGTTCAGCAAATTGAGGCCCGCTGTAAACTAGAAAGCAGAACGATACAAAAGGGGTCTGAGCGGTCAGCAAAAAACCCTAATCAAAAAAACCATCCTGAGATTACAAGAACCCATGTGCCAACTCATGGCACATGGGGAGAACCTCAGTCCACTAGAGCTAGCAGCTAGCATAGAGACATAATAAGCAAGCTGGACAAAAAAACCAACAACTGAAAATCAGCACTTAGCTTATCCTGAAAGATCTGGGAGCAGGTAGGCAGGAACCAAACAGAGCACATCTGAATACATTGATAGCCGGCAAGGGAATGACAGAAAGGCCAGGTAAAATAGGAACCACCCAGCCTCTGATGGACAGGTGGAAACCAAAGGCCGCAACCCACCAAAGTCACCCAGTACCAGCAGTAACCACCAGAGGGAGCCCACAAACAGAATCCACAACAGTACCCCCCCCTTGAGGAGGGGTCACCGAACCCTCACGAGAACCCCCAGGGCGATCAGGGTGAGCTCTATGGAAGGCGCGGACCAAATCAGTCGCATGAACATCGGAGGCGACCACCCAAGAATTATCCTCCTGACCATAACCCTTCCACTTAACCAAATACTGGAGTTTGCGTCTGGAAACACGAGAATCCAAGATCTTCTCAACAACATACTCCAATTCTCCCTCCACCAGCACCGGAGCAGGAGGCTCAACCGAAGGAACAACGGGCACCTCATACCTCCGCAACAACGACCGATGGAACACATTATGAATAGCAAACGATGCTGGGAGATCCAAACGAAAAGATACAGGGTTAAGAATCTCCGAGATCCTATAAGGACCGATGAACCGAGGCTTGAACTTAGGAGAAGAGACCTTCATAGGGACAAAACGAGAAGACAACCACACCAAATCCCCAACAAGAAGTCGGGGACCCACGCGGCGACGGCGATTAGCAAACTGCTGAGTCTTCTCCTGAGATAACTTCAAATTGTCCACCACCTGATTCCAAATCTGATGTAGCCTGTCCACCACCACGTCCACTCCAGGACAATCCGAAGACTCAACCTGACCAGAGGAAAAACGAGGATGAAACCCCGAATTACAAAAAAAAGGAGAGACCAACGTGGCAGAACTAGCCCGATTATTAAGAGCAAATTCGGCCAGTGGCAAAAAAGCAACCCAGTCATCTTGATCAGCAGAAACAAAACACCTCAAATAAGTTTCCAAGGTCTGATTAGTTCGCTCCGTCTGGCCATTCGTCTGAGGATGGAATGCAGACGAGAAAGACAAATCAATGCCCATCTTGGCACAAAACGTCCGCCAAAATCTAGACACAAACTGGGATCCCCTGTCAGAAACGATATTCTCCGGAATCCCATGCAAACGAACCACGTTCTGAAAAAATAAAGGGACCAACTCAGAGGAGGAAGGCAACTTAGGCAAGGGCACCAAATGAACCATCTTAGAAAAGCGGTCACACACAACCCAGATAACGGACATTTTCTGTGAAACCGGGAGATCAGAAATAAAATCCATGGAAATGTGCGTCCAAGGCCTCTTCGGGATGGGCAAGGATAACAACAACCCACTGGCCCGAGAACAGCAAGGCTTAGCTCGAGCACACACTTCACAAGACTGCACAAAGGTACGCACATCCCTAGACAAGGAAGGCCACCAAAAAGACCTGGCCACCAAGTCTCTAGTACCAAATATTCCAGGATGACCAGCCAACACAGAAGAATGGACCTCGGAGATGACTCTACTGGTCCAATCATCCGGAACAAACAGTCTTTCTGGCGGACAACGATCCGGTTTATCCACCTGAAACTCCTGCAATGCACGTCGCAAGTCTGGGGATACGGCGGACAATATTACCCCATCCCTAAGGATACCAGTAGGCCCAGAGTCTCCAGGAGAGTCAGGCACAAAACTCCTGGAAAGAGCATCTGCCTTCACATTCTTAGAACCTGGCAGGTATGAAACCACGAAATTGAAACGAGAAAAAAACAACGACCAACGAGCCTGTCTAGGATTCAAACGCCTGGCAGACTCAAGGTAAATGAGATTCTTGTGATCAGTCAAGACCACCACACGATGTTTAGCACCCTCAAGCCAATGACGCCACTCCTCAAATGCCCACTTCATGGCCAAAAGCTCCCGATTACCCACATCATAATTGCGCTCGGCGGGCGAGAATTTTCTAGAGAAGAATGCACATGTTTTGAACTTTTGCCGCGAGATTACTCAGGCTGGAAGCCAAACTCTGGACATCCATGTTAAACAGCTAATATCAGAGCCATTCAAGGGTTAAGAGGAGGTAAGAAGCAGCTAGACAGCAATTAAGGGCTAGGCAGCAAAACTCTGAAGGAAAAAAAAAAAAAAATTTCCCTTAAACACTTCTTTTTCTCCTGCTTCAGCCCAAACAATTAACACTTTGTGGGCCGGCTATACTGTCATGAATCCCAATGGCTAGGGATAGCAAGGGACAAGCAAAGTAATACAAAATATCGGACGAGCTCTAGGGTGATGGAACCTGGGCTGACCGCTGCCCTACGCCTGACAAACGCAACTAGAGATAGCCAGGGAGCGTGCCTACGTTGGTTCTAGACGCCACGCACCAGCCTAAGAGCTAACTAGTACTGCAGAGAAAATAAAGACCTCACTTGCCTCCAGAGGAATGAACCCCAAAAGGTATAGTTGCCCCCCACATGTATTGACGGTGAAATGAGAGGAAGGCACACACATAGAGATGATATATATAGGTTCAGCAAATTGAGGCCCGCTGTAAACTAGAAAGCAGAACGATACAAAAGGGGTCTGAGCGGTCAGCAAAAAACCCTAATCAAAAAAACCATCCTGAGATTACAAGAACCCATGTGCCAACTCATGGCACATGGGGAGAA
Organism: Ranitomeya variabilis; assembly: GCF_051348905.1. Lineage (NCBI taxonomy): Eukaryota > Metazoa > Chordata > Amphibia > Anura > Dendrobatidae > Ranitomeya > Ranitomeya variabilis. The sequence continues at coordinate 1,023,181,155 of NC_135232.1, forward strand.
CCTCAGTCCACTAGAGCTACCAGCTAGCATAGAGACATAATAAGCAAGCTGGACAAAAAAACCAACAACTGAAAATCAGCACTTAGCTTATCCTGAAAGATCTGGGAGCAGGTAGGCAGGAACCAAACAGAGCACATCTGAATACATTGATAGCCGGCAAGGGAATGACAGAAAGGCCAGGTAAAATAGGAACCACCCAGCCTCTGATGGACAGGTGGAAACCAAAGGCCGCAACCCACCAAAGTCACCCAGTACCAGCAGTAACCACCAGAGGGAGCCCACAAACAGAATCCACAACAGTTTAGTGCTGATGATGCCATTATCAGCATGACCATTCCGGTGACTTACATGCTGGAGCACACCTTACACAGTGTTCGGAGTCAGGTGGTGGAACAAGAGGAGGAGGAGGAACAGGAGGAGTCGTATGCGGAAGGGATAATATCTCCAAGGTCAAGAAGGTTGGCAGCACCAAGGCGGCTGGCATTGGAGGTTGGGGGAGAGGGATTACCGAGGGCGCATGGTAGCAGCCAAACTGTTGAGGAAGGTGCAGGAGGCGAGGAAGAAGTGGAGGACGAACTGGCGCTGGGCATGGAAGACTCATCAGATGAGGGAGACCTTGATCAAATTTCTGTTGTGCGAGGTTGGGAGGAAAGGGCAGATGAAGGAAGCATGATTCTCACCTCGCCACCACCAAGACAACAAGGACTTGGTCCTCCTGGATGCGCAAGACACATGAGTGCCTTCTTGCTGCACTACCTGCAACATGACCCTCGGATTGTCAGAATCCGAAGTAATGCCGACTACTGGGTTGCCACACTCTTAGATCCCACCCATGAAGCAAGCTACACCGCCTGTTTACCTAAGTACTATTTTTTAACGGCATCTGGCCCAGGAAATCCTTTTGGGCTCAGTAGAATTTGGTGCTACTCAGCAGCGTACCCCACCCATGAAGCAAGCTACACTGCCTGTTTACCTAAGTACTATTTTTAACTGCATCTGGCCCAGGAAATCCTTTTGGGCTTAGTAGAATTTAGTGCTACTCAGCAGCGTACCCCACCCATGAAGCAAGCTACACCGCCTGTTTACCTAAGTACTATTTTGTAACGGCATCTAGCCCAGGAAATCCTTTTGGGCCTAGTAGAATTTAGTGCTACGCAGCAGCGTACCCCACCCATGAAGCAAGCTACACCGCCTGTTTACCTAAGTACTATTTTTTAATGGCATCTGGCCCAGGAAATCCTTTTGGGCATAGTAGAATTTGGTGCTGCTCAGCAGCGTACTCCACCCATGAAGCAAGCTACACCGCCTGTTTACCTAAGTACTATTTTTTAATGGCATCTAGACCAGGAAATCCTTTTGGGCCTAGTAGAATTTAGTTCTACTCAGCAGCATACCCCACCCATGAAGCAAGCTACACCGCCTGTTTACCTAAGTACTATTTTTTAACGGCATCTGGCCCAGGAAATCCTTTTGGGCCTAGTAGAATTTAGTGCTACTCAGAAGCATACCCCACCCATGAAGCAAGCTACACCGCCTGTTTACCTAACTACTATTTTGTAACGGCATCTGGCCCAGGAAATCCCTTTGGGCCTAGTAGAATTTAGTGCTACTCAGCAGCGTACCCCACCCATGAAGCAAGCTACACTGCCTGTTTAACTAACTACTATTTTGTAACGGCATCTAGCCCAGGAAATCCTTTTGGGCCTAGTAGAATTTAGTGCTACTCAGCAGCGTACCCCACCTATGAAGCAAGCTACACCGCCTGTTTACCTAACTACTATTTTGTAACGGCATCTAGCCCAGGAAATCCTTTTGGGCCTAGTAGAATTTAGTGCTACTCAGCAGCGTACCCCACCCATGAAGCAAGCTACACCGCCTGTTTACCTAACTACTATTTTGTAACGGCATCTAGCCCTGGAAATCCTTTTGGGCCTAGTAGAATTTGGTGCTACTCAGTAGCGTACTTGACCCATGAAGCAAGCTACACCGCCTGTTTACCTAACTACTATTTTGTAACGGCATCTAGCTCAGGAAATCCCTTCAGGCCTAGTAGAATTTAGTGCTACTCAGCAACGTACCCCACCCATGAAGCAAGCTACACCGCCTGTTTATCTAACTACTATTTTGCAATGGCATCTGGCCCAGGAAATCCTTTTGGGCCTAGTAGCAATTTCTGCTACTCAGCAGAGTACCCCACCCATGAAGCAAGCTACACCGCCTTCTTTCTTTCTCAATCTAACTCCTCGGCTCTGGGGTGTCCACTCTCCCTCCAGCTCTCTCCTTCTCATAGGTGGACTACCGCGTGTTTTCACACTGTGGCGAATCTTTTGGGCCCAGGCATAAGAATTTGTCGAGGTAATGGATAATATGTGCCGCCTTACAAACGTCCATGACGACACATTCGAGGAAGCAACTAAACGCCTCAAATAGTGAGCAGGATATGGAGCACCCCATGGGAAAACAGCGATCTATGTAGTATGCTCCTTCACAGAAGCAGCCCAATGGGAGGACACTATTCGGAGGCACAGGTAGTAACCGGAAAGCCCCCTCAATGTCTGTTTTGGCCATTAGGGTGCCCCTTACCAACTTCTTGACCCGCCTGATTGCCTCGTCAAAGGAGGTACAGTACATAGTACTGTACTTGGTTCCGCATCGATGTTGTCATTTACTGACCTGCCCCTTGGATATAACAAATGATGGATTAGTCTGAATGTATTGGGTTCATTTTTTGGCACAACTCCAACGGGGGTACCACTACGTCTTCTAAGGAAAGTGTTCTGAATGGACCCGCCGCCATTTTACCTAAAGATATTTCTTTTTTTATTTTTTTTGTCAAGACGTCTGGTGTTATGGACCTGGTGGTTAGGAGCACCCGAAATGACCTGATGGTTAAAATAGAAAACCTGGGACAAGCTCTGAGGAAGTGGTAACTCTACTGACCGCAATCCCTAATCCTATCACACACACTAGAAATAGCCATGGAGCGTACCTAACTCTCCCTAGACGCCTCTTCACAGCCTAAGAGCTAACTACCCCTAAAGATAGAAATAGAAGCCTACCTTGCCTCAGAGAAAATCCCCAAAGTAAAGGTAGCCCCCCACAAATATGGACTGTGAGTTAAGAGGGAAGTAACAAACACAGGAATGAAACAGATTTTAGCAAAGGAGGCCGAATCTTCTCTAGAAAGACAGAGGATAGGAAAGGGAACTATGCGGTCAGTATTAAAAACTACAAAAACCACGCAGAGTGTGCAAAAAGACCTCCACACCGACTCACGGTGTGGAGGTGCAGCTCTGCACCCCCAGAGCTTCCAGCTAGCAAGGAAATATCATAATAGCAAGCTGGACAAAAACATAGCATGTACTGAGAAATATATTCAAAAAACCAATGAACAGCAAATGGACTAGCAAGGACTTAGCTTCTGCTGGAGTAGACAGGTCATCAGAGAAATCCAAGAAAGATCTGAACCAGTACTGAAACATTGACAGCTGGCATGGACTAACGACCTGGGCAGAGTTAAATAGGGAAGCCAGCAGCAGCAATAAACGAGGGCAGCTGAGAAAGCCAACCTCAAAGATCAGCAGTTCCACTCAAAGCCACCAGAGGGTGTCCAAGGGCATAACTCACCAAAGTACCATTCACGACCACAGGAGGGAGCCCGAGAACGTAATTCACAACAGTACCCCCCCCTTGAGGAGGGGTCACCGAACCCACACCAGAGCCCCCAGGCCGATCAGGACGAGCCAAATGAAAGGCACGAACCAAATCGGCAGCATGGACATCGGAGGCAACAACCCAGGAATTATCCTCCTGACCATAGCCCTTCCATTTAACCAGGTACTGAAGCTTCCGTCTCGAAATACGAGAATCTAAAATCTTCTCCACCACATACTCCAACTCCCCCTCAACCAACACCGGAGCAGGAGGATCAACGGAAGGAACCATAGGCGCCACATATCTCCGCAACAACGACCTATGGAACACATTATGGATGGCAAAAGAAGCTGGAAGGGCCAAACGAAACGACACAGGATTGATAATTTCAGAAATCTTATAAGGACCAATGAAACGAGGCTTAAACTTAGGAGAAGAAACCTTCATAGGAACATAACGAGAAGACAACCAAACCAAATCCCCAACACGAAGTCGGGGACCAACACAGCGACGGCTAGCAAAACGTTGCGCCTTCTCCTGAGACAACGTCAAATTGTCCACCACGTGAGTCCAAATTTGCTGCAACATGTCCACCACAGAATCCACACCAGGACAGTCAGAAGGCTCAACCTGCCCTGAAGAAAAACGAGGATGAAAACCAGAATTACAAAAAAAAGGCGAAACCAAAGTAGCAGAACTAGCCCGATTATTAAGGGTGAACTCGGCCAATGGCAAGAAGGTCAACCAATCATCCTGATCAGCAGAAACAAAGCATCTCAGATAGGTCTCCAAGGTCTGATTGGTTCGTTCGGTTTGGCCATTTGTCTGAGGATGGAACGCCGAAGGAAAAGACAAATCAATGCCCATCTTAGCACAAAAGGACCGCCAAAACCTAGAAACAAACTGGGAACCTCTGTCCGACACAATGTTCTCCGGAATGCCATGCAAACGAACCACATGCTGAAAAAATAATGGACCCAAATCAGAGGAGGAAGGCAATTTAGGCAAGGGTACCAAATGGACCATCTTATAAAACCGATCACAAACCACCCAGATGACAGACATCCTTTGAGAGACAGGAAGATCAGAAATAAAATCCATGGAAATATGCGTCCAGGGCCTCTTCGGGACAGGCAAAGGCAAAAGCAACCCACTGGCATGAGAACAGCAAGGTTTGGCCCGAGCACAAGTCCCACAGGACTGCACAAAAGAACGCACATCCCGTGACAAGGAAGGCCACCAAAAGGACCTAGCAACCAAATCTCTGGTACTAAAATTCCCAGGATGACCAGCCAACACTGAACAATGAACCTCAGAAATAACCCTACTAGTCCATCTATCAGGGACAAACAGTTTCTCCACTGGACAGCGGTCAGGTCTATCAGCCTGAAACTCCTGCAGCACCCGCCGCAAATCAGGGGAGATGGCAGACAGAATCACCCCCTCTTTAAGAATACCAGCCGGCTCAGGGACTCCCGGAGAATCAGGCAAAAAACTCCTAGAAAGGGCATCAGCCTTCACATTCTTAGATCCCGGAAGGTATGAGACCACAAAATCGAAACGGGAGAAAAACAGTGACCATCGAGCCTGTCTAGGGTTCAACCGCTTGGCGAACTCGAGGTAAGTCAGATTCTTGTGATCAGTCAGGACCACCACGCGATGTTTGGCTCCCTCAAGCTAATGTCGCCACTCCTCGAATGCCCACTTCATAGCCAACAACTCCCGATTGCCGACATCATAATTACGCTCAGCAGGCGAAAACTTTCTAGAAAAGAAAGCACACTGCTTCATCAAGGAGCCATCAGAACTTCTCTGAGACAAAACAGCCCCTGCCCCAATCTCAGAAGCATCAACCTCGACCTGAAAAGGGAGCAAAACATCTGGCTGACGCAACACAGGGGCTGAAGTAAAACGACGTTTGAGCTCCTGAAAAGCCTCAACGGCCGCAGGGGACCAATTCACCACATCAGTGCCTTTCTTCGTCAAATCATTCAATGGTTTAACAACACTAGAAAAATTAGCGATGAAGCGACGGTAAAAATTGGCAAAGCCCAGAAATTTCTGAAGGCTCTTCACAGATGTAGGCCGAGTCCAATCATAAATAGCTTGGACTTTAACAGGATCCATCTCGATAGTAGAAGGGGAAAAAATGAAGCCCAAAAAGGAAACTTTCTGAACTCCAAAGAGACACTTAGATCCCTTTACAAACAAGGAATTAGCACGAAGGACCTGGAACACCATTCTGACCTGCTTCACATGGGACTCCCAATCATCCGAAAAGACCAAAATATCATCCAAATATACGATCATGAATCTATCCAGATACTTTCGGAAGATGTCATGCATAAAGGACTGAAACACAGAGGGGGCATTAGAAAGGCCGAATGGCATCACCAGGTACTCAAAATGGCCCTCGGGCATGTTAAATGCTGTTTTCCATTCATCGCCCTGTTTAATACGCACGAGATTATACGCCCCTCGAAGGTCTATCTTGGTGAACCAACTAGCCCCCTTAATCCGAGCAAATAAATCAGACAGTAGAGGCAAAGGGTACTGAAATTTGACCGTGATTTTATTAAGAAGGCGGTAATCTATACAAGGTTTCAGAGAACCATCCTTCTTGGCCACAAAAAAGAACCCTGCTCCCAATGGTGACGACGACGGGCGAATATGCCCTTTCTCCAAGAACTCCTTTATATAACTCCGCATAGCGGCGTGTTCTGGCACAGACAAATTGAAAAGTCGTCCCTTAGGGAACTTGCTACCAGGAATCAAATTAATAGCGCAATCACAGTCCCTATGAGGAGGTAGGGCACTGGACTTGGGCTTATCAAATACATCCTGGTAATCCGACAAAAACTCAGGGACTTCAGAAGGAGTGGAAGAAGAAATTGACATCAAAGGAACATCACCATGTATCCCTTGACAACCCCAACTAGACACAGACATTGATTTCCAATCCAGTACTGGATTATGAACCTGTAACCATGGCAAACCCAACACGACAACATCATGCAAATTATGCAACACCAAAAAGCGAACATTTTCCTGATGTGCGGGAGCCATGTACATGGTCAGCTGAGTCCAGTACTGAGGTTTATTCTTGGCCAATGGCGTAGCATCAATCCCCCTTAAGGGAATAGGACTCTGCAAAGGCTCCAAGGAAAAACCACAACGCCTGGCAAACTTCAAGTCCATCAAGTTCAGGGCAGCGCCCGAATCCACAAATGCCATAACAGAGTAGGACGACAATGAGCAAATCAGAGTAACAGATAAGAGAAATTTAGGCTGCAAAGTACAAATGGTGACAGACCTAGCGAACCTCTTAGTGCGCTTAGGACAATCAGAGATAGCATGAGAGGAGTCACCACAGTAAAAACACAGCCCATTCTGACGTCTATGTTCTTGCCGTTCAGCTCTGGTCAAAGTCCCATCACATTGCATAGGCTCAGGCCTCCGCTCATAGGACACCGCCAAATGGTGCACAACTTTGCGCTCGCGCAAACGCCGATCAATCTGAATGGCCACAGACATTGACTCATTCAGACCAGCAGACGTGGGAAACCCCACCATAACATCCTTAAGGGCTTCAGAAAGACCCTTTCTGAAAATTGCTGCCAGGGCACACTCATTCCATTGGGTAAGCACAGACCACTTTCTAAACTTCTGGCAATACACTTCTGCTTCATCCTGACCCTGACATAGAGTCAGCAAGATCTTTTCTGCCTGATCCACAGAATTAGGTTCGTCATAAAGCAATCCAAGCGCTAGAAAAAATGCATCCACATTAAGCAATGCAGGATTTCCTGGCTCAAGAGAGAATGCCCAGTCTTGCGGGTCACCACGCAACAAAGAAATAATAATCTTTACTTGCTGAATGGGATCACCAGAGGAGCGGGGTTTCAGAGCAAGAAACAGTCTGCAATTATTTTTGAAATTCAAAAATTTAGATCTATCCCCAGAAAACAAATCAGGAATTGGAATTCTAGGCTCTAACATCGGATTCTGAACTACATAATCTTGAATACTCTGTACCCTAGCAGCGAGTTGATCCACACAAGAGGACAAATCTTGAATATCCATATCTACACCTGAGTCCTGAACCACCCAGAGGTTAAAAGAAAGACAAAACAAGCTGCAAAGAAAAAAAAATTGACTCAGAACTTCTCTTTTCCCTCTTTTGAGATGCATTAACACTTTGCTGGCCAGCTGTACTGTTGTGGACCTGGTGGTTAGGAGCACCTGAAATGACCTGATGGTTAAAATAGAAAACCTGGGACAAGCTCTGAGGAAGTGGTAACTCTACTGACCGCAATCCCTAATCTTATCACACACACTAGAAATAGCCGTGGAGCGTACCTAACTCTTCCTAGACGCCTCTTCACAGCCTAAGAGCTAACTACCCCTAAAGATAGAAATAGAAGCCTACCTTGCCTCAGAGAAATTCCCCAAAGTAAAGGTAGCCCCCCACAAATATGGACTGTGAGTTAAGAGGGAAGTAACAAACACAGGAATGAAACAGATTTTAGCAAAGGAGGCCGAATCTTCTCTGGAAAGACAGAGGATAGGAAAGGGAACTATGCGGTCAGTATTAAAAACTACAAAAACCACGCAGAGTGTGCAAAAAGACCTCCACACCGACTCACGGTGTGGAGGTGCAGCTCTGCACCCCCAGAGCTTCCAGCTAGCAAGGAAATATCATAACAGCAAGCTGGACAAAAACATAGCATGTACTGAGAAATATATTCAAAAAACCAATGAACAGCAAATGGACTAGCAAGGACTTAGCTTCTGCTGGAGTAGACTGGTCATCAGAGAAATCCAAGAGAGATCTGAACCAGTACTGAAACATTGACAGCTGGCATGGACTAACGACCTGGGCAGAGTTAAATAGGGAAGCCAGCAGCAGCAATAAACGAGGGCAGCTGAGAAAGCCAACCTCAAAGATCAGCAGTTCCACTCAAAGCCACCAGAAGGTGTCCAAGGACAGAACTCACCAAAGTACCATTCACGACCACAGGAGGGAGCCCGAGAACGGAATTCACAACAGTCTGGGTGTTGGTAGAGTGAGTTTAGATTTTTACTCCAGCCTTTCTTGATTTTAGAAGGGCATGACATGCCTATATCTGTGTCTCCTCCTCCTTTTACTCCTCCACCTCTTTTCTTTTCGCATGACTATATGTAGTTGTGACTTTTCCATGTGTTTGTTGTGTCTTCTGAGCAGTTTGTCAGCTTTTGGACACCTTTTAACCCTTTTACCCCCAAGGGTGGTTTGCACGTTAATGACCAGGCCAATTTTTACAATTCTGACCACTGTCCCTTTATGAGGTTATAACTCTGGAACGCTTCAATAGAACCTGATGATTCTGACAATGTTTTCTCGAGACATATTGTACTTCATGATAGTGGTAAAAATTTCTTTGATATACCTGCTTTATTTGTAAAAAAAAAACAGAAATTTGGTGAAAATTTTGAAAATTTCACAATTTTCCAACTTTGAATTTTTATGCAATTAAATCACTGAGATATGTCACAAAAAATACTTAATAAGTAACATTTACCACATGTCTACTTTACATCAGTACAATTTTGGAACCAAAATTTTTTTTTGTTAGGGAGTTATAAGGGTTAAAAGTTGACCAGCAATTTCTCATTTTTACAACACCATTTTTTTTTAGGGACCACATCTCATTTGAAGTCATTTTGAGGGGTCTATATGATAGAAAATAACCAAGTGTGACACCATTCTAAAAACTGAACCCCTCAAGGTGCTCAAAACCACATTCAAGAAGTTTATTAACCCTTCAGGTGTTTCACAGGAATTTTTGGAATGTTTAAATAAAAATGAACATTTAACTTTTTTTCACAAAAAATTTACTTCAGCTCCAATTTGTTTTATTTTACCAAGGATAACAGGAGAAAATGGACCCCAAAAGTTGTTGTACAATTTGTCCTGAGTACGCCGATACCACATATGTGGGGGTAAACCACTGTTTGGGTGCATAGCAGAGCTCGGAAGCGAAGGAGCGCCATTTGACTTTTCAATGCAAAATTGACTGGAATTGAGATGGGACGCCATGTTGCGTTTGGAGAGCCCCTGATGTGCCTAAACATTGAAACCCCCCACAAGTGACACCATTTTGGAAAGTAGACCCCATAAGGAACTTATCTAGATGTGTGGTGAGCACTTTGACCCATTAAGTGATTCACAGAAGTTTATAATGCAGAGCCGTATAAATAAAAAATCATATTTTTTCACAAAAATGATCTTTTTGCCCCCAATTTTTTATATTCCCAAGGGTAAGAGAAGAAATTGGACCCCAAACGTTGTTGAACAATTTGTCCTGAGTACGCTGATACCCCATATGTGGGGGTAAACCACTGTTTGGGCGTATGGGAGAGCTCGGAAGGGAAGGAGCGCCGTTTGACTTTTCAATGCAAAATTGACAGGAATTGAGATGGGACGCCATGTTGCGTTTGAAGAGTCCCTGATGTGCCTAAACATTGAAACCCCCCACAAGTGACACCATTTTGGAAAGTAGACCCCATAAGGAACTTATCTAGATGTGTGGTGAGCACTTTGACCCATTAAGTGATTCACAGAAGTTTATAATGCAGAGCCGTAAAAATAAAAAATCATATTTTTTCACAAAAATGATCTTTTTGCCCCCAATTTTTTATTTTCCCAAGGGTAAGAGAAGAAATTGGACCCCAAACGTTGTTGAACAATTTGTCCTGAGTACGCTGATACCCCATATGTGGGGGTAAACCACTGTTTGGGCGCATGGAAGAGCTTGGAAGGGAAGGAGCGCCGTTTGACTTTTCAATGCAAAATTGACAGGAATTGAGATGGGACGCCATGTTGCGTTTGGAGAGCCCCTGATGTGCCTAAACATTGAAACCCCCCACAAGTAACACCATTTTGGAAAGTAGACCCCCTAAGGAACGTATCTAGATGTGTGATGAGCACTTTGACCCATTAAGTGATTCACAGAAGTTTATAATGCAGAGCCGTAAAAATAAAAAATCATTTTTTTTCACAAAAATGATCTTTTCGCCCCCAATTATTTATTTTCCCAAGGGTAAGAGAAGAAATTGGACACCAAAATTTGTTGTACAATTTGTCCTGAGTACACTGATACCCCATATGTGGGGGTAAACCACTGTTTGGGTGCATGGGAGAGCTCGGAAGGAAAGGAGCGCCGTTTGACTTTTCAATGCAAAATTGACAAGAATTGGGATGGGACGCCATGTTGCGTTTGGAGAGCCACTGATGTGCCTAAACATTGAAACCCCCACAAGTGACACCATTATGGAAAGTAGACCCCCTAAGGAACTCATCTAGATGTGTTGTGAGAGCTTTGAACCCCCAAGTGTTTCACTACAGTTTGAAACGCAGAGCCGTGAAAATAAAAATTCTTTTTTTTTTCCACAAAAATTATTTTTTTTTTGTATTTTTACAAGGGTAACAGTTGAAATTGGACCCCAAAAGTTGTTGTCCAATTTGTCCTGAGTACGCTGAAACCCCATATGTGCAGGGGAACCACCGTTTGAGCGCATGGCAGAGCTCGGAAGGGAAGGAGCGTCATTTGGAATGCAGACTTAGATGGATTGGTCTGCAGGCGTCACATTGCGTTTGCAGAGCCCCTAATGTAACTAAACAGTAGAAACCCCCACAAGTGACCCCATATTGGAAACTAGACCCCCCAAGGAACTTATCTAGATGTGTTGTGAGAACTTTGAACCCCCAAGTGTTTCACTACAGTTTATAACGCAGAGCCGTGAAAATAAAAAATCTTTTTTTTTCACAAAAATTATTTTTTGGCCCCCAGTTTTGTATTTTCTCAAGGGTAGCAGGAGAAATTGGACCCCAAAAGTTGTTGTCCAATGTGTCCTGAGTACGCCGATACCCCATATGTTGGGGTAAACCCCTGTTTGGGCGCACGGGAGAGCTCGGAAGGGAAGGAGCACTCTTTTACTTTTTCAACGCAGAATTGGCTGGAATTGAGATCGGACGCCATGTCGCGTTTGGAGAGACCCTGATGTGTCTAAACAGTGGAAACCCCCCAATTATAACTGAAACCCTAATCCAAACACATCCCTAACCCTAATCCCAACCCTATTCCCAACCGTAAATGTAATCCAAACCCTAACCCTAACTTTAGCCCCAACCCTAACCCTAACTTTAGCCCCAACCCTAACTGTAGCCTTAACCCTAGCCCCAACCCTAACCCTAGCCCTAACCCTTGCCCAAGCCCTAGCCCTAACCCTAGCCCTAACCCTAGCCCTAACCCTAGCCCCAACCCTAACCCTTGCCCCAACCCTAGCCCTAGCCCTAACCCTAGCCCTAACCCTAGCCCTAACCCTAACCCTAGCCCTAATGGGAAAATGGAAATAAATAAATTTTAGTAAATTTTTAATTTTTCGCTAACTAAGGGGGTGATGAAGGGGGGTTTGATTTACTTTTATTGTGGGTTTTTTAGCGGATTTTTATGATTGGCAGCCGTCACACACTGAAAGAGGCTTTTTGTTGTGAATTCCGCTCTTGGGCTCCCTCCGGTGGTTGTAAGTGGCACTTTTGTGAGTTCTGCTCTTGGGCTCCCTCCGGTGGTTTTAAGTGGAACGGCTGCTCCTTGGATTTAGCAGTCAGCAGCTGCTTCCACTGATCGTCTATTCTGGCTCGGCTATTTAGGCCTGGCTCTATCCTTCAGCCAGTGCCAGTTGTCAATGGTTCCTGGTTGGATTCACATCTCTGCTTGGATTTCCCTGATGTTCTGACCAGTTCAGCAAAGATAAGTCCTTGCTTTGTTCTTTTGCAGTCCACATTTTGTGGACTCTATCGTTCAGCACTTTCTATGTTTTTTCTAGTCCAGCTTGTCAGTATGGATTTATTCAGTTTAGCTGAAAGCTCTGGGAAGCAGATTTACCCTCCACACCTTTAGTCAGGTGTGGAGCTTTTTGTAAACTCTGTGGTGGATTTTTCTAGTTTTTTAATACTGACCGCACAGTATTCTGTCCTATTCTATCTATCTAGCTAGAGTGGCCTCCTTTGCTTCATCCTGGTTTCATTCTGCGTATGTCATTTCCCTCTCCACTCACAGTCAATATTTGTTGGGGGCTGTCTATCTCTTGGGGATTTTCTCTGAGTCAAGATAGCTTTCCTGTTTCTATCTTTAGGGGTAGTTAGTCCTCCGGCTGTGACGAGGTGTCTAGGGAGTGACAGGAACATCCCACGGCTACTTCTAGTGTTGCGTTAAGCTCAGGAACTGCGGTCAGTACAGGTACCACCTCCTCCAGAGCTCGTCCCATGTTGCTCCTAAACCACCAGTTCATAACAGTACAACTGGCCAAAAATGAATTAAATGCATCTCAAAAGGAAAAAAAAGTTCTGAGCCATTTTTTTTTCTGCAGTCTGTTTTGTCTTTTTTTTCCTCTTAATTTCTGGGTGGTTCAGGATTTTGGCGCTGGCATGGATGTTCAGGGTTTGTTTTCTCGTGTGGATCAACTTGCTGCAAGAGTACAGAGTATCCAAGATTATGTTGTCCAGACTCCGGCTTTAGAGCCTAGAATTCCTACTCCTGATTTGTTTTTTGGGGACAGATCTAAGTTTTTGAACTTTAAAAATAACTGCAAATTGTTTTTTGCTTTGAAACCCTGTTCCTCTGGAGATCCCATTCAGCAGGTTAAAATTGTCATCTCTCTGCTGCGTGGTGACCCTCAGGACTGGGCATTCTCCCTTGAATCAGGGGATCCGGCATTGCTTAATGTAGACGCATTTTTTCAAGCGCTCGGATTATTGTATGACGAACCTAATTCTGTGGATCATGCAGAAAAAACGTTGTTGGCCCTGTGTCAGGGTCAGGAAGCGGCAGAATTATACTACCAGAAATTTAGAAAATGGTCTGTGCTCACTAAATGGAATGAGGATGCCTTGGCTGCAATTTTCAGAAAGGGTCTTTCTGAAGCCCTTAAAGTTGTTATGGTGGGGTTCCCCACGCCTGCTGGTTTGAGCGAATCTATGTCTCTAGCCATTCAGATTGATCGGCGCCTGCGCGAGCGCAAAGTTGTGCACCATATGGCGGTATCCTCTGAGCAGAGTCCTGAGCCTATGCAATGTGATAGGATTTTGACTAGAGCAGAACGGCAGGGATTCAGACGTCAGAATAGGCTGTGTTTTTACTGTGGTGATTCTGCTCATGTTATTTCTGTTTGCCCTAAGCGTACTAAGAGGGTCGCTAGGTCTGTTACCATCAGTACTGTACAGCCTAAATTTCTCTTATCTGTGACCCTGATTTGCTCATTATTGTCCTTTTCTGTCATGGCATTTGTGGATTCAGGCGCTGCCCTGAACTTAATGGACTTGGAATTCGCCAGGCGCTGTGGTTTTTCCTTGCAGCCTTTGCAGAGCCCTATTCCTTTGAGGGGCATTGATGCCACACCGTTGGCCAAGGATAAACCTCAGTATTGGACTCAGCTGACCATGTGCATGGCTCCAGCACATCAGGAAGATTGCCGTTTTCTGGTGTTGCATAATTTGCATGATGTTGTTGTACTGGGTTTTCCATGGTTACAGGTACATAATCCAGTGCTAAACTGGAAATCTATGTCTGTGACTAGTTGGGGTTGTCAAGGGGTACATAGTGACGTTCCTTTGATGTCAATTTCCTCTTCCCCCTTTTCTGAAGTCCCTGAGTTTTTGTCGGATTTCCAGGATGTATTTGATGAGCCCAAGTCCAGTTCCCTTCCTCCACATAGGGACTGTGATTGTGCTATTAACTTGATTCCTGGCTGTAAGTTCCCTAAGGGCCGACTTTTCAATCTGTCTGTGCCAGAGCATGCCGCCATACGGAGTTATGTTAAGGAGTCTTTGGAGAAGGGGCATATTCAGCCGTCTTCGTCACCATTGGGAGCGGGATTCTTTTTTGTTGCCAAGAAGGATGGCTCCTTGAGACCCTGTATTGATTATCGCCTTCTTAATAAGATCACGGTCAAATTCCAATACCCTTTGCCTTTGCTTTCTGATTTGTTTGCTCGGATTAAGGGGGCTAGTTGGTTTACTAAGATTGACCTTCGAGGGGCATATAATCTTGTTCGTATTAAACAGGGTGACGAATGGAAAACTGCATTTAATACGCCCGAAGGCCATTTTGAATACCTTGTGATGCCTTTCGGGCTTTCTAATGCTCCTTCTGTATTTCAGTCCTTCATGCATGATATTTTCAGCAATTACCTTGATAAATTCATGATTGTGTATTTGGATGATATTTTGATTTTTTCCGATGATTGGGAGTCTCATGTGAAGCAGGTCAGGATGGTATTCCAGATCCTTCGTGATAATGCTTTATTTGTGAAGGGGTCTAAGTGCCTATTTGGAGTTCAGAAGGTCTCTTTTTTGGGTTTTATTTTTTCTCCCTCGTCTATAGAAATGGATCCTGTTAAGGTCCAAGCCATTCATGACTGGATTCAACCCACATCTGTGAAGAGCCTTCAGAAATTTTTGGGCTTTGCTAATTTTTATCGCCGTTTCATTGCCAACTTTTCCAGTGTGGTTAAGCCCCTGACTGATTTGACGAAGAAAGGCGCTGATGTGACGAATTGGTCCTCTGCGGCTGTTGAGGCCTTTCAGGAGCTTAAACGCCGATTCACTTCTGCCCCTGTGTTGCGTCAGCCGGATGTTTCTCTTCCTTTTCAGGTTGAGGTTGACGCTTCTGAGATTGGGGCAGGGGCCGTTTTGTCTCAGAGGAATTCTGATGGTTCTTTGATGAAACCGTGTGCCTTTTTTTCCAGAAAGTTTTCGCCTGCGGAGTGCAATTATGACGTCGGCAATCCGGAGTTGTTGGCTATGAAGTGGGCATTTGAGGAGTGGCGACATTGGCTTGAGGGAGCCAAGCACCGCGTTGTGGTCTTGACCGATCATAAGAATCTGATTTACCTCGAGTCGGCCAAGCGGCTGAACCCTAGACAGGCTCGATGGTCCCTGTTTTTCTCCCGTTTTGATTTTGTGGTCTCGTATCTTCCGGGATCTAAGAATGTTAAGGCTGATGCCCTCTCTAGGAGTTTTTTGCCTGATTCTCCTGGAGTCCTTGAGCCGGTTGGCATTCTTAAGGAAGGGGTGATTCTTTCTGCCATCTCCCCTGATTTACGGCGGGTGCTTCAGGAATTTCAGGCGGATAAACCTGACCGCTGTCCAGTGGGGAAGCTGTTTGTTCCTGATAGATGGACAAGTAAGGTAATTTCTGAGGTTCATTGTTCGGTGTTGGCTGGTCATCCTGGAATTTTTGGTACCAGAGATTTGGTTGCTAGGTTCTTTTGGTGGCCTTCCTTGTCGCGGGATGTGCTTTCTTTTGTGCAGTCCTGTGGGACTTGTGCCCGGGCCAAGCCTTGCTGTTCCCGCGCTAGTGGGTTGCTTTTGCCTTTGCCGGTCCCTGAGAGGCCCTGGACGCATATTTCCATGGATTTTATTTTCGGATCTTCCTGTTTCCCAGAAGATGTCTGTTATCTGGGTGGTTTGTGACCGGTTCTCTAAAATGGTCCATTTGGTACCTTTGCCTAAATTGCCTTCCTCCTCTGATCTGGTTCCATTGTTTTTTCAGCATGTGGTTCGTTTGCATGGCATTCCGGAGAATATTGTGTCTGACAGAGGTTCCCAGTTTGTTTCTAGGTTTTGGCGGGCCTTTTGTGCTAGGATGGGCATTGATTTGTCTTTTTCTTCGGCGTTTCATCCTCAGACAAATGGACAAACTGAGCAAACTAATCAGACCTTGGAAACCTATTTGAGATGCTTTGTGTCTGCTGATCAGGATGATTGGGTGGCTTTCTTGCCATTGGCCGAGTTTACCCTTAATAATCGGGCTAGTTCGGCTACTTTGGTTTCGCCTTTCTTTTGTAATTTTGGTTTTCATCCTCGTTTTTCTTCGGGGCAGGTTGAGCCTTCTGATTGTCCTGGTGTGGATTCTGTGATGGACAGGTTGCAGCAGATTTGGACTCATGTGGTAGACAATTTGACGTTGTCTCAGGAAAAGGCTCAACGTTTTGCTAACCGTCGTCGGTGTGTTGGTCCCCGCCTTCGGGTGGGGGATTTAGTCTGGTTAACTTCTCGTCATGTTCCTATGAAGGTTTCTTCCCCTAAGTTCAAGCCTCGGTTTATTGGTCCTTATAAGATTTCTGAGATCAATCCGGTATCTTTTCGTTTGGCCCTTCCAGCCTCTTTTGCCATCCATAATGTTTTCCATAGATCTTTGTTGTGGAGATATGTGGTGCCCGTTGTTCCCTCTGTTGATCCTCCTGCCCCGGTGTTGGTTGAGGGGGAGTTGGAATATGAGGTTGAGAAAATTTTGGATTCTCGTTTTTCGAGGCGGAGGCTTCAGTATCTTGTCAAGTGGAAGGGTTATGGCCAGGAGGATAATTCTTGGGTTGTTGCCTCCGATGTTCATGCCGCCGATTTGGTTCGTGCTTTTCACTTGGCTCGTCCTGATTGGCCTGGGGGCTCTGGTGAGGGTTCGGTGACCCCTCCTCAAGGGGGGGTACTGTTGTGAATTCCGCTCTTGGGCTCCCTCCGGTGGTTGTAAGTGGCACTTTTGTGAGTTCTGCTCTTGGGCTCCCTCCGGTGGTTTTAAGTGGAACGGCTGCTCCTTGGATTTAGCAGTCAGCAGCTGCTTCCACTGATCGTCTATTCTGGCTCGGCTATTTAGGCCTGGCTCTATCCTTCAGCCAGTGCCAGTTGTCAATGGTTCCTGGTTGGATTCACATCTCTGCTTGGATTTCCCTGATGTTCTGACCAGTTCAGCAAAGATAAGTCCTTGCTTTGTTCTTTTGCAGTCCAAATTTTGTGGACTTTATCGTTTAGCACTTTCTATGTTTTTTCTAGTCCAGCTTGTCAGTATGGACTTATTCAGTTTAGCTGGAAGCTCTGGGAAGCAGATTTACCCTCCACACCTTTAGTCAGGTGTGGAGATTTTTGTAAACTCTGTGGGTGGATTTTTCTAGTTTTTTAATACTGACCGCACAGTATTCTGTCCTATTCTATGTATCTAGCTAGAGTGGCCTCCTTTGCTTCATCCTGGTTTCATTCTGCGTATGTCATTTCCCTCTCCACTCACAGTCAATATTTGCGGGGGGCATCATGTTATAGTGTAAGATCGCCGATCTGACACTTTGCTGTGCACTGTGTCAGATCGGCGATCTGAGGTGCACAGATTCAGGCTTCCCGGCGCCTGCTCTGAGCAGGCGCAGTGAAGCCACCTCCCTGCAGGACCCAGATGCCATGGCCATCTTGGATCCGGGCCTGCTGCAGGGAGGAGGAGGTAAGAGACCCTCGCAGCAACGCGATCACATCGCATTGCTCCGGGGGTCTCCGGGAAGCCCGCAGGGAGCCCCCTCTCCCTGCGCGATGTTTCCCTATACCGCCTGAACACTGTGATCATGTTTGATCGCAGTGTGCCGGGGATTAATGTGCCGGGGGCAGTCCGTGACCACTCCTGGCACATAGGGCCGGATGTGTCATGAATCCCAATGGCTAGGGATAGCAAGGGACAAGCAAAGTAATACAAAATATCGGACGAGCTCTAGGGTGATGGAACCTGGGCTGACCGCTGCCCTACGCCTGACAAACGCAACTAGAGATAGCCAGGGAGCGTGCCTACGTTGGTTCTAGACGCCACGCACCAGCCTAAGAGCTAACTAGTACTGCAGAGAAAATAAGACCTCACTTGCCTCCAGAGGAATGAACCCCAAAAGGTATAGTTGCCCCCCACATGTATTGACGGTGAAATGAGAGGAAGGCACACACATAGAGATGATATATATAGGTTCAGCAAATTGAGGCCCGCTGTAAACTAGAAAGCAGAACGATACAAAAGGGGTCTGAGCGGTCAGCAAAAAACCCTAATCAAAAAACCATCCTGAGATTACAAGAACCCATGTGCCAACTCATGGCACATGGGGAGAACCTCAGTCCACTAGAGCTACCAGCTAGCATAGAGACATAATAAGCAAGCTGGACAAAAAAACCAAACAACTGAAAATCAGCACTTAGCTTATCCTGAAAGATCTGGGAGCAGGTAGGCAGGAACCAAACAGAGCACATCTGAATACATTGATAGCCGGCAAGGGAATGACAGAAAGGCCAGGTAAAATAGGAAACACCCAGCCTCTGATGGACAGGTGGAAACCAAAGGCCGCAACCCACCAAAGTCACCCAGTACCAGCAGTAACCACCAGAGGGAGCCCACAAACAGAATCCACAACAGTACCCCCCCCCTTGAGGAGGGGTCACCGAACCCTCACGAGAACCCCCAGGGCGATCAGGGTGAGCTCTATGGAAGGCGCGGACCAAATCAGTCGCATGAACATCGGAGGCGACCACCCAGGAATTATCCTCCTGACCATAACCCTTCCACTTAACCAAATACTGGAGTTTGCGTCTGGAAACACGAGAATCCAAGATCTTCTCAACAACATACTCCAATTCTCCCTCCACCAGCACCGGAGCAGGAGGCTCAACCGAAGGAACAACGGGCACCTCATACCTCCGCAACAACGACCGATGGAACACATTATGAATAGCAAACGATGCTGGGAGATCCAAACGAAAAGATACAGGGTTAAGAATCTCCGAGATCCTATAAGGACCGATGAACCGAGGCTTGAACTTAGGAGAAGAGACCTTCATAGGGACAAAACGAGAAGACAACCACACCAAATCCCCAACAAGAAGTCGGGGACCCACGCGGCGACGGCGATTAGCAAACTGCTGAGTCTTCTCCTGAGATAACTTCAAATTGTCCACCACCTGATTCCAAATCTGATGTAGCCTGTCCACCACCACGTCCACTCCAGGACAATCCGAAGACTCCACCTGACCAGAGGAAAAACGAGGATGAAACCCCGAATTACAAAAAAAAGGAGAGACCAACGTGGCAGAACTAGCCCGATTATTAAGAGCAAATTCGGCCAGCGGCAAAAAAGCAACCCAGTCATCTTGATCAGCTGAAACAAAACACCTCAAATAAGTTTCCAAGGTCTGATTAGTTCGCTCCGTCTGGCCATTCGTCTGAGGATGGAATGCAGACGAGAAAGACAAATCAATGCCCATCTTGGCACAAAACGTCCGCCAAAATCTAGACACAAACTGGGATCCCCTGTCAGAAACGATATTCTCCGGAATCCCATGCAAACGAACCACGTTCTGAAAAAATAAAGGGACCAACTCAGAGGAGGAAGGCAACTTAGGCAAGGGCACCAAATGAACCATCTTAGAAAAGCGGTCACACACCACCCAGATAACGGACATTTTCTGTGAAACCGGGAGATCAGAAATAAAATCCATGGAAATGTGCGTCCAAGGCCTCTTCGGGATGGGCAAGGATAACAACAACCCACTGGCCCGAGAACAGCAAGGCTTAGCTCGAGCACACACTTCACAAGACTGCACAAAGGTACGCACATCCCTAGACAAGGAAGGCCACCAAAAAGACCTGGCCACCAAGTCTCTAGTACCAAATATTCCAGGATGACCAGCCAACACAGAAGAATGGACCTCGGAGATGACTCTACTGGTCCAATCATCCGGAACAAACAGTCTTTCTGGCGGACAATGATCCGGTTTATCCACCTGAAACTCCTGCAATGCACGTCGCAAGTCTGGGGATACGGCGGACAATATTACCCCATCCCTAAGGATACCAGTAGGCCCAGAGTGTCCAGGAGAGTCAGGCACAAAACTCCTGGAAAGAGCATCTGCCTTCACATTCTTTGAACCTGGCAGGTATGAAACCACGAAATTGAAACGAGAAAAAAACAACGACCAACGAGCCTGTCTAGGATTCAAACGCCTGGCAGACTCAAGGTAAATGAGATTCTTGTGATCAGTCAGGACCACCACACGATGTTTAGCACCCTCAAGCCAATGACGCCACTCCTCAAATGCCCACTTCATGGCCAAAAGCTCCCGATTACCCACATCATAATTGCGCTCGGCGGGCGAGAATTTTCTAGAGAAGAATGCACATGGCTTCATCACCGAGCCATTAGAACTTCTCTGTGACAAAACCGCCCCCGCTCCAATCTCGGAAGCATCAACCTCAACCTGAAAAGGAAGTGAAACATCTGGTTGACACAACACAGGAGCAGAAGAAAACCGGCGCTTAAGTTCCTGAAAGGCCTCCACGGCCGCAGGAGACCAATCAGCAACATCAGCACCCTTTTTAGTCAAATCAGTCAAAGGTTTAACAATACTGGAAAAATTAGCAATGAACCGACGATAAAAATTAGCAAACCCCAAGAACTTCTGAAGGCTCTTAACAGATGTAGGTTGTGTCCAGTCACAAATCGCCTGAACCTTGACGGGATCCATCTCAATAGTAGAAGGAGAAAAAATGTACCCCAAAAAAGAAATCTTCTGGACTCCGAAGAGACACTTTGAGCCCTTCACAAACAGAGAATTGGCCCGCAGAACCTGAAACACCTTCCTGACCTGTAAAACATGAGACTCCCAGTCATCAGAAAACACCAAAATATCATCCAAATACACAATCATAAACTTATCCAGATATTCACGGAAAATATTGTGCATAAAGGACTGAAAGACTGACGGAGCATTGGAGAGTCCAAAAGGCATTACCAAATACTCAAAATGGCCCTCAGGCGTATTAAATGCGGTTTTCCACTCGTCACCCTGTTTTATCCGCACCAGATTATACGCACCGCGAAGATCTATCTTAGTGAACCACCTAGCCCCCTTAATGCGAGCAAACAAATCAGTCAATAATGGCAGTGGATACTGATATTTGACTGTAATCTTATTCAGAAGGCGATAATCTATACAAGGCCTCAGGGAACCATCTTTTTTTGCCACGAAAAAAAAACCTGCTCCCAGAGGGGACGAAGATGGACGAATATGTCCCTTTTCCAAGGACTCCTTAATATAATTCCGCATAGCAGTATGCTCTGGCAGTGACAGATTAAATAAACGACCCTTAGGGAACTTACTGCCAGGAATCAATTCTATAGCACAGTCACAATCTCTATGAGGAGGGAGCGAATTGAGCTTAGGCTCCTCAAAAACATCCCTATAGTCAGACAAAAACGCAGGGATCTCAGAAGGAGTAGATGAAGCGATTGAAATCGGAGGTGCATAATCATGAACCCGAACCCCCTGACATCCCCAGCTTAACACAGACATTGTTTTCCAGTCCAGGACAGGATTATGAGTTTGTAACCATGGCAGACCAAGCACTAGTACATCATGTAAATTATACAGTACAAGGAAGCGAATCACCTCCTGATGAACGGGAGTCATGCGCATGGTCACTTGTGTCCAATACTGCGGCTTATTCATAGCCAATGGTGTAGAGTCAATTCCCTTCAGAGGGATAGGAACTTCCAGAGGCTCCAGACTAAAACCGCAGCGTTTAGCAAATGACCAATCCATAAGACTCAGGGCAGCGCCTGAATCCATATAGGCATCGACGGAAATGGAAGACAGTGAAAAAATCAGAGTCACAGACAAAATGAACTTAGGCTGCAGAGTACCAATGGCAAAAGATTTATCAACCCTTTTTGTGCGTTTAGAGCATGCTGATATAACATGAGCTGAATCACCACAATAAAAACACAATCCATTTTTCCGCCTATAATTTTGCCGTTCACTTCTGGACTGAATTCTATCACATTGCATAGTCTCAGGTGCCTGTTCAGAAGACACCGCCAACTGGTGCACGGGTTTGCGCTCCCGTAAACGCCGATCAATCTGAATGGCCATAGCCATCGACTCATTCAGACCTGTAGGCGTAGGGAACCCCACCATAATATCCTTAATGGCCTCGGAAAGACCATTTCTGAAGTTAGCAGCCAGGGCGCACTCATTCCACTGAGTAAGCACCGACCATTTCCGAAATTTTTGACAATATATTTCCGCTTCATCATGCCCCTGAGAGAGGGCTAATAAAGCCTTTTCAGCCTGAATCTCCAGGTTGGGTTCCTCATAGAGCAATCCCAATGCCAGAAAAAACGCATCCACATTGAGCAATGCAGGATCCCCTGGTGCCAATGCAAATGCCCAATTCTGAGGGTCGCCCCGCAGGAAAGATATTACAATCTTGACCTGTTGAGCAGGGTCTCCAGAGGAGCGAGATTTTAAAGAAAGAAACAATTTACAATTGTTCCTGAAATTCAGGAAGGTAGATCTATCTCCAGAAAAGAACTCTGGAATAGGAATTCTAGGTTCAGACATGGGAGTGTGAACAACAAAATCCTGTATGTTTTGAACTTTTGCCGCGAGATTACTCAGGCTGGAAGCTAAACTCTGGACATCCATGTTAAACAGCTAATATCAGAGCCATTCAAGGGTTAAGATGAGGTAAGAAGCAGCTAGACAGCAATTAAGGGCTAGGCAGCAAAACTCTGAAGGAAAAAAAAAAAAAAAAAAATTTCCCTTAAACACTTCTTTTTCTCCTGCTTCAGCCCAAACAATTAACACTTTGTGGGCCGGCTATACTGTCATGAATCCCAATGGCTAGGGATAGCAAGGGACAAGCAAAGTAATACAAAATATCGGACGAGCTCTAGGGTGATGGAACCTGGGCTGACCGCTGCCCTACGCCTGACAAACGCAACTAGAGATAGCCAGGGAGCGTGCCTACGTTGGTTCTAGACGCCACGCACCAGCCTAAGAGCAAACTAGTACTGCAGAGAAAATAAGACCTCACTTGCCTCCAGAGGAATGAACCCCAAAAGGTATAGTTGCCCCCCACATGTATTGACGGTGAAATGAGAGGAAGGCACACACATAGAGATGATATATATAGGTTCAGCAAATTGAGGCCCGCTGTAAACTAGAAAGCAGAACGATACAAAAGGGGTCTGAGCGGTCAGCAAAAAACCCTAATCAAAAAACCATCCTGAGATTACAAGAACCCATGTGCCAACTCATGGCACATGGGGAGAACCTCAGTCCACTAGAGCTACCAGCTAGCATAGAGACATAATAAGCAAGCTGGACAAAAAAACCAAACAACTGAAAATCAGCACTTAGCTTATCCTGAAAGATCTGGGAGCAGGTAGGCAGGAACCAAACAGAGCACATCTGAATACATTGATAGCCGGCAAGGGAATGACAGAAAGGCCAGGTAAAATAGGAAACACCCAGCCTCTGATGGACAGGTGGAAACCAAAGGCCGCAACCCACCAAAGTCACCCAGTACCAGCAGTAACCACCAGAGGGAGCCCACAAACAGAATCCACAACACGGATGTCAGCAGCGATAGTCAGCTGACACCCGGCCGCGATCGGCCGCGCTCCCCCCGTGAGCGCGGCTGATCGTGCTGGACGTACTATTCCGTCCTTGGGAAGTAAGGCCCACCCCACATGGACGGAATAGTACGTCCAATGTCAGAAAGGGGTTAAGGTGTTTTCTATGTGTTTTCCATGTGTTTGTATGTGTTTGTGTTTGCCTGCCATTGGTTTCAATGGGGTTTGACGGTGTTCGTCGAACGTTCGATGAACAGTTCGTCGAACACGTCCCTGTTCGACGAACCGAACCCGAACACTAGGGAGGTGGCTCATCTCTAATTGTAATAAAACTATGTACTTACTCCTTCATATTTAAAGATTCTTTGTTAGAAATTTTCTTATGAATATTCTTTACTAAAAGTTCTCCGTATTCTTTGATTATCGGAAACATCTGTAAGGATGATGAGAGAATATTAGGTTTACATAGGGTATGTTAAAAAATTAATAATTCCCATCCCACATAGGAATTAAAAAACAAAAAAATGACAATGCTCAATCCTTAGCATATTGCACTATTTTTTCTGGCTTTTTTTTTTATTGCATCCTTACAGGCTCCAACAGAGATGTGAACACAGTCTAAATTTTTTACACTTTATTTTTATCAGTGTAACTTTTTGGGCTCTATATTGGCTCTAAGGGGTAAAGTCTGTCTTTGTGGAGAATGAGAAGTCGGCGTAAGGAGACTTATAGACTATGCAATGCCCCTCTGGTAATGTAAATATGCAAATAGCATCTTTAGATTAGAAGATGTCTAGAATTCTAGTTCTACCTATAGGCCCCGTCTCACATAGCGAGATCGCTAGCGATATCGCTGCTGAGTCACAAGTTTTGTGACGCAACAGCGACCTCAGTAGCGATCTCGCTATGTGTGACACGTACCAGCGATCAGGCCCCTGCTGTGAGATCGCTGGTCGTGTCGGAATGGCCTGGACCTTTTTTTGGTCGTTGAGGCCCCGCTGACATCGCTGAATCGGTGTGTGTGACACCGATCCAGCGATGTCTTCACTGGTAACCAGGGTAAACATCGGGTTACTAAGCGCAGGGCCGCGCTTAGTAACCCGATGTTTACCCTGGTTACCAGCGTAAATGTAAAAAAAAAAAAACAATACATACTCGCCTTCTGATGTCCGTCAGGTCCCTTGCCGTCTGCTTCCTGCTCTCACTGACTCCCGGCCGTACAGTGAGAAGTGAGAGCACAGCAGTGACGTCACCGCTGCGCTCTGCTCTCACTGTACGGCCGGATCTCAGTCAGAGCAGGAAGCAGACGGCAAGGGACCTGGACACCGAAAGGCGAGTATGTACTGTTTGTTTTTTTTGGTAACCAGGGTAAACATCGGGTTACTAAGCGTGGCCCTGCGCTTAGTAACCCGATGTTTACCCTGGTTACCCGGGTGCTGCAGGGGGACTTCGGCATCGTTGAAGACAGTTTCAACGATGCCGAAGTTGTTCCCCTGATCGTTGGTCGCTGGAGAGAGCTGTCTGTGTGACAGCTCCCCAGCGACCACACAACGACTTACCAACGATCACGGCCAGGTCGTATCGCTGGTCGTGATCGTTGGTAAATCGCTTAGTGAGACGGGGCCTTATTGCATGTAGTAATCTTGTTGTGCTCTTAACTCAGTTATTCTTTTGTAAATCAGCCTGGTGAAGGAGCCTCTGTGCTCTAGAATCCAGCAAATATAATTTTCTGGTTAGCCAAAAAAGGTATCAGTCCAAGAATACTTTTGTTCTTTTTAGGCATAAATGTATTTATATTGATGCAGTAATTATAAAAGTCAATAACTACCCTTTAACCAGCCTTGCCACATGACGTAGGGTTAGAGGCCAAACCAGAATCTACAGTATATTTGCATATACGTGTTTAGGGATGTTTGCCCATCATCAGTACAAAGCAGGAGGTCTGTTTTTATTGGCTGAGAGGACTCGGACATTGGCTTCAAGGGGTAATGTCTCTCCTTGTGGGGTGATCCAGGTCTCTGAAGAGGTTATTTGCATATTTAAATTCATGGCATTGCGTGGCCTATTAGTCTCCCTACGCCAACTTGTCACGCTCCACAAGGACAAACTTATTACATTAGATCACTTGTTAGAGGCTTCTCACCCAGCTATATATCAGTCTCCTTGCTTTGCACTGATGAGTGACAAACATCACAAAATACATGTCTGCAAATGCAGGGTCTCATGAGGCTTCTTATTCTAGGTCAAGTGGCAAGGCTTGTTAAAGGGTGCATAATGACTTTTAGGTTAACTACATCCATTAAATGGCACTAGAGTTACTGTCCTTTCTGAAGAAAGAAGGCTCTTTGCATAGGACTATATATGTAATATATGTATAGATATATATATACAGTACATATGTATGAGCAGGCAGTAGAGATTGGCAATAAATTAGATGTATGTAGGGAAATGGGTAGGAAAACTCTATGTTTTCAAGCATGTCAGTAAAACTGTTGTTCATACAGTGGGTACAGAAAGTATTCAGACCCCTTTAAATTTTTCACTCTTTGTTTCATTGCAGCCATTTGGTAAATTAAAAAAGTTCATTTTTTTCTCATTAATGTACACTCTGCACTCCATCTTGACTTGAAAAAAAGAGAAATGTAGAATTTTTTGCAAATTTAATAAAAAAGAAAAACTGAAATATCACATGGTCATAAGTATTCAGACCCTTTGCTCAGACACTCATATTTAAGTCACATGCTGTCCATTTCCTTGTGATCCTCCTTGAGATGGTTCTACTCCTTCATTGGAGTCCAGCTGTGTTTAAATAAACTGATATTACTTAATTTTGAAAGGCACACACCGATCTATATAAGACCTCACAGCTCACAGTGCATGTCAGACCAATTGAGAATCATGAGGTCAAAAGAACTGGCCTAGTAGCTCAGAGGCAGAATTGTGGCAAGGCATAGATCTGACCAAGGCTACATCAGATTTTTTGCAGTACTCAAGGCTCCTAAGAGCACAGTGGCAGAGTGGCCCTTCGGAAGCCTCTCCTCAGTGCAAGACATATGAAAGCCCACATACAGTTTGCTTAAAGACATATGAAGGACTCCCAGACTATAAGAAATAAGATTCTCTGGTCTGATGAGACGCAGATAGACCTTTTTGGTGACAATTCTAAGCGGTATGTGTGGAGAAAACCAGGCACTGCTCATCACTTGCCCAATACAATCCCAACAGTGAAACATGGTGGTGGCAGCATCATGCTATGGGGGTGTTTTTCAGCTGCAGGGACAGGGCGACTGGTTGTCAATGAAGGAAACATGAATGCGGCCAAGTAAAGAGATATCCTGGATGAAAACCTCTTCCAGAGTGCTCTGGACCTCAGACTTGGCTGAAGGTTCACCTTCCAACAAATCAATGACCCTAAGCACGCAGCTAAAATAACGAAGGAGTGGCATCAGAATAATTATGTGACCATTCTTGACTGGTCCAGCCAGAACCCTGACCTAAACCCAATTAAGCATCTCTGGAGAGACCTGAAAATGGTTGTCCAGCAATGTTCACCATCCAACCTGACAGAACAGGAGAGGATCTGCAAGGAAGAATGGCATAGGATCCCCAAATCCAGGTGTGAAAAACTTATTGCATGGTTCCCAAGAAGACTCATGGCTGTACTAGCTCAAAAGGGGCTTCTACTCAATACTGAGCAAAGGGTCTGAATACTTATGACCATGTGATATTTCAGTTTTTCTTTTTTTAATACATTTTCAAAAATTACTACATTTCTGTTCTTTTTCAGTCAAGATGGGGTGCAGAGTGTACATTAATGTGAAAAAAGATGAACTGTTTTGAATTTACCAAATGGCTGCAATAAAGCAAAGAGTGAAAATTGTAAAGGGGTCTGAATACTTTCCGTACCCACTGTATAGTTCTTTTGTAAGGATGCAGCATCCTTCAGAGTGTTTGGTAAGCGAGTTAAAAGATGAAGTAGCATGTTGGTAAATAAAGAGAATGGACTGTCCATTTTTATTCTGACAATTTAGGCCATGTTCCAGTGCAGTGTAAACACCTCATGTTTATGCAGAAAATGTGCTGCGTTTAACAAAGCAAAAGGTGGTTGGGATTTCATGAAATCTCATGGCCACTGTACATTTTTTTTATGTTTTTTTCTATGGGGATCATGAGAAAAAAATGCAGATATTTTAAGTGCCAAATCCTAGTGTTTCTGTGCTAAAAACAAATGTTAAAAATGTATCATGTCTGCACTAAAATGCATCAGAAACAAGGCAAAAGCACTAAAAAAGCAGTACTCATAGAAGATTGTAATTGAATATTTTGGAACATACACCTGCAGAAAAAAAGCAGTGTGAAAAAAGACAGCATTTTTTCACATAGGAATTGGTTTTTTTGTCATGAACCTAGATTTGTCAGATAACTGGGAGCCTACTCTGCTTCCAGTGAGCAGTATATGCAATATACTTTATATATTATGATCTATCTACATATTTTACCTGCTTAAGTTTACCACTGGTGAAAGTTGGTGACAACACTGTCCGTATCCTTTTCCATTGATCATCAGCAGCAACTAACACAGCAGATTCTAGAGGGCCATTAAGGCCAAAATTCTGAAAAGAAGCAATTTTTTAATTAATATAAATAACAAGAATTACCAGAAATATACAATACTAGATGGTGGCCCGATTCTAACGCATCGGGTAGTCTAGAATATGCATGTCCACGTAGTATATTGCACAGCCCACGTAGTATATTGCCCAGCCACGTAGTATATTGCCCAGCCACGTAGTATATTGCCCAGTCACGTAGTATATTGCCCAGTGACGTAGTATATTGCCCAGCCACGTAGTATATTGCCCAGTTACGTAGTATATTGCCCAGTGATGTAGTATATTGCCCAGCCACGTAGTATTTTGCCCAGTTAAGTAGTATATTGCCCAGTGACGTAGTATACAGCACAGAGCCATGTAGTATATTGCACAGCAATGTAGTATACAGCACAGAGCCAAGTAGTATATTGCCCGGCCACGTAGTATATTGGCCAGTCACGTAATATATTGCCCAGCCACGTATGTCACAGGTTAAAAAATAAAAAATAAACATATACTCACCTTCCGAGGGCCCCTTGTAGTCCTGTCGCCTGTGTGCGGTGCACGCAGCAGCTTCCGGTCTCAGGGTTGGTATGAACGCAGGACCTGTGATTACGTCGCGGTCACATGACCGTGACGTCATGGCAGGTCCTTCTCGCATACCATCCTTGCCACCGGAACCTGCCGCTTGCATGGTGCGGTCACCGGAGCGTCGCGTGGAGCGGGAAAGGCGGCGGAAGGTGAATATATAATGATTTTTTATTTTTTTTTAACATTAGATCTTTTTACTATTGACGCTGCATAGGCAGCATCAATAGTAAAAACTTGATGACACAGGGTTAATAGCGGCGGTAACGGAGTGAGTTACCCGAGGCATAACGCGGTCCATTACTGCTGGCATTAACCCTGTGTGAGCGGTGACTGCGGGGAGTATGGAGCGGGCGCCGGGCACTGACTGCAGGGGAGTAGGGAGGGACTAATTGGACTGTGGCCGTCGCTGATTGGTCGCGGCAGCCATGACAGGCAGCTGGCGAGACCAATCAGTGACTTGGATTCCATGACAGACAGAGGCCGCGACCAGTGAATATCCGTGACAGACAGACAGAAGGACAGACAGAAAGACAAAGTGACCCTTAGACAATTATATAGTAGATCGTGCCAGGATTTGAACTCACCCTTCTGTTGGTAAATATAGTATAGCAATCCTTAACTAGGATGGACTTAATGATTGCGGGGTCCATTACTGCCAGCACCGGCTGTCTCCCATCAAAGAACCTGGACCAGAAAACAGAAGTGTTCAGATATATAGTGAGACCGGCACTATAGGCACTAGATGACTGCTTACATTTATCAAGTAAAAGTTGAACAGTCTCATCCGTGTACGTCAGTGATGAGATTATATATACCGTATTTTCTGGTGTATAAGACGACTGGGCGTATAAGACGACCCCCAAATTTTCCATATAAAATATGGAATTTGGGATATGCCCGCTGTATAAGACGGGGGTCATCTTATACGCCCAGTCATCTTATACGGCGTGTGGTTCCCAGGGTCTGAAGGAGAGGAGACTCTCCTTCAGGCCCTGGGATCCATATTCATGTTAAAAATAAAGAATAAAAATAAAAAATATGTATATACTGACCCCTCCGAGAAGCCTGGCTGTCACTGCTGCAAGCGTCTGCCTCCGTTCCTAAGAATTGCAGAGCATGAAGGACCTTCGATGACGTCGCAGTCCTGTGATTGGTCCGTGACCGCTCATGTGACCGGTCACCTGTCCGTGACGTCATCGAAGGTCCTTCACGCTCTGCAATTCTTAGGAACGGAGGCAGACGCTTGCAGCAGTGACAGCCAGGCTTCTCGGAGGGGTCAGTATATACATATTTTTTATTTTTATTCTTTATTTTTAACATGAATATGGATCCCAGGGCCTGAAGGAGAGTTTCCTCTCCTTCAGATCCTCGGAACATCCAGGATCGCTCCCTGCACATGCCGTACCTGGCGTATAAGACGACCCCCGACTTTTGGGACAATTTTTAGGGGTTAAAAAGTCGTCTTATACGCCGGAAAATACGGTAAATTAAATTTCCAGTATATACAGTGCCTTGCGAAAGTGTTCGGCTCCCTGGAACTTTTCAACCTTTTCCCACATATCATGCTTCAAACATAAAGATACCAAATATAAATTTTTGGTGAAGAATCAGCAACAAGTGGAACACAATTGTTAAGTTGAACAAAATTTATTGGTTATTTAAAATTTTTGTGGAAAATCAAAAACTGAAAAGTGGGACGTGCAATATTATTCGGCCCCTTTAACTTAATACTTTGTTCCGCCACCTTTTGCTGCGATTACAGCTGCAAGTCGCTTGGGGTATGTCTCTTTCAGGTTTGTACATCGAGAGACTGAAATTCTTGCCCATTCTTCCTAGTCAAACAGCTCGAGCTCAGTGAGGTTTGATGGAGATAGTTTGTGAACAACAGTTTTCAGCTCTTTCCACAGATTCTTGATTGGATTGAGGTCTGGACTTTGACTTGGCCATTCTAACACCTGGATGCGTTTATTTGTGAACCATTCTGTAACAACTCTGCTGGCATCACGGTGTGGCCTCGCATCTCTCACACTATCTTGCCCACTGCTCCAGGTCATGATGTGGTTTCTGTTTCATGCCAGCTCCATGTTCTGTGTCTCTGCTCTCTGCATGCTTCATGGCTGTGTGTATAGGGGGGGCGGCGCCTGAACTCTCTGGTTCTTATAGGAATCAGGTGCATCTGTCTAATCTGTTCCTGACCAATTGCCAGGAGGCCTCCAGTATTTATAGCAGTTCCACCCAGTGGACTGGGCCTGTGCAATGTGTTAGCTCAGTTTGTGTTTAGCTGCTGAGTTTGCCAGGCCTTGCTCTGAGTTACTCCCTCTCTGGAGGCTTTTCTCTGTGCTATTGCCTTGATCTTGTTGTCCGCCCTCCAGGAGGCAGAATATCCTGGTCCCTGTGTCTTTGTCCTTGTTTCTTGTCTTGTTCCATTTCCTTGTCTGAACTTAGTCTTATCTCGGTCTCCTTGTCTGTGGCTTCCTTCCCTGCTGTGTCTTTCCTCGTGTTCTCAGTCTGCTTACACTCCGCACTCTTGTGGCTCTGCCTGCTCTGTACCTTTGTGGCTTTACCTCTGCTCCGCACCACTAAGGTTCTGCTCCTTTCTACTCTGCTTATCTTCTGCTGCTGCAGTTATCCCTTGCTGCAGCTCCTCTCCACATTCCTTGTGGCTCCGCTCTGCTTTGCTGCAGAAACCTCTCGCTGCAGCTCTTCTCCGTATTCCTTGCGGTTCTGCTCTGCTTAGCTTTTGTTGCTACACTATCTCTTGCTGCTCTACCATACCTATCCGCAGCCTTGCGGTTCTCTTCCTGTGTGAACAGGTCCCAACCTGTTCCTTCATTCTCCTTTCCTTCTGGCTTGTTTCCGTACCTACATCTCCTGTGTGAACAGGTCCCAACCTGTTCCTTCATACCTCATTCCTTTCTGCTTGTTTCCTTTCCTGCACCTCCACACTACATATCCATACCTGCACCTCCAGTGTGAACAGGTCCCTACCTGTTCCTTCATAAACCACATCAACTAGTCCTGTGTTCTCTGCCGTGCCTTCCAATCCAGTGTTCCTGCCAGTCCTGCCATCCCTGCCAGCCCTGTGTTCCTGCCAGCCCTCTGTTCTCTGCCATGTCTCTGCCAGCCCTGTGTTCTCTGCCGTGTCTCTGCCAGCCCTGTGTTCTCTGCCGTGTCTCTGCCAGCCCTGTGTCTCAGTTGTGCCAGCCTACTCGTCTGAGTTTCAGCTGTGCTCTTCTGCCAGTCCTGCCTGATGCCCGCACCAATCCTGGTGTTCCTGTCTCCCAAGTGGGACCAGCAGCCACAGCCAGACACCACCCTGGAGTAGCACCTGGCAGCTGCCTGCTGCACAAGCCTGACCTCACCATCAGGGGCTCCAGTGAAAACCCAGGCAGCTGTCATAGTCACGCCCCTTCCAGGGTAGTCTGGTTTGTGGCACAGTGGGACCACAAACCCTTCCGAGCTCACTCCCACCAGTCAGGGTGTGAGCGTGACACATTCCATTGTAGATTTTGCTTTATGTCTTGTGGACATTGTAATTTTTGCACGTATCACACTACAGGGAAAATAATTCAAATTGGTCCCATACGACATATAGTCAAGGATTTTATATCCTGTAGAACCACATATGTGGTATATGTATTATTTTGTCCCTGTGGTTTCTATTATATAGGGAAAACTATCCGTCCCTTATTTATCAGATTCAGGGAACATTTTAGATCGATCAGTACTGGCAAAGGAGTCCCGAGACTTATTCATCACATGCGTACTTATCATGATGGGGACGCGACATGCTTGCGGTTTGCCGGAATAGAAAAGGTAATGCTACCAGAACAAGGGGGAGATCATAATAGGCTGTTATTAAGAAGGGAAGGTAGGTGGATACTAAGGGTTAACGCTACAGGCCCTCTAGGATTAAATGAGAGGACCGATATGTCTTTCTTTTTATAGATGTTTTTTGGAAAGTCATTAAGAAATTGGTGTTTTTTGTAATTGCTCGTAGAACAAATCTCAGTATTAAGAAAATCTCGCTCTATGTTATTTGGTTTTAAAGTTTTTATCATTAGTAGGAGTATGAATGAGTGGTGACGTGGACAGCTGGGTAAACACTCCCAGAGCGGATATGCTTAAATAGATTACCCACCTGTTGTTACCATCGGACCCGTAGAAGCACCGGAGTGCGAAACGGCCGTCGTCCTTCTCCACTGTTTCTCCCTGCCATGCTCTGCTATTTTATTGTGAAGCCATAAATCAATAAAGAACAGACCTTTTTGCATGGACGGTGAGTGCTCTTCTGTTTCTTTATGTTTTTCATCATTTGCAACAGTTGGTTTTTCTGGAATGAGCACCCGTTGTCCAGAGTGGCTGAAGCACGCTTTTTAGCTTAGGGGAAGAGCAACGGGTGTATTAGCTGATTGTGCGCACCTTTTTTCCTCTCTTCAGTGTTTGGTATACTTTTGCAAGGCACTGCATTAATCACTTTCATTCACATGTTACATTTTTCACTTACCCCCATATTTTTCCAAATTTTTTGAAACATTCCAAGTCAAATTCTGTAAGTCCCTAAAACAAATAAACAATATATTTCCTTTACTCATAAGTAGTAACTAAAGGAATGATAATTTCCAACCTAAAGACATTGATAGATGCGCACTAGGTTAGGTGACAATTACTGATGAATGAAGCTGTCATTGTCCTCACAAAACATGGATGTGATCTGCACATAAACCTAAGACCTGGGTCAGTTGAACATATGAAAATGTGTCACATTTTTATTCAGAAAGCTCCAATTTTCATTCATTTTTCTGTATTTTACATCTGTGTGAGAACCATGTGCCATCTGTATTTATACATCAACATTTCAAGACGTCCATGACCAAATACTGTATCCAATGTTAAAAATGAAAAGGTGTCCTTAAAAATTCATTTGCTATATAGATGGTCAATATGGGCATAGGTGTATCTAGGGTGGCGCAGTTGGGCTGCCTAATGCAGCAGTCCTAAGTGTCTTCCCCGGTGGCTGCATTCTGCTGCCCCTGGGCAGGGAGTCGGCAGTTCTCTGAGCCGGCTGCCAAGCTGACGGCCAGTACAGAGAAGCTGCAGAGCGCCAGCTCCCAGTGTTCAATAGTACTCGAGTCTAACAGACACAAGTACAATTGAAGCTCTGACCGCTGGCGCTGCAGAGGTGCAGATGGGTGGTAAGTGCTCCACGTTAGTGGAGCTGAAGACACCGAAGATAGAAGGGGGGTATCTACTTGGTAGTTATTACTGAGTGTGGTGGTGTATTTAGTGTGTCGGGGTATTTGCTGTGTGTGGGGTATTTACTGTGTGTGGGGTAATTACTGTGTGTATAGAGGTGGGTATTTACTGTGTGTGTGCGGAAGGAGGTATTTACTGTGTTGGGGTATTTATTGTGTTTGTGGGTGGTATTTAATGTGTGTGAGAGGGGGTATTTACTGTGCGTTTTTTGGGAGTAGTTACTGCATGGTGGGGGGGTATTCACTGTGTGTGTGTGAGAGAGGGGTATTTACTGCATGGGGAGATTTACTGTGATTTTTTTTAGTGTAACGGGACTGGGTGAGATTTTGGGTAACGGGGTATGATTTGAGGACACAAATTTGGGGAGCAAGGAAGTGACAGGTGCAGACACAATATGGGGAGCAGGAGAAATTTGAAGACACAATATGAGAAGGAAGGTATGAGATGGGGGCATGTATGGGGAAAGGGTGCTGACACAGTATGGTGAGTGATGGTATGGGTGCGGACACAGCATGAGGAGCGAGGGGAAAATGTATGAGGACATAGTATAGGGGTTTGATGGGATGGGTGTGGACACAATATGGCGAGTTGGAGGGATGTGTGAGGAGCCAGTATGGAAAGTGAGAAGGCAAATGTATGAGGATGAGAAGGAAAGGTGCAAGGAGACAGTATGGGGGGAAAAAGTGTGCATAGGCACAGAATAGAGACTGAGTAGTGTGGGGGATGTAGCATAGGCAACAGTAAAAGGGCACAGCCAGGAGATGACAGTATACCAAGGGGAGGGGGGTGATGAGGGGACACAGTTTAGAGACTGGAGCCCTATAAGTGTGAGAGAACAGCGCGAAGAGGGGGCCCAGTATGGAAACGAGGGAGCAGTGTAGAGAGCATGTACCATAAGAGGGACAGCGTGAAGTCATATTATGAGCAGGGATTATAGTGAGGGGCAATTATTTATTCAGGGGCTCAGCGTAGGGCAAATATTTATATTTGGGAGCGTTATAATGACTCTGCTATCTTTAAGGGCGTCATATGGGGATGTGCTGCAGGAGACCGGAGAAGATGCAAGTCTGCAGACACGGCTGTGAATGAGAAAACTCATGGAGTCTGGACAAGATGAAGTAGAAAAGAGAGAGAATGACCCCAGAGACAATGTCATGTATAAAGTACCTGGATGTAATTGTTTTTTGTGATACTAATTCTCATATTTTTATTTATTTTAGGTGCATTAAAGGGGTTGTCCACCTTTGTGATGAGTCTGCAGTCATTCTATGTGCCTGCAGACTTCTGAATTCTCACAGTGTTCGCTGCACGCTGTCACGATTCTCTGGTGCCGGTGATTTGCATACATGTGGTCACGTGCTGACTAGACATGTGTGGCCTCACTTAATGAAAATGAATTGAGCAAGGCCGGGCACGTCTAGTCAGAATGTGGCCAGAAGTATCCAAATCACATACTTGTGCAATGGAGAATCCTAAAAGTCTGCAGTGCATGCACTGTGAGAATTCAGAGGGCTGCAGCCACCTATACACCCCTGCATATGGGATCCGATTAGGATCTGATTTTCTGGGGTGCACCCATAGACGTGAATTGGCAAGTATCATCTGAAATACGAAAGTTTTTCTTTTTTAACTCAGAC
Organism: Ranitomeya variabilis; assembly: GCF_051348905.1. Classification (NCBI taxonomy): domain Eukaryota; kingdom Metazoa; phylum Chordata; class Amphibia; order Anura; family Dendrobatidae; genus Ranitomeya; species Ranitomeya variabilis. The sequence goes on from NC_135232.1 coordinate 1,023,217,132, forward strand.
ATGGAAAAAAAACCTTTCACCTGAACTTCCTATAGAATTACATTGGTCAGTGTGCTGTCCGATTTTTACTCATACATATGTCCGTATAATACCCTTGTCTGAACATGTCCTAAGTGTAGGCAACATTCCCCACCCTGCTGCTACTTGATACCCCTGCAGTGATGGCCGAATCCATGCTTAAGGGTGAAAAGTTGAATATATTGCTACTCCGGTGACCTAATTAAGTTATGATGCTAGTGCAAAATCTGTTCATGGAGCCTATTTTGAGTTAACAAGTTTACTGACACATTTTATGTGCTTTGGTAATTCAAGTTAACCATTCATAAAACAGTCATTTCTAATCTTCCATATCCAGGAAGTTCTGCACTCACTGATTAAAGGTCTCATCATGATTATTCTTATTGTGTTCAGTCACTCACTGCGCACAGATGGGAATGGTATATTCTGAGTGCCACATTGGCTTCATTGATACACAATCACATTCGTGCACAGCTCAGTACTTTTACTTTATTTTACCTACAATTATACACTGCAGAAAAAGTCAGGACTAAAGACATGAAGATCTCCTGGCTGCTCATATTAAAAACTAAGCCAACGTTCCTCTCCATCAGTTGATGCAAAGACAGAGAAGAGCTACTTTACCCGTATAAGCAGTCAGCCGGCCTCCTTCACAAGCTGCCGCGGTCACTTGCTGGAGCACAGTGCCAGAAATGTGTTGTGACTGATGGAGCAGATACCAGGGGATCAGGGAAGGCTGCACAATTGCAGCCAGGTAATTTTTATCTTAAATGCTTCCGCAGAAGACAGAAAATTCTTCTACCAGCGTTGCTCTAGGTGATTGGCAGGACTCTCACTGTGGGCGACAACTGTCAGTCACTTGCCGCGGCACTGCGAAGAGCCGGCCCGGGGGCAGTGCTGGACTAGTCTCATCTCCAGCTATGGTTCACGGCCAGATCTTTAAAGTATATTTTCTCTGAGACCCCAGAAGGTGGTTTGAGCAGCATGAATCTGCTGACAAGTTCACTTTAAAGCTTATTTCTGTGTGTTATTTTTATCCGGTAATCCCCTTTAATCAAATGATTTGTCTTTATACTCACATTTTTGTTTTCAAGAAAAGTTCCAATAAATGGTAGGGGTCTAGGACCGGGGATTCCATATTTCTTGAATATTCTGTATGGCCAGATCACGTAACTGTAAAAAATTGGCTTTTATTATCATATTGTATCCATCAATAATGATTATTGATTAATATTTTGAATATTAGATCAATCCTAGTCATTTTAATATTAACTAACAACCTCAAGTAGAATCAGTTTTACAAAGGGAATTGTCATATCCAATGAATCTATGTTTGAGTATTTGTGAAATCATTAACAATCATATTATTTGTGCGACAGATTGGATCCTCACAAATTATATTCAGCCCATACACAGCAGATAGCTGTTGGCCAAACTATTGTTCAGCTGATCAGTCTCTTTCACACACACAGCAGGAAAGTTAGCAGGGTCGCATAAAACTGCCTGCAGAGCTCATATAAAATGAGTGTTAGCAGTGTTATATGTAACGGCTGCTCTCTGTTGTCCTTATCTATATGTCTCACATTGGTAACGCCCCTGATGAGATTCATGATGAGCTGTGGCGTTCCTTAATGTGCCTTAAAGTGAATCTGTCAGTAGGATCAACCATCATAAGTCAATGGGCATCTAGGCCATAGGAAGGTGAATAAAATGATACATTGTCATCTGTGATCCGATATCTTATTCCAGAGAAATCCTTGTTTTTCTTATAGGTAAATGAGCTGTTCAGGATAATGAACTGGACACTGATCTGCATGAGAATCCACCATCAGAGATTATAATAAGCGAAAGGGGGAGTTACCAGTGTGATGTGTAATGGCCGCTCTCTGCTCTCCTCACCTCACTGCAGAGCTGTGTGTGACTATACCTGACACATCTGCAGCTTCCTCTCAGGTTCAGCTGTCATCTCACAGGCAGACAGCGTTACAGTACAGCAGAGCTGTGAGAGCTGCAACAAATGTGTATGTAAGGAGATAAAGTTCAGTTCTGTTTTGTTTTAGTTACATGTCTCACACTGGTAACACCTCCTTCCATTTACAATAATCTCTGGAGGCAGATTCTCATGCAGATCAGAGTCCGACCCATAGATCATAACCCAAAGGGGGTGTCCACCACTAGATTAACTCCTTCTCAAACTGAATGTTTGCAACCATTAAGATAAAAACACATACCTCCATGTCTGTGCTGCTCCAGCGGTGTCAGCACTTGTATTCCTGGGGATCACTGAAGCTAATTACACCCAATCAGTGTTGGCATCAAAGTCTCTGCCTTCAGACACATAAGTAATCAAGAGGAAGTCAGGGCTGCGGCTGGCTGCTCACTTCCCGTTAATTACTTATAAGGCAGAGACAGTGACGTCAGGGCTGATTGACCTTATAACCTCACGTGAGCCCCATGGGAACGCAAGTGCCAACACTGCGGGAATCGGGTCGGCACGGGAGGTGGGTATAAGGCCGGTGTCCCACTTGCAGCTGCAATGCGAGATAGTCGCGTGAGTCTCTCACCTCAATACCCAGCACTGCCACCGGCGGTTCAGACTGGAGAGCTCAGCTGCATAGAAATACATGCAGCCACACACTCCGGTCCCGAGTGCCGGCGGCAGTGCTGGGTATTGAGGCGAGAGACTCACACGAGTTCTCGCATTGCAGTTGCAAGTGGGACACCGGCCTAAGTGGTATTATTTTAATGGGGGAAAACATTCAGATGGATAACCCCTTTAATCTGAGCTCATTTACATAATAAGAAAAATGTGCATTTCTCTGGAATAAGACATCGAATTGCAGATATCAAGATTTTATTTGAATACGCTTCCTATGACCTACATGCCCATATAGATGGAATAGGAGGGTTGATCCTACTGACAGATTCCCTTTAATCTATTCTGTGGTTATACATTTTCTGACAAATCAGAGTTACATGCCTCATTCACACATCTGTGCAAATCGGTTCGAGCTCGGACTGCAATGCACCAACTGGCCATGGTCTCCTGACCTAAGAGTGACAACCTCATAGAAATACATGAAGCTGTCACTCTCAGGTCAGGAGACCCGCAGCCAGTCTGAGCATTAGGTGTCTGTCCTCGGACCAATAAGCTTGGATGTCTGCATGAGCCCTTAGGGTCTGCACACAAGCTGAGTATTTGCAGATTTTTCTGCAGCAAAACAAGAGAGTTGGCAGGAAAAAAAAGTGCGTTTTTGACACACTTTTTTAAATGCGTTTTTACTTGTGTTTTTTTCTATTCATTTGAATGAGTAAAATACGCTAATTGATTTGAGATGCTGCCGATATGAAAAAAAAAACATAAACGCTTTCATGGTTCAAGGAAAAAATAAGCAGCGTGTGTATGAGATTTAAAAAATGTTATACACTTTGCTGGTACCATAAAATGCTGCATTTTTTTTCTGTGGTAAAAACACTATGTGTTTACAAGCCCTTAGACTGACAAAACGAGCTGCCTGACAGATTCTCAGTTAAAGAGGTTGGCCATTTTCTCTTGTTAGTGCAGTTTTCCTCACACAGTGACCAGCACTTCTGTCCATACAATGGTGGAGGAACATGTGACTAGCCTCCTCCAATAGTAATACACCTCAAATAGGAAAGCTGCTTTTCTATTGGAGGAGGCTGCTCACATGCTCCTCCCCTGCAGCCATTGTATGGACAGAAGTGCTGGTGAGTGTGTGAGGAAAGCTGCACTAACAAGAGAAAGTGGACGACCTCTTTACCTGACAATCTGTCAGTGAGCTGTTCTGATAGTCTAACAAGAAAGTTTGTAACGCTTATCTTTTTTTTCTGAGCTCCTCCCAGCTAATTTATGAATGTGTAGGGAAAGAAAGAGCATGTTAAAGCAAAACGATGCAAAATTTGTAATGAAACCCAATAGCAAAAATAATTGAAATAACCTTTATTTATATAGCGCCAACATATTCCACAGCGCTTTACAATTCAGGTGATTTGTAGCCCAAACTATACGCATTTATGTAAAAATGAAAATTATCCCAACCCCTTTAATGTTTGGTCAGTGCACTGTGGCAATAATAAAGGCTGTATATCCCGTGTGGCAATAATAAAGGCTGTATATCCCGTATGACCTCCTAATATATACTTTATAAGGCTGGTTTCACACTTGCGTTTTGATCTGCAGCGTTTTAAAAAAAACGCATTTGGTGCAAAAACGCATGTAAACGCGTTTAAACGCTGCGTTTTTTAGACGCATGCGTTTTTGCATGCAGAAAAAAACCGCAACGTTTTGCCGCGTTTACATGCGTTTTTTCCTGCGTTTGCGTTTTTTAAACGCATGCTGCGAAGTGAGTGACAGCTGCCAATCACCAAAATCAACTAGAAAACCCACTATAAACAGAAATAGCTAGGGTTAGGGTTAGGATCCCTAGTAACCCTAGGGATCCTAACCCTAACCCTAACCCTAGGGATCCTAACCCTAACCCAAACCCTAACCCTAACCCTAACCCTAGGGATCCTAACCCTAACCCTAAGGGTTAGGGTTAGGATCCCTAGGGTTAGGGTTAGGGTTAGGATCCCTAGGGTTACTAGGGATCCTAACCTTAGGGTTAGGGTTAGGGTTAGGATCCCTAGTAACCCTAGGGTTAGGGTTAGGGTTTTCTTGTTTTTTCTTGTGTTTAGGGTTAGGGTTTTCTTGTTTTTTCTTGTGTTTAGGGTTAGGGTTAGGGTTAGGGTTTTCTTGTTTTTCTTGTGTTTTTCTATAAAAACGCATGCGTTTTTAATGCAAGCAAACGCATGTGCTTAAAAACGCATGCGTTTACATAGACAGCAATGCATTTTTTTGCCGCGAATAAACGCATGCGTTTTTTTGCGGCAAAAAAACGCCGCTAGAAATTACTACAGGTTGCATTTCTGCAACTAAACGCACGCGTCAAAAAACGCATGCGTTGCCGAAAACGCGTCAAAACGCATGCTAAAAAACGCATGCGTTTTTAATGTTAAGTATAGAAAAAAAAGTGTGCGTTTTTTAGCGCTAAAACGCTGCAGATCAAAACGCAAGTGTGAAACCAGCCTAAAAGGGAACCAGTCCCCTCCAAAAACTCTATTTAATTGTATATACAAGGGTAATCTGAAGTTAAATAGTGAAAAGGAAAATATACACTGGCGCTGCACCAACAGGAAAAAAATTAGGGGAAATGAATGGATGTATACGATAGGGGGGGAGGGGGCTAAAGAAATCAAAGCTGCTGGTGATGTGACAGAGTCTGTGCTGAACTCTGTCTGAAGTTAAACAAGGAACGTAATAAATATGAATCACCTGCGCTGGTTGATGGTGTAGATAGTGTAGGACCTGTAGTGATAGTTCTACTGTAAGAAAACTAGAAAAGGGCTAAGTATAATGGATTGGCAGAACGCCAAATGCTAAATGTTCGTTGCACCAGTGCACAAAAATATATTAAGATCGGGGTGAATTACAGCTAGACGCGATTAGTTAGGTTAACCTGCTTATAGGTATAAACACATGCACTTACTAGATACTGTGCCTCAATGGTCCCGAAACAGTAGAAGATAGCGGTCCTCCTTGCAAGTTGGTGCCTGCAGACTGCACCGTGAGATTGCGAGGAAATGACAGGACTGACTGGACTACGAACGTTGTGGATAGCGCGGTGCAGCAGTGAGCAGATGCCGCCAGCTCCTGGCGTGCTCCGGCCGGAAGCTACGCCGGAGCAGTGGCGGAGTGTGTAGGGGGCGTGCTACCTGTTGTGACGTCACAAGGTTGAGAGGCGGGCGCGTGTCAGGGGCAACCAATCCGACGCGTTTCGAAGGATACACTCCTTCTTCGTCAGGGCTGGAGTTCCCTGTGTAGCCCGGCCTTATATAGTGAATGCCCCCTTCGCTCAAAAACTGCCTATGTAGCCCATATGTGAGAAATTGTACACAGTATAGGTATCATGATAAATGTTGGTTTAACTTTGAATCTGACATACAGAATCTTTAATATAGGTAACGGACCTCCCTATTAATTCAGGTCCGTTACCTATATTAAAGATTCTGTATGTCAGATTCAAAGTTAAACCAACATTTATCATGATACCTATACTGTGTACAATTTCTCACATATGGGCTACATAGGCAGTTTTTGAGCGAAGGGGGCGTTCACTATATAAGGCCGGGCTACACAGGGAACTCCAGCCCTGACGAAGAAGGAGTGTATCCTTCGAAACGCGTCGGATTGGTTGCCCCTGACACGCGCCCGCCTCTCAACCTTGTGACGTCACAACAGGTAGCACGCCCCCTACACACTCCGCCACTGCTCCGGCGTAGCTTCCGGCCGGAGCACGCCAGGAGCTGGCGGCATCTGCTCACTGCTGCACCGCGCTATCCACAACGTTCGTAGTCCAGTCAGTCCTGTCATTTCCTCGCAATCTCACGGTGCAGTCTGCAGGCACCAACTTGCAAGGAGGACCGCTATCTTCTACTGTTTCGGGACCATTGAGGCACAGTATCTAGTAAGTGCATGTGTTTATACCTATAAGCAGGTTAACCTAACTAATCGCGTCTAGCTGTAATTCACCCCGATCTTAATATATTTTTGTGCACTGGTGCAACGAACATTTAGCATTTGGCGTTCTGCCAATCCATTATACTTGAAGTTAAATAGTATTTAAATGCTGTCTAGCTGGAGAAAATGATGTTTTATTCTCCCTGCAGCTGGGATCGGGCTGTGAGCGCAAATGTAATCATTCCCATGCACACTGACTGACAGGCTGCTTTGCTACAAGTGTACACTTATCTACCGGTAAATAACATTTTTGGTGTTGACAGGTTCTCATTAAAGGGAGAAGATAAAAATGTTAATTTAAAGGGTATATCTGGGACTTTGTGAAAAGCAAAGAACGTGCCTAAACATTAACAGGCAGGTAGTTGCTACCTGCCTGTCTGTTGAGCACAGCACCACTCTAACCTGGCACAGAGTGGTCACAGACTGCTCCTGCCAGCAATTCACCTGCCTCTGCTGACATCACATTGACAGAGCAGCGGTTCTATCCCCCCTTGCTCTGTCGATGGGGAGTGATTTCCGAAATCATTCTGATTGATAGCCGGCTCCTCCAGTAAGGAAGCGACAATCTGTCAATCAGAATGACGTCAGAACCCCCGCTCTATCCACAGAACGGAGCGGAAAAGAAGCCGATGCTCTGTCGACGTTATGTCAGCAGAGGCAGCTGAATCACCGGCTGTGCCAGGGAAGAGCGGAGCCGTGCACAACAAGCAGGTTAGGCTACTTTGACACTTGCTTTTTTCAGCTTCCGTCACAATCCGTCGATTTTTGAGAATGCAGGATCCTGCATTTTCCCATAGACTTTTATTAGTGATGGATTGTGATGCATGGCCATCTGTTTCATCTGTCGTGCACTGGATCCGTCGGAAAATAGCGGTCCGTCGTGCGGAGAAAACGTTCATAGGAACGTTTTTTCTGCACGTCGGAAAATCGGTCAGCGACGCATCCTGCTCTGCCCGTCATCGGCTATAATGCAAGCCTATGGACACAGGATCTGTCGCTGACCGTCACACACAGGAATCCAGCGACGGATCGCGTTTTTCACCTCTGAGCATGCCCGGAAGGATTTTCCACTCCAGGAAAAAGTTTCTCTCTCTCTCCCTCCCTCCCTCTCTCTCTCATTCCTGGACATTTGATTTCCTGGAAATTTCTCCATTCGATGCTGATCTCAGGAATAGGAGGCGGCAGGAACGTTTATCGTAAAAATATCCCATCCATTAATGAGGAATACGTACATTCACGATCATGGATACAAAGTCACCATCCTTCTCCTGTTATATCAAAACAACACACAAAGCATTTCATATAAAGAGAGAGTGAAGGATAGGAAACTTACTAAGTGAGAAGTGCCAGCAGAGATATGAGCAGGATCCAGGTTTCTTTGGAGAATTCTGGGATGAGATACATGCTTAATCTTTCTTCGATCTTACACGTTCTTGTATTTGACAGGTCTTTCCCTTCTTCTTCTTGATGTTCTTCCTGCACGTCTGACTATCTATCCCTGAGCTGCTATTCTATACTGCTTCCTCCCCTGTGGTGACGTTTCCTTGCTCCCTCCCCTATGATGCATACATAAGAACACTGCTGGCTTAAGACCAGGGACTTGTGTGCACAGAGATAACATCTACTTCTCTTTTTTTTCTTCCTCACAGACTGTGGATTTGCTGTAATAATTCCTGCATGTACAGAAAAGCCCAGAGTGATTGTAGGCCCTGTTTAGATCACAGTATGACACTCAGCGTCTTAGGTCGGCATGAAGAATCTTATGAAGATTCGCAGTGTAAGGACTCATACTCATCTGCGAGAAAAACCAAAGAGTGCAAGCTGATAGAAAAAAATCGGATTGCACCCTGACTAATGTTATTTTATTTAGAGTCCTTGCTCATCTGCAATTTTTTTTCTCAGCTCAGATCGGACTGAGAATACAACACAGCATACTGCAAATGTCCTCGTATTTCAGACCTTGTTAGAGAGATTCAGGTCTAAAATCAATGTATGGTGCAAACACCCACTATCGGCAATAGATTGAGGAAATCTCATTAAAATGATACTAATTTCGCAATTGCTATATGTACTACATTCTCCATGTTGGATCCCTCCCGCTATATTCCGTAAAGTGCAGTCAATGTTTAGAGAACTAATCTGGGGCAAACGGTAAGCAAGAATTAAATTACTAACCCTTCAGAGGGATAAAACAAAGGGTGGGTACATCCAGATCCATGGATGTACTTTAGAGCACAGATGCAGCATTTTTACAGCTGGGAAAAGAGGGATAGTATGGGCAAGGCGGCAAGACTTGTTTTACATGACAAACAAAATATGTTTCACCTACAGTGTTCACATATTGGAAGGAGGTGCGAGCCGCGTGGATGGAGAGTGGCCAACTATGGTGTTAATATACAATGTGGGGGATAGGGGAAATTATTGGATACTCCAAATTTACCCTAATATGGCACAATCATAACTTAGCGAAGTTTGACAAGTTAAAGGGGTTTATAGGGTGGGAGCTGAAGGGAATACAAACTATGGACAATATACTATAAAACGGAACAATTAAAAGCTTCAATAAACTCTAACAGCGATATGGGCTTCCTAATGCTTCCTTCTTTCAATACCTACAACTGAGGCACGCGTTCCTGTCCCAGTTTGGTGTTGCTGCGCCCGAAATACAAAAAAGCTACGCACTTGAGTCATTTGCCTCGGCAAAGTATACGACTGGTCTAATCTCTAGACTATATCAGCAGATGTTGCATTCTCGTACTGATGGCCATACTTGGATGGCAAGGATAAAATGGGAGTCACTTGTGGGACAGATCACAGTAGAACAATGGAAAGAGGTATTAGAGCAGGCTCCCAGACTGTCCCCGTGTCTCAGAGTCTCTCGCAGATGTTGCCTCAAAAGGTTGTGCAACAAAATATTAAGTTAAGGGTACCATCATTTCTGTCCAGGCCTATTTCATGAGTTTTATTTTTTAAAAATTCTGTGGAAGCATGGTTGTTCATTTTCATAGATTATTTATTTATTATTACTTTTGTCAGATTCAAGTTGTTTCTGTGACCATTGTGGGTTTTTCTGTTACTAAACGAGGGGTACCAACAATTTTGACCACATGTGTATATCTCATACACAGGGTGTACAGAACGTCGAGCTTCCTTTTTAAGATAGGGGTCTGCTCAAATGCAGGTTATCCTAGATGTGGAGCAGAGGAGGCGCATTTAATGCACATGTTCTTGGAATAAACTGGGCTCATTTTGGAAAAGTGCGTTAGCTCTAATAAAAAGGGTGTTTGGAGTGCAACTTCAGGAAGACCCAAAGGTGTGTGTGCTGGGATATCTGGGAGAGTCAGCGGACTTTGCATCTCTGCTGGCCGTTGGGTTATCGCGAACATTATACCAGGGTCGCAAACTGATTGCATCACAATGGTTAGATGTCCAACCTCCATCGGTCACTGTACTAATAAACAGGATAAATCATAACATTTGGATGGAAAAGGGGGTTTATAGAAAAATAAAAGCAACAACAAAATTTGAAAATATATGGGAACCATGGTTAAATATGCCAGGCCTACTGTCTGGAGCTCTGGTGAGAGATAGGATATGGCAGCTAGTGGTTCCAGGATAAAGGGCTACAATATTCCTAGGTATTGGATATAGGGGTATTCAGTGGACATAGTAAATAGAAGCAACTATTGTGTCAGTCAAGTTAGGGTATATTGGATGCAATACACTATGAAGTTAATTTGGTCTGGAGTGTTATTGGAGAAAGGAGGGAGGGTTGTTGTTTGTTTTTGTTCTCATTTATAAATATAATCAATAAAACTGGGTTAGAGATGGATATATGGAAAGTTGTCGATACAATTAAATGCATAAGAGTAATGTAAAGGCTTAATCTGTAAATGCGAACAAGTTATTATTTGGTGGTATATTTGTAACAATGTTATGTTTGCTTTCTAATCAATAAAAATGATCTGATTTAAAAAAAAGTTCAAGAAAGTTCAAGAAAACTTTTTATGCACCCAAGGACTGTAGTGCAGTAGTTATGTTGGTCTACGGCCCCTAGAATTGAGCTCTTTTATTCCGGGGTTAGTGCACTCACCGGCAATGGACTGTCTGTAACATGGGACAGTGGAAGATGGACAGTGACATGTGTAGACGGAATGTGGACTGTTGAAGTGGACAGGAAATCTGAGGCTGAGGGAGTCCGTAGACTTAGGGGTAGTCCAGCAAGAACGAGTGGTAGGGCTGAAGAAGTGTTGTACTATGGAAGGTAGAAACATGAAATGCTGTGCCCTATCCAACATGTCATCACCTGATGAATTTGAACTGACCAGTACATGTTTGCCTGTTGTAAAGAACTTGGTGTGTGCGACTGCTCCTAAGTATGGAGGCCTGGAAACAGCGGAGGCCTTCGGCCTACTAGTGAGGGTGATTGTAACAACTCTGCTGGCATCACGTCATGGCCTCGCATCTCTCACACTATCTTACCCACTGCTCCAGGTCATGATGTGGTTTCTGTTTCTTGCCAGCTCCATGTTCTGTGTCTCTGCTCTCTGCATGCTTCATGGTTCTGTGTATAGAGGGGCGGCGCCTGAACTCTCTGGTTCTTATAGCAATCAGGTGCATCTGTCCAATCTGTTCCTGACCAATTACCAAGAGGCCTCCAGTATATAGTGCAGCTCCACCCAGTGTTCTGGGCCTGTGCAATGTGTTAGCTCAGTTAGTGTCTTGCTTCTGAGTTTGCCTGGCCTTTCTCTGAGTTACTCCCTCTCTGGAGGATTCTCTGTGTTATTTCCTTGGTCTTGTTGTCCGCCCACCAGGAGACAGTATATCCTGGTCCCAGTGTCTTTGTCCTTGTGTCTTGTTCCATTGCCTTGTCTGTACTTAGTCTTATCTCTGTCTCCTAGTCTTTGGCTTCCTTCCCTGTTGTCTTTCCTTGTATTCTCAGTCTGCTTTCACTCCGCACCCTTGCGGTTCTACCTGGCTCCGCTCCTTGCGGTTCTACCTGGCTCCGCTCCTTGCGGTTCTACCTGGCTCCGCTCCTTGCGGTTCTACCTGGCTCCGCTCCTTGCGGTTCTACCTGGCTCCGCTCCTTGCGGTTCTACCTGGCTCCGCTCCTTGCGGTTCTACCTGGCTCCGCTCCTTGCGGTTCTACCTGGCTCCACTCCTTGCGGTTCTACATCCCCTGCACTTGGCTCCGCCGCCAGCCCTTGGCTCCGCCTCCTGCCTGTCTGCACTTGGCTCCGCCTCCAGCTCTTGGCTCCGCCTCCTGCCTGTCTGCACTTGGCTCCGCCTCCAGCTCTTGGCTCCGCCTCCTGCGGTTTTGCACTTGGCTCCGCCTCCTGCTCTTGGCTCCGCCTCCTGCATTTCTGTTCTTGGCTCTAGCTCCTGTGCTTTTGCTCTGCATCCGCTCTTGCGGTCTTTATCTACTTATTCCTAGGTCCTCGTGTCTGAACAGGTTCTTACCCGTTCTACATACCTGCCTGCAGACCGGCCCCTACCGGTTCTTCCAGTGTACCAGTCTTGTCCACCAGTCCTGCCAGAGATCCAGCCATGCCCGCCTGCCTTTCCAGAGAGCCAGCCGTGCCCGCCTGCCTACCAGAGAGCCAGCCGTGCCCGCCTGCCTGACAGTGTTCCTGTTGTACCCGTCTGCCTGCCTATGTGCCAGCCGTGCCCGCTTGCTTGTCTATGTTCCGTTCCCCGGTGGGATCAGCAGCCACAACCAGACTCCACCCTGGAGTGGTACCTGGTAGCTTCCTATTGCACAAGTCTGACCTCACCATCAGAGGCTCCAGCGAACACCTAGGAAGCTACTTAGTTACGCCCCTTCCAGGGAGGTTGGGTCTGTGGTCCAGTGGGGCCACTCCCCCGCACGCCCGCACCAACCAGTCTGGGCGCGAGCATGACAGTTTGCACAGGCCATGGCCTCCGCTGAGTCCCATGTGCCTTCGCTCTCGGAGCAAGATGCTCTAATCATTGTCTCTGATGCTGTCTTTAATAAACTTTTGGCCTATGAAAAGCAAGCTCCTGCGGATCCGCCAAGGTACTATGGGGATCCGAAGCAGTGCCATGTGTTCCTGGAGCAGTGTATGCTGAACTTCGAATGGTATGCTTCTGCTTTCCCCTCTGATTTGTTGAAGGTTGGATACATAATGTCCTACCTAAGAGGAGATGCTTTGCTATGGATCAACCCCTTCTTTGAAGCAGGGGATCCCATCATCACGGACTTAGAGGCCTTCCTGGTGGCCTTCCGTAAAGTCATCGATGTGCCTACTTCTGCGTCTCCTGAAAAGTCTTCCCCTCCAAGCTCACAGAGACGGTCCAGACGAAAGAAACCTGTAGGTAAACCGTCGCTTCCGTCCATGACCATCCCAGACTCGCCTGTTCCACAACCTGCCAAAGCAGCCACCCTAGCAAGATCTGAGAGGTCTAATGAAAGGGGGCTGGCAGATCTGCAGTCTGAATCTTGTGCTGAGATTGAAATACGGTATCCCTGTGGTTGTAAAGAACATTCAGATGGTCTTTGTCCTGTGAAGCCTGTACTCCAAAACCCTGGGCCAGTAGGAGAGGCTGCCCCTGGCGAGAGTATTCCCTCTCCAACTAAGTTAATGACTGTTTCTCTGCCTTCTGGGAGCTTTGGTGTGTCTAAGCCGCCTGTCATACGGAGTCGGTGTATGGTCTCCGTTCTTCAGCTCCAGAACCCAGTGTGGGCGTTGCCTGATAATGGCCGAACCCTGCTAAAGAGCAGTCTAGTCCTGCAAGGACAACTACAGCTCCAAGTTGGAGCCTTATACACGAAGAAGTTTGTTTTCCGTATGCTGTCTGTTATGCCCATGGGTAATTCTAAGCCAAGGACTCTACCACCTGCTCTGGTCAAGAGTTGCAGTAAGGTGCTTCGTTTGAACTTACCCAGTCTTGAGAAGTGTCTGGTTCCCATGCGTCAAAGACACTCAGCAGTGACATCTTCTTCTGCTGGTCTGCTAGTCGTCGAGTCAAGCTGTGCTGACGTCACCGAAGATGGGGAAGCGGTGACTATCTCTCCACACATCTCCAACGACTTTACCTGTATTCCGTTCCTAGGAACATCCCCGCCGCTTGGACGATTTCTTCTGGATAACGGGCAGAAGATGGTTCCTATGTTTATACCTTCTGCGTCCTTGTGGCCGGCTGGTGAAGATTTTAAAACAGAAGTTTGTTCACCTCAATTTTTCTCTGACCCGGTGGAGCTGATGCTCTCCACATTCTTCTCTAGTGACTTTTCCTGTGTTCAGTACTCTAGAACATGTCTGCTATCTGAAAGTTTGTCTCTGGATATCGGGCAGAAGGTGTATCCTGTCAGTATTCCTTCAGCTTCCATGTGGCCGGCTGGTGAAGATAACAAATCAGTATCTTCCAAGTCCCTGCTTCTTGTCTACCCTGAGGAAATGGTCCAGTCCTTTGAGAAAGCTAACCCTATTGGGTACAATGAGACTTTGCTATCCGAGATTTCTGATGAAGCTAATCCTGCAGAGCACAAAGAGACTTTGTTTTCTGAGATACCTGGTGACTCTCCTGCCGCCTTCTACCCTGAAGATGTCATGTTGGCCTGGACTATGTGTGCTCCCATCCTTCTTCTACAAGTTATTCTGGCGGGCTTGAAGAAGAGGGGCCGTAAAGGGGGGGGTACTGTAACAACTCTGCTGGCATCACGTCATGGCCTCGCATCTCTCACACTATCTTACCCACTGCTCCAGGTCATGATGTGGTTTCTGTTTCTTGCCAGCTCCATGTTCTGTGTCTCTGCTCTCTGCATGCTTCATGGTTCTGTGTATAGAGGGGCGGCGCCTGAACTCTCTGGTTCTTATAGCAATCAGGTGCATCTGTCCAATCTGTTCCTGACCAATTACCAAGAGGCCTCCAGTATATAGTGCAGCTCCACCCAGTGTTCTGGGCCTGTGCAATGTGTTAGCTCAGTTAGTGTCTTGCTTCTGAGTTTGCCTGGCCTTTCTCTGAGTTACTCCCTCTCTGGAGGATTCTCTGTGTTATTTCCTTGGTCTTGTTGTCCGCCCACCAGGAGGCAGTATATCCTGGTCCCAGTGTCTTTGTCCTTGTGTCTTGTTCCATTGCCTTGTCTGTACTTAGTCTTATCTCTGTCTCCTAGTCTTTGGCTTCCTTCCCTGTTGTCTTTCCTTGTATTCTCAGTCTGCTTTCACTCCGCACCCTTGCGGTTCTACCTGGCTCCGCTCCTTGCGGTTCTACCTGGCTCCGCTCCTTGCGGTTCTACCTGGCTCCGCTCCTTGCGGTTCTACCTGGCTCCGCTCCTTGCGGTTCTACCTGGCTCCGCTCCTTGCGGTTCTACCTGGCTCCGCTCCTTGCGGTTCTACCTGGCTCCGCTCCTTGCGGTTCTACCTGGCTCCGCTCCTTGCGGTTCTACATCCCCTGCACTTGGCTCCGCCGCCAGCCCTTGGCTCCGCCTCCTGCCTGTCTGCACTTGGCTCCGCCTCCAGCTCTTGGCTCCGCCTCCTGCCTGTCTGCACTTGGCTCCGCCTCCAGCTCTTGGCTCCGCCTCCTGCGGTTTTGCACTTGGCTCCGCCTCCTGCTCTTGGCTCCGCCTCCTGCATTTCTGTTCTTGGCTCTAGCTCCTGTGCTTTTGCTCTGCATCCGCTCTTGCGGTCTTTATCTACTTATTCCTAGGTCCTCGTGTCTGAACAGGTTCTTACCCGTTCTACATACCTGCCTGCAGACCGGCCCCTACCGGTTCTTCCAGTGTACCAGTCTTGTCCACCAGTCCTGCCAGAGAGCCAGCCGTGCCCGCCTGCCTTGCCAGAGAGCCAGCCATGCCCGCCTGCCTTTCAGAGAGCCAGCTGTGCCCGCCTGCCTGACAGTGTTCCTGTTGTACCCGTCTGCCTGCCTATGTGCCAGCCGTGCCCGCTTGCTTGTCTATGTTCCGTTCCCCGGTGGGATCAGCAGCCACAACCAGACTCCACCCTGGAGTGGTACCTGGTAGCTTCCTATTGCACAAGTCTGACCTCACCATCAGAGGCTCCAGCGAACACCTAGGAAGCTACTTAGTTACGCCCCTTCCAGGGAGGTTGGGTCTGTGGTCCAGTGGGGCCACTCCCCCGCACGCCCGCGCCAACCAGTCTGGGCGCGAGCATGACAGTGATGCACTCGACAACTGACAGCACACTGGGACTGGGAAACTGTTTTCCTGTAAAGTGCCAGAGAGTGACCAGACAGCAACCCACTCTAGTCCACTTTAATTGAGTGAACATTTGAATTATTTTGCTGAACTTATTAGGGTCAGTTAGGGACCCTGAAAACACACAATGGTCCCAAAGTGCACAAGCGAGAGTTTAGACTAAGTTCTTCAAAATAGAGTGGGATTTTTCCTTAGGTCAGTAGTTATTGAGGATTTAGTAGTTAGCTGGTCTGATCTAGAGTCTGTTGATATGAAGGGGGTATAGTCTTTGTACCTATTTAAGTTCACTGAACCAGGGTCCGTATTTATTTATGGCATCTTGTTTAGAGTCTGTCATTATTTAGGGATTTTATTCTGAGTTCTGCAGGAGATGTGGTTTGAGGGCTGTATTTATATATTATAGCAAAGCCAGGTAGGCTAGGGTTAAAGCCTAGCACTGCAGGTCTTGGTTAGATGCATCTGTTCACTTGGAAGCTCTCAGTCTGCTAGGGATGTTAAACACAATGAAGCTTGTTTAAGCTGGTGAGTGACCAACCAAAATGTGAGCTGTAGTTAGGAGAGAAACAATCTAGAGTTTCTCTCTGAATGGAGACTGCATGGATCAGACAGGAAAGCTGAGCAGTCTGTGTGTTGGAGCTAACATGAGGAAGCTGCAGCATGTTCAGTGTGAACTGTGCAAGATGTTGAACACTCCTGTTTGACACTGGAAGCCGAGACCCCAGAGATTTTCCGATGCTGGGGTGTGCTATATCCTTATTTCTCAACTCCTTTAAAAAGTAGCGCTGAGGAATAAGTATCCTTAACTGCCACCGTTAAAAGGCGTATCGGCAGTGGTTAAGGGGTTAAAGGGAGAATAATAAACAACTCAAAATGTACAAAAATACATTTCTTACATTTCCATAAAAATTTCAGTTACTTAAAGAGAATCCTTCAGCAGGCTTTTGCAATGTAATTTGAAGACAGCAGGAGATAGAGGCGGCCGGGATGTATGACTTGTCAAAGTGCTGATGTTGTCTACTAACTGAAGGATTTATCACTAAGAGATTAACATTGCTATGGACGTTGTACAGTTTGTAGCTTTCTCAGTTCTGTTTAATTCTAAATTTAAAAACTCTGACTGTATCAGAACGGCTGCCCCAGTAATCTAAGTGATACATCAGGCTGCTCTCAGATGAGTAAACATAACTGTCCAAAGAAACCCTAACCAAAAGGATGGTAACGGTTCATTAAGGATAAACACATAAAGACTAAGATGAGAGAATGAGCTTGGAGATATTCGGATATCACTCGAGTATCTGGGCACTTGGATATGCTTGTCACTCAGTGAGCATTGGGTGGTGCTCGATTTAAAACTCGAAACCCCATCCTACATGTTTGGCGCCTGTTATACAGCCACTAAGCATGCAGGGATTGCCTGCCAGTAACTAATGCCATTGCCATCTTGGTAGTGGCATTACTGTGATTGGCTGGCCTTATTACATCATCAGGGGTATAAAAGGACAGGCAATGCCACGCTTGGCTCACTGACGCCATTACACAGATTAGGGACAGTTCGTATTGGAGGGAGAGAGTGCTTGTTCAGGGCTGTGTGTGCACAGTATAACTTATAACTCCTCTAGCGTTGATAGTGGCGCTGATGCTAACCATCATACTAACAGCCCTTCTAAGGGCTAATCCTGTGCTTTGGTATTTGTATCAGATACATTGTGCATTTAGCCTAGGGATAGTTGCAGGAGCAGGGAAAGTGGTAGACTAAAGGCTCAAGGCAGGGCTGAGTGCTTCACAATCCGCTGCTAAATATATAGGTGCTGCATGTGACCAGAATTTTTTTGAAGTTGCAAAAATTGACTATATTGTCATCAATGGAGTATTACAGGCTTTGTGCTACATTTCTCTAATATATAACACTAAAAAAAAAAATTCTGGCTTAAATTACTCACCCATACAATATTCTGTGGTTTGGGGTACATTTCTGTGATATCCAGCACTACAAAAAGCGTTTAAAAGATGTTCTGGCTTAAATTACTCACCCATACAGTATTCCATGGTATGGGATACATTTCTGTGATATCCAACATGACAAAAAAGCATTTAAAAGTTGTTCTGGCTTAAATTACTCACCCATACAGTTTTATGTTGTGTGGGGTACATTTCTGTGATATTCAACACTACAAAAAGCGTTTAAAAATGTTCTGGCTTAACCCTTTTACCCCCGAGGGTGTTATATGAGGTAGTAACTCTGAAACACTTCAATGGAACCCGGTGATTCTGAGATTGTTTTCTCGTGACATATTGTACTTAATGATAGTGGTAAAATTTATTTGATATGACTTGCCTTTATTTGTGAAAAAACTGAAATTTGGCAACTTTTTTTAAAATTTCCAACTTTGAATTTTCATGCCTTTAAATCACAGAGATTTGTAACACAAAATACTTAATAGGTAACATTTCCCACATGTCTACTTTACATCAGCACAATTTTGGAACCAAATTTTTTTTGTTAGGAAATTGTAAGGGTTAAACGTTGAACAGCGATTTCTCATTTTTACAACACCATTTTTTTTAGGGACTTTATCACATTTGAAGTCACTTTGAGGGGTCTATATGATAGAAGATACCCAAAAGTTTATTAACCCTTCAGGTGCTTCACATGAATTTTTGGAATGTTTAAAAAAAATGACCATTTAGATTGTTTTCACAAAAAATTTACTTCAGATCCATTTTTTTTATTTTACCAATGGTAACAGGAGAAATTTGACCACAAAAGTTGTTGTGCAATTTGTCCTGAGTACAATGATACCCCATACGTGGAGGTAAACCACTGTTTGGGCGCATGACAGAGCTCAGAAGGGAAGGAGTGCTGTCTGACTTTTCAACATAAAATTGGCTGGAATTGAGATCGTATATCATGTCGCGTTTGGAGAGCCCCTAATGTGCCTAAACAGTGGAAACCCACCACAAGTGACACCATTTTGGAAACTAGACCCCCATAAGAACTTATCTAGATGTGTGGTGAGCAATTTGAACCCCCAAGTGCTTCACAGGAGTTCATAACGTAGAGCCGTGAAA
The DNA here is from genome assembly GCF_051348905.1 of Ranitomeya variabilis. Taxonomy (NCBI): domain Eukaryota; kingdom Metazoa; phylum Chordata; class Amphibia; order Anura; family Dendrobatidae; genus Ranitomeya; species Ranitomeya variabilis. Next base: position 1,023,235,974 of record NC_135232.1, read on the forward strand.
ATAAAAAATCATATTTTTTCTGCAAAAATGACCTTTTTGCCCCAATTTTTTATTTTTTCAAGGGTAACAGGAGAAATTATATCTCAAAAGTTGTTGTGCAATTTGACCAGAGTACACTGATACCCCGTATGTGGGGGTAAACTACTGTTTGGGCTCATGGCAACACTCGGAAGGGAAGGAGCGCCGTTTGACTTTTTCAACTCAAAATTGGCTGGAATTGAGATGGGACGCCATGTCGCATTTGGAGAGCCCCTGATGTGCCTAAACAGTGGAAATCCCCCACAAGTGACACCATTTTGGAAACTAGACCCCCCAAGGAAGTTATCTAGATGTGTGGTGAGCACTTTGAACCCCCAAGTGCTTTACAGAACGTAGAGCCGTAATAATAAAAAATCCTATTTTTTCCACAAAAATAATCTTTTCACCCCCAATTTTTTATTTTACCAAGGGTAACAGGAGAAATTGGCCCCAAAAGTTGTTTTGCAATTTCTCTTGAGTACGCCAATACCCCATATGTATGGGAATACAACTTTGGAGGCACAGTGCAAAGCTCAGAAAGGAAGAGGTGCCATATTGGAGTTCAGATTTTGCTGGAATGGTTTGAGGGGGCCATGTAACATTGGCAAAGCCCCTGAGATGCCGGAGCAACAGAAATTCCCTATATGTGAACTCATTTTACAAACTACACTCCCCAATGAATTCATCTAGGGGTGCAGTGATCATATTAACACCACATGTGCCTCACAGAATTTTATACCACTGAGCGGTGAAGAAAGAATAAATTACATTTTCACCACTAAAATGTTGTTTTAGCCCCAAGTTATTAATTTTTCTAAGGGCTAATAGGAATTTTTTACAACAAACTGAGGTCCATTTTTTCCTGATTGTGCCAATACCCTGCATGTAATCGGGAAATATTTTTCAGGCACCGTGCAAAGCTCAGAAGGCAAGGAGCGCCATATTTTACTGCTATGGTTTGCATATGCCATGACCCACTGGGAGAGCCCATGAGGTGCCAGAACAGCAGAACCCCCCATAAATGACCCCATTTTATGAACTACACCTCTCAATGAATTCATCTATGGGTATAGTAATGATATTGACACCATGGGTGTATCACAGCATGTTATACCATTGGGCAGTGAAGACAAAATAACTACATTTTTACCACCAAAATTTATATTTTAGCCAAAGATTATAAATTTTCACACAAGAAGTGGGTAAAAATGCCACCAAAATTTTTTCCACAATTTCTAATGAACATGGCAATGCCCCATATGTGGCTGTACAGTACTACTTAGCCATATGGAGAGACTCGGGAGGAACGGAGCGATATTAGCCTATTCAAGTGAATGGGTCTGTGCACATGTCATCTGTCAGCTCTCTGCCGGCTTCTGGAATGATGCAATCGTGTTTCTTCTGTGACTGCTCCGGGCACCGCGTTCCGGGTGTCAGCAGTCAGAATTAGCTGACACCCAGCGGCAATCGTCCGCACACAACCTGTGTGCGCGGCGATCCTGATGACGTAATGATCCGTCCATGGTCAAATTGGCCCAGGTCACATGGACGGATAATTACGTCCGATGTCAGAAAGGGGTTAAATTACTCACCCATATAGTATTCTGTGGTGTGGGGTACATTTCTGTGATATCCAACACTGCAGAAAAGCATTTAAAAAATGTTCTGGCTTAAATTTCTCCCCCATACAGTATTCTGTGGTATTGGATACATTTCTATGATATTCAACACTACAAAAAAGCATATAAAAAATGTTCTGGCTTAAATTGCTCACCCATACAGTATTCTGTGGTGTATGATACATTTCTGTGATATCTAACACTACAAAAAAGAGTGTAAACATTTTTCTGGCTTCAATTCCTCATTCATACAGTATTATGTGTCTCTAGCCCCAGGTTGTGGGTGTGTGTCGCATCACCACTTAGGATCAGTCAAACAGCAGCTTCTGCTCAACCAATTTGCACCATACTATTTAATATGCCCAGTTTTGTAAATAAGCCACATCTCCTGATGAAGCCCAGAGGGTGAAATGCGCATCAAGGTGTTTCAGGTCTCCAACTGTGTTGGTCCTTAGTGCAGACTCTATCCAGAATATGGCTTCAGGTATTGATCTTTTCCACTAGGCATTTTTTGCCCTCATATGGAACTGGCTAGTTGCATTTAGGTCCACTGCCAATATGGAATTCTCTTTCTATATTGACATACTATTTGTGTTGTCACAATACAGCTAGGATTACTGCCATCAACTATATGGTTTGATATGTCACACAGATTTTTTGTCCCTGTGGTGCATTAAAATAACCAATGTCATTCATAAGTCTATAATCTGTTTACAGTTTATTAGTTTACCAGGTTATTATGTGAGGTGCTTTAGTTTTCTCACTGCCTGAGTTCCTACTATGAACCTTGATTATTAGATGATCTCAGGCACTGAACATTATAATCAGGCACTTATTGCACTTTATTTTTCTACACTGTAACTGGCACTTCCTATTTATACTGATAATAAGGAGCTCTCAACTTACTTCCTGAGATAAAATTATCCAGATATATTGGGGTTATGCTGATGACACTATAATTATGAAGGCTTTAATTTCCAATGTATATAAAGATTGTTACCCACAAGATATCACTCAGTCTTTGTATTACTATCTGCAATTCTGTGTGCAGGGTGCTGGGTTCACCTGTAGTGTTGAGCGATACCGTCCAATACTTGAAAGTATCGGTATCGGAAAGTATCGGCCGATACCGGCAAAGTATCGGATCCAATCCGATACCGATACCCGATACCAATACAAGTCAATGGGACTCAAGTATCGGACGGTATTCCTGATGGTTCCCAGGGTCTGAAGGAGAGGAAACTCTCCTTCAGGCCCTGGGATCCATATTAATGTGTAAAAGAAAGAATTAAAATAAAAAATATTGCTATACTCACCTCTCCGACGCAGCCTGGACCTCAGCGAGGGAACCGGCAGCGTTATTTGCTTAAAATTCGCGCGTTTACTTCCTTACGTGAAGTCCCGACTTGTGATTGGTCGCGTGCCGCCCATGTGGCCGCGACGCGACCAATCACAGCAAGCCGTGACGTAATTTTAGGTCCTTCAGGATTTTAAAATTACGTTCTGGCTTGTGATTGGTCGCGTCGCGGTCACATGGGCAACGCGACCAATCACAAGCCGTGACGTCACGGGAGGCTGGACACGCGCGCATTTTAAAATGCGCGCGTGTCCAGCCTCCCGTGACGTCACGGCTTGTGATTGGTCGCGTTGCCCATGTGACCGCGACGCGACCAATCACAAGCCGGGACTTCACGTAAGGAAGGAAAAGCGCGAATTTTAAGCAAACAACGCTGCCGGTTCCCTCGCTGAGGTCCAGGCTGCGTCGGAGAGGTGAGTATAGCAATATTTTTTTATTTTAATTCTCTCTTTTACACATTTTTACATTAATGTTGTTTCGATACCGATACCCGATACCACAAAAGTATCGGATCTCGGTATCGGAATTCCGATACCCGCACGTATCGGCCGATACCCGATACTTGCGGTATCGGAATGCTCAACACTATTCACCTGTTATAGATGTTACTTATATGCGATTTTGAAAGCTTTCTTTTCAAAATAATAAATTCAGAATATTACAAGAAATGTGCCATAATTACTACCAAGTGGTTTGTATGCCATAATCTGGATATAACTTTGCCCCTAGATTATATTACTATGGTAAATTATATGTATATATACTACCTGAAGAGCCCGGCATTGACCAGGCATAGTAACTAACTGTGGTTAGTTGTAACAAATTACAATGATTATATTGCAAACATTTCACATCATATATTGAACACTACAGATTTATTTTCAACTCATTCAAGAGCCTTTTGATAAAAAAACATTTTTGGTTTTTCCTTCCGGTGCAAAGATGAACAGGTTTTTGGCAGTTCCAACTCTTGAACAGGCCACGTAAAGTTGACCATGAGAAAAGCATGGAGATTGCAAATCGATCCCTACTACTTTCAAGGACTGTCCCTGAGCCTTGTTAATGCAAATGCCAGTCGAACTGGAAACTGGAGGCTTTAAAATCAAAAGGCAAATCAGATGGAATGAGTGGAATTCTTGGAATGAAAATGCCCTCTCCTTTGGCACATCTCTCCTCCTACACCTCATGCTCCTCCTTTATACACAGCATTTTTCTGCAGCACAGCTTTTCTCCTTTATAGTCGCCTCCTCTGGTAGTACCTCACACTCCTCTTCCATATACAATTGGAAACACTTGATCCCGAGAGAAATTGCACTAATTGCAATAAAGCCTATCGTACACACAGCCTACTTCTTCTGCAGCACCACACTTTTCTCCTTTAGACCTCATTCACACATTATTTGGTCAGTATTTTTACCTCAGTATTTGTAAGCTAAAACTTGGAGTAAAACAATCAGATAAAAAGTATATTAGAAACACGTCACCACACAATTTTTCTCCCACTCATGGTTTTGGCTTATAAATACTGAGGTAAAATACTGACCAAATACTGAATGTGTTAATGTGGGCTCATACACAGCCTCCACCTGGAGCACGTCACTCTTCTCTATACACAGCCTCACACTGCAGCAGCACCTCACTTCTCCCATTTTCCCATCACGCCTCTCATTTTCCCCCCTCACATCTCTCATTATCCCCCTCACTCCTTTCATTTTCCCCTCACACCTGTTATTTAGACCTCACACCTGTCATTTTCCGATCACTCCACTATTTTCCCCTGTTTTGTTAAGGTTCAAAGAATTGTGATGAATAAATAAATGCTCACACGACAATTGAATAAACTAATATTCATTTACTTAATAAATAATAAGAAAATACACAGTCACTAAAAACAGTAAAATAACATTATTCATACATTACATTAAGGTACAGGTCATCAGGCTGTCTCTCTCTCATCTCTCTTCCATGTGAGTGACCCTTGTAAGCCCCCTCCCTGTTGCATGTCTCTCTTTTATATCTTATACTGTCCAATGTATTTCAGTAAAAACTTTGATGGTCATTGGAATGCAAGGAAAAAACCTCCTTAAACCAGTCAGTTACTGACAACAAATAGCTGGTCAGTTACTAAACAACAAATGACCTTCTTCTAGAAGGGTCATCTGGTTTGGCATTTAAACTTCAATGACCTTATGCAAACTCCAAACATTAAGGATATACTGAATATTATAACTGATTGAAACCATATCAATATATATCAATAATTAGTATTAATTAAATTGTATGAAACCATTAAAGATAACTTAATACACATCCCCTCACTCCTTTCCTTTTCCACTCACGCCTCTTCATTTTCATCTCACACCTCTTATTTTCACCTCGCACCTCTAATTTTCCCCTCACTCCACTATTTTTCCATCACTGCACTATTTTCCCCTCACTGCACTATTTTCCCCTCACTCCTCTCATTTTCCCTTCCACTATTTTCCCATTACTCCTCTCATTTTCCCGTCACTCCTCTCTTCCCCTAACATGTGCACAGCAACTTCCTGTTATGAGCACAGTGGTGTAATCCATGTGGCTCCTCCCTTTCCCTTGTCGTCATGCCTCACAGGAGCAACTCCATTCTAGACACAACAGAGCTAGATGTGGCCTTTGCCTGCCACGCACTGATACTCTTAAGGCGGCGGCCCTGCTTGTAGCTCGCAGCGGCTGGGATGTTGCAACTGGTGAGTTTTGCAGGATGGCTTTTGAGGTGAATATGTCTCCACCTGTGTGCCCTAACAACATGGGCCGTGTGGATGGGGCTTTGCATGTGGAGTGAGTGTGGCTATGTGAAGTTAGCATGGCTTGATACATACACACACACACATACATTCATATATATGTATTGATATATATATATATATATATATATATAACACTTTACTTCTCAGGGATTCGACCCTGTTTGTAGGATTATATGGTCATTTGACCCCTACATACACTGTATATATACATTCATTTATTAGGTATGATTTATTTACCTTTTATCTAAGATCATACCTTATATTGTGCTAGTTCCGACACAGTTGTGTTACCTGTAGTTTCAATGTATATTTGTAGCTGATCTTTCGCTATGTACATATTACTTGTGTTATAATATTCAATAAAGTTTAATACTTGTGACACTATACGATATCTCCCTTTCCTTTCCTTAAGATCCTTCTACCGGGTAATATTTGCTGTGGACTCTGTTCTGCACGATACCTTTACTGTAAGATTGATCTATTTTTTTGGTTTGCAGTATTATGTGGTCTGTTGTACATTTCAGTGCTATAAAACATTTCCCAAAAGCGTTAAAAATTTTTTGTGGCTTCAATTACTCAACCATACAGTATTCCGTGGTCTGGGTTACATTTCTGTAATACGTAACAATCCAAAAAAGCGTTAATATTTTTTTCTGTATTCAGTTAGTCATCCATACAGTGTAGTGTGCCTAGCGGGAGACAAAGATGGCAGAACTACACGAGACTCCCAAGGGAGTGACTGGAGCAATAAAGGAGCCAGAGGAAGCTGGTGCAAAAGGAGAAGTGGCAGGAGACTGTTGTCTGGCCGCTCTCCCAGAACCACCAAGTTCTGAACCCAGGTCGCAGCCTTCACTGCTGCGGTTCTTGCAGACTGTGGATGAGAAAACCAGGAACTGGCGAGCGGATTACAGGGCTTAGGATTGTCGGAAGAGACAAGGAGGCAAGCCTGGACTAGGGCCGGAGAAATGCTATCGAGCCCACTAACCGCAAGGTACTGACAGTTGGGATTCTGGAGGTGGTCATTATGTATGACTGGCAGCAGAGAAGAGTTTGGGACCCGACATCACAGTTCATTCAAACATCAGGCAGTAGAAATGGAACACTTGCCCTGAAGGCTGCAAGAGCTGATGGCTGGAACTATGGTCACGTTCCTCAAAATGGAGGGTTAATGGATCGCCCCCGGGCAAGGGCAATGCGGTACTCGGCACCGGGTCCTTCGGTTCAGGGGATGTCACGGTGGCCCGACCCGGTCCGTGGCCCTTTGAGGGACGTCCAATAAAGAAAACAGTTTTTATAGTTTTGGGAAAGGTCTTTAAAGGGGAAATGTTCGTGATGCCACCTGTGGTATTCGGTCAGGGTGACCGACGCTGCTTAGGGTCCGCTGGGGTGATGTTATGGCAGCAAGATGGTATACCTTCCCACAGGTGAAGTGTATCCCCAGGGCTTCCCAGAAGTGTAGGTGGTGATGGTGGATGATATAAGGCGCAGTGAATAACGAGGACACAAGATTGCAGTCTCTTTACCTTTTACTGAAGGCTTCAGCATCCACAGTCCAGGGTACAGACCACAGGGTAGGCAGAGTCCAGCCGGTCTGAAGGCAAATCCAGAGTCCCCTTATCCAGGTGGAAATCAGTAGCCTTACTCTAACGCCTGTGTGTTGTAGTACCTCCCTGCTGAGCTTCTCGGTAAGGTCCTCACAACTGTTGTAGATGTTCTAGATGTTATTTCTTCCTCTCTGTCCCCCAGATGGTATGGATAGGACAAACCCGTATGACTGATGGCCTGAGGCTTGTTTATAGGGACCCTAGAGACGCCCCGACCCCCACAAGTTGCCACCGTGTTTTCCTAGGTATTAAGGTCGGGCAGCCAACTTGGAATTGACTGTCCTGCCGGTCTCTGGAGCAAGGCTTGGAGACAGTTGCTCCCTCGGTGTTCCGGCCACCGGCTTCGCGCCTCAGAAGGAGGCAGCCTTTTACAGGGCAGAACTCCTTCTGGTGTTTTCTCCTTGTGCTATGACTTTGTTTCTCACCCTCTACAACACAGTTCTCTTTGTGTGCTTTCTTAGGATGCTGCCGCACGTGGGGCAGGCGCAGCTCCATGTCTTTCTGTCTAGCTAGGCCTCTGACAGGATCCCACCCCTGTCAGGGACCCTCTGTCTGCAGCTCCGATGTTCCTCCTTCCCCCTGTCTGCCTGACAGGTGTTGCCTGGGCAAAGCCCAGTCAGCTTCTCTCTAACTTTCTATCCAGCCCACCAGTTTTACCCTTCTGTGAGGAGTGCCCTAATGGATAGGAGCAAGGCTCCCCCTGGTGGACTGGAGTGTGAAGTGTGGTGTATGGTTTGTGATACCTGGCAGGAAGATCTCCTTTATTGCCATCAGACGTAATATCACTCCCCCTGGTGGAAGAATAACATTACTGCAACGACCAGGACTCTGGGGTGCTGCACTAACATTGCAGGTATGCAGGGGGTGTAATCCCAGAAGGAAGTGAGCAGGATGAACCCTTCTTGAGGTATAAATGAACCTGGGAACAGCACCTTGAGGCGGCTTGAAACGGCGCTACTACCTTCCTCAAGAGAACGTACTGTCCTTGAGGTTCCCCACCTCCTATGTGGGAGCAGGCGATGGTGCAGGTGACACAGGGGACTGTCATCCATTTCTATATGTCTGTGGCTCTGGCACTACTGGAAACTTGGTCACTTACAGCCCAGGCACCTGGGAATCAGGCTCCAGGAAGCAGGTGGAGGTAGTCCCTGCAGCCTCCTGAAGAGGGAGAAGAAGAAGAAGCGGATACCTGACTAAGATTACTGTATTACCCTGGTTATATTTTTTCCTGGCTTTGCACTTTCTGCAAAGCATTTATGAGTGTAGAAGTACATGAACTACGCTTTCAAAATATTTACTTTATGTAAATTTTTCTGGATTCAGTTAGTCATCCATATAGTTGAACAAGGTTATTGATTACGAACTGCACTTAATTACCTAAAAATATTCAGTACACTGGTACTATATAGATTAAAAATGTTCTGATTTAATAACAATTGCTATGAACATGAACTGCACTAAAATACCTTAGCAGGGTCTGACGGGTCCACTGGGGAACCGGAGGATTCTCCAGTGAGCCCAGGCACTGACATCTGCTGCCATACAGAGCCTCCTAGCCAGTGGTTTTGTTGCTAATAGCGGCACACTACGCAGCTGCTGCTATGGGGCCCATGAGTCAGGGGGGCCCACCCAGTGCCAGCGTAGCAGCAATGGTGGAGCAGCGGTGAAAGGAGTCAGGAGCTGACCGCTGAGGCTAAAGCCTGTGCCCATTGTTAAAAAGAAATTAATATTCACTGCTCTCCACACCCACACTGCATCATTCTCTATGAGGGTCCAGATTATATTCTATGGGGGTGCATACTATATGAGGGGGGCCTGCATTATACCCTATGAGGGAGTTACATTATATTCTATGGGGGCGCTGCTTTATACCCTATGGGGGGGCTGCATTATACTCTGAGGGGGCTACATTATATTCTATGGGGGGCTGCATTATTCTTTATGAGGGTCTACATCATATTCTATGGGAGACTGCATACTAAATGAGGGGGCTGCATTATATCCTATGAGGGAGCTACATTATATTTTATGGGGGGCAGATAAAACCCGATGAGGGGGCTACATTATACTCTAAGGAGACTGCATTATACCCTATGAGGGGGCTGCCCTGTAGAATGTAAGCCCACAAGGGCAGGGTCCTCGCCCCTCTGTATCAGTCTGTAATTGTTAATTTGCGTACTGTAAGTGATATCTGTAATTTGTATGTAACCCCTTCTCATGTACAGCACCATGGAATCAATGGTGCTATATAAATAAATAATAATAATAATAATTATACCCTATGAGGAGACTATATTATATTTTGTGGGGGGTGCATTATAATATATGAGGGGGCTAAATTATATTATATGGGGGCTGCATTATACCCCTCGAGGGGGCTGCATTATACCCTATGAGGGGGTTGCATTATATTCTATAAGGGGCTGCATTATACTATTTGAGGGGGCTATATTACATCTATGGTGGAGCTGCATTATACTCTATGAGGGGGCTGCACTATACCTTACGAGGGGGCTACATTATATTCTATTGGGGAGGGCTGCATTATACTTTGAGAGGGCTGCATTATAACCCATGAGGGGGCTGCATTATACCCTATAAGGAGGCTACATTATATTCTATTGGGGGCTGCATTATATCCTATGTGAAGGCTGCATTATACCCTATGAGGGAGCTACATTATATTCTATGGGAGGCTGCAATATACTATATGAGGGGCTACATTACATTCTATGGGGGGCTGCATTATATTCTGATAGGGCTGCACTATACCTTATGAGGGGGCTACATTATATTCTATGGGGAGGGCTGCATTATACTTTGAGAGGGCTGCATTATACCCCATGAGGGGGCTGCATTATACCCTATAAGGGGGCTACATTATATTGTATTGGTGGCTGCATTGTATCCTATGAGGATGCTGCATTTTACCCTATGAGGGAGCTACATTATATTCTATGGGAGGCTGCATTATACTATGAGGGGGCTACATTATATTCCATAGGGGGGCTGAATTATACCCTATGAGAAGGCTACATTATATTCTGTGGACGGGCTGCATGATACTATATGAAGGGGCTGTATGATACTATATGAGGTAGGCTGCATTATATCCTATGAGGGGGCTACATTATATTCCATAGGGGCTGCATTATATCATATGAGGGGGCTGCATTATGCCCTAAGGGAGCTACATTATATTCTATGGGGGTCTGCATTATACCCTATGAGGGGGCTACATTATATTCTATGGGGAGGGCTGCATTTTATCCTGTGAGGGTCTGCATTATACTTTGAGGGGGCTAAATTATATTCTATGAGGAGCTACATTATACCCTATGAGGGGGCTGTATTATACCTTATGGGGGGGCTGCATTATACCCTATGATGGGGCTACATTATATTCCATGGGGTGTGCATTATATCATATGAGGGGGCTGCATTATATTCAAGGGGGATGCATTATACTATTTGAGGGGGCTACATTATATTTTACGGGGGGCTGCATTATACCTTATGAGGAGGCTGCATTATACCCTATTTGGGGGCTACATTATATTCTATGGGGAGGCTGCATTATACCCTATGAGGGGGCTGCATTATACTCTATGGGGGGCTGCATTATATTCTAGGGGGAGGGCTACATTATACCCTATGAGGGGGCTGCATTATATCGTATGAGGTGGCTACATTATATTTTATGGGGGGCTGCATGATACTATATAAGAGGGGCTGTATTATACTCTATAAGAGGGCTACATTGTATTCTATGGGGAGGCTGCATTATACCCTATGAAGGGGCTGCATTATACCCTATGAGGGGGTTACATTATATTCTATGGGGGAGTTGCATTATACCCTATGAGGGGGCTACATTATACTATATGGGGGTGCTGCATTATATTCTATAGCAAGTGCTACATTATACCCTATGAGGGGGCTACATTATATTCTATGGGGGAGCTGCATTATATTCTATAGCAAGGGCTACATTATACCTAATGAGGGGGCTACATTATATTCTATGGGGGGCTGCATTATACTCTATGGGGTCTGAATGATATTCTATAGCGAGGGCTGCTTTATACCCCATGAAGCGGCTACATTATATTCTATGAGGGGGGCTATATTATATTCTTTGAGGGGGGCAACATTATACAAACTGATTGGTCGTCGTTTCATATTACAGATGGACAATGACCCAAAACATAAAGCCAAAGCAACCCAGGAGTTTTTTAAAGCAAAGAAGTGGAATATTCTTGAATGGCGAAGTCAGTCGCCTGATCTCAACCCTATTGAGCATGCATTTCACTTGTTAAAGACTAAACTTCAGACAGAAAGGCCCAAAAACAAACAGCAACTGAAAACCACCGCAGTGAAGGCCTGGCAGAGCATCAAAAAGGAGGAAACACAGCGTCTGGTGATGTCCATGAGTTCAAGACTTCAGGCAGTCATTGCCAACAAAGGGTTTTCAACCAAGTACTAAAAATGAACATTTTACTTAAAATTGTTTAATCTGTCCAATTACTTTTGCTCCCTTTAAAAACAGGGTGGCACATGTTAAGGAGCTGAAACTCCTAAACCCTTCATCCAATTTTAATGTGGATACCCTCAAATGAAAGCTGAAAGTCTGAACTTCAACTGCATCTGAATTGTTTTGTTTAAAATTCATTGTGGTAATGTCTATAACCAAAATTAGAAAAATGTTGTCTCTGTCCAAATATATATGGACTTAACTGTATTGTATGAGGGGGCTGCATGATATTCTATGAGGGGGGGCTACATTATATTCTATGAGGGGAGCAACCCCAACCCTGCTATATCATTAAGATGTGTACTACCATAACCCCTTTCTGACCTCGGACGAGATAGTACGTCCGAGGTCAGAACCCCCGCTTTGATGCGGGCTCCGGCGGTGAGCCCGCATCAAAGCCGGGACATATCAGCTGTTTTGAACAGCTGACATGTGTCCGCAATAGCGGAATGGAATCGCGATTCACCTGCCACTATTAACTAGTTAAATGCCAGTGTCAAACGCTGATAACGGCATTTAACTAGCACTTCCGGCCATCCGGCCGGAAATGCGCGCATCGCTGACCCCCGTCACGTGATCGATAGTCAAAGGTGCGTCGGTATGACAATCAGAGGTCTATTGAAGACCTTTATGGTTGTTGATGCCGGATTGCTGTTAACGTCACCCTGTGGTCAGCGCTCATAGCAATGCAACAATTCTACTACATAGGAGCGATCTGAGCTTCGCTCCTATGTAACAGAGGCAATCAAGTTGTGCCAACGTCTAGCCTCCCATGGAGGTTATTGAAGCATGACAAAAGTAAAAAAAAATGTTTTAAAAAATATGAAAAAAAAATAAAAGTTTAAATCACCCCCCTTTTGCCCCATTCAAAATAAAACAATTAAAAAAAAACCATACACATATTTGGTATCGCCGCGTTCAGAATCGCCCTATCTATCAATAAAAAAAAGGATTAACCTGATTGCTAAACGGCGTAGCAAGAAAAAAATTTGAAATGCCAGAATTATATTTTTTGGGTCGCCACGACATTGCATTAAAATGCAATAACGGGCGATCAAAAGAACGTATCTGCACCAAAATGGTATCATTAAAAACGTCAGCTCGGCACGCAAAAAATAAGTCCTCACCCAACCCCAGATCATGAAAAATTGAGACGCTACGGGTATGGGAAAATGGCACAATTTTTTTTTAGCAAAGTTTGGTATTTTTTTTCACCACTGATATAAAAAAGAACTTAGGCTTATTTGGTGTCTATGAACTTGTAATGACCTGGAGAATCGAATCGGCAGGTCAGTTTTAGCATTTAGTGAACCTAGCAAAAAAGCCAAACAAAAAACCAGTGTGGGATTGCACCTGTTTTGCAATATCATAGCACTTGGAATTTTTTTCTTGTTTTCTAGTACATGACATGCTAAAACCAATGATGTCGTTCAAAAGTACAGCTTGTCCCGCAAAAAATAAGCCCTTACATGACCATATTGACGGAAAAATAAAAAAGTTATGGCTCTGGGAAGGAGGGGAGCGAAAACCAAAAAAACGAAAATACCCCGGGTCATGAAGGGGTTAAATTATATCCTGATATTAGCATGTTTTACTGCACAATTGGTGGTTTTGTATTTATTTCAATGTAGCTGCATAGTGGGCCCCAAGAATTATTTTCTCTGGTGGGCCCAAGGTGCTCCAGTCTGGCACTGTTCCTTAGTATATATTCATGCAGTACACTGGTACTGTGTAGGTTAAAATTGTGCTTGTCTAAACAATTGCTATTTATTTATTTATTTATTGTGTCATTCTGTGTCCCTCTTTGGCATGAGGCACCTTATTTTATATATTTTCTCTGTTTTTAATATGATTAATCAGCAAAAATATATTTTTATCTTCTTTGCTTGCACACTTATTGACCTGAGATTTTTCTATAAATGGTCTTTATTATTGATGAGCGAGCACTAAAATGCTTGGATGCTCGTTACTTGAACCAAGCAATTTCTAATGGGAGTCAATGAAAAAGTCGTGCATTTTTCCGGCAAACCTTACAAAGAGGTCTAGGGGCAGTGAAAATGGTTAAATGAATGGAAAAAGTTCTCAATCGAAAGAGTACAGGATGGGGAAGAACCCTGGAAGCAACTCTGATTCCCAGATCGCAGCTGAGAAAAATGGTGTCACACTTTTATGCCACTTTAAGGACTGACAAAAAAAACATTCAAAATCAACAAGAAATTGGAGTTTACATGAAAAAAAAATGTTATGTTAAGAAACGTTCTTTCCTGTATAATGACTTTTATATAAGGCAAAATTGAAAAAGGATTTTTTGTAAAATAATAATTTAAGTAAACCAAAATTGTATCTTACAGTTATTAGGTTCTTTAGAAGGACATAGATCTGGGGATTTATTCTGATGGAATATAGGCTGAACTGGATGGAAAAATGTATTTTTTTAGCCTTGCTAACTGTTACTATAGTCGAGGGGTTCAAGAGAGGCCTGGATGTCTTCCTGAAGCGTAACAATATTGTATCTAAAATGAACAATTTAGTAAAAAATTGGAAATTTCAGTGTAATTCATGAAGGAAGCAAGAACTGACAAAAATATGATGTAAGAGTTATTCATATTCACCCTGTATTAGACATAAAAGAGGTCCTCATACACATTTTGTTCAAATTGTCATGTAGTGGTATTCCTAGACTCATAAATACTAAGCACTAAGTGCAAAGTCTTCCAAAAATTACAAGCAGGGTCATTAATACAACCTTGAAGGCTCCAACTGCAGTACCTCATTCAAATATTGTGAGCAAAGTATAGTTGTGGTACTCCTTCACTCATCAAAGCCTGCCAAAAATTACAAGCAGGGTCATCTATACACCCTTGAAGGCAAGAACTGGGCGGCCTCAATAAAATATTAATAAACTGTGAATCCTGCTGGATACTTGCGCTGGAGATAGAAGGCAGTTGTGGTCTCTGTATAGTTCGTCATGGCAACTCCAGGGATGCCGTAGTAAGTAAAAACTGGATGGTAAACTCACTAACCCACTGATGTGTGGAAATATGGCGGGGCGCCATGTAACAAAGTTCAAAATACAAAGAGAGGCTGTTTTAGGCAGTGGAGTTTGATTCCCTCCATGCCGGGGCAGCGTTTGCAAATTAGAATCACTGCCTAAAACAGTCCTGCTTTGTATTTTGAACTTTGTTACGTGGCGCCCTGCCATATCTCCACACATCAGTGGGTTAGTGAGCTCTACCATCCAGTTTTTACTTACCATGGCATCCCTGGAGTCACCCTGACAAACTATACAGTGCGAGGCTCCAGCAGGATTCACCATGTGTCTCTCCATGTCTGTTGCTCCATGATGGCTTGCACAAGAATGCCTACACCTTAGACTTACCTACCTATACCGCGTGCATCAACGGCTATTCCAACTATCCCACGCAAGGAGTCTAAGCAAATGGCACATCCCTCCTACCGTACCGATCGCTACTACTGCATCCAGCTCTCCTGGTATCCAGCAACCATACAGCAATACAGGTAGTACCTCTGTATAATCATGCATGTGGCATAGTTTGTCATTGTTACACTAAGGCTGGGGTCAAACTTGCAAGTGCAATGCAACAAACTCGCGCGAGTCTCTCGCCTCAATACCCAACACTGCCGCTGGCACTCGGGGCCAGAGCATTCAGCTGCATAGAAATACATGCAGCCGCACACTCCGGTCTCGAGTACAGGCGGCAGTGCCAGGTATTGAGGCAAGAGACTCGTGCGAGTTTCTCGCATTACATTCGCTAGTGTGACGCCAGCCTAACTTGTACCCTATTTGACACCACATCTCCGGCGAGATTAACTGCCCCTCTTACTGTGAATGATTGCACAATCAACATTATTGTTGTATGCTGACCTGCAACAACTATACGGGAACAATTTTATTTATTGGTTCTGGGCGCCGTTTGGTCTCTTGTTTATAGTATTTATTTATTTTTTTGACAACAGGTGGAAGCCTAAATCCAATTTTAGTGTTGAGAGCCAGTGGGCTCCTGTTTGTTTATTCACAAATTTGGTTGGCGATCTCAAACATTTAAGTTTGACAAACATGCAAAAGAAATCAGGAAAGGGTGAATACTTTCACACAACTATACAGCACTGGCAAAAATTAAGAGGCGACCACATCAGAACCCTGTCATGGGCAGCCCAATCTCCAGACCTGAACCCGATTGAAAACCTCTGGAATGTAATCAAGAGTCACTGCTCCAAGTGCTCATAACACCACTGGAATCATTCTTGCCTTCACCTTCCACATCTTTTCCAGTTCTCCTTTGAGGCCCTAATATTTATCCAGCTTCTCATATTCCTTCTTTCTGTTTTACTGTCACTTGGCACTGCCACATCTATTATCATTGCTGTCTACTGATCCTTGTCTACTATCACAATGTCTAGTTGGCTAGCCAACACCTGCTTATCTGTCTGGATCTTGAAGTTCCACAGGATTTTAGCCCTTTCATTATCTCTCTGAGGTCTCTCACCTGGACTTAGGAAGACTTATGCTGTGCAGATATTCCTGTATACAATTCCTGCTACTTGGTTGTGGCGTTCGGTATACGCTGTTCCTGCTTGCATTTTGCATCCTGTCACTATGTGTTGGATGGTTTCTGAAGTTTCTTTGCATAGTCTGCACCTTGGGTCTTGTCTTGTGTGGTAGATTCCTGCTTCTATGGATCTGGTACTTAGTGCTTGCTCTTGTGCCGCTATGATTAGTGCCTCTGTGTTGTCTCAGAGTCCAGCTTTCTCCAGCCATTGGTAGAGTATCTGATAACTGACAAGGCATATGTATTTAAGGCGTGGATTTTATTCTTCCAATTGAGCTGGCTCTTCAGGACCTGTTTTACCCTTTGATGGTATTTGGATGTTGCTGCTTTTCTTGCCTCCTCATCATGGTTACTGTATCCCTGTGGGATGCAGAGGTACTTGTATCATGTCTGTACATCTGCTATGTGCCCTGCTGGGTAATTCCACTCCATCAGTCTTGACTACCTTGCCTATCTTTATTACCAACTGGCCGCACTTCTCCAGTCCAAAGGACTTCCCAATGTCTTCACTGTAGATCCTTGTCAGGTGGATCAGTGAATTGATATTCTCGTTCATTTTTCGCATACAGCTTGATGTTATTCATGTAGAAGAGGTGGCTGATGATGCTTCCACTCTTGAACTTGTATCCATAGCCTGACTCTGTAATTATCTGACTGAGGAGGTTCAAGCTTATGCAGAACAGCAATGGGCACAGTGCATCACCTTCATATATGCCACATTTGATGGTCAATTGTGCTAGTTGTCTTAAGTTGACTTCCAATGTTGTTCTCCATTGCCCCATTGAGTTTCTGAGAAAAGTTCTTAACCCCTTCACCCCTGGAGCTTTTTTCGTTTTTTCGTTATCGTTTTTCGCTCCCCTCCTTCCCAGAGCCATAACTTTTTTATTTTTCCGTCAATATGGCCATGTGAGGGCTTGTTTTTTGCGGCACAAGTTGCACTTTTCAATGACATCATTGGTTTTAGCATGTCGTGTACTAGAAAATGGGAAAAAAAATCCAAGTGCGGTGAAATTGCAAAAAAAGTGCAATCTCACACTTGTTTTTTGTTTGGCTTTTTTGCTAGGTTCACTAAATGCTAAAACAAACCTGCCATTATGATTCTCCAGGTCATTACGAGTTCATAGACACCAAACATGTCTAGGTTCTCTTTTATATAAGTGGTAAAAATAAATTCCAAAGTTTGCTAAAAAAAAAAAAAAATTGCGCCATTTTCCGATACCCGTAGCGTCTCCAATTTTCATGATCTGGGGTGGGGTGAGGGCTTATTTTTTGCGTGCTGAGCTGGTGTTTTTAATGATACCATTTTGGTGCAGATACGTTCTTTTTATCGCCCGTTATTGCATTTTAATGCAATGTTGCGGAGACCAAAAAACATAATTTTGGCGTTTTGATTTTTTCTCTCGATACGCCATTTAGTGATCAGGTTAATCCTTTGTTTTTTTTGATAGATTGGGCGATTCTGAAAGCGGCGATACCAAATATGTGTACATTTGATTTTTTTTAATTGTTTTATTTTGATTGGGGCGAAAGGGGGGTGATTTGAACTTTTATATATTTTTTATTTTTTTTATATTTTTAAACACTTTTTTTTTTAATTTTGGCATGCTTCAATAGCCTCCATAGGAGGCTAGAAGCATGCACTACACGATCGCCTCTGCTACATAGAGGTGAAGCACAGATCACCTCTATATAGCAGAAATGCAGGGTTGTTTTGAATGCCGACCACAGGGTGGCGCTCAAAGCAATCGGCCATCAACAACCATAGAGGTCTCAAGGAGACCTCTGGTTGTTATGGCAATGCACCGATGAACCCCGATCATGTGACGGGGTCAGCGGTGCGAGCAGCACCGGCCGCGCAGCCGGGAGCGCTAGTTAAATGCCACTGTCAGCGTTTGACAGCGGCATTTAACTAGTTAATGGGCATGGGCGGATCGCGATTCCACTCGCGCTCATTGCGCGCACATGTCAGCTGTACAAAACAGCTGACATGTCGCGGCTTTGAGGTGAGCTCACCGCCGGAGCCCACCTTAAAGCGGGGGAGTCATAGGCTTTCCTGTAGTCAATCCAGGCTGTGCTGAGATTGGATTGTCTGGATCGTGAGTCCTGAGCGACTGCTCTATCTTCTAGGAGCTGGTGCTTAGAGCCTCTGGTGTTAGTCTCAATGCCTTTCTGAGCTAGATACAGTACATGTACTGGTTCATATGGTTCTGTAGCTTGGTGGCTATGATGCCTGACAGGAGTTTCCATGTTGTTGTAAGGAAGGTTATTGGGCGGTAGTTGGATGGAACTGTTCCTTTGTGAGGATCCTTCATGATCAGCACTGTTCTTCCTTGTGTTATCCAAGCTGGGTGGTGGCCTGCTTCTAGCAGTTGGATCATCTGCTTTGCCATGCATTCATGTACCCCTGTTAATTTCTTTAGCCAGTAGGTGTGGATCATGTCTGGGCCAGGTGCTGTCCAGCTCTTCATGTTCTTAACCCACTGTTGGATGTCTGCTTCTGTAATGATGACTGGTTCTTGCTCTAGGTGGTTGCTGTGTTTCATTCTCAGAACTTGCAGCCACATTGCACTGGTGTTGTGTGTTTTCTCCTTCTCCCATATGTTCCTCCAGTATTGTTCAGTTTCTGCTATTGGTGGAGTTGCTGCCTGTGTGCTATTACTCTGTAGTTGGAAGTACACCTTGGATGGTTCTTTGGAGAACAGGGCATTTATCTTCTTGGCCTCAGCTTCTCTAGTGTATCTCCCAAGTCTTGCAGTGAGCGCTGTGAGCCTTTGTTTAGCAGTCTCTAGGGTTTCAGCTGGGGTCAGGCCTTTGTACTTGTCCAGCTTGGTGTTATTCTTGATCTTTATACCCTTCTGTATTTCTGTTAGTTGGCAGACTTCCCTTCGTGTCATCGTGATCTGTCTCCAGTCTTCTTTTCCAAGGGGGGCAAGTACATCTGTTGTTCTTGCAGGTTGTATAGCCAAGCATTTCCATGATTGCTGAGGCAGTAGCATAGATAAGTTTATTAGTTTGAGTTATGGTGGTGGTAGATATTGATGCAAGTGCTCTATTGGCATCTTCTAGCATACTATCTGGTGGTGTTTCTTTGCTGAGCCTTGGCAGTCGATCTCTGGTATTAACCCATTATCTACCAATGTCCTTTTTTTGGGACGCCTAATCTTTAGCTTCTAGCAACTAAGATTTTATAATTTTTATAATTAGGTCCAATTTTTTGTGTTGTGTTTGTAAAATGAATGTCTTCAAAATAGGAAATCATGTCATTGTCATTTTTAATTGAATATTGGGACGCCCTTTTCTTTTGAAAACTTACTTGTAAAAATTTTAATTTGGCAAGTAATGGGTTAATGGTATTTAGTCTATCTAAGATCTTCTGTTTCAGATAAGCTGCAGTGCTTGGATCAAGATCTTCAGGGGGTTGCACATGTTGTTCTTCCAGGTCTTCATGTGGGGTTGATCTGCAGTGGGGTTGATCTGCAGTTCTGTTGATCCATCTCAAGTTGTGATAATATCCTTCTCTTTATGATATTGAAACGTTGGGTGACTAGTTGTTTCTCAGTTAGTGGACATGCAGGTCTAGTATCCATCCAGAGTTTCCTCATACGCTTCATCTATCCTGCTGTTATAGTAGTATTTCATCAGATCCAGGTGCTCTTGCCTTGTCCATGTATGGTTTGTTCCAGCAGCCCATTTATCATCAGATTGTTCTGGTTCCTCAACATTTAACGCGGACCTTGTTAATCCGGGTGACGTCTGAGCTGGCATGACTCTCTTTGTTCATGACACTCTCATGTTTATTGAGATAGGCACTATAGTGTTAGTAGTCTTGCCCAAGCACCACTACTGGTATATTATTTATAGCAGGACAGAGCCAGGATTTGAACCCCAGTCTCCCACATTGGTGGTTGTGCGCTTTAAGGAAGGTATTATAGTGTTAGGCGCCATGCTATACAATTTATTTAATTTATTTTTCCACACAGAGCTGTGATTTGAACCCCTGTCTCGCACGTCGTAGGCTGTGTATATATATATATATATATATATATATATATATATATATATATACTGTATATATATATACATATACTGTATATATATAGAGATATTTTCAGGGGTGGGGGAGGGGCAGTCAAAACCTTGCATCAGGGCCCATCAGATTCTAGTTACGTCACTGGAACAGTACATCTTATTATGGACATAACCAGTATACTTGTATATTGCATTGTACAGTATTGCAAGACAAGCCTCAACATGTCCATGTACTGATTCAGTAGCCTTAGTAACAATTTGTGTTTGTTAAGAATTCCTGACTAAATATCTCTCTCTTACTGATTAAACCAGGGACTGTCCAGGTAAAACGATATACGTAAACTTAAATGGAACTCACCATGAGAAATATGCTGATTCAGTTAAAGCCATGCTTTTAATGTACATGTAAATAACTTATTAATCCCTTTCTGGCTCATGACATACATTTACATCATGAGTGGGAAGTGACTTTTATTTACTGCTCAGGAGAACACTTGCAAGGCTATCTCCAATCCAGGAAATTTAACCACATAGATGTTGTGTTCAAAAGCGACTAGTGTTGAGCATTCCGATACCGCAAGTATCGGGTATCGGCCGATACTTGCGGGTATCGGAATTCCGATACCGAGATCCGATACTTTTGTGGTATCGGGTATCGGTATCGAAACAACATTAATGTAAAAATGTGTAAAAGAGAGAATTAAAATAAAAAATATTGCTATACTCACCTCTCCGACGCAGCCTGCACCTTACCGAGGGAAGCGGCAGAGTTCTTTGTTTAAAATTCGCGCTTTTCTTTCCTTTACGTGAAGTCCCGGCTTGTGATTGGTTGCGTCGCAGTCACATGGGCGACGCAACCAATCACAGCAAGCCGTGACGTAATTTCAGGTCCTTAAGGATTTTAAAATTACGTCCCGGCTTTGTGATTGGTTGCGTCGCAGTCACATGGGCGACGCAACCAATCACAGCAAGCCGTGACGTAATTTCAGGCCCTTAAGGATTTTAAAATTACGTCCCGGCTTTGTGATTGGTTGCGTCGCAGTCACATGGGCGACGCAACCAATCACAAGCCGTGACGTCACGGGAGGCTGGACACGCGCGCATTTTAAAATGCGCGCTTGTCCAGCCTCCCGTGACGTCCCGGCTTGTGATTGGTTGCGTCGCGGTCAACCAATCACAAGCCGGGAGGCTGGACACGCGCGCATTTTAAAATGTGCGCGTGTCCAGCCTCCCGGCTTGTGATTGGTTGACCGCGACGCAACCAATCACAAGCCGGGACGTCACGGGAGGCTGGACAAGCGCGCATTTTAAAATGCGCGCGTGTCCAGCCTCCCGGCTTGTGATTGGTTGACCGCGATGCAACCAATCACAAGCCGGGACGTCACGGGAGGCTGGACAAGCGCGCATTTTAAAATGCGCGCGTGTCCAGCCTCCCGTGACGTCACGGCTTGTGATTGGTTGCGTCGCCCATGTGACTGCGACGCAACCAATCACAAAGCCGGGACGTAATTTTAAAATCCTTAAGGACCTGAAATTACGTCACGGCTTGCTGTGATTGGTTGCGTCGCCCATGTGACTGCGACGCAACAAATCACAAAGCCGGGACTTCACGTAAGGAAAGAAAAGCGCGAATTTTAAGCAAACAACGCTGCCGGTTCCCTCGGAGAGGTGAGTATAGCAATATTTTTTATTTTAATTCTTTCTTTTACACATTAATATGGTTCCCAGGGCCTGAAGGAGAGTTTCCTCTCCTTCAGACCCTGGGAACCATCAGGAATACCGTCCGATACTTGAGTCCCATTGACTTGTATTGGTATCGGGTATCGGATTGGATCCGATACTTTGCCGGTATCGGCCGATACTTTCCGATACCGATACTTTCAAGTATCGGACGGTATCGCTCAACACTAAAAGCGACTGTTTCATCTATAAAGTCGACACTCCCTCTGTATCATTCCCTCTCCCCATGATCACAAGGTGCTATTGTTCGGCCGACAGCTATCTCACCAGACTTTGCCTTAAGGTACCTTCACACTAAACGATATCGCTAGCGATCCGTGACGTTGCAGCGTCCTGGCTAGCGATATCGTTTAGTTTGACACGCAGCAGCGATCAGGATCCTGCTGTGATATCGCTGGTCGTTGAACAAAGTTCAGAACTTTATTTGGTCGTCAGACCGGCGTTTATCGTCGTGTTTGACACCAAAAGCAACGATGCCAGCGATGTTTTACACTGGTAACCAGGGTAAATATCGAGTTACTAAGCGCAGGGCCGCGCTTAGTAACCTGATGTTTACCGTGGTTACCAGTGTAAAATGTAAAAAAAACAAACAGTACATACTCACCTTCGCATCCCCCGGCGTCCACTTCCCACACTGACTGAGCGCCGTAAAGTGAAAGTGAAAGTACAGCAGAGCGGTGACGTCACCGCTGTGCTGTTAGGGCCGGCGCTCAGTCAGTGCAGGGAAGCGGACGCCGGGGGACGCGAATGTGAGTATGTACTGTTTGTTTTTTTCACATTTTACGCTGGTAACCAGGGTAAACATTGGGTTACTAAGCGCGGCCCTGCGCTTAGCAACCCGATGTTTACCCTGGTTACCCGGGGACCTCGGCATCGTTGGTCACTGGAGAGCGGTCTGTGTGACAGCTCTCCAGCGACCAAACAGCGACGCTGCAGCGATCGGCATCGTTGTCGCTATCGCTGCAGCGTCGTTTAATGTGAAGGTACCTTTATTCATGAGAGCTCTTTCTGCCAAGTGCTCCTGTATCCGGTTACAAAACAGAAGGATTGGCAGACTGAAAATTGGAAATAGCAGATACTTATCTCCCCTGACATCATCTGTAGCAACCATGCCCATTTACCTGTTGTCCAAACAGTACTGACATGTTCGGCCGAGGTTAGGCTTATGTGTATGAGGGGCTTAATGCCAGGTTTACATTATGTTTTAAAGAAGACTTTTCCCCAAATATTTCACCTTTTTTTTAAAGTCCATGTGGGGTTTGACAATTTTCACAGGAGACATGTACTTCTTCTCCCAGTATGATGCTACAGTGCCTTGCGAAAGTATTCGGCTCCCTCCCTGGAACTTTTCAACTTCTTCCCACATATCGTGCTTCAAACATAAAGATACCAAATGTAAATTTTTGGTGAAGAATCAACAACAAGTGGAACACAATTGTGAAGTTGAACGAAATTTATTGGATATTTTACATTTTTGTGGAAAATCAAAAACTGAAAAGTGGGGTGTGCAATATTATTCGGCCCCTTTAACTTAATACTTTGTTCCGCCACCTTTTGCTGCGATTACACCTGAAAGTCACTTGGGGTATGTCTCTATCAGTTTTGTACATTGAGAGACTGAAATTCTTGCCCATTCTTCCTTGGCAAACAGCTCGAGCTCAGTGAGGTTTGATGGAGATCGTTCGTGAACAGGAGTTTTCAGCTCTTTCCACAGATTCTCGATTGGATTGAGGTCTGGACTTTGACTTGGCCATTCTAACACCTGGATACGTTTATTTGTGAACCATTCCATTGTAGATTTTGCTTTATGTTTGGATCATTGTCTTGTTGGAAGGCAAATCTCCATCCCAGTCTCAGGTCTTTTGCAGACTCAAACGGATTTTCTTCAAGAATGGTCCTGTATTTGGCTCCATTCATCTTCCCATCAATTTTATCCATCTTCCCTGTCCCTGCTAGAGAAAAGCAGGCCCAAACCATGATGCTGCCACCACCATGTTTGACAGTGGGGATGGTGTGTTCAGGGTGATGAGCTGTGTTGCCATTAAGCCAAACATATCATTTGGCATTCGATTTTGGTTTCCTCTGACCAGAGCACCTTCTTCCACATGTTTGGTGTGTCTCCCAGGTGGCTTGTTGCAAACTTTAAATAACACTTTTTATGGATATCTTTGAGAATGGCTTTCTTCTTGCCACTCTTCCATAAAGGCCAGATTTGTGCAGTGTACGACTGATTGTTGCCCTATGGACAGACTGTCCCACCTCAGCTGTAGATCTCTGCAGTTCATCCAGAGTGATCATGGGCCTCTTGGCTGCATCTCTGATCAGTCTTCTCCTTGTTTGAGATGAAAGTTTAGAGGGACCGCCGGGTCTTGGTAGATTTGCAGTGGTATGATACTCCTTCCATTTCAATATGATCGCTTGCACAGTGCTCCTTGGAATGTTTAAAGTTTTGGAAATCATTTTGTATCCAAATCCGGCTTTAAACTTCTCCACAACAGTATCACGGACCTGTCTTTTGTGTACCTTTGTCTTCATGATGCTCTCTGTGCTTCAAACAGAATCCTGAGACTATCACAGAGCAGGTGCATTTATACGGAGACTTGATTACACACAGGTGGATTATATTTATCATCATTAGGCATTTAGGACAACATTGGATCATTCAGAGATCCACAATGAACTTCTGGAGTGAGTTTGCTGCATTAAAAGTAAAGGGGCAAAATAATATTGCACACCCCACTTTTCAGTTTTTGAATTTCCACAAAAATTTCAAATAACCAATAAATTTCATTCAACTTCACAATTGTGTTACACTTGTTGTTGATTCTTCACCAAAAATTTACATTTCGTACCGTTATGTTTGAAGCATGATATGTGAGAAAAGGTTGAAAAGTTCCAGGGAGCCGAATACTTTCTCAAGGCACTGTATCAATCATAATCAGGTAGCAACACTCAAAAGAAATAACAAGCCCCCACCATAGTTTAGAGGAGATTTCTCAGTGTGTGACATATATGACAGACAGCCTGGTCTTTTGGTCCACTCTCCTGCATGAGTCAGTGTGAGAGGAGGGAAGTTCAGCTGAGTTAAGCTGTGTCACGTTACAAACCGTTCTATCACCTCTCCGCCTCTCATACTGCTGTCATCTCTGCTGTACTGGGCCTCCACCACACTGTCTGTCAAAGCTCAAAGTATCAGTATCACACTTATATCTGTTGTACTCAACTTGTAATGACTCTGCTGTGAGAGCAGAGCAGGGAGTTATTAAACCTCACACAGAAGAGAAGAATTGCAGAACAGGCAGGTTACTCCTGTGTGGCACGTAATAACAGGTCTGATGTCACTTCAGAGCCTGTAAAATTGGTCTGAGCACAACAGATGTGTGTGATTGCTGACACACTCAGTAACCAGGATAGTTTATAGAAGGGGTTTTAATGTGACACAGCTAAACTAAGCTGCATTGTTCTTCCCTCCACACTGACACATGCAGGAGGTTAGACCATGATCAGAACTTTATCATTACATCTCATACATTAATTTTTCTCTAAGCTATGGTGTAGTGTATTCTTTCCTTTCACTGTCGATGCCTGCTTATAATTGGTCATCATCATACAGGGAGAAGAAGTAGACACCCCCAGTTAAAATTTTCTGATAACACCTACTTAGACTTAAAAAAGTGTATTCATTAGGTTCCAAATACTTTGATTGCTAATATCTCTGCAACGGAAAAGCAAAACATAAAAAAAGAATGTTTTATTCTGCTCAGCAGCCACTATTACATTATATGTCCAGTTCAACATGAACAATTTGGTGAAAAGTCCTAATTAACCCCAAGTCAATGACTCAGACAGGGCTTCCGTCTAATGCCCTGAATAGAAAGCACATCTGCAGCCACTGACAGGTGTCTAAAACATGATATAAAATCACAGGATAACTTTATCTTACAGGTACATTGTTCCTGATAACCAGAAACAGCAAAGTAAAAAATTTTCCAACATCACGTACCACATAATATAGGTTTTACATCATCAGTTCATAACAGTGATTAACCTCTACACTTATCTTTAACTTCCATTTATGAATGTTACTAATATTAGACACATTAAAGGGCACCTGTCACCCCGTTTTTTCGGTATGAGATAAAAATACTGTTAAATAGGGCCTGAGCTGTGCATTGCAACAGTGTATTTTGTGGACCCCGATTCCCCACCTATGCTGCCGAAATACGTTACCAAAGTAGTCGTTTTCGCCTGTCAATCAGGCTGGTCTGGTCAAAAGGGCGTGGTGTCTTCCCCCAGATTTTGCTTAGTTTTCCATTGGTGGCGTAGTGGTGTGCGCATGCCCAAGGTCCCGAATCCTCTGCCAGGGAATTGAAAAGATCGCGATGTTCGTTATTTCATTGGTGATCGGTGGGCACGGCCATCTTCCTTTGGCCGCGCGTGCGCAGAAGCGGCGCTCTGCTGGCCGCGGCTTCAGGAAAATGGCCGCGGGCGTCCGCGCGGGCGCAGATGGAGCGATCTGTAATTCTCTGTCCTCTGATGTGATCGCACAGGGGGAAATAGGGGTATTCGGGGACCCTATCATACTCACCCGGTGTCCCTGGGTCCTCCTGCGTCTCCTCCTGTCAGCCGGCTTTTTCCTCGGGAAAGAAAATGGCGGGCGCATCTGCTGCCATCTGCCAGCCGGCAGGAGAGACGAGTTGGGGCTAAAATTAGGGTTAGGGCTAGGGTTAGGGCTAGGGTTGGGGCTAAATTTAGGGTTAGGGTTGGGGCTAAATTTAGGGTTAGGGCTAGAGTAAGGGCTAGGGTTAGGGTTAGGGTTAGGCTACTTTCACACTAGCGTCTTTTGTCTTCCATCGCAATGCGTCGTTGCAGAAAAAACACATCCTGCAAAAGTGCTTGCAGGATGCGTTTTTTCTCCATTGACTTGCATTAGCGACGCATTGCGACGGATTGCCACGTCTTTGGCGGACCGTCGGCACAAAAAAAGCTACATGTAACTTTTTTTGTGCAACGTGTCCGCCATTTCCAACCGCGCATGCGCGGCCGGAACTCCGCCCCCGCCTCCCCGCACCTCACAATGGGGCAGCGGATGCGTTGAAAAAACAGCATCCGCTGCACCCGTTGTGCGGCGCTTACAACGCTAGCGTCAGTACGTCGGCCCGACACACTGCGATGGGCCGAGTACGACGCTAGTGTGAAAGTAGCCTTAGGCTTCTTTCACACTTGCGTCGGTTTCGGGGCGGTCGCAATGCGTCGGCCCGACGTACCGACGCACGTTGTGAAAATTGTGCACAACGTGGGCAGCGGATGCAGTTTTTCAATGCATCCGCTGCTCAGTCTATGTCCTGAGGAGGAGGGGGCAGAGTTACGGCCACGCATGCGCGGAAATGGCGGACGCGACGTACAAAAAAAGGTTACATTGAACTTTTTTTGTGATGACGGTCCGCCAAAACACAACGGATTCAGTGCACGATGGACGCGACGTGTGGCCATCCGTCGGTAATACAAGTCTATGGGCAAAAAAGGCATCCTGTGGGCACATTTGCAGGATCCGTTTTTTGTCCAAAACGACGGATTGCGACGGATGCCACACGACGCAAGTGTGAAAGTAGCCTTAGGGTTAGGGTTGGGGCTAAAGTTAGGGCTAGGGTTAGGGTTAAATTTAGGGTTAGGGTTGGGGCTAAATTTAGGGTTAGGGTTAGGGCTAAAGTTAGGGTTAGGGCTAGGGTTGGGGCTGAAATTAGGGTTAGGGTTGGGGCTAAAGTTATGGTTAGGGTTGGGGCTAAAGTTAGGGTTAGGGTTGGGGCTAAAGTTAGGGTTAGAGTTGGGATTAGGGTTAGGGTTTGGATTAGGGTTGGTATTAGGGTTACGTTTGGGATTAGGGTTGGGATTAGGGTTACGTTTGGGATTAGGGTTGGGATTAGGGTTAGGGTTGGGATTAGGGTTAAGGTTAGGGTTGGGATTAGGGTTAGGGGTGTATTGAGATTAGGGTTAGGTTTGAGGTTAGGGTTGAGATTAGGGTTAGGGGTGTGTTGGATTTAGGGTTTTGATTAGGGTTATGGTTAGGGTTGAGATTAGGGCTGTTTTGGAGTTAGGGTTGTGATTAGGATTATGGATCGGGTTGAGATTAGGGTTAGGGGTGTGTTGGAGTTAGGGTTGTAGTTAGAATTGGGGGGTTTCCACTGTTTAGGTACATCAGGGGGTCTCCAAACACGACAGCCAATTTTGCGCTAAAAAAGTCAAATGGTGCTCCCTCCCTTCTGAGCTCTGCCGTGCGCCCAAACAGTGGTTTACCCCCACATATGGGGCATCAGCGTACTCGGGATAAATTGGACAACAACTTTTGGGGTCCAATTTCTCCTGTTACCCTTGTGAAAATAAAAACTTGGGGGCTAAAAATCTTTTTTGTGGGAAAAAAAAATATTTTTTTATATTCACTACTCTGCATTATAAACTTCTGTGAAGCACTTGAGCATTCAAAGTTCTCACCACATATCTAGATAAGTTCCTTAGGGGGTCTAGTTTCCAAAATTTGGTCACTTGTGGGGGGTTTCTGCTGTTTAGATACATCAGGGGCTCTGCAAACGCAACATAACACCCACAGACAATTCTATCAAAGTCTGAATTCCAAAATGGCGCTCCTTCTCTTCCGAGCTCTGCCGTGTGCCCAAACAGTGGTTTATCCCCACATATGGGGTACCAGCATACTCAGGACAAATTGGAGAACAAATATTGGCATCCAATTTCTCTTGTTACCCTTGTGAAAATAAAAACTTGGGGGCTAAAAAATCTTTTTTGTGGGAAAAAAAAATATTTTTTTATTTTCACTACTCTGCACTATAAACTTCTGTGAAGCACTTGGGCATTCAAAGTTCTCACCACATATCTAGATAAGTTCCTTGGGGGGTCTAGTTTCCAAAATGGGGTCACTTGTGGGGGGTTTCTACTGTTTAGGTACATCCGTGGCTCTGCAAACGCAACATAACGCCCACAGACCATTCTATCAAAGCCTGCATTCCAAAATGGCGCTCCTTCCCTTCCGAGCTCTGCCGTGCGCCCAAACAGTGGTTTACCCCCACATATTGGGTACCAGCATACTCAGGACAAATTGGACAATAACTTTTAGGGTCCAATTTCTCTTGTTACCCTTGTTAAAATAAAAATTTGGGGGCTAAAATATCTTTTTTGTGGGAAAAAAATATATTTTTTATTTTCACGACTCTGCATTATAAACTTCTGTGATGCACTTGGGCATTCAAAGTTCTCACTACACATCTAGATAAGTTCCATGGGGGGTCTAGTTTCAAAAATGGGGTCACTTTTGGGGGGTTTCTACTGTTTAGGCACATCAGGGGCTCTCCAAATGCGACATGGCGTCCGATCTCAATTCCAGTCAATTTTGCATTGAAAAGTCAAATGGCGTTCCTTTGCTTCCGAGCTCAGCAATGCGCCCAAACAGTGGTTTACCCCCACATATGGGGTGTCGGCGTACTCAGGACAAATTGTACAACAACTTCTGGGGTCCATTTTCTCCTGTTACCCTTGGTAAAATAAAAATTTGGAGGCAAAAAGATCATTTTTGTAGAAAAAATGTGATTTTTTTTATTTTCACGGCTCTACGTTATAAACTTCTGTGAAGCACCTGGGCTTTTAAAGTGCTCACCACACATCTAGATAAGTTCCTTAAGGGGTCTAGTTTCCAAAATGGTGTCATTTGTGGGGGGTTTCCACTGTTTAGGCACATCAGCGGCTCTCCAAACGTGACATGGCGTCCGATCTCAATTCCAGCCAATTCTACATTGAAAAAGTAAAACGGCACTCCTTCTCTTCCAAGCTCTGCGGTGCGCCCAAACAGTGGTTTACCCCCACATATGGGGTATCGACGTACTCAGGAGAAATTGCACAACAACTTTTGTGGTCTAATTTCTCCTGTTACCCTTGTGAAAATAAAAATTTGGGGGCAAAAAGATCATTTTTGTAGAAAAAATGCGATTTTTTATTTTCACTGCTCTACGTTATAAACTACTGTGAAGCACTTGGGGGTTCAAAGTGCTCACCACACATCTAGATAAGTTCCTTAAGGGGTCTAGTTTCCAAAATGGTATCACTTGTGGGGGGTTTCCACTGTTTAGGCACATCAGCGGCTCTCCAAACGCGACATGGCATCCGATCTCAATTCCAGCCAATTCTGCCTTGAAAAAGTCAAACGGTGCTCCTTCACTTCCAAGCTCTGCGGCAGGGCCGGCTCCAGGTTTTTGAGGGCCCCGGGCGAAAGAGTCTCAGTGGCCCCCCCCCCCCCTTTAACACATACCACGATTCATGATGCCCAGATACAGCAGAGAAATATAGGTAGAGTACAATGCCAGATTTCACTTCTTACATGAGTGATAGTTATTGTAAATTCTGCAGTGTATATATACAGGACAGGAGGAGTAGTACTGTGCAGTGTATATATACAGGAGGAGTGGTACTGTGTGGTGTATATATACAGGGGAGAGGTACTGTGCGGTGTATATATACAGGGGAGAGGTACTGTGCGGTGTATATATACAGGGGAGAGGTACTGTGCGGTGTATATATACAGGGGAGAGGTACTGTGCGGTGTATATATACAGGGGAGAGGTACTGTGCGGTGTATATATACAGGGGAGAGGTACTGTGCGGTGTATATATACAGGGGAGAGGTACTGTGCGGTGTATATATACAGGGGAGAGGTACTGCGCGGTGTATATATACAGGGGAGAGGTACTGTGCGGTGTATATACTTCAACAGCCGCCCAGCCCAGGCCCCCAGTACCTGTCCTGTATATATATTATATACACTGTATCTATACAGGCTGTGCTGGGGGCCTGGGCGGCTGCTGTAGTATATATATATATATCAGCTGCAGCCGCCCAGCCCATGGCCGCCCCAGGTCACCCAGACTGTCAGAATATACAGCGATATAGCATGTAGCATGGCACTCACTCAGGTGCCGGTAGCAGCTCCTCCAGTCCGGAATCTGCCTGTGCCTGATTAGTTCAGCACGGCAGTAGCCAGGAGAGCAGCAGAGCAGGAGAACTCTCGCTGGCTGTGTCCTTAACCCCTATGTGCCTGGCCCTGCACTGACTGAGAAGATGCTTGTGCCAGGCAGGGCAAATTGAAAGGGTAGAAAGGGTTAAAGCGGCCAGATGGATCTATGACTGCGTGAGTGGGCCCCCCTGTCTTGTCAGGGCCCCGGCACTTGCCCGGGTACGCCGGGTGCTGACGCCGGCCCTGCTCTGCGGTGCGCCCAAACAGTGGTTTACCTCCACATATGGGGTATCGACGTACTCAGGAGAAATTGCACAACAACTTTTGTGGTCTAATTTCTCCTGTTCCCCTTGTGAAAATAAGAATTTGTGGGCGAAAAAATCATTTTTGTGAAAACAAATGCGATTTTTTATTTTCATGGCTCTACGTTATAAACTTCTGTGAAGCACGTCGGGGTTCAAAGTGCTCACCACACATCTAGATAAGTTCCTTAAGGGGTCTAGTTTCCAAAATGGTGTCACTTGTGGGGGGTTTCCACTGTTTAGGCACATTAGGGGCTCTCCAAACGCGACATGGCGTCCGATCTCAATTCCAGCCAATTCTGCATTGAAACAGTCAAACGGCGCTCCTTCACTTCCAAGCTCTGCGGTGCGCCCAAACAGTGGTTTACCTCCACATATGGGGTATCGGCGTACTCAGGAGAAATTGCACAACAAAATTTGTGTTTAAATTTCTGTTTTTACACTTGTGAAAATTTAAAAAAATAGTTCTGAAGTAAAATGTTTGCAAAAAAAAGTTAAATGTTCATTTTTTTCTTCCACATTGTTTCAGTTCCTGTGAAGTACGTAAAGGGTTAATAAACTTCTTGAATGTGGTTTTGAGCAGCTTGAGGGGTGCAGTTTTTAGAATGGTGTCACACTTGGTTATTTTCTATCATATAGACCCCTCAAAATGACTTCAAAGGTGATGTGGTCCCTAAAAAAAACATGGTGTTGTAAAAATGAGAAATTGCTGGTCAACTTTTAACCCTTATAACTCCCTAACAAAAAAAAATTTTGTTTCCAAAATTGTGCTGATGTAAAGTAGACATGTGGGAAATGTTATTTATTAGCTATTTTTCATGACATATCTCTCTGATTTAAGGGCATACAAATACAAAGTTTGAAAATTACAAAATTTCAAAAATTTTCGCCATATTTCCATTTTTTTCATAAATAATCGCAAGTAATATCGAAGAAATGTTACCACTAACTTGAAGTACAATATGTCACGAAAAAACAATCTCAGAATCAGCGGGATCCGATAAAGCGTTCCAGAGTTATAACCTCTTAAATTGACAGTGGTCAGAATTGTAAAAATTGGCTCGGTCATTAAGTACCAAATTGTCTCTGTCACTAAGGCTACGTTCACACTTGCGTTGTGCGCCGCAGCGTCGGCGCCGCAGCGCACAACGCAAACAAAAACGCGGCAAAACGCACGCTAAAACGCTGCGTTTTGTGCCGCATGCGTCCTTTTTGACCGAAAGTTGGACGCAAAAAAAATGCAACTTGAAGCGTTTCTTGCGTCCAACGCTTGCGGCCATGCGGCGCAAAACGCAGCACAACGCATGTCCATGCGCCCCCATGTTAAATATAGGGGCGCATGACGCATGCGGCGCCGCTGCGGCGCCCGACGCTGCGGCGCTGACCGCAAATGTGAACGTAGCCTTAGGGGTTAAAGTAGCCCAGTAAACAAAACATAAATTTTGGTTCGATGGCAAGACAACGCTCTAGATTTCAATCCCTTTGAGAAACTGTGGTCAATTTTAAAAAGTGGATGGACAAACAAAAACACAAAAATTGTGATAAACTCTGATTAGAAAAGAATACATTGTCTTCAGCAGGGGCAAATGGTGCAATCTGGTTGCAAAGGGTGCGACAAAATCCGTGCAACGGGGGCCCGCCGCCACCAATTTGACCTGGATATGTGTACTTGGACTCACATTCTGGTGAAATGTATTGTGGCGCAGAAACCCTCTAGCTTCCTGTGTTGCAATACATGCCGCCCGTCAAATCAGAGGATGGCAATAAATGTTGGCTTGCTAGTGACACGTGACGCATGGCAGTGACATTATGCACTTCACATGCTGACACTCAAAAGTCAGCTGCCTGCTCCTGTGCCGACAACAAAAGAACACCACACAGTGTGGGAGCAGAGGATGGTGGGTATAATCATTAGTTTCTTTTTTAAATGTGCTGGAGAAGAACAGAAGGGACCCAGGATGGGGGACCTTATAGCAGAATAAGGGACATTATACCAGGATGGGGGACATAAAAACAGGAAGGGTCCCAGGATGGGGGAAAATGTTGTAGCATGGGACCAGGATGGTGGAGATTATTATAAGAAGCCAGGACAGGGATTTTTATTACATGGGGGCACATACAGTTGTGGCCAAAAGTATTGACACCCCTGCGATTCTGTCAGATAATACTCAGTTTCTTCTTGAAAATGATTGCAATCACAAATTCTTTGGTATTATTATCTTCATTTCATTTGTCTTAAATGAAAAAACACAAAAGAGAATGAAGCAAAAAGCAAAACATTGATCATTTCACACAAAACTACAAAAATGGGCCAGACAAAAGTATTGGCACCCTCAGCCTAATACTTGGTTGCACAACCTTTAGCCAAAATAACTGCGACCAACCGCTTCCGGTAACCATCAATGAGTTTCTTACAATGCTCTGCTGGAATTTTAGACCATTCTTCTTTGGCAAACTGCTCCAGGTCCCTGATATTTGAAGGGTGCCTTCTCCAAACTGCCATTTTTAGATCTCTCCACAGGTGTTCTATGGGATTCAGGTCTGGACTCATTGCTGGCCACCTAAGAAGTCTCCAGTGCTTTCTCTCAAACCATTCTCTAGTGCTTTTTGAAGTGTGTTTTTGGGTCATTGTCCTGCTGGAAGACCCATGACCTCTGAGGAAGACCCAGCTTTCTCATACTGGGCCCTACATTATGCTGCAAAATTTGTTGGTAGTCTTCAGACTTCATTATGCCATGCACACGGTCAAGCAGTCCAGTGCCAGAGGCAGCAAAGCAACCCCAAAACATCAGGGAACCTCTACCATGTTTGACTGTAGGGACCGTGTTCTTTTCTTTGAATGCCTCTTTTTTCTCCTGTAAACTCTATGTTAATGCCTTTGCCCAAAAAGCTCTACTTTTGTCTTATCTGACCAAAGAACATTCTTCCAAAACGTTTTAGGCTTTTTCAGGTAAGTTTTGGCAAACTCCAGCCTGGCTTTTTTATGTCTCGGGGTAAGAAGTGGGGTCTTCCTGGGTCTCCTACCATACAGTCCCTTTTCATTCAGACGCTGACAGACAGTACGGGTTGACACTGTTGTACCCTCGGACTGCAGGGCAGCTTGAACTTGTTTGCATGTTAGTCGAGGTTCTTTATCCAACATCCACACAATCTTGCGTTGAAATCTAGGGAGGTTAGCCACAGTGCCATGGGCTTTAAACTTCTTGATGACACTGCGCACGGTAGACACAGGAACATTTAGGTCTTTGGAGATGGACTTGTAGCCTTGAGATTGCTCATGCTTCCTCACAATTTGGTTTCTCAAGTCCTCAGACAGTTCTTTTTTTTCTCCATGCTCAATGTGGTACACACAAGGACACAGGACAGAGGTTGAGTCAACTTTAATCCATGTCAACTGGCTGCAAGTGTGATTTAGTTATTGCCTACAACTGTTAGGTGCCACAGGTAAGTTACAGGTGCTGTTAATTACACAAATTAGAGAAGCATCACATGATTTTTCGAACAGTGCCAATACTTTTGTCCACACCCTTTTTTATGTTTGGTGTGGAATTA
Organism: Ranitomeya variabilis; assembly: GCF_051348905.1. Taxonomy (NCBI): domain Eukaryota; kingdom Metazoa; phylum Chordata; class Amphibia; order Anura; family Dendrobatidae; genus Ranitomeya; species Ranitomeya variabilis. The sequence goes on from NC_135232.1 coordinate 1,023,271,100, forward strand.
TATCTAATTTGGCTTTAGGACAATTCTTTTTGTGTTTTTTCATTTAAGACAAATTAAATGAAGATAATAATAACAAAGAATTTGTGATTGCAATCATTTTCAGGAAGAAACTGAGTATTATCTGACAGAATTGCAGGGGTGTCAATACTTTTGGCCACAACTGTATGTCTTTATAGGATCTAAAACACCACAAGGGCTCATATATCTGACCAACATACAGGTGGGGGCCCAGGTCCAAATTTTTCACCAGGGCGCATCAGGCTCTAATTAAGTTGGGATTTAGCACAGAAGATGATATCCAACATGCCAAGTAGAAGGCCACGTTCACACTTTGCGGTGTGCTCTGCAGGTTAATCCCGCAGCGGAATTGATAAATCTGCAGGGCAAAACCGCTGCGGTTATCCCTGCAGATTTATCGCGGTTTGTTCCGCGGTTTCCGCTGCGGGATTACTCCTATACTATTGATGCTGCATATGCAGCAATATGCAGCATCAATAGTAATGTAAAAAATAATAAAAATTGGCTATACTCACCCTCCGATGTCCAGATCTCCTCGGTGCTGCAGGCGGCGGTGCCGACAAGGACCTTCGTGATGTCACGGTCATGTGACCGCGGCGTCATCACGGTCATGTGACCACGACGTCACCACAGGTCCTGCTCGCACAGCAAACCGAAGACCGAACGCCGCGGGCAGCGCTGAGAGGTGAGTATAGCATCATTTTTTATTTTAATTCTTTTTTTTACACCAAAATATGGTTCCCAGGGCCTGGAGGAGAGTCTCCTCTCCTCCACCCCGGGTACCATCGGCACATTATCCACTTAACTTCCCGCAACGTGGGCACAGCCCCATGCGGAAAGTGAGTGGATCAATGCATTTCTATGGGTGCAGAATCGCTGCGATTCTGCACCAAGAAGTGACATGCTCCTTTTTTTCCGCAGAAAAGCAGCGCGGCTTTTCCCGCGGAAATCCGCAGCGTGGGCACAGCGGGTTTTGTTTTCCATAGGGTAACATTGTACTGTACCCTGCATGAAAAACTGCTGCGGATCCGCAGTGTCAAATCCGCTGCGGATCCGCGGCAAAACCCGCAAAGTGTGAACATAGCCGAAAGGTAGAAGTCTTGACAAATAAAGGACAGCACTGTAAATATTGAGTCTTTGTGTGTGATATATTTGTTAATAAAAGTTGATACAACTTAGTAAATGCTTATAGTTGCACTTCATTAACCAGACAAACCTCGGAATAAAAGATCTAAAAAAAATACAACTGAAAAGTTCATGAAAACCCAAATTTGTGTCAGCCTGAAAACATTTGACCATGACTGTACTATTTTGATATATGACATCTGATAAAGATTATTGAATAATTGTATTATTACGCTGTTTGTATATGTGTGTTGGAAAAAAAACAGGAGACTAAATACTTTGAATTATTGAGGTCTTTATTTACTTTTCCCTGAAGTCAGGATGACTAGTACCAGTGTATTACACATACTGTGTCACTGGATCAGATAGAATTTGAAAGTTCTGCTTGGAAATAGCTCATGGTCATATAAATGAAGAATAACTATTTCCTGCCCCCTAGTGGACAGTTCATTTGGGACAACAAATTTTAGTAGTAACACACTAAACTGCTGTTAAAAGCAAAAATGTAAACAACAAGGCGAGGGCTATATGGCAATGTGTCACACAACAGCTATTCTTTGACAAATCATGAGACAAAATCATCTGTGCAACTTTTTTAGAGCTCTGATTTTGCTGTAAATAAAACCGAGAAAAATTCAAACTATCTCTTCAGAGAGGAAGAGGACTAGAACCCTAGTGCCACCTATAGGAAGTAGCGATCCTAAAAGTCAAACGACCCTTTAACGAGTCTTGCCATATGACTTACGATAAAAGTCAAATTGCAAATTGAAATTCTGGTTTGGCTTTTATCCTAAGTCATATAGCAAGACTCGTTAAAGAGTCGATATTGACTTTTAACATCACTGCTTCCAATAGGTGATGCTAGACTTCTAGTCCTCTTCCTTGCTGGAGATAATTTGCATATTTAATTTTCCAGAGGAGTATTCCACTGCCTATAAGTCTCCTTACACTGGCATGTTAGGCATGGCACTTTCCACAAGAAGAAACATTACCCCATAAAACAGACAAGTCGCATGCTAGTCCCTTTTTCATATGCCACTTACAGTGCCTACAAGTAGTATTCAACCCCCTGCAGATTTAGCAGGTTTACACATTTGGAATTAACTTGGCATTGTGACATTTGGACTGTAGATCAGCCTGGAAGTGTGAAATGCACTGCAGCAAAAAAGAATGTTATTTCTTTGTTTATTTTTTTTTTTTTAAATTGTGAAAAGTCTTTTCAGAGGGTCATTTATTATTCAACCCCTCAACCCACCAGAATTCTGTTTGGTTCCCCTAAAGTATTAAGAAGTAGTTCAGGCACAAAGAACAATGAGCTTCACATGTTTGGATTAATTATCTCTTTTTCCAGCCTTTTCTGACTATTTAAGACCCTCCCCAAACTTGTGAACAGCACTCATACATGGTCAACATGGGAAAGACAAAGGAGCATTCCAAGGCCATCAGAGACAAGATCGTGGAGGGTCACAAGGCTGGCAAGGGGTACAAAACCCTTTCCAAGGAGTTGGGCCTACCTGTCTCCACTGTTGGGAGCATCATCCGGAAGTGGAAGGCTTATGGAACTACTGTTAGCCTTCCACGGCCTGGACAGCCTTTGAAAGTTTCCTCCCGTGCCGAGGCCAGGCTTGTCCGAAGAGTCAAGGCTAACCCAAGGACAACAAGGAAGGAGCTCCGGGAAGATCTCATGGCAGTGGGGACATTGGTTTCAGTCAATACCATAAGTAACGTACTCCACCGCAATGGTCTCCGTTCCAGACGAGCCCGTAAGGTACCTTTATTTTCAAAGCGTCATGTCAAGGCTCGTCTACAGTTTGCTCATGATCACTTGGAGGACTCTGAGACTGACTGGTTCAAGGTTCTCTGGTCTGATGAGACCAAGATCGAGATCTTTGGTGCCTTCCCCTGGATCAACATGTTAGGGCATGTTAGGTTAGGCTATGGGTTGAACTAGATGGACTTACAGTCTTCTTTCAACCTTAATAACTATGTAACTATGTAACTATGTAACTATGTAACCACACACGTGACGTTTGGAGACTGGATGGCACTGCATATGACCCCAAGAATACCATCCCTACAGTCAAGCATGGTGGTGGCAGCATCATGCTGTGGGGCTGTTTCTCAGCCAAGGGGCCTGGCCATCTGGTCCGCATCCATGGGAAGATGGATAGCACGGCCTACCTGGAGATTTTGGCCAAGAACCTCCGCTCCTCCATCAAGGATCTTAAGATGGGTCGTCATTTCATCTTCCAACAAGACAACGACCCAAAGCACACAACCAAGAAAACCAAGGCCTGGTTCAAGAGGCAAAAAATCAAGGTGTTGCAGTGGCCTACTCAGTCTCCTGACCTTAACCCAATTGAAAACTTGTGGAAGGAGCTCAAGATTAAAGTCCACATGAGATACCCAAAGAACCTAGATAACTTGGAGAAGATCTGCATGGAGGAGTGGGCCAAGATAACTCCAGAGACCTGTGCCGGCCTGATCAGGTCTTATAAAAGACGATTATTAGCTGTAATTGCAAACAAAGGTTATTCCACAAAATATTAAACCTAGGGGTTGAATAATAATTGACCCACACTTTTATGTTTAAAATGTATAAAAATTTAACTGAGCAACAAAACTTTTTGGTTTGTAAGATTTATGCATCTGTTAATAAATCCTGCTCTTGTTTGAAGTTTGAAGGCTCTAACTTATTTGCATCTTATTAAACCTGCTAAATCTGCAGGGGGTTGAATACTACTTGTAGGCATTGTACATTCAAGCCTATGGCAACATCTGTGACTCTGTCACCAGTCACAATGCAAATCATTCCATCCTATGTTGCAGTACATCCCTGTGAATTCAGTGATGCATGACATATATTGCCATGTAAGGGGCCGAGTCGTCAAGCAGTATACATAAAACTGCTTACAAAATTTTCATCCAGGGCCATGGTCCCCTAAGCTGGCATCCTGTATAATGTCAAATCTGTGTCCCTCGTGATGGAGCCATGATCTGGCAGCTATCCTGTAGAGTGTTCCTGGCTGTGGATTTGTAAAGAGTCTCTGGTTCTTTGGATCTCTTGGCTCATCTGTTACAGAGGCATATCCCACTTATATAGCTCACAACTGTTGTCCTTTAAACCAGCATCCTGATGTCAAGATGAAGATGTGATGAGATTAACTAGCATTGTTTGACTATTTAATCAATTTGCATAGTTTTTACTACTCTGTTTTGCAAGTCAACAAGCCACAAGACCCACACAAAGGTCATTCAACATATTAATAATAATAATAATCTTTATTTATATAGCGCCAACATATTCCGCAGCGCTTTACAGTTTAACAGTTTCAAACAACAGTCATAGGTAACAATGTTAACAATACAGCAATAAAGCAAAATAAGACGACCCTGCTCGTGAGAGCTTACAATCTACAATGAGGTGGGGAGATACAAAGTACAGGTGTGTATTTACAATGATGTATTTACAATGATGGTCCAGCCATATTCAGGGGGTGGGGGTAGATGAGATAGTGAATGGGCTACACACACACACACAAACATAAAATGACTGATTAGGGAACGTGATAGGCCGCTCTGAACAAATGAGTTTTGAGTGAGCGCCTAAAGCTATGCAAGTTGTGGATGGTCCTAATATCTTGGGGTAGAGCATTCCAGAGGATTGGCGCAGCACGGGAGAAGTCTTGGAGTCGGGAGTGGGAGGTACGGATTAGTGCAGAGGTTAGTCGAAAGTCGTTTGCAGAGCGCAGCGGTCGGCTAGACCGATAGACAGAAATGAGGGAGGAGATGTAAGGGGGTGCTTCACTGTGGAGAGCTTTGTGGGTGAGAACAAGTACTTTGAATTGTATCCTGTAATGAATGGGCAGCCAGTGTAATGACTGGCGAAGAGCGGACACGTCCGAGTAACGATTAGCCAGATGGACGACCCTGGTTGCTGCATTAAGGATAGACTGGAGAGGGGAAAGTCGCGTGAGGGGGAGGCCAATTAAAAGAGAGTTGCAGTAGTCAAGGCGGGAGTGGATTAGGGCGACAGTGAGAGTTTTTGTTGTCTCCATGGTGAGAAAAGGGCGGATTCTAGAGATGTTCTTTAGGTGTAAGCGGCACGAGCGGGCAAGAGATTGTATGTGGGAGGTGAAGGAGAGATCGGAGTCAAACATGACACCCAGACAGCGTGCCTGCTGCCTAGGTGTTATTATGGTGCCACCCACGGAGAGGGAAATGTCAGATTTAGGGAGGTTAGTAGAAGGCGGGAGCAGAAGAAGTTCAGTTTTGGAGAGGTTGAGCTTCAGATAGAGAGCGGACATGATGTTAGAGACTGCAGACACAGTCAGTGGCGTTCTGTAGTACAGCGGGGGTAAGGTCAGGGGCTGACGTGTATAGTTGTGTGTCATCAGCGTAAAGATGGTACTGAAAGCCAAATCTGCTGATGGTCTGTCCAATTGGGGCCGTGTAGAGGGAGAAGAGAAGGGGGCCAAGGACTGAGCCCTGAGGTACCCCGACAGTGAGAGGAAGAGGAGATGAAGTGGAGCCGGAGAACAGAACACTGAAGGAGCGGTCAGAAAGATAGGAAGAGAACCAGGAGAGAGCAGTGTCCTTAATGCCTAGTGACCGGAGCCTAGAGAGTAGGAGAGGGTGGTCAACAGTGTCGAAAGCTGCAGAAAGATCGAGGAGAATGAGCAGAGAGTGGTCACCATTACATTTTGCTGTCAGAAGGTCATTGGTCACCTTGATGAGTGCAGTTTCTGTTGAATGTAGGGGGCAGAACCCGGACTGTGAAGGGTCTAGGAGGGAATGAGTGGAGAGGTAACGGGTAAGGCGGGAGTAGACTAGGCGCTCCAGGAGTTTTGAGATGAAGGGTAGATTGGAGACCGGTCTGTAGTTGTTTGCGCATGATGGGTCAAGGGTGGGTTTTTTTACTAATGGAGTAATGATAGAGTGTTTGAAGGAGGAGGGGAAAATGCCAGAGGAGAGGGAGAGATTAAAGATTGTAGTTAGGTGAGTTGTGACGACTGGAGAGAGAGACTGGAGGAGGTGTGAGGGAATGGGGTCGGTGGTGCATGTAGTCGGACGAGAAGAGGAGAGGAGCTTGGAGACTTCTTCTTCTGTGATGGGATCGAATGTGGAGAGTGAGCCAGGGGAGATGCAGGGAGGAATGGGAGTCATTGCACTTGGTGTCTGGGAGCGGATTTCCTGACGGATATTGTCTATTTTCTCTATAAAGTGGGAGGCCAGGTCATCAGCACAAATGTCTGTGATAGGGTCTTGTGCTTTTGGCCTGAGGAGGGAGTTAAATGTGTCAAAAAGTTTCTTGGGGTTGTTGGATAGTGATGAGATCAGAGTGGTGAAGTAGGTCTGTTTGGCAAGGTGAAGGGCAGAGTTATAGGTCCTTAACATAAATTTGAAGTGTAAGAAGTCTTCTGGGGTGCGAGTTTTCCTCCATAAGCGTTCAGCACACCTGGAGCATCGCTGGAGAAATCGGGTTTGCGATGTGAGCCAGGGCTGTTTCACTCTGTGTTTGGAGGTTCTGAGGGTGAGGGGAGCTACTTGGTCTAGGGTGCTTCTAAGAGTGTCATTGTAGTGATGTACAGCCAGATCAGGACCGGAACAAGAGGAGACTGGGGACAGTGATGAGTGTAAGGAGTCTGAAAGTGTGTGAGGATTAATAGCATGTAGATTTCTGAATGTGTGGTAGGTAGGAGAGTGCTGGGGTGGGCGAGGAATTGTGAGTGTGAAGGAGAGAATGTTGTGGTCAGAGAGGGGAAGTGGTGAGTTACCTAGGTGGGGAATTGAACAGAGCCGGACAAAGACCAGGTCCAGGGTGTTACCGTCTTTGTGTGTTTCAGAGGTTGAGAGCTGTGAGAGGCCGAGAGAAGTGGTTAGTGATAGAAGCTGGGATGCAGATGTGGACGTGGGGCTGTTAATGGGAATGTTGAAGTCTCCCAGGATAAGGGTTGGTAATTCGGAGGACATGAAGTGCGGCAGCCAGGCTGAGAAGTCGTCCAGGAAGTGGGTAGGTGAGCCTGGGGGCCGGTATATGACCGCTACTCTGAGGGAGAGGGGACGGAAGAGCCTGATGGTGTGGACCTCAAAAGAAGGGAACGAAAGTGAAGCAAACATCCATTGTTTAATGAAGCTGCATCACTGTATTGAAAAGATAGCAGACACTATGTTGTAGGAGTTGATATTAGAGGCAAATATTATCCATTCAAAAATATAAAAAATCAATGTTTAAGGCTAGTTTCACACTAGCATTTTGCTGAGCTGCGGAGGGCTGCAGATTTCCTCCATGAAGCCCCGCCCACGGCCGCACCTCTGCCGCTCAGCTCCGCCTACGTTCAGGTGAGGCTTGCGTACCTATCTTTAACAATAGGTACGCAGGTCGTGTGGATGTATGTGGATGCCTCCGCATGCGTCGTTTTGATGATGCAGCAACCCGCGTCGAACGAAGCTGGTTGGAATTTGTTTTTTTCTCTGCATCGCCAAAATGACGCATGCGGAGGCATCCACATACATCCACACGACCTGCGTACCTATTGTTAAAGATAGGTACGCAGGCTGCATCCAGATGTAGGCGGAGGTGCGGCCGTGGGCGGGGCTTCACGGAGGAAGTCCGCAGCCCTCCGCAGCTCAGCAAAACACTAGTGTGAAACTAGCCTTAGACTCATATGACAACAGTGTATTATTCTTGACCAACTGAATTCAAATGTCCACATATACAGTAGATAAGTCTATTCCTCCTGGTTTAAATATATTAACATTTTCATTCATTATTAATAAATTAAAAATAATAAAAAATGTAAAAATACGCAGGGAATACCCAGACATCATATTATGATTTAAATGACATTATATGTACAGTAAGTATCTGGAGAAATGCACAACGATAGACTCTAATATAAAGATGACAGCTGAAAATAAAAATAGAGTAATCAATACAGAACTTTGCATGGTAATAAAATAAAGTGCAAGTTCCTAAATATCTCAGTGGTTCTGTTATTTAGATATAATTATTATAAGTAAATCACATTAAAGTTGTCTGTTTAAAGTGTGCTATATTTTCTTGCTTACAGTTGTTTGAATGTGAAATCTGTATGTATCTCAGCTACCAACTCGGTCCTGACCTCCCCGGTGTCACAGCAAGTGCATGTCCAGGCATCCAGGGATGTGTTGGCACGTTTTCAGTTCCCGTGCAGTGGAACGCTTGATGCTCCTAGTGCGCAGTACCAGAACTCAGTGAGAGCCACCAATCGCGCATGCGCTCCACACTGGAAAGGGAGCCGAGTACAGAAGGGGCGGACCTATGCATGTATCGCACCAAGTACATGGCGATGTGTTAAGGGGCAGAACCTCACCTCAATTGCTCCTAAGTAACCTGTAATGGGAGTTGAGTAAATTATAATGTTGTATGAGATGTGACTGAAAGGATATTATGGAGTAAAGTGTATTAGTGGTGTCAGAATAAGTGAAAAGGAGTAAATGGTGTCAACCTGTTACTGTGTGAAAGGCACAGAGTGCATAAAGGTACAAACAGAAGAGACATAATGGTGATGAAATTGCATGAGATGTGTTGGTGATATGGGGGAGGGACGTGTTAAATCATTGGACATTGCATAAAGTGCTAGTGATGTGGAATAACTGCTGTGTATGAACAGTGACTTATCTATTATGTGTTGTTTGGGTAAATAAAGTGTGTGCTGGTAGTAATGGGGTACTGTTGAAGTGAACAAAATAAGTATTATAGAAAATGCAGGTGATTCTCACCAAATTAGAATATCATCAAAAAGTTCATTTATTTCAGTTCTTCAATGCAAAAAGTGAAACTCATATATTGTATAGAGTCATTACAAACAGAGTGATCTATTTCAATTGTTTATTTCTGTTAATGTTGATGATTATGGCTCACAGCCAATTTAAACCCAAAACTCATTATCTCAGTAAATTACAATAATTTATAACATCAGCTTGAAAAAATGATCTTAAAGTCCGATATATAAATTAGAATTAGCAAAAAAAAAACACCTGCAAAGTCTTCTTGAGCGATTAAAAAGGTCCTTTAGTCTGTTTCAGTAGGCTCCACAATTATGGGGAAGATTGCTGACTTGACAGATGTCCAGAAGGCAGTCATTGACACACTCCACAAGGAGGATAAGCCGCAAAAGATCATTGCTAAAGAAGCTGGCTGTTCACAGAGTGCTGTATCCAAGCATATTCATGGAAAATTGAGTGGAAGGAAAAAGTGTGGTAGAAAAAGATGCACTAACAACCGTGATAACCGCAGCCTTGAAAGGATTGTTTAGAAAAGGCCATTCAAAAATTTTGGAATAAATTTGGAGCAATTGCTTCAAGAGCCACTATACACAGACGTATCCAGGACATGGGCTATAAGTGTCGCATTCCTTGTGTCAAGCCATTCATGACAAATAGACAACGCCAGAAGCATCTTACTTGGGTCAAGAAGAAAAAGAACTGGACTGCTATTCCATGGTCCAAGGTGTTGTTTTCAGATGAAAGTAAATTTTACATTTCATTTGGAAATCAAGGTCCCAGATTCTGGAGGAAGAGTGGAGAGGCACACAATCCAAGATGCTTGAGGTCTAGTGTGAAGTTTCCATAATTAGTGATGGGGAACCATGTCATCTGGTGGAGGTCCACTGTGTATTATCAATACCAAAGTCAGCGCAGCTGTCTAGTAGGAAATTTTAGAGCACTTCATGCTTCCCTCTGTCAACAAGCTTTTTGGAGATGGAAATTCCATACTCCAGCAGGACGTGGCACCTGTCTACACTGCCAAAAGTACCAATAACTGGTTTAAAAACAACAGCATCACTGTGCTTGATTGGCCAGTAAACTCACCTGACCTTAACTCTATAGAGAATCTATGGAGCATTGTCAAGAGGAAAATGAGAGACACCAGACCCAACAATGCAGACAAGCTGAAGGCAGCTATCAAAGCAACCTGGGCTTTCATAACACCTCAGCAGTGCCACAGGATGATTGTCTCCATGCCACGCCGCATCGATGCAGTAATTGATGCAAAAGGAGCCCCGATCAAGTATTGAGTGCATTTACTGAACATACACTCCCTGACAGAAGTTATGTCGCATATTCATGTTATGTAAATAAAAGCTTTTAACCGGACGTTAAATTCATCCATTGGTTGTATAAATTATTCTTTTGAAAGCTGAAATGTGGTTTAGGTTAAGAAAATAAATTGGCATCAATGCAGAAATATTGATCACTTAATGAACACAGAATGGTCAGATTTTGGCAAGACAAAAGTTTTGTCGCCTGGTCATATAATGCCCCCAATCCTAGTTTATATCCTCAGCTGTGCTCCGTAAATGATCGGTTAATTAGTGTGTGTGTGTATAAAAAGAAACCTAGCACCCCAGACTTTCACTTGAACTGCAACTTGAGCTCTGACAACATGGCAAAAATCCACCCTGCGACCAAAGCCTGGATTATCAAGAGGTTGAAGACCAGATCCACTTTAGAGGTGGCTGGCACCTTACCTTTAAAGGGAACCTGTCACCCCGTTTTTTCAGTATGAGATAAAAATACCGTTAAATAGGGCCTGAGCTGTGCTTTACAATAGTGTATTTTTTGTCCCCTGATTCCCCACCTATGCTGCCGAAATACCTTACAAAAGTCGCCGTTTTCGCCTGTCAATCACGCTGGTCTGGTCAAAAGGGCGTGGTGAAATGGCTGTTTCTCCCCCACCTCTTGCTTATCTTCCCGGCATTGGTGTAGTGGTTCTCGCATGCGCAACAGCCGAAAAAGAGCGCGATCTGTGCTATTCCCCTGGTTATCGGTGGCGGCGGCCATCTTCCTGAGGCCGCGCGTGTGCAGATGGAGTGCTCTGCTTCCCGGGGCTTCAGAAAAATGGCTGCGGGATGCCATCTTCAGTAGAATTACACCACAGCAGCAGTGCAAATACTGCAGGAGACCTACTGGATCCAAAATATACCCAGAAAACAGTTAAATTTGGTGGTGGAAAGATCATGGTATGGGGTTACATTCAGTATGGGGGTGTGCAAAACATTTGCAAGGTGGAAGGCAATATCAATAGCCTAAAATATCAAGAAGTATTAGTTACCTCTTATATTCCAAATCATAAAAGGGGTCAAATTCTGCAGCAGGATGGTGCTCCATCTCATACATCCATCTCTACAACAAAGCTCCTCCAGGCAAAAAAGATCAAGGTGCTCAAGGACTGGCCAGCCCAGTCACCAGGCATGAACATCATTGAGCATGTTTGGGGTAGGATGAAAGAGGAAGCTTGGAAGACAAAACCAAAGAATCTAGATGAACTGTGGGAGGCATGTAAGACTGCATTCTTTGCTATTCCTGATGACTTCATTAATAAATTGTATGAATCATTGTTGATCCGCATGGATGCAGTCCTTCAAGCTCATGGAAGTCACACAAAATATTAAATATGACTCTAATAGCACCACAACTTCATTCACCAATGTTATGCAACATATATTTGTATTTTAAGTTAATTATTTGTTTGAATATCACATTACTTTCTGTGGGCGACAAAACTTTTGTCTTGCCAAAATCTGACTATTCTGTGTCCATTAACTGATCAATATTTCTGCATTGATGCCAATTTATTTTCTTAACCTAAACCACATTTCAGAGGGTTTCAGCTTTCAAAAGAATAATTTATACAGCCAATGGATGAATTTAACGTCATGTTATAAGCTTTTATTTACATAATATGGATAAGTGACATAACTTCTGTCAGGGAGTGTACATTTCAGTAGGCCAACATATCGGATTTTAAAATCATTTTTCAAGCTGGTGTTATAAAGTATACTAATTTACTGAGATAATTACTTTTGAGTTTTCATTGGCTGTAAGCTTTAATCATCAACATTAGAATATAGAAATATTGTAACAATATTATTACCTGCGCTAAGCTTTAAGGTACATTGATCAACATATACGTAGGAAAATTACCTGTTTGATGAGCATGTATAACAGGTCAGGTTTTTGAATGTAGAGAGTCTAAACGTCTAAACATATCAGGTGATATATGAGTGATTGAGTACTTGTGACCCTATTTTAAAAATCACTTATTGCTTCCCATTTTTAGCCCTTTCTTGCGAGCAGAACCTGACTCGTTTTATACGTCCATCAAACAGTCCCTCTCTACATTCAAAAACCTGACCTGTTATACATGCTCATCAAACAGGTAATTTTCCTACGTATATGTTGATCAATGTACCTTAAAGCTTAGCGCAGGTAGTAATATTGTTACAATATTTCTATATTCTATTCCCCCTTTTTTTCTCCTTTTGTGTGGTAAGGAGCAATACCCGCAGCTAGCCACATCCATCTCACGAGCGCCGCTATTTTTTGCAAATATATATATATTTTTCAATCATCAACATTAACAGAAATAAACACTTGAAATACTTTTTGTAATAACTTTATAATATATGAGCTTCACTTTTTGTATTGAAGAACTGAGATAATTAAAATTTTTGATGATATTCTAATTTTGCGAGAAGCACCTGTATATATACACTCACCGGCCACTTTATTAGGTACACCTGTCCAACTTCTTGTTAACACTTAATTTCTAATCAGCCAATCACATGGCGGCAACTCAGTGCATTTAGGCATGTAGACATGTTCAAGACAATCTCCTGCAGTTCAAACCGAGCATCAGTATGGGGAAGAAAGGTGATTTGAGTTCCTTTGAACGTGGCATGGTTGTTGGTGCCAGAAGGGCTGGTCTGAGTATTTCAGAAACTGCTGATCTACTGGGATTTTCACGCACAACCATCTCTAGGGTTTACAGAGAATAGTCCGAAAAAGAAAAAAAATCCAGTGAGCGGCAGTTCTGTGGGCGGAAATGCCTTGTTGATGCCAGAGGTCAGAGGAGAATGGGCAGACTGGTTCGAGCTGATAGAAAGGCAACAGTGACTCAAATCGCCACCCGTTACAACCAAGGTAGGCCTAAGAGCATCTCTGAACGCACAGTGCGTCGAACTTTGAGGCAGATGGGCTACAGCAGCAGAAGACCACACCGGGTACCACTCCTTTCAGCTAAGAACAGGAAACTGAGGCTACAATTTGTACAAGCTCATCGAAATTGGACAGTAGAAGATTGGAAAAACGTTGCTTGGTCTGATGAGTCTCGATTTCTGCTGCGACATTCGGATGGTAGGGTCAGAATTTGGCGTAAACAACATGAAAGCATGGATCCATCCTGCCTTGTATGGAGCATCTTTGGGATGTGCAGCCGACAAATCTGCGGCAACTGTGTGATGCCATCATGTCAATATGGACCAAAATCTCTGAGGAATGCTTCCAGCACCTTGTTCAATCTATGCCACGAAGAATTGAGGCAGTTCTGAAGGCAAAAGGGGGTCCAACCCGTTACTGGCATGGTGTACCTAATAAAGTGGCCGGTGAGTGTATATATATATATATATATATATATATATATATATATATATATATATATATATATATATATATATATGGTATTCATAAGTGATGGAAACAGGAGAAACTGAACAAAACATATGGTATATATATACTATATATATATATATATATAATTTTTAGAAAAAGATGAATGCTAATCTATCGCACTCAACTGTATAGGTTGTGTAAATTGGGCACAACTATGAATGTCTCTTAGTGGTATGCTGCCATTCCAGGCATCTGTGTAGGCAATTATTCCTTCCCAAATAATTTACTGTGTAAATAATGTCAAGAGATTTTTTTAAATGAAAAAATATTATAGTGGTTCCTGGCAGACGCTCAAGTCGACAAGAAGTCTTCATGAATGATGACAGTTATAAACATTTTCCTTTTGCTTAAAAAAAATAAAATCTATTAAAAAGTATAAATTTTCTCTTAAAATAGCACACAACGTGTTTTGGCTTGACAAATCTCTCAGCAGGGATTTTATATCTTTCCCTATTCCAATGGGTGGAGTTCCCCATATAAGGTGGTCTATAATAAGAGGGAAAAAACTCACATATATTTCTCAGCTAATAGTTGTTTCATTAATGTGTAGATGTACTACCCCGCTATTTATTCCACAATTTCAGAGTCACAATTTTATACTTGATTTATCAATGGATTTAATCTTATATCATTATCATTATTATTATGTCATTATTTTCATCCATGATCTACAAGATACTAATAGGTGCACTAAACATTCCAATATATATGTAAATTTATACATACAGTATATATATATATATATATATATATATATATATATATATATATATATATATATACACACACTGTATATATATATAATATATGTACAGAATATATATATATATATATATATATATATACATATATATATATCTGACAAGGGCAGGCACATTCAGCTTAGAGAGGCCATTGACAATGTCAATGGTCACTCTAAGCTATATATATATTGTAGTGCAGCGGTGGCACACTTAGGCAGTGATGAGGCAGTGACCCAGCAAAGTTCAAAGCAAAATGTCTCTTTAATGTTCAACTCACATAAACACAGCACACGATATCCTCTGGATCGCAGCCGGGCACATATCCTCTGGATTATAGTCACTAAGCACGCCAGTCCACCTCCTGAGACCAGTTACCGTGGGCGACTGCACCGCTGTGTATGCTGTGGGTGCCAGGCTTTTGAGCTGCCTTGGCCGTTTGGCTCCGTTGGCCAGTGTTGCCTCATACAGATGGAGCTCTGCCGAGCCTCCTGCTCTGTACTCCTGCCAACACCAGAATGACACTGACTCCGAACCTGACACACCCAATACCTATACTGCAGGGTTTTTAACTTGAATCTGTGGCCTTCAGCCACATGGAAAACCCGGCCAGGAATGAAACGGACTGCACGACTACCATCCTGTAGTTCATTTCAAAACTCAAAAGCCCAGCAGGTTTTCTTAAATCTGCCCTGGACAAATAGCTTGTCCAGGACTAACACTTACTTTTTATTTCGCATTGCAATCACAGCAATTCCTGATAGTGCAATGCACTTCCATGTCATCAATACGCTTCAGTGCGCATCCTGCAGGGAACATACGACTCCTACCTGTAACACCAGTCACTGCCTCACATACCCCCTCCCTCTGTTCAAAGCTGTGGGGTTGAACACTTGTCACCCCACATGGGCGCGTGACAGGGCATACACATAACCCTGTGACACCCCGCCCAACACTGTACTGAGAAACCAAACTAGGGACCGGAACCATCGGTTGACACAAGCATCCCTTCCCTTTTACGTTTCTCCTTGATACTTTGTTACATGACCACCCACCTACCCTTTCTCTGTTGCAGAAGACACGCCCACTTTCCTGACTAACAGTACATGTGGACCAGTTTTGGGTGGTCTCGACCTTGTTTATTTGGGGTTCACTAACCCCGCAGCTCATCCCATAACCTAAGTACCTGCCTTCGGGCACTTGGTACCATTTCCTCCGAACCCTTACTTGTGCCTTGGTGGCTATGTTCCGCTGAAACGCCGAGATCCACTCTGGCACTTCCAGGCACACATCCGTACCACATCGTACCCGAACCTGAGCCTCCCGATGCTGCTGTCTAGCGAAAGCTCTATCCATTTTACCCTGACCCCGGCCACATCCTTGGCCGACGCCAGAGGGTTCCTCGTGCGTACGTCCCTAGTTGCCTCCGCAACCACTCTTCCTGATTCCTCCAAGCTTTCTTTTTATACCTGCATCTATGCATGGGACCCTGGACCTGAGCTGTCCAGAACTTACCAGGGGACATTTCCAGCTCGGGTTTCAGTGGGGTCTCCACGACCTCTCCAGCCAATACCTCTAGGGGTAACCTATCGGGATTACACTCTGTCCCTAGGTTGGCGACCCCTATGGCAGGTATCCCTGACTTGGGATCTTCGGATTCTACATCACATTTACCTTGGGAGTTTTGTCCCTGGTCTCCCACAGGGACCAGAACAGGGGCAAATCTCTTCCTAACACAGTCCCATATGGAAGGGTCTGCACCACTCCCACCACATATTTAAAGTCCCCATATGGTGTAGAAATATTAACCTCCGTGGTCGGGTAATCCCAGATTTCCCCATAGATACCATCACCTCCACTTTCCGTCCTTTGGGTTGTCCCGGGCAACAAGGGAACCATAGACCAAAGTCACTAGGCTTCCCGAGTCCAGGAGAGCCTCTGATTGGTACACACAAGTACCTGGCACAGCAGGGGTTTGCTGTCAGCCATGCCTGTTGTGATCCGCTTTTTGGGCTCCCCTAGTGGTGGCTGGTGGTACTGGAGACTTGTGTGTTCTTTTCTGCCTCAGCTCACCTGCTTCCATCAGTTTTGGGAGTTCCCTATTTAGCCTTGCTCTCCAGTCACTTCCTTGCCGGTCATCATTGTAACCTGAGTCTTTCAGTTGCATGTTCCTGCTAGCAGTCTGCTGATCAGCTAAGTGGACTCTTGTCCTTTTTGTTTTGTATTTTTTGTCCAGTTTACAGTTTGTCATTTCCTGTTACTGGAAGCTCTTGTGGACTGAAATTGCCACTCCTGTTGTGAAATTGGATTCTGGGCTCCCCCGGTGGCCACTTGTGGAATTGTACTTGTGTGCATCATCCCCTCTGTTCACCTGCTCCTATCAGGATGTGGGAGTCGCTATATAACCTTGCTCCTCTGTCAGTTTCATGCCGGTCAACAATGTAATCAGAAGCCTTTCTGTGCATGTTCCTGCTACTAGACAACTCCCAGCTAAGTTGGACTTTTGTCCTTGTGTGTTTTTGCATTTTGTTCCTGTTCACAGCTGCTGTTTCGTTACTGTGTCTGGAAAGCTCTTGTGAGCGGAAATTGCCACTCTGGTGTTATGAGTTAATGCTAGAGTCTTAAAGTAATTTCTGGATGGTGTTTTGATAGGGTTTTCTGCTGACCATGAAAGTGCCCTTTCTGTCTTCTTGCTATCTAGTAAGCGGACCTCGATTTTTGCTAAACCTATTTTCCTACTACGTTTGTCATTTCATCTAAAATCACCGCCAATATATGTGGGGGCCTCTGTCTGCCTTTTGGGAAAATTTCTCTAGAGGTGAGCCAGGACTGTCTTTTCCTCTGCTAGGATTAGGTAGTTCTCCGGCTGGCGCTGGGCATCTAGGGATAAAAAAACGTAGGCATGCTACCCGGCCACTTCTAGTTGTGCGGCAGGTTTAGTTCATGGTCAGTATAGTTTCCATCTTCCAAGAGCTAGTTCTCATATATGCTGGGCTATGTTCTCTCGCCATTGAGAATCATGACACACTCCTGTGTCATGAGTTGACACAGGAGTCTTAAAGTAATTTCAGGATGGGTTTTTGAAAGGGTTTTTCAGCTGACCGTGAAGTCCTCTTTTGTATCCTTCCTCTATCTAGTAAGTGGACCTCGCTTTGCTAAATCTACCTTCATACTGTGTATGTCTTTTCCTCTGAACTCACCGTTAATATATGTGGGGGCTACTATCATCTTTGGGGAATTTCACTAGAGGTAAGCCAGGTCTGTTCCTTCCTCTTCCAGGCGTAGTTAGTTCTCCGGCTGGCGCGTGGCATCTAGGCAGCCGTAGGAATGCTTCCTGGCTACTGTTAGTTGTGTGGTAGATTTAGGTCACGGTCAGCTTGAGTTTCCATCACCCGAGGGCTAGTCTGTTATTTTGTGTTTCTGATGTTCCCATGCCATTGGGGAATCATGACAGTATGACCGGCCACTGTTAAAGTAATTGGCAGAAGAAAGGAGAGTAAAAGAAGTCTGTAGATTTTTTTTTTTTTTTTTTTTCCTCACATGTTTGCTACTTAGTTGGCTCAGTTGTATTTCTGCTCTATTTACAGCCTTGCCTTTCTCTCCTTCTAATCCTTGAATGGCTCTGATCTCTCCGGTTTAAGGATGGACTCTCAGAGTTTGGCTGCAGGTTTAAATAATCTTGCTACGAAGGTTCAGAATTTACAAGATTATGTTATACGTACTCCTATTTCTGAACCTAAGATTCCTACACCAGAGGTATTTTCCGGAGATAGATCTCGGTTTCTGAATTTCAAATGTAATTGTAAATTATTCCTTTCTCTCAGACCTCACTCCTCTGGAGATCCTGTTCAGCAGGTTAAGATTGTGATTTCTTTGCTGCGAGGTGACCCTCAAAATTGGGCATTTTCATTGACACCAGGGGATCCTGCGTTGCTCAATGTGGATGCGTTTTTTCTGGCTTTAGGGTTGCTGTATGAGGAACCTAATTTGGAGATTCAAGCTGAAAAAGCTTTAATAGCCCTGTCTCAAGGGCAAGATGAAGCTGAGATATACTGCCAAAAATTTCGTAAATGGTCTGTGCTTACTCAGTGGAATGAGTGTGCCCTAGCGGCAATTTTCAGAGAAGGCCTTTCTGATGCCGTTAAGGATGTCATGGTGGGGTTTCCTACGCCCACAGGTCTGAATGAGTCCATCACAATGGCGATTCAGATTGATCGGCGTTTGCGGGAGCGCAAACCCGTGCACCATTTGGCGGTATCTTCTGAAGGGACGCCAGAGAAAATGCAATGTGACAGAATTCTGTCAAGAAGCGAGCGGCAGAATTATAGGCGCAAAAATGGCTTGTGCTTCTACTGTGGTGATTCCGCGCATGTTATATCAGCATGCTCTAAACGTACTAGGAAGGTTGACAAGTCTGTTTCTATTGGCACTTTACAGTCTAAATTTCTTCTGTCTGTAACTCTGATTTGTTCATTATCAGTTATTACCGTGGATGCCTATGTGGACTCTGGCGCCGCTCTGAGTCTCATGGATTGGTCCTTCGCCAGGCGCTGTGGGTTTGATTTGGAGCCTCTGGAAGTTCCTATACCTCTGAAGGGTATTGATTCTACACCTCTGGCTTGTAATAGACCACAGTTCTGGACGCAAGTGACTATGCGTATGACTCCAGACCATCAGGAGATGATTCGCTTCCTCGTGTTGCATAATTTACATGATGTGTTAGTGCTTGGATTACCATGGTTGCAATCTCATAACCCAGTACTGGACTGGAAAACTATGTCTGTGTTAAGCTGGGGATGTCGGGGGGCTCATGGGGACATACCTTTGGTTTCTATCTCGTCATCTACTCCCTCTGAGGTTCCGGCATTTTTGTCGGATTTTGGGGATATTTTTGAAGAGCCTAAAATTGGTTCTCTCCCTCCCCACAGAGAGTGTGATTGTGCCATAGATCTGATTCCAGGCAGTAAATTTCCAAAGGGTCGTTTGTTTAACCTATCTGTACCTGAGCATGCTGCCATGCGAGAGTATGTTAAGGAGTCCCTGGAAAAGGGACATATTCGTCCTTCTTCATCACCTTTAGGAGCTGGGTTTTTCTTTGTCTCTAAAAAGGATGGCTCGCTGAGGCCTTGTATTGATTATCGACTCCTGAATAAAATTACTGTCAAATATCAGTATCCGTTGCCGCTGCTTACTGATTTGTTTGCTCGCATAAGGGGGGCTAAGTGGTTCTCCAAGATTGATCTCTGTGGGGCGTATAATTTGGTGCGAATTAAGCAAGGGGATGAGTGGAAAACCGCATTTAATACGCCTGAGGGCCACTTTGAGTATTTAGTAATGCCTTTCAGCCTTTCTAATGCACCTTCAGTTTTTCAGTCCTTTATGCATGATATTTTCCGTGAATATCTGGATAAATTTATGATTGTGTATTTGGACGATATTTTGATTTTTTCGGAGGACTGGGAGTCTCATGTTCAGCAGGTCAGGAGGGTTTTTCAGGTCTTGCGGGAGAATTCTCTGTGTGTAAAGGGTTCTAAGTGTGTTTTTGGGGTTCAAAAGATTTCCTTTTTGGGGTACATTTTTTCCCCTTCTTCTGTTGAGATGGACCCTGTCAAGGTTCGGGCTATTTGTGACTGGACGCAGCCTACTTCTCTAAAGGGTCTTCAGAAGTTCTTGGGCTTTGCTAATTTTTATCGTCGATTTATAACTGGTTTTTCTGGTGTTGCTAAGCCTCTTACGGATTTGACTAAGAAGGGTGCTGATGTTGCCAATTGGTCCTCTGCCGCTGTGGAGGCCTTTCGGGAACTTAAGCGCCGCTTTTCGTCTGCCCCTGTGTTGCGCCAGCCTGATGTCTCTCTCCCCTTTCAGGTTGAGGTCGATGCTTCCGAGATCGGAGCGGGGGCGGTTTTGTCGCAGAAAAGTTCCGATTGCTCAGTGATGAGACCTTGTGCGTTCTTTTCTCGAAAATTTTCTGCCGCCGAAAGAAATTATGATGTCGGTAATTGGGAGCTTTTGGCCATGAAGTGGGCATTTGAGGAGTGGCGTCATTGGCTTGAGGGTGCTAGACATCAGGTGGTGGTTTTGACTGATCACAAGAATCTGATTTATCTTGAGTCTGCCAGGCGCCTGAATCCTAGACAGGCGCGCTGGTCGTTGTTTTTCTCTCGGTTTAATTTTGTGGTCTCATATCTACCAGGTTCTAAGAATGTGAAGGCAGATGCCCTTTCTAGGAGTTTTGAGCCTGATTCCCCTGGTGATTCGGAACCTACAGGTATCCTTAAGGATGGGGTGATATTATCCGCTATTTCCCCAGATCTGCGACGTGCTTTGCAAGAGTTTCAGGCGGATAGACCTGATCGCTGTCCACCTGGTAGACTGTTTGTTCCTGATGATTGGACCAGTAGAGTCATCTCGGAGGTTCATTCTTCTACGCTGGCGGGTCATCCTGGAATTTTTGGTACCAGGGATTTGGTGGCTAGATCCTTCTGGTGGCCATCTCTGTCTCGAGATGTGCGTGTTTTTGTGCAGTCTTGTGATGTGTGTGCTCGGGCCAAGCCTTGTTGTTCTAGGGCTAGCGGGTTGTTGTTGCCCTTGCCTATTCCGAAGAGGCCTTGGACGCACATCTCGATGGACTTTATTTCTGATCTTCCTGTCTCTCAGAGGATGTCTGTTATCTGGGTGGTGTGTGACCGTTTTTCTAAGATGGTTCATTTGGTGCCATTGCCGAAGTTGCCTTCCTCGTCTGAGTTGGTTCCTTTGTTTTTTCAAAATGTGGTTCGCTTGCATGGTATTCCTGAAAATATCGTTTCTGATAGGGGTACCCAGTTCGTTTCTAGATTTTGGCGGGCATTCTGTGCCAGGTTGGGCATTGATTTGTCTTTTTCGTCTGCCTTCCATCCTCAGACTAATGGCCAGACGGAGCGAACTAATCAGACTTTGGAGACGTATTTGAGGTGTTTTGTGTCTGCGGATCAGGATGATTGGGTTGCCTTTTTGCCGTTGGCGGAGTTTGCTCTTAATAATCGGGCTGGTTCGGCCACTTTGGTTTCCCCTTTCTTTTGCAATTCGGGGTTTCATCCCCGTTTTTCTTCTGGTCAGGCGGAGTCTTCGGATTGTCCTGGAGTGGATGCTGTGGTGGATCGGTTGTATCGGATTTGGGAACAAGTGGTGGACAATTTGAATTTGTCCCAGGAGAGGACTCAGCGGTTTGCTAACCGCCAGCGTCGGGTTGGTCCTCGCCTTCGTGTTGGGGACTTGGTGTGGTTGTCTTCCCGTTTTGTCCCAATGAGGGTTTCTTCTCCTAAATTTAAGCCTCGGTTCATCGGTCCCTATAGGATTTTGGAGATTATTAACTCTGTTTCCTTTCGTTTGGACCTCCCGGCATCTTTCGCTATCCATAATGTGTTCCATCGGTCGTTTTTGCGGAGATACGAGGTGCCGGTGGTTCCTTCTGCTGAGCCTCCTGCTCCTGTGCTGGTTGAGGGTGAATTGGAGTACGTTATAGAGAAGATCTTGGACTCCCGTATTTCCAGGCGGAGACTCCAGTATCTGGTTAAATGGAAGGGCTATGGTCAGGAAGATAATTCTTGGGTAACTGCCTCTGATGTTCATGCCTCGGATTTGGTTCGTGCCTTTCATAGGGCTCATCCAGGTCGCCCTGGCGGTTCTTGTGAGGGTTCGGTGCCCCCTCCTTAAGGGGGGAGTACTGTTGTGATCCGCTTTTTGGGCTCCCCTAGTGGTGGCTGGTGGTACTGGAGACTTGTGTGTTCTTTTCTGCCTCAGCTCACCTGCTTCCATCAGTTTTGGGAGTTCCCTATTTAGCCTTGCTCTCCAGTCACTTCCTTGCCGGTCATCATTGTAACCTGAGTCTTTCAGTTGCATGTTCCTGCTACCAGTCTGCTGATCAGCTAAGTGGACTCTTGTCCTTTTTGTTTTGTATTTTTTGTCCAGTTTACAGTTTGTCATTTCCTGTTACTGGAAGCTCTTGTGGACTGAAATTGCCACTCCTGTGTCATGAGTTGACACAGGAGTCTTAAAGTAATTTCAGGATGGGTTTTTGAAAGGGTTTTTCAGCTGACCGTGAAGTCCTCTTTTGTATCCTTCCTCTATCTAGTAAGTGGACCTCGCTTTGCTAAATCTACCTTCATACTGTGTATGTCTTTTCCTCTGAACTCACCGTTAATATATGTGGGGGCTACTATCATCTTTGGGGAATTTCACTAGAGGTAAGCCAGGTCTGTTCCTTCCTCTTCCAGGCGTAGTTAGTTCTCCGGCTGGCGCGTGGCATCTAGGCAGCCGTAGGAATGCTTCCTGGCTACTGTTAGTTGTGTGGTAGATTTAGGTCACGGTCAGCTTGAGTTTCCATCACCCGAGGGCTAGTCTGTTATTTTGTGTTTCTGATGTTCCCATGCCATTGGGGAATCATGACACATGCCTTTAGTTGTGGTACAGACTGGCTGGGCATACGTAGACATACTGCGAGTATACCCACAGTCCATGGGCTCAGATATCAGGGGACAGTTGACAACCACATGTCCAGGTCCCCGGCACTGCCAACACTTAATCGTTGTGGCATGGCTATACCTTGGAGCCGTGTTAGGGGAAACAGGATTTTTGTCACCCTCACCTTGGGTTACCCCCTCATCATGGGCTCGTTCCTGGTTAGCCCTAACAGTTGTTTGTGGACTTTTCCCATGCTCCTGAATGCCCAGGTCCTCTTGCCCCATGTAACGCTGCAAGGCGGCCGTCAGAGCCTTCACCAGCCGGTCGGCCACCACCCTCTCTACCATCTGGGCCAGGGTCAAAGTCTCAGGCTGGAGCCATTCCTCCACCATCTGCAATTAGTCATACTCCTGAGACCTGGTGAGACAAGTCTCTGCAAAGGACTACTGGTACACCCTCTGATCACTCCTTTACCCTAGGTCTCTTCTTGACACCGCTGATCGCCCCTCACCTTAGGGGTCTCCTATTTACACACCTGATGCTCCGGTTGCTGCCACTGAAACTGCAGTGCCTCTTGCTGCTGCAACTGCAGTGCCTCTTGCTGCTGCCGCTGAAACTGCAGAGCCTCTTGCTGATACTCCTACTGGAACTGCAGTGCCTCTTGCTGCTGCTGGTCCCACTGCAACTGCAGCACCTCTTGCTGCTGCTGAAACTGCAGCTCCTGCTGCTGCAACTGCAGCACGTGCTTCTGCTGCATGAGGACATCCTGCTTCAAAAGCTCCTTCATTTCTCAAGCAGACTTGCTCACCAACATTTAGCACTCTTTGGGGCATGCCTCAGTTCCCACTGCTCTGCATCCTCCAGCCATATGTAGTGCAGCGGTAGCACACTTATACAGTGATGAGGCAGTGACCCAGCAAAGTTCAAATCAAAACGTCTCTAATGTTCAACTTATATAAACAGCACACGATATCCTCCAGATCGCAGCCAGGCACATATCCTCTGGATTACAGTCACTAAACATGCCAGTTCACCTCTGACCAGTTGCCGTGGGCGACTGCACCATCATGTTAATCTCTCTTTACTCACAGCAATACACAGTAAACGATATCCTCTGGATCGCAGCCGGGAACCATATCCTCCAGTTTACAGTCACTAAACACACCAATCCACCTCCTGAGACCAGTTGCCATGGGTGACTGCACCGCTGCATACGCTGTGGGGTGCCAGGTTTTTCTGGTGCCAGGCTTTTCAGCTGCCTTGGCTGTTTGGCTCCGCTGGTCTGTGTTGCCTTACACAGGTGGGGCTCTATATAAAGAACTCTAGGCGCGGTACACATAAAAGATCATGTGGAGATCAATGTGCACCAATGGAATATTATGGTGGACAAATCAGAAATTAGACCAAAACCACAAAGAAAAAAAACAAAACGAAGTCCAATGATAGGATATATATAACAAAATTTATTAAAATATATAATAATGTGGTAGGGTGGAAACAGATACCAACAATAGGCACTATACCAGGGACATACAAAATAAAAATAAAAATGGCAAACCTAGATAATTAATTGATATAATTAAAGTGGAAATTCAACATCTGTATACATATCTATGTGAAAATACCATAGAATCAGTGAAATAAGTAATAATAATAATACACATAATAAACTAAGCAGGATACCAAAAGATGTATGGCTAGATAAAGTGCATGTGCATATTTGCTGGTGTGGCAAGAAAATAGATGGCACAAGAAAATGTTCAAAACATAACATAAACAGTGATCAAAGTGATGTAGGCGTGATATAGCCCATATACAATGAGATGGGCCCAAAAAAAAGGGGAGAAAAAAGGGGCCACCTGGTATTTACCTGCTGAGGATGGTGAAGTCCCTAGGATGTGCCTTGCCCTGACGCGCGTTTCGGCGTCTGCCTTCGTCAGGGGGTGACCCTCTTGCTCTCTGCTCCTGCCAACATCAGTCTAACACTGACTCTGAACCTGACACACCCAAACCCTATTCTGCAGGGTTTTTAACTTGAATCTGTGGTCTACTCTTCAGCCACATGGAAAACTTGGCTAGGAATGAAACAGACTGCATGACTACCATCCTGTAGATCGTTTCAAAACACAAAAACCCAGCAGGGTTTTCTTAAATCTGCCCTGGACAAATAGATTGTCCAGGACTAACACTTACTTTTTATTTCGCGTTGCAATCACAGCAATCTTTCCACAAGGCTGTCCATCTGCAGATGGTACACAGATGTCCTGAGTTGGACATGAACGGTGTTCCTTGGGTAGTCAGAATCTCCCTGGGCAGGCCCGTCTGGGAGAAAATATGGACTAGCTCTCGGGCTATATTCCTGGCTGAGGAGTTGCTCAGTGGTATCACCTCAGGGTACCATGTCGCATAGTCCATGATCACCAAGATGTATTTGTGGCCTCAGAAGGACTTAACTAAAGGTCCCACCAGGTCCATGGCAATCTGGTCAAAGGGGACCTCTATAATGGGTAATGGAACTATGGGACTGTGGAAGTAGGTTATGGGTGCAGTTAGCTGACAGGTAGGGTAGGATCGGCAGAAATTAAAAATGTCCCTGTAACACCCAGGCCAGTAGAGCCTCTAAAGGACTTGCTCTTGGGTTTTATCTATGCCTACATGACCACAAGACATGGGACCACCACCTCGTCCCGCAGACTATTCAAAGTGTGCTCCAGTATGTAGATAACATGAATAGTAATGCTGATAACCCAGGTCTACAAAAAATATTTTTTGTAATTGCAGCGCCCCAGAGTCCTGGTCGTTGCAGTACTGTGGCTCCGCCGCTAAGGGGGCTATGGTACGTTTGATGGCACTGAAGGAGTTCATCTGACCAGGTATCACATACACCAATACATTTCACAGTCTGGCCTCCAGGGGGAGCTATGGGTACTATTCATTAGGCCACTCCTCACATACTGGTAAAACTGGGGGTCAGGCAGGAAGTTAGGGAGAACGCTGACTGGGTTGGAACCAGGCAACACCTTGTGGCAGAGGGTGTTGCAGGGGAAGATTCGGTAGGGTCCCTGTCAGGGGTGGGATCCTGACAGAGGCCTGGCAAACAGAGAGAAAGCTACGGGACCGCGCCTGCACTTGATAGCGGCGGTGCCCTAAGAAAGGACAAGAAGCGAGATTTATTGTGCTGAGTGAGAAACGAGATCAAAGCAAGAAGGAGAATACCAGTGGGAGTCGTGCTGTAAGATCGAGGCAACATCCCACTGAGGCGTAAACAACCGGCGGCCGGAACGCCGAGGAGGTACAGAGCTCTAAGCCATACTTCAAACCAACGGCAGGACAGTCAGTCACAGGCGGGCTGTCTCACTTAAATCACCTACGCAGACATAGGGGGCAACCTTTGGAGAGGGGCGACTCTAGGGTCCCGGAAGAGCTCCGAGCCTACCCGTCATACGGGTGCGTCCCAACCATAACACCTGGGAGGGACGGAAGATTAGCAGAAGATCATCTAATCGAGTTGTGAGGGAACACGAGAAACAGACACAACAGTTGTGGGGACTATCCCGTAAGCACAGCAGGGGAGGACCACAACACATAGCGCTAGCAGGAAGGCACAGTTTTCCACCTGCAAGGAGAACTCTGGAGGTGCCATTGGACCGGCCAGACTTGCGCAGCCTGGTGAACCGTATTCCGGACTGAGGACCCAGAGACCTTCAGTAAAGAGGTAAAGAGACTGCAACCTGGTGTCCTCATTATTTACTGCACCGCACCACCATCATCTACACCCTATTATTTGGGCACCCCTCAGCAGGGTCACAGACCGGGCCTAGCCACCGTGACAACCCCAGAGCAGAGACTCAGAGGCCCGGTACCGGGTACCCCTCGGCCCTGCGGCAGTGGGGGCGCTGCAAACTTGGCGTCACGAACAGGATCTACTTAAGCCTGAAGAATCAGGTCATGTGTGCCTTGGAACTGTGATTTACTGTACTTGGACTGTACTTTATTGCAAAGACTGTGTGCTGCCATTTACCGCCAAAAGTTCCCACCAAAAGCCGCCGCCATTGCAGCGCCACAGGGAGCGCAGAGGAAGAAGGGCGTGCCATGGGAGGAGACTACCAAAGCGGCGCCAGAAGTAGCGACCGCCCCCTCCAACTCCTGCTGCGAGAGGACGACCTACCCAGCAGCAGAGGAGAACCGCCCCCTGATTTGCAATGGCGGGAACGAGGTGAAGAAGGAGCTCAACCTCGGAGAAATGGCGGAGCCAGGTGCATGCGTTGCCGCCGAATGCCAGACAGCGACGATGAGCAGCAAGTGCCCGAGCAACGGCGAGGTGATCCTGGCTTGCCCTCATCCATCAGAGACGGACTCGCGTCCACCGCCAGTGGAGGAGCCGAGTCTACCTATCCCAGCCACGGAGCCATGGAGGGCGGAGCCACGTCAAGAGGCCGCTCCGGAAGAACCGCGGTCCGGGCTGCAGCCGATTCCAGTGTCCTCGTCAACGGAACAGATCGACATCGGTGGAATCACATCAGGCGCAGGTATGGACGGCACCCCTACTCCCCGGCCGATTCTGCTCTCCCGACCGATCCGGCTCCCCTGACCGATCCCGCTCCTGTGACCGTTCCGCACCCCAGCAACAATAACCGCGCCTTTACGGTGGAACGGGTGGTCCTCACCCCCGACGTGATGGGGAAGCTGGTACCTCCCTTACCGACCAAGATGGGGGAACCCATAGATGTGGGCCCAGACGGGGTGATCCTCCGGTGGGACACCCCCTGGAAGGAGCTGTATGGAGCTCCGGGGGAGAGCCTCACCCTTGCTGTGCTCACTTGGGAACAGTATAAACAATGTCTGATCCAACACTGGAAAAACCGAGACGAACCAGAACAATCTGATATGCCGAAGACGCAACGCAGGAAGCCTGCGCACAACAGGAACGACGTGGTAAAGCGGGGGACTGTGCTAGCCTTCCACCCGAAGAGGGGTTGGGGCTCCATACAGGAACCGGGACTACCAACTGACGTCTTTGTTACTAGCTACAACGTAAAAACTCCCTGCTGCAGTCGAGATGGTGACCCATTGCAAAGGGGGGATCAGGTGACGTACACTCGCCGCCGGAATGCACAAGGATGGTGCGCTCGGAACGTCCACCGGTGTGAGCCTGAGGGAGCGTCACTTGCTGCCGCGACCCCGATTGATCCAGATTTGACAGATCTTGTTACTATCACCACCGTCCGCCTTGTAGCAGCCGCCGAGCTTGCAAACAGGGTTAGCCTTCAAATCCAGACACCGGCTGATCTGATGGCACCTGAGAGACCAACTACCAGCACAGGTGCTGCATCGGCCGGGGATAGGAAACCACCTTCTGCATCACAAGAGTAAGATCTTAAAACTCTGAATATGTAAATAGTTCTTCAAACTGTTTGTTTTCTGCTACGTTGCTGCTAAACCCGTCTAGGGTTATTTTTAAAGGGATCCCTTTGTTGACCCGGGATCCCTATTGTTTTTGTTTGTTTTCTACGTTTTTGCACAAGTTATCAAAGAACTGCTGAATCATGAACAATGCATGATACAAACTTCTTGTATATAGTTTGCACCTACTTAAAGGTGCTCTCTACTGGTTTTACATAAAGATGGACTCTTTGCGAAGACACGGTTCTTGGAACCTGCACTGGAGTCCTTGCTGCACACGGACTTGCAGCTTGAAAATTTGTACTACCTCATAGAGACTTGGTCCCCTCTTAAAGGGGATGTTCACATCCTGCACTTATGAACAGTGTTGCCTTAAGATGGTTGAATGGCAATAATGTCTTGAAAAAGAAAGTATTGATGATGTTGATATGTGAAAGTTAAATGTAACTAACTAGTTGATTGTAAGAAATGTTTAATGATGTGTTAGAGAATGAGGACAGGAAGTGAACCCGTAGGGGTTAGTGGTGAGTCCTCTTAGGAGCCATATAGAGATGGCTCAGTGATCTCAAACTGAAAGAAAAACATGTTCTATACTGTGTATAGTAGTGGAAGGACAGTAGGCTCGGGCAGAAAGGAGCGGTCCTGTAACAGAAAGGAGAGGCAGTAGGTCTGGAGCCGTTGGGACAGGCGGTCCTGCAGACATAAAGTAGGAGAATGTAGCACAGTTGCTTAAGCCTTATATGTGATATAAGAAGGTCTTTAGTGGATTCAGAGTGTACATCCTTAAAGGCAATGTTAAATTAATGTTTACAAATTTTGCACTTAGTAGAATACCCGGTTGAGTAAGAAAAGTTATTTATAGTAAGTTATTTAAAAGTATTTTACCATGTTTGTAACGTTCAAGTGTCCTCACCTCCCATAAAGGGAAGTTCTGTTCAAATATGCTTATTGTTATTGCACTCACAAAAATTGTATGTCTTTTTGCTGACATGTATTGTTGTTTTCTTCCCAGTCCAGGAGTACTGGATTTAACCGGGGGGGAGTGCAGCGCCCCAGAGTCCTGGTCGTTGCAGTACTGTGGCTCCGCCGCTAAGGGGGGCTATGGTACGTTTGATGGCACTGAAGGAGTTCATCTGACCAGGTTATCACATACACCAATACATTTCACAGTCTGGCCTCCAGGGGGAGCTAAGGGTACTATTCATTAGGCCACTCCTCACATACTGGTAAAACTGGGGGTCAGGCAGGAAGTTAGGGAGAACGCTGACTGGGTTGGAACCAGGCAACACCATGTGGCAGAGGGTGTTGCAGGGGAAGATTCGGTAGGGTCCCTGTCAGGGGTGGGATCCTGACAGAGGCCTGGCAAACAGAGAGAAAGCTACGGGACCGCGCCTGCACTTGATAGCGGCGGTGCCCTAAGAAAGGGCAAGAAGCGAGATTTATTGTGCTGAGTGAGAAACGAGATCAAAGCAAGAAGGAGAATACCAGTGGGAGTCGTGCTGTAAGATCGAGGCAACATCCCACTGAGGCGTAAACAACCGGCGGCCGGAACGACGAGGAGGTACAGAGCTCTAAGCCATACTTCAAACCAATGGCAGGACAGTCAGTCACAGGCGGGCTGTCTCACTTAAATCACCTACACAGACATAGGGGGCAACCTTTGGAGAGGGGCGACTCTAGGGTCCCGGAAGAGCTCCGTCATACGGGTGCGTCCCAACCATAACACCTGGGAGGGACGGAAGATTAGCAGAAGATCATCTAATCGAGTTGTGAGGGAACACGAGAAACAGACACAACAGTTGTGGGGACTATCCCGTAAGCACAGCAGGGGAGGACCACAACACATAGCGCTAGCAGGAAGGCACAGATTTCCACCTGCAAGGAGAACTCTGGAGGTGCCATTGGACCGGCCGGACTTGCGCAGCCTGGTGAACCGTATTCCGGACTGAGGACCCAGAGACCTTCAGTAAAGAGGTAAAGAGACTGCAACCTGGTGTCCTCGTTATTTACTGCACCGCACCACCATCATCTACACCCTATTATTTGGGCGCACCTCGGCAGGGTCACGGACCGGGCCTAGCCACCATGACAACCCCAGAGCAGAGACTCAGAGGCCCGGTACCGGGTACCCCTCGGCCCTGTGGCAGTGGGGGCGCTGCATAATCATCGTAGGTGACTGTACTTTTCTGAATCATCTTTTTGTCCTGATTTAAAAAATATATATAGTTTTTCTGTAGCAAATATAGTTTCCACGGAGCAGCATCATTATAAGGTATATTTACATATCAGAAAAAAATGCTTCACCTTACAAAACAGTTTTTATTGAACCAAAATAATTTCACATGCAAAACAGAAACCAAAATATGAGCAGAAATTAAAAGTGCTTGACATGAGACTGTTGTTGATACAATTTTTCAGGGTTGTCCCTATATAACATCCAACAGTAATCTGCCATCATTGAGTCATTCCAAAAACCCTGGTAGCGGTGTTCCATTACTTTAATGTCCTGGTGAAACCGCTCGCCTTGTTCATTGCTTACATCCCCAAGATTTTGAGAGAAGAAATCTAAATGCGAATGCAAAAAGTGCATTTTCAGAAACATGCGACATCCAAGACACCGGTATGCATTTAGCAGTCCCTCAACACCTTCAACATATTCTGGAGATATTTGTTATCCTAAGAAGTTTTCACAGATCTACTTGAAGCTTTACCAAGATTGCAATTCCTTATCATTTAGAGATCCTTCAAACACATCATCTCTCATAAGCTCTCTGATCTGAGGACCAACAAATACCCCTTCCTTCAGTTTTGCTGGTGAAATGCTGGAGAATTTCGTAAAATGTACTGGAACCCTTGTGAATTTGTCTTTGCCATGGCTTTCACAAACATTTTAATAAATCCCAACTTTATATGTAATGGAGGAAGAAAGATTTTTGTTGAAGCAACTAAAGGATTATGCAGAACATTGTCTCTACCTGGAGCACAGATTTTTCTCTGTCCCCAATCATGATGAACAAAATGCTCTACTGTATTTCTACTGTCCCATAAACACAAGAAGCGACAATATTTTGTGAAACCTCCTTGCATTCGCATTAGCAGACCAATCATTTTCAATTCTCCACAGATATTCCATTGATGACGCTTATATTGTATAGCATCCAAAACAACTGACAGATTTTCATAACTTTCCTTTAGATGACATGAGTGAGCAATAGGGATTGATGGTTTCATATTTCCATTGTGAAGCAACACTGCTTTCAAACTTCTCTGGGATGAGTCAATAAACAATCGCCAATCTGCAACAAAATACTCTTGATTCAGTTCTTCAAAGAGGCCATTCACATTTTTACAGTACACCACTGGACCATCAACTGTGAAAAATTGTGTTAAAGTGCTACTTCTGTTTTGGTAATAACACACTTTGACATCATCATAAAGAAGATTCTTCTGTTTCAACCTAGATGCAAGAAGTTCAGCTTTATGTTTTGGCAATGAAAGGTCTCTGATGAGATCATTTAATTCATGTTGAGTAAAGCGTTCTGGCTGCTCGACTGCTCCATCAGGTGCATATTCATCTTGACTTTGAGGTCTCCATGTCTTCGTCAGTAGCTTCAGCTCCATAGTCTTCATATTCTACTTCATTTTCATCCAATCCAGACAATAGTGGTACAGGAACTAGCAAGGTACCATCATGTGGAATTGGCCTAATCGCAGATTCAAGTTCAGGGTAATTAATCTTATGTTTGTTCTTTGTAGAAAAGCCCTTCAGTTTGACAAAACAAAAGTAGCAGTCATCACTATGATTTTTGGGTTCTCTCCAAATCATGGGAACAGCAAATGGCACAGCCATTTTCCTCATATTCAGCCAGTCACAAAGACCATTTGAACAACTTGAGCATATCACATGAAGGGCCCAGCTTTTGTCTTGATCACCAAGTGGACACTAAGGGTAAGTTCACACAGGGCGTTTTTGCTGCTTTTTTAATGATAATTTTCAGCTGCTTTTTACAATACCAGCAAAGCCTATGAGATTTCTGAAATCTCATGCACACACATTGGTTTTTTGTTTGATCAGTATTTTGTGCTTTGCTGCGTTTTTTGGACATAGAGCATGTCACTTCTTTCAGCATTTTTGCTGCGTTTTTTTACCCATTGACTTGAATGGGTGTTGAAAAAAATGCAGCAAAAATGCAGGTATCATTATTTGCTGCGTTTCTGCTGCTGAAAATCCAAGGACATTAGCATGGACAAAAAGAAAAAAAACGCACCAAAAAAAACGCACTAAAAATACACCAAAACCTGCATTTTTGACACAGCTTCTTTCCTGCCAAGAAGATCAGGTTTGGCTGCAAAAAAATGCAGCAAAAACGCCTTGTATGAACGTACCCTTAACCCCTTTCTGACATCTGACGTACTATCCCGTCGAGGTGGGGTGGGCCCGTATGACCACCGACGGGATAGTACGTCATACGCGATCGGCCGCGCTCACGGGGGGAGCGCGGCCAATCGCGGCCGGGTGTCAGCTGCATATCGCAGCTGACATCCGGCACTATGTGCCAGGAGCGGTCACGGACCGCCTCCGGCACATTAACCCCCGACACACCGCGTTCAAACATGATCGCGGTGTACCAGCGGTATAGGGAAGCATCGCGCAGGGAGGGGGCTCCCTGCGGGCTTCCCTGAGACCCCCGCAGCAACGCGATGTGATCGCGTTGCTCCGAGGGTCTCCTACCTCCCTGTTGTGGATTCTGTTTTTGGGCTCCCTCTGGTGGTTACAGCTGGTACTGGGTGACTTTGGTGGGTTGCGGTCTCTGGTTTCCACCTGTCCATCAGAGGCTGGGTGTTTCCTATTTAACCTGGCTTTCCTGTCATTCCCTTGCCGGCTATCAATGTATCAGTGTGTCTCTGTTACCTTTGCTACCTGCTCCTAGGCCTTCAAGACAAGCTAAGTCTGGATTTCCCTGATTCATGTTTGCTTTCATGTTTTTAGTCCAGCTTGCAGATATGTAATTCTCTGCTGCTGGTTGCTCTAGTGGGCTGAAATTACCACTCATGTACCATGAGTTGGCACATGAGTTCAAGTAATTTCAGGATGGTATTTTGTAGGGTTTTAAGCTGACCGCGCAGTTCACCTTTTGTATTCTCTGCTATCTAGCTTAAGCGGGCCCCATTTTGCTGAATCTGTTTTCATAACTACGTTTGTGCCTTCCTCTCATTTCACCGTCATTATATGTGGGGGGCTGCTATTTCTGTGGGAATATTTCTCTGGAGGCAAGATAGGTCTGTGATTCTTCTGATAGGGGTAGCTAGATCTCCGGCTGGCGCGAGACGTCTAGAGTCCCCCCAGGAACATTCCCCGGCTGCTGTTAGTTGAGTGTTGAGGTTCAGGATCGCGGTCAGCTCAGGTTCCATCACCCTAGAGCTCGTCCTGTTTTTGCCCGTGTTATGTGTTTAATTCCCTGCCATTGGGAACATGACAGTATAGCCGGCCCACAAAGTGTTAATTGTTTGGGCTGAAGCAGGAGAAAAAGAAGTGTTGAAGGGAAATTTTTTTTTTTTTCCCTCAGTTTTGCTGCCTAGCCCTTAATTGCTGTCTAGCTGCTTCTTACCTCCTCTTAACCCTTGAATGGCTCTGACCTTAGCTGTTTAACATGGATGTCCAGAGTTTGGCTTCCAGCCTGAATAATCTTGCTGCAAAAGTTCAAAACATACAGGATTTTGTTATTCACACTCCTATGTCTGAACCTAGAATTCCTATTCCAGAGTTTTTTTCTGGAGATAGATCTACCTTCCTGAATTTCAGGAACAATTGCAAATTGTTTCTTTCTTTGAAATCTCGCTCCTCTGGAGACCCTGCTCAGCAGGTCAAGATTGTAATATCTTTCCTGCGGGGCGACCCTCAGAATTGGGCATTTGCATTGGCACCAGGGGATCCTGCATTGCTCAGTGTGGATGCGTTTTTTCTGGCACTGGGATTGCTCTATGAGGAACCTAACCTGGAGATTCAGGCTGAAAAGGCTTTATTAGCCCTCTCTCAGGGGCATGATGAAGCGGAAGTATATTGTCAAAAATTTCGGAAATGGTCGGTGCTTACTCAGTGGAATGAGTGCGCCCTGGCTGCAAACTTCAGAGATGGTCTTTCTGAGGCCATTAAGGATATTATGGTGGGGTTCCCTGCGCCTACAGGTCTGAATGAGTCTATGGCTATGGCCATTCGGATTGATCGGCGTTTACGGGAGCGCAAACCTGTGCACCAGTTGGCGGTGTCTTCTGAACAGGCACCTGAGACTATGCAATGTGATAGAATTCAGTCCAGAAGTGAACGGCAAAATTATAGGCGGAAAAATGGATTGTGTTTTTATTGTGGTGATTCAGCTCATGTTATATCAGCATGCTCTAAACGCACAAAAAAGGTTGATAAATCTTTTGCCATTAGTACTCTGCAGTCTAAGTTCATTTTGTCTGTAACTCTGATTTGTTCACTGTCATCCATTTCCGTCGATGCCTATGTGGATTCGGGCGCTGCCCTGAGTCTTATGGATTGGTCATTTGCCAAACGCTGCGGTTTTAGTCTGGAGCCTCTGGAAGTTCCTATTCCTTTGAAGGGAATTGACTCTACACCATTGGCTATGAATAAACCGCAGTACTGGACACAAGTGACCATGCGCATGACTCCCGTTCATCAGGAGGTGATTCGCTTCCTTGTACTGTATAATTTACATGATGTACTAGTGCTTGGTCTGCCATGGTTACAAACTCATAATCCAGTCCTGGATTGGAAAACAATGTCTGTGTTAAGCTGGGGATGTCAGGGGGTTCATGATGATGCACCTCTGATTTCAATCGCTTCATCTACTCCTTCTGAGGTCCCTGCGTTTTTGTCTGACTATCGGGATGTTTTTGAGGAGCCTAAGCTCAATTCGCTCCCTCCTCATAGGGATTGTGACTGTGCTATAGAATTAATTCCTGGCAGTAAGTTCCCTAAGGGTCGTTTATTTAATCTGTCAGTGCCAGAGCATACTGCTATGCGGAATTATATTAAGGAGTCCTTGGAAAAGGGACATATTCGTCCATCTTCGTCCCCTCTGGGAGCAGGTTTTTTTTTCGTGGCAAAAAAAGATGGTTCCCTGAGGCCTTGTATAGATTATCGCCTTCTGAATAAGATTACAGTCAAATATCAGTATCCATTGCCATTATTGACTGATTTGTTTGCTCGCATTAAGGGGGCTAGGTGGTTCACTAAGATAGATCTTCGCGGTGCGTATAATCTTGTGCGGATAAAGCAGGGTGATGAGTGGAAAAACGCATTTAATACGCCTGAGGGCCATTTTGAGTATTTGGTAATGCCTTTTGGACTTTCTAATGCTCTTTCAGTCTTTCAGTCCTTTAAGCACAATATTTTCCGTGAGTATCTGGATAAGTTTATGATTGTGTATTTGGATGATATTTTGGTGTTTTCTGATGACTGGGAGTCTCATGTTCTACAGGTCAGGAAGGTGTTTCAAGTCCTGCGGGCCAATTCTCTGTTTGTGAAGGGCTCAAAATGTCTCTTCGGAGTCCAGAAGATTTCTTTTTTGGGGTACATTTTTTCTCCTTCTACTATTGAGATGGATCCCGTCAAGGTTCAGGCGATTTGTGACTGGACACAACCTACATCTGTTAAGAGTCTTCAGAAGTTCTTGGGTTTTGCTAATTTTTATCGTCGGTTCATTACTAATTTTTCCAGTGTTGTTAAACCTTTGACTGATTTGACTAAAAAGGGTGCTGATGTTGCTAATTGGTCTCCTACGGCTGTGGAGGCCTTTCAGGAACTTAAGCGCCGGTTTTCTTCTGCTCCTGTGTTATGTCAACCAGATGTTTCACTTCCTTTTCAGGTTGAGGTTGATGCTTCCGAGATTGGAGCAGGGGTGGTTTTGTCACAGAGAAGTTCCGATGGCTCGGTGATGAAGCCATGTGCGTTCTTTTCTAGAAAATTCTCGCCCGCCGAGCGCAATTATGATGTGGGTAATCGGGAGCTTTTGGCCATGAAGTGGGAATTTGAGGAGTGGTGTCATTGGCTTGAGGGTGCTAGACATCGTGTGGTGGTCTTGACTGATCACAAAAATCTGATTTACCTTGAGTCTGCCAGGCGTCTGAATCCTAGACAGGCTCGTTGGTCGTTGTTTTTTTCTCGTTTCAATTTTGTGGTTTCATACCTGCCAGGTTCAAAGAATGTGAAGGCAGATGCTCTTTCCAGGAGTTTTGTGCCTGACTCTCCTGGAGACTCTGGGCCTACTGGTATCCTTAGAGATGGGGTAATATTGTCCGCCGTCTCCCCAGACTTGCGACGTGCATTGCAGGAGTTTCAGGCGGATAAACCTGATCGTTGTCCACCAGAAAGACTGTTTGTTCCGGATGATTGGACCAGTAGAGTCATCTCCGAGGTCCATTCTTCTGTGTTGGCTGGTCATCCTGGAATATTTGGTAGTAGAGACTTGGTGGCCAGGTCTTTTTGGTGGCCTTCCTTGTCAAGGGATGTGCGCACCTTTGTGCAGTCTTGTGAAGTGTGTGCTCGGGCTAAGCCTTGCTGTTCTCGGGCCAGTGGGTTGTTGTTATCCTTGCCTATCCCGAAGAGGCCTTGGACGCACATTTCTATGGATTTTATTTCAGATCTCCCTGTCTCACAGAAAATGTCCATTATCTGGGTTGTGTGTGACCGCTTTTCTAAGATGGTTCATTTGGTACCCTTGCCTAAGTTGCATTCCTCCTCTGAGTTGGTCCCTTTATTTTTTCAGAACGTGGTTCGTTTGCATGGGATTCCGGAGAATATCGTTTCTGACAGGGGATCCCAGTTTGTGTCTAGATTTTGGCGGACGTTTTGTGCTAAGATGGGCATTGATTTGTCTTTCTCGTCTGCATTCCATCCTCAGACGAATGGCCAGACGGAGCGAACTATTCAGACCTTGGAAACTTATTTAAGGTGTTTTGTTTCTGCTGATCAAGATGACTGGGTTGCCTTTTTGCCACTGGCCGAATTTGCCCTTAATAATCGGGCTAGTACTGCTACTTTGGTTTCTCCTTTCTTTTGTAATTCGGGGTTTCATCCTCGTTTTTCCTCTGGTCAGGTGGAGCCTTCGGATTGTCCTGGAGTGGACGTGGTGGTGGACAGGCTACATCAGATTTGGAATCAGGTGGTGGACAATTTGAAGTTGTCTCAGGAGAAGACTCAGCAGTTTGCTAATCGCCGTCGCCGCGTGGGTCCCCGACCTCTTGTTGGGGACTTGGTGTGGTTGTCTTCTCGTTTTGTCCCTATGAAGGTCTCTTCTCCTAAGTTCAAGCCTCGGTTCATCGGTCCTTATAAGATCTTGGAGATTCTTAACCCTGTATCTTTTCGTTTGGATCTCCCAGCATCGTTTGCTATTCATAATGTGTTCCATCGGTCGTTATTGCGGAGGTATGAGGTGCCCGTTGTTCCTTCGGTTGAGCCTCCTGCTCCGGTGCTGGTGGAGGGAGAATTGGAGTATGTTGTTGAGAAGATCTTGGATTCTCGTGTTTCCAGACGTAAACTCCAGTATTTGGTTAAGTGGAAGGGTTATGGTCAGGAGGGTAATTCCTGGGTGGTCGCCTCTGATGTTCATGCGACTGATTTGGTCCGCGCCTTCCATAGAGCTCATCCTGATCGCCCTGGGGGTTCTCGTGAGGGTTCGGTGACCCCTCCTCAAGGGGGGGGGTACTGTTGTGGATTCTGTTTTTGGGCTCCCTCTGGTGGTTACAGCTGGTACTGGGTGACTTTGGTGGGTTGCGGTCTCTGGTTTCCACCTGTCCATCAGAGGCTGGGTGTTTCCTATTTAACCTGGCTTTCCTGTCATTCCCTTGCCGGCTATCAATGTATCAGTGTGTCTCTGTTACCTTTGCTACCTGCTCCTAGGCCTTCAAGACAAGCTAAGTCTGGATTTCCCTGATTCATGTTTGCTTTCATGTTTTTAGTCCAGCTTGCAGATATGTAATTCTCTGCTGCTGGTTGCTCTAGTGGGCTGAAATTACCACTCATGTACCACGAGTTGGCACATGAGTTCAAGTAATTTCAGGATGGTATTTTGTAGGGTTTTAAGCTGACCACGCAGTTCACCTTTTGTATCCTCTGCTATCTAGCTTAAGCGGGCCTCATTTTGCTGAATCTGTTTTCATAACTACGTTTGTGCCTTCCTCTCATTTCACCGTCATTATATGTGGGGGGCTGCTATTTCTGTGGGAATATTTCTCTGGAGGCAAGATAGGTCTGTGATTCTTCTGATAGGGGTAGCTAGATCTCCGGCTGGCGCGAGACGTCTAGAGTCCCCCCAGGAACGTTCCCCGGCTGCTGTTAGTTGAGTGTTGAGGTTCAGGATCGCGGTCAGCTCAGGTTCCATCACCCTAGAGCTCGTCCTGTTTTTGCCCGTGTTATGTGTTTAATTCCCTGCCATTGGGAACATGACACCTCCCTCCTCGCCGCAGGTCCCGGATCCAAGATGGCCGTGGCATCCGGGTCCTGCAGGGAGGGAGGTGGCTTACCGAGTGCCTGCTCAGAGCAGGCGCTGGTAAGCCTGCAGCCCTGCACAGCAGATCGCCGATCTGACAGAGTGCTGTGCACACTGTCAGATCACCGATCTGTAATGTCCCCCCCTGGGACAAAGTAAAAAAGTTAAAAAAAAAAAAAATTCCACATGTGTAAAAAAATAAATAAAAAATAAATTCCTAAATAAAGAAAAAATATATATATTGTTCCCATAAATACATTTACATGTACATCTAAATAATAATAAAAAACAATAAAAGTACACATATTTAGTATCGCCGCGTTCGTAACGACACAACCTATAAAACTGTCCCACTAGTTAACCCCTTCAGTAAACACCGTGAGAAAAAAAAAAAAAAACGAGGCAAAAAACAACGCTTTATTACCATACCGCCAAACAAAAAGTGGAATAACACGCGATCAAAAAGACAGATATAAATAACCATGGTACCGCTGAAAACATCATCTTGTCCCGCAAAAAACGAGATGCAATACAGCATCATCAGCAAAAAAATAAAAAAGTTATAGTCCTGAGAATAAAGCGATACCAAAATAATTATTTTTTCTATAAAATAGCTTTTATCGTATAAAAGCGCCAAAACATAAAAAAATGATATAAATGAGGCATCGCTGTAATCGTACTAACCCGACGAATAAAACTGCTTTATCAATTTTACCAAACGCGGAACGGTATAAACGCCTCCCCCAAAAGAAATTCATGAATAGCTGGTTTTTGATCATTCTGCCTCACAAAAATCAGAATAAAAAGCGACCAAAAAATGTCATGTGCCCGAAAATGTTACCAATAAAAACGTCAACTCGTCCCGCAAAAAACAAGACCTCACATGACTCTGTGGACTCAAATATGGAAAAATTATAGCTTTCAAAATGTGGTAATGCAAAAAATATTTTTTGCAATAAAAAGCGTCTTT
Organism: Ranitomeya variabilis; assembly: GCF_051348905.1. Lineage (NCBI taxonomy): Eukaryota > Metazoa > Chordata > Amphibia > Anura > Dendrobatidae > Ranitomeya > Ranitomeya variabilis. The sequence continues at coordinate 1,023,310,789 of NC_135232.1, forward strand.
CAGTGTGTGACGGCTGCCAATCATAAAAATCCGCTAAATAACCCGCTATAAAAGTAAATCAAACCCCCCTTCATCACCCCCTTAGTTAGGGAAAAATAAAAAAATTAAAAAAATGTATTTATTTCCATTTTCCCATTAGGGTTAGGGCTAGGGTTAGGGCTAGGGTTAGAGTTGGGCTAGGGTTAGGGCTAGGGTTATTGCTAGGGCTAGGGTTAGGGCTAGGGTTAGGGCTAGGGTTAGGGCTAGGGTTATGGTTATTGCTAGGGTTAGGGCTAGGGTTAGGGCTAGGGTTAGGGCTAGGGTTAAGGCTACAGTTAGGGTTGGGGCTAAAGTTAGGGTTAGGGTTTGGATTACATTTACGGTTGGAAATAGGGTTGGGATTGGGGTTAGGGGTGTGTCAGGGTTAGGGGTGTGGTTAGGGTTACCATTTGGATTAGGGTAAGGGGTGTGTTTGGATTAGGGTTTCAGTTATAATTGGGGGGTTTCCACTGTTAAGGCACATCAGGGGCTCTCCAAACGGGACATGGCATCCGATCTCAATTCCAGACAATTCTGAGTTGAAAAAGTAAAACAGTGCTCCTTCCCTTCAGAGCTCTCCCGTGTACCCAAACAGGGGTTTACCCCAATATATGGGGTATCGGCGTACTCAGGACAAATTGGACAACATCTTTTGGGGTCCAATTTCTCCTGTTACCCTTGGGAAAATACAAAACTGGGGGCTAAAAAATAAGTTTTGTGGGAAAAAAAAGATTTTTTTATTTTCACGGCTCTGCGTTGTAAACTGTAGTGAAACACTTTGGGGTTCAAAGTTTTCACAACACATCTAGATAAGTTCCTTGGGGGGTCTAATTTCCAATATGGGGTCACTTGTGGGTGGTTTCTACTGTTTAGGTACATCAGGGTCTCTGCAAATGCAACGTGACGCCTGCAGACCAATCCATCTAAGTCTGCATTCCAAACGGCGCTCCTTCCCTTCCGAGCTCTGCCATGCGCCCAAACAGTGGTTTACCCCCACATATGGGGTATCAGCGTACACAGGACAAATTGCACAACAACTTTTGGGGTCCAATTTATTATGTTACCCTTGTAAAAATACAAAGCTGGGGGCTAAAAAATCATTTCTGTGAAAATAAAGAGGAATTTTTATTTTCACGGCTCTGCGTTATAAACTGTAGTGAAACACTTGGGGGTTCAAAGCTCTCAAAACACATCTAGATAAGTTCCTTATGGGGTCTACTTTCCAAAATGGTGTCACTTGTGGGGGGTTTTAATGTTTAGGCACATCAGGGGCTCTCCAAACGCAACATGGCGTCCCATCTTAATTCCAGTCAATTTTGCATTGAAAAGTAAAATAGCGCTCCTTCCCTTCCGAGCTCTGCTATGCGCCCAAACAGTGGTTTACCCCCACATATGGGGTATCGTCGTACTCAGGACAAATTGCACAACAACTTTTGTGGTCTAATTTCTTTTCTTACCCTTGGGAAAATAAAAAAATGGGGGCGAAAAGATCATTTTTGTGAACAAATATGATTTTTATTTTTACGGCTCTGCATTATAAACTTCTGTGAAGCACTTGTTGGGTCAAAGTGCTCAACACACATCTAGATAAGTTCCTTAAGGGGTCTACTTTCAAAAATGGTGTCACTTGTGGGGGGTTTCAATGTTTTGGCACATCAGGGGCTCTCCAAACGCAACATGGCATCCCATCTCAATTCCAGTCAATTTTGCATTGAAAAGTCAAATGGCGCTCCTTCCCTTCCGAGCTCTGCCCTGCGCCCAAACAATGGTTTACACCCACATATGGGGTATCGTTGTACTCAGGACAAATTGCTCAACAACTTTTGTGGTCTAATTTCTTCTCTTACCCTTGGGAAAATAAAAAAATGGGGGCGAAAATATAATTTTTGTGAAAAAATATGATTTTTTATTTTTACGGCTCTGCATTATAAACTTCTGTGAAGCACTTGTTGGGTCAAAGTGCTCACCACACATCTAGATAAGTTCCTTAGGGGGTCTACTTTCCAAAATGGTGTCAGTTGTGGGGGGTTTCAATGTTTAGGCACATCAGGGGCTCTCCAAACGCAACATGGCGTCCCATGTCAATTCCAGTCAATTTTGCATTGAAAAGTCAAATGGCGCTCCTTTCCTTCCGAGCTCTGCCATGCGCCCAAACAGTGGTTTACCCCCACATATGGGGTATTAGCGTACTCAGGACAAATTGTACAACAACTTTTGGGGTCCATTTTCTCCTGTTACCCTTGGTAAAATAAAACAAATTGGAGCTGAAATAAATTTTGTGTAAATAAAAATGAACATTTAACTTTTTTTCAAACATTCCAAAAATTCCTGTGAAACACCTGAAGGGTTAATACATTTCTTGAATGTGGTTTTGAGCACCTTGAGGGGTGCAGTTTTTAGAATGGTGTCACACTTGGGTATTTTCTGTCATACAGACCCCTCAAAATGACTTCAAATGAGATGTGGTCCCTGAAAAAAAAATGGTGTTGTAACAATGAGAAATTGCTGGTCAATTTTTAACCCTTATAACTCAATAACAAAAAAAAAATTTGGTTCCAAAATTGTGCTGATGTAAAGTAGACATGTAGGAAATGTTACTTATTAAGTATTTTGCATGACATATGTCTGTGATTTAAGGGCATAAAAATTCAAAGTTGGAAAATTGCAAAATTTTCAAAATTTTCGCCAAATATCAGTTTTTTTAACAAATAAACGCAAGTTATATCGAAGAAATTTTACCACTATCATGAAGTACAATATGTCACGAGAAAACAATGTCAGAATCGCCAAGATCCGTTGAAGCGTTCCAGAGTTATAACCTCATAAAGGGACAGTGGTCAGAATTGTAAAAATTGGCCTGGTCATTAACGTGCAAACCACCCTTGGGGGTGAAGGGGTTAAAGTACATATGGTACATCTTTTTAATATCATAAGTGATTGAACATACTTGGCCTTTTGGTGTAAAAGAACCACACACATAGCAGAATCTGTTCAGATGACAGAAACACTATAGGGGCATTTTTCTCCGTTAAATCAGATCAAACAGTAGAGTAAGTTCAGTTCAATGGTGTGACAAACTCAAAAAAAATGTGATGTGCTGACCGACTATATATAGATACTCCCCAGAGATGACAGAGGCAGCTTGTATTTAGATTTGATTTTACTGGAGGTAATCTGGTACATAACTATAAACAGTTGTGAGGTAAACGGGTCAGCCTATTTCTTAAAGATGAACATTTGCAGACAGGCAGTTTCTCAGTGTGACATTGGCTGCTTTCAGGTTCTCTTCCTGTGGAGACCCTCACTCAGTTACACCTCAGTGGCTGAGCTGTTTTCTTCCCTCTGAGTTGACTTACCCTCCCAGAAATGCAGTGAAAATCTTCTCACAATGGTGGCTGTCTGCTGCCTTCCCTTCTATCTCCCTGTGGCAGGTCTCATATCCCTCCAGAGGCCTGTCTCCTGTCAGAGTCTCACATACCAGTCCTTCCTGCCATCACCATACTTTTCTGACTGACTCAAATCTTACTGCCTCATAACAGTTAGATCCTCCCCATAACATGTGACTTTCCTAGAAGCAGTCATTGGTTGACTGCACTGTCAATACTCCTTCCCATAAAACTCACTAAGACCTTTACTGATGTTGTCCCTGTAAGAAAATTCACAATTAAGTAAAACAAGCAAAGAAATGGGGATAACATAGGAAAAACCACATACATTGAAAATGCAGAAATAACGTAATAACAAAAATACTTCTATCTCAGAAACTTTATGTGATAGAGCAAAACTACGGATGTTTTTGTAATCAGCACATCAAACTCCATAAAACAGACATATTACCTTTACTGATGATTTTTTGGTGTTGACCAGTGTAATGTCATTGTCAGCGCTAACCATCTTAGTAGCCATTTCAAAACTGTGCAGAAGGGTGCAGAGGTCCTTCATCTGTGCCTACTCCACAAGTATGATTTGCACTGGGTCTGTACTGTGTTGACCCATGCTATGCAACAGATCATACTGTGCTAGGGCTCATCGCTCCTGTCACAGTTGCTGCAACATGTGCAGAGTGGAATTCCACCGTGTTGGCACATCGCATATCAAACGGTTAACCGGTAGGCCAAAAAACCTCTGTAGCGATACAAATCGATGACCTACAGGTTGCAAACAGTGAAAATGAGTGCAGCACACAGCAATCGTGCTTTCTGCAACAGCAGGGCCCCCACTAATTTCACGCCATTATTACACACGGCCTTCCCTGGCTCCAGGTGCAGTGGAGACAGCCATTGCTCAAACTCGGCCTGGTTAGTTGTCCACAACTCTTGAGCTGTGTGACTGTGATCTCCAACGCATATTAATTTAAACACTGCCTGATTGCAGTGAGCCTGGCTGCACAGTACAGAGGTGGGGGATTCTCTCTGCACTGTTGGAATGCGTGTCTCATTAAAGGAGAGATTGAATGCGCAGTTGGAGGCCCTAGAGAAGGTAGAGGAGGCAGTAGCAGAGGAGGAAGTGATTCCAAGACTTGTGGAGCAGCCGCTTGCCCGCCTGCCCCCACAGTCAACAGTCCAAGCATGAAAAAAGAAAAGCTGATTGTGACGTGGTGTACGGCAGAGCAAGAAGGGACAACAGGCCAAGGGATGAGTCAACAGATTTATTATCAAGAACGCTGGAACAACACATGCAGGTAGATCTACAGAGTCCACAATTAGTCCAACGGAACAGGTTCGGGGCACCTCCCGATAATCCTTGTGCCAGCTAACAAAGCAATAGTCCACACGAGTCCAACGGAACAGATTTGGGGGCACCTCCCGATAATCCTTGTGCCAGCTAACAAAGCAATAGTCCACACGAGTCCAAGGGATCCCAAAACAATCCCACAAACGACGAGATATGTCCTCAGCTCAAGTCTCGCACCGTTCGCTTCCGCAGTCACAGATGGATGTGGGGTCTTGCCTCGGCTAAGAATCCCCACTCCTTCTCCTTCAAGGGTCAACTCACATCTGATCTCAAAATAAGAATGGATTGTCTGAGCTCCTGCGATCAGCCCATGAAGGGGTAGGGGTCACACCTTCTATTCAATGGTTGGGTCCACCAGAAGATTCTAGACTGGTCGGCTCCGCTTAAGGTACCGTCACATTAAGCGACGCTGCAGCGATAGCGACAACGATGTCGATCGCTGCAGCGTCGCTGTTTGATCGCTGGAGAGCTGTCACACAGACCGCTCTCCAGCGACCAACGATGCCGAGGTCCCGGGTAACCAGGGTAAACATCGGGTTGCTAAGCGCAGGGCCGCGCTTAGTAACCCGATGTTTACCCTGGTTACCAGCGTAAAAGTAAAAAAAACAAACAGTACATGCTCACCTGCGCGTCTCCCAGCGTCTGCTTCCTGACACTGACTGAGCTCCGGCCCTAACAGCACAGCGGTGACGTCACCGCTGTGCTTTCACTTTCTCTTTAGGGCCGGATTTCAGTCAGAGCAGGAAGCAGACACTGGGAGACGCGCAGGTGAGCATGTACTGTTTGTTTTTTTTACTTTTACGCTGGTAACCAGGGTAAACATCGGGTTACTAAGCGCGGCCCTGCGCTTAGTAACCCGATGTTTACCCTGGTTACCAGTGTAAAACATCGCTGGTATCGTTGCTTTTGGTGTCAAACACAACGATACACGGCGATCGGACGACCAAATAAAGTTCTGGACTTTATTCAGCGACCAGCGACATCACAGCAGGATCCTGATCGCTGCTGCGTGTCAAACTAAACGATATCGCTAGCGAGGACGCTGCAACGTCACGGATCGCTAGCGATATCGTTTAGTGTGACGGTACCTTTAGTCTATCCAGTATGTGCATTTGACTAGCCACCTGCTGTGAAGAAGAATGGCTATTCCTTCACTAGTGGTGTTGACAAAGCTTAATTACATTATAGCTTAGGGCTGCAAGTATTGGGGAAAGGAGACAGGTTAAGTTACATACATCCCATGACATTGCAAAGTGTACAGTAAATACAACCAAAGAGAAGTCGCACCACATCATGACATATTATACAAAATACAGGACAGGGAAAAAAGTTCATATCATGACAATCCCTTCCCCTCCCAATTGGTGTACGTACTAGGGACCTCTACAGGTCGCTCGTTAAGTACACACAGGCATGGTTGACCGGACTCAGGGCTCCTCTTGCCTGGACAGTCAATCTGCATTTTGGTGTTGGCTGCCTCTTCTATACTGTATGCTAAAGTTATAAGGCTGCAGAGCCAGGCTCCATCGTAGTAAGCGTCTATTGTCCCCAGAGACTCTGTTCAGCCAGATGAGGGGATTGTGATCAGTAACCACAGTGAAATCTCGTCCATACAGATACGGTCTTAGTTTCCTGAGGGCCCACACTACAGACAGACATTCTTTTCAACAGTTGCATAGGCCACTTCTCGGTCCAGCAATTTCCGGCTGAGGTAGGCAATGGGGTGCTCATCCCCAGCTGCATTCACCTGGCTGAGTACAGCTCCCAGTCCATAAGCAGAGGCGTCCGTCTACACAATGAATCTCCTCTTGTAGTCTGGAGCAGCCAGAACAGGGTCGCAGACCAGAGCATCCTTCAGCCGGTTAAAAGCCTCATCACAGGCTGGAGTCCAGATCACCAGCCGGGGCATTGTTTTCTTGGTCAGGTCGGTAAGAGGCTTGGCCACAGTGCTGAAATGAGAAACAAATTTTCGGTAATAACTGGCAGTGCCCAAAAAAGCCATAACTTGTTTCTTAGTTTGGGGTACAGGCCAGTCTCTAATAGCCTGGATTTTGGCAGGTTCAGGACGGAGCTTCCCTCCTCCCACTCTATGCCCTAGGTACTGGACTTCACCCATCCCCAATTGGCATTTATCTGGTCGAATGGTTAGGCCTGCTGAAAGAAGCAGGTCAAGAATAACGGCTACTTGGTTCAGATGTTTCTCCCACGTCTGGCTGAAGATGGCGATATCATCCAAGTAGGCATAAGAAAAGTCACCACATCCCCGGAGGATCTGGTCCACCATTCTCTGGAAGGTTACAGGGGCATTATTCATTCCAAAGGGCATGTTTAGAAATTCATACAGACCAAAGGGGGTTATAAAAGCGGACCGTTCTCTCCCTTCCTCCGTCAGAGGGATTTGCCAGTATCCCTTACTGAGATCCAAGGTAGTGGCATATCGGGACCCAGCCAGGCGGTCTAGAAGTTCGTCAATACGGGGCATTGGGTAAGGATCACTGACGGTATGGTCGTTTAGTCGTCGGTAGTCCACACAAAACCGAGTACTCCCATCCTTCTTGGGTACTAACACCACAGGAGAGGCCCAAGGGCTATGGGAGGCCTGGATTACCCCAAGCTGTAACATCTCCTCCAGTTCGTGCTGCATGGTGTGTCGAACTGATTCAGGTACCCGGTAAGGAGCCTGTTGTATGGGACGGATACCCTGAGTGTCCACATGATGTTGGGTGACGGTGGTTCGACCTGGTTGGGATGAGAAAGCAGCCCGTCTCTGTTGAAGCACTCCCAGCATCTCGTTTTTCTGTAAGGAATCCAGGGGATCTCCCAGTGGAACCTGTTCCACAGTGGATGGGGCTCTCGCTGCTTCCACAAGATCAGGTAGGGAGTCCTCATCCTCTTGACCGTCTTCTGAAGCCAGCCGGCAGCTTGCTATCATTGGAATATTCCGTTCATGGTACTCCTTAATCATATTCACATGGACAGTCTTTTGTCTTAGCCCTTGATCATCTAAAGCAAGAAGATAATTGGTGTCATTTAGTTTTCTGAGACCCCGGAAGGGACCCTCCCATGTGGTCTGTAGTTTATTCTGCCAATGGGGAACAATCATTAAGACCTGTTGTCCTTCTACAAACTCACGATAGCGTGCTTTACGGTCATACCATGTCTTCTGTCTGGTTTGAGCCATCCGCACATGACTCTGGACAAAACTAGCAAGTTGAGCCAGGGTTTCTCGTAGCTTTAGGACATAAGGGACAAGAGGGGCTCCTGTATCCTCAACTTGCCCCTCCCAGTATTCCTTGAGCAGGGTTAAGGGTCCTCGGACCTTTCTTCCATAGAGTAGTTCAAAGGGGGAAAACCCAGTGGACTCCTGGGGAACTTCCCGATAGGCAAACAAGAGATGGGGTAGGTACTTCTCCCAGTCTGAATCTCTGTCAGTGAAGGCCCTTAGCATATTCTTCAGAGTGCCATTGAATCGTTCACAAAGTCCATTTGTTTGGGGATGATACGGGGTCGTACGGATCGCTCGTACTCCACAAGTGCGCCACAGGCACTGGACCAGCTCTGACATGAACTGGGAGCCTTGGTCTGACAAGATCTCACTGGGGAATCCTACTCTGGTAAAAATGGTAACCAAGGCCTTGGCCACCTTGGCTGCAGAAATACTTGACAAGGCCACAGCTTCTGGATATCGGGTGGCATAGTCCATGACAGTGAGAATGTACTGCTTTCCATATTTACTTGGTTTAGCCAGAGGTCCAATGATATCGACAGCTACTCTTTGAAAGGTTTCTTCTATTATAGGGAGCGGTTGCAGGGGTGCCTTTGGGTGATCTCCGGGTCGCCCTCTACGCTGACATATGTCACAAGTTCGGCAGAAATGCGCTACGGCTTGGGAAATACCCGGCCAATAGAAAGTTTGAGTCAATCGTCTCTCCGTGCGAGTTTTGCCTTGATGGCCAGCCGTAGTAATGTCATGAGCAAGGTGTAATAGGGGAATATTGTACTTCTGAGGAACAATCAGCTGTTTGCTATAAGTCCAGGGCTTATCTAGGGAGTCGGCATTGGTAACCCGATATAGAAGTCCATTTTCTCTGATAATTCTTTCCTCGTTCTCCCCTAGCTGCCCTATCTCAGCTCAAGCTCTAAAACTAGCAAGGGTGGGGTCAGTCTCTACCTCTTGTCTAAACTAAACTTTATCCCAAGTAACATTCATATTATCCCCACAAGAAGAATCACTCACCGGCTGTGACGGCAGTTCTGGTGGCCTCATTTCCATGGATGGGTTGTACACGTCCACATCCACTGCTCTCTTGGCTTGACTTCTGGTTACCGCACCGACAAAGTGGCAATGAAGATTTCCCACATCATTTCCTAGAAGAACATCTGCAGGGAGGCTGCTCATCACACCGACCATGCATTGTTTGTCCCCAAAGCCATAATCCAGGGTCACACTCGCTCTTGGAATATATCTCTGGGTGCCTCCAGCCAATTCAATGGCAATTCCTGGTCCCTTTTGAATTGCTTCTGGTTGAATTACTCGGGGATCGGCTATGGTGAGGAAAGCCCCAGTGTCACAGAAGCCAATGACTTTTTGGCCATCCAGCACGACCTCCTGTAGATGTTTGTGCTGAAGATCAGAAGAACAGGTGGCTGGGGCTCGCACCCCATAGACTCCTGGTAGGGGAGCCAGGATATCAGAGTCACTTGGCAAGTCATCAGGGACTGAATCCAGCTCTTCTCCTGGTGAGGGGGTCTGTAGATAATGAACAGGCAAAGGCGGTCTGTAGCTGTTCTGCCTCCGAACACCTGGACATTGGAATTGCAGATGCCCAGGCTGCCCACATCCATAACATCTGCGCTCTGGGATTCTTCCTCCTCCCAAAGGTGGAGCGGGAGAAGTGCGAGGCACAGTCACACGAAGGTCACCATGAGTTGATGGTCTAGTGGGATGGTGAATATTGGAGGCCAAAGGACCAGGGGCCGCCAGCGTTGGGGGGCTGGTAGTTTCTTTCTCACTGAGTAGTAGTTTTTTCCACTGAGGCTTGATGGTGAGAGCCTCATCAGCTAGAGCTGCAGCTTCCTCCACAGTGGCTGGTCTCCTCTCACGCACCCATTCCCGGATCCCAGCAGGGCACTTGAAGTAAAACTGCTCTTTTAGGATAACCTGGAGGAAGGTCTCCCAGGTTAAGGCCTCCTCTGCCTCCAGCCAGCGATGACATATTTGTTTGAGTCTGTGGGCATACATCTTGAAAGACACTTCCTCATCACAGGCTAAGGTACGGAACTGAGTCCTGTAAGAGTCTGGGGTAACAGCATAATGTTCTAGAATAGTCTGTTTAATCTCCGCATACTCACAGTTCCCCCGAGGGTCCATAGCTCTATAGGCCGCGGCAGCTCCATCCTCTAAGAGCCCCACCAGATGTCGGACTCGCTCCCTTTCCGGGACTTCCATTAATCGATACTGATGCTCAAAGTCCTGGAGGAAGCCCTCAATGTTGCCTGCAGCCTCATTAAACGGCTTGAAGTCTTTGCGGGACACTCTGGGGAGTTCCCTCATGGTGGGTGCTGGGGTTACAGTCTGTCTGGAGCTTCTAGCTGCTTCCAAAGTGATCTGCCTCTCCAGCAATGCCATCTCCTGAGCTCTGTGAATGGCCTCCCTCTTATCGTCTATGGTGGCCTCTTCTCCCAGCTATGCCAACTCCTCCTCGTACCACACAACCCACTGACTTTTTTGGGTATTTACCTCCGGCTGCCGTCTTTCCTCTGTTTGCTGTGGGGATCCTTCCTCAGCGTAATCTTGCAGGCAAACTCCTTCCAAAGCCTCAGTTAGCTGCTCCTTGGAGAGTCTCTTGTAGCTGACTCCCAGTTCACAGGCCTTTGTTTGTAGGTTCATCGCAGTCCAGTTCTTGTACTCTGCGGTGCTGGTTCCCGATGTTGATGGGCCTTTGTCCGCCATTCCTTCTGCTCTGATCCCACTGCTTGCCACCAGTTTGTGACGGGGTGTACGGCAGAGCAAGAAGGGAAAACAGGCCAAGGGATGAGTCAACAGATTTATTATCAAGAACGCTGGAACAACACATGCAGGTAGATCTACAGAGTCCACAATTAGTCCAACGGAACAGGTTTGGGGCACTGTTGTGGATTCTGTTTGCGGGCTCCCTCTGGTGGTTACTGCTGGTACTGGGTGACTTTGGTGGGTTGCGGCCTTTGGTTTCCATCTGTCCATCAGAGGCTGGGTGTTTCCTATTTTACCTGGCCTCTCTGTCATTTCCCTTGCCGGCTATCAATGTGTTCAGATGTGCTCTGTTTGGTTCCTGCCTACCTGCTCCCAGATCTTTCAGGATAAGCTAAGTGCTGATTTTCAGTTGTTTGGTTTTTTGTCCAGCTTGCTTAGAATGTCTCTTTGTTAGCTGGTTGCTCTAGTGGACTGAGGTTCTCCCCATGTGCCATGAGTTGGCACATGGGTTCTTGTAATCTCAGGATGGTTTTTTTGATTAGGGTTTTTTGCTGACCGCTCAGTCCCCTTTTGTGTCATTCTGCTTTCTAGTTTTCAGCGGGCCTCTATTTGCTAAAGCTATATACATCATCTCTATGTGTGTGCCTTCCTCTCATTTCACCGTCAATACATGTGGGGGGCAACTATATCTTTGGGGTTAATTCCTCTGGAGGCAAGTGAGGTCTTTGTTTTCTCTGCAGTACTAGTTAGCTCTTAGGCTGGTGCGTGGCGTCTAGAACCAACGTAGGCACGCTCCCTGGCTATCTCTAGTTGCGTTTGTCAGGCGTAGGGCAGCGGTCAGCCCAGGTTCCATCACCCTAGAGCTCGTCCGATATTTATTATACATTGCTCATCCTGTGCTATCCCTAGCCATTGGGGATTCATGACAGTATAGCCGGCCCACAAAGTGTTAATTGTTTGGGCTGAAGCAGGAGAAAAAGAAGTGTTCAAGGAAAATTTTTTTTTTTTTTTTCCTTCAGAGTTTTGCTGCCTAGCCCTTAATTGCTGTCTAGCTGCTTCTTACCTCCTCTTAACCCTTGAATGGCTCTGAACTTAGCTGTTTATCATGGATGTCCAGAGTTTGGCTTCCAGCCTGAGTAGTCTCGCGGCAAAGGTTCAAAACATACAGGATTTCGTTGTTCACACTCCCATGTCTGAACCTAGAATTCCTATTCCAGAGTTTTTTTCTGGAGATAGATCTACCTTCCTGAATTTCAGGAACAATTGTAAATTGTTTCTCTCTTTGAAATCTCGCTCCTCTGGAGACCCTGCTCAACAGGTCAAGATTGTTATATCGTTCCTACGGGGCGACCCTCAGAATTGGGCATTTGCATTGGCACCAGGGGATCCTGCATTGCTCAGTGTGGATGCGTTTTTTCTGGCATTGGGATTGCTCTATGAGGAACCTAACCTAGAGATTCAGGCTGAAAAGGCTTTATTAGCCCTCTCTCAGGGGCATGATGAAGCGGAAATATATTGTCAGAAATTTTGGAAATGGTCGGTGCTTACTCAGTGGAATGAGTGCGCCCTGGCTGCAAACTTCAGAAATGGTCTTTCTGAGGCCATTAAGGATATTATGGTGGGGTTCCCTGCGCCTACAGGTCTGAATGAGTCTATGGCTATGGCCATTCAGATTGATCGGCGTTTACGGGAGCGCAAACCCGTGCACCAGTTGGCGGTGTCTTCTGAACAGGCACCTGAGACTATGCAATGTGATAGAATTCAGTCCAGAAGTGAACGGCAAAATTATAGGCGGAAAAATGGTTTGTGTTTTTATTGTGGTGATTCAGCTCATGTTATATCAGCATGCTCTAAACGCACAAAAAGGGTTGATAAATCTTTTGCCATTGATACTCTGCAGTCTAAGTTCATTTTGTCTGTGACTCTGATTTTTTCACTGTCTTCCATTTCCGTCGATGCCTATGTGGATTCAGGCGCTGCCCTGAGTCTTATGGATTGGTCATTTGCTAAACGCTGCGGTTTTAGTCTAGAGCCTCTGGAAGTTCCTATTCCTCTGAAAGGAATTGATTCTACACCATTGGCTATGAATAAACCGCAGTATTGGACACAAGTGACCATGCGCATGACTCCCGTTCATCAGGAGGTGATTCGCTTCCTTGTACTGTATAATTTACATGATGTACTAGTGCTTGGTCTGCCATGGTTACAAACTCATAATCCTGTCCTGGACTGGAAAACAATGTCTGTGCTAAGCTGGGGATGTCACGGGGTTCATGATGATGCACCTCCGATTTCTATAGCTTCATCTACTCCTTCGGAGATCCCTGCGTTTTTGTCGGATTATAGGGATGTTTTTGAGGAGCCTAAGCTCAATTCGCTCCCTCCCCATAGAGAGTGTGACTGTGCTATAGAATTGATTCCTGGCAGTAAGTTCCCTAAGGGTCGTTTATTTAATCTGTCACTGCCAGAGCATACTGCTATGCGGAATTATATTAAGGAGTCCTTGGAAAAGGGACATATTCGTCCATCTTCGTCCCCTCTGGGAGCAGGTTTTTTTTTCGTGGCAAAAAAAGATGGTTCCCTGAGGCCTTGTATAGATTATCGCCTTCTGAATAAGATTACAGTCAAATACCAGTATCCATTGCCATTATTTACTGATTTGTTTGCTCGCATTAAGGGGGCTAGGTGGTTCACTAAAATAGATCTTCGTGGTGCGTATAATCTGGTGCGGATAAAACAGGGTGATGAGTGGAAAACCGCATTTAATACGCCTGAGGGCCATTTTGAGTATTTGGTAATGCCTTTTGGACTCTCCAATGCTCCGTCAGTCTTTCAGTCCTTTATGCACAATATTTTCCGTGAATATCTGGATAAGTTTATGATTGTGTATTTGGATGATATTTTGGTGTTTTCTGATGACTGGGAGTCTCATGTTCTACAGGTCAGGAAGGTGTTTCAAGTTTTGCGGGCCAATTCTCTGTTTGTGAAGGGCTCAAAGTGTCTCTTCGGAGTCCAGAAGATTTCTTTTTTGGGGTACATTTTTTCTCCTTCTACTATTGAGATGGATCCCGTTAAGGTTCAGGCTATTTGTGACTGGACACAACCTACATCTGTTAAGAGCCTTCAGAAGTTCTTGGGGTTTGCTAATTTTTATCGTCGGTTCATTGCTAATTTTTCCAGTATTGTTAAACCTTTGACTGATTTGACTAAAAAGGGTGCTGATGTTGCTGATTGGTCTCCTGCGGCTGTGGAGGCCTTTCGGGAACTTAAGCGCCGGTTTTCTTCTGCTCCTGTGTTGTGTCAACCAGATGTTTCACTTCCTTTCCAGGTGGAGGTTGATGCTTCCGAGATTGGAGCGGGGGCGGTTTTGTCACAGAGAAGTTCTAATGGCTCGGTGATGAAGCCATGTGCTTTCTTCTCTAGAAAATTCTCGCCCGCCGAGCGCAATTATGATGTGGGTAATCGGGAGCTTTTGGCCATGAAGTGGGCATTTGAGGAGTGGCGTCATTGGCTTGAGGGTGCTAAACATCGCGTGGTGGTCTTGACTGATCACAAGAATCTCACTTACCTTGAGTCTGCCAGGCGTTTGAATCCTAGACAGGCTCGTTGGTCGTTATTTTTTTCTCGTTTCAATTTCGTGGTTTCATACCTGCCAGGTTCAAAGAATGTGAAGGCAGATGCTCTTTCCAGGAGTTTTGTGCCTGACTCCCCTGGAGACACTGGGCCTGCTGGTATCCTTAGGGATGGGGTAATATTGTCCGCCGTATCCCCAGACTTGCGACGCGCATTGCAGGAGTTTCAGGTGGATAAACCGGATCGATGTCCACCAGAAAGACTGTTTGTTCCGGATGATTGGACCAGTAGAGTCATCTCCGAGGTCCATTCTTCTGTGTTGGCTGGTCATCCTGGAATATTTGGTACAAGAGACTTGGTGGCCAGGTCTTTTTGGTGGCCTTCCTTGTCTAGGGATGTGCGTACCTTTGTGCAGTCTTGTGAAGTGTGTGCTCGAGCTAAGCCTTGCTGTTCACGGGCTAGTGGGTTGTTGTTATCCTTGCCCATCCCGAAGAGGCCTTGGACGCACATTTCCATGGATTTTATTTCTGATCTCCCGGTTTCACAGAAAATGTCCGTTATCTGGGTTGTGTGTGACCGCTTTTCTAAGATGGTTCATTTGGTGCCCTTGCCTAAGTTGCCCTCCTCCTCTGAGTTGGTTCCTTTGTTTTTTCAGAACGTGGTTCGTTTGCATGGGATTCCGGAGAATATCGTTTCTGACAGGGGATCCCAGTTTGTGTCTAGATTTTGGCGGACGTTTTGTGCCAAGATGGGCATTGATTTGTCTTTCTCGTCTGCATTCCATCCTCAGACGAATGGCCAGACGGAGCGAACTAATCAGACCTTGGAAACTTATTTGAGGTGTTTTGTTTCTGCTGATCAGGATGACTGGGTTGCTTTTTTGCCACTGGCCGAATTTGCTCTTAATAATCGGGCTAGTTCGGCCACGTTGGTCTCTCCTTTTTTTTGTAATTCGGGGTTTCATCCTCGTTTTTCCTCTGGTCAGGTGGAGTCTTCGGATTGTCCTGGAGTGGACGTGGTGGTGGACAGGCTACATCACATTTGGAATCAGGTGGTGGACAATTTGAAGTTATCTCAGGAGAAGACTCAGCAGTTTGCTAATCGCCGTCGCCGCGTGGGTCCCCGACTTCTTGTTGGGGACTTGGTGTGGTTGTCTTCTCGTTTTGTCCCTATGAAGGTCTCTTCTCCTAAGTTCAAGCCTCGGTTCATCGGTCCTTATAGGATCTCGGAGATTCTTAACCCTGTATCTTTCCGTTTGGATCTCCCAGCATCGTTCGCTATTCATAATGTGTTCCATCGGTCGTTGTTGCGGAGGTATGAGGTGCCTGTTGTTCCTTCGGTCGAGCCTCCTGCTCCGGTGCTGGTGGAGGGAGAATTGGAGTATGTTGTTGAAAAGATCTTGGATTCTCGTGTTTCCAGACGCAAACTCCAGTATTTGGTTAAGTGGAAGGGTTATGGTCAGGAGGACAATTCCTGGGTGGTCGCCTCCGATGTTCATGCGACTGATTTGGTCCGCGCCTTCCATAGAGCTCACCCTGATCGCCCTGGGGGTTCTCGTGAGGGTTCGGTGACCCCTCCTCAAGGGGGGGGTACTGTTGTGGATTCTGTTTGCGGGCTCCCTCTGGTGGTTACTGCTGGTACTGGGTGACTTTGGTGGGTTGCGGCCTTTGGTTTCCATCTGTCCATCAGAGGCTGGGTGTTTCCTATTTTACCTGGCCTCTCTGTCATTTCCCTTGCCGGCTATCAATGTGTTCAGATGTGCTCTGTTTGGTTCCTGCCTACCTGCTCCCAGATCTTTCAGGATAAGCTAAGTGCTGATTTTCAGTTGTTTGGTTTTTTGTCCAGCTTGCTTAGAATGTCTCTTTGTTAGCTGGTTGCTCTAGTGGACTGAGGTTCTCCCCATGTGCCATGAGTTGGCACATGGGTTCTTGTAATCTCAGGATGGTTTTTTTGATTAGGGTTTTTTGCTGACCGCTCAGTCCCCTTTTGTGTCATTCTGCTTTCTAGTTTTCAGCGGGCCTCTATTTGCTAAAGCTATATACATCATCTCTATGTGTGTGCCTTCCTCTCATTTCACCGTCAATACATGTGGGGGGCAACTATATCTTTGGGGTTAATTCCTCTGGAGGCAAGTGAGGTCTTTGTTTTCTCTGCAGTACTAGTTAGCTCTTAGGCTGGTGCGTGGCGTCTAGAACCAACGTAGGCACGCTCCCTGGCTATCTCTAGTTGCGTTTGTCAGGCGTAGGGCAGCGGTCAGCCCAGGTTCCATCACCCTAGAGCTCGTCCGATATTTATTATACTTTGCTCATCCTGTGCTATCCCTAGCCATTGGGGATTCATGACAGGGCACCTCCCGATAATCCTTGTGCCAGCTAACAAAGCAATAGTCCACACGAGTCCAAGGGATCCCAAAACAATCCCACAAACGACGAGATATGTCCTCAGCTCAAGTCTCGCCCCGTTCGCTTCCGCAGTCACAGGTGGACGTGGGGCCTTGCCTCGGCTAAGAATCCCCACTCCTTCTCCTTCAAGGGTCAACTCACATCTGATCTCAAAATAAGAATGGATTGTCTGAGCTCCTGCGATCAGCCCATGAAGGGGTAGGGGTCACACCTTCTATTCAATGGTTGGGTCCACCAGAAGATTCTAGACTGGTCGGCTCCGCTTAGTCTATCCAGTATGTGCATTTGACTAGCCACCTGCTGTGAGGAAGAATGGCTATTCCTTCACTAGTGGTGTTGACAAAGCTTAATTACATTATAGCTTAGGGCTGCAAGTATTGGGGAAAGGAGACAGGTTAAGTTACATACATCCCATGACATTGCAAAGTGTACAGTAAATACAACCAAAGAGAAGTCGCACCACATCATGACATATTATACAAAATACAGGACAGGGAAAAAAGTACATATCATGACACTGATGTCACGGCCACTCCTTCTGCAGCTGTGCCTGCTGCCGGGACCACCGCCGCTCCCCCGCTCATACTTACCCGCTGCGGCATGCTACTCCTGCAGGTGCGCGTCCTCTCCTTCATTCGTCTCCGCTTCCTGTTTCTCGTAGGGTGCGCGTGCGCACCGCCCACTCCAGCACTTCCTGTTATGAACTGGTGGTTTAGGAGCAACATGGGACGTGCTCTGGAGGAGGTGGTACCTGTACTGACCGCAGTTGCTGAGCTTAACACAACACTAGAAGTAGCCGTGGGATGTTCCTGTCACTCCCTAGACACCTTGTCACAGCCGGAGGACTAACTACCCCTAAAGATAGAAACTGGAAAGCTATCTTGCCTCACAGAAAATTCCCAAAGGACAGACAGCCCCCCACAAATATTGACTGTGAGTGGAGAGGGAAATGACATACACAGAATGAAACCAGGATGTAGCAAAAGGAGGCCACTCTAGCTAGATAGATAGAACAGGACAGAATACTGTGCAGTCAGTATTAAAAAAACTAGAAAAATCCACCACAGAGTTTACAAAAATCTCCACACCTGACTAAAGGTGTGGAGGGTAAATCTGCTTCCCAGAGCTTCCAGCTTAACTGAATAAATCCATACTGACAAGCTGGACTAGAAAAAACATAGAAAGTGCTGAACGATTAAGTCCACAAAAAGTGGACTGCAAAAGAACAAAGCAAGGACTTATCTTTGCTGAACTGGACAGAATATCAGGGAAATCCAAGAGAGATGTGAATCCAACCAGGAACCATTGACAACTGGCACTGGCTGAAGGATAGAGCCAGGATAAATAGCTGAGCCAGAAAGACGATCAGTGGAAGCAGCTGCTGACTACTAAATCCAAGGAGCAGCAGTTCCACTTAAAACCACCGGAGGGAGCCCAAGAGCAGAACTCACAAAAGTGCCACTTACAACCACCGGAGGGAGCCCAAGAGCGGAATTCACAACAACTTCCCCTCTCTGATTTACAGGCGCTCTGTATCTCCTCTTTGTGATCCTGGAGGACCGTGACCCGGAAGTCCTTCAACACTCCATGTATTTAAGGTGATTCCTTCCCCTGCTCCTTTCCTGTCTGTCATTTGTGCTTCTGTGACTCAGGTCCACCTTTGTCTTTGCACTGCCTGTTCTGAGTCTCTGCTCTGTCCAGCCAGTTCAGCTTCTCTGCCTTTCCCAGGCTTCCTTGTCTCCTCATCCAGTCTAGCCTTCCCAGTGTCCGCTCCGTACTCTGTTGGTCTGGTGTCTCTGTCCTGTCCTGCTTCCTTTGTGTCTTCCCCTTCCCAGTGCTCCTTTGGTCTCGCCTGTACTCAGCCAAACTGTACTTCATCTTACCCCGCTCTGTCCGTCCTACGCCCTGTTTCTCTATTTTGTACCTCCTACTACCTGTTTCCGGGTTCCAGCTTCTGCGGCAATAGTCTCCCTTGGGTCTGCCCCTAACGCTCCCTGTATAGGGGGTGGTCTACCTGGTCAGCTCACCCTTGGGTGGTTAATTGTTGTGGATCTGCAGGTCCACTCCAGGTGTTCCAAAAGATCTCATAGTACAGACAGGCCATGGATCCCGCTGGTACCCCAACTCCTACCCAGAAGGAATTATTGTTCCTTAGGGAGAATCAGTCTAGGATTATGTCCTTTTTGAAAACCTTGGAATCTCGTCTCTCGTCCCTGCAGGCCTCCGATCCTGGGAGCGCTTAGCAAGTTTGCAAGTCTCCAACAGGAGCTGGCCCAACAGCGTGACTCAAGCTCATATTCTAAATTTTATGGCTTCTGTGGATGATCGTCTTCGCGCCCTCCAGTCTTCGGCTCCCGCCTCTTCTCTGGCCTCTGCTCCTCACCCACCTCCCCGTCTGGCTAAACCTTTTTGCTATAGTGGGGATCCAAAATTGTGTAGACGGTTTTTAAATCAATGCCCGCTTCATTTTGAGTTACTTCCCATGCAGTATCCCACTGACCGTTCTAAAGTGGCTTTTGTAATCTCTCACTTAGAGGGTGAGGCTTTGGCGTGGGTTAATCCTCTCTTGGAGCGGGATGATACCATTTTCTCAACTCTCCACCTTCTTTGAAACTTTTCGCAAAGTGTTTGATGAAACGGGTCATTTGGCCTCAACCACCGAGTCTCTGTTCAACCTTCAACAAGGTACGCTTTCGGTGAGCCAATGCGCTATCCGGTTTCGCACCCTTTCATCCGAATTAGGATGGAATAATGAGGCTTTGGTGGGAGCCTTCTGGCGGGGGCTTTCTCCTCGAATTAAGGATGAGTTGGCGGGTCGTGATACTCCGACTTCCTTGGGGGATCTCATCTCGTTGGCAGCCCGCATTGACTTACGTTTTCAAGAACGTTCTTGAGCATCCGCTAGAGAAAGGAGATTTCCTCGACTTCCTCGTGTTTCTCCAAGCTCCTCCCGTCTTCTGCTAATTCTGCCCCAGAACCCATGCAGGTGGATCATCTTAAGCCTGTGGAGCAACGTCGGAAAGAGAGACTAACTCAAGGTCTCTGTTTCTATTGTGGTAGTGCGTCTCATCTCTTGCGCTCCTGTCCTTTGAGGCCTGGAAATGCCTCCACCTAGGACTGGTAAGAGAGGTCTCCCTAGGTATCCCAGAACCCTCTCAACCCCTCACTCTTTCTGTTCTTTTACATCTGGGTAACGTTTCTCTGACTCTGCTTATATAGATTCCGGGGCAGCTGGGAACTTTATTCAACTCGAGGCAGTTAGGAGATTGCGGATTCTGGTCAGATCCCTGGAGACTCCTCGACAGATTGCGTCAGTCGATGGCTAACCTCTGCGGCAGTCCGTTACGTTGGTAACCGAAGAATTGGAACTCCAAATTGGAATCCTGCATCGTGAGATCGTCTTCTATGTGCTGCCTTCTTTATCCCACACGTTTCTTCTTGGACTTCCTTGGTTGAGGACTCACGAGCCTTGTATTGACTGGCGGTCTGGCGAAATCCTGCGTTGGGGACTCTTCTGCCAAAAAAACCTTCTTGTCCTATTTCGGTGTCTTCAAATTTACCTTCTTCGTATTTGTCTTTCCTGGATGTCTTCAATAAGAAAGATATAATTTCACCGCACACTCTAATGAGAACGTGTTAATTTGCTTATAGACATTTATTCAGGAATATAATGGGGAGCAAAAGAGAAATATAAAGTAGGAAGCGATATACACAGACGTTTCGGCTCCACCAGAGCCTTAATCATTGCATCACTGTGAAAACAAAAGGCATAGAATAAAAACAATAAAGAGTAATTGTAAACAGAAATTAATACAAGAAACAATAACATAATCCCCAGTGATCAAAAAAACAATATATGGTGAAAGAACACATATATACAGAATATACATAATATAAGTCACAGTGTACTGGTATCTCTCTGAGTATGCATAATAGAAAACATATATTACCTTTTGGAAGGCAGAATATAGGATAGAAGTCCCGCAGAGCCCAGATATGGCTGCAAGGAATAGTTAACGTGATTAATACTTGTGCCAGGGGTATATATCAAGAGAAAATAAGAAAATAGGTTAATATTGTACCTATAGCTGCAGTGCTGCTTAGATATTGTATATGGGTGGTAGCCCAATGGTTATATGGTGGTCTGTGAAAAGTTAGGGATATAACATAGGATGTAAATGTATCTCTGTTATTAGGGAAGCGCCATAGGTTGTGCCCATAAGGATGTATATAGGTCCGTTACCTGGTAATGCCCGAGTGGTCAGCGGCGCTCCCGCGCCTTGCTGTGACAGCGGCGTGTCAGAGGCTCATACACCGTGGTATTTTGTACGTAACCAGGGATGCCGTGTGACCGGAAGTTCCGAACCGGAAGTGACGTCGCGCTATGTGTTTTAGGCTGAGCTGCGCAGATGTGGAGACTTGTATACATTGCGCAAGAGCGGGTAGTCAAGGCAACCATACAATAGAGCGGCGATATAGTAAAATAATGGCATGGCAATGGCGCACATATATGTAGGTGAATCAAGATAGCATAAGTTCTATCTGTCCCAAAGAAATGAGACATAATGGCAATAATATAACAGAGCAGACATATAGTGCAGCGATGGTATAGCAATGGCATACATATGAATAGAATGTTTGCAGTGGCACTAAGTACATAAGTCCCAATAATGGGACATGGTGACAATATGGATGAAAAATAAGTAATGATGTAATGGATGGCAAAAAATGCCGATTTCAGGTGCGTGTAATACATATATAAAATGTACTAACTCTCTTATAATAGTGTACAGGGATAGATGAAGAGCTAGGGATAATACGGGGACAGAGACCAGAGGGGGGGGGGGGAGGGGGGCATTAGATAGGGGGTTGAAACTCACCTAAGATGACAATAGCTTAGCAAGTCTGTAAAAGCGATAAGAAAGAGGTTATCAATGATTCACAGAAGCCAATCTAACTCTCTATTCAGCCCTTTCGGGACCAAAGTGTCCAATTTGTGTATCCAATAAGTCTCCCTTATTTTGAGCAGTCTCACATGGTCACCACCCCTTCTGGGGCGAGGGACATGTTCTATCACCTGAAAACAGAGTTGCGCTACAGAGTGCCCATAGTTAGAAAAATGTTCTGGTAGAGGGAGCCAGTTCTTTTTGCAACGTTGCAACGTATAGTAGATTTATGGCTTGCAATACGATCTCTTACGTGTTGGGTGGTCTCTCCCACATAGAGGAGACCACAAGGGCACTTGACCAAGTATACTACAAAATTAGAGTCACAGGTGTAAAAACCTTTTATTGGAAAAGATTTGCCTGTCCTGGGATGAGTTATGTTGTCTGATCTAATTACGTTGGAACAGACCGCACAGTTCAGACAGAGGAATGTACCAATGTTTTCTGTGTTGTGGTAGGTCTGGTGCTCCCCACATCCGCCCTCACCAACTTATCCCAGATGTTGGGTGCTCGTTTGGTACAAATTAGTGTTGGTGCCTTAAAGGAGTCAATGTTGGGATATGCTCTGGATAGTAAGGGCCAATGTTTCTTGATGATGGAGTAGACCTTAGGCATCAAAGGGTGAAACGTATGCACGAATGGAATTCGTTCTCTGGGGTACCTGGGAGGTGGAGGAGATGGAGGGCCTAGAGCCCGTGTCCTTTCACTATCAAGTAGTCTAGGTGGATAATGTCTTAGTTTGAATTTTTGAGCCACAGTATCTAGTCTTTCCTTCCGGATTTCAGGATCAGATACGATACGTGTTACCCTATTAAACTGTGAACGTGGCAGACTGTTTCTGGTGGTCCTAGGATGGCAACTTGAATAATGCAAAAGGCTATTGCTGTCAGTAGGTTTGCAGTATAGGTCTGTGGAGAGATTGCCTTTGGTATCCTTTATTACCCGTGTGTCTAAAAATGGTACCGACTCCGTGTTGTGATGTAACGTAAATTGCAGCTCCGGGCGGATGGAATTGAGATGTGAATGAAAGTCAAGTAGGGAGTTAGATGTACCTGTCCAGATAAAGAAGATGTCATCAATATAGCGATGATATCCTAAAGCAAATTCTGAAAAGAGATCATTGGGAAATACGTGCTTAATTTCGAAAAAATTCATAAACGCATTTGCGTAGGCCGGCGCTACGGTCGCGCCCATTGCAGTGCAGCACTTCTGGACATAAAAAGTATCTTCATATAAGAAATAATTTTCGCGTAGTACTAGATCTAACAAGTCTAAGCAAAATTGGGTGGAATCAGCGGACATGTCAGAGGAGTCTAGTAAGAATCTCGTGGCTTCAATCCCCTTATCATGCGCAATGGAGGTTTAAAGACTGTTTACGTCTAGAGTAACGAGGATACTATCTGAAGGTATTGTGCCTAGATGTCGTATAATATCCAAAAAATGTCCTGTATCTAAGAGATAGGATTTGGTTTTCTTTACTAATGGTGTCAGTATTTTTTCCAGAAAAACCGAAAGTGGAGATAAAATCGAGTCAGTGGATGCAACTATTGGTCTACTAGGTGGGTTATGAAGGGACTTATGGACTTTAGGCAAGATGTAAAAAACCGGTGTGATAGGGTGAGGATTGATGAGGAAGGAGGCAGTTTTTTGATCAATAATATGGCGATCAAGATAGTGGTTTAGGAGACTCCGAATTTTTGTGGTAATGAAAGTTACTGGATCCCTATGGATGACATTGTAGGTATTAGAATCAGAGAGTTGTCGGATTACCTCCTTGGTATAATCAATGCGATTCATCACTACTATCGCTCCCCCTTTATCAGCTGGCTTTATTATAATAGTCTTGTTATTATGGAGGGATGTGAGAGCCTGTTTCTCCACAAGAGAGAGATTAGAATGTGTAGGAAAAAAACCCAATTGTTGTTGGTGAGAAAGTTGTTTGACCTCGAGGTCCACCAGTGAGATGAAAGTTTCTGTTGCATGATAGGTACGTGGAGGATTAAATTTACTAGGAATACGAAGACCAAGAGATGTGATAGATAGCTCAGGTGCCATAGTGTCACTTGGTGTACGTGTCACTTCCCCCATCGTGTTAGTGGACAATCCAAAATGCGTTTTCAGTCTAACAGTCCGAAAAAAACGCTCGAGATCTTTTTCAAGTTGGAATGAGTCCCAGGATGGAGTAGGACAGAAGGACAAGCCTTTCTGTAGGACCGTTAGCTCTGCAGGAGAGAGGATAGTCCGAGATGTTGATCACTAAGTCCGGTGTCTCACATGTGAGCGGGTGATCATTCTTTCCCCTTGATCGCCTGATGGGTCTGTTGGTTGACCTCCCTTGTGGCCCTTTGATAAAAAATGTTGTCTGCCCGAGGTTGTGTAGGAGTCGCTCCCTGAACTGGGGGAACCATATCTTCGTTGGTTTCGGGGTCGGCGCCATGAGCCTGTATTGGCGGAAGTATCGTTCCATTTGTAGACTCTATTCATAGAATAGTCCTCCGTATCCCATTGAAATTTCTGTCTCTTGCGTTCCTGTAAGGATTTCTGGTGTTCGGTCAAGGTTTTTTCGGTTTTAGTTTTGAGAGGTCCATTCCGCAGAAGATAGGGAGGTAGAAAGTTGCGCTTCTATAGCCTGTATACTCTGTTTAGTCTCCACTATAGTTTTTTGTAAATATTCTACAGTTAGTATTATTATGACTAGGGAACATTTATTGAGTATTTTCTTGTATTTTTCACAATACTCAGGATTGTCAGAAAAGAGGGTGGGGCGAAGGTTGCTCCTAAGTCCTCTGGGAATTTTATTCTGTCTGGTATTCAGCAAGAATTGTGCAATGCAGATCATAAGAGATCAGTTTGCGTCTTTCTTTTTCATAATCACTAGTTCTGAGTTCTTGAGCGGGGGTTCTAAGGAACTCATTGGAACCAGTCACTTGACATAAGATGTTGGTGGGAGTTGCCAAATCATAGGCAAACGTGTCAATAGACATGTATAGAGGGGGGGGGGGGGACAGGGAAAGACTGGTGCAAACGCCAATAGGATAACAGTAGAGATAAAGTTAGCGTGCACTCGGTCAAGATTGCGAGGTGCTGGTGTAATGGATCAAGTGATCCCAAATACTAGTAGATATAATTTCACCGCACACTCTAATGAGAACGTGTTCATTTGCTTATAGACATTTATTCAGGAATATAATGGGGAGCAAAACAGAAATATAAAGTAGGAAGCGATATACACAGACGTTTCGGCTCCACCAGAGCCTTAATCATTGCATCGCTGTGAAAACAAAAGGCGTAGAACAAAAACAATAAAGAGTAATTGTAAACAGAAATTAATACAAGAAACAATAACATAATCCCCAGTGATCAAAAAAACAATATATGGTGAAAGAACACATATATACAGAATATACATAATATAAGTCACAGTGTACTGGTATCTCTCTGAGTATGCATAATAGAAAACATATATTACCTTTTGGAAGGCAGAATATAGGATAGAAGTCCCGCAGAGCCCAGATATGGCTGCTAGGAATAGTTAACGTGATTAATACTTGTGCCAGGGGTATATATCAAGAGAAAATAAGAAAATAGGGTAATATTGTACCTATAGCTGCAGTGCTGCTTAGATATTGTATATGGGTGGTAGCCCAATGGTTATATGGTGGTCTGTGAAAAGATAGGGATATAACATAGGATGTAAATGTATCTCTGTTATTAGGGAAGCGCCATAGGTTGTGCCCATAAGGATGTATATAGATCCGTTACCTGGTAATGCCCGAGTGGTCAGCAGCGCTCCCGCGCCTTTCTGCGACAGCGGCGTGTCAGAGGCTCATACACTGCTGTATTTTGTACACTGCAGCTATAATATATATATATGTCATAAAGGTTGCCTCGACCAATCAGCGACGGGCACAGTCTGCCGCGAATTCTGGAATCATCATTGTCAAAACGCCTGCGATCATTGCCACGACCAATCAGCGACGGGCACAGTCCGGCGGCATAATGGCCGCTCCTTCCTCCCCGCAGTCAGTGCCCGCTCCATAATCCCCTCCAGTCAGCCCTCACACAGGGTTAATGGCAGCGTTAACGGACCGCGCTATGCCGCGGTGTAACGCACTCCGTTAACACAGCTATTAACCCTGTGTGACCAACTTTTTACTATTAATGCTGCATATGCAGCCTCAATAGTAAAAAGATCTAATGTTACAAATAATAATTAAAAAAAAGGTTATTCTCACCTTCCGACGTCGCGCGCCATCCTCGGTAGTGCAAGTGGCAGGTTCCGGTGCCAAGGATGCTATGCGAGAAGGACCTACCATGACATCACGGTCATGTGACCGCGACGTCATCACAGGTCCTGCGCTCATACCAACCCTGGGACCGGAATCTGCCGCGTGCACCGTACACAGGCGCCAGGACTTCAAGGGGCCTTCGGAAGGTGAGTATATGTTTATTTTTTATTTTAAGTCTTTTTTACCACGCATATAGTGCCCACATTGCTATATACTACGTGGGCTGTGTTACATACTGCGTGGGCTCTGTTATATACTACATCTCTGTGCTATACACTATGTAGCTGGGCAATATATAACGTGACTGTCCAATATTCTACGTGCTCTGTTATATACTATATCTCTGTGCTATATATTATGTAGCTGGGCAATATACAACGTGACTGTGCAATATACAACGTGACTGTCCAATATACTACGTGCTCTGTGTTATATACTACATCTCTGTGCTATATATTATGTAGCTGGGCAATATACAATGTGACTGTGCAATATACTACATGGCTGTGCAATATACTACGTGGTTCTGCTATACACTACGTGCTCTGTGTTATATACTACGTAGCTGTGCAATATACTATGGCTGTGTCGGTTCTGTTATATACATCGACTGTGCAATATACTACGTGGCTCTGTTATATACTACGTGGCTGTGCAATATACTACATAGCTATGCAATATACTATGTGGCTATGTTATATACTACGTGGCTGACCAATATACTACATATCTGTGCAATACACTACGTGGCTATGTTATATACTACGTGGCTATGTTATATACTATGTGGCTGTGTTATATACTATGTACGCTGTGTTACATACTACGTAGCTCTGTTATATACTATGTAGCTATGTTATATACTACGTCGGTTGTGTTATATACTACGTCACTGTGCAATATAGTCCGTAGCCTGTGCTATATACTACCTACATATTCTAGAATACCCGATAACTTAGAATCGGGCCACTATCTAGTCACATATAAAAGGACAGGTGGAAGTGCATGTGGTTATCTCTTTATTCAAAGACCCATATTCAACATGCAGAGTTCAAGATGTAAGCAAATCATACATGCTTATCCTGAATATGAACTAATGGCTCAGCAGGACATCTATATATATAATTGTCTAAGGGTTTTTCCGTCTGTCTGTCCTGGAAATCCCGCGTCTCTGACCAATCAGCGACGGGCACAGCATGGCGATGATGATGTCATAAAGGTTGCCTCGACCAATCAGCGACGGGCACAGTCTGCCGCAAATTCGCCTCGACCAATCAGCGACGGGCACAGTATCGACGTAGATGTCATAATGGTTGCCATGGCGACGATGATGTCATAAAGGTTGCCTCGACCAATCAGCGACGGGCACAGTCTGCCGTGAATTCTGGAATCATCATTGTCCATATACTACGGGGACATGCATATTCTAGAATACCCGATGTGTTAGAATCGGGCCACAGTCCCGCCTGGGCCTCGACCAATCAGCGACGGGCACAGTATTGACGTAGATGTCATAATGGTTGCCATGGCAACGATGTCATAAAGGTTGCCTCGACCAATCAGCGACGGGCACAGTCTGCCGCGAATTCTGGAATCATCATTGTCCATATACTACGGGGACATGCATATTCTAGAATACCCGATGCGTTAGAATCGGGCCACAATCTAGTCTATCTATATAATCGTCTAAAGTCCACTTCCGTCTGTTTGTCTGTCTGTCTGTCTGTCACGTAAATCCCGCATCGCTGATTGGTCGCGGCCAGCTGGGCGCAACCAATCAGTGACAGGCACAGTCCGGATGTGAATTGGCCCCTCCCTACTCCCCTCCAGTCAGTGCCCCCTCCATACTCCCCTCCAGTCAGCGGCAACATAGCATTTTAGCAGTCCGTTAAACGGACTGCGTTACCCCGCGGTATAACATGGTGTAACGCAGTCTGTTAACGCTGCCATTAACCCTGTGTGACCGACTTTTTACCTATGCAGCATCAATAGTAAAAACATAATGTTAAAAATAATAATAAAACAAAATCATTATATTCTCACCTTCCGGCGTCCACGGCAGCCTTTCCCGCTCCTCGCGACGGTCCGGTCCCAAGAATGCATTGCGGCAACGACCCGTGATGACGTAGCGGTCTCGCGAGACCGCTACATCATCACGGGTTATTGCCGCAAAGTATTACTGGGAACGGAGTGTCGCGAGGAGCATCGCTAAAGGCCTGGGCTGGATCCGGGGACCGCTGGAAGGTGAGTATATAACTATTTTTTATTTCAATTCTTTTTTTAACAGGGATATGGTGCCCACATTGCTATATACTACGTGGGCTGTGTTATATACTACGTGGGCTGTGTTATATACTACGTGGGCTGTGTTATATACTACGTGGGCTGTGTTACATACTGCCTGGGCTGTGTTACAATATACTATGTGGCTCTGCAATATACTGTGTGGCTGTGCAATATTCTACGTGGCTGTGCAATATACTACATGGCTGTGCTATATACTACGTGGCTGTTATATACTGCGTGGGCTGTGCTATATACTACGTGCTTGTGCTATATACTACATGGCTGCTATATACTATGTGGCTGTGCTATATACCACGTGGCTGTGTTATATACTATGTAGCTGTGCTATATACTACGTGCCTGTGTATGTGGCTGTGCTATATACCACGTGGCTGTGTTATATACTATGTAGCTGTGCTATATACTACGTGCCTGTGCTATATACTACGTGGGCTGTGTTATATACTACGTGGGCTGTGTTATATACTACGTGGGCTGTGTTACATACTGCCTGGGCTGTGTTATATACTACGTCGCTGTGCTCTACACTACGTGGGCTGTGCTATATAGTATGTGGCCATGCAATATACTACGTGGCTGTGCTATATACTACGTGGGCTGTGTTATATACTGCGTGGGCTGTGCTACATACTGCTTTGGCTGTGCTATATACTATGTGAGCTGTGTTATATACTATGTGGGCTGTGCTATATACTACGTGGGCTGTGTTATATACTGCGTGGGCTGTGCTATATACTACATGGCTCTGCAATATACTACGTGGCTCTGCAATATACTGTGTGGCTGTGCAATATACTACGTGGCTGTGCAATATACTACATGGCTGTGCTATACACTACGTGGCTGTTATATACTGCGTGGGCTGTGCTATATACTACGTGCTTGTGCTATATACTACATGGCTGCTATATACTATGTGGCTGCGCTATATACCACGTGTCTGTGTTATATACTATGTAGCTGTGCTATATACTGCGTGCCTGTGCTATATACTACGTGGGCTGTTATATGCTACGTGGGCTGTGAGACTCTTTCGCCCGGGGCTCTCAAAAACCTGCAGCTGGCCCTGGATTGACTGATTGCAATCACAATCAGCGACAGGCGCAGTCCGGCCGCAAATTGGCGCGGGATTTGAACCACGCTTCGCTAATTGGT
The DNA here is from genome assembly GCF_051348905.1 of Ranitomeya variabilis. NCBI lineage: Eukaryota > Metazoa > Chordata > Amphibia > Anura > Dendrobatidae > Ranitomeya > Ranitomeya variabilis. The sequence goes on from NC_135232.1 coordinate 1,023,340,166, forward strand.
CTCGCCCGGCCAGCCGAATCCTGTGTATTCATTGCATTATTCTGAAATCTTCATAAATAAACTACATTCATATTCTAGAATACCCGATGCGTTAGAATTAGGCCACCATCTAGTCTAATATATAAATGCCTTGCACTCTGTTCACATTTTTCACTTAGTTTCACCTTATGGATTCTTATGCAGATTAGGCACTCACTCACACATCTCACTTACCTGTTCACTTCATGGATCCTTAGGCACTTTACACAGTCTATTTATCTAGCCATATTCATCACTTTGTATACTGTTACACACTGACACATTTTCACATATGAATGTAAAAGAGGTTGCCGCGCTGAACGGCACTTACACAAAGAAGTAACGTCCTCTGTGCGAAGTAGTACTTGTCTGGCGGTGTCCCGTCTGCCAGACCAGGAAGCCTGAAGCAAATGGGAGCGTCCTCCCTGTGATAGCAGTCCCCCGAAAACACAAACTGCGACGCTGTGTGTCAGCGTGGAGCCACGGCCGATGGCGCCGCCGGCAGCGTCGCGAGGTGAGCGGGGGGCGTGGTGAAACTGGTGACGTCACCCGTCCGTACCTGACGGACGTATGCAAGGGGCCAATCCCGACGCGTTTCGAGGGCAACGTCCCTCTTTCTCAAGGTGTAGCGCCCGCAAAGTTGTTATCCTTATATATCCCACCACGCTCCTGTAGCCTCCTGTCCTGACATCGCAGGACACTTTCCGCCAGATGTTATATACTTAATTAAGCCCATTATCAACTAGCAAGTGCTCTTTATTGTTCCTAAACCTGTGTGCCTCAGAAAATCATAGTAACATCCATATCCCTAACCGAAAAATATATATATATAGATAAAAATAAGAACATACCCCATTCTTATAAAACCCAATCTTTATTAAATTCATATTAAAAACTGATATAAGAAATTGATAAAAAATTGATAAAAAATCTGATCGAAGGTGTGCGTTGCAAGGCGCAGATAAAAACTCAAAAATAAACCCCCCCATTTATTAAAATTATTGAACAAAAAATGACTAAAAAATCTTTCTTTTAAAAGAATGAAATTTAAGAACAAGTTCATCATCATATATAAATACTACTCAGGAACCATGCATGGCTATATGGAAAATCTGACCTCTATAGTTTAAAAGCATATAAAAAATATATCCAAAGGGCGCAGGGGTATACTCCATATAAAAGACCACAAAGGGCATCATAGTGCATAAAGCTCAATTTCCTGGTTCAGTCCTTTGGGGGCCAAAGTGTCTAGTGTAAAAATCCATTTGGATTCTATGCGGGACATATTTTTAATAAAATCCCCCCCTCTCGGATTTTCTCGGACCATTTGGATACCACAAAATGAAAACCCCTTTATTGAACCCCCATGTCTTTCGACAAAATGTCGCGACAGGGGGTGCACTACTGATCCCTTTCTAATACCATCCAAATGTTCCTTAATTCTATCTCTTAGTCGTCTCTTTGTACGTCCCACATATGTTTTTTCACAGGGGCATTTGATTATATATATGACCCCCCTGGTATGGCATGAGATTTTTTCTTTTAGGAAAAATTCCCTAGTCTTATCCGAATCCCAAAACGATTTCTGCACCACCAGTGGGCGTTTTATGTGTACACAGCACGGGCACCTACCACACTGCATAAAACCACCTTCTTCAGTGTTCAAATTCTTTTTTCTCTTGGGGGCTCCACTCATATTAAACCCTGTTTTCATTGTCGGTGCCAAAAGATTTCCGATATTTCTTACTTTGCGATAGACAAATTTAGGTTTTACTGATAAAAATTCTCCCACTACCTTGTCTTTTCGCAAAATTGGCCAATATTTATTGACAATTTTCGAAAACCTGCCATTATTGTCATGATACTGGGTAATTAAAGGGATCCTTCCAATTTCTTGTACCACTGACAACCTTCCCTGACGTTCCTTAATTCCATGGATTAGATGGGACCTTGGGATATTTTTAGCTTGCTGGCTTTCTTGCTCAAGAGAGGAAAGGTCATATCCTTTTTCCAGAAATTGTTTCTGTAGGATGCTAGATTCGGCCTCGAAATCCACATCTCTGGTACAATTCCGCCTAATACGCAAAAATTGGCTCTTAGGTATATTGCGGAGCCAGGCCGGGAGATGACAACTGTCCATTTGGATATAACTGTTGCAATCTACTTCCTTATGGTAACATCTCGTGTATAGGACATTGTTTTCAACAAAAATATTAAGGTCCAAAAAATTAACCTCTACTTCGCTACAAATCCCGGAAAACTCCAAACCATAAGGATTCTTGTTAAGACCCCCCACAAATTCTTCCAACAACTGTCGGGACCCTTCCCAGATAAACAGGACGTCGTCGATATAACGACGCCACACGATCAAACCCTTCCGTAAGGATCCATTCTGAAAAATATGAGACTCCTCCCACTTCCCGACGTACAGATTAGCGTAGCTGGGGGCAAATTTTGTCCCCATGGCTGTTCCCCATGTTTGTACATAAAATTGGTTATCATACACAAAATAGTTGTGTTCAAGGATGAAGTGCATGCTTTCCACAATGAATGCCACTTGTGTAGAATTATACAGTTGGGATTTACTCAAAAAATATTCAGCGGATTCACATCCTTTTACCTGGTCAATCACAGTGTACAGAGATTTGATGTCCAAGGTGCCTATTACATACTTATCAGACCATTTTATAGTCTCCAAGGCCCTAATAGTGTCCTGAGTATCCTTCAAGTATGCCGGGAGAAATGGAACACACTTTTGTAACTGAGTGTCCACATATTCTGAGAGGTTTGCGGTCAAGCAGTTGATACCTGACACGATTGGTCTCCCGGGGGGGCATTCGGAATCTTTGTGCATCTTAGGTATATGGTAGAATATCGCTAAGCTAGGTGTTTTATTATAAATAAATTGATATTCCTTTTTATTTAGAATCCCTACAGTTTTCCCTTTGTTGGCTAGGAGGCCCAGTTTTTTTATAAAACGGGGGGTGGGGTCCCCTAATAGTTTCTTGTACGTTACTTCGTCACTTAGTAATCTCAAAGATTCCTCGTGGTATTTACTCCTGTCCATGACAACAATGCTTCCCCCTTTATCTGCATTTCGGACTACAATATCATTGTTCTCCTGGAGCTCCAGAAGCGCATTTTTTTCTTTTCTAGTGAGATTATATCGCCTGTATCTAGGGCTCCTTTTATTCATTTTCCTTATTTCTGAAGTGACCAAGGTTTCAAAAGTGTGAAATGCCTGAGAGTACTCACTAATGGGGTTGAAAGTGGATGGGTTGGCTAATTGAGTGTGTACAAAACCATCATTAACTTGTAGAGTATGGTTGGATCCTGCCATTTCTTTTTTGAAAAAATACTTTTTAAGGGCCAGATTGCGCAGAAATTTTTTCACACAAACATACAAATTGAAGGGGCTAGTTCCTGTTGTGGGAGCAAATTTCAACCCTTTCTGGAGAAGTGATTTCTCACTATCCGTTAGGATATGTGAGCTTAGATTGAAAATTTTCTGTGTTTGTTTATCTTCCCTTATATTTTTCTTTTTGGTGAATTTCCTCCCCCCTCTCTTCCCACGTTTGGTTTTGTACCTCGGACCCGAAAAAAATTTTGCTGCCCAATTTGGTTGGTCTTTATATTCCCTCCTTTCTTAGGGGCTGTCCCCTTGTTGTAATTCCTAGTAGTGTTACCGTTCCTAGATGCTCCCAAAGTGGGTAAATAGTTGCCTTTATCATTCTTTTTAGGCTGTATACCATCCTTAGAGGCGGGTCTACTATTTCTCTGTGTTTGTCTCCTGAAGACTGGTGCCGGCGTGACCTCCACATCCGGAGTACCTGGGTCTTCAGTAATTGATGCCAATTCCGTGTACCTATTTTCACAATGGATATCCGCCCTTGTGGTAGTATTAGCATTGATCCCCGAGGTGATCGTCTGGATCTCATCCAGAGGATCCCCATATCTTCCATTCTCCAATATTACCCCTGGGGTTAACTCTTGTGAGCACTGTCTTCTATGGGGAATGGGGGTATACTGGGTAGAGTTAGAATTTGTATATGTAGAAAAGACTTCCGACACATTAAGAGGAGTGGAGGGTGAATCTCCCATATACTCATCTATTATCACAAAATCAGAATCCTTACAAGTTTGATCCGGGATGGTCATCTGCATAAATTCAGTGTGTCCTTGGATATTGACTTCATCCCTTATGAATTTCCTCAATTTTTTCATTCTAATATCCCTCTCTTTTTCTTGTAATCTCTTAGTAATATTCATAGCAAGATCTTGTATTTCTGATATATGGTCAAAACTTTTAAGCAGTTCTAGTTGCCCCGTTATCTCATTACCCACATGTTGTACGTTAATCTTCCGTTTATCGATAATAAATTGGACTGCCCTCTTTGAGAAGTTAAAAAACATATCTTCCCATTCCTGTTGTATGAAAGGGTTCCCAAAGTCTCCTGTTAGGGGTCTACAGAATCTTAGACCTTTAGGGACCTTATTAACTTCAAGATATCTTTCTAAAGAGGCCGACAATGAAAACAGGGTTTAATATGAGTGGAGCCCCCAAGAGAAAAAAGAATTTGAACACTGAAGAAGGTGGTTTTATGCAGTGTGGTAGGTGCCCGTGCTGTGTACACATAAAACGCCCACTGGTGGTGCAGAAATCGTTTTGGGATTCGGATAAGACTAGGGAATTTTTCCTAAAAGAAAAAATCTCATGCCATACCAGGGGGGTCATATATATAATCAAATGCCCCTGTGAAAAAACATATGTGGGACGTACAAAGAGACGACTAAGAGATAGAATTAAGGAACATTTGGATGGTATTAGAAAGGGATCAGTAGTGCACCCCCTGTCGCGACATTTTGTCGAAAGACATGGGGGTTCAATAAAGGGGTTTTCATTTTGTGGTATCCAAATGGTCCGAGAAAATCCGAGAGGGGGGGATTTTATTAAAAATATGTCCCGCATAGAATCCAAATGGATTTTTACACTAGACACTTTGGCCCCCAAAGGACTGAACCAGGAAATTGAGCTTTATGCACTATGATGCCCTTTGTGGTCTTTTATATGGAGTATACCCCTGCGCCCTTTGGATATATTTTTTATATGCTTTTAAACTATAGAGGTCAGATTTTCCATATAGCCATGCATGGTTCCTGAGTAGTATTTATATATGATGATGAACTTGTTCTTAAATTTCATTCTTTTAAAAGAAAGATTTTTTAGTCATTTTTTGTTCAATAATTTTAATAAATGGGGGGGTTTATTTTTGAGTTTTTATCTGCGCCTTGCAACGCACACCTTCGATCAGATTTTTTATCAATTTTTTATCAATTTCTTATATCAGTTTTTAATATGAATTTAATAAAGATTGGGTTTTATAAGAATGGGGTATGTTCTTATTTTTATCTATATATATATATTTTTCGGTTAGGGATATGGATGTTACTATGATTTTCTGAGGCACACAGGTTTAGGAACAATAAAGAGCACTTGCTAGTTGATAATGGGCTTAATTAAGTATATAACATCTGGCGGAAAGTGTCCTGCGATGTCAGGACAGGAGGCTACAGGAGCGTGGTGGGATATATAAGGATAACAACTTTGCGGGCGCTACACCTTGAGAAAGAGGGACGTTGCCCTCGAAACGCGTCGGGATTGGCCCCTTGCATACGTCCGTCAGGTACGGACGGGTGACGTCACCAGTTTCACCACGCCCCCCGCTCACCTCGCGACGCTGCCGGCGGCGCCATCGGCCGTGGCTCCACGCTGACACACAGCGTCGCAGTTTGTGTTTTCGGGGGACTGCTATCACAGGGAGGACGCTCCCATTTGCTTCAGGCTTCCTGGTCTGGCAGACGGGACACCGCCAGACAAGTACTACTTCGCACAGAGGACGTTACTTCTTTGTGTAAGTGCCGTTCAGCGCGGCAACCTCTTTTACATTCATTGATTTGTTGTTAGTTCCACACACCCTACTAACTGGTTTGCCTGCTGCTTTTCTGTGCATAGGTGTTTAGCGCCGGGTGTTTTTTAGTAACATTTTCACATATATTACACACTTTCCTATACTTTGCCTGAGCGGAGCGTGTACCTGTTTGTGCATGGACTTTGACCGCGCTGACTTCCGATTCCAACCGTGAGCTGGAACGCACTGCCGTCTTAACCTTCACGGCGCTGCAGGCTTGCATTCCAATTACCGGAACTCGTGGGTCACATGATAAGTCATGTGCTCAGTGGGCGGCGCACCGATACCCGGCCAAACAGGAGCCTTTTCAACACTAAATAGAGCTCACACATGAATGGCATCTGTGACATTCTATTGGCCAATAGCAAAAATAAAAGAACCGGCAGTTCCCCTATCCCATACATGCCCCCTGAAGAAGATATTACGAAACGTACGTTGGGGTGGAGGGAAGCACTGCCAGATCCCGCAACAACACGCTGGACTTTAAATTGGGATCCCCCTTTCAATAGGTAAACTTATTTCCATTTTCTCTTCACACTTGATATGGATTGTTTGGCAGCTATTTTAGATTAACACTTATAATATATTCATTTGTGCACTTGTACCCTGTTTCATATCATGGCAATACCTCAAAAGGAGACTGTCGAGTCCATTAAATCAAGTTTGGAAGATTTTTCTACATGATATGTAATCTTATTGATATATTTAGGCTTCTTTTACACCCGCCGTGATTTTGCAGCCCGTTTTTGCCGCCTCAATAGATTTCTATGGGGCCGCAAAAACGGGCCGCAATAAATCCACGGAGCGCTGTACGCCGTATGGCCGTGAGGGCTGTATTTACGGCCGTGAAAAAAGATCGAGCCTGCTCAATCTTTTTCACGGCTTACGAACACGGCCCCCATTGTAAATCAATGTGGCCACAAAAACAAAAGAAGGTTGTATTTGCGGTGCACCGTGACTTCCAGTTTTGTGGACCACCATTTTTTCTTCCCAATACTTTTGCTATAGAATTGGGAACCCGAAAAACGGCAATCCGCAAGTTTTTTGCAGTCCGTTATTGCGGCAGACCGTGAAAATTGCGGCAATGTGGCCTGCAAAAAAGGCCCGGAATGACGGGCCACAAAAAGCACGTTAAGTGTAAAAGAAGCCTAACTGGGTATTATCCAACATAAGTCCACAAGGACATCTATATCACTTCAACACTATATATGTGTTTTTTTTCTGGCAAGCTTCCCGCACAAGAGGCATCTTGTTAACTTTTCTAATTAAGTATATGTATTTTTAGAATGTTCAATAAAATTATGTAATTTTTAAACAAACATTTTTTGAAAGTGGTTATTTCTGTATGCCCTTGTTAATATTATTGATCTAGGCCATACTGTTGGATATTCTCTATTCTACTTACCTTGACTGCGCTTCCTTACAGCGTCCTGTTCTGATGCCAGTAGCTGACGTCAGGTTGTAAGCAGCATATGGCAGTGAAGTCATGAGCTGCTTACAAGCCGTGGACAGCTGTCAGAATGATCACTGCTCTCCACACTCGGGACTATGGGAGCATGGAGCTGTGAATATTCATTGATCTTTAATAGCGGGCACAGTGTTAGCGATCATGTGTGCCCGCAACTAAAGAGAAATTAATATTTATTGCTCCCCACGCCCAGAGTCCCTCCCACCTCTTGGTGCCAACTTCAGTGCACAGAGCTGGGTGGGACTATGGGCATGGGGAGCAGTGAATATTCATTTCTCTTTAGCAGTGGACACAATGTTAGGTGCAGCAGCCGGCTCCTGCCTCCTGTGACCCGCTGCTCCACCTCCCCATCCCCATCATCCAGACTATAAGACGCACTCCCCATTTTCCTCCAAATTTTTGGAGGAAAAAAGTGCATCTTAAAGTCCGAAAAATTCCATAAATTCCTTGAGGGGTGTGTAGTTTCAAAAGTGGGGTCACTTGTGGGGGGTTTCCATTGTTTAGGCACAACAGGGATTCTGTATACACAGCATGGCATCCGCCATCTACTTCAGCCAATTTTGCACTCCAAAAGTCAATTGGCACTCCTTTCCTTCCAAAACCTGCTGTGTACCCTAACAGTAGTTTTTCATCACGTAAGCTGTATCAGTGTATACCAAAAAAGGTTGCACTCTATCATGCTAAGGCATGTCAATGTGAAATACACTGCTCAAAAAAATAAAGGGAACACTAAAATACAACATCCTAGATATCACTGAATGAAATATTTCAGTTGCAAATCTTTATTCATTACATAGTGGAGTGTGTTGAGAACAATAAAACAAAAATGATCAATGTAAATCAAAATGAATATCCCATGGAGGTCTGGATTTGGAATGATGCTCAAAATCAAAGTGGAAAATCAAATTACAGGCTGATCCAACTTCAGTGGAAATGCCTCAAGACATGGAAATGATCTTCAGTTGTGTGTGTGGCCTCCATGTGCCTGTATGACCTCCCTACAATGCCTGGGCATGCTCCTGGTGAGGCAGCGGATGGTCTCCTGAGGGATCTCCTCCCAGACCTGGACTAAAGCATCCGCCAACTCCTGGACAATCTGTGGTGCAACGTGATGTTGGTGGATGATGCGAGACATGATGTCCCAGATGACTACAAACACAACCTCAATCTATGTACAGAGGCTCGACAAATTGCAACAAAGTATTATATAGTAAAAATTCAATTTTTGTTGTGAACATCTATATATATAATTGTCTAAGGGTTTTTCTGTCTGTCTGTCTGTCTGTCCTGGAAATCCCGCGTCTCTGATTGGTCGAGGCCGCCAGGCCTCGACCAATCAGCGACGAGCACAGCATGGCGACGATGATGTCATAAAGGTTGCCTCGACCAATCAGCGACGGGCAGTCTGCCGCGAATTCGCCTCGACCAATCAGCGACGGGCACAGTATCGACGTAGATGTCATAATGGTTGCCATGGCGACGATGATGTCATAAAGGTTGCCTCGACCAATCAGCGACGGGCACAGTCTGCCGCGAATTCTGGAATCATCATTGTCCATATACTACGGGGACATGCATATTCTAGAATGCCCGATGCGTTAGAATCGGGCCACAATCTAGTTAAAAAAATAAAATTCAAATGAAATCAGGCTTGGGAACATTCGAGGAGTGTAGGAGCATCGGGACATAAAAATGATTACCTGCACAGAGGAAATCGCACTACCAAAAATGAGAAAAAGGACCAAACATGCAAACACAATATGGAGTAAATTCTAATTCATAGATTGCAAATAAAGTGAATAGTGCATGATGCAAATATTAGAAATTATCATAAACTGAACATGGGCTTCTGCCTGATCATCATGAATGTAATGAGTGCTAGTGAAAAGTTAGTGTGAAGCTCACAATGTTGTAAATAGTACAATACCTGTAAAGTGCTGAGTGCAAAAGAATCCCTGCTGCCTTGCGCTCTCACCCCGACAGCGCCGTTTCGTGTTATGCTTCTTCTATGGGGTATTGTACTATTTACAACATTATGAAAAATTGAATTTTTACTATATAATGCTTTGTTGCAATTTATCGTCGAGCCTCTGTACTTAGATTGAGGTTGTGTTTGTAGTCATCAGGAATAGACGTTTTTGCTTATTTTTCTTGGACTGTGTTAATTTATGTTATGATGTCCCAGATGTGTTCAATCGTATTCAGCAGGGTTGAGCGAAACGGATCGGACAAATTGAAAAATCGCCGACTTTCGGCAAAGTCGGGTTTCATGAAACCCGAGCCGATCCCAGTGTGGGATCGGCCATGCTGTCAGCGATCTTCGCGCCAAAGTCGCGTTTCGTATGACGCTTTCAGCGCCATTTCTCAGCCAATGAAGGAGGATGCAGAGTGTGGGCAGCGTGATGACATAGGTCTCGGTCCCCACCATCTTAGAGAAGGGCATGACAGTGATTGGCTTGCTTTCTGCGGCGTCACAGGGGCTATAAAGGGGCGTGCACGCTGACCGCCATCTTACTTCTGCCGATCTGAGCATAGGGAGAGGTTGCTGCAGCTTCATCAGAAGCAGGGATATACTTAGGTAGGGAAGATTAACCCCCAAACCGCTTGTGCTGTAGCGATTTCCACTGTCCAACACCACCTTTTCTTTGCAGGGACACTGGAGGCTAGATTTTTGTGCATCAGCTCTGTAGCTTATAAGGCTCCCTGATAGCTGCATTGCTGTTTGTACGCCGCTATGCAAACCAACTGCTTTTTTAAAAGCAAAAGTCCTGTTGCTCCTTTCTGCACAGTTCTATTTTTTTTTTTGTCCACACTTTTGTGTGCAGCAGTCCTTTTTATTGCTGGCTGCCATACTTGTCCTGAGATCATTGTAGGGAGATTGTTATTGTAGTACAGTCCCTTTTTTTATATATATATCTTCCAGCCACGTTCTGCCACTTACATTGTGTAGTATAATACAGCGGGCCTGGTTTTTGCAGCAGTCTCCCACATAATAAAGGGAGATTTAAATTGCCACTAAGTGGATCTGCGTCAGTTCTGTTTGTCGTATATCTGCCAGCTACGTTCTGCCACTTACATTGTGTAGTGTAATACAGTGGGCCTAGTTTTTGCAGCAGTCTCCCACATAATAAAGGGAGATTTAAATTGCCACTAAGTGGATCTGCATCAGTTCTGTTTGTTGTATATCTGCCAGCCACTTTCTGCCACTTACATTGTGTAGTGTAATACAGTGGGCCTGATTTTTTGCAGCAGTCTCCCACACAAAAATCGGAGATTTAAATTGCCAACAAGTTTATATACACCTTCTACCTTGTTTTACAGTACCATATAACGGTTGTTAGTTTGGTTACATTTTCCCAAAAATTAGGAAGTCTGGGGGAAGAGGCCGTGGGCAGTCATTGCCAGCTGGTAATGATGGTGGTGGTGGTGGTGGTGGAGCATCTGGTGGTAGTGGGAAAAGTAAAATAGCACCTAAGTCTCGAGTTGTTCAGACAGCATCATCGTCTGGCTACACAAGGCCTCGAAGGCTCCCATATCTGGGAGTAGGAAAACCGCTTTTAAAGCCGGAGCAGCAGGAACAAGTTTTGGCTTTCATTGCTGACTCAGCCTCTAGCTCTTTCGCCTCCTCTTCTTAAAGTTCGAAATATAAAAGCAGCGAGTCGTCAGTGGATGCTCCCGGTCAGGAACAAGTCGCTTCCTTATGTTCTTCACCCAAAGCAAAAGTGAAGGATGCGGCAGGCGACACTACAGTTTACTCAACGGAGCTCTTTACACATACCATGCCAGGGTTAGAAAGGGAAATAGTTAACAGCCCATTACAAGATGAATCAGACATGGAGTGCACAGATGCACAGCCACAGCTAGATTATTATGCTGTTCCATTGACTCAGATCACTACATTGCCCTCGCAGTGTACTGAGCCAGAATCTGACCCTGATGAGACTATGGTGCCCCGTCCCGAACGCTATAGCACCTTACACGGTGACACAGAGGAAGGTGCACAGGACATTGAAGAGGAGGTGATCGATGACCCAGTTGTTGACGCAGATTGGCAGCCATTGGGGGAACATGGTGCCGCTGGCAGTAGCTCTGAAGCGGAGGAGGATGATCCGCAGCAGGCATCAACATCGCAACAGCTTTCATCTGGCAGGCCCGTATCAGGCCAAAAACGTGTGTCTAAAACAAAAACAGTTTTAGGACAGCGTGGCAATCCGGTGAAAGTAGCACAGTGTGCAATGCCTGAAAAGGTATTCGATAGTAAGAAGAGTGCAGTGTGGCAATTTTTTAACCAAGATCCGATTGATCAGTCAAAAGTTATCTGTAAGAAATGCTCAAAGACCTTTAGCAGAGGGAAGAATCCCCTAAATTTAAATACAACGTGCATGCGTAGACATTTAACCAGCATGCACTTGCAAGCCTGGACTAACTACCAAACGTCCAGTAACGTTGGTGCACCCGCTCAGAATGAAGGTAGTCAGCAACGCTACATTGCTTCCCTCACTGTAAGCCCACCGTTTAGGACACGACCTGCAGCAAATGTGGAGATATCGTCACAAGGCCAAGGCAGTCAGGGAATCACCAGGTTCTTGGTAGGAAACACTGTATGTAGACCAACATCAAGAATACCATCACCAACCCTCTCTCAATCTGCCATGTCCACCACCACCCCCGCTAGTTCCACCATATGCAGCTCTCCAGTCCAGCTCACCCTACAAGAGACTCTCGTTAGGAAAAGGAAATACTCATCCTCTCATCCGCGTACACAGGGTTTGAACGCCCACATTGCTAGACTAATCTCATTAGAGATGATGCCCTACCGGTTGGTTGAAAGCAAAGCTTTCAAAGCCCTGATGGCCTACGCAGTACCACGCTATGACCTACCCAGTCGACACTTCTTTGCGAGAAAAGCCATCCCAGCCCTCCACCAGCATGTCAAAGATCGCATTGTCCATGCACTCAGGCAATCAGTCAGTAAAAAGGTGCACCTCACAACAGATGCATGGACCAGTAGGCATGGCCAGGGACGTTACGTGTCCATCACGGCGCACTGGGTTAAGAGGCACTTTTGGAAGTGCATCTGAACAGCAAGGTGGATTGCTGTTGAGGGGAGATAGAGAGAAAAAAAAAAAAAAATCTATAAATCTTCAGCACAGCGAGTGTGAGCGAGCTGAGTGTGACCTGAGCGTAAGTGTGAACGGCGGTAAGTGTGTGACTTGTGATTCAGTGACTTTGGAATCAGGGAGTTTCCAAGGGAGGAATTGCTTCTGTTTTTTTTGTTTGGTTTTTTATTTTTTTTTGGGTTTAATTAATACTTTGTATTTATTTTTAATTAAAGGGAACCTATCACCCCGTTTTTTTCGGTATGAGATAAAAATACTGTTAAATATGGCCTGAGCTGTGCATTACAATAGTGTAGTTTGTGGACCCCGATTCCCCACCTATGCTGCCGAAATACGTTACCAAAGTAGTCATTTTCGCCTGTCAATCAGGCTGGTCAGGTCGGATGGGCGTGGCTTCTTCCCCCAGATATTGCGTAGTTTTCCGTTGGTGGCGTAGTGGTGTGCGCATGTCCAAGGTCCCCAATCCTGCACGGGGGGGTGAAAATAGCAGCGATGTCCGTTATTCCATTGGTGGTCGGTGGGCGCGGCCATCTTCCTTTGGCCGCGCGTGCGCAGAAGCGGCGCTCTGCTGGCCGCGGCTTCAGGAAAATGGCCGCGGGATGCCGCGCGTGCGCAGATGGAGATCGCGGCGGCCATTTTCCTGAAGCCGCGGCCAGCAGAGCGCCGCTTCTGCGCACGCGCGGCCAAAGGAAGATGGCCGCGCCCACCGACCACCAATGGAATAACGGACATCGCTGCTATTTTCACCCCCCCGTGCAGGATTGGGGACCTTGGACATGCGCACACCACTACGCCACCAACGGAAAACTACGCAATATCTGGGGGAAGAAGCCACGCCCATCCGACCTGACCAGCCTGATTGACAGGCGAAAATGACTACTTTGGTAACGTATTTCGGCAGCATAGGTGGGGAATCGGGGTCCACAAACTACACTATTGTAATGCACAGCTCAGGCCCTATTTAACAGTATTTTTATCTCATACCGAAAAAAACGGGGTGATAGGTTCCCTTTAACGTTTCTGTGTGCTGCAATCCCCATTAGGAAATGTGCTCCACAATTGTTAATGCCATCCAGTGTACATCTTGCCACATGTATGCAGTCCTTGACCAGCCGGTCGAGGGTGCATACTGCTGTGCGAGATGTGAGCACATTGTGCATTTGGAAACCCAGATACTGGATCTAAATGTGCAGCTGGCAACACTGAGATCCATAGACAATATGGAGAGGAGTCTTCTGCTCACAGAGCAGACGCTCAATGGGATAGATGAGGAGGGGGATGGTAGGATGGAGCTGCAGGACAGTGTGGCAGTTAGCTGGGTGACAGATAGAAGGCGGGGTAGAGGGAAGAGTGCCAGGGAGGCTAGTCCTGATCTGGCACACCCCAATAAGTTTGCTAAGTTGGCAGATGAGGGGGGTGCCAGTACAGGGGTAGCACTGCTGCAGCCAGGCATGTCCTCTGAAAGCCAGAGGAGTGACTGCTCCAGTAAGGGGGGAAATAGGAGAGCAGGGCAGGCCAGACAGGTGCTGGTAGTGGGGGACTCAATTATTAGGGGAACAGATAGGGCAATCTGTCACAAAGACAGGGATCGTCGGACGGTGTGCTGCCTACCTGGCGCTCGAGTCCGACACATCGCTGATCGGGTGGACAGATTACTGGGAGGGGCTGGTGAGGACCCAGCGGTCATGGTGCACATTGGCACAAATGACAAAGTTAGAGGTAGGTGGAAGGTCCTTAAAGATGATTTCAGGGAATTAGGCTGCAAGCTGAAAGCAAGGACCTCCAACGTGGTATTTTCCGAAATACTGCCTGTACCACGTGCCACGCCAGAGAGGCAACGGGAGATTAGGGAGGTTAATAAGTGGCTCAAGAATTGGTGTAGGAAGGAGGGGTTTGGGTTCCTGCAGAACTGGGCCGACTTCTCAGTTGGCTACAGGCTCTACGCTAGGGACGGGCTGCACCTCAATGGGGAAGGTGCAGCTGTGCTGGGGGAGAAAATGGTTAGAAGGTTGGAGGAGTGTTTAAACTAGGGAATGGGGGGGAGGGTATTCATTTTATAGGAGGGGAAGATAGTGCAGATAGAGACCTGGGCACAAATAAGGAAGTTGGGGGTGGCGGTGGCATGGGGGGGGGGTTAGAACAGTTAGTAATTTAAGAAAGAATAGAGGTACAGAGAGTAACATCAAGTGCATGTATACTAATGCCAGAAGCCTCGCCAACAAAATGGATGAATTAGAACTAATGTTGTTGGAGCATAATTATGACATGGTGGGGATATCTGAGACGTGGCTGGATGAGAGCCATGACTGGGCTGTTAACTTGCAGGGCTATAGCCTGTTCAGAAATGACCGTACAGATAAGCGAGGGGGAGGGGTGTGTCTATATGTAAAATCTTCCTTAAAACCCATCCTGCGTGATAATATAGGTGAATTTAATGAAAATGTAGAGTCCCTGTGGGTGGAGATAAGGGGAGGGGGAAAAAATAATAAATTACTGATAGGGGTTTGTTATAAATCTCCAAAACTAATGGAAGCAATGGAGAATATCCTCGTAAAGCAAATAGATGAAGCTGCGACTCAAGGAGAAGTCATTATTATGGGGGACTTCAACTACCCTGAAATAGATTGGGGAACAGAAACCTGCAGTTCCAGCAAAGGTAATCGGTTTTTGACAACTATGAGAGACAATTACCTTTCACAACTGGTTCAGGACCCAACAAGGAGGGGGACACTGCTAGACCTAATATTAACCAACAGGCCAGACCGCATATCAAATATAAGGGTTGGGGGTCACTTGGGGAATAGTGATCACAAAATAATAAGTTTTCATGTAACCTTTAATAAGATGGGTAGTAGGGGGGTGACAAGGACACTAAACTTCAGGAGGGCAAATTTCCAACGGATGAGAGAGGATCTTGGTGCAATTAACTGGGACAATATCCTGAGACACAAAAATACACAAAGAAAATGGGAGACATTTATTAACATCCTGGATAGGACCTGTGCACAGTATATACCGTATGGGAATAAACATACTAGAAATAGGAGGAAACCAATATGGCTAAATAGAGCTGTAAGGGGCGCAATAAGGGACAAAAAGAAAGCATTTAGAGAATTAAAGGAAGTAGGTAGTGAGGAGGCATTAAATAAATACAAAAAATTAAATAAATTCTGTAAAAAGCAAATCAAGGCAGCAAAGATTGAGACAGAGAGACTCATTGCCAGAGAGAGTAAAAATAATCCCAAAATATTCTTTAACTATATAAATAGTAAGAAACTAAAAAATGACAGTGTTGGCCCCCTTAAAAATAGTCTGGGTGAAATGGTGGATGAGGATGAGGAAAAAGCCAATATGCTAAATGACTTTTTTTCATCAGTATTTACAAAAGAAAATCCCATGGCAGACAAAATGACTAGTGATAAAAATTCCCCATTAAATGTCACCTGCTTAACCCAGCAGGAAGTACAGCGGCGTCTAAAAATAACTAAAATTGATAAATCTCCGGGCCCGGATGGGATACACCCCCGAGTACTGCAGGAACTAAGTACAGTCATTGATAGACCATTATTTTTAATCTTTAAAGACTCCATAATAACAGGGTCTGTACCACAGGACTGGCGTATAGCAAATGTGGTGCCAATATTCAAAAAAGGGGCAAAAACTGAACTCGGTAATTATAGGCCAGTAAGCTTAACCTCTACTGTGGGTAAAATCCTGGAGGGCATTCTAAGGGATGCTATGCTGGAGTATCTGAAGAGGAATAACCTCATGACCCAGTATCAGCACGGGTTTACTAGGGACCGTTCATGTCAGACTAATTTGATCAGCTTCTATGAAGAGGTAAGTTCCGGACTGGACCAAGGGAACCCAGTGGACGTAGTATATATGGACTTTTCCAAAGCTTTTGATACGGTGCCACACAAAAGGTTGTTACATAAAATGAGAGTAATGGGGATAGGGGAAAATATGTGTAAGTGGGTTGAGAGCTGGCTCAGGGATAGGAAACAAAGGGTGGTTATTAATGGAGCACACTCGGACTGGGTCACGGTTAGCAGTGGGGTACCACAGGGGTCAGTATTGGGCCCTCTTCTTTTTAACATATTTATTAATGACCTTGTAGGGGGCATTCAGAGTAGAATTTCAATATTTGCAGATGACACTAAACTCTGCAGGGTAATCAATACAGGGGAGGACAATTTTATATTACAGGATGATTTATGTAAACTAGAAGCTTGGGCTGATAAATGGCAAATGAGCTTTAATGGGGATAAATGTAAGGTCATGCACTTGGGTAGAAGTAATAAGATGTATAACTATGTGCTTAATTCTAAAACTCTGGGCAAAACCGTCAATGAAAAAGACCTGGGTGTATGGGTGGATGACAAACTCATATTCAGTGGCCAGTGTCAGGCAGCTGCTACAAAGGCAAATAAAATAATGGGATGTATTAAAAGAGGCATAGATGCTCATGAGGAGAACATAATTTTACCTCTATACAAGTCACTAGTTCGACCACACTTAGAATACTGTGCACAGTTCTGGTCTCCGGTGTATAAGAAAGACATAGCGGAACTGGAGCGGGTGCAGAGAAGAGCGACCAAGGTTATTAGAGGACTGGGGGGTCTGCAATACCAAGATAGGTTATTACACTTGGGGCTATTTAGTTTGGAAAAACGAAGACTAAGGGGTGATCTTATTTTAATGTATAAATATATGAGGGGACAGTACAAAGACCTTTCTGGTGATCTTTTTAATCATAGACCTGAGACAGGGACAAGGGGGCATCCTCTACGTCTGGAGGAAAGAAGGTTTAAGCATAATAACAGACGCGGATTCTTTACTGTAAGAGCAGTGAGACTATGGAACTCTCTGCCGTATGATGTTGTAATGAGTGATTCATTAATTAAATTTAAGAGGGGACTGGATACCTTTCTGGAAAAGTATAATGTTACAGGGTATATACACTAGATTCCTTGATAAGGCGTTGATCCAGGGAACTAGTCTGATTGCCGTATGTGGAGTCGGGAAGGAATTTTTTTCCCCATGGTGGAGTTACTCTTTGCCACATGGGGTTTTCCAGTCCACCACCTGACAGCACCATTGGAGGACGTCCTTCTTATCCGCAGTGGGACAGGAACCACAAGTTAAAAGGACCCTCCCCACTCCACCCACCAGTGTTTTTCCTGTCCCACTGCGGATAGGAACTGCAAGACGTAGCCTCCGACGGTGCTGTGCAGATGGTGGGGATCGGGGGGCCCAGCCTTTCCCTTCCCCGCCGCAAGATATCTGCGGCTGATACCTGCGATGGGGGGTCCCTCAGCCTCCCCCAGTGTAGCGCTGCTCCTGGGGCCAAGGTCCGTTTCTCCTTGCTGGGGCTCTCGGCCCGGGCACTGTCTGCTGCAGCGGCGGCTGTTCCCGCATGCGGCCGCAGCCGTTTCGGCGGGGGCTCTCTGTGCAGCAGCCGCTGCCGGCTCCAGGACACGCGGCCGCGTCACTTCCGGTCGGCGGCCGCGTCACTTCCGGTCGCGGCAAGCATCGGACCGGAGGACGCCAGCGGCAGCGCCGGCCTTCAGGAAGGCCTTTTCTCAGCATGGTCGACCGCGCGGGGCGCGGTAAGGAGGCAGGATCAACCAGGTAAAACCTATATAAGCATACAATGGGGGTCGTTGTTCCGCTGGCTATCCTGACAAAAGGTGCACACGGCTGTATTGTAATATTATCCTCATCATGGAGGACACTACCAGACCTGAGGGGACTGACCAGCTTCAGGGGCACGTGAGTAGGCTATGTAAAGCCATACCACAAAGCCCACCCCTCCCCCCCCCCCGCTTCCCTACTTACGGTGCCACGTATGTCTATTTACCCTAGGCTGAGCCTCCCATCCCCACAACTGAAAGGAAAAAATCGGGGAAGAATAAATGCCCGATTTGTGCCACTAAGTTTCCAGAAAATTGGCGGAAACCATTGTGCAGATCGTGCACATCCAAAATTGTGGGTGATGAGCAGACGGCACTACTATCCAGCATGAGGACCATGATTCGACAGGAGGTTCAGGCTTCTATCTCAGGCTTGAATCTTCCCCAGACTCAGTCAGAACCACAGACTTCACGGAAGAGGCCAAGGGAGTCTAGCCCTTCTTCCGAGGGTGAGGTTTCGGAGGATTCTGACCAGGAAGAAAGAGACGGATCTGTGGGCAAAGGGAAGAGATATCTCTTCGCCGCAGCAGACACAGATGAACTTCTTTATGCTGTACGTAACACCATGCAGCTACAAGATACACCAGAGGAAACCTCGATCCAGGACGAGATGTTTGGCGGATTACATGCTCAGGTGACAAAAGTCTTCCCCGTCAACAACCACATCCGTTCCATGATCCTGGAAGAGTGGCAGGAAGCGGAGAAGAAGCTAGTGATTCCCAGGGACTTTAGACTTCGTCTGCCCTACAACCCTGAGGACATTAAAGTGTGGGATGAAGTTCCCAAGATCGATGTCCCACTAGCAAAGGTGGCGAAGAAGACCTCAATTCCATTTGAGGACTCTTCCGCGTTAAAGGATCCTATGGATCGTAAAGCGGATGGTTTGCTAAGGAGAACTTGGGAGTCCTCCGCGGCAATAATACGGGCCAATATAGCGGCAACTTCCGTAGCCCGGTCAATGCACTTATGGATTGACGACTTAGAGGATCACCTCAAAGCCAAGACTTCTAGAGAGGTTATCCTTAAATCATTGCCTTTGCTCAAACTCGCAACAGGCTTTATGGCGGACGCTTCTGCCGAATCTGTACGGTTTGCGGCTAGAAGCGAATCCCTGTCTAATGCGGCCAGAAGAGCCATATGGCTAAAGACCTGGTCGGGGGATCTCCAGTCAAAAAATAAATTGTGTGGAATCCCATTCTCAGGAAATAAAGTATTTGGGCCGATTCTAGACGATATTCTAGAAAAAGCCTAATATAAAAAGAAGGGTTTTCCTGAGGAGAATACCAAAAAATATCAACCCTTTCGTAGGTCCCGACCTGGTCAGAGGACAAACTACAAGGGGAAAGGGAAGACTGGGAGGTGGTCTTATCCCAAGGGTGGAAAGGGTAGAGACTCCATCTTCCCTAGTGCAGGCACACCAAAGTCAAATAAATGACATAAAGGTGGGAGGTCGATTACAGAAATTTCTAGGGGGTTGGCAGAAGGTATCCCAGAATCCTTGGATTCTACAAGTAGTTGCACAGGGATACAAATTAGAGTTCTCCAGCAGTCCCCCAGAAAGATTTGTAGTGACCCGACCTTGCCCGCTCTCCGACTCCTCCATGTGGACAAACATTCAGGAGCTGTTAGAATTAGAAGCGATTGTGCCAGTTCCCATCTCAGAAAGAGGCAGAGGCCATTATTCCCATTTGTTTTCAATAAAGAAACCATCCGGAGACTCCCGGACGATTATAAATTTAAAACCATTAAACAAATGGGTCCGGTACAAAAGATTCCGGATGGAATCTATAAGATCCACGACGCCTCTAATAGACAAAGACATGGTAATGTGTACCCTAGACCTAAGCAACGCATACTATCATGTCCCGATACACCTCTCCTACCAAAAGTTCCTGAGGTTCGCCATAATGAACAGGGGGATTGTACATCACTTCCAGTTCAGATGTCTCCCCTTCGGGCTTGCTTCAGCGCCCAGAATCTTTACCAAGCTGATGTCGGAAGTTGTGGCCTATCTAAGGAATCAGAATGTGACCATAGTCCCATACCTGGACGACTTCCTGATAATGGCGAAATCACAGAAACTCCTCAAGATAGACTGCACGTTCACTCTTTCCATCCTACAGGAGCTGGGGTGGATCGTGAACTGGAAAAAGTCCTGCCTGGTCCCAAATTCCAGAATAAAATTTTTGGGAGTGATCTTAGATTCCAATCTAAGAACATCTTTTTTACCAGAAGACAGACAAGAGACCTTGATCAGGCACATCCACCATTTCAGAAGAAGTACCCCCTCCATAAGAGAGGCAATGAGGATACTCGGTTTCATGACCGCATGCATACCCTGTGTGAGATGGAGCCAATTCCACTCGCGGAAGTTGCAAAGAGAAGTCCTAGGATCTTGGAACAGAAAACAAAGTTCCCTAGACAGGAAGATGCTTGTGTCTCCTTCGGTAAAGAAATCCCTAACCTGGTGGACCACACCAGTGAACCTGAGAGAGGGAGTTCCATGGATACTCGATCCCTGTGTTACGGTTACCACAGACGCCAGTCAATACGGATGGGGTGGTCATATAGGGAGAACATACTACCAGGGAGAATGGACTCCTCAAATTGCCGCAAGATCGTCGAATTTCAGAGAGCTGTACGCGATCTGGAAAGTGTTGTGCCAGGCCCAGTCATTGGTCCGAGACAAACACGTGAGAATACTGTCCGACAATGTCACAGCAGTGGCATTTCTGAGACACCAGGGAGGTCCGAGACATCCACCACTGCAACACTTAGCAGACCAGATTTTCAGGTGGGCAGAAAGATCTGTCAAATCCATCTCGGCAGTTCACCTGGAAGGTGCCAAGAATCAGGTTGCAGATTTCCTGAGCCGAAAGTCGGTACATCCCGGAGAATGGGAATTGAACCCGGAAGTATTCAGCAGTCTGTGCCAGAAATGGGGAACGCCTCAGGTGGACCTCTTTGCCACCAGGTCAAACACAAAGGCCAGAGCATTTTTTTCTCTTAATCCTCTAGATGGAGCCACAGGAGTAGACGCCTTGTCTCAGTATTGGGGAGAAGGTCTCCTATACGCTTTTCCGCCTCTTCCTCTGATACCGAAGACACTCAGGAAGATACGAGACGAAAGAGCAACCGTAATCCTGGTGGTTCCTTTCTGGCCGAAAAGGAGCTGGTTTTCTCTACTGTCCAGGATGTCAACAGAAGAACCAGTCTTTCTACCGAACAGGCAGGACCTTCTACTTCAGGGTCCAGTATTCCACAAGAATCCAGACTCTTTTCACCTATCTGCTTGGATCCTGAACGGCAAACCCTAAGATCTAGAGGCCTGTCAGAAGATGTCATTACCACACTCCAGGCAAGCAGAAAGCCGGTGACTTCGGCGATTTACAACAAGATCTGGAAGCGGTATTGTTCCTTTCTGGGAGAAGGTCATGTGGATACTTCAAAACCAGATATCCCCAAAATCCTCGATTTCCTGCAACTCGGATTTGACAAGGGCCTTCGGCCTAGCACTCTCAAAGTACAGATTGCAGCACTTAGTGTATTTTTTGATACATCACTAGCCTCCCATCCCTGGATAGCCAGATTTTCCAGGGCCACACAGAGAATGAGGCCACTTGTGAGGAAATCAACTCCTCCTTGGGACCTAAACTTGGTCCTTAACACTTTGTGTAAAACCCCTTACTTACTGTCAGAAGATATGGACATAGCCAATCTCTCCTTTAAAACCGCCTTCCTGATTGCCATCACATCGGCTAAAAGGCTAGGGGAGATGCAGGCTCTTTCTATCCAGAACCCATATCTTCAAATCTTTGACGACAGAATAGTCTTCAAACATAACCCAGCTTTCCTCCCCAAAGTAGTATCATCTACCAATATAAATCAGGAGATAATCCTTCCTTCTTTCTGCCAACACCCTAAAAACGCAAAAGAAGGGGTCTACCATAACCTTGACGTTAGGGAGACTGTTCTAAAATACCTGGGGGCGACAAAAAGCTGGAGACGGGACACTAACTTATTTATTCAATACGGTGGTCCAAATAGGGGTTGCAAGGCAGCAAAATCAACCATTGCTAGGTGGATTAAAAACATGATTAGCCTAGCATATACAAACCAAGGGAAAGATCCCCCGGACACTCTTAGGGCCCACTCAACACGAGCCATTTCTACATCATGGGCAGAGAAGGGGGGTGCCTCAGCTGAGCAAATCTGTAGGGCGGCGACTTGGACTAGTCTTTCTACCTTTGCTAGACACTATAAATTAGATGTCGTATCAGACCAATTAGCCTTTGGTAGAAAAGTCTTACATGCAGTAGTCCCACCCTAGTTAACATCCTTTGGTATTCTCCAATGGTGCTGTCAGGTGGTGGACTGGAAAACGGTAATTAGTTCTTACCGGTAATTGTATTTCCAGGAATCCACCTGACAGCACTACTAGTTCCCTCCCACTGCAAACTTTTACTACTGACTAATGTGATGTAACATTGGTGTGTAATTGTAAATAAACTCTCTTTTTTGCATCCATCCAGATGTGGTACTTAGAAAATCACTGGTGGGTGGAGTGGGGAGGGTCCTTTTAACTTGTGGTTCCTGTCCCACTGCGGATAAGAAGGACGTCCTCCAATGGTGCTGTCAGGTGGATTCCTGGAAATACAATTACCGGTAAGAACTAATTACCGTTTTTTTGCCTTCCCCTGGATCAACATGTTAGGGCATGTTAGGTTAGGCTATGGGTTGAACTAGATGGACTTACAGTCTTCCTTCAACCTTAATAACTATGTAACTATGTAATGTGGTGGATGCAGGGTCCACAGGGGACAGCCATAGTGGGACAGTTTTGTCTAGCCCACGGTCTAGGAAACAGTTGGCAGTAGGCATTCGACACCCCTCCTCCTCCTCCTCCAAAAGCGAAAGCTCGTCCACAGAGAGCAGTCGCCCTACCACTCCATCCGCAGCTGCCAGTGTTGCACACGAGGTGTTCCATTATGGAACAGCTAGTGGTAAGCGTCAGCAGGCTGTGTTGGAAATGAAGTGTTTGGGCGACAACAGACACACCGCGGAAGTACTGGCAGAGTACTTGCAGCAAGAAACTCAGTCATGGCTGGGCAGTGTACATCTTGAGGCAGGCAAGGTAGTCAGTGATAACGGAAGGAATTTTATGGCTGCCATAGCCCTTTCAGAACTGAAAATCATACCTTGCCTGGCTCACACCTTGAACCTGGTGGTGCAGTGCTTCCTGAAAAGTTATCTGGGGTTACCAGCCCTGCTCCTGAAGGTGCGAAGACTTTGCTCGCACATCCGCCGGTCGCCCGTACACTCCAGCCGTATGCAGAACCATCAGCGATCGCTGAAGCTTCCCCAGCACCGCCTAATAATCGACGTTGCAACAAGGTGGAACTCCACACTGCACATGCTTCAGAGGCTGTGCGAACAGAGGCGTGCTGTAATGTATTTGTGGGAGGATACACATACACGGGCAGGCAGTTGGATGGCAGACATGGAGTTGTCAGGTGTGCAGTGGTCGAAGCTCCAAGACCTCTGTCAAGTCCTTCAGTGTTTTGAGGAATGCACACGGCTGGTAAGTGCAGATGATGCCATCATAAGCATTAGCATCCCACTAATGCGTCTCCTGATGCAAAGTTTGACGCACATTAAGGAGCAGGCGTCTGCAGCCGAGGATGAGGGAAGCCTTGATGACAGCCAGCCATTGTCTGCTCAGGGAACTCTCCTGGACAAGGTGGCGGACGAAGAGGAGGAGGATGATGGGGATGAATATTTATGGGAGGAGGATGCTTCTCAGGGGGCAACAGAAACTGGTGGCGTTGCAAGGTCAGGTACAGGGTTTTTGCGGGAGACAAGTGATGTTGATTTGCAAGAAAGTGCTCCTCAACCCAGCACAAGCAGTGAATTGACACCTGGAACATTGGCCCACATGGCTGATTATGCCTTGCGTATCCTAAAAAGGGACCCCAGCATTATAAAAATGATGACCGATGACGATTACTGGTTGGCCTGCCTCCTGGATCCACGCTACAAAGGGAAATTACAAAATATCATGCCACAAGAGAACCTTGAGCAAATATTGGCTACCAAACAAGCAACTCATGTAGACCGTTTGGTTCAGGCATTCCCAGCACACAGCGGCAGTGATGGTTCTCACACGAGCTGCAGGGGGCAACATGGCAGAGGTGTTAAGGTACCTTCACACGAAGCGACGCTGCAGCGATAGCGACAACGATGTCGATCGCTGCAGCGTCGCTGTTTGGTCGCTGGAGAGCTGTCACACAGACCGCTCTCCAGCGATCAACTATGCCGAGGTCCCCTGGTAACCAGGGTAAACATCGGGTAACTAAGCGCAGGGCCGCGCTTAGTAACCCGATGTTTACCCTGGTTACCAGCGTAAAATCTAAAAAAAACAAACAGCACATACTTACATTCACGTCCCCCTGCGTCCACTTCCTGACTGACTGAGCGCCGTACAGTGAGAGCAGAGCGGTGACGTCACCGCTGTGCTGCTTTCACTTTCACTTTGCGGCGCTGAGTCAGAGGAGGAAGCAGACTGCAGGGGACGCAATGTGAGTATGTGCTGTTTGTTTTTTTTACATTTTACGCTAGTAACCAGGGTAAACATCGGGTAACTAAGCGCGGCCCTGCGCTTAGTAACCCGATGTTTACCCTGGTTACCAGTGTAAAATATCGCTGGTATCGTTGCTTTTGCTTTCAAACACAACGATACACAGCGATCGGACGACCAAATAAAGTTCTGGACTTTATTCAGCGACCAGCGACATCACAGCAGGATCCTGATCGCTGCTGCGTGTCAAACGAAACGATATCGCTAGCGAGGACGCTGCAACGTCACGGATCGCTAGCGATATCGTTATAATGTCGTTTCGTGTGAAGGTACCTTTAGAGGTGCACAAATCAGAAGTGGCGTTGGACAGAGGGGTTTTATGACCAGGTTGTGGAGTGATTTCGCAATGACCGCAGACATGACAGGTACTGCTGCATCAATTCAAAGTGACAGGAGACAACATTTGTCCAGTATGGTTACGAACTATTTTTCCTCCCTTATCGATGTTCTCCCTCACACATCATTCCCCTTTGATTACTGGGCATCTAAAATAGACACCTGGCCTGAATTGGCAGAATATGCATTACAGGAGCTCGCTTGCCCAGCTGCTAGTGTGCTATCAGAAAGAGTCTTCAGTGCTGCTGGTTCAATACTGACCAAAAAAAGGACTCGTCTGGCTACCCAAAATGTTGATGATCTAACCTTCCTTAAAATGAACCAATCATGGATTTCAAATTATTTTGCCCCACCTTCCCCTGCTGACACGTAGCTTGCCTGAAAAATGTCTTGCTTTTGGCCTCCTCTTACTGACTGCTCCAATTCCTCCTTTTGCAGCTGCTGAATGTCCACCATAGGCCATTTTTTTACCTCCCTAAATGGGCTAACTCTCCCCATGGGGCCATGGTCACCACCTAACACAAGCACCGCTGCGAGTGCCGTTTGCCTGGACAGGTGGGTGTGCCCACTCTTGGGCGACGGCACTGGCACAGGGTCCCTCATAGTACAATGAAGTGTCTCTGACGGTGGTGGTGCACCACCAACGTCAGACACACCGTCGTAATATGAGGGGCCCTGTGCCAGTACCGCCGCCCACGAGAGTGTTCCCCCCTGGTCGAACAGTGCTCTACCACTTGCAATACTTACCTCTCCCTGCTCCACCACAGTGTAGTCTGTGCTGATAAATCCTTCAATGGCACTGCCAATACAAATTTGTTGAAATGATAGATCGTTAAAATATTCAGGGGCCCTGGCCTCCATTTAGACCATTTAATTCTTTGCGCCAACTACCACTGTCTGCTACTCAGCAGAGGAGCCCACCCCTGTACGTAGCTATGCCACCTGTTTATTTTTGAAAATTGTTTGGGCAGACACTTACCTCACTTTATTATTTTGGCATACTGTCAGCCACTCCTTAGAGTTGTCCTCCGCTGAACAACGCTATGTCGCCTGTGTACCCCTGTAACCAATTTTAAACTGCATTGAGCCTACTTTTTTAATTTAGGCCTACTAAGTCTGTCTGCGCCACTCCTTACAATCGTCCTCCGCTGAACAACGCTATGCCGCCTGTGTACCCCTGTAACCAATTTTAAACTGCATTGAGCCTACTTTTTTAATTTAGGCCTACTAAGTCTGTCTGCGCCACTCCTTACAATCGTCCTCCGCTGAACAACGCTATGCCACCTGTGTACCCCTGTAGCCAATTTTAAACTGCATTGAGCCTACTTTTTTAATTTAGGCCTACTAAGTCTGTCTGTGCCACTCATTACAATCATCCTCCGTTGAACAACGATATGCCGCCTGTGTACCCCTGTAACCAATTTTAAACTGCATTGAGCCTACTTTTTCATTTTAGGCCTACTATGTCTGTCTGCGCCACTCCTTACAATTGTCCTCCGCTGAACAACGCTATGCCGCCAGTTCACTCCTGTAACCCATTTTGAACTGCATTGAGCCTACTTTTTTATTTTAGGCCTACTACCTGTGTCTGTCTGCGCCACTCCTTACAATTGTCCTCCGCTGAACAACGCTATGCCGCCTGTGTACCCCTGTAACCAATTTTAAACTGCATTTGGCCTACTTGTTTGGTTGGACCTACTAACGGTGTCTGCCGCTGCTTGTTGTTCTCCCCCACTGAACAAAGCTGAGCTTCAATTTTCAGCCTATATCACATAATAAACTGCATTTGGCCTACTTGTTTGGTTGGGCCTACTAACAGTGTCTGCCCCTCCTTGCTTATCTCCTCCACTGAACAAAGCTGAGCTTCAATTTTCAGCCTATATCATATATTAAACTGCATTTGGCCTACTAGTTTGGTTGGGCCTACTATAGGTGTCTGCTGCTTGTTGTTCTCCTCCACTGAACAAAGCTGAGCTTCAATTTTCAGCCTATATCACATATTAACCCCTTCACCCCCAAGGGTGGTTTGCACGTTATGGACCGGGCCAATTTTTACAATTCTGACCACTGTCCCTTTATGAGGTTATAACTCTGGAACGCTTCAACGGATCCCGGTGATTCTGACACTGTTTTCTCGTGACATATTGTACTTCATGATAGTGGTAACATTTCTTTGATATTACCTGTGTTTATTTGTGAAAAAAATGGAAATTTGGCGAAAACTTTGAAAATTTTGCAATTTTCCAACTTTGAATTTTTATGCAATTAAATCACAGTGATATGTCACACAAAATACTTAATAAGTAACATTTCCCACATGTCTACTTTACATCAGCACAATTTTGGAACCAACATTTTTTTTTGTTAGGGAGTTATAAGGGTTAAAATTTGACCAGCAATTTCTCATTTTCACAACACCATTTTTTTTAGGGACCACATCTCATTTGAAGTCATTTTGAGGGGTCCATATGATAGAAAATACCCAAGTGTGACACCATTCTAAAAACTGCACCCCTCAAGGTGCTCAAAACCACATTCAAGAAGTTTATTAACCCTTAAGGTGTTTCACAGGAATTTTTGGAATGTTTAAATAAAAATGAGCATTTAACTTTTTTTTCACACAAAATTTACTTCAGCTCCAATTTGTTTTATTTTACCAAGGGTAACAGGAGAAAATGGACCCCAAAAGATGTTGTACAATTTGTCCTGAGTATGCCGATACCCCATATGTGGGGGTAAACCACTGTTTGGGCGCATGACAGAGCTCGGAAGCGAAGGAGCGCCATTTGACTTTTCAATGCAAAATTGACTGGAATTGAGATGGGACGCCATGTTGCGTTTGGAGAGCCCCTGATATGCCTAAACATTGAAACCCCCCACAAGTGACACCATTTTGGAAAGTAGACCCCCTAAGGAGCTTATCTAGAGGTGTGGTGAGCACTTTGACTCACCAAGTGCTTCACAGAAGTTTATAATGCAGAACCGTAAAAATAAAAAATCATATTTTTTCACAAAAATGATCTTTTCGCCCCCAATTTTTTATTTTCCCAAGGGTAAGAGAAGAAATTGGACAGCAAAAGTTGTTGTACAATTTGTCCTGAGTACGCTGATACCCCATATGTGGGGGTAAACCACTGTTTGGGCGCATGGGAGAGCTCGGAAGGGAAGGAGCGCCGTTTGACTTTTCAATGCAAAATTTACAGGAATTGAGGTGGGACGCCATGTTGTGTTTGGACAACCACTAATGTGTCTAAACATTGAAACCCCCCACAAGTGACACCATTTTGGAAAGTAGACCCCCTAAGGAACTTATCTAGAGGTGTGGTGAGCACTTTGACCCACCGAGTGCTTCACAGAAGTTTATAATGCAGAGCCGTAAAAATAAAACAAACATTTTTTTCCCATAAAAATTATTTTTTAGCCCCCAGTTTTGTATTTTCCTGAGGGTAACAGGAGAAATTGGACCCCAAAAGTTGTTGTCCAATTTGTCCTGCGTACGCTGATACCCCATATGTGGGGGGGAACCACTGTTTGGGCGCATGGGAGGGCTCGGAAGGGATGGAGCGCCATTTTGAATGCAGACTTAGATGGAATGGTCTGCAGGCGTCACATTGCGTTTGCAGAGCCCTAATGTACCTAAACAGTAAAAAAAAACACAAGTGACACCATTTTGGAAATAGACCCCCTAAGCAACTCATCTAGATGTGTTGTGAGAGTTTTGAACCCTCAAGTGTTTCACTACAGTTTATAACGGATAGCCGTGAAAATAAAAAATAAAAAAATTTCCCCCCAAAATTATTTTTTAGCCCCTAGTTTTGTATTTTCCCAAGGGTAACAGGAGAAATTGGACCCCAAAAGTTGTTGTCCAATTTGTCTTGAGTACGCTGATACCCCATATGTGGAGGGGAACCACCGTTTGGGCGCATGGGAGGGCTCGGAAGGGAAGGAGCGCCATTTTGAATGCAGACTTAGATGGAATGGTCTGCAGGCGTCACATTG
The DNA here is from genome assembly GCF_051348905.1 of Ranitomeya variabilis. Lineage (NCBI taxonomy): Eukaryota > Metazoa > Chordata > Amphibia > Anura > Dendrobatidae > Ranitomeya > Ranitomeya variabilis. The sequence goes on from NC_135232.1 coordinate 1,023,369,409, forward strand.
CGTTTGCAGAGGCCCTAATGTACCTAAACAGTAGAAACCCCCCACAAGTGACACCATTTTGGAAAGTAGACCCCCTAAGGAACTCATCTAGATGTGTTGTGAGAGCTTTGAACCCCCAATTGTTTCACTACAGTTTATAACGCAGAGCCATGCAAATAAAAAATATTTTTTTTCCACAAAAATTATTTTTTAGCCCCCAGTTTTGTATTTTCCCAAGGGTAACAGGAGAAATTGGACCCCAAAAGTTGTTCTCCAATGTGTTCCGAGTACGCTGATACCCCATATGTTGGGGTAAACCCCTGTTTGGGTGCACGGGAGAGCTCGGAAGGGAAGGAGCACTGTTTTACTTTTTCAACGCAGAATTGGCTGAAATTGAGATCAGACGCCATGTCGCGTTTGGAGAGCCCCTGATGTGCCTAAACAGTGGAAACCCCCCAATTATAACTGAAACCCTAATCCAAACACACCCCTAACCCTAATCCCAACGGTAACCCTAACCACACCTCTAACCCAGACACACCCCTAACCCTAATCCCAACCCTATTCCCAACCGTAGATGTAATCCAAACCCTAACCCTAACTTTAGCCCCAACCCTAACCCTAACTTTAGCCCCAACCCTAACTGTAGCCTTAACCCTAACCCTAGCCCCAACCCTAGCCCTAACCCTAGCCCCAACCCTAACCCTAACCCTAGCTCTAGCCCCAACCCTAGCCCTAACCCTAGCCCCAACCCTAATGGTAAAATGGAAATAAATACATTTTTTAAATTTTTTTATTTTTCCCTAACTACGGGGGTGATGAAGGGGGGTTTGATTTACTTTTATAGCGGGTTTTTTAGCGGATTTTTATGATTGGCAGCTGTCAAACACTGAAAGAAGCTTTTTATTGCAAAAAATATTTTTTGCGTTACCACATTTTGAGAGCTAAAATTTTTCCATATTTGAGTCCACAGAGTCATGTGAGGTCTTGTTTTTTGCGGAACGAGTTGACGTTTTTATTGGTAACATGCTCGGGCACGGGACATTTTTTGATCGCTTTTTATTCCGATTTTTGTGAGGCAGAATGACCAAAAACCAGCTATTCATGAATTTCTTTTGGGGGAGGCGTTTATACCGTTCCGCGTTTGGTAAAATTGATAAAGCAGTTTTATTCGTCGGGTCAGTACGATTACAGCGATACCTCATTTCTATCATTTTTTTTATGTTTTGGCACTTTTATACGATAAAAACTATTTTATAGAAAAAATAATTATTTTGGCATCGCTTTATTCTGAGGACTATAACTTTTTTATTTTTTCGCTGATGATGCTTTATGGCGGCTCGTTTTTTGCGGGACAAGATGACGTTTGCAGCGGTACCATGGTTATTTATATCTGTCTTTTTGATCGCGTGTTATTGTACTTTTTGCTTGGCGGTATGAGAATAAAGTGTTGTTTTTAGCCTCGTTTTTTTTTTTTTTTTACGGTGTTCACTGAAGGGGTTAACTAGTGATATAGTTTTATAGGTGGGGTCGTTACGGACGCGGCGATACTAAATATGTGTACTTTTATTGTTTGATTTTTTTTATTTAGATAAAGGAATGTATTTATGGGAATAATATATATTTTTTTTCTTTATTTAGGAATTTTTTTTTATTTTTTTTTTTTTTTTACACATGTGGGAATTTTTTTTTTTAACTTTTTTACTTTGTCCCGGGGGGGACATTACAGATCGGTGATCTGACAGTGTGCACAGCACTCTGTCAGATCACGGATCTCACTTACAGCCGTGCAGGCTGCAGCTTTCATCTGCAGCCTGCACGGCACCCGGAAGTAATCCCTGCAGGACCCGGATGCAGCCCCGCGGCCATTTTGGATCTGGGGCCTGCAGGGATAGGAGGTAGGAGACCGTCGCAGCAACGCGATCACATCGCGTTGCTCCGGGGGTCTCAGGGAAGCCCGCAGGGAGCCCCCTCCCTGCGCGATGCTTCCCTGTACCGCCGGCACACCGCGATCATGTTTGATTGCGGTGTGCCGGGGGTTAATGTGCCGGGGGCGGTCCGTGACCGCTCCTGGCACATAATGTCGGATGTCAGCTGCGATAGGCAGCTGACACCCGGCCGCGATCGGCTGCGCTCACCCCGTGAGCGCGGCCGATCGTGCTGGACGTACTATTCCGTCCTTGGGAATTAGGGCCCTCCCCACATGGACGGAATAGTACGTCCAATGGCAGAAAGGGGTTAAACTGCATTTGGCCTACTTGTTTGGTTGGGCCTACTAACGGTGTCTGCCGCTCCTTGCTTTTCTCCTCCACTGAACAAAGCTGAGCTTCAATTTTCAGCCTATATCACATATTAAACTGCATTTGGCCTACTTGTTTGGGCCTACTAACGGTGTCTGCCGCTGCTTGTTGTTCTCCTCCACTGAACAAAGCTGAGCTTCAATTTTCAGCCTATATCACATATTAAACTGCATTTGGCCTACTAGTTTGGTTGGGCCTACTAGCGGTGTCTGCTGCTGCTTGTTGTTTTCCTCCAGTGAACAAAGCTGAGCTTCAATTTTCAGCCTATATCACATATTAAACTGCATTTGGCCCACTTTATTACTTGGCCCTACTAACTGTGTCTGCCACTCCTTACAGTTGTCCTCCGCTGATCAAAGCGATGCCGCCAGTTTACTCCTGTTACCAGTTTTGAACTGCATTTAGCCTACATACTTTTTTGGGCCTATGTTGTGAAATTGGATTCTGGGCTCCCCCGGTGGCCACTTGTGGAATTGTACTTGTGTGCATCATCCCCTCTGTTCACCTGCTCCTATCAGGATGTGGGAGTCGCTATATAACCTTGCTCCTCTGTCAGTTTCATGCCGGTCAACAATGTAATCAGAAGCCTTTCTGTGCATGTTCCTGCTACTAGACAACTCCCAGCTAAGTTGGACTTTTGTCCTTGTGTGTTTTTGCATTTTGTTCCTGTTCACAGCTGCTGTTTCGTTACTGTGTCTGGAAAGCTCTTGTGAGCGGAAATTGCCACTCTGGTGTTATGAGTTAATGCTAGAGTCTTAAAGTAATTTCTGGATGGTGTTTTGATAGAGTTTTCTGCTGACCATGAAAGTGCCCTTTCTGTCTTCTTGCTATCTAGAAAGCGGACCTCGATTTTTGCTAAACCTATTTTCATACTACGTTTGTCATTTCATCTAAAATCACCGCCAATATATGTGGGGGCCTCTGTCTGCCTTTTGGGAAAATTTCTCTAGAGGTGAGCCAGGACTGTCTTTTCCTCTGCTAGGATTAGGTAGTTCTCCGGCTGGCGCTGGGCATCTAGGGATAAAAAAAACGTAGGCATGCTACCCGGCCACTTCTAGTTGTGCGGCAGGTTTAGTTCATGGTCAGTATAGTTTCCATCTTCCAAGAGCTAGTTCTCATATATGCTGGGCTATGTTCTCTCGCCATTGAGAATCATGACAGTTTGACCGGCCGAAAAAAAAGGGTTAAATTACTGGCTGAGAAAGGAGAGAAAAAAGAAGTCTGCTACAATTTTTTTTTTTTTCCTCTAGTTCTGAGTGTGCTCTTAATTGAATCACTTGCTAGTCTGCCTATACTGCAGCCTTCCTCTCTTTCTCTCCTTCTAATCCTTGAATGGCTCTGTGTTCACCTGTTTCAAATGGATCTTCAGAGTGTAGCTACAGGTTTGAATAATCTCGCCACAAAGGTACAAAATTTGCAAGATTTTGTTGTTCATGCACCTATGTCTGAGCCTAGAATTCCTTTGCCTGAATTCTTCTCGGGGAATAGATCTCACTTTCAAAATTTTAAAAATAATTGCAAATTGTTTTTGTCCCTGAAGTCTCGCTCTGCCGGAGACCCTGCACAGCAGGTCAGGATTGTAATTTCCTTGCTCCGGGGCGACCCTCAAGACTGGGCTTTTGCATTGGCACCAGGGGATCCTGCGTTGCTCAATGTGGATGCGTTTTTTCTGGCCTTGGGGTTGCTTTATGAGGAACCTCATTTAGAGCTTCAGGCGGAAAAGGCCTTGATGTCCTTGTCTCAGGGGCAAGATGAAGCTGAAATATACTGCCAAAAATTCCGCAAATGGTCTGTGCTTACTCAGTGGAATGAGTGCGCCCTGGCGGCGATTTTCAGAGAAGGTCTCTCTGATGCCATTAAGGATGTTATGGTGGGGTTCCCTGTGCCTGCGAGTCTGAATGAGTCCATGACGATGGCTATTCAGATCGATAGGCGTCTGCGGGAGCGCAAACCTGTGCACCATTTGGCGGTGTCTACTGAGAAAACGCCAGAAAATATGCAATGTGATAGAATTCTGTCCAGAAGCGAGCGGCAGAATTTTAGACGAAAAAATGGGTTGTGCTTCTATTGTGGTGATTCAACTCATGTTATATCAGCATGCTTTAAGCGTACTAAGAAGCCTGACAAGTCTGTTTCAATTAGCACTTTACAGTCTAAGTTTATTCTATCTGTGACCCTGATTTGTTCTTTGTCATCTATTACCGCGGACGCCTATGTCGACTCTGGCGCTGCTTTGAGTCTTATGGATTGGTCCTTTGCCAAACGCTGTGGGTATGATTTGGAGCCATTGGAGGCTCCGATACCTCTGAAAGGGATTGACTCCACCCCATTGGCTAGTAATAAACCACAATACTGGACACAAGTGACTATGCGTGTTAATCCGGATCACCAGGAGGTTATTCGCTTTCTGGTGCTGTATAATCTACATGATGTTTTGGTGCTGGGATTGCCATGGCTGCAATCTCATAACCCAGTCCTCGACTGGAGAGCTATGTCTGTGTTAAGCTGGGGATGTAAAGGAACTCATGGGGACGTACCTTTGGTTTCCATTTCATCATCTATTCCCTCTGAGATTCCTGAATTCTTGTCTGACTTTCGTGACGTTTTTGAAGAACCCAAGGTTGGTTCACTACCTCCGCACCGGGAGTGCGATTGTGCCATAGACTTGATTCCGGGTAGTAAATACCCTAAGGGTCGTTTATTTAATCTGTCTGTGCCTGAACACGCGGCTATGCGAGAATATATAAAGGAGTCCTTGGAAAAGGGACATATTCGTCCTTCGTCATCTCCCTTAGGAGCCGGTTTTTTCTTTGTGTCTAAGAAAGACGGCTCTTTGAGGCCGTGTATTGATTATCGACTTTTGAATAAAATCACGGTTAAATATCAATATCCGTTACCACTGCTTACTGATTTGTTTGCTCGTATAAAGGGGGCCAAGTGGTTCTCTAAGATAGATCTCCGTGGGGCGTATAATTTGGTGCGAATCAAGCAGGGGGATGAGTGGAAAACCGCATTTAATACGCCCGAGGGCCATTTTGAGTATTTGGTGATGCCTTTTGGTCTTTCAAATGCCCCTTCAGTCTTCCAGTCCTTTATGCATGACATTTTCCGCGATTATTTGGATAAATTTATGATTGTGTATCTGGATGATATTCTGATTTTTTCGGATGACTGGGACTCTCATGTCCAGCAGGTCAGGAGGGTTTTTCAGGTTTTGCGGTCTAATTCCTTGTGTGTGAAGGGTTCTAAGTGTGTTTTTGGGGTTCAAAAGATTTCCTTCTTGGGATACATTTTTTCCCCCTCTTCCATCGAGATGGATCCTGTCAAGGTTCAGGCTATTGGTGATTGGACGCAACCCTCTTCTCTTAAGAGTCTTCAGAAATTTTTGGGCTTTGCTAACTTTTATCGTCGATTTATTGCTGGTTTTTCTGATGTTGTAAAACCATTGACTGATTTGACTAAGAAGGGTGCTGATGTTGCTGATTGGTCCCCTGATGCTGTGGAGGCCTTTCGGGAGCTCAAGCGCCGCTTTTCTTCCGCCCCAGTGTTGCGTCAGCCTGATGTTGCTCTTCCTTTTCAGGTTGAGGTCGACGCTTCTGAAATCGGAGCTGGGGCGGTGTTGTCGCAGAGAAGTTCCGACTGCTCCGTGATGAGACCTTGTGCTTTTTTTTCCCGTAAATTTTCGCCCGCCGAGCGGAATTATGATATTGGGAATCGGGAGCTTTTGGCCATGAAGTGGGCTTTTGAGGAGTGGCGTCACTGGCTTGAGGGGGCCAGACATCAGGTGGTGGTATTGACTGACCACAAAAATTTAATTTACCTTGAGTCTGCCAGGCGCCTGAATCCTAGACAGGCGCGCTGGTCGTTGTTTTTCTCTCGGTTTAATTTTGTGGTGTCTTACCTACCGGGTTCTAAGAATGTTAAGGCGGATGCCCTTTCTAGGAGTTTTGAGCCTGACTCCCCTGGTAATTCTGAGCCCACAGGTATCCTTAAAGATGGAGTGATATTGTCTGCCGTTTCTCCAGACCTGCGGCGGGCCTTGCAGGAGTTTCAGGCGGATAGACCTGATCGTTGCCCACCTGGTAGACTGTTTGTTCCTGATGATTGGACCAGTAGAGTCATCTCTGAGGTTCATTCTTCTGCGTTGTCAGGTCATCCTGGAATCTTTGGTACCAGGGATTTGGTGGCAAGGTCCTTCTGGTGGCCTTCCCTGTCACGAGATGTGCGAGGCTTTGTGCAGTCTTGTGACGTTTGTGCTCGGGCCAAGCCTTGTTGTTCTCGGGCTAGTGGATTGTTGTTACCCTTGCCTATCCCGAAGAGGCCTTGGACGCACATCTCGATGGATTTTATTTCGGATCTGCCTGTTTCTCATAAGATGTCTGTCATCTGGGTGGTGTGTGACCGTTTCTCTAAGATGGTCCATCTGGTTCCCTTGCCTAAGTTGCCTTCTTCTTCCGAGTTGGTTCCTCTGTTTTTTCAAAATGTTGTTCGTTTGCATGGTATTCCGGAGAATATCGTTTCTGACAGAGGGACCCAATTCGTGTCTAGATTTTGGCGGGCATTCTGTGCTAGGATGGGCATAGATTTGTCTTTTTCGTCTGCTTTCCATCCTCAGACTAATGGCCAGACCGAGCGGACTAATCAGACCTTGGAGACATATTTGAGGTGTTTTGTGTCTGCGGATCAGGATGATTGGGTTGCTTTTTTGCCTTTGGCGGAGTTCGCCCTCAATAATCGGGCCAGCTCTGCCACCTTGGTGTCCCCGTTTTTCTGTAATTCGGGGTTTCATCCTCGATTTTCCTCCGGTCAAGTGGAATCTTCGGATTGTCCTGGAGTGGATGCTGTGGTGGAGAGGTTGCATCAGATTTGGGGGCAGGTGGTGGACAATTTGAAGTTGTCCCAGGAGAAGACTCAGCTTTTTGCCAACCGCCGTCGTCGTGTTGGTCCTCGGCTTTGTGTTGGGGACTTGGTGTGGTTGTCTTCTCGTTTTGTCCCTATGAGGGTTTCTTCTCCTAAGTTTAAGCCTCGGTTCATCGGCCCGTACAAGATATTGGAGATTCTTAACCCTGTATCCTTCCGTTTGGACCTCCCTGCATCCTTTTCGATTCATAATGTTTTTCATCGGTCATTGTTGCGCAGGTATGAGGTACCGGCTGTGCCTTCCGTTGAGCCTCCTGCTCCGGTGTTGGTTGAGGGTGAGTTGGAGTACGTTGTGGAAAAGATCTTGGACTCTCGTGTTTCCAGACGGAAACTCCAGTATCTGGTCAAATGGAAGGGATACGGTCAGGAGGATAATTCTTGGGTCACTGCCTCTGATGTTCATGCCTCCGATCTTGTCCGTGCCTTTCATAGGGCTCATCCTGATCGCCCTGGTGGTTCTGGTGAGGGTTCGGTGCCCCCTCCTTGAGGGGGGGGTACTGTTGTGAAATTGGATTCTGGGCTCCCCCGGTGGCCACTTGTGGAATTGTACTTGTGTGCATCATCCCCTCTGTTCACCTGCTCCTATCAGGATGTGGGAGTCGCTATATAACCTTGCTCCTCTGTCAGTTTCATGCCGGTCAACAATGTAATCAGAAGCCTTTCTGTGCATGTTCCTGCTACTAGACAACTCCCAGCTAAGTTGGACTTTTGTCCTTGTGTGTTTTTGCATTTTGTTCCTGTTCACAGCTGCTGTTTCGTTACTGTGTCTGGAAAGCTCTTGTGAGCGGAAATTGCCACTCTGGTGTTATGAGTTAATGCTAGAGTCTTAAAGTAATTTCTGGATGGTGTTTTGATAGAGTTTTCTGCTGACCATGAAAGTGCCCTTTCTGTCTTCTTGCTATCTAGAAAGCGGACCTCGATTTTTGCTAAACCTATTTTCATACTACGTTTGTCATTTCATCTAAAATCACCGCCAATATATGTGGGGGCCTCTGTCTGCCTTTTGGGAAAATTTCTCTAGAGGTGAGCCAGGACTGTCTTTTCCTCTGCTAGGATTAGGTAGTTCTCCGGCTGGCGCTGGGCATCTAGGGATAAAAAAAACGTAGGCATGCTACCCGGCCACTTCTAGTTGTGCGGCAGGTTTAGTTCATGGTCAGTATAGTTTCCATCTTCCAAGAGCTAGTTCTCATATATGCTGGGCTATGTTCTCTCGCCATTGAGAATCATGACAGGCCTACTAACTGTCTGCCACTCCTTATAATTGTCCTCCGCTGAACAAAGCTATGCCGCCAGTTTACTCCTGTTACCAATTTTGAACTGCATTTAGCCCACTTTATTATTTGGGCCTATATCTGTTTCCTCCTCATCCTGCCCATTGCCCAGCCACAGCTAGATAAGTCTGCTGGTAAATTGACCCAGACCACTACATTCCCCTTGCACTCTACACAGCCAGAATCTGACCCTGCTGAGAGTCAGGTTCCCCTTCCCGCATACTATACCACTTTACACGGGGACAAAGAGGAAGGTGCAGATGAAAGTGCAGGTTCCTTCATCAGGTGGGGGCCATACTCGTTGGCAACGTCACTGGCACAGGGCCCCTCATAGTACACAAAAGTGTCTCCGCCGGTGGGAGGCGCCCCTGCCGTTAAACACACCGCCGTACTTTGAGGGGCCCTGTGCCAGTGCCAATGCAAACGAGTGGGCCCCCCTGCTTGCTCAGGATCACAGCATTTGCAAAGTTGAAATACTTACCTCTCCCTGCTTCACCACCGTGACGTAGTCCGCGTTTCCTGGGCCCACGAAAAACTTGAACCAGCCCTACCCCCCAACTTTGATTCCCCATTGACTTGCATTGGGTTTCGTGTTTCAGTCGGCCCCCGACTTTTCGCAATAATCGGCCGATTTCACCCGACCCGACTTTTGACAAAGTCGGGTTTCGCGAAACCCGACTCGATCCTAAAAAAGTAAAAGTCGCTCAATTCTAGTATTCAGGTCTGGGGAACGGGCGGGCCAGTCCATAGCCTCAATGCCTTCATCTTGCAGGAACTGCTGACACACTCCAGACACATGAGGTCTGGCACTGTCCTTCACTAGGAGGAACCCAGGGCCACCCGCACCAGCATATGCATCTCACAAGGGGTTTGAGGATCTCATCTCGGTACCTAATGGCAGTTAGGCCACCTCTGGCGAGCACATGGAGGGCTGTGCAGCCCTCCAAAGAAATGCCACCCCACACCATTACTGACACACTGCCAAACCGGTCATGCTGAAGGCATTCAGGCAGGAGATCTTTCTCCAGTGTCTCCAGACTCAGTTATGTCTGTCACATGTGCTCAGTGTGAACCTGCCTTCATGTGTGAAGAGCACAGGGTGCCAGTATAGAATTTGCCAATCCTGATGTTTTGTGGCAAATGCCAATCGTCCTGCATGGTGTTGGACTGTGAGCACAACCTCCATCTGTGGACGTCGGGCACTCAGACTATCCTCATGGAGTCGGTTTCTAACCATTTGTGCAGACACATGCGCATTTGTGACCTGCTGGAGGTCATTTTGCAGGGCTCTGGCAGTGCTCCTCCTGTTCCTCCTTGCACAAAGGCTGAGGTAGCGGTCCTGCTGCTGGGTTGTTGCCCTCCTACGGCCCCTTCACGTCTCCTGGTGTACTGGCCTGTCTCCTGGTAGCGCCTCCAGCCTCTGGACACTACGCTGACAGACACAGCAAACCTTCTTGCCATAGCTCGCATTGATGTGCCATCCTGGATGAGCTGCACTACCTGATCCACTTGTGTGGGTTGTAGGGTCCATCTCATGCTACCACGAGTTTGAAAGCCCAACCAACATTCAAAAGTGACCAAAACATCAGCCAGAAAGCATTGTTACTGAGATGTGGTCTGTGGTCCCCACCTGCAGAACCACTCCTTTATTGAGTGTGTCTTGATAATTGCCAATAATTTCCATCTGTTGTCTATTCCATTTGCACAACAACATGTGAAATCGATTGTCAAACAGTGTTGCTTCCTAAGTGGACAGTTGGATTTCACAGAAGTTTGATTTACTTGGAGTTATATTCTGTTGTTTAAGTGTTCCTTTTATTTTCTTGAGCAGTGTATATGAAATATGAATAGCAATTCGGCTTTTGAATATTAGGAGAAAAAAAACTAGACGCCTTGCATAAAATTTGACCAAGTTATATCTGCCCATCAAACAACCTCAAAGTGGTCTCAAAGACTGATGGGTCCCTACGTGTGTGAATACCTCTCTTAGGGCTCATACTCATTTGTGAGAAAACGGACAGTGCAATCCGATAAAAAAATTGGATTGCACTCTGACCAATGTTATTCAGTGGGTTACATCTCATCTGCAATTTTTTTCTCAGCTGAAATCGGACTGAGAAAAAAATCGCAGCATGCTGCGATTTGCTGCATATCTCGGACGAGACTCGCCAATGCAAGTCAATGGGTGCAAGAAAAAAATGCACGGCATACGGACCATCCGTATGCCATCCGTTTTTTACAGATACCTTACCATTCTGTGGCATAGAACACTGTAAATAGTCCTGTAAATGATTGTGGAAAAATAGTAGCAGAGAAAAAAAACGCATTGCATACGGATGTCATACGGATGCTATGTGAGAAAAATCGCATTGTACTCGCATGACACTCATCCATTTTTTTTCGGTCCAGATTACGTACCATTTTTTTTCTCGCAAATGGGTATGACCCCATAACAGGAAAATCAGTGGTGTGCACAAACCCGAACAGTGAATGGAGCGGCAGTGTGCATAATCGACCACTGCTCCATTCACACAGGCTTCCGTTAGTATGGCAGCGAACAGGCACTCAGCAATCGGGAAGTTATTACTAATCCAATGAACAGGAAAGAACTTTGAAGACATGAGAATATGCCTTTTACGTTGCTGTTCACATCTGCATCATGGTGCAGGTTATAATGGACACCATGACACAGTGATACAGACAACATTGCCTTATACAGGGGTCACTTAGGTTTCACCAAATGGGTTTATCTTTTAGTGCAGTTGGTGGTATTTTTTCTATCAAACATGACAAAATCTGCTGCCAAGACTCCCAACACAGTTGAAACCAGAAGTTTACATACACTATACAGACACATATTCATGTTTTCCTCAATATCTGACATGAAATCAGAATAAACCTTTCCCATTTTAGGTCAGTTAGGATTATCATAATTATTAACATTTGCCAAATGCCAGAATAATGAGAGAGAGAGAGAGAGAGAGAGAGAGAGAGAGAGAGAGAGAGAGAGAGAATGCTTTAAGGCATTTTTATTACTTACCACAAAGTAAAAAGTTATATTTCATTAGTATTTGGTACCATTACCCTTAAACTGAATGACTTGGGTCAAACGTTTGGGATAACAGTCCACAAGCTCCTCACAATAGTTCGTCGGAATTTGGGCCCATTCCTTCTGACAATACGGTGTAACTGATCCAGGTTTGTAGGTCGCCTTGCTCACACCTGACTTTTCAGCTTTGCCCATAAATTTTCGATAGGATTGAGATCAGGGCTTTGTGATGGCCACTCCAAAACATTGACTTTGTTATTCTTAAGCCACTTTGTTACCATTTTGGCAGTATGCTTCTGGTGCAGGGGTGGATTAAAGGTAGCCAGGGCCCCGGGCTGTTCAGACTCTGTGGGCCCCCCGGTCATGTGACGGGGTCATCATATACCTGAACCAGATTATTCCAGAAAAATAGTTGCTGAGTGAAACTCCACTTCTCACCTATCACACATTAACAGTTCCCATCACCAGATCACACATATAGCCAGCAGCTTTTGTTTTGGCCAAAAGATTTTTCAAGCCGCCATCATAACACGGTAGACACTTTTGGCCGGGCCCTACTCTATTGTAACCTATTAAATATTTATTAAAATATGCAATACAATTTAGTTAGATTTTTATCTATTTTTCAATTTTTAAAATGACCAATAATATCACATACAAGGAACAAATACAACACCATGACCAGACCACATATTACCACCAGTGACCGAATAATATCACATACAAAGAACAAATACCACCGCACCATGACCAGACCACATATTACCACCAGTGACCGAATAATATCACAAACAAAGAACAAATACCACCGCACCATGAACAGACCACATATTACCACCACAAAGTGTCCAAATAGCACATACAAAGAACAAATACCACAACACCATGTCCTGACCACATATTACCACCACATAATGACCTAATACTGCAATACTGATCAGTAATAAAAAAAACCACAATACTATCACCATAAGTGCCATTATACACAGGAGATCTGTACTTAGTATGCAGTGTCTGTGTAGAGGTAATACAGTGATCACCGGTGACATTGTACACAGAAGCTCTGTATATAGTATACAGTGTATAGTGTCTGTGTATAGGTAACACACTGACTCACCAGTGACGTCTCTAGGTGAAGTCCTTCGTCTTTCCTCCAGCACAGACCGCCATCACTTCTTCCAGCCGGGACTCGTCTCTGCAGGAAATAACAGTTATCTCAAGCTCCGCTTGCAGAACACATTACTTAATTTTTCCCAACTTCTACATTAAACCACATGAAGAAAAAGAGGCAACATAGTGTCACTCTGCACAGTAACAGGACCACCCCCCCCCCATTTAAAACAGTATACTCAAAAAATAAAATAAATACATCACTGCAGTAATAATATGCCTTAATTAGCCCCTATGGTAATAATAATATCCCCCATCCTGGCCCCGTGTATCTCATTCCTGGCTCCAGCCATATGTTCTCGCATCCTGCCCCATCGGTCTCCATCGTATCCATCCTGCCCCATGATCCTGCACAATCTGTCTCCAATCCTGCCCCATGTCTTTCATTCTGACCCGTGTCTCCAATCATGCCCCGTATCTACATTCTGCCCATGTCTCCAATCCTGCCCCATCTGTCTCCAGTCCTGCCCCCAGTGTCCAGCATCTCTGCCCCCAGTGTCCACCATCTCTGCCCCAATGTGTCTAGCATCTCTGCCCCCAATGTGTCCAGCATCTCTGTCCCCAGTGTGTCCAGCATCTCTGTCCCCAGTGTGTCCAGCATCTCTGTCCCCAGTGTGTCCAGCATCTCTGTCCCCAGTGTGTCCAGCATCTCTGTCCCCAGTGTGTCCAGCATCTCTGTCCCCAGTGTGTCCAGCATCTCTGTCCCCAGTGTGTCCAGCATATTGCCCCCAGTGTCTCCAGCATATTGCCCCCAGTGTGTCCAGCAATCTGCCCCAGTGTCTCCAGCATACTGCCCCGTTTGTCCAGCATTCTGCCCCAGTGTCTCCAGCATATTGCCCCGTTTGTCCAGCATTCTGCCCCAGTGTCTCCAGCATATTGCCCCCAGTGTGTCCAGCATATTGCCCCCAGTTTGTCCAGCATATTGCCCCCAGTGTATCCAGCAATCTGCCCCAATGCGTCCAGCATATTGCCCCCAGTGCGTCCAGCATATTGCCCCCAGTTTGTCCAGCATATTGCCCCCAGTTTGTCCAGCATATTGCCCCCAGTTTGTCCAGCATATTGCCCCCAGTTTGTCCAGCATATTGCCCCCAGTGTATCCAGCAATCTGCCCCAGTATGTCCAGCATATTGCCCCCAGTGCGTCCAGCATATTGCCCCCAGTGCGTCCAGCATATTGCCCCCAGTGCGTCCAGCATATTGCCCCCAGTGCGTCCAGCATATTGCCCCCAGTGCGTCCAGCATATTGCCCCCAGTGCGTCCAGCATATTGCCCCCAGTGTGTCCAGCATATTGCCCCCAGTTTGTCCAGCATTCTGCCCCAGTGTCTCCAGCATATTGCCCCCAGTGTGTCCAGCAATATGCCCCAGTGTGTCCAGCATCTCTGTCCCCAGTGTCCAGCATACTGGCCCAGGCCCCCCGGATTGCCGTTCGCAATAAAAAAAAAGTTCTCCTCACCTGTCCACGCTCCTTTGGCGAAGCTCTCTTCTCGCAGATGAAGCGCGCACTCGCTGGCAACTGACAATGACATCAGACGCCGGCGACGTGCAGGTCGTGGCTGTCAGCCTCTGATTGGCTGGCGGTTGTTAATTATTGACATGCGGGGGCGTGCCCGCACATCAATAGCGTTTAACTGCAGCAGCGCCGGTAGGGGCCCGGAGAGCAGATGAGACGGGGCCCGATGTGGGCCCCCTCTGCCCACCGGGCCCATACGCCAGTCAGGGCAGTAATGCCCTGATGGCGGCAGTCAATTTCAGCGGTTGCCCAGTGCCCCCCCACACCACTGGGCCCTGGGCTACCGCCCAGATTGACGCTATTATAATCCGCCCCTGTTCTGGTCATTGTCTGTTTGGAAGACCCGTGGACAAGTCAATGTGAAATATATAAGCTTACTGACTGAGCACTCCGCCCTTCAACATGTGGTGATTTTAATTGTAGTAGGTTCCTACATACCCATAAATGCAGGCTTTGCTCAGAGAGGGGTCCACATTCACCCAGGAATTCAGACATCAGCCTAAGGCCGGGGTCACAATGTATAAAAAATCTGTCCGATTTTGTCTGCTGAGAATCGCACAAAAGTTCTCCGTATCTCATCCGTGTGCAACGCCAGGATGCGTTTTTTTTCTCAAAAAAGTATCCGTGTGTCATCCGTATGGTGAGATTTTCTCACACACTTGCAAAATGAGCAAATAATGGCTGAGCCAATATCCTGTCACCTGCCAATGCCGGAGAATTTCTCGCACGTCACACGCATGGTCCGTGTGTTGTGATTTTTTCTCGCACCCATAGACTTGCATTGGCGTTTCTAAGCTGAGATACGCGGACAATCGCAGCATGCTACGATTTCACTTTTCATGTTTGATCTGAACGTTGGATCTAAATCGACTATGTAAGTCTATCGGTCCAATAAAAACATTGTACTGCACTCCGATAACAACCGAGTGCGGTCTGCTTTTCACAGGCTGACCGAATGGAAAAGGTGGAGATATTTTCTCTCCACATCCGACAAAAACTGATGCCGCTCTGATCAGAATAATCGGCCCATCTTCCTCGAATAGTGAGAAAATAGTTGTGTGACATTCCCTTTATGGGAGTGTGAAGACCACCGAACACTGCACCCCGCAATCTACGCCACTCACATTAAGGCCTCATTCAGATTTGTTTTTTTCATGAACTAGACAAACTGTCCGATTATTTTCATCAGACTTTGATCAGTTTGGTGTGAAAGTCATCAGTTTTTCTTGTACGTGGAGAAAAATGGGTATTATACCTACCGATAATTCGGTTTCCAGGAGTCCATCCTGACAGCACTCTGGAGGACGTCCTCCTCCTCCTTGCAGGGACAGGAAACAACACGAGAGGTTAAAAGGTCCCACTCCGCCCCCTTTCCTTTAGTGTTTTGACAAGTACCACACCATGGATAGATACCATTTGAATTTTTATTTAACCAAATCATATTTACAGCATATGACATAGTATACATAGGGGGGGAAGTAACGGTGCTGTCAGGATGGACTCCTGGAAACCGAATTATCGGTAGGTATAATACCCATTTTCCAGGACGTCCCCCTGACAGCACTCTGGAGAATACCAAAGAAAACTCCTTTAGGGTGGGATAACTGCCTGGAGAACCTTTCTCCCAAATGACATTTGCTGTGTTGCTAACACGTCTAGTTTGTAGTGTTTACAGAATGTGTTCGCACTGGCCCATGTTGCGGCTTTACAGATTTGTTCTAAAGATGCCCCTGCCCGTTCAGCCCATGATGCTGAAATGGCCCGAGTGGAATGAGCTTTTATTCCCATAGGACAATCTACCCCTTCTGACGTATAGGCTTTTGAGATAACTGTAGTGATCCATCTAGCTATAGAGGTTTTGGATGCTTTTTTTACCCCTATTTTTACCTCCAAACAAGATAAATAGATTGGGATCTTTTCTCCAAGTACTAGTGGCCTCCAAATAGTCTAGTACTGCCTGTCTAACATCGAGAGAATGTAAGGATTGTTCTTTTGTATTAGAGGGTTTATTGCAAAAGGAGGGTAGAATTATTTCCTGATTTCTGTTTTGTACTGAAGCCACTTTGGGAATAAATGATGGATCTAGTTTTAAGATTATATGATCCTCACGAACCTGGAGGTACGGATCCCTAATTGACAGGGCTTGTATCTCCCCTACTCTTTTGGCCGTTGTAATTGCTACCAAAAAAGCTGTTTTCCAAGTTCGTATTGCAATGGGCATGTCACCTTTAATGGTAAAGGGATCTTTACATAGGGCTCTGAGCACTAAATTTAAATCCCAAGTGGGAGATATTTGTCTAAACGTGGGACGTAATCTCTGGATTGCTTTTACAAATCTGATTACCCAAGGGTGAGAGGCCAATGGGTAATCCAGGAATGTGCTAAGAGCCGAAATCTGCACCTTAAGGGTACTAGGTCTCAGCCCCATATTGAATCCAGATTGGAGAAAATCCAGAACTCTGGGAACATCCGGGTTTCCCGACGTCTCGGCCAACCTGCCACCCTTCATACAGAATTTCTTCCAAATCTTGTAATAAATAGCTGAAGTCACTGGTTTACGACTAGCTTGGATTGTTGAGATGACTTCATCCGATAATCCCCGCGATTTCAAGATGTCCCTCTCAGGATCCACGCTGAAAGGTGTAATCGTTCCGGGTTTTGATGTAACACCGGCCCCTGATGAACGATGTCCTTCCATAGGGGGAGTCTGATTGGACTGTCTGTTGTCATTTGTCCTAACAATGGAAACCAGCTCCTTCTTGGCCAGAATGGCACCACCATCAGCACTGTTGCTTGGTCTTCCTGAATCTTTCTGAGCACTCTCGGAATGAGTGCTATTGGAGGGAATGCATAAGAGAGTGGCTCGACCCATGTTTGACTCAAAGCGTCGACTGCTTCTGGCATGTCCATAGGGTTGAGGGAATAGAATCTGGCCACCTTCGAATTTTTTCTTGTAGCGAATAGGTCTATCCTGGGAGTTCCCCAATGATGACATAATTGGTGAAAGATTTCTTGATTTAATTCCCATTCTGTCGGACAGACTTCTTTTCTGCTCAAATAATCTGCCAGGACGTTTTGAGATCCCTCTAAGTGGACTGCTGTGATCGACAGGACTGTGTTCTCTGCCCAAAAAAATATTCTTCGTGCCAACTCTTGAAGTGGTTTGTGTCTGGGACCTCCCTGATGTCTTATGAAGGATACTGCTGTCATGTTGTCCGTTAGGACTTTCACATGTTTGTTCCTCAAGCGAGAGTGATTCCTTCTTAGAGCTTCCCAAATAGCGTAAAGCTCCCTGTAGTTTGAAGATCTTTGACTGATATCTTCTGGCCATCTGCCTTGGATGAATGATCCTTCTAGATGGGCTCCCCAACCCCACTGACTGGCGTCTGTGGTAATCACCACACAAGGGTTCAAGGTCCATGGAACACCCACTCTTAGGTTGCTGTTTTGAGTCCACCAGTGCAATGACTTTTTTACTGCTCTTGTCAGATGGATTACTTTGTCCAGTGATGACTGACGTCGATCCCATGTCGAGAGCACCTGATCTTGTAACAATCTTGAGTGAGCCTGTGCCCACCTTACGCAAGTGATACAGGCCGTCATCTTCCCTAAGATCTTCATGGCTGATCTTATAGTAATCCGATGTTTTAGGAATTCCACAATTAACGCTCTCATTGACACCTGTTTTTCTCTTGGTAAAAAGGATTGTCTTGAGGTGGCATCTAGAAGAACTCCCAGAAACACCTTCCGAGATTCGGGCTTTATGTGTGATTTTTCCTGGTTTACAACCCAACCTAGATATTCTAGGACTGAGATGGCTCGATCCCTGTGTAGGATTAAGGTGTTTTTTGTTCTGGCTACCAGCAGAAAATCGTCCAAATAAGGAATTATTGTAATTCCTTCGTTTCTTAAATATGCCACCACCTCTGCTACCAGTTTTGTAAATATCCTTGGTGCTGAGGCCAGGCCGAACGGGAGACACTGAAATTGTAGGTGGCAGGTTTGGTCCGGAATCTTTACAGAAAACCTCAGAAGCTCCTGAGATGTTACATGGATTGGAACCTGATGATAAGCGCTTTTTTAGGTCGAGCGTACACATTACCGCATCTTTGTCTATGAGGTGGACAGTTGTTTTTATTGATTCCATTCTGAATCTTTTGTATCTTACATAGGCGTTCAAGGGTTTTAGGTTTATTATTGTGCGAGTTTTTCCCGATGGCTTTGGAATTGAAAATAGTGAAGAGTAGTGACCTCTGGCTATTTCTGTTTTGGGAACCCGCACTATAACCTGAGACCTGAACAGCTTGTGAAGGTCCGAGAACATTGGTGAATCTTTTGCCACGCTGGTGGGTGGTATACACCTCTGTGGTGCTGGGGATACTAGCTCTATTTTGTATCCTTCTGAAATTATTTGAGGACATAGGCATTTTTTGTAATTTTTTTCCAGTTGTTCAGGAAAAAACTGAGTCTGCCCCCTATACCTATGGCGTCATTGTCTCCTAGATCTAGGGCTTGATCCAAATAGGGTATTTCTTCCCTTTCGGTTCTGAGAGTATGCTCCTCTATAGGTACCTCTGTTGGATCTCCATTGTTCTCTATAGTCAGGCTGTTTGCCTCTATAGGAACTTCGAGGTGGGGGTCTTTTCCGAAATGGCTGAAACTTTTTTGGTTTCTCCTCCGGAAACCCTTTTTTATTGTCTGAAGCAGACTCTAGAATGTCATCTAAAGCCTGTCCAAATACTTTGGAACCTGAAAAGGGGATAGCACATAATGCATCTAAAAATAAATTATCTCCTGACCATGATTTAAGCCATATAGCTCTACGAGTCGCATTGGATAAGGAGCTATTCCTGGCCGCAAATCTGACGGATTCTGCTGACGTGTCAGCCATAAAGGCTGTGGCAGACTTTATGATGGGTAAGGAGGAAATTATATCGGCCCGTGGGGTTTTATTCACCAAATGTTCCTCTAACTGCCCCATCCACAAATACATTGATCTAGCTACTGACGTGGCTGCAATGTTAGCCTTTATCAGCGCTGCCGATGCTTCCCAGGAACGGCGCAACAGAATATCTGCTTTGCGATCCATAGCGTCTCTGAGGTTAGATGAGTCCTCAAAAGGAATAGCCGTTTTTTTAGTAACCTTGGCTATGGGTACGTCAACCTTTGGAATTTCCTCCCAAGACTTGATATCCTCTGGATCGAATGGTAGACGACTTTTAAATTCCCGAGACACTATCAGTCTACGTTCAGCATCCTTCCATTCTTGCAATATCATCTGCTTTAGGTGATCGCTTACAGGGAATACCGTCTGTTTTTGTGACGTAAGCCCTCCAAACATTAAATCTTGTCTGGACTTAGGCCGCGGTTCTTCTTTCATCTGCATCGTATTCCTCACTGCTTGCACTAAATCTTCTGTTTCTTCTACGGGAAATAGAAACTTCCTTCCTTGGTCCTGTTCCTCTAATGGTAATTCTCCTTCTTCTTGGTCCGAACTTCTCCCGTCTGATTCTTCCTTAGATGACGCCTCCACATCATCCTGGTCCAGGTCTATCCGTGGTCTCTTGCGACCTCGACCTGGGCTGGAGGGGTACCGTTGTGTCATGGTAGCTAATGAATTCTGTACTTCTTCCCGAATTAAGGATCTCATTTCGGATAATAACGACGGTTGCTCTTCTCTTACAACTCTAGAAATGCAGGCCCCGCACAACTCCTTTTTATGCGCTTCTGGTAACTTTGTATTACATATGGAGCATCGTCTGGACTTTGTCAGTGCCTTGCCTGACTTTTTTTGCCACTGGCAGGGATGTCTGTTGAGCCTCCTTATCCTAAGTATAAGAGTGAGTATATCTTAGTGACTTAGGAATAAGTGAGAAAGGTAATATGCGCTATGCGCACTTACCCCAGTCTCTTCACTCCTGGGATCCATATCCTCTGTTTAAATATAAATATACCATAAATAGCACATCCCCTGCCAGATATACATATAGGGATTTAGCAGCCTTGCTGCACTTACCCCTTGTCTCTGGCATTGCAGACCTCCTTTTCTGGCTCGTTTGAATGTGCGTCCCGGTTCACTGTAGCGCTTGCCGAATAGAACGCTTGGACGCTCATTTTCAAAACCGGCGCCTTTTTATAGACGCTTCAGCGTTCCACACTGTGGAACGCAAGTTCCGTCACCGCCTTCGCCGGAAATGACGCCGCTGACGTCACCGGAAGTGACAATACACACTTACTTCCGCGTTCCACGCAGTGGAACGCACGCTGAGCCGGGAGGTTCTGCCGTCCATGCATGTTCACCTGAGGTCATGTGGACCTATGCGCCTTTTCCCTTACTGGCGCCGGCGCCTCTTGTTCCTCCTGGCGCCCGAGCCGAGAGCCTCCCCCTGGGAGGAAGCGGCTCACCCAGGAGCGCGTCCGCTCGACTGGTCTCTGGGCACAGGGACTCCCACCCGGGAAGTATGTGCCCTGGGCTATCGACGAGGGGGAAGGATATTGGACCAGCCGCACGATCCCCCTGAGCCCTCCGGTCCGGTAAGCTTGCTTCTCTCGCGTGTCCCTCCATGCAGGGACAGGAAAAACACTAAAGGAAAGGGGGCGGAGTGGGACCTTTTAACCTCTCGTGTTGTTTCCTGTCCCTGCAAGGAGGAGGAGGACGTCCTCCAGAGTGCTGTCAGGGGGACGTCCTGGAAATGTTTTTTTCCACATTCTATTACGTGAATGTCTGTGAAATTCGGACCACAATTGGGTGGCATCTGAGTGCAGTCAGATTTGTCATGGACCCATAGACTTGCATTGCCGATTCTGACAGATGTCCGTGATTCATGCACCCGAAAGAGATCCATGGACATCTGGATAAGACCACCACCAGCACATAAGGAGACCACCACCGCACAGCACATAAGGAGGCCACCACACAGCACATAAGGAGACCACCACCACCGCACCGCACATAAGGAGACCACCACCGCACAGCACATAAGGAGACCACCACCGCACAGCACATAAGGAGACCACCGCACAGCACGAGACCACCACACAGCACGAGACCACCACCGCACAGCACATAAGGAGACCACCACCGCACAGCACATAAGGAGACCACCACCGCACAGCACATAAGGAGACCACCACCGCACAGCACATAAGGAGACCACCACACAGCACATAAGGAGACCACCACACAGCACGAGACCACCACCGCCCAGCACATAAGACCACCACCGCCCAGCACATAAGGAGACCACCACCGCCCAGCACATAAGGAGACCACCACCACCGCCCAGCACATAAGGAGACCACCACCACCGCCCAGCACATAAGGAGACCACCGCCGCCCAGCACATAAGGAGACCACCGCCGCACAGCACATAAGGAGACCACCGCCGCACAGCACATAAGGAGACCACCGCCGCACAGCACATAAGGAGACCACCGCCGCACAGCACATAAGGAGACCACCGCCGCACAGCACATAAGGAGACCACCGCCGCACAGCACATAAGGAGACCACCACCACAGCACATAAGGAGACCACCGCCGCACAGCACATAAGGAGACCACCGCCGCACAGCACATAAGGAGACCACCGCCGCACAGCACATAAGGAGACCACCGCCGCACAGCACATAAGGAGACCACCGCCGCACAGCACATAAGGAGACCACCACCGCACAGCACATAAGGAGACCACCACCGCACAGCACATAAGGAGACCACCACCACACAGCACATAAGGAGACCACCACCGCACAGCACATAAGGAGACCACCGCCGCACAGCACATAAGGAGACCACCGCCGCACAGCACATAAGGAGACCACCACCACAGCACATAAGGAGACCACCGCCGCACAGCACATAAGGAGACCACCGCCGCACAGCACATAAGGAGACCACCACCACACAGCACATAAGACCACCACCGCACAGCACATAAGGAGACCACCGCCGCACAGCACATAAGGAGACCACCGCCGCACAGCACATAAGGAGACCACCGCCGCACAGCACATAAGGAGACCACCACCGCACAGCACATAAGGAGACCACCACCGCACAGCACATAAGGAGACCACCACCACACAGCACATAAGACCACCACCGCACAGCACATAAGGAGACCACCACCGCACAGCACATAAGGAGACCACCACCGCACAGCACATAAGGAGACCACCACCGCACAGCACATAAGGAGACCACCACCGCACAGCACATAAGGAGACCACCACCGCACAGCACATAAGGAGACCACCACCGCACAGCACATAAGGAGACCACCACCGCACAGCACATAAGGAGACCACCACCGCACAGCACATAAGGAGACCACCACCGCACAGCACATAAGGAGACCACCACCGCACAGCACATAAGGAGACCACCACCGCACAGCACATAAGGAGACCACCACCGCACAGCACATAAGGAGACCACCACCGCACAGCACATAAGGAGACCACCACCGCACAGCACATAAGGAGACCACCACCGCATGGCACATAAGGAGACCACCACCACACAGCACATAAGGAGACCACCGCCGCACAGCACATAAGGAGACCACCGCCGCACAGCACATAAGGAGACCACCACCGCACAGCACATAAGGAGACCACCACCGCACAGCACATAAGGAGACCACCACCACACAGCACATAAGGAGACCACCACCGCACAGCACATAAGGAGACCACCGCCGCACAGCACATAAGGAGACCACCGCCGCACAGCACATAAGGAGACCACCACCACAGCACATAAGGAGACCACCGCCGCACAGCACATAAGGAGACCACCGCCGCACAGCACATAAGGAGACCACCACCACACAGCACATAAGACCACCACCGCACAGCACATAAGGAGACCACCGCCGCACAGCACATAAGGAGACCACCGCCGCACAGCACATAAGGAGACCACCGCCGCACAGCACATAAGGAGACCACCACCGCACAGCACATAAGGAGACCACCACCGCACAGCACATAAGGAGACCACCACCACACAGCACATAAGACCACCACCGCACAGCACATAAGGAGACCACCACCGCACAGCACATAAGGAGACCACCACCGCACAGCACATAAGGAGACCACCACCGCACAGCACATAAGGAGACCACCACCGCACAGCACATAAGGAGACCACCACCGCACAGCACATAAGGAGACCACCACCGCACAGCACATAAGGAGACCACCACCGCACAGCACATAAGGAGACCACCACCGCACAGCACATAAGGAGACCACCACCGCACAGCACATAAGGAGACCACCACCGCACAGCACATAAGGAGACCACCACCGCACAGCACATAAGGAGACCACCACCGCACAGCACATAAGGAGACCACCACCGCACAGCACATAAGGAGACCACCACCGCACAGCACATAAGGAGACCACCACCGCATGGCACATAAGGAGACCACCACCACACAGCACATAAGGAGACCACCGCACAGCACATAAGGAGACCACCACCGCCCAGCACATAAGGAGACCACCACACAGCACATAAGGAGACCACCACCACACAGCACATAAGGAGACCACCACACAGCACATAAGGAGACCACCACACAGCACATAAGGAGACCACCACCACACAGCACATAAGGAGACCACCACCGCACAGCACATAAGGAGACCACCACACAGCACATAAGGAGACCACCACCGTACAGCACATAAGGAGACCACCACACAGCACATAAGGAGACCACCACACAGCACATAAGGAGACCACCACCACACAGCACATAAGGAGACCACCACACAGCACATAAGGAGACCACCACCGCATGGCACATAAGGAGACCACCACCACACAGCACATAAGGAGACCACCGCACAGCACATAAGGAGACCACCACCGCCCAGCACATAAGGAGACCACCACACAGCACATAAGGAGACCACCACCACACAGCACATAAGGAGACCACCACCACACAGCACATAAGGAGACCACCGCACAGCACATAAGGAGACCACCACCGCCCAGCACATAAGGAGACCACCACACAGCACATAAGGAGACCACCACCACACAGCACATAAGGAGACCACCACACAGCACATAAGGAGACCACCACCACACAGCACATAAGGAGACCACCACACAGCACATAAGGAGACCACCACACAGCACATAAGGAGACCACCACACAGCACATAAGGAGACCACCACACAGCACATAAGGAGACCACCACACAGCACGAGACCACCACACAGCACGAGACCACCACACAGCACATAAGACCACCACCGCCCAGCACATAAGGAGACCACCACACAGCACGAGACCACCACACAGCACATAAGACCACCACCGCCCAGCACATAAGGAGACCACCACACAGCACATAAGGAGACCACCACACAGCACATAAGGAGACCACCACCGTACAGCACATAAGGAGACCACCACCGTACAGCACATAAGGAGACCACCACCGCACAGCACATAAGGAGACCACCACCGCACAGCACATAAGGAGACCACCACCGCACAGCACATAAGGAGACCACCACCGCACAGCACATAAGGAGACCACCACCGCATGGCACATAAGGAGACCACCGTACAGCACATAAGACCACCACCGCACAGCACATAAGGAGACCACCACCGTACAGCACATAAGGAGACCACCACCACACAGCACATAAGGAGACCACCACCGCACAGCACATAAGGAGACCACCACCGTACAG
Organism: Ranitomeya variabilis; assembly: GCF_051348905.1. Lineage (NCBI taxonomy): Eukaryota > Metazoa > Chordata > Amphibia > Anura > Dendrobatidae > Ranitomeya > Ranitomeya variabilis. The sequence continues at coordinate 1,023,394,342 of NC_135232.1, forward strand.
CACATAAGGAGACCACCACCGCATGGCACATAAGGAGACCACCACCGCACAGCACATAAGGAGACCACCACCGCACAGCAGACTGTAGCCGATACCGAGGTGACTGTAGTCCTAACACGCAGTACATGCAGGTCATGTGATCCAAATCATGTGACACGACTGACGCGTTGAGAACCGTTTCCTATTCGCACTTCAGTAGGAGGGAATAGGACAAGAGACAACAACATTGTTTCCTCAGAAGTGACGAGCTGCAGAAATGCTGCCGGTCACCGTGAGTGTATGAGGCGCTCGGCAGACGGAACACGGCACAGGAGCGGAACACGGCACAGCGCTCACAGAACATTACTGGGATGATTGTCATAAGCAGAAGAGTTAAACCCATGGGCGTGACCTAACCACAGTCTGACTCCGCCCATAGAGCCGACACGTCCCCCGTGCGGCCACGCAGCCAATCAGCAACAAGTAAAGGAAATGCGGGAAAATCTAAACACAAGAAAAGCAAGAAAAAAATGGGCGTCCTGCCTTATAAGGGAAGGAACGCGCATGCGCAGAACGTCACCTCGGACCGCCGGGTTCCAAATTGGAATGCGGCCCCAGAGATAGAGCGGAGGAGACAGAGGCAGGAGCCGCCGCGGCCGCACAACTCCGCCCCGACTGTTCGCACCAGTCAGCGGCCGAATCCGCCGCATGCTCTGAGCTCGGGAGATGTTAGGGCAGCAGCAGCCGTTCTACTGCTCGCACGGCGGGAGCGGCGGGGCGGAGGAGAGTCAGCTGGTCACCTACGTGGAGGACTATCTGGAGTGCATCGAGTCTCTGCCCCTGGAGATCCAGCGGACCGTCACCGTGCTGCGGGAGATCGACACCAAGTACCGAGGTGAGGAGCCCGCCCACACGTGGCCGGGGGAGCCCGCGGAGATGGGGGAGCCCGCGGAGATGGCGCAGCCGGTGCACGCCCGCCGCCGCCTCCTCCCGCACTGTGTGCACGGCGCTCACTGCAGCCATATTGGAAGCCGAAAGTGATGTGGTGACCGCACGAGGTGTCCGCACACTACAAGTGCCAGCGTGCAGCCTGCGGATACTCGCTCTGCCTGTGGCGACTCTGGGACTTGTAGTTCTCTAATGACCGGAGTTGAGCCTGTCAGTTGTATGTACCTGACGTGGGGCGCATAGGAGAGCTGAGGCGCTTTATTGTACAGGCAGCAGCTGTGGCGGTGTGTTACCCCATGTGTTAGTGTGTCAGCTCGTGTGCACAGTGTAATCCCCGTGTACTGACAGTGAGCGTCACTTCCGGGGGCAGCCTCTTATGGGAACGCAAGTGAACAGGCCACGCCCACTGTGGGTGGAGCTGCCTCTGTGTATGCGTCCGTAGTGAGGGAGGCGAGGTCCCGGCAACTGCGGGCGGTGACATCAATACGGTTCTGTTTAGTGAGGGCACGCCTACTGTGGGCGGGGCCTGTTATTGGCAACCCCGCCTACTGAGGGTGGTCCACATACCTGTGTAATCACGTCATGGGGTCATATTTCAGGGCTGCCGGCAGAGGGCGCCCTGGAGACCGCAGCATCTGTAGGGGGAGGGGGCTGCGCCTGCGCACAGCAGCTGCTCTGTGGCCTCCTGCTCCCTCCTTATAGACCAGCTAGTAAACATGGCAACTAATAAATGGTGAACTCTGCTGTAAAGGGAGCCTGTCACCACAGTTACCTATCTAACCTATTATTGTGGCCATACAGACTGCTGGGGACAGAAATCATCTTCTATCACTCTATATAAGGGACCTCTTCCAGGCTCCGGGGCGGATGGTGTCTGGAGATAACTCTGCCCCCAGAGATAATCTTCCATGTAGGGGGGATTACCAGTGTGATGTGCCATGGCCGCTCTCCTGACATCTGCAGGTTCCTCTCAGCTTCCCGCTCACAGGCAGACAGGGCTGTAATATTACAGTACAGCAGAGCTGTTCTGTGGCTCCTTGTCTCTGGGGGCAGAGTTCTCTCCAGGCACCCTCCGCCCCGGAGCCTGGAAGAGGTCCCTTATATAAAGTGATAATAGAGGATTTCTCATCGACACCATGGCTGATATAAGACGTAATAAAGGTATCATTCTCCTGAGCAGTCTATAATCTGGGCATGCAGGTTAATGGGTCACTTGTGACAGATTCCCTTTTAAGAACACAAGGTTCTTGTGTTTTTTTGTTTTTTTTTTGATCAAAGAGCACAAAAGCCATCAAAACATGTAAAGGTGTGTAGCTATGGGCTTTGTGGCCTTAAAGGGAACCTGTCAGCAGGATTGTGAACAGTATCCTACAGACACTGTCAGGTCGGCGCTGTAAGGCTATGTGCATGTGGCAGTTCCGCAACTGTGCCGCGGGTAAAACGCATGCGGAATTGGCATGCGGTTTCCCGCTAAATGCTAGCGTTTTACGAGCGATCTGTAGCATCACTTGGAAAACTGATTGGCAGGTTGGTCACACTTGCCAAACATAGTGTTTGACAAGTGTGACCAACTTTTTACTATTGATGCTGCCTAAGCAGCATCAATAGTAAATAAAAAATCGCGATATTCTCACCTTCCAGCAGTCTTCCCGCTCCTCGCAATGCTCCCGTTCCCAATAATGCATTGCGACAATGACCCCCAGATGACGTGAGGCTGCAACGTCATTACAGGTCAATGCCGCAAGGCATTACTGGGACCGCAGCATCGCGAGGAGCGGGAAGGCTGCTGGAAGGTGAGAATATCACGATTTTTTTATTTAACCCCTTCACCCCCAAGGGTGGTTTGCACGTTAATGACCGGGCCAATTTTTACAATTCTGACCACTGTCCCTTTATGAGGCTATAACTCTGGAACGCTTTGACGGATCTTGGCGATTCTGACATTGTTTTCTCGTGACATATTGTACTTCATGTTAGTGGTAAAATTTATTCGATATAACTTGCATTTATTTGTGAAAAAAACGAATATTTGGCGAAAATTTTGAAAATTTCGCAATTTTCCAACTTTGAATTTTTATGCCCTTAAATCACAGACATATGTCACGCAAAATACTTAATAAGTAACATTTCCCACATGTCTACTTTACATCAGTACAATTTTGGAACCAAAATTTTTTTTTGTGACGGAGTTATAAGGGTTAAAAGTTGACCAGCAATTTCTCATTTTTACAACACCATTTTTTTTTAGGGACCACATCTCATTTGAAGTCATTTTGAGGGGTCTATATGATAGAAAATACTCAAGTGTGACACCATTCTAAAAACTGCACCCCTCAAGGTGCTCAAAACCACATTCAAGAAGTTTATTAACCCTTCAGGTGTTTCACAGGAATTTTTTGAATGTTTAAATAAAAATGAGCATTTAACTTTTTTTCACACCCAATTTATTTCAGCTCCAATTTGTTTTATTTTACCAAGGGTAACAGGAGAAAATGGACCCCCAAAGTTGTTGTACAATTTGTCCTGAGTACGCTGATACCCCATATGTGAGGGTAAACCACTGTTTGGGCGTATGGCAGAGCTCGGAAGGAAAGGAGCGCCATTTGACTTTTCAATGCAAAATTGACTGGAATTGAGATGGGACGCCATGTTGCGTTTGGAGAGCCCCTGATGTGCCTAAACACTGAAACCCCCTACAAGTGACACCATTTTGGAAAGTAGACCCCCTAAGGAACTTATCTTGATGTGTGGTGAGCACTTTGACCCACCAAGTGCTTCACAGAAGTTTATAATGCAGAGCCGTAAAAATAAAAAATCATATTTTTTCACAAAAATGATCTTTTCGCCCCCAATTTTTTATTTTCCCAAGGGTAAGAGAAGAAATTGGACCCCAAAAAATGTTGTGCAATTTGTCCTGAGTACGCTGATACCCCATATGTGGGTGTAAACCATTGTTTGGGCGCATGGCAGAGCTTGGAAGGGAAGGAGCGCCATTTGACTTTTCAATGCAAAATTGACTGGAATTGAGATGGGACGCCATGTTGCGTTTGGAGAGCCCCTGATGTGCCTAAACATTGAAACTCCCTACAAGTGACACCATTTTGGAAAGTAGACCCCCTAAGGAACTTATCTAGATGTGTGGTGAGCACTTTGACCCACCAAGTGCTTCACAGAAGTTTATAATGCAGAGCCGTAAAAATAAAAAATCATATTTTTTCACAAAAATGATCTTTTTGCCCCCAATTTTTTATTTTCCCAAGGGTAAGAGAAGAAATTGGACCCCAAAAAATGTTGTGCAATTTGTCCTGAGTACGATGATACCCCATATGTGGGTGTAAACCATTGTTTGGGCGCATGGCAGAGCTTGGAAGGGAAGGAGCGCCATTTGACTTTTCAATGCAAAATTGACTGGAATTGAGATGGGACGCCATGTTGCGTTTGGAGAGCCCCTGATGTGCCTAAACATTGAAACTCCCTACAAGTGACAACATTTTGGAAAGTAGACCCCCTAAGGAACTTATCTAGATGTGTGGTGAGCACTTTGACCCACCAAGTGCTTCACAGAAGTTTATAATGCAGAGCCGTAAAAATAAAAAATCATATTTTTTCACAAAAATGATCTTTTTGCCCCCAATTTTTTATTTTCCCAAGGGTAAGAGAAGAAATTGGACCCCAAAAAATGTTGTGCAATTTGTCCTGAGTACGATGATACCCCATATGTGGGTGTAAACCATTGTTTGGGCGCATGGCAGAGCTTGGAAGGGAAGGAGCGCCATTTGACTTTTCAATGCAAAATTGACTGGAATTGAGATGGGACGCCATGTTGCGTTTGGAGAGCCCCTGATGTGCCTAAACATTGAAACTCCCTACAAGTGACACCATTTTGGAAAGTAGACCCCCTAAGGAACTTATCTAGATGTGTGGTGAGCACTTTGACCCACCAAGTGCTTCACAGAAGTTTATGATGCAGAGCCGTAAAAATAAAAAATCATATTTTTTCACAAAAATGATCTTTTTGCCCCCAATTTTTTATTTTCCCAAGGGTAAAAGAAGAAATTGGACCCCAAAAAATGTTGTGCAATTTGTCCTGAGTACGATGATACCCCATATGTGGGTGTAAACCATTGTTTGGGCGCATGGCAGAGCTTGGAAGGGAAGGAGCGCCATTTGACTTTTCAATGCAAAATTGACTAGAATTGAGATGGGACGCCATGTTGCGTTTGGAGAGCCCCTGATGTGCCTAAACATTGAAACTCCCTACAAGTGACACTATTTTGGAAAGTAGACCCCCTAAGGAACTTATCTAGATGTGTTTTGAGAGCTTTGAACCCCCAAGTGTTTCACTACAGATTATAACGCAGAGCCGTGAAAATAATTTTTATTTTTTTTCTCAAAAATGATTTTTTAGCACCCAGCTTTGTATTTTTACAAGGGTAACAGAATAAATTGGACCCCAAAATTTGTTTTCCAATTTGTCCTGAGTACGCTGATACCCCATATGTGGGGGGGAACCACTGTTTGGGCGCATGACAGAGCTCGGAAGGGAAGGAGCGCCATTTGGAATGCAGACTTAAATGGATTGGTCAGCAGCCGCCACGTTGCATTTGCAGAGCCCCTAATGTGCCCAAACAGTACAAACCCCCCACAAGTGACCCCATATTGGAAACTAGACCTCCCAAGGAAGTTATCTAGATGTGTTTTGAGAACTTTGAACCCCCAAGTGTTTCACTAAAGTTTATAGCGCAAAGCCGTGAAAATAAAAATTCTTTTTTTTTTTTCACAAAAATGATTTTTTAGCCCCCAGTTTTGTATTTTCACAAGGGTAACAGGATAAATTAGACCCCAAAAGTTGTTGTCCAATTTGTCCTGAGTACGCTGATACCCCATATGTGGGGGGGAACCTCTGTTTGGGTGCATGACAGAGCTCGGAAGGGAAGGAGCGCCATTTGGAATGCAGCCTTAAATGGATTGGTCTGCAGGCGTCACGTTGCATTTGCAGAGCCCCTGATGTACCCAAACAGTACAAACCCCCCACAAGTGACCCCATATTGGAAACTAGACCTCCCAAGGAACTTATCTAGATGTGTTGTGAGAACTTTGAACCCCCAAGTGTTTCACTACAGTTTATAACGCAGAGCCGTGAAAATAAAACATCTTTTTTTTCCCACAAAAATGATTTTTAGCCCCCCAAATTTTTATTTTCCTAAGGATAACAAGAGAACTTGGACCCCAGAAGTTGTTGTTCAATTTGTCCCGAGTACGCTGATAACACATATGTTGGGGTAAACCCCTTTTTGGGCGCACGGGAGAGCTCGGAAGGGAACGAGCACTGTTTTACTTTTTCAACGCAGAATTGGCTGGAATTGAGATTGGACGCCATGTCGCGCTTGGAGAGCCCCTGATGTGCCTGGACAGTGGAAACTCCCCAATTCTACCTGAAACCCTAACCCAAACACACCCCTAACCCTAATCCCAACGGTAACCCTAACCACACCCCTAGCCCTAACACACCCATAATTCTAATCCCAACCCTAATCCAAACGTAAATGTAATCCAAACCCTAACCCTAACTTTAGCCCCAACCCTAACTTTAGCCCCAACCCTAACTTTACCTCCAACCCTAGCCCTAACCCTAACCCTACCCCTAACCCTAACCCTAAACGTGACTGAAATACGTGGCACTGAAATACGTGGCACTGAAATACGTGGCACTGAAATACGTGGCACTGAAATACGTGGCACTGAAATACGTGATACGTGGCACTTAAATACGTGGCACTGAAACACGTGGCACTGAAATACGTGATACGTGGCACTGAAATACGTGGCACTGAAATACGTGGCACTGAAATACGTGGCACTGAAATATGTGATACGTGGCACTGAAATACGTGGCACTGAAATACGTGGCACTGAAATACGTGGCACTGAAATACGTGATACGTGGCACTGAAATACGTGGCACTGAAATACGTGGCACTGAAATACGTGGCACTGAAATACGTGGCACTGAAATACGTGATACGTGGCACTTAAATACGTGGCACTGAAACACGTGGCACTGAAATACGTGATACGTGGCACTGAAATACGTGGCACTGAAATACGTGGCACTGAAATACGTGGCACTGAAATATGTGATACGTGGCACTGAAATACGTGGCACTGAAATACGTGGCACTGAAATACGTGGCACTGAAATACGTGGCACTGAAATACGTGGCACTGAAATACGTGGCACTGAAATACGTGGCACTGAAATACGTGGCACTGAAATACGTGGCACTGAAATACGTGATACGTGGCACTGAAATACGTGGCACTGAAATACGTGGCACTGAAATACGTGGCACTGAAATACGTGGCACTGAAATACGTGGCACTGAAATACGTGGCACTGAAATACGTGGCACTGAAATACGTGGCACTGAAATACGTGCAACTGAAATACGTGGTACTAAAATATGTGGCACTGAAATACGTGATACGTGGCACTGAAATACGTGGCACTGAAACACGTGGCACTGAAATACGTGGCACTGAAATACGTGGCACTGAAATACGTGGCACTGAAATACGTGGCACTATGACTGTCAGAAAATGTTCATTAAACGGTTAGGGGTGAGGTTAGGGGTAGAGTTAGGGTTAGGGTTTGGATCTCTTTATCACCTTGATGGTGGTGGGTGGCTTTTCAGTGTGTTTTCTGTTTTTTTTTCGAAAAAATGCATGCGTTTTTAACGCAAACAAACGCATGTGCTTAAAAACGCAAGAAAATACTGCAGGTTGTATTTCTGAAAATGAATGCATGCAGAAAAAAAACGCATGCGTTTGAAAACGCGACCAAACGCGTACAAAAAAACCGCATGCGTTTTCAATGTTAAATATAGGGAAAAAACGCATGCGTTTTTTTGTGCAAAAAACGCTGCAGACAAAAACGCAAGTGTGAAACCAGCGACGCTTTTTATAGCAAAAAAGTTTTTGCGTCTCCACATTTTGAGACCTATAATTTTTCCACATTTTGCTCCACAGAGTCATGTGAGGTCTTGTTTTTTGCGGGACGAGTTGACGTTTTTATTGGTAACATTTTCGGACACGTGACCGTTTTTGATCGCTTTTTATTCCGATTTTTGTGAGGCAGAATGACCAAAAACCAGCTATTCATGAATTTCTTTTGGGGGAGGCGTTTATACCGTTCCGCGTTTGGTAAAATTGATAAAGCAGTTTTATTCTTCGGGTCAGTACGATTACAGCGATATCTCATTTATATCATTTTTTTATGTTTTGGCGCTTTTATACGATAAAAACTAAAATATAGAAAAAATAATTATTTTGGTATCGCTTTATTCTCAGGACTATAACTTTTTTATTTTTTTGCTGATGATGCTGTATGGCGGCTTGTTTTTTGCGGGACAAGATGACGTTTTCAGCGGTACCATGGATATTTATATCAGTCTTTTTGATCGCGTGTTATTCCACTTTTTGTTCGGCGGTATGGTAATAAAGCGTTGTTTTTTGCCTCGTTTTTTTTTTTTTTTTTCTTACGGTGTTTACTGAAGGGGTTAACTAGTGGGGCAGTTTTATAGGTTGGGTCGTTACGGACGCGGCAATACTAAATATGTGTACTTTTATTGTTTTGTTTTTTTTATTTAGATAAAGAAATGTATTTATGGGAATAATATATATTTTTTTTTTATTATTTATTTAGGAATTTTTTTTTTTTTTTTTTTACACATGTGGAAAAATTTTTTTTTTACTTTTTTACTTTGTCCCAGGGGGGGACATCACAGATCATTGATCTGGCAGTGTGCACAGCACTCTGCCAGATCGACGATCTGCTGTGCAGGGCTGCAGGCTTACCAAGTGTCTGCTCTGAGCAGACACTCGGTAAGCCACCTCCTTCCCTGCAGGACCCGGATGCCGCGGCCATCTTGGATCCGGGACCTGCAGCCAGGAAGGAGGTAGGAGACCCTCGCAGCAACGCGATCGCATCGCGTTGCTCCGGGGGTCTCAGGGAAGCACGCAGGGAGCCCCCTCCCTGCGCGATGCTTCCCTATACCGCCGGTACACTGCGATCATGTTTGATCGCGGTGTGCCGGGGGTTAATGTGCCGGGGGCGGTCCGTGACCGCTCCTGGCACATAGTGCCGGATGTCAGCTGCGATATGCAGCTGACACCCGGCCGCGATCGGCCGCGCTCCCCCCGTGAGCGCCGCTGATCGGTGATGACGTACTATCCCGTCGGCGGTCATACGGGCCCACCCCACCTCGACGGGATAGTACGTCAAATGTCGGGAAGGGGTTAATCTTTTTTTTTTTTTTACAGGTATATGGTTCCCAGGGCCTGGAGGAGAGTGTCCTCTCCTCCACCCTGGGTACCAACCACACATGACCCGCTTACTTCCCGCATGGTGGGCATAGCCACATGTGGAAAGTAAGCGGATCAATGCACTCCTAAGTGTGTGGAATCCCCGCGATTCCGCACAAAGTATGAACATGCTGCGTTTTTTTCCGGAATGCGATTCTGCCGCGGAAAAAGCGCAACATGCGCGCAAAAATTGCGGATTGCATTCTAATAATAGGATGCTTAATGTATGCATTTTTTTTTTTTCGCATTTTTATAGCGAAAAATCTTGAACGTGTGCACACAGCCTTATACTGATTAAAATGATACCTTGGTTGGTGAAATCTGTGTTGTGGTTGTTTAATCCTTTTTTTTTTTTTCTTTAAGGTTTGAGTTAGGCTAGGTTCACATTGCGTTAGGGCAATCCGTTTAGCGCTAGCGCTTGCGGATTGCGCTAACGCAATGTTTTTGTAGGGGCTGCGTTAGGGGTCGCGCTAACGTCCCCGCTCTCGCAGATCCCCGATCTGCGAGAGCGGGGAACGGACCTCGGGCGCGCCGCGGACGCTGCAAGCAGCGTCCGAGGCGCGCTACAAAAGAACGGCACATCGCTAGCGCGAGCCGAAGAAGGCACGCGCTAGTGATGCGCTACAGGCAAAATTTAGATTGCTGTCAATGGGTGCGCTAACGGACCCGTTGCACGGCGTTAATTGCGACATTTTCGCCGTGCAACGCTGTCCGTTAGCGTACACACATTAACGCAATGTGAACCTAGCCTTATTAGAGATGCTCGGGCTTCAGGTGATGCTCTGCTTACATATTCATCTGTATGGCTTCTGACAGGTCACTGACCTGCCCCCTAGTTCCATATTTTGAAGAAAAAAAAAAGACCTTCCACATGCACCTACATTGCAGCATGACCACATGTAAAATTTGCATATAATTCAGTTACTTGGTGTTATACATTTTATTTTATTTTTTTTTCACTTAAAAAAATAAAAATAAAATAAAGCCTCCTCCAAGATGGCAGCGCCTGCGCAGTAGCAACTATCAGCGATTGCCGATTAAATGCTTCTGTGTAGACCCCAGCGGCTCCTTCTTGCTAGAGAAAAAAATAAAAAACGATCTCCTCTAAGAAGGCGCTGGCAGCACAGTCCTTGAAGTGGCAATTTTTTATTTTTTTTTTAAATGAATTTATAGCACCAGTTAACTGAAATATATGCACATTTTACACGCGGATCATGCTGCAGTGTTGTTGGTAGATAGATACACACATATATACGTGTTTGTGTATATATCTCGTCAGTGAGGGATCAGTGACCTGGGGCTCACAATGTACATTTCTCTATCAGTATGTCTGGAGTGTGAGGGGAAACCCAAGCGAACACTCAGAGAACATACAGACTCCTTGCAGATGTTGTCCTTCCTGGGATATGATCCCGGGGCTGCAGTGCTAGGCACTGAGTCGCCATGTATATGTTTGTATATTGGCCTCTTAGTGTATTTGTGCACCCATGTTGATTTTAGACTAAAGGTATGCAAGACTTCTTCCCTTACAACTTTCTGTTGTAGTTGTGTGTGTGTGTGTACAGTGGAAGAATGAGGCATGAGATCCCTTTCAATCAGACATCACTTATTTGCCCATGGTGGTGATGCCCTGCTGCTGTGTACGGGGGAGATATTGGCAGCACTAGACTAGTCCTGGAGATGAAACGTCCTGAGTTGCTGACATATTGAATGCTGTGGGATAAAGGGTCATTGCTGGGACTTACAAATGCTGCAGTGTGTGTATTCGCCTTATTGGAGCAAAGGAATGGCTTGTATAATGCTGCGGTGAGCTGTAACTTCTGCTGTTTTCTCTCTACAGACGCGCTGAGGGAGGTAGATGAGGTCTACGAGAAGCATTTAAATGAGAGTGATCCCCACCAGAAGAAGCGCCTGCTGCAGCAGCTCCAGAGAGCGCTGATTGTCACCCAGGAGCTGGGCGATGATAAGATACAGTTGGTCACACAGGTGTTTGAGTTAGTTGAAAATAGGACCAAGCAGATTGATGCCCATTGCAAGGGATACTTTGACCCAGACGAAAATGAAAAATCAACAGAAAAGATAAAGGTTGACTCCACTCCGGCAGAGCGCACCACTCGGAGACCTCGCCGACAGCGCAATAGTGAGAGCAGGGACTTGTGTCATATGGTCAATGGGACAGATGACCTTGATGATCCGCCTAAAGAGAAGAAGCAGAAGTCTTCCAAGAAGAAGAAGCGAACTAAACACAAGCAGGAAAGGGATGTGTCTCCTATTCCCTTTGCCATTGATCCCAACGAGCCAACATACTGCTTGTGTAACCAAGTGTCCTACGGAGAGATGATCGGATGCGACAATGAAGAATGCGCCATAGAGTGGTTCCATTTCTCCTGTGTCGGACTCACTTACAAACCAAAGGGCAAATGGTACTGTCCTGACTGCAGAGGGGACAATGAGAAGACAATGAGCAAAAATTCTGAAAAAACAAAAAGGGACAGAAGGTCCAGATAGCGCAGGGGATTTTTTTTTTTTTTTCTCTGCTTCACTTTGCTTGTGGGATTTTTTTTTTTTTGTTTTTGTTTTTTTTTTCTTGTTTGTTTGTTTTTTAAGTAACATGGACACACTTTTACTAGTATATTAATATTAAAAGCTGTTTGGCTTGTAACTTTTTTTTTTTTTTTTCATATATATATTATTTTTTTTTCTCACTGACTGTTTTGTAGACTGCTCCCAGAAGGCTGAGATCTAGAGAAAAGTTTAATCCTGTTCTGTCACTGTTGGAGTCACCCGGAGCGTGGGCTCTAAAGAGTAGTAAGCATTGCTTGTAATTGAGAAAGCACAAATCCCGTCAGGACCGCCTCATTCGTGCTTGATTTACAGGCAAAATTAAATAAATAACTCAAGGCAAGGGATACGCAGAACCGCACGTGTACATAGATGGTTAGTATGAATTTGTACGTGCACATATACCCAAAACAATGGACATAATACCGGACAACTCGGAAGATTCATATGCAAACACAGAGAACAAAAAACCCGAACTAATGTCCATATAATAATTAAATTTATTAAGACAAAATGACACTACATAAATAAATTGGTAGGGGGGGAGAAAGAAACCAAAAAAAGTATGGCACAAAAAGGAGATACAGCAGCATGGGATACACAGTCCCAAAATATAACAGTACTATATGAATGAATAAATACATACATATCATTCAATAAAGGACTGGTAAATATTAATGTTACTCTGTTTGTAACAGCATAAAGTGCCACAAAAAATATATATGTATATATGTAGCCAAAGTGCAAGATTCGGGGACTGGCACATCCTGGAGACAGCAGCATTTCAGGTAAAAACCTGCCCTGGGCACTTTTCCTTCGCTTCGCTTCCCTTCCCTTCTATTATGATTGCTACACATGTAAAAATTTTATCATTCATGGGGAGTATTTGGAGTGATACCCGGATCAGTGCCTAATATACCAGATGGCAGTTACCTGTAATAATTAGTTACCTGTGCAGCTCACTTAATTAATTTTTGCACTTGTGCACTTTATTTTTGCACTTATCTTTGCACTTTGGCTACATATATACATACATATTTTTTGTGGCACTTTATGCTGTTACAAACAGAGTAACATTAATATTTACCAGTCCTTTATTGAATGATATGTATGTATTTATTTATTCATATAGTACTGTTATATTTTGGGACTGTGTATCCCATGCTGCTGTATCTCCTTTTTGTGCCATACTTTTTTTGGTTTCTTTCTCCCCCCCCCCCCCCCCCCCCCTACCAATTTATTTATGTAGTGTCATTTTGTCTTAATAAATTTAATTATTATATGGACATTAGTTCGGGTTTTTTGTTCTCTGTGTTTGATTTACAGGCAGTGGATTTCTATAGATGTAAATAGCAGAGAAACGATGTACATTTATACTCCTGGAAAATTGTACATAAAGATCTTTCTTATGGTTTTACCGTCCAGCAATTATTCACTTTCTGTAAATGTAACACCTTTGACTGACATGCATGTCGTCACCGAAGAGAGGAGACCTCAGTGCTGTGCAAAATTGCTGTATAGTGTGATATCACTGTAGGTGTGGAGCTTTTCTATGGAGATGCTTCCATGGTCTCATTCACACTTGCCAGCCATGTTATTAATGCTCCTTGATGCTGCTATCATGAGTTCTCACCCAGGAGTTACTCCTCGGCCTCTCCCCACTGAGTGATGGCTTCAATCAGGAGACCGCTAGTCATCTCTCCCAGGAGGGAGGCTGGGAATGAGTAACACTGTACATGGTGCAGGAGCAATAAAACACATATTTTCTTTTTTTTTCCCTACTGTCATGTGATCTACATGACTATCATCCGCGGTATGTTTATACTGCTTGCTCAGTGTGTCTTTAACACGACCACTATTTCAGAACTGTTGTCTCTATATTCCAATATTGCCATTCTGTAATCACTGTGCAAAATAATGTGCTTGAGAAAGTGTGTGGATTCAATCAATAGAAAATTATCTATTGTTTACTGGTGACTTTGGATCTTTTAGACTTTAAAAGGAATCTGTCAGCAGGTTTTTACTATCTCATCTGAGAGCAGCCCGATATAGGCAAAGAGAAGCTGAAACCAAGGATGTATCACTTGGATTACTGGGTGCAGCAGTTTTGATGCAATTAGAGCTTTTAGATTTAGCATGTGTTAATCTCCTGGTGATAAATCCTCCACAGTTAGCAAACAGCAGCACTTAGACAAGTGACACATCCCTGCATTCCGTGCTTTAGCCTCTATCCCCTGCTGTCTTTAGATTACATAGCAAAACCTGCTGACAGAGTACCTTTAACTTCCTATTGTTTCAGGAAACAACACATGTACGTAGCCATAATGTTTGGATTCCATCCATATCTTTTGTGCTAAAGCATCAAATGAGTGTGTGGGAAGGTCATTGTGACGTGAGGGGGTGCAAATGGAGCTGACATCACCTATTGTGATTGGGGGATCCTGTGTTATCAGCTGTGTATAGAGGTGTTGCCTGTCACTGTAATCCTGCCTTTCATAACTTCCTAAGAGGACAAGATGTACGAGTCTAAAAAAGCCGCAGTAGCCAGTATGAGAATTGCAAGATTACTGATTTTTATTCGGACTCCCATGACAGCACCACGAGAGAGGGGATCGGCCCCTTAGGAACAAGAAACCCACAGATACAAAAGGGCGGCACCTCTCCCACGCATCAGTTGGTTTCCTGTTCCTAATGGGACGGGATCCTGCAGAACTTGCAAAAGGATCCCAGGCCGGCCGACTCAGGTAGCGAGGGGGTCTCCTACCTCGGCCGGTGCGGAGTTCCTGGAGATGTCACGGTGGTCCTGGCAGGGCTGCACGTCGGTGGCATTCCAGCAGGGAGCGGTTGCCGGTGGTGTCCTGTCTCCAAGGCCAGCGCTGGTAAGTATGTCTCCTGGGTCTCCTCCTTCTGGGGTGGCTGGGGTCTCTGTATGCGGCGGCGCTTTGGTGGCGCCACCCGGGGTGCTGCTGGTCTGTCCGGCGTCCCACGCCGCTCTAAGCGCTGATGGGTATCCCAGAAGCCCAAAGGGAAGGAACGCGACAGAAGGAGTAGTAAGTCTGGCCACAAAAGCTCTTCCAGGCAGGGGTCTGGAGCGTCAGCCAGGAAAAATCCCCCTCATATTCCGGTACCTTTCTTTGGGCAGCTGCTGGTAAGTGATCTTCGTGAAAGTTCACCTAGTGACATGATTCCCCTCATATGTTCTGTTATAGGGGAAGAAATGTGCCAGGAAGGCGAAACACAGGGAATGTGGCATCTGCGGGGTTCCCCTACCTGATTCGTGCCCTAAAAAATTATGTGGCCCCTGTATCCAGCAGACGGTGAGGTCTCAGGAAGGGGGAGGGGTTGAGAGCATTATATCTACAGGGATTAGATTGCTTTACTTACCCCCTCAGGTAGCGGAGGAATCCCTTACTATGACCGCCAGCTTGAAAGAGATGGTCAGAATGGAGGTCAGACAATCCTTAAAGGGCCTTTCTCAAGCAGGAAGTTCTAAATATAAAGCTCCTTTATTCTCCGATTCTTCAGCAGAGGAGGATAAGGAGGAAGTTTTCTCCGGTTCAGCTGCATCGTCCTCTTCCTCGGATGAAGATACCGCTCGCTTCTGTCTACCTCTTGAGAGGGTAGATAAGTTGGTTAAAGCGGTCAGAGGAACAATGGGCATAACAGAATCAAGACCCCAACTTTCCAAGCAGGAAATTATGTTTAGTGGGTTGGAGCAGAAAAAACGTAGGGTTTTTCCGCTCAATGAAAAAATTCAAGATCTTATTAATAAGGAGTGGAAGAAGCCCGAGAAAAAAGGTTCCTTGCCACCAGCGCAGAAGCGCAGGTATCCCTTTGATGACCCAGCAGTCACCAATTGGGAAAAAGCCCCTAAATTGGATGCGGCAATAGCCAAGGTGGCAAAACGGGCCTCTCTCACCTTTGAGGATATGGGAACCCTTAAAGACCCCCTTGATAGAAAAGCGGACACCTTTCTAAAGGGTATAAAGCAAGCAAAGGAGTTCTATACGAAAATTTAAAATAAATATTTTATTACAATATTTTTAAAAGACATAACATAGTCCAAAAATTATAATACAATAGTGAATGAAAGGAGACCCTAGTACAAAAACATCCGAGTCACAGGCAAAGAAAAGTAAAACACCATGGTATCGGTATATAGATAAGCATCAGTATTGGTCCAAAAAAAGTGTGTATATATATATAGTGTGAGGTTTTTATATAGTATTGGTATCCATGTGGACATATATCTAACATAAACCAATTAAGGTAAAATTTCTTACCCATGATGAAGTGATAATTGCCTGGGACTCTGAGAACCCCCTTTCTAAAGGGTACCTGGGAGATGGCAGCCGGTTCCTTAAGGCCTGCGGTGGCTTCAACCTGTACAGCCAGATCAATGATGGTCTGGCTGGATCAGTTAGAGACTCAGTTGAAGGAAGGTGCTTCAAGGGATTCTATTCTGACTGCCTTACCGGTGATTCAAGAATCAGCCGCCTTCTTATCAGACGCTTCCGTTGACTCCGTTAAAATGGCCGCTAGGGCAGCAGGACTCTCGAATGCAGCCAGGAGAGCTCTATGGTTAAAATGTTGGCCAGGCGATATACAAACGAGATCAAAACTTTGTGCCATTCCATGTAAAGGAGAGTATTTATTCGGGCCCACCTTGGATGAACTCCTAGAGAAAGCAGGGGATAACAAAAAGAAATTCCCCAATCTGCTTGGATCCTATCGTCATCCCTTTAATAAGAAAAGGTTTGGTCGCGGAGGAAAGCGTACCTTTTCACCTATAAGAGACCGGTCTAGATGGGAGGATAGACGTAGACGAGGTACAGGATATATGTTCCGTCGTTCCTCAAAGGAGAGAAAGAAAGAGGACAAATGACTAGAAATCCCGGTGGGGGGTAGACTATTGCATTTCTGTTCAGAATGGTCAGAGATCACAAATAGTGTCTGGGTACAAGATACTATTTCTCGGGGTCTCACACTTGAGTTTTACCGTACCCCACGGGATAATTTTGTTAACTCCTTTGTGTTCTTCTCCCCTAGAACAATCTGCTCTAGAAGAAGAGGTGTGGTCTCTTTGCTCTAAAAATGTACTTATAGAGGTTCCAAAGTCTGATAGAGGGAAAGGATTTTATTCTCCCCTGTTTCTTATTCAGAAACTTGATAAGACGTATAGGACCATTATAAATCTCAGGCATCTTAATAGTTATCTGGTTAAGCATACTTTTAAGATGGAGTCCATCAGCTCGACAATAAAAATGCTATTCAAAAACCTGCTTTATGGTGGTAGTCGATTTAAAAGATGCCTATTATCATGTGCCCATTCATGAAGATTTCCAGCAGTTCTTGAGGGTAGCAGTATTAATGGGGGGAGTGGTTCATCATTTTCAGTACAGAGCTCTTCCCTTTGGTATAACATCGGCCCCTAGAGTATTCACAAAAATAGTTGCGGAGGTTATGGCTCATCTGCGGGAATCTAATATTCTTATTGTCCCATACCTTGACAATTTCCTTATAGTAGGGAACTCGGCGGAACACTGTTTGTCCCAATTAGAGCTGACTAGGGTTAAGTTGGAACGCCTGGGCTGAATAATGAATTTTGAAAAATCCCGGTTACAGCCTCAAAAAAATTCAAAAGTTCCTAGGGTTATTATTGGATTCAACTACACAACAGTGTCTCCTTCCAGAAAATAAATTAAATCAGATTCAGCATCAGGTATTAAAAGCAATTAATACACCCTCTATGACCCTTCGACAAGCTATGTCCCTGCTGGGGTCCCTCACATCCTGCATTCCAGCGGTAAGGTGGGCACAATTTCATGCTAGATCCCTTCAGAAAGATGTTTTGATTAAGGACAGGATCTTGAGGGGTGTATTGGAGGAAAAGATAACTTTGGAACCGGCGACTCTTGAATCCCTAAATTGGTGGCTGGATAGGGATAATCTGTCGGCAGGAGTTCCCTGGGTAATAGAGGTATCCCGGGTGATAACTACGGATGCTAGCTCCTCAGGTTGGGGGGCTCACATGAATGACATTGTGGTTCAGGGTCAATGGGAACCATACTCAACGTCTTCATCCAATCAGAGAGAATTATTGGCAATTGAGTTGTCAGTTAAAAAACTCCTCATGTATCTGCAGGGCCACCACGTCAGGATCCTCTCGGACAACCAGGTGGCAGTCTCCTATATAAATCATCAAGGAGGTACACGTTCCGAGACTCTGATGCAGATCACAGATCGCCTCCTCCGGATGGCAGAAGAGAATTTTCGATCTTTGACTGCTCTCCACATCACAGGGAAGGAGAATATAAAAGCGGACTTTCTCAGCCGCAATGTTCTAAGACAAGGGGAATGGTCTCTAAATGGAGACCTCTTCAAGCAGATTGTCCGCTTATGGGGTCGGCCAGTGGTGGACCTATTTGCTACGAAAGAAAACAAAAAAGTAAAAGACTTTTGTTCTCTAAATCCCAGAGAAAATCCGCTGGCAGTGGATGCATTCCTCATAAAATGGGATTTTTCTCTGGCCTACGCCTTCCCACCATTGAACCTGTTAAATCCAGTGGTGAGGAAAATCAGGGAAGATCGTGCGAGAGTCATTCTGATTGCTCCCTTCTGGCCCAGGAGAACCTGGTTTGCATGGCTCAGGACAATGTCAGTAGGCGATCCCTGGGTGCTACCAGACATCCCAAATCTACTTTCCCAAGGGCCGGTATTCCATCCACAAGTGAGGGGGCTTCATGTGACGGCTTGGAGTTTGAGCGGTCATTATTAAAAAATAAAGGCTTCTCCTCTAATTTGGTTGATACCCTTTTAAAAAGTAGAAAGCCAATAACAACGAGAATCTTGGCGATTCTGACATTGTTTTCTCGTGACATATTGTACTTCATGATAGTGGTAAAATTTCTTTGATATTACCTGCGTTTATTTGCAAAAAAAAATGGAAATTTGGCGAAAATTTTGAAAATTTTGCAATTTTCCAACTTTGAATTTTTATGCCCTTAAATCACAGAGATATGTCACACAAAATACTTAATAAGTAACATTTCCCACATGTCTACTTTACATCAGCACAATTTTGGAAACAAATTTTTTTTTTGTTAGGGAGTTATAAGGGTTAAAAGTTGACCAGCAATTTCTCATTTTTACAACAAAATTTACAAAACCATTTTTTTTAGGGACCACCTCACATTTGAAGTCACATTTAGGGGTCTATATAGCAAAAAATACCCAAAAGTGACACCATTCTAAAAACTGCACCCCTCAAGCTGATCAAAACCACATCCAAGAAGTTTATTAACCCTTCTGGTGCTTCATGAGAGCTAAAGCAATGTTGAAGGAAAAAATGAAAATTTAACTTTTTAGTCATGAAAACGATCTTTTAGCAACATTTTTTTTATTTTCCCAAAGGTAACAGGAGAAATTGGACTGCAAAAGTTGTTGTCCAATTTGTCCTGAGTACGCTGATACCCCATATGTGGGGGGGTACCACTGTTTGGGCTCATGGCAGGGCTCAGAAGGGAAGGAGCGCCATTTGACTTCTTCAAGCTAAAATTAGCTGGAATTGAGATCGGACGCCATGTCGCGTTTGGTGAGCCTCTGATGTGCCTAAACAGTGGAAACCCCCCACAAGTGACCCCATTTTGGAAACTAGACCCCCTAAGGAACTTATCTAGATGTGTGGTGAGCACTTTTATCCCCCAAGTGCTTCACAGAAGTTTATACCGCCCGTACGTGAAAATAAAAAAACCGATTTTTTTCCACAAACATGATGGTTTAGTCCCCAATTTTTAATTTTCACAAGGGTAACTGAAGAAATTGGACCACAAAAGTTGTAGTCCAATTTGTCCTGAGTACGCCATTACCCCATATGTGGGGCGGAACCACTGTTTGGGCGCATGGCAGGGCTCAGAAGGGAAGGAGCGCCATAAGACTTTTTCAAGCTAAAATTAGCTGGAATTGAGATTGGACGCCATGTCGCGTTTGGTGAGCCCCTGATGTGCCTAAACAGTGGAAACCCCCCACAAGTGACCCCATTTTGGAAACTAGACCCCCTAAGGAACTTATCTAGATGTGTGGTGAGCACTTTTATCCCCCAAGTGCTTCACAGAAGTTTATACCGCCCGTGCGTGAAAATAAAAAATCCTATTTTTTGCCCACAAAAATGATCTTTTAGTCCCCAATTTTTTAATTTCCCAAGGGTAACAGGAGAAATTGGACCACAAAAGTTGTTGTCCAATTTGCCCTGAGTACGCTGGTACCCCACATGTGGGAGAAAACTACTGTTTGGGCACACGTCAGGGCTCGGAAGGGAAGTAGTGACGTTTTGGAACGCAGGCTTTGATGGAATCTTCTGCGGCCGTCACGTTCCATTTGACGAGCCCCTGATGTGCCTAAAAAGTGGAAATCCCCCACAAGTGACCCCAATTTGGAAACTAGACCTCCTAAGGAACTTGTCTAGATGTGTGGTGAGAACTTTGAACCCCCAAGTGTTTCACTAAAGTTTATACCGCCCGTGCGGGAAAATAAAAAATCCTATTTTTTGCCCACAAAAATGATCTTTTAGTCCCCAATTTTTTAATTTCCCAAGGGTAACAGGAGAAATTGGACCACAAAAGTTGTTGTCCAATTTGCCCTGAGTACGCTGGTACCCCACATGTGGGAGAAAACTACTGTTTGGGCACACGTCAGGGCTCGGAAGGGAAGTAGTGACGTTTTGGAACGCAGGCTTTGATGGAATCTTCTGCGGCCGTCACGTTCCATTTGACGAGCCCCTGATGTGCCTAAAAAGTGGAAATCCCCCACAAGTGACCCCAATTTGGAAACTAGACCTCCTAAGGAACTTGTCTAGATGTGTGGTGAGAACTTTGAACCCCCAAGTGTTTCACTAAAGTTTATACCGCCCGTGCGGGAAAATAAAAAATCCTATTTTTTGCCCACAAAAATGATCTTTTAGTCCCCAATTTTTTAATTTCCCAAGGGTAACAGGAGAAATTGGACCACAAAAGTTGTTGTCCAATTTGCCCTGAGTACGCTGGTACCCCACATGTGGGAAAAAACTGTTTGGGCACACGTTGGGGCTCGAAAGGGAAGTACTGACGTTTTTGAATGCAGACTTTGATGGAATCGTCTGCGGGCGTCATGTTCCGTTTGCAGAGCCCCTGATGTGCCTAAACAGGAAAAAAAACCACAAGTGACAACATTTTGGAAAGTAGACCCCCAGAGAACTTACCTAGATGTGCCAACTTTGGAATTATTCTATTTCCTGTAAAGTAAATTAGTAGTGCATGGAGGTGTGGTACAATTTAAAGCAATCCTTCATACACAGGCCAGGTTTGTCGGGGCAGGTGTCGCATTGATAGATGGTGTCACTTCGAATTCCTCTTTTGTAGCACACTCGGCACCTTTTTTGCGGCTTACCTTTTTTTTCAGTTGGCGGGACCACCCCAGGAAAATGCTGGCCTGGTACGACACGTGCACCTTCAGTTCCAGAAGTACTGGAGCCCACTCCTTCCCTCGTGCCAAACATCAGGGCCTTAACCACTACCTCCTGGAAATGAAGGTACGACGTATCGGTGTTGCGTGCACATCGTGACAGCAGGAAAGCGTTGAGCATTGCCATTTGTACGATGTGCACGGACAGCTTTTTGTACCACACCCTGGCCTTTCTCAAAGCACTGTATGGTTGGAGGAGTTGATCGGAGAGATCAACGCCCCCCATGTTTTTGTTGTACCCCAGTACACAGTCCGGTTTGCAGATCTGTGCAGAGGTACCCCGTACAGTGCTGAGGGCGCTGCCATCACCGTGTATGGTGGTCAACAGAAGGACATCCCTTTTGTCCTTGTACTTGACAACCAGCAGGTGGTCGCTACATTGGGCTTTGCTCTCGCCTTTTCTGAGAATCTGCCCAAGTAGCGTCTTCGGGAGGCCTCTCTGATTTTTGCGGACAGTACCGCAAGCTGCGGTACCTCGCGCAAAGAGAGATTTGTAGAGTGGGATGCTGGAATAAAAGTTATCGGTATAGAGGTGATAACCTTTATCCAGCAGTGGGTGCACCAAATCCCACACAATTTTCCCACTCACTCCCAGGATAGAAGGACACTCAGGCGGTTCAATCCTGCTGTCCTTCCCTTCGTAGACTCTAAAGCTGTGGGTGTACCCTGAGGTACTCTCACACAGCTTGTAGAGTTTGATTCCGTACCTGGCCCTCTTGCTGGGCAGGTATTGACGGAATCTAAGCCGCCCCTTAAAATGAATTAAGGACTCATCCACGCAGATGTCCCTTTGAGGCACGTACACTTCTGCAAACTTTTTGTTGAAGTGTTCGATGACCGGCCGAACTTTGAACAGATGGTCAAAGTTGGGGTCATCACGTGCGGGACACCGTGCATTATCGTTGTAATGCAGGAACTTATGGATGGCCTCAAAGCGCGTCCGGGTCATGACCATTCGGAATACTGGAGTGTTATATAAAATATCCACACTCCAATATTGCCGAAGTTCAGGCTTCTTCAGGATCCCCATGTGGAGGACCAGGCCCCAAAACTGCATCATTTCAACTGCGTCTACAGGAGACCAGTTAGAATATGATGAACCCGAGTTTTGGTCCAAAAATTGCCGAGCATACAGATTAGTTTGCTCCACCATGAGGTTGACGAAAGCCTCAGAGAAAAAGACTTTGAAAAAGTCTAGTTCTGTGAGGCCGGTGGTGTCAAACTTGATTCCTGATTCTGCCACAAAATCAGGAATCATTGGCTCGTAATTTTCAGGTGGCGAGGTCCATATGGGGTCCGCAGTGGGGTGCGCTGGTTCGTCTTCAGCAATGGTGGGCGCTTCATCTTCATCAACGATGGGCCTAGCCTCATCTTCTGTCCTGCGGCGTCTGCGTGGCGGTTCCGCAGGGCCGGAGGAGGAAGATGAGGAGTGGGAAGAGGATGAGGAAGAATCAGAAAAATAAAGAAAAGTGGGATCCTCTCCCTCGCTATCAGTGTCGGAGGCAAGGAAAGAATATGCCTCCTCCGCTGAATAGCGCTGTTGGGACGAACGAGATGAGCGGGACATTTTTTTTGTAAGTGTGGTGCTTGGGTGCACTTTAATGGTAACTGTGTAAGTGTGGGGGGATAGTGTTTGGTGCAAACTACTCTGAAAAGAAAATGCTAAAGGAAAAAAAAAATACCTGTGAAAGAAAAGTATAAAACAGCAGGCCCTAGCTCTGATAAGTGAACCGCGTCACTTATCAAAGTTTGGCGGCTGCTGGGTGTGTGAACGGGGATGTGAAAAAAAAAAACGCAGGCACGAGAGCTCTGATAAATGAACCACGTCACTTATCAAAGTTCAGCGGCTGCTGGGTGCGTGCACAGGGATGTGAGAAAAAAAAGCACGGGTTAGACGCGGCGGGGTGAGCGCACGGAGATGTGGGGGAAAAAAAAAAAGGAAAGCACGGGTTAGATGCGGCGGGGTGAGCGCACGGAGATGTGGGGAAAAAAAAAAAGAAAAAGGAAAGCACGGGTTAGACGCGGCGGGGTGAGCGCACGGAGATGTGGGGAAAAAAAAAAAGGAAAGCACGGGTTAGATGCGGCGGGGTGAGCGCACGGAGATGTGGGGAAAAAAAAAGGAAAGCACGGGTTAGACGCGGCGGGGTGAGCGCCCGGAGATGTGATGGAAAAAAAAAGAAAAGGAAGGCAAGGGTCAGATGCGGAGGCTGGGTGAGCGCACGGGGATGTGTAAAAAAAAAAAAAAAAAGAAAACGGCAGGCACGAGAGCTTTGATAAGTGAACCGCGTCACTTATCAAAGTTCGGCGGCTGCTGGGTGTGCGCACAGGTGTGGTGAAAAAAAAAAAAAGGAAAACGGCAGGCACAAGCTCTGATAAGTGAACTGCGTCACTTATCAAAGTTTGGCGGCTGCGGGATGGGTGTACGGAATTGGGCAAAGGGGGCTGCTGAAAAAAAAGCGAGCACGAGTGTTGATCAGTGAACTGCGTCACCAATCAACGCTCGGCGGCTGCTAAAAGTGCGCACGGCGGCGACGCAAAGAGGGACGGAGGGGGTAAAAAAGAGGGGGGAGGGGGGGATGGGTGGATGGAGGGGGGGATGGGGGGGTGAAGTGAGACCGGGTAGGGGCTGTTAGCACTTACCTTTTGTAGTCTCTCTTCTTTCTTTGGTTTTCTTTCTTCTTTCTTTCGCTTTTTTTGTATCGCAGGGGATTGTGGTGTTACAGGCTTCTGTAGCACCACAAGGCCCAGCAAGACAGGATCTGGCTGTGTGACCGCTCAGCAGGAGTCCCTCAGCTAGAGTGAGGACCCCTGCAGAGCGGTCACACAGGTCACCTGCAGGTGACAAGACAGGTCACAGAGCGGTCACACCGCTGCTGTGAGCTGTCATTGGTGGGATCGAATGATAACATCGATCCCACCAATCCCTGCAGGGCTTGGTGACCATGGCAACTGCCTTGGATCTCTCCTATCCTAGGCAGGTCACTGCCAGGTCACCAGCAGGGCACGCAGCGGTCACAACGTGACCGCCGCTGTGCCCTGTGATTGGCGCGATTGTCGATCGCGCCAATCAGCACCTGCAGGCCCTGCTGGGCCTGCACTAATCACTGGCCTGTGATCGGTGCCATTGCAGCACCGATCCAGGCCGCTACACCGGGGGACAGCAGGGAGCAGGGCGTACGGTACAGAAGGGCACAGCGGCGGTATTACCGCCGCTGTGCCCTGTGATTGGCGCGATCGTCGATCGCATTGATCGCGCCAATCAGCTCCTGCAGGCCCTGCTGGGCCTGCACTAGGCTCTGGCCTACGATCGGTGCTATTGCAGCACCGATCCAGGCCAGTACAGCAGGGCACAGCGGCGGTAATACCGCCGCTGTGCCTTGCGATTGGCGCAATCGATACGATCGGCGATCGCGCCAATCCGGGGGGGTTGTGCCGGTGCCTGGCGTTGCCAGGCACCGGCCCTAGGATCGAGTACATCGGTACTCGATCCTAGCCTGCGACCTCATTGTTTCAGCCGCTCCGATTGGCTGAAACAATGAGGAACGCTGTGATTGGCTGTTCAGAATTGAATAGCCAATCACAGCGATCCAGAGGCCTGGGGGGCGTAGCCAGGCCCGGGGATGTCGGCGCCATCTTCATCCAGGTAAGATGGTACCGGCAATTTAATGCGATCACCGCGACTTAAGTCGCGATGTCGCATTAAACAGTATGACGTACTATACCGTCGGTGTGAATTAAGGCCCACCCCACCTCGACGGTATAGTACGTCAGATGGGATTAAGGGGTTAAAGTTATTGTGTTTAACTGTATGTAATGTTGTGTTTGCTTGTCATTAACTGCGGTAGTCTTCTCAGGCTCTGTAATCCAACTGATGTGTGGGAGAGGTGCCGCCCTTTTGTATCTGTGGGTTTCCTGTTCCTAAGGGGCGGATCCCCTCTCTCGCGGTGCTGTCATGGGCCTCCGAAAAATGCCGCTACCCGTAAGTAGCTTAATGCTTTCTTTTAAGAACAGTCTTATGAGAAAAGAAAAAATCATGTAACACAAAAAAGGTGATTTGAACAATAGGTCAGTTTCCGATGATGACTTCGTTTAGTTTGTTTACTCCAAAAAACTAAATTTAGGGGATTGTAGTGATGATGTTGGTCGAGCGCTGTGATAAGGCTGAAACATAAGGGAGTATTCACATTGGGTGAGTAGATGGCAGGTACAGTGCGCTCAGTCTATTATTTGAGGTTGTGTAGAATAAAACATTTGTAGTGTTTGGACCATCTATGGATACGATTCTTTAGTGGAATGACTTGCAGACCAAATATTCTTTGTTTGGGGTGTGTTTTCTCAGGAAACTACAGAGATGGGAAAGGCGCATTATCAAAGTTGTGTCCATACTCTATCGGTGTTCAACACAATTTCCCTTGGTGACATGGCAGATGTTCAGGTCTGTCCAGCATACCCTCTGATATGGACTCTACTGTTTTGGTGATTTGTTGTCTGAGGAGGATTCACCTATGTTGCGCTGGCCATGATCGCCAGATCTAACACCCCGCGACTTCTTTCTGTGGGGCTACATCCACGTCTCCATGTATCTGTCCCTGGACCTGAACGACCAGAGCCAAAGCATCGCTGAAAAGGTGGAGTCCACATCCGAGGACGTACTGGCACCCATCTGTTCTACATCCTAGGCATTGCCAGTGGAACTCTCATCTGAACACTGGTGGTGTAATGGCTAAAACTTGCTACTGCTTCTTTACATAGAACGTATTTCTGTTCTCTTTGTTTTGAATACCGAGGCTGTAATTTTGCACCATCTTTTTTTAATCGTCCTGTATTGTTAAAGTAGCCGCAGCAGTCAGGTCACTGGTGGTTATGCTGTTAGCGCTGGCGTGGGCAGCAGATTCCCATAATAAGAGTACTTTTTTTTTTTTTCTTTGACCACAGTAACCTCCCAGTCTAAACTTTTAACAATATAATGGAAAAAAAACCTTGACGTAATACAGACAAGAATATTGCTGTGTGGATGCAGCCCAGGGTTTTGTTAACAATGTGAGAGGTCTCCTTATAGCCTGTGGCCCGATGTCAGCTAAAAATCCATAAGGAAATATTAAACGTAGCACTATAGAATGTCTTTGTGACATGCATTTTTTTTGGTGCGTTTCCCCCGCGGTATTCTTGATATTAGAAATCATGTGTTACTAGGAGTAATCTTTGTCATATGAATTCTGAATCACACGCCGTGTAGCGGGAATCCACAGCGTACACCCGTGTGTAATCTTTGCAGTCCACACTGTCAGGATTCTCTGACGTTGGGAGCAGCCGGGCGCATAACCACAAGTATGTGACTTGAATATACTGTAACGTGCTGACTAGACGTTCATGGCTTAGTTCAATTCATGTAATTGAGCGAGGCCAGACATGCCTAGTCTTAATGTGGCCTGAAATATGTAACTTACATAATTGTGATCACACGAGCACCCGGCATCAGAAAATCCTGATAACATGCATTGTGGGGGATTCACAAGTCTGCACTTATATAGTGACTGCAGACTTGAACCCCAAACATGGACAATCCCATTGATGCCATGGTCACACATTTAGTATTTGTAAGCCAAAACCAGGAGTGGGTGAAAAAATGCATAAATTATGCACATATTTCTATTTTTTTTTTTTCCTCTTTTCCTTTTGATTGTTCCGCTCTACTCCTGATTTTGGCTTTCAAATACTGAACATGGCAAGCAAATAGCCAATGGCTGTTTCACTCGTTCAACGCTTTTTCAAGGCGTCTATCCATTCTCTACATTGAAAACTGTATTTGTTCAAATCTGGACAAGTTAATCAGTATATCTCAAACATGGACATGAAGAATATAAAAATCAAACATTAATACATAAGCGGGAAGCAGACATTGTGGTAAAGGTCATAACAACCACCTCAATAGCACAATAGTCAGACAAAACACAATAGAAGAAATTACTATAATGCCTACATCACTTGTATTATTAAAATACAACAAAATCATATTTTTTTATGTGCTAATGTTTTGTAGGTGTTCTTAGGCTGACAAAAGTGATGCCAGTAATATATATAAAGTAAGACTTGTAGATTGCCTTCAAAACTTGAATGGATTGAATATTGGGATTGGAGATAAGTTACACAGCAAAACCTCCCACACAAATAGTTTGTGGAAAGTGTACCTACAGTTATCTGATCTAAAAAAATTTTGGCAGCAAATATATTACTCTTAATCAATTGACCTTGAGAGAGTATTTCTTTGCTCCACTAAAACTTTGAGAAATGTGCTCAAAAGTTTACACACCTTGGCAGAATTTTTGCTTTCTTGTGTTTTTTTTTTTTTTTTTTAAATAGAGAATATGAATGAGAACATTCAGAACATTGAGAACTTTCTCAACTCATGGTCTTCTCTAGGTTCTGATAAATTCCCTCATGACAAAATGCTTCAATACCCGCAGGACCACTATGTCTACAAGGTACATATCGCAGCTGGTCCAATAAAGACACCAGAAGATGAAATCATAGGATCTTGTGCCCCATTCAGGTGAACCTTGGGTTATTCAGGGTGTTAAAGCTTTGGATACCACATTCAGCTCGCATTACTGTCAGCAGAAGCAGGCTTTCATAATGATCATACAGTGGAGGTATGGTATAATCACAAACCAGATTATGTAACAGTAAAAAAATACATGAATTGCACATAGAAATATACTGTGTATAAGCACCTAATTTTTCCTTGAAAGACTGGGAAAACTTATTGACTTTAGTATAAACCGGGTATGCAATGTCCTTTTAATCCCTATTCTGGTATACATGGCTCATCCCCATCCTTGTATGCATGGTTCCTCATCCCCATCCTTGTATGTAAGACCCCCATGAGAAAAGCATTAAAAAAAGAAAAACCGTCCTCCTTACCTTCCCTGCGTGCCCTCGCAGCATCTTGTTCTGCTGTCAGCTGCTCCTGCAGCCGAGCGATAACGTGTCCCCACTCATTAAGGTAATAAATATTCACCTCTCTCTGCGCCTATGGGAGTGGAGAGAGGTGAATATTCATTACCTTAATGAGCAGGCACCCATGGTAGCCCGGCAGCGACTGTAAGTGCTGTAAGAGAAATAAATATTCATTGCCAGTGCAGTGTAATCCAAAAGAAAAACCACGATCAAAAATTCCAAGGAAATTTTTTTTTATATATGCAAAAAATCATTTTATTAAATATATAGGTACAGGAAGAAAAAGGGTGGTTAGAGCAAATGGCACATGCAAAAAATAGGGCCCTCACAAAGACATAGTATTCAGGGATATGGTGGCTAGAGAAATCTAGTATTACATATCATCCTCAGTATTGCATCTTCCCCATATGGACACCTCTAACCCCATAGTAAACTCCTATACTGATCAAAAATGTATATCAGAGTGCATCAACTGATGCTATTACCTGAATAATAGCCAGGAGTGTCCTCCCCGACGCGTGTTGCTGCGGTAATGCCTTTTTTCAAGGGGTGTGTGATAGAGGGGAAACCTTGGTATAAAAAGCCCCATCAGCCAATGGGAGCCGCATGCAATGATTGCTGCTAGTGAAGGTAAAGACAGCAGGAGCACCAATCAGTTCAGTGTACAGCATTAAATGACTGCCGTCCGGAAAAGGCAATCAAAACACCGCCAGTACTTAACGTGACACATGCATCTCCATGGTGCCGGGATGCGCGTCGGCGTCACGTGCTACGCAACGTCATGCTCACATGACCGTCACCGCGGCAACAAAAGACGCCGGAGTGCGGACCGGGACAAGGGCGGGCATGCATACAAGAACTGGCGGTGAAAGTAGCCACATTGGAAGGATTCTGCGCCTACATCCCATGTATACTAATAGACCAAAACGGAAGTAATATGAATCTATTGTCTAAATATGTACATACATAACAAGGAACAATTCATTTACGTATTCTATATTAATCACATGTATATTTAAGTAAACATCGTTATACCTAATGCATATATAGAAATAACACGTGATTGGCATTATATTAGAATACGTTGATCCACTTGATATTGAAAGTGATGGAAAATTTCTATCCATTCAACGACATCATCTTGGGAAATCATAGATGTCATGAAGAATCCATAATATGCTACAGAAATCATTGTATGGAAAACCATAGGCTGATGAATCTAAATAAAACAATTTTAAAAACAAAGATTTGAAATTTAAAACAGCATATGCATATTTAAACCATCAGTGATCATAAAAATGGGGAAGAACTATTAAGTCCCTTAGGTTGTACCGTATCTAAGGCCCAAATACACCTAGTTTCACTTTGGGCCAGACAAGAACTAATTTTTCCCCCGCGAATACCAGGATCAACAGTATCAATCCCCCTAACCCTTAATAGGGAACTGTAACGTTTGTGATATAATTTGAAGTGGCGTAGTGTCCGGAGTGTGGATATGTCATTGCCATCTGCCGCCTCAATCCCCTGTACATGTTCAGACACGCACTTTAAGTGGTCTTGTGGTCAGGCCCACATAGATTAAATTGCACGGACATAGAGCAAAATAAATTATAAATTTTAGAGGTACACGTTATGTCTCCTAATTTCATATGTCCTAGACCCAGAAGAATTGAAATAAGTACTAGCCCGATCAATATTGGGACAGGCGACAAGGCACACATCCACACCCAAGACCCACACCATCAATGAAACTAGATTTGGAGTCACTTTGCTAGTGACTCAGAACAAGACAGTCCCTAAGGTTTTTCAAGCGTCTGATGGTCACGCTTGGAGTTTTGGGGAGAATCTGTTTGAGAATACTGTCAGTTTGTAGGAGGGGCCACGCTTTCTGGAAGCATCCTTTCATGGGAGAGAATTGGGCATGATAATTTGTAATAAATCGTACTTTTTTTGTAGTTTTCCTCTTAGCACGAGAATAGAGTAAGGATTGACGTGTGGAATATTTGGCTCTATGATAGGCGCGTTTGATAGCCCATCTACCATAGCCTTGTTAGAGAAATCTCCCGCAGAAATCTTGTGCTTGCATTTCAAAATCCTGGTCACTGGAACAGATCCTTCATAAACTAAGAAACTGTCCAGTGGGGATTGCATAAATCATATACTGTGTATGGGTGGAGGAGGCGTGCAGCAACATGTTCGTGGAGGTCTCTTTTATATAGATGGTACTTTGTAACATTCCAACATCGTCTCTCCACACAGTCACATCAAGAAAATTGATCCTACTCATATCACCTTGATGAGTGACATGAATGTTTTGGTCATTGTTGTTAAGTATGTTAATAAACTCATGCAGCTGTCCGGTAGATCCCTGCTAGATCAGGAAAATGTTGTCGATGTACCGCATCCAGATAGCGATGCTGCCCATCGACGACTGATCTGACAGGGCGAGGTCCATCTCTGCATAGCCCCTGGAACAGATTGGCGTATGCCGGGGCAAATGAAGCCCCCATGCCAGTGCCCTGGAGCTGTAGGTAGAAATACCCCTTGAACACAAAGAAGTTGTGAGTTAAAGAAAACTCAAGGAGCTCGAGAATCAGGCGGACGATCCCCACAGGCAAGTTAGACGTTTTAAGATAGTACTTAGTTGCTGCTATGCTGTCACTGTGTTTAATGTTCGTATACAGGGATTCAATATCACCTGTTACCAACATGTCACTTTCCACATGGAGGCCGTCCACCCTTTTCAAGAACTCACCTGTGTCCAATATGAACGATGGAAGGCTCTCCACCAAGGGCTGTAATTTAGACTCAATCCACCGATTGATGTTTTCCAAGACGTTCCCTGACCCGGAAATGATTGGACGTCCTGGGGGAACCTCTATGTTTTTTTGTATTTTTGGTAATCGGTACATAGTTGACACCATGGGTTCCTGTACCTGTAGTGCCGAAGCCAGCTCTTTAGTAATTACGTCATCCCTAACCGCAGCATCCAAAATTTTGGATAGTTGCCCAGCAAAGGATGATAAAGGATTATATGTAAGGCGTTTGTAACAGGTTGTGTTGTTCAATTGTCACTTTTCAATTGTCTCTTTTCATAGAGAGCCTTAGGCCAAATTACAATGTTACCGCCTTTATCTGCTGGCTTTGGCACTACATCGGGGAGGGCCCGCAAGACCTCCAATCTGGCACGCTCATCTCTGCTCAGGTTGTCACGTGTGACCCCGGCGGGGATGTTCAGGAAATCCGTGACAACCCAAACAAAGAGATCAATGCTCGGGCAGCTGGAAAAAGGAGGGAACTTCTTGGATTTGATCCTAATTGGGGAGGAATCTTATCTCCTTCATTTAAATGATGTTCTACATATAGGTCCTCCAAATCCTGTAGAGCTAGTTGTTCTTCCTCTGTAGGGAATAAGGTATGTGAGGATCAAAAAAGTGTCTTTTAAATAGAAGTGATCTAGCAAAAAGATGTAAGTCTTTAATCGCAGTAAAGGTGTCAAATCCTGCTTTAGGTGAGAAGGTAAGTCCCTTGCTCAAGAGTGACAAATCACTATCTGTAAGTATATGTGAACTCTAATTACCTTATTGTTGGTCTTATTTGCGTTCAGGTGATCAAGGTTGAGTACGTCTATATGGGTGAAAGGTAGCATCCCTCATCTTATTTAGTCTTGATCCAGAACGAGTCATAACTGACGAGGTGGACCATTCTAAGGAATCACTCGTATTGGATAGGAAACTTTCCGATGGTACCCTGGGTATCCGTGGGTCCTGAATATTCGACATTCAGTTTCCTCCAAAAAATATGTTGCACAGTCCTTCATGTCTCTCTGCAACTTAACATTTTGTGTCATTAATCTTCTTGACATGCAGATCAAGATTTTTATCAATTTGGGATTCATATCCAATGATTTTATCTATTGGACAATTAGGCTACGTTCACATTTGCGGTCAGCGCCGCAGCGTCGGGCGCCGCAGCGGCGCCGCATGCGTCATGCGCCCCTATACTTAACATGGGGGCGCATGGACATGCGTTGTGCTGCGTTTTGCGCCGCATGGCCGCAAGCGTTGGACGCAAGAAACGCTTCAAGTTGCATTTTTTTTGCGTCCAACTTGCGGGCAAAAACGACGCATGCGGCGCAAAACGCAGCGTTTTAGCGTGCGTTTTGCCGCGTTTTTGTTTGCGTTGTGCGCTGCGGCGCCGACGCTGCGGCGCACAACGCAAATGTGAACGTAGCCTTACCGGTACTTTCAGATTTTTCTGTGCCTCATCTATAGACTTGTCAAATTTCTAAAACCTGATTGTCCCAAGTAAGATCCACAGACGGTTGTGGGTCCCCCACTCCAGTTCCAAATACCTGGTCTATTTGACCAAGCCAGGTTTTATCCCTGGCCTGGAAATCCATTGTCACAAGGAACACAACACCTGTGCAAAAAAACAGTGCAGTGAATATTCATTTCTTTTAGCAGCAGGCACAGGCTTTAACCACCGCCGGCTCCTGCCTCCTGTGACCCGCTGCTCCCCCTCCATAAACTGGGACAATGACTTGTGTTTAAGCCAAGGGGGGGCATTTTCAGTGCAAAAAAAGTGCTGAAAAACTCTGCTTATACACAAGCATATACGGTACATTCATTTAATGTGACTCGGCAAAAATTAAAATTGAATACAAGTTTGTTTTTGTTTTTTTAGTCAACATTTTGATCAGACGGTATAAGCCCACTGCCACATCATGGCAAACCTCTTAGCTGGTGCCTAGCATACCACCGTCTCGGCCCTGTGCCACTAAGGGGAGTGACCTAGGTGCCCCTCAGTACCCATGTCGGGAAGAAACTCCAAGGCACTGGGTCACACCACACCATTGGAACAGCAATAATGACTACCACACAACACCAACATCAAGTGAACAGATCTAAAAAAAAAAAAAAATCTCACTCTGCATATGGTCTGAGAACAAAATTTGAGGACATTTTTTGCAGTCTTATCTACGCCAAATAAGAAGAGTACTTAGCATCAGTCATAATTGCTACACCTGTGGGGTGGTGGGAACCGGTGCTGTGGGGGCATAGCCTGGCAGCATGGCTGAGAGGTGTGTCATGATGTGGCAGTGGGCTTATAAGTTCTGATCAAAATAAGACCCTCATTCTCCGTTTTGTAAATTTTGCTCAGCCACAGTGGATCAATGTATAATGTTTGGTCCAAGTTTTTTTTTTTTTTTTCCTACAGTTATCTTTTATTTCACAAACAAGATTAGTTACAGAAACGTTTGCCTATTCAAGTTATTGGAATGAAATTTACAACAATCCATGTGTTTTCTACGGGAGCTGCCCCATTAGATGAATGGAACTGATTGTCAAGTGCAGACATTTTTTAAATAATCTGTATGGCTGGTTTCACACTTGCGTTTTGATCTGCAGCATTTGTACAGAAAAAAACGCATGCGTTTTTTTTCCCTATGTTTAACATTAAAAATGGTTTTTTTTGGCCGCGTTTAACGACGCATGCGTTTTTTTGCTGCATGCATTCTGTCGCAGAAATGCAACATGTAGTAATTTCTAGAGGCTTTTTTTGCCGCAAAAAAAGCATGCGTTTTTTGCGGAAAAAAAAGTATTGTTTATGTAAACGCATGCGTTTTTAAGCACATGCGTTTGCTTGCGTTAAAAACGCATGCGTTTTTATAGAAAAAAAACAAGAATACACCCTGATAAGCCACCCCCCCACCATCAAGGTGATAAAGGGATCCTAACCCTAACAATATGACAGTGAATACTCTACGAGTTAATATTTTTAGTACTCTATAGCAATACCGTATATCTTGGGGTGTCCACATTGAACAAAGCTTTTTATTAGAAGAATGTCCTGGTCACCAGGTCAACATCCCTATGGATCCCTAGGGTTAGGGTTTGGATCCCTTTATCACCTTGATGGTGGGGGGTGGCTTATCAGTGACCTGGTGACCAGGACATTCTTCTAATAAAAAGCTACCCCTAACCCAAACCCTAGGGATCCAAACCCTAACCCTAGGGTTCCTAACCCTACCCCTAACCCAAACCCTAGGGATCCAAACCCTAGGGATCCAAACCCTACCCCTAACACTAACCCTAGGGATCTTAACCCTATCCCTAACCCTAGCTATTTCTATTTATAGTGGGTTTTCTAGTTGATTTTGATGATTGGCAGCTGTCACACACTTCTCAGCATGCATTTCAAAAACGCAAACGCATGAAAAAACGCATGTAAACGCGTCAAAACGCCGCGTTTTTTTGACCGCATGCAAAAACGCAAATGTGAAACCAGCCTATGTGAATATACCTATACACTTATCAAACTGCCACCTAAACATTCCCCCCTTTCTCTGGGAAAAAATATATATATATAAGTAATGTCAGATTCCATAGTTTCTCCTGTATTATTCAGTTATTTTGGGTTCACACCTACCAAAAATAAAATAAGAAATATTGAGAAATTGTAGCTAAATACTAGGGTGAATGACCCCAATTCATCAAGACAGTCTTTTTTCACGCTGGGCTTCAAGTGGGCATGTTGGAGTCAGAAGATATGAATCAGACTTGTGTTAAAAGTGGCGTGCACCTCATCACAAATCTTACACCATTCACAGCCCAGAGTAAGATTTGTGGTATAAGCCACAGCACATCATGATTTAGACGAGCAGGCGCTGTCATGCCCTGTTCTGCGCCAGCACCATCATTTTGGCAGAGGTGACTGGAACTAGTGTGAAACTGTCAAGTCGCAAAATATTTGAGCAATTCTATGTTGCACAAACATTTTGCACTTTTCAAAGTGTTTTGTACAAGATTCCTAGTATAATCACTTTGATGAATTGGGACCAATATGTCATATACTTTTCTAGAGTGAAAAAAGCATATTTTGTATCACACTCTTGAAAAAGTGACAAAAACTAGTTGGAGTTCAGCAGCTTTAGTATATTTTACACCAGAAATTGATGTAAACCATAGCTCAGATCTACAGCATTGCTGGAGTAGATTGCATCTTCTGGTGCATGGGGATAGGCAAAGATGTACCAAAACTAATACTGTTAGGTACAGAGGGGAGAGGACCCTACCCTTGTGGCCTTACATTCTACTGGGTAATGGGGAAGGAGACAGTAGGCTCGGGGGTAGCAGCGGGGCATTCAAGTTCCTCTTAAACATTCCAAATGTAGGAGACAATCAGATGTTGGGCCACAGAATTCTACAGAATCAGTGATACTCAGGAGAAGTCTTGCAGGCAATTGGATGAGGAATGTACGAATGTGGAGGAGAGCAGGAGGCCCAGAGATTGTGTTGGGATATTAGTTCAGCGATATATGGGGTAGACAGGTTATGGATGGCATCGTAGGTCAGTGTTAGCAGCTTGAAGTGGATAGGACAGACTGGAGAGGTGCATGGATAGGCAAAGATGTGCCAAAACTAATACTTTTAGGTACAGAGGGGAGAGGACCCTATTTTTGTGGCCTTACATTCTACAGGGTAATGGGGAAGGAGACAGTAGGCTCGGGGGTGGCAGCGGGGCATTCAAGTTCTGCTTGAACATTCCGAATGTAGGAGACCTTCAGATGTTGGGCCACAGAATTCTACAGGATCAGGGATACTCGGGAGAAGTCTTGCAGGCAATTGGATGAGGAATGTACGAATGTGGAGGAGAGCAGGAGGCCCAGAGATTGTGTTGGAATAATTAGTTCAACGATATATGGGTAGACAGATTATGGCCGGCATTGTAGGTCAGTGTTAGTAGCTCTGACAGGACAGACTGGAGAGGTGCAATGATGCCCTCTAGCTATTACGTTGACTGCTGCTGGTCCCTAGCCTTTTCTCTATCCATGTTGCCTCTTACCCCTACTCTGCTTTCTCCACCGTCTCCTCATCCAGTCAGAAAATGTGGGCACGCTTTTGGCATTCTCGCCCTGCTTCTGCTCTCCTGTCGGCAGTACATTGTCACTTCTGCCTTCCTGCTCCTTACCTCATGTGACGTATCCAAAAGGTGAAACTCCACCTTGCATATACTGGAGAGACTTCAAGCAGCAGCACTCACGGGTGAGTCTCTGCAGAACAACACCACTTCAAGACCAATGAGTGCACCTCCATATGATTTGCATACTTAGTAAAGTGCCAATGAGCTGCTAGCTGTCACTTTGCCATAAGCATATGAGTGAAGTGGTCATGTGAAGACTGCTGTAACCAGCAAGCAGAGCTGAATCCTGACAGTGAGTATATTGCATGCTGTTAAGATTGGAATGCTACAGGCCTTCATTTCATAACTACGGGCTTGTCCAGGTTAAAGATGAAAGTCTGCAGTCACTCTAGGTGACTGCAGGCTTCTGAACTCTCACAGTGCATGCACTGCACACTTTTAAGATTCTCTGGTGCCATGAGTGGATGGTCCAGTTAGCACAAGTATGGGATTTCTAAAATTCAGGCCACATTCTGGCTAGATGTTTCCGGCCTAGCTCAATTAATGTTCATTGACAGAAGCCAAACATGTCTAGTCAGCACATGACTGCATGTATGCAAATTGCCAGAACCAGAGAATCCTGCCAGCCTGCAGTGCGCACTGTGAGAATTCAAAAGTCTGCAGTCACATAGAATGACTGGACTCATCTCAAACTTTGACAACTCCTTTAATACTCCTAACATAAATAAAAATGAGAATTAGGTCCGTATCAGAAAAAAATGTTTACAGCGTGGTACCTTATAGATGACTTTGTCTCTGATGGCAGTCGTTCTCTTTCTTTTCTTCATCTTGTTCGGACGCGATGATCACTTTTCACAGCCACAGACGTCTCTACAGACTTCCATCTGCTCCCGGCTTCTGCAGCACATCCCCACACAATGCCCTTAAAAATAGTCATTACTATGCTCCTGAATGAAAATATCTGCCCTGTTCTGAGCCCCTGAATAAATAATTGCCCTTCACTATATTCCCTGCACAAAATATGATCAACAAACTGTCCTTATGGTACATGGCATCCATTCTGCCTCCTTCTTTCCATACTGGGCTCCCTCTTCACACTGTCCTCTCACACTGTGTCCTCCTATAGATCCTAGTCTCTATACTGTGACTCTTCATCACACTCTGTTGTGAATTAGACTTTTTGGCTCCCTCTTGTGGTTACTAGTGATATGACTCTGGGATTGTCTTTCCTCAGTTTGGCTCCCACCTGGGCCGTTAGTCCAGGGGTGTTGCTATATAAACTTCCTGGATCCTTAGTCCAGTGCCTGGCATCGTTGTAATCAGATCCTTCTGTTTGCTCCTGTCTGCTGGTCCTGGTTCGTGCAAAATTAAGCTAAGTCCTGCTTCTTTGTTTTTTGGTTATTTGCTTTGCTCTCATTTTTGTCCAGCTTGTACTAAATGTGATTCCTGACTTTGCTGGAAGCTCTAGGGGGCTGGTGTTCTCCCCCCGGGCCGTTAGACGGTTCGGGGGTTCTTGAATATCCAGCGTGGATATTTTGATAGGGTTTTTGCTGACCATATAAGTCATCTTACTATATTCTGCTATTATGTGCGCTAGAATATCACAATACGGATATGAGGGACCGCGCTCGGGGAGCGCCATAGTGTGTGTAATTGCTCTATAT
Organism: Ranitomeya variabilis; assembly: GCF_051348905.1. Taxonomy (NCBI): domain Eukaryota; kingdom Metazoa; phylum Chordata; class Amphibia; order Anura; family Dendrobatidae; genus Ranitomeya; species Ranitomeya variabilis. The sequence continues at coordinate 1,023,432,240 of NC_135232.1, forward strand.
TCTGCTATTAGCTAGTGGGCCTCTCTTTGCTAAATACCTAGCTCATTCTTACGTTTGTCTTTTCCTCTTACCTCACCGTTATTATTTGGGGCTTGTATCCTACTTTCGGGGTCTTTTTCTCTGGAGGCAAGAAAGGTCTTTCTTCTCCCTTCTAGGGTTAGTTAGTTCTCCGGCTGGCGCGAGACGTCTAGAACCAACGTAGGCACGTTCCCCGGCTGCTGCTATTTGTGGTGCTAGGATTAGATATATGGTCAGCTCAGTTACCACTGCCCTATGAGCTGGTTTTTTGTGTTTGCAGACTTAGTAATTATTTCTGAGACCCTCTGCCATTGGGGTCATAACAACACTCCCCCCTCCTTGGCATACTGGCCCCCCCTTGCTATGCCCTTACACTGTCCCCTCCATGCTATCCCACACACACACACAACTCCGTCTCTATTCTGTTCCCACTCATACTTTTCTCCCTCCATACTGTTAAAAGCAAACGAGAAGTCAGCGATGTTATAGGATTTTTGCAGGATAAAAAGGGTGACGTGGTCAAAAATGATGTTGAAAAGGCCAAACTTTTACATTCCTATTTTGCATTTGTGTTTTCTAAGAAGGCAAATGTAACATCAACTGATCATCACGGTGCCATCGAAGGAATAAAATAATCCACACTATCTATAAACAGAGAGATAGTGAGGGAAAGCTTAGCTAATTTTAATTAGTTTAAATCTCCTGGTCCAGATGAATTGCATCCTGGGTTACTGAAGGAGATAGCAGAGGAAATTGCAGACTACTAGCCAGAATCTTTGTAAACTGGAGAACAGGAGAAGTCCCAGAAGATTGGAGAAGGGCAAATGTCTCTCTCTTCATTAAAGGAAAGAAGATGGAACCAGGAGTTTACAGGTCAGTGAGCCTTACTTCTATACCAGGAAAGATCCCTGAACAAATTAGCAAACAGCATGTTTGTAAGTACTTGGATAAGAATACAGTAATTAACCAGAGCCAGCATATGTTTGCGACAAACAAGTCATGCCATACTAATATAATTTCCTTCTATGATGGAATCACTGACTGGTTGGATCAGTGAAATGGAGTAGATATAGTATATCTTGACTTCAGCAAAGCATTTGATAAAGTATCTCATACTATCCTTATTGAAAACATTACCAGATATGGGATTGACAAGGCTACGGTTAAGTGGATTCATAACTGGGTCAGGGATCGTATTCAAAGAGTGGTAATAAATGGTTGCACATCCAATTGGAAATGTGATTCAAGTAGTGTACCACAAGGCTCTGTTGTGGCCCCAGTGTTCAACATTTTTATAAATGATCTAGATAAGGGAACTGAAGGTAAACTAATCAAATTTGCAGACGATGCAAAGCTGGGAAGGATAGCTAATAGTGATGAGTGAGTGTACTCGTTGCTCGGTTTTTCCCGAGCATGCTCGGGTGATCTTCGAATCTTTTTTAGTGTTCGGAGATTAAGTTGTTATCGCCTCAGATGAATGATTTACAGCTACTACCCAGCATGAGTACATGTGGGGGGTTCCTAGGGAATCATCACATGTAATCAAGCTGTCTAGTAGCTGTAAATCATTCAGCTGCGGCGATGAAAACTTAATCTCCGAGCACTAACAAATACTCGGAGATCACCCGAGTGTGCTCGGGAAAACCTGAGTAACGAGTACACTCGCTCATCACTAATAGTTAACACTATAGCCAGGGTGGATTGATTTAAATCACGCCGATTTAAATCATGATTTAAATCACGATTTAAATCAAAAGATTTTTTTCTATTTAAAACGGATCGATTTAAATCATGATTTTAATCATGATTTAAATCACTGATTTAAATCAAAAGGTTTTTTTAATATAAATCACGATTAAAATGAGAAGTGAGAGCAGTGCACATGTGCGCCCATAGTTACACGGACGAAACTAGGGGCAACGATCTAACGCCAGGGTGAGGGGGGGACCCCAAAGTAAGTAAAAATCTTTTTTGTTTTACTATATGGCAATAGGTAGGTGTTTAAAAGCAGCATGTCATAATTGTATAAACTATTAATAGCCTCCACATTTTGTTCATACTGCCCCTTTAATTCCACACTTCTAGCTTGGTTTCACTTTTGGTTTAGTTTCTTTTTCCATTCAGTTGACATGCCCAAACTTGTTGGATAGTCAGCAGTACTTGGCTGTAGTAACAATCAAACTTCATAAGTGATCTGTGTGAGCCATGGCAGGTCGTAAGAGAGACCCTATTTGGGTTCATTTTGTTGAGATGCCAGCAGCAGATCTTGGAAAGAAAGGTGCAAGAGCAAAGTGCAAATACTGTCAAAAGGATATCCAAGGACTTGTTTGCCGTTTGAAATCACGTTATGAAAACTGCAACCAGAAGGGAAATGAAGATGTTGATAGTGAAGTGTTTCTTTGGTCATCTTCATCACCGCACTTCTCATGATGTTGCCTCATTCACGCCACCAGGCCTTGCATCTCTTTGTTGCATCGTTTGCATTTTGCACGCATGCCTGCCTTACCGATAGGCGAAGGAGCTTCATTAAAATATTCCCAAACTGGGTCTCTTTTACGGCCTGCTGCCATTATAAGGAAAGAATGTAATAAACCTCAGATCGTACACACAAACAGATCCAGACTTGTCTGTCTGTGGCTATGCTGCAGTATTGTGCTCAAAGTTTCACTTTCATTTTTTTGTCTGCTTGCCCTTCCTCCTCAAAACACTTAGATTCACATTCTTCTTGTGTTGTGCAGATCTATTCCACTCCAAACAATCAGAAACATATTGTCTAACTTCTTGGACTTGGCACTGAAGGGGTTGATTCTGTATTCATAGGTTTGTAGAACAATAGGATTAAGGTCTTTTTCTCAACTCTGTTCATGTTGTAACATTTTTGCCATGAAGAAGAGGCTGGGACCTCTGCGGAGTCAAATTCAGTTTTGAGAACTGCGTAAGTAAAGCGAGCGTCTGTGATAATATAGGAGAGAAACTGCCCACTAATCCTACAGAAACCTCTGGAAGAGCATGGCATTGTGAATGTTACACATATACAGCCTTTATTCTACTGAGTTAAACAACTCAGCTTTATCTCATGATGGAAGAACCTTTGGATGGTAAAATATTTTCCTCAAAAAGCAGTTTATTGAAAAAAATCCGATTTAAATCAAAAAAATCCGATTTTTTTTTTTTTTTTTTTTTAAAAACATTGATTTTTATCCACCCTGACTATAGCAGACAGAGAAAGGGTTCAGAAGGATCTAGATAAGCTAGAACAGTAGGCATATACTAATAGAATGGTATTTATCAGGGAGAAATGCAAGATTCTACATCTGGGTAATGTAGAGTTTCACCCACTCAGCTGCGGTTTTGAGGTAGGCACAGGAAGCGGTTTCATAAGAAAATGGTCAAGTTTGTTAGGGGACCATGGCCCCAGCTGTAAGAACACAAATCTGTTCCATTGACCATTGCTGAATCCTCAGATGTCTTGAAAAATCCAGGTTTTTAAACTAAAACTAGGCATGAATTCAGAAGGAATTAGAAATAAAAAAGAAGGACTTGTACTGCTCCCCGCTGGATATACTTCTGGCTCCTAAAACTCCACCATATCTACATGTACAAGTGCTTCTCGCTAAATTAGAATATCATCAAAAAGTTAATTTATTTCAGTTCTTCAAAACTGAAACTCATATATAGAGTCATTACAAACAGTAATCTATTTCAAGTGTTTATTTCTGTTAATGTTGATGATTATGGCTTACAGCCAATAAAAATCCAAAAGTCATTATCTCAGTAACTTAGAATAATTAACAAAAAACACCTGCAAAGGCTTCCTAAGCGATTAAAAAGGTCCCTTAGTCTGTTTCGGTAGGCTCCACAATCATGGGGAAGACTGCTGACTTGACAGATGTCCAGAAAGCAGTCATTGACACTCTCCACAAGGAGGGTAAGCCGCAAAATGTCATTGCTAAAGAAACTGGCTGTTCACAGAGTGCTGTATCCAAGCATATTAATGGAAAGTGTAGTGGAAGTAAAAAAGGTGGTAGAAAAATGTGCACAAGCAACCGGGATAACCACAGCCTTGAAAGGATTGTTAACAATAGGCCATTCAAAATTTGGGGGAGATTCACGAAGCGTGGACTGCTGCTGGAGTCATTGCTTCAAGAGTCACCATACACAGATGTATCCAGGACATGGGCTACAAATGTCGCATTCCTTGTGTCAAGCCACTCATGACCAATAGACAACGCCAGAAGTGTCTTACCTGAGCCAAGGAGGAAAAGAACTGGACTGTTGCTCAGTGGTCCAAGGTGTTGTTTTCAGATTAAAGTAAGTTAAATATTGCATTTCATTTGGAAATCAAGGTCCCAGAGTCTGGAGGAAGAGTGGAGAGGCACACAATCCAAGCTGCTTGAGGTCAAGTGTGAAGTTTCCACAATCAGTGATGGTTTGGGGAGCCATGTCATCTGCTGGTGTAGGTCCACTGTGTTTTATCAAGACCAAAGTCAGCGCAGCCATCTACCAGGAAATTTTAGAGCACTTCATGCTTCCCTCTGCAGACAAGCTTTTTGGAGATGGAAGTTTCATTCTCCAGCAGGACTTGGCACCTGTCCACATTGCCAAAAGTACCAATACCCGGTTTAAAAACAACAGTATCACTGTGCTTGATTGGCCAGCAAACTGGGTCTATGGGGTATATGTCAAGAGGAAGGTGAGAGACACCAGATCAAACAATGCAGATGAGCTGAAGGCTGCTATCAAAGCAACCTGGGCTTCCATAACATCTCAGCAGTGCCACAGGCTGATCGCCTCCATGCCATGCCACATTGATTCAGTAATTGATGCAAAAGGAGCCCCGACCAAGTATTGAGTGCATTTACTGAACATACATTTTAGTAGGCCAACGTTTCGGATTTTAGAATCATTTTTCAAGTTTGTGTTATAAAGTATTCTAATTTACTGAGATAATGGTTTTTGGGTTTTCATTGGCTGTAAGCCATAATCATCAACATTAACAGAAATAAACACTTGAAATAGATCACTCTGCTTGTAATGATTCTATATAATATCTGAGATTCACTTTTTATAATGAAGAACTGAAAAAAATTAACTTTTTGATGATATTCTGATTTTGTGAGAAGCACTTGTATGTTTCCAGCCTAAATCTCATATGTGACAGACATTAGTGTACTAATAATAAAAATTAATGAATCTTAAATACAACTAGTGCACTAGAATATATGTACAGACTATCCTATTAATTGAAAAGAAAAATGTATGTAATCTAGTGCAATAAAGCCGACCAGTACATAATAAATTGACGATATAATGACCTCCAGGATAAACATTGCGGAACAAATGCCGTTATTCATGTCATACATTCCTATATACAGCTCTCAGGCTTTCTCCACACATAAACTCCTTCATAACTGCTCACATACCTTCAAGAACTCACTAGGGAGGAAGTGAGAACATGAGCTTCTAGCAACGGAAACGTGAGGATTATGTCAGGTGAAGGTAATGTATTCAGAAAGAAACGACAATGAAACTCTGAAATCTCTGAGTTTTCCATGGTGGTGCAGCAAAGTGTGTTGTGCTAAACCACAATAGGCTTGTGTGTGGAACATGCAGTATTGAACTTTACATTACAACCAGTCAGCAGCACAATTGCCCATTTTGTCGGAGCTGCATAAAAACTGGCATACTCTGAGGGTATGTGCACACGTTCCGGATTTTTCGGCGGTTTTCCGCCGCAAAAGCGCTTAAAAAACGCATACATTAAGCATCCCATCATTTTGAATGCATTCCGCATTTTTTGTGCACATGCGTATTTTTCCAAGATAAAAATGCATTGCGGAAAAATACGCAGCATGTTCATTAATTTTGTGGATTTTTTGCGGATTTCCCGCTATTTAATGTATTGGGAAGCTCCGGATTAAAACGCGAAAAATCCGCACAAAAACCGTGCAAAAAACGCGAGAAAAACATGTGCGGATTTTCTGCAGAACATCTCCGGTTTTGTTCAGGAAATTTCTGCATAAAATCCTGACGTGTGCACATACCCTAAAGGTTGCATAAAAATTTTGGGACCTTTTAAAGTGCGAAAACACTTTGATGAATCTCCCTAATAATATTTATTACTCAAAAGCTGGCAAAGTTACAAATTTGTTTTTGTATTCTTTTAAGAGCTGATCTGCATTACCCAGCAGCAGCCACTAAACAAGCTGAGGCTCAGAGATGCACTGTTCTGCTCTGAACACTCCTTATACCTGGCCGCCACCGGTGGGGATAGTAGCTGATCCGTGTGGGTGCCCAGTGTTGGACTCTCACCATTCTTATATTTTTCACTATCCTATAGATAAGTCATCATTTTAATGTTTGGGGTTTTTTTGTTCATGCAATTTTAAGAGCTGTAAATACGAGGATACCTTGATGTTTTATATAAGAGAAATTCATATTCTTCTTATATGTAAATAAGCTGTTCCAGGCTATATGTTGGACACTGATCTGCATGAGAATCTGCCTCCAGAGCTTATTTTACATGATGGGGGAGTTACCAGTGTGATATGTAATGGCCGCTCTCTGCTCGCCTGATCTCACTGCAGAGCTGTGTGTGATTATACCTGACACATTTGCACGTTCCTCTCAGCTGTAACTTCCATGTCACAGGCAGACAGGGTTACAATACAAATTAACACAGTCCAAAAAAGAAAATAATAGGCAAAACGTCTATTATTAATGTCTCCAAACAACCTCAATGTAAGTATAGAGGCATGATGATAAATTTCAACAAATATTATATGATAAAAAATGTCATTTTTATTATAAACGTAGAATAAAATAAATATAAAATACAATGAATTCAAGCTAAAGAACATACGAGTAGAGCGGGAGCATCGGGACATGAAAAATGTGTCTGTATATTGGAAATTGTACCGCCTATAATTAAAAGAAAAAATCCCCCAAAGAGAATTTGGCATAAAGTCAATTCTGATTTCATGATTTACAAATAAAGTGCATAGTGCATAATGTGATGATTTACCATGAATTGTGCATGGGTTTTAAATCAATCATAATAGATGTGACACGGTGACACGACCCCATTGAAGAAGCATAATGCGAAACGGCGCGAGGTAGCAGGGACTGTTTGCACTTAGCACTTTACAGGTATTATACGGCATATTATATTATGAGATGCACAATAGCCCTTCACTGGCATTTACCACGTCTATTATGATTGATTTAAAACCCATGCACAATTCATGGTAAATCATCACATTATGTACTATGCACTTTATTTGTAAATCATGAATCAGAATTGACTTTATGCCAAATTCTCTTTGTTTGGGGGATTTTTTCCTTTCATTATAGGTGGTACAATTTCCAATATACAGACATATTTTTCATGTCCTGATGCTCTCGCACTACTCGTATGTTCTTTAGCTTGAATTCATTGTATTTTATATGTATTTTATATTTATTTTATTCTATGTTTATAATAAAAATTCAATTTTTTTTATCATATAATATTTGTTGCAATTTATCGTCATGCCTCTATACTTACATTGAGGTTGTGTTTGGAGAGGGTTACAATACAGCAGAGCTGTGAGCTGCAGCAAATGTGTTTGTAAGAAGACAAAGTTCCGTCCTGCTGTTCTGTGTTAGTTATATGTCTCACAATGATAACACCTTTCATTTACAGTAATCTCTGGAGGCAGATTCTCTGGGAGATCCATATTCTGCCCATAGATTTTAACAGTTCATATTAAGGAAAGGTGAATTTCTCTGGAATAAAGTATAATTATAGTCAGCTTATTATAACCTGTATGCTCATATACTGTATTCTGCTTAGGAGGGTTCATCCTACAGAAATATTCCCTTTAGAAGTGGAAGCGATTCTGAAAAGATTCTGCTTGGGTGAGTTGCGACTGATGTAAGGGTAGTAACAGTGATTTGGATTAGCAGCAACTTTTTTTTCCTGCTTACTTATTCTTCATTTAATTCATACATTGTGCTCCCCATAAGGTCACAAGCAATCTTTGGTGGCATTTCAACATTTAATTACAATTTATTTATTTTTCTGATATCCACTGTAACTGGGGCTAGTTTATAAATCCTGGTTACTAGGGTTGAGAGAAACGGATCGGACAAATTAAAAAAAAAATCGCTGACTTTCAGCAAAGTCGGGTTTCATGAAACCCGACCCGATCCTAGTGTGGGATCGGCCATGAGGTCGCCGATCTGCGCGCAAAAGTCGCGTTTCATATGACGCTTTCAGCGCCATTTTTCAGCCAATGAAGGAGGATGCAGAGTGTGGGCAGCGTCATGACATAGGTCTCGGTCCCCACCATCTTAGAGAAGGGCATGACAGTGATTGGCTTGCTTTCTGCGGCGTCACAGGGGCTATAAAGGGCGTGCACACCGACCGCCATCTTACTTCTGCCGATCTTAGCATGGGGAGAGATTGCTGCAGCTTCATCAGAAGAAGGGATATAGTTAGGGAGGGAAGATTAACCCCCAAACTGCTTGTGCTGTAGCGATTTCCACTGTCCAACACCACCTTTTTTTTGCAGGGACAGTGGAGGCTATATTTTTGTGCATCAGCTCTGTAGCTTATTAGGCTGCTTTATAAGGCTCCCTGATAGCTGCATTGCTGTTTGCACGCTGCTGTGCAAACCAACTGCTTTCTTAAAAGCAAAAATCCTGTTGCTCCTTTCTGCACAGTTATCTTGTTTATTTGTCCACACTTTTGTGTGCAGCAGTCCTTTTTATTGCTGCCATACTTGTCCTGAGATCAATGTAGGGAGATTGAAATTGCACTACAGTCCTTGTATTTTTTCATATATCTTCCAGCCACTTTCTGCCACTTACATTGTGTTGTTTTATACACTGGGCCTGAGTTTTGGTTCAGTCTCCCAAAAAAAAGGGAGATTTAAATTCTCACAAAGGGGATATCCTTCAGTCCTGTTAGTTTGTCGTATGTCAGACAGCCACTTTCTGCCACTTAGATTGCATTGTTATATACACTGGGCCTGAGTTTTGGTTCAGTCTCCCAAAAAAAAGGGAGATTTAAATTCTCAACAAGTTTATACAGTATACACCTTCTACCTTGTTTTACAGTACCAAATAACGGTTGTTATTTTGGTTAGATTTTCCAAAAAATTAGGAAGTCTGGTGGAAGAGGCTGTGGGCGTAGGTTGCCAGCTGGTACTGATGGTGGTGGTGGTACATCTGGTGGTAGTGGGAAAAGCACAATAGCACCTAAGGCTGGAGGTGTTGAGCCAGCGTCATCGTCTGGCTACACAAGGCCTCGAAGACTCCCTTATCAGGGAGTAGGAAAACAGTTTTTAAAGCCGGAGCAGCAGGGAAAAGTTTTGGCTTTCCTTGCTGACTCAGCCTCTAGCTCTTTCACCTCCTCTTCAGAAAGTTCCAAATATAAAAGCAGCGAGTCATCAGTGGATGCTCCCAGTCAGGAACAAGACGTTTCCTTATGTCCTTCACCCAAACCAAAAGTGAAGGATGCGTCACGCGACACTACAGGTTACTCCATGGAGCTCTTTACACATACCGTGCCTGGGTTAGAAAGGGAAATTGTTAACTGCCCATTACAAGATGAATCGGACATGGAGTGCACTGATGCACAGCCACAGCTAGATTATTATGCTGTTCCATTGACTCAGATCACTACATTACCCTCGCAGTGTACTGAGCCAGAATCTGACCCTGATGAGACTATGGTGCCCCGTCCTGAACGCTATAACACCTTACACGGTGACACAGAGGAAGGTGCACATGACATTGAAGAGGAGGTGATAGATGACCCAGTTGTTGACCCAGATTGGCAGCCATTGGAGGAAGAGGGTGCCGCTGCCAGTAGCTCTGAAGCGGAGGAGGATGATCCACAGCAGCCATCTACATAGCAACAGCTGTCATCTGGCAGGCCCGTATCAGGCCAAAAACGTTTGTCAAAAACAGAAACAGTTTTAGGACAGTGTGGCCATCCGGTGAAAGTAGCACAGCGTGCAATGCCTGAAAAGGTATTCCATAGTAGGAAGAGTGTAGTGTGGCAATTTTTTAACCAAGATCCGAATAATCAGTTATCTGTAAGAAATGCTCAAAGACCTTTAGCAGAGGGAAGTATCTTCAAAATTTAAATACAACGTGCATGCTTAGACATTTAACCAGCACGCACTTGCAAGCCTGGACTAACTACCAAACGTCCCGTACCATTGGTGCACCTGCTCAGAATGAAGGTAGTTAGCAACGCTACATTGCTTCCCTCACTGTAAGCCCACCGGTTAGGACACCACCAGCAGCAAAGGTGGAGGTATCGTCGCAAGGCCAAAGCAGTCAGGGAATCACAAGGTTATTGGTAGGAAACACTATGTAGGCCAACATCAAGAATACCATCAACAACCCTCTCTCAATCTGCCATGTCCACCACCACCACCGCTAGTTCCACCATATGCAGCTCTCCAGTCCAGCTCACCCTACAAGAGACTCTTGTTAGGAAAAGAAAGTACTCATCCTCTCATCCGCGTACACAGGGTTTGAACGCCCACATTGCTATACTAATCTCATTAGAGATGATGCCCTACCGGTTGGTTGAAAGCGAAGCTTTCAAAGACCTGATGGCCTACGCAGTACCACGCTATGACCTACCCAGTCGGCACTTCTTTGCAAGAAAAGCCATCCCAGCCCTCCACCAGCATGTCAAAGACCGCATTGTCCATGCACTGAGGCAATCAGTCAGTGGAAAGGTGCACCTCACAACAGATGCATGGACCAGTAGGCATGGCCAGGGACGTTACGTGTCCATCACGGCGCACTGGGTTAATGTGGTGGATGCAGGGTCCACAGGGGAAAGCCATAGTGGGACAGTTCTGCCTAGCCCACGGTCTAGGAAACAGGAGGAGGTAGGCGTTTGCCACCCCTCCTCCTCCTCCTCCAGAAGCGAAAGCTCGTCCACAGAGCGCAGTCGCACGACCACTGCATCCACAGCTGCCAGGGTTGCACACGAGGTGTCCCATGATCGAACAGCTAGTGGTAAGCGTCAGCAGGCTGTGTTACAAATGAAGTGTTTGGGTAACAACAGACACACCGCGAAGCGCTGGCCGAGTACTTGCAGCAAGAAACTCAGTCATGGCTGGGCAGTGTACATCTTGAGGCAGTCAAGGTGGTCAGTGATAACGGAAGGAATTTTATGGCTGCCATAGCCCTTTCAGAACTGAAACACATACCTTGCCTGGCTCACACCTTGAACCTGGTGGTGCAGTGCTTCCTCAAAAATTATCCGGAGTTACCAGCCCTGATCCTGAAGGTGCGAAGACTTTGCTCGCACATCCGCCGGTTGCCCGTACACTCCAGCCGTATGCTGAACCATCAGCGATCGCTGAATCTTCCTCAGCACCGCCTAATAATCAGTGTTCCAACAAGGTGGAACTCCACACTGCAGATGGTTCAGAGGCTGTGCGAACAGAGGGGTGCTGTAATTAATTTGTGGGAGGATACACTTACACGAGCAGGCACTTGGATGGCAGACATGGAGTTGTCTGGTGTGCAGTGGTCGAAGCTACAAGACCTCTGTCAATTCCTTCAGTGTTTTGAGGAATGCACACGGCTGCCATCATAAGCATGAGCATCCCACTAATGCGTCTGCTGATGCAAAGTTTGACGCACATTAAGGAGCAGGCGTCTGCAGCCGAGAAGGAGGGAAGCCTTGATGACAGTCAGCCATTGTCTGCTCAGGGAACTCTCCTGGACGAGGTGGCGGACGAAGAGGAGGAGGAGGAGGATGATGGGGATGAATATTTATGGGAGGAGGATGCTTCTCGGGGCAATAGAAACTGGTGGCGTTGCAAGGTCAGGTACAGGTTTTTTGCGGGACACAAGTGATGTTGATTTGCAAGAAAGTGCTCCTCAACCCAGCACAAGCAGTGAATTGACACCTGGAACATTGGCCCACATGGCTGAGTATGCCTTGCGTATCCTAAAAAGGGACCCCCGCATTATCAAAATGATGACCGATGACGATTACTGGTTGGCCTGCCTCCTGGATCCACGATATAAAGGAAAATTACAAAATATCATGCCACATAAGAACCTTGAGCAAATATTGGCTACCAAACAAGCAACTCTTGTAGACCGTTTGGTTCAGGCATTCCCAGCACACAGCGGCGGTGATGGTTCTCACACGAGCTGCAGGGAGCAACATGGCAGAGGTGTTAGAGGTGCACAAATCCGAAGTGGCGTTGCACAGAGGGGTTTTATGACCAGGTGGTGGAGTGATTTCACAATGACCACTGACTCGACAGGTACTGCTGCATCGATTCAAAGTGACAGGAGACAGCATTTGTCCAGTATGGTTACGAACTACTTTTCCTCCCTTATCGATGTTCTCCCTCACAGGTCATTCCCCTTTGATTACTGGGCATCTAAAATAGACACCTGGCCTGAATTGGCAGAATATGCATTACAGGAGCACGCTTGCCCTGCTGCTAGTGTGCTATCAGAAAGAGTCTTCAGTGCTGCTGGTTCAATACTGACCGAAAAAAGGACACGTCTGGCTACCCAAAATGTTGATGATCTAACCTTCATTAAAATGAACCAATCATGGATTTCAAATTATTTTGCCCCACCTTCCCCTGCTGACACGTAGCTTGCCTGAAAAATGTCTTGCTTTTGACCTCCTCTTACTGACTTCTCCAATTCCTCCATTTGCAGCTGCTGAATGTCCACCATAGGCCATTTTTATACCTCCCTAAATGGGCTGACTCCCCCCACAGGGCCGTGGTCCCCACCTGGTGCAAGCACCCGTGCGAGTGCCGTTTGCCTGGACAGGTGGGTGTGCCCACTCTTGGGCAACGGCACTGGCACAGGGTCCCTCATAGTACAATGAAGTGTCTCTGACGGTGGTGGTGCACAACCAACGTCAGACACACCGTCGTAATATGAGGGGCCCTGTGCCAGTACCGCCGCCCACGAGAGAGTGTTCCCCCCAGCTCGAACAGTGCTCTACCACTTGCAATACTTACCTCTCCCTGCTCCACCACTGTGTAGTTTGTGCTGTTAAATCCTTCAATGGCACTGCCAATACAAATTTGTTGAAATGATAGATGATAGTTAAAATATACAGGGGCCCTGGCCTCCATTTAGACCAGTTAATACTTTGCGCCAACTACCACTGTCTGCTACTCAGCAGAGGAGCCCACCCCTGTACCTAGCTATGCCACCTGTTTATTTATGAACAATTTTTTGGCAGACATTTAGCCCACTTTATTATTTGGGCCTACTAACTGTGTCTGCCACTCATTATAGTTTTCCTCCACTGAACAAAGCAATGCCGCCTGTTTAGTGCTGTTACCAATTTTGAACTGCATTTAGCCTACTTTATTATTTGGGCCTATATATGTGTTTCCTCCTCATCCTGCCCATTGCCCAGCCACTGCTAGATGAGTCTGCTGGTACATTGACCCAGACCACTAAATTCCCCTTGCACTCTACACAGCCAGAATCTGACCCTGCTGAAAGTCAGGTTCCCCTTCCCGCATACTATACCACCTTACACTGGGACATTGAGGAAGGTGCAGATGAAAGTGCAAGTTCCATCATCAGGTGGGGGGCATACTCGTTGGCGACGTCACTGGCACAGGGCCCCTCATAGTATGCAAAAGTGTCTCTGCCAGTGGGAGGCGCCACCTGCCATCAAACACACCGACATACTATGAGGGGCCCTGTGCCAGTGCCAATGAGTGGGCCCCCCCTGCTTGCTCAGGGTCACAGCACTTGCAAAGTTGAAATACTTACCTCTCCCTGCTCCACCGCCGTGACGTATTCCTCGTTTCCTGGGCCCACGAAAATCTTGAGCCAGCCCTACCCCCCCACAACTTTAGCCAAATGACCCCCAGTTTTTAATGCCTAACTATTATTATAAAGTAAATTAAGATTGACAAGCTTAAGTAATAAGAATTGAAGTTTTTTGCATTAAAATGGGCACTGTAGGTGTTTTCCTGTCCTCCACTCACTGCCAACTTTGATTCCCCATTGACTTGCATTGGGTTTCGTGTTTCAGTCGGCCCCCGACTTTTCGCAATAATCGGCCGATTTCACCCGACCCGACTTTTGACAAAGTCGGGTTTCGCGAAACCCGACTCGATCCGAAAAAAGTAAAAGTCGCTCAACTCTACTGGTTACAATGGCAATTCAGGATTCTGGCTGCATACCAGAGCTGACTGGGTCTGCTGCTAGGACCCTGGTGCTCCTGCTCCTTCCCTACACCCAGCGATCAAATAACTGCTGGGTTCATAGGAGATGATACTTTGGTCCTGACTCCCAATTAATCAAAATATAACAAACTGTATTATTAAAATTACAGACACTGATGAAAGGGAATGAATCACAAAACCATAACCCTATAAATGCTGTGCAAAAAGGGAGGCGCGTCTCCCTGAGCATCTAGTGATGGACATATAATAGTCACTAGCCTCTATAGTGTATCACAATATTAAAACATAGTATAAAGAGGCAGACATTTAGAAGAGACCACTGCTAATGCACAGATGGTACAATCCACCCTAATCTCTCCTCAGGGTCCATTGTATCATGAGGCACATATAAACAGATCAATGCATAAGATCAGTATAGTCACCTATAATGGATGTAATCTAGATGTCCAGGGGGCGAGCCTCCGCCCCAACGCACGTTTCGGAGAAGCACCTTTGTCAGGGGGTGTTTTTTTGTGTGTTGCTTTTGTAAACTATAGTGATGATAGGTCATTTAGTCCTCTACATTTATTGGTATCGGATTTAAAGATTTGGATTTTGCGCAACACGCAGATACGCCTTATAAGTTGTGGGTTCATAGGAGAAAGTGCAGTTAATAGATCCTTTACCACATACGCGACACTTGTTCATCACTTACATACAGTATCAGAAAGACACTGATGATAATAAGCCGTCTCTGCCTCTTCTGTGGGTAGTCTCAATATGCCTAACACCCAGATCCCTGCTTCCCCAGCAGCACAATCACATGCACCTACTCTACTAATCAATGACCTTATTGAACACCACTGCAATTCGGTCACCACTGTTATTGTGCCCTGGCACTGGCTGACAACTCGCTCATCATTAGGGCTGTCTGTCAGTCAGTGTCGGGGGCGTAATTATGGCCATTGCTCTCTATACACTGAGGGGTGACTGAACCTGCACTGGCACTGCCCCTATGGCTGAAATCCAAATGCTACCAGGACGAATAAAGTTAATTTTCTTCTGGCATCGAAGCTCTGAGGCAGGGGTGAGGAACCTCAGGCCCCAGGGCCATTTATGGCCCTCGATGACCTTTTATCAGGCTTCCGAGCAGATTCTCAGGGACCGCATTCTTGGCGAGGGAGGTGTATTTTGATTACAACCAGCTCACTCATTTCTTATAGCTCTGTTAGCACACACATGCAGTGTTCACTACTGAACACTGAAGGGCATGCAATGAAAGATTACGTCCTGAAACCTCCGCAAGAGTCAGGATGTACTTTGTGAGCGGAGTTTGTACGGCCCCCGAAGAATGGTATAAATATTCAAATGGCCCTTGGCAGAAAAAAGATTCCCCACCCCTGCTCTAAGGCTATGTTCACATGTTGCATTTTTGCTGTATTTTTATTGCATTTTTTAATGCAAATTTTAACCTGTGTTTTACAGCAAATGCTAGATTTCAGAAATATCAGGCACACACATTGTTTTTTTATTCTGACTACATTGGAACACCGCTGCATTTTTGAAAACTGCAGCACGTCACTTTCAGCATTTTTTCAGCGTTTTTTTCACCCATAGAAAGAAATGAGTAAGTGCAAAACGCAGGTATCATGTTTTGCTGCATTTTTGGTGCAAAAACCTAAGGACGATGTATCATCTTTTTGGGGGGCACTAAACTATATCTGCATGTACAAGAGAAAACAAAAAAGCAGCAAAACCTGCTTTTTTAAGCGGCTTATTTACTGCCATGAGAGCAGGTTTTTCCAGCAGCAAAAATGCAACGTGTGAACGTTGACTAAGCGTGGGCATTGGGCAACTTCAGAATGCCTGAAGAAACCTGCAGATTAACCCGATATCAACAGGTTAATAGCATTAATAGGACAGGCTCCCTTTATGTCGCTTGACAAGATACCATGGCGTCCTGGTAAACGGGGCAAATTTCTGGCACAAATTAAGCCAACCAATAAATTGTGTAAATGTAAATAAGACAGTCTAAGGCCGGAGACACACTAACATTTAAAACTTTCTGTCTGATGTTGATTCAGAAAAGTTGGACGAGTGTCATGCGAGTACAATGCTATTTTTATCACCTAGCACCCAAATGAAATGCAAATGCAACCTGTATGCAATGCGATTTTAACACAAGCTTTTACACAGAGAAATTCTCTGTCTGTAACAATATATAGGTACTAAGGAATCTGATAACGTGGGATAAAACCAGTCTGAGAGCAAAGCTGCAGTAAAAGATGTATTTAAACAAAACAGAAATGCAAACAGAACTAACATAGATATTCCTGCAATTGTAACGAGGTGCTCAGCACAATATGGTAAACAGGAAAGCAAACAGAACACAGATATTCCTGCAATTGTAACGAGGTGCTCAGCACAATATGGTAATCACAGCACAGTGAATAGCGGGACGCGACTGCTAATATGAACCAGTCCAGCAAGGATATGATGAGGGGGCAAACAAGACACTTGACAAAAGTCCAGTAGGTTATCAGTGGAAATGCACACAGTACTTAAACTTGGGAATCCAGCAGAAGTGAAGTAGAAATGCACACAGTACTTAAACGAGGAAGTCCAGCAAAACTTGATCATATGTGCACACAGCACTTGTTTGTGGAAGTTCAATAATATGCAGGTGGTGCATTGAGCGTGAAGTCCTGGTGAAAGAGGATGAAGGGAAAAAGAGGGAGAAGCGCTATCTAAGCGTAGTAGAGTACAAAACTCTTTTGGTGAGAAAAGCAACACTAGAATCTTGCTCACCTGGTGTGGTTGTGCAAAGAGGCACAACACTGGGAAAGGTTTAGCAAACAAGGGAAATCCTTCCACAGGTGTGCTGCCAGTCACAGCAGTTCCAGAGGAGAGATGCAGCTGAAAGGGGCGAGGCAGACCACCGGAGTATTGAGCAGCTGAAGCAGGGAGTTCTCCAGACCCCAGGCAGAATCTCAGGAGCCAGCAGCACAAAATACTCAGGCACAGAACACCACATGACTCGGACTTAAATAAT
The DNA here is from genome assembly GCF_051348905.1 of Ranitomeya variabilis. Classification (NCBI taxonomy): domain Eukaryota; kingdom Metazoa; phylum Chordata; class Amphibia; order Anura; family Dendrobatidae; genus Ranitomeya; species Ranitomeya variabilis. Next base: position 1,023,449,496 of record NC_135232.1, read on the forward strand.
CAGGACAGACAGGAAGTTCAATGACAGGGTGAGATCCAAGACTCCATCTTGGATCAGGGGGAACAGGAACAAGGGAAGTCCAGAATCCTTACACTGTCATTTAAAGATAGTTTTAAAAGGAAGTGTTCTTCAAGCGAACAGCTGGGAGAGATGTTTATAGCCTGGGAAGGGAGTAATACAATGGAGCTTCCCAGGCTGTTAATATCAGATCACAACTGCATACTAGGCCTTTATTGGATATTAAACTGGGGGACCCCAAAAAATTATGTTGGGTCCCCCTATAATTAATAACCAGCAAAGGCTAGGCTGACAGCTGTGTGCTGATATTAATAGCCAAGGAAGGGGCCATGGACATAGGCCCCTCCCAGGCTAAAAACATCAGCTCTCAGCTGCCCCAGAAAGAGCGCATCCATTAGATGTGCCAATTCTGGCACTTAGCCTCTCTCTTCCCCTTGCCCAGGTGCGTTGGCAAGTTGGGTAATAGTATTCAGGTTGATGTCAGCTTTGACTTCAAGCCCAGGGATTAGTAATGGAAATGCATCTATTAAACAAGTCCCCAGTAAAAAAAATGTAATAATAAACAAGCGAGCCCTAATACTACAAATATATCAAACAGCATAAACCGTTTTGATAAATATGGGACATTTGTAATTTATCCTTTCTATAAATCTAACAGTTTTATTAAATTTGCCCTATTGAATCAATCAGCCAGTAGTGCACTCACATGGCTTAAGCTCCATTCAAACAGGGCACATAGGACCTTTATTGTCTGTGTTCGTTGGCAGCCCCAGGTTCACACGTTCATACATTTATTGTCTATCTTTTGATCGGTGATAAACATTTTCTGGTAGCTTGGCCCCTTCAAAGTGAAACACATGACATAATGACATATTGATGATGATATCACAGTAGAATTAAATATTTATTGCATTTAATCAATTATAATTCCAAGTCTTTATATGCAGGTTATCTACATAAAATTACAATTTAACAGAAATAAGGTAAATAACATATATTAGTATCAATTGTAGTATTCTTTTATCTTAATTCCTACACAGATAAATATTAACCTAGTGTGTGTAATGCTTCGGAAGAACTGATGTTGATGAAGATCGTGAAAATCCACCTCTGGTTATTAATGTTGTCATAGTTATTGGTGCACAAATAAGAATAGAGCAGCTTTTGTTCTAAAGAGTGTCCAAACCAGTAGCAACACAAATCTCAAAGACGTAAATGTGGAGTAGAGGGGTACATTGTTTATGCTCCCTTAATTCCCTTTCCTTAAAGGACTCACTCTCCTTTGTGGGTGCATGTGAAGATACAGAGTCCTGCACAGATTTACAGATTAACCAAGCTAGAGGTTGCCACTCCATAAATATCAATGGTCCACTTGATTATGTTAAGGCAAAATGGTTGAAGGTGCACCTGGTGGTGAGTTGAATAGTCCAGAGAAAAGCAATTCCTATTAAAACATACAACGTTTAATATCCTATTTTGATGTTAAACTTGTCTCATGTAAAGTTTATGATTCCATATTGCAAATATTTCAAGTGGATTACGTGTATGGTGTCTGTAGGACCTATACAAAAATATTCCATTGTGATTCAACAACATCCCACATGGTTATCAGAAGATTTGCCTTCTCAATGATGGAGGCACAAAAATCCAGGTAAAACTCATGAAATTCCAACAATCTTTTATATATCCAGTACAAGAACAAGTGTTATGGTTTAGATCTTTAATATTTGGTCTTTCTCATCAGGTTCATCTTCACTACTTGTAGATTCTTCTCCAAATAGATCTAGCCCTAGAAAGGATGAACTTTCCTTGTCCTTTGATGCAATCTTGAGGGTGATGAGTGAAGGTGTATCACTCATGCCGATCAGAATGGTCTTTCTGTCAGCTGCTAAGGTCAAGCAGTAGATTTTACTATCAGGGGTAAAAACTGAAACTACTGTTCCATTATCGAGGTCCCATAAACTGATGTCACCTAAATAAAGATAAAACATGAGTGGTCAGTTTACAGTGTATCATGTATAATCTGCTTCAAGATCTAGGGGTTAACATTTTATAGAATCATAGAATGTTGGAAGGGACCTCCAGAGTCATTGTGTCCAGCCCCCTGCTCAATGCAGGAATCACTAAACCATCTCAGACAGGTGTCTGTCCAGCCTCTGTTTGAATATTTCCATTGAAGGAGAACTCATCACCTCTTGTGGCAGCCTGTTCTACTCATTGATCACCCTCACTCTCAAAAAGTTTTTTTCTAATATCTAATCTGTATTTTCTACCTTTCAGTTTCATTCCACTGCTTCTTGTGTTTCCATGTGCAAATGATGATAATAATAATAATAATAATCTTTATTTTTATATAGCGCTAACATATTCCACAGCGCTTTGCAGGTTGCACACATTATCATCACTGTCCCCGATGGGGCTCACAATCTAAATTCCCTATCAGTATGTCTTTGGAATGTGGGATGAAGCCGGAGTGCCCGGAGGAAACCCACACAAACACGGAGAGAACATACAAACTCTTTGCAGATGTTGTCCTTGGTGGGGTTTAACCCCAGGACTCCAGCGCTGCAAGGCTGCAGTGCTAACCACTGTGCCACCATGCTGCCCACGGTGACATCCCTTCAGATATTTGTAGACCGCTATTAAGTCTCCACTTAGCATTCTTTTTTGCAAGCTAAACATTCCCAGATTCTTTAACCATTCCTCGTAAGACATACTTTGCAGTCCCTGACTGGAGTAGCATTTCTGAGAAGATGTGCTGAATTCATTAAGTGGCATGCACTTATTAATGAATAGCAACAAAAGCTTCCTTTCATTGAAACTGTCAGTCTTAATCAATTATCCCCTAAGTGCCAATTTTGATTAGCTTCAGAAAATGACAGGTATGGACAAAAGTATTTGGACACCATGAAGTGCACCTGCAAAACCTTGTATGACATCCCATTCTAAATTGTAAATCCATAGGAATTAATTAGGAATTGATCCCCACTTTACAACTTCCACTCTTTAGGAAAGGTTTTCTACAATTCTAAAAATGGGAAGTTTTGCCCATTCATTCAGAAGATCATTTTGTGAGGTCATATTCTTATGATGAATGAGAGGGCTTGGCTCACAATCTTATTCTAGTTCATCCAAAAAGATGTTCAATTTGGTTGAGTTTGTGGCTTTGTATAGGCCAGTCAAGTTCTTCATACCAAACTCAACCAACCATGCCTTTATGGACCTTGCTTTGGGCACTGGGCACAGTCAGGCTGGAACAGACAAGGGCCTTCCCCAATCCATTACCACAGTTCCATTACCAGTTAGAAGCATACATAGTTTTTGTGCTTATATTAATTCCAGAGAATGTTGGAACTGCAGTTATTGAGTGTTAATACCCTTCGTCTCAGCACTTGGCAACCCCTTTCTGTAATTGTACATAATAATAATACAGGAAAGATATATGTCTTGGTACCGTGTTAGCCAGTAGATAGAAAAATGTTTAGAATTGAGAGTCCTCAGTGGTTGATACCTTTTAATGGCTAACTGAAAAGATGGTAACAAATTGCAAGCTTTCGAGACTACACAGGTCTCTTCATCAGACATAGACTAATAGAAATTCTGAAGAATCACATATTTATGCACAGCATAGCACAGAAAAAAAAAAAACATGTATAAGACAGGTGGCATGAAGCAAAATTACCATGAGTGATAAGCAGTGTAGTCTCGAAAGCTTCCAATTTGTTACCATCTTTTCAGTTAGCCATTAAAAGGTATCAACCACCAATTCTAAACAATTTTCATAATAATAATAATTATTATTTTATTTATATAGCGCCAACATATTCCGCAGCGCTTTACAAATTATGGAGGGGACTTGTACAGACAATAGACATTACAGCATAACAGAAATCACAGTTCAAAACAGATACCAGGAGGAATGAGGGCCCTGCTCGCAAGCTTACAAACTATGAGGAAAAGGGGAGACACGAGAGGTGGATGGTAACAATTGCTTTAGTTATTCGGATTAGCCATAGTGTAAGGCTCGAGTGTTCATGTAAAGCTGCATGAACCAGTTAACTGCCTAAGTATGTAGCAGTACAGACACAGAGAGCTATTAACTGCATAAAGTGTATGAGAACATGATGAGAGGAACCTGATTATGTTTTTTTTTTTTTTTTAATGGGCCACACAGGGATGGTTAGGTTAATGCGTTGAGGCGGTAGGCCAATCTGAACAAATGAGTTTTTAGGGCACGCTTAAAACTGTGGGGATTGGGGATTAATCGTATTAACCTAGGTAGTGCATTCCAAAGAATCGGCGCAGCATGTGTAAAGGGAGTTGGAGGTTCTGGTTATTGACGATGCTAACCTGAGGTCATTAGCGGAGCGGAGGGCACGGGTAGGGTGGTAGACTGAGACCAGAGAGGAAATGTAGGGTGGTGCTGAGCCATGGAGTGCTTTGTGGATGAGGGTAGTAGTTTTGTACTGGATTCTGGAGTGGATGGGTAGCCAGTGTAATGACTGGCACAAGGTAGAGGCATCGGTGTAACGGTTGGTGAGGAATATGATCCTGGCTGCAGCATTCAGGACAGATTGGAGTGGGGAGAGTTTGGTAAGAGGGAGGCCGATTAGTAGAGAGTTACAATAGTCCAGACGAGAATGAATAAGTGAAACAGTAAGAGTTTTTGCAGAGTCGAAAGTAAGAAAAGGGCGAATTCTAGAAATATTTTTGAGATGCAGATAAGAAGAGCGAGCCAGTGATTGCATGTGGGGGTGAATGAAAGCTCGGAATCAAGGATGACCCCAAGGCAGCGGGCATGTTGCTTTGGAGTAATGGTGGAACCGCACACGGAGATGGCAATGTCAGGCAAAGGTAGGTTAGTAGAGGGAGAAAACACGAGGAGTTCAGTTTTTGACAGGTTCAGTTTCAGATAGAGGGAGGACATGATGTTAGAGACAGCGGTAAGACAATCACTGGTGTTTTCTAAAAAGGTCGGCGTGATAACAGGAGAAGTGTATAATTGGGTGTCGTCAGCATAGAGATGGTACTGGAAACCAAATCTACTGATTGTTTGTCCAATAGGGGCAGTATACAAAGAGAAGAGGAGGGGGCCTAGGACTGATCCTTGAGGAACCCCAACAGTAAGGGGAAGGTGAGAGGAGGAACCAGCAAAACATACAGTGAAGGATCGGTCAGAGAGATAGGAGAACCAGGAGAGAATGATATCCTTAAGGCCCATGGAGCGGAGCATAGTGAGGAGGAGCTGATGATCCACAGTGTCGAATGCTGCGGAGAGATCCAAGAGAATTAGCATGGAGTAGTGACCATTAGATTTAGCTGTTAGTAGGTCATTAGAGACTTTAGTGAGGGCAGTTTCAGTAGAGTGTAAAGAGCAGAAGCCAGATTGAAGAGGGTCAAGAAGAGAGTTATCTGAGAGACAGCGGGTAAGACGGGAGTGGACCAGGCGTTCGAGGAGTTTAGAGATGAAGGGAAGATTAGAGACAGGTCTATAATTAGTGGCACAGTTTTGGTCGAGGGAGGGTTTTTTAAGTAATGGATGTATGATGGCATGCTTAAATGAGGAGGGAAAAATACCGGAAGTGAGAGAAAGGTTGAATATTTTTGTTAGGTGAGAGGTGACAGCCGGGGAAAGGGACTGCAGGAGATGTGACGGAATGGGGTCACTGGTGCAATTGGTTGGGCGAGAAGATGCAAAGAGCCCGATTACTTCTTCTTCTGTAACTGGTTCAAGTCAGAGAGTGCACTAGCTGCAATGGGGGAGGGAGGACAGTGCATGGTATGAAGAGATTGGGAGATGATTTCCTGTCGAGTGTTGTCAATTTTTTCTTTGAAGTAATTGGCCAGATCGTCAGCGCGGAGATCCGTGGTTGGGGCCTGCATTCTTGGGTTGAGTAGGGACTGGAAAGTGTCAAAGAGACGTTTAGGGTTATTGGACAGTGAGGTGATGAGGGTGTTGAAATAGGTTTGTTTGGAGAGGTGGAGGGCAGAGTTGTATGTTTTTAGCATGAACTTATAATGGATGTACATGGTTTGCTACAAGGCTAGGTTTGTGTGAATCGCTTCCACTTTTCAATTGTACCACTCACAGTAGATGGAATATTTAGGAGAGAAGAAATTTCACAAATTGTCTTGTTTAGGAAGGTAGCTGTTATGATCCTAGTGGCAAGGATCGCAGGTCGAACTAGCTAAGAACTGAACAGACTACTAGCTCTGGGGAAGTGGTAACTAGATTGACCGCAACCTGATCCTATCCGCAAACAACTATAGGCAGCCGTGGAACGTTACCTAAAAATCCTAGACGTCTCTTCACGGCCTGAGAAACTGACTATTCCTGGAGGGAAAGAAAGTCCTCTCTTGCCTCAGTGGAATGACCCCAAAGATATAGAATAGCCCCCCACAAATATTAACGGTGAGTTAAGGGGAAAGCACAAACGCAGAGATGAAATCAGATTTAGCAAATGAGGCCCGCTAATACTAGATAGCAGAAAATAGAAAGGGAACTGTGCGGTCAATAAAAAACCCTATTCAAAATATCCACGCAGAGATTGCTCGAGCCCCCGCACCAACTAACGGTGCGGGGGAAGCAACTCCGTACCCCAGAGCTTACCAGCAAAAAGAAATCACATATTAGCAAGCTGGACTAGACTCATCATACACAGAAATCATATTGCAGGCACATGAGCAAAAAATATTCAAACAGAACTTAGCTTATCCTGAAGAGGCAGAAAACGGGATAATCAGGAGTAATCAGAATAGCACTGAATACATTGACAGCTGGCAACAAGTGGAAGTGAAGCAGAGCTAAATAGGAGCCTCCCTGGTGAATAACGAGGCAGCTGATCCAGCCAGCCCAGCAGGATAATAAACCAAACCACCAGGGGGAGCCAAAAAACCAAAGTCACACAATACCATCTGTGACCACAAGAGGGAGCCTGAAAACTGAGTTCACAACAGTACCCCCCCTTGAGGAGGGGTCACCGAACCCTCATCAAAACCCCCAGGGCGATCAGGGTGAGCCACATGGAAGGCACGAACCAAATCGGCCGCATGAACATCAGAGGCGACAACCCAGGAATTATCCTCCTGGCCATAGCCTTTCCACTTAACCAAATACTGAAGCCTCCGTCTAGAAATACGAGAATCCAAGATCTTCTCCACCACGTATTCCAATTCTCCCTCAACCAGCACAGGGGCAGGAGGCTCAACCGAAGGAACCACAGGCACCACATACCTCCGCAACAACGACCGATGGAACACATCATGAATAGCAAACGACGCCGGGAGGTCCAAACTAAATGACACAGGGTTAAGGACTTCCAAAATCTTATAAGGACCGATAAACCGAGGCTTAAACTTAGGAGAGGAGACCTTCATAGGAACAAAGCGAGAAGACAACCACACCAAATCCCCAACGCGAAGTCGGGGACCCACACAGCGACGGCGGTTGGCAAAGCACTGAGCCTTCTCTTGTGACAGCTTCAAATTGTCCACCACATGATTCCAAATCTGATGCAACCTATCCACCACAACATCCACTCCAGGACAGTCAGAAGGCTCCACCTGACCCGAGGAAAAACGAGGATGAAACCCTGAATTACAAAAAAAAGGCGAAACCAAAGTAGCAGAACTAGCCCGATTATTAAGGGCAAACTCGGCCAATGGCAAAAAAGTCACCCAGTCGTCCTGATCAGCAGAAACAAAACATCTTAAATAGGTTTCCAAAGTCTGATTAGTGCGCTCGGTTTGGCCATTCGTCTGAGGATGGAAGGCCGACGAAAAAGACAAATTAATGCCCATCTTAGCACAAAAGGTCCGCCAAAATCTAGACACAAACTGGGATCCTCTGTCGGAAACAATATTTTCAGGGATCCCGTGCAAACGAACCACATTTTGAAAAAACAGAGGAACCAACTCGGAGGAGGAAGGCAACTTAGGCAAGGGCACCAAATGGACCATTTTAGAAAAACGATCACACACCACCCAAATGACCGACATTCTCTGAGAGACAGGGAGATCTGAAATAAAATCCATGGAAATGTGCGTCCAAGGCCTCTTCGGGACAGGCAAAGGCAACAACAAGCCACTGGCACGAGAACAGCAAGGCTTAGCCCGAGCACAAATTCCACAAGACTGCACAAAGGAACGCACATCCCGCGACAAGGAAGGCCACCAGAAGGACCTAGCCACCAAATCTCTGGTACCAAAAATCCCAGGATGGCCTGCCAACACCGAAGAATGAACCTCGGAAATAACTCTGCTGGTCCATCTATCCGGGACAAACAGTCTCTCCGGTGGACAACGGTCAGGTCTATCCGCCTGAAACTCCTGCAGCACTCGTCGCAAATCTGGGGAGATGGCAGACAAAATCACCCCTTCTCTGAGAATACCAGCTGGCTCTGAATCACCAGGAGAGTCAGGCACAAAACTCCTAGAAAGAGCATCAGCCTTCACATTCTTCGAACCAGGCAGGTATGAGACCACGAAATCAAAACGAGAGAAAAACAACGACCAACGAGCCTGTCTAGGATTCAGCCGCTTGGCCGACTCGAGATAAATCAAATTCTTGTGATCAGTCAAGACCACCACACGATGCTTAGCTCCCTCGAGCCAATGTCGCCACTCCTCAAATGCCCACTTCATAGCCAACAACTCCTGATTACCAACATCATAATTCCGCTCGGCAGGCGAAAACTTTCTTGAAAAGAAAGCACATGGCTTCATCACAGAGCCATCAGAGCTTCTCTGCGACAAAACAGCCCCCGCTCCAATCTCAGAAGCATCAACCTCGACCTGGAAAGGAAGGGAGACGTCTGGCTGACATAAGACCGGAGCCGAAGAAAACTGGCGCTTCAGCTCCCGAAAGGCCTCCACAGCCGCAGGAGACCAATTAGTAACATCAGAACCCTTCTTGGTCAAATCCGTCAATGGCTTAACAACACCAGAAAAATTAGCGATGAAGCGACGGTAAAAATTAGCAAAACCCAAGAACTTCTGAAGACTCTTAACAGATGTAGGCTGAGTCCAGTCATGAATAGCCTGAACCTTGACTGGGTCCATCTCAATAGCAGAAGGAGAAAAAATGAAACCCAAAAAAGAAACCTTCTGGACTCCAAAAAGACATTTTGAGCCCTTCACAAATAAAGCATTGGCACGCAGGACCTGAAACACCATCCTGACCTGCTTAACATGGGACTCCCAATCATCCGAAAAAAAACAGAATATCATCCAGATACACAATCATAAATTTATCCAGATATTCGCGGAAGATGTCGTGCATTAAGGACTGAAAGACAGAAGGAGCGTTAGAAAGTCCAAAAGGCATCACCAAGTACTCAAAATGGCCTTCGGGCGTATTAAATGCAGTTTTCCATTCATCACCCTGCTTAATACGCACAAGGTTATACGCACCACGAAGATCTATCTTGGTGAACCAACTAGACCCCCTAATGCGAGCAAACAGATCAGATAACAATGGCAAAGGATACTGAAATTTGACCGTGATTTTGTTTAGAAGGCGATAATCAATACAAGGTCTCAGGGAACCATCCTTCTTAGCCACAAAGAAGAACCCCGCACCAAGAGGGGAGGAGGAGGGGTGAATAAGTCCTTTCTCCAAAGACTCCTTTATATAACTCCGCATAGCAGCATGCTCCGGCACTGACAAATTGAAAAGTCGTCCCTTAGGAAACTTACTACCAGGAATCAAATTTATAGCACAATCACAATCCCTATGAGGAGGTAGAGAACTGAGTTTGGGCTCATCAAATACATCCTGGTAATCCGACAAAAACGCAGGGACCTCAGAAGGAGTGGATGAAGCAATTGACACCACAGGAGCGTCGCCATGAATTCCCTGACAACCCCAACTTGACACAGACATTGCTTTCCAATCCAGGACTGGATTATGAGTCTGCAACCATGGCAGGCCCAACACAACAACATCATGCAAATTATGCAATACAAGAAAGCGAATCACCTCATGATGAATAGGAGTCATGCACATGGTCACTTGTGTCCAGTACTGAGGTTTATTCGTAGCCAATGGTGTAGCATCAATTCCCCCGCACCAACTAACGGTGCGGGGGAAGCAACTCCGTACCCCAGAGCTTACCAGCAAAAAGAAATCACATATTAGCAAGCTGGACTAGACTCATCATACACTGAAATCATATTGCAGGCAGATGAGCAAAAAATATTCAAACAGAACTTAGCTTATCCTGAAGAGGCAGAAAATGGGATAATCAGGAGTAATCAGAATAGCACTGAATACATTGACAGCCGGCAACAAGTGGAAGTGAAGCAGAGCTAAATAGGAGCCTCCCTGGTGAATAACGAGGCAGCTGATCCAGCCAGACCCGCAGGATAATAAACCAAACCACCAGGGGGAGCCAAAAAACCAAAGTCACACAATACCATCTGTGACCACAAGAGGGAGCCTGAAAACGGAGTTCACAACAGGTAGCATACTGTTACTCTACCATGTGCACATTTCGGTAGACTGCATGGGCATGGCTACGAGGCTGGATTTTATACACCTGTAGCGATAGGAATAAAAAAACAATCTGAATTCAGTGAGTAAAATGTGTGTCCCAATACCTTTGCCCAAAAAATGAAACTGACCCAGAAGAAGCAAGTGTTGGTGAAAACCAGGATTGGACTTGATGATCAGTGCTGCACATGGATCTTTTAACTGATGAGGACTTTTTATCTCATTTGTGTGAAAATAAAATAAAAATCTGCTTTTGCCTAAAATAGCTGGAAGACCTGCACTATGTAATTTATGGATTACTTTTTTCATATGGCCAAGGTAGGAACTTTCTTCTTCACAGCCACTGGGAGAATACACCTATATGGAATTCTAGGACTAGACCAAAAACACCAGCAGTCCTGGACTGAATTTTTACCCTAACATCCAGGGGTAGAGATTTATTTGTGTTTTTTTTTAAACTAATTCAAACTGGAATTTATCTCTTGTCTAATATGACAGTAATACAGGCATATGTTTTCATTTTGTGGTTTTAGATGGATGAGGGATTGGACTCCAGTGGGACCATTAGAAAGAAAGACTGATACAATGCAGAAAACAAATGTATTTTATACAAATATGTACTATTGGATTCATGTTCCATATGGCAAAAATGTTGCAAGCTGTGCTACATGCACTTTTTATTAGCAATTTTGGTATCTCCTTTTTTGTTGTAAAGTACACTTTACAAAATTGTACCCTTGGGAAGCGTCCTGAAATATTACTAGGAAATACGATGGGGAACCGGACATTTGCCATATCATCCAGATGTCCCGTTGGTTCAGTAACCTCCTTATCGTTCCAGACATGGCAAGCATGCCCTATATATATTGCCTGATATTCAGAGAGATATGGACACTTACTTGACAGTAGAATTGCTTTGGCTCCTTTTTCTATGATTTGCATTTTGCTATTTACTGTAAGACAGAGGTTTTCATATCCTGGGATTATTTTGTTCTTACGCTTGAAAGGATCCCAAACCCTTATTCTGTAAATATATAGGAAAAATGTTACCGTAATTAACTATGCAGATTTTTCAGCATGATTTTAATGTAAAAAATCCAAGACAAAACTGTTTCATCTAAACATGGTGTTCTTTTCTTTACTTACTACATAAACATTAACACAAAGGATACCAAAACATATCCCATTGACACGTTCAGAAGAAAATTAAACATAGTTATTATTATGCAGTGATTCAGTGTTTTTTTAAGAAGACCTAAAAATGCAGTATGGCTCTATCCTTACTAATGGGTAATAGATTTTTGTGGGTTAGGTATTTCATATGTCAGTTATCAATTGTTGTGAATATTAAGTTCTAATTTATAAAATATATATATATATTTCTTACACTTACATGTTTTCCGACATCACACCAAAAACTACTCTGTCTGCCTCATCAGTAATAGCCATGCAACAAATATTTGGTTCATTTTTCAATCGTTTCTTGACCTACAGAGAAAAGTCTTACTGTTATATTAAAGTATTAAAGATATAAAGGTGGACATTGCTGACATCAAACAAAAGACTAAAAAGGTTTTTTTTTTACTGTCAATCATTTTCAGGGACTGTAAGAGCAGTAATTTCATCTGTTTCCTGGTATAACTGGTCAGGTAAATTTTCATCACAGAAAAGAGAAGAGTTGAAAGGACAGACATGCAACTTCTTCAGTAGAGCACAATAATCAAGATTTTAGTTTTTATACTGAGTCACTGATAGGACCGTCAACTGGACCCAAAGGTTCCAAAAGAGCAGAGGTTTAAATGATTAAAACATGGGTTATACTGGATCTTTTCTCACAAAACTACATATCAATATACTCAGCTCGTCTTTCTCTATAAGATGCTGCCTGCAGATTAGACAGCATTTTCCTGATGACAGGTTCCCTTTAAATGACATTAATTTTCAACTCAAGTATTCAAAACTTTGAACATTGATGGCAAGTACTGACACAGTGATACTAATAGCAAAGCTGGTGGAATATTAGTGATGTCTTTTTTCTCACATCTGTATTTCACAGTCCAAATACAGGCTAGGTGTGGGGTCGCCTGACCTGAACTTGACAACTTCATATATGCTGTCGATTTCAGGTTGAAAGAGACACGCTGTCAGTATGTAGACTATGGTCTGTACTTGGACTGCAAAACATATGTGAAATGGGCCTAACTCTAATACTCATCACCACCTTATCCTATACTGCATTGACGTGCAACGGCATGAAGTATGAGTGAGCCATGGTGATCCTAAATGACAAGTTAAAAATATTTACACTACCATTCAAAATTTTAGGGTCACTTAGAAATTTCCTTATTTTTTAAATAAAGCTAACATTAAATGATTCAGAAATACACTCTATACATTGTTAATGTGGTAAATGACTATCCTAGCTGCAAACATCTGGTTTGTAATGCAATATCTTCATAGGTGTATAGAGGCCCATTTCCAACAACCATCACTCCAGTGTTCTTATGGTACTTTGTGTTTGCTAACTGTGTAAGAAGGCTAATGGATGGTTAGAATACCCTTGAAAACCCTTGTGCAAGTATGTTAGCACAGCTGAAAACAGTTTTGCTGATTAGAGAACCTATAAACCTGACCTTCCTTTGAGCTAGTTGAGGATCTGGAGCATTACATTTGTTGGTTCCATTAAACTCTCAAAATGGCCAGAAAAAAAAGAACTTTCATGTAAACTCGACAGTATATTGTTGTTCTCAGAAATGAAGGCTATTCCATGCGAGAAATTGCCAAGAAACTGAAGATTTCCTACAACGGTGTGTACTACTCCCTTCAGAGGAGAGCACAAACAGGCTCTAACCAGAGTAGAAAGAGAAGTGGTAGGTCCCGCTGCACAACTGAGCATCAAGAAAAGTACATTAGAGTCTGTAGTTTGAGAAATCGACGCCTCACTGATCCTCAACTGACAGTTTCATTAAATAGTACACGCAAAATGCCAATGTCAATGTCTACAGTGAAGAGGTGACTCCGGGATGCTGGCCTTCAGGGCAGAGTGACAAAGAAAAAGTCATATCTGAGACTGACTAATAAAAGGAAAAGATTAATATGGCAAAAGAACACAGACACTGGACAGAGGAAGATTGGAAAAAAGTGTTATGGACAGACGAATCCAGGTTTGAGGTGTATGTGAGACACAGAACAATTGAAAAGATGCTGGAAGAGTGCCTGACGCCATCTGTCAAGCATGGTGGAGGTTATGTGATGGTCTGGGGTTGCTTTGGTGCTGGTAAAGTGGGAGATTTGTACAAGGTAAAAGGGATTTTGAATAAGGAAGGCTATCACTCCATTTTGCAACCCAATGCCATACCCTGTGTGTAATTATGCAAGAACTATTTAGGGAAGAAGTAGGCAGCTGGTATTCTATCTGTAATGGAGTGGCCAGCGCAGTCACCAGATCTCAACCCCATTGAGCTGTTGTGGGAGCAGCTTGACCGTATGGTACGCCAAAAGTGCCCATCAAGCCAAACCAACTTGTGGGAGGGGCTTCTGGAAGCATGGGGTATGTGGAATTTCCTGAAGAAGAGGTCGCACTGACCTTGAAACGCGTTGAATAAACCACCATCTAATTTTATTATCCTTGGAACTTCATCATTAAGGCAGCGCGGATTTAACCCATACCTCCTGCACAGTTTATATTGTCATACGGCCGTTGATCGGCTTGTGGATCTGCAGCAGCCGAAATCGCTACATGCTCTTCATTCAATAAAATCAGGTGAGCAATTCTAAGAAAGCTCTCTTGGTTATCTGTAGGATAAGACCCTATTTTGCGCTTTGTGTCTCCATTTTTTGCCCTATGGAAGCATGGGGTGAAATTTCTCCAGATTACCTCAGCAAATTAACTGCTAGAATGCCAAAGGTCTGCAATGCTGTAATTGCTCCAAAGGGAGCATTCTTTAACTAAAACAAAGTTTGAGGCGTGTTAAAACAGCAGAAAATGATAAGTATCCTTGCTTGCTTGCTGCTCTAATTTATCTATATTCAAATAAAAAACTTTTTTTCAAACCTTGTTAATGTCTGGACTAGATTTTCAATTCATTTAGCAACTCATTTGATTAATAAAAGTATGAGATTACATGGAAAACACAAAATTGTCTGGGTGACCCTAAACTTTTGAACGGTAGTGTATATGTTTCTTGTTTTGTAGCTTACCTGAAGGATGGAAGGTTCAATGGCAAAGGAAACATCTTTATGAGATGTTTTATTTTGTGATGGTTGTCATGATTCCTCCTATCTGAGTATCTGGACGCAGTGAATGACAGTTCTGCCATCCTATCTAGGAATGGGGCATGCTGAGCTGTCAATGAGGTCATGGACAGCTCAGCCATCTAATCGGATGCAGGGGTGTGCTGAGCTGTCCGTGTCTTGAGTGATAGCAGGTACGGACTGGGGATGAAATTCAGCCCTGGCATTTGAAATCACACAGGCCCATGTTGTCCCCGTCCCCATGAACCAGATGGGATATATCACTAATATTACCCTGGATGGAGGAAAGGAAGATTTACTACAACACCAATATTTCTAATTATACCCACGGCCTGCTGGGGTAAGTGACGGAGTGACCGGCTTTGTGCTCCGTCACAACTGTTAACAGTATGGGTGTCTTGAGAACATTGATTCTGTTAACAACGTAGCAGACAAGGCAGCCCACAACCAGACCAGCCCTTCTGGCATTTGCCAGAATTGCCAAATGGCCAGTCCGGCCTGGAGTGATAGTGTAGCCGTCCAATCAGGACCAGTGTGTTCCTGGGCTTCAGCCATGTGTCTCTTGTCCAGAGCAATTACCTGGCTATTTAACCAGCTCTCTGATGGATTGTTGCCAGTTGTAGCTTTGCTCATGAGTTATGTGCTTGCTCTGTGCTCCTAGTCTTGTATTCTGATCTTTGCTGTTCGACTTTGGACTCGTCTTGACCACCGGTTTGCCTAGCCCTTTTGTTATGATGGGCTAACTTCTTGCAATATTGACCTCACACTGTTTCCTGACTATGCCTTCGTCTCACCCCTCTGTCTTTGACGTACTCTCTTGACTTTTTACCTCAGACCTCTACCCAGCCTCACAGTTTGTGGATTTTGTGATCAGATTTTGATAATTTCATGTATGAAAATCCAACCAGGGTAACTACATCTGGTAACTTGAGTTCTGAGTATCTCCATTAATAGCACAAAATTGTTACAACCAACTTTTGTTAAAATTGCAGTCAATCACAAAACGCATGGCCGATATTATATATTACCAGTCCATTCTGAAGATCCCATAAAGTTACATAGCTCGTTTTTTCAGCATCACAGTAATTGGAGAGCACCAAAAAGCTGCCATTGTAAGTTAAAGCTGCATTGTGTAAAATGAGCATTGACGTCTTGTCCTCCAGAGTGTGCAGATGGCTGACGGTGTCCAGGCTAAACACACAAAGATGGTGCGCGTAGTACGAGCATACTATCACCTGCAAAACATGAGAGATAGCAGAGGCGAATCTGACTGAAAACAACACTATATAGAGAAAATCAAAGAGCTGATACATGACAAAAGGCAATGAGGCCAATTTATTAAGGCGGGCGTGGCGTACATCAATCTTAATGAAGGGCACACTGGAGGATGATCTAACAAATTCATTAAGAGGTGCATGTAATGTATTGAATTTGACTCATCTCCTCTGTTTGCGAGCCCCTATCTGCTCCTCACCAATAATGCCACCACAGTCAGTGTCTTCTGACATAAGAAACAAAGTCAGTATTAATGAATATGACTGGCGGGCTTAGCCAGGCACAATTCCACCCGATTTCTCCCCTGCTCCACCCATTTTGTCAAAGCTGACCAAATCTGGCGCAAAAATGCCAAAAGTTCTAAATTAAGAGCCCACTTAGATGCCGCTAATAAATTGAGAAGTAGTGTTCTTAGGAACGCTTGTCTCCCGATGATCAGCCTGTTTGACCTATTTAATGTGTAAAAATTATTGTCAGCACATCATTTTGTGTAACGAGGGCATGTGCTGCTGATAAAATGTCGTACTATGTGCACAGGACAATCATATTAACAATCGTTCTGTGCCCATAGAAGGGTGGTCAGCCTGTCTAAATGATTGCGGACGGCTCTGCATGGACCCTTGTGCTACATACATGATAGTGCAGCGCCCCAGAGTCCTGGTCGTTGCAGTACTGTGGCTCCGCCACTATGGGGAGCTATGGTACGTCTGATTGCACTAAAGGAGTTTCTCTGATCAGGTAACACCTCACTACACTTCACACTCCGGCCACCAGGGGGGGTGGTCCTATCTAGTAGGCCACTCCTCACACTCTGGTAAAACTGGGGGTTGGACAGGAAGACAGGGAGAAGTAACTGGGAAGAGCTGGTGAGAGGACCTGTCAAGGATGGGATCCTGGCAGACTCCTAAGAGCAGAACTAACCAGTGAACAACGGGAATACAGTAAAGAGGAATTAGGACCAGAAGGAGTCGTGCTGTTAGACCGAGGCAACATCCTTCTGAGGCGCAAACAGTCGGTGGCCGGAACGCCGAGCAAGTAAGAGACTTTAAGTACTACTGCAAACCACGGCAGGACAGCCAATTATAGGTTGGCTGTCTCACTTAACACCTAAGCAGACAACGGAGGCAGCTGTGGGAGAGGGGCGACTCTAGGGTCCCGGAAGAACTCCAGGCCTACCCCGTCATATGGGTGCGTCCTACCATATCACCTGGAGGACGGAGAGAACGAACATCAGAAATAGACAGAACCAGTTGTGAGGACTATCCCGGGAGCTCAGCAGGGAAGAACTACAACACCCAGCGCTAGAAGGTAGACACTGATTCCCACCTGTAAAGAGAACTCCTGATGTGTCTTTAGGCCGGCCGGTCTCTGACAGCCCTGGTAACAGCGCTCTGGACTGAGGACTTTAAAACCTTCAGTAAAGAGGTAAAGAGACTGCAACTTGGTGTCCTCGTTATTTGCTGCATTGCACCTTCTACATCCGTCACATCATTCACTGTGCGCCCCTCGGCAGGGTCACGGATCGGGCCTAGCCACCGTGACAACCCCAGAGCAGAGACTCAGAGGCCCGGTACCGGGTACCCCTCGGCCCTGCGGCAGTGGGGGCGCTACAAACTTGGCGTCACGAACAGGATCTACTTAAGCCTGAAGAATCAGGTCATGTGTGCCTTGGAACTGTGATTTATTGTGCTTGGACTGTGTATTGCCATTTACCGCCAAAATTCGCCATTGCCGCGCACGGAGGGAGGAGCCTTAGCTTCGTGGGCGGAACCAGCCAAAAGAAGCGCGGAACGGAAAGCGCAGTAAGGCGCCAATCCCGGAAGAGGAACTCCGACCTCCAGCAGGTTAGTGGGAGGAAGGGACAGCCATGTCCGAGTCGGGAGGAGAGGAGGTGGCGGCCGCAGCCGCGGACGCAGGGGCAGCTCCGGTCCCCGCAGCGAGTGAAGCCGCGGCCCTAATACCACCACCAGTTGCCGCAGAACCCGCTGTCCCCCTCAGCCAGTCGGACACTGCCGCTAACACAAAAGCCATAATGCCCTTCTCCATGCCGTACCTGCCCGGAGCGGCCTGGCTCCCACGATACTCTGGGGAGTCGCATACATTCACTGACTTTAAAGAAGGGCTCTGCAGCCTGCTCGAGTTCTATCCCCTGACAGAGCCTCAGAAGGTTCATATGATAATCGGCCAACTCTTTGGGGCGGCTCTGAGAGAAGTGAAGTCCTGGCCCGCCGCGGATAAGGGAACGGCACAGCAGATTTTTGCAAAGCTTAAAGCCACCTTCGATACTCGCACTGCTACAGAAATTAAACTGACTTTCTATGGATGCAAACAAAGGCCGCAGGATAGCTTACGGGACTATGCCCTTAATCTCCAAGAGGCGATGCAGGCCATTAAGCAGAGTGACCCCGGCAGCATGCAAGCTGAGGATAAACTTCTGAAGGAGCGGTTCATTGAGGGGCTCCTGTGCAGTCACCAGCGGGGCCAATTGCACTTCCTGGCCATGCAAAATCCAGACTTGACTTTTGCGCAATTCAAAGATAAGGCTATCCAGGCATTGCAGGAGCGACAGCCCAGCCGCGCAATACCACCCAGGCGCCCCGCTCTCACATACCACCAGGAGGTGGCATCGGATACCCCAGTTGCCGCGGAGGCCGACGCCCAGAGCTTCGAGGACGACTCCCCTGCAGGACTTCGCCTCCAGATGCAAGAGCTAACCAAGAGCGTTGCTGCCCTAGCCCGGACGGTGCAGTCCCTACAGGAGGCCCCCAAGGAAAAGATCCAGCTAGCCTCCGGACCAGAAGATGTCCCCTGGACGCGACAGAAGAGGACCCCACCGACCAGAGGCCGGGACAGCGATCGCTTCCATCAGGACGGACGACCCATCTGCCGCCGATGTCACCAGGTGGGCCACCTTGCAAGGTACTGTCCTTTAAACGAGCAACACCTGGGGCAAAGGGCCAACCCCCAGGAGTAGGACGGTCAGGCCCGCAGCATTGGAGAACCAAGTATATTGGAGGACGACCAGTTCTCCCTGTAGTGGTTGATGGAATCCCCTTGAACGCTTTGCTGGACACCGGTTCTCAGGTGACGACTATACCTTACGTGCTTTATAAACGGTATTGGGAGGACGCTGATATTACTCGTGGCCCTGACGATGATTTCACCATAATAGCCAGTAATGGTCAGCCGTTGCCACAAGTGGGGTATAAGGAGGTCACCATCAAGGTGGGGCGGGTGGAATTGAAAGCCCAAGGGATTGTGATTGTTGATATTGATCGTCGAGAATGTAATCCCATGATGACTCTTGGTACTAATGTTATAGAAAATTGTCTTGCAGAAGTTATTGTTTTGTTGCAACAGGTGGCAGAAACTGCTGGCCACAGCGAGCAACGTGCCCTGCAGAAGGAAATCAGAGCTCTGATGCAGAGACAGCAGGTAGAGCTGACTGGTGGTGAGATTGGTCGTGTCACTGTGAGTGATTCAAACCCCATCGCGATACCCCCCAGGAGTGAGATGTTAATATGGTGTCGGGCAGCCATAGGCCTCAGGGGTAAGGACTACCAGGCCTTGGTAGAACCTGTATATTCAGACAATAGGCCTACTGTTCTGACAGCCCGGGGGTTGGTCGACGTCCGCCAGGGGAGAGTGCCCGTACGTGTCCTCAATTGTAGGGAGGAAGAGGTTCACCTCACCAAGTATACCACGCTCGCCAAACTGTTCACTGTCAATAATAGTGTGATACAGACACCTGAACCCTTGGTCCCGTCAAACGTGGCGGAGAACAAAGGTTCTGCAGAGCACTCGAAAGACTGGTGTCGGGAATTGCATGTGGGCACTGACTCTACCCCATCCCATCAAAAACAGGGGGCCTACAGGGTGGTACACGAGTACGAGCAGGTATTCAGCAAACACCCCTTAGATTTTGGGCAGGTGAAAGGGATCCAACATCACATCCCCACGGGAGATCACCGACCCATAAAAGAGAGATATCGCCCTGTACCCCCAGCTCATTACCAGTGTGCCAAGGACATGCTGCGGGAAATGAAGGAGGCTGGGGTGGTGAGAGACAGCTGTAGCCCCTGGGCAGCTCCGTTAGTCCTTGTTAAAAAGAAAGATGGTACCATGAGGATGTGTGTTGATTACAGGCAGTTGAATCGCATTACACATAAGGACGCATACCCACTGCCCAGGATAGAGGAGTCTCTGGCTGCCTTAAAATCTGCTAACTACTTCTCTACCTTAGATCTCACCAGTGGGTACTGGCAGGTTCCTGTAGCGGAGGCGGACAAAGAGAAGACGGCCTTCACGACACCAATGGGTCTCTGCGAGTTCAACTACATGCCCTTCGGATTGTGCAATGCTCCCGGGACGTTCCAGAGGATGATGGAGTGCTGCCTAGGACACATGAACTTTGAAACTGTGCTGCTGTATTTGGATGATGTCATTGTCTTCTCTAAGACCTACGAAGACCATCTGAAGCACCTGGCCGAGGTGTTTGAAGTCCTGTCCAACTTCGGCTTAAAGGTGAAACCGTCCAAGTGTCATCTGCTGAAACCTAAAGTGCAGTACCTAGGCCATGTGGTGAGCGCTGAAGGAGTGGCCCCAGACCCCGACAAGGTCACAGTGATCAAGGACTGGCCAAAGCCCAGTGACCTCCACGAAGTCCGGCAGTTCCTCGGGCTGGTAGGCTATTACCGAAGGTTCATTAAGGACTTCACCAAGAAGGCCGCACCCTTGCAAAACCTGTTGGTGGGCCAACCAAAGAAGACCAAGGGGAGGAACACCCCCTTTGATTGGAACAAGGAGCTGGAGGAATCCTTCACCTGTTTGAAGTCGGCACTGACGGAAGAAGAGGTACTGGCTTACCCCGAATACGACCAACCGTTTGTACTGTACACAGATGCCAGCAATGTGGGATTAGGAGCCGTGCTGTCTCAGGTCCAGAAAGGCAAAGAAAGGGTGATCGCTTACGCCAGCAGGAAACTCCGTCCCACGGAAAGGAACCCTGACAACTACAGTTCCTTTAAGCTGGAATTCCTTGCCATTGTCTGGGCAGTGACGGAGAGGTTCAAACACTACCTGGCCTCCGCGAAATTCACCATCTTCACGGACAACAATCCGCTAACGCATCTGGATACTGCCAAACTCGGGGCTCTGGAACAGCGATGGATGGCCCGGCTGTCCAACTACGATTACACCATCAAGTACCGGGCAGGACACGAGAATGCCAATGCCGATGCCTTGTCCCGAATGCCCAATTTGTCAGAAGCGGAAGAAGACCCGGAGGCACTTGAAGAGGTGGAGCTGCCTGCATTCCATCGCCCCAAAGCCACTCAGAGCTCTCATCATGTGAAGAACAGGCACAAGAACCAACCGGATGACACGCTGAATCCCCTGCCCCATCACGGGTGGGCGGAAACCCAGGATGGTGACCCCGCGGTCCGTCGGGTGAAAGAGCTCTTGACGCAGGCAGGGTCGCACCCTGGCCCAGATGACCCACAAGAGACCCAACAGCTGTGGAAGGGGAGAAGCAAACTGTTTATCCATGATGGCAAGTTGTGCAGGAGGAGCATCGACCCACGTACTCATGAATTGGTGTGGCAGATAGTGGTGCCAAGGCGAGATGCGCCCATGGTTCTGGGAGCCTACCATGATGGAGCCGGACACTTCGGATGGAGGAAGCTGGAAAGGCTCCTCCGAGGGAGGTTCTATTGGATTGGCATGAAGAGAACCATTGAGAAGTGGTGTCGGGAGTGTGGTCCATGTAGTCTGCGCAGGAAGGACCGTGACAGTCAACGGGCTCCCCTGCGGCCTATCATCACCAAGCGGCCGCTCGAACTGGTCGCGCTGGATCATGTGAAGCTGACACCTAGCCGGTCGGGCTATATCTACGCCCTTACCATCGTGGACCACTACTCCAGGTTTTTGGTGGTTGTACCTGTCAAGGATCTAACGGCCAGGACTGCCGCCAGGGCCTTCCAGCAGCACTTTTGTAGGCCCTATGGCTACCCAGAGAAGGTACTGACTGATCAGGGACCTGCATTCGAAGCGGAAGTGTTCCAAGAATTCTGTCAACTGTACGGGTGTAAGAAGATCAGAACCACACCGTACCATCCTCAAACCAACGGGATGTGTGAGAAGATGAACCAAGTGGTAATCGATTTATTGAAGACCTTGCCTGTGGAGGAACGGAACCTGTGGCCAACAAAGTTGCCTGACTTGGTGGATATGTACAATCACATCCCAGTAAGTTCCACCAACTGTACTCCAGCGTACCTGATGCGAGGAAGATCTAGTCGGTTACCCGTTGATTTGGACATGGGGGTCCTAGTACCCGAAGATACCTCGCCGGATGCCGATTGGGATGCAGAAAGGCAGCGAAGGTACCGCGAGGTACAGGAGTGTGTAGAAAGAAGTCTCGCCCAGGCTAGGCAAAAACAAGAAAGGGACTACAACCAACACGCTCCTGCGATTCCCCTGTCCCCTGGTGAACAAGTACTTAAACGAAAGAGGAGATTACACAAGCTCGATGACCAATGGGAAGCGGAACCGTATACCATCCTGCCATCCGACTTCGATAACACGAAGGTCTGTCTCATCAGCAAGGACAGAGGGGAGACTTCGACAGCGGTATCCAGGGATCACCTTAAGGTCTGCCCCGATAAGTTGAGAGAGAGGGACATGGCCCCGGAAATCTCCCCGCCAGTGGAAAAGGAGAAGATGATCCATACCGTCCTTGGTGACTTTCCCCAGTCCTGGACTCAGATAAATCAAGCCATCGTGGTACCTGTTCTAATGTTTCAACAGCCGGACCCACCAGAAACAATGGTGGTACCAGATCATCCGGTCCCGCTACCTCAACAAGCCCTACCTGAAGATGCCATGCCAACCGTTGTACCGGCAAATCCTCCCTCTGCTGTCGGTGAACCTGCTGTACCCACTGTTGATAGCAGCAGCTCTGAGAGCCCCAACCTGCCAGTGCTACCCAGACTCACTAGAAGTGTAGCTAGAAGACAGTGCACTACACCAGCGGTAGCAAGCATAGCGGGCCCTGTTAGGCCAATAGCAACCCCTGCGCTGCGAAGGTCCACACGCAGCACTCAAAATCAAACTCCCCTCCGCTACAAAACTTGGAGGTATTAATAAGGGCTGCTATTCAGTTGAAATTGCTTGTGTGCATATCTTTTGTTACAGGTTTTAAAATGGACAATAGAGTAATGGACGGTGAATTGCTCAAAAACTTTCAAAAAAAGGGGACCCCTTTGTTTACCCGGGGTCCCCGCTGTTTCAACCACTGAACTGAGAGTCATAAACTGTGCATGACCTAATTTTCGCAACGTTCAAGAGTTCTCACCTCCCATAAAGGGAAGCGCTGTTATGTTTGTTTATGCATTTCAAAATTTTGTGTGTTCCCTGTTAACATGTATTGTTGTTCTTGTTTTCCCAGTCCCGGAGTACTGGATTTAACCGGGGGGGAGTGCAGCGCCCCAGAGTCCTGGTCGTTGCAGTACTGTGGCTCCGCCACTATGGGGAGCTATGGTACGTCTGATTGCACTAAAGGAGTTTCTCTGATCAGGTAACACCTCACTACACTTCACACTCCGGCCACCAGGGGGGGTGGTCCTATCTAGTAGGCCACTCCTCACACTCTGGTAAAACTGGGGGTTGGACAGGAAGACAGGGAGAAGTAACTGGGAAGAGCTGGTGAGAGGACCTGTCAGGGATGGGATCCTGGCAGACTCCTAAGAGCAGAACTAACCAGTGAACAACGGGAATACAGTAAAGAGGAATTAGGACCAGAAGGAGTCGTGCTGTTAGACCGAGGCAACATCCTTCTGAGGCGCAAACAGTCGGTGGCCAGAACGCCGAGCAAGTAAGAGACTTTAAGTACTACTGCAAACCACGGCAGGACAGCCAATTATAGGTTGGCTGTCTCACTTAACACCTAAGCAGACAACGGAGGCAGCTGTAGGAGAGGGGCGACTCTAGGGTCCCGGAAGAACTCCAGGCCTACCCCGTCATACGGGTGCGTCCTACCATATCACCTGGAGGACGGAGAGAACGAACATCAGAAATAGACAGAACCAGTTGTGAGGACTATCCCGGGAGCTCAGCAGGGAAGAACTACAACACCCAGCGCTAGAAGGTAGACACTGATTCCCACCTGTAAAGAGAACTCCTGATGTGTCTTTAGGCCGGCCGGTCTCTGACAGCCCTGGTAACAGCGCTCTGGACTGAGGACTTTAAAACCTTCAGTAAAGAGGTAAAGAGACTGCAACTTGGTGTCCTCGTTATTTGCTGCATTGCACCTTCTACATCCGTCACATCATTCACTGTGCGCCCCTCGGCAGGGTCACGGATCGGGCCTAGCCACCGTGACAACCCCAGAGCAGAGACTCAGAGGCCCGGTACCGGGTACCCCTCGGCCCTGCGGCAGTGGGGGCGCTACAAATGCATCTTCTGGTGTTTATATCAGTTCCAATTGGTTAATGCCATACAGCACTACTTACTACTGATACTCCAACCATTGACTAGATGACAGATGCTGAGGCCAATCTCTCATTCTCATTACCCATCATTTTTCCTTGACCTGTTTTGTGTCATTTTTAATTATCTTTTTAAATATTCCTTCTTACCTTTTCATCCTCACTCAGGAGGTACTGATATATGGCATTGTCCTTCTCATTGGCCAGCTGTTCGATATTCTCAATCTCCTGCTTTATCTCTCTTTCCTTCCTGCGTCGTTTTGCAGTTTTGGTCTCATTGCGTTTTTCCCAAGGTGTGAGAATAACTGAAAATTCAATAACATTTAATTGTCTCAAATATAATACTAAGAGCAAGTCAACTTGTGCACGTATGGACCAGACTAGCGCATATATAATGGCAGATGTGGCTGGTCGGAGAAATTCAGCATCCTATGTGAACGTAGCCTAAGGCAAAGTAATCACTTGAAGCGACTCTGTCACCAGGTTTTTGCAATTTAATCTGAGACCAGCATAAAGTAGGGGAATAGAGCCTAATTCCAGAAATGTGTCACTTACTCAGCAACTTGCTGTTGCTTCAATACAATCAGTGTTTTATCAACAGGAGCTTATCACTGCCGGACAAAGTGTGCATGCAAGGCAGATCAGCTAATCTGTGTAGCCCCGCCCCCACCACTGATTGGCAGTTTGCTGACCATGTACAGTGAAGACAAAAGGCTGCCAATCAGGGATGTGGGCGGAGTTATACAGAGCTCAGCATTCTGACCACTGCTAAATCTGCAACAGAGAAAACAGGGATTCTATCAAAACTACAGCAAGCTGTCCAGTAAGTGATACAACATTGGAATCAGGGTCTCAGCCCCTATATCTTGCTGTGCTCAGATTACATAGCAAAAAACTACTGACAGATTTCCTTTAATACAAACACTGTGTTGTTATATCTCATACTTGATGCTGGTGATCTGCAGATTATTTCTGTAACTGAATACCAATAAGTAGCATGTATTTCTACCTGTCTCCTTCCCTTTCTTCTTTTGCTTTATCACTTTTTTCTGACTATTTTCCATGGATATGTGATTGTCTGCCAATATGTCCAGGGACTTGTCCTTAAATTGTGGCCTTAGGCGATCCTTTATGAAACCTGTCTCCATATTCCAAATAACAAAATGATTCCTGTAAAATAGCAAGATATATAGGTTTATCATATACCGTATGTAATTGTAGCATTATCACATATCCTGCAGATTATGTAACTTTAGATAGCAAACATACTGACTGCTGATACTGACTGCTGATCACCATATGCAAATAGTGGTCAAAGGAAGGTCTGCTAAAAAAAAAAAATATAGGCTTTATTTAAATATCTGTTCATTTTTATATGTAAGAAAAAATGGACAAATTTTCATCAGTGTGCTGAATTAGATTTTAGTCCACTTTTGGTGGTCCATATTTCTGTGACCCTGAATCACTACTCATGGACAAGCCGTGAGCTGGGATAGTCAAGGGCTCAGAGGTCAAAAGCCAGGAGGGTACCACATAAACAGAAGGAAGAGACAAAGGCATAGCCAGGTAACAGTCAGAGGGTGAAATACCATGAAGATAGCGGATCAGAATAATGGGGTTAAACAGACGGATGGTCAAAACGAGGTCCAAGGTCAGGCAACGAAAGATCAACAAACAGAACACAAGGCACGGAGAGACAAACCACATACAAACTGAATGTACATCTGGCAGAGATTTGGGACTAACATCCCAGTTATGCAGCCAGGCAATCACCTGGGACAATAATCCCCTGGAGACAACCAGCACTTCCCAGTCTCAGATTGGACGGCTGAGCTGTCAATCAAAACACTGACAGATTAGCACACCCCTGAACCAGACTGGACACTAACCTGTTAATCAAAGTACTGATAGCTTCACCATGCCCTGTACTAGATTGGACGGCTGAGCCATTAGTAACTGAATCCCAAACACACTAAGGAATCTTTCACACTTCCGTCTTTCTTTTTCTGTCACAATGCGTCTTTTTGTGAAAAAAACAGATCCAGCAAATGTTTCTGCTGGATCCGTTTTTTTCTCATAGACTTGTATTAGCGACGGATTGTGAGGGATGGACTTCCGTTTCATCCGTCGTGCACTGGATCCGTGGTAAGATAGCTGTCTGTTGGGTGGAGACAACGCACATAGGCTACGTTCACATTTGCGTTGTGCACCGCAGCGTCGGCGCCGCAACGCACAACGCAAACAAAAACGCAGCAAAACGCATGCACAACGCTGCGTTTTGCGCCGCATGCGTCCTTTTTTTAATTGATTTTGGACGCAGCAAAAATGCAACTTGCTGCGTCCTCTGCGCCCGGACGCGTGCGCCGCAGGGACGCATGCGGTGCAAAACGCAAGTGCGACGCATGTCCATGCGCCCCCATGTTAAATATAGGGGCGCATGACGCATGCGGCGACGCTGCGGCGCCCGACGCTGCGGCGCAGACCGCAAATGTGAACGTAGACTTAGAAATGTTTTTTGTGTACATCGGAAAATCGCTCAGCGATGGATCCTGCGCTGTCTGTCGTTGGCTATAATGGAAGCCTATGGACGCAGGATCCGTCGCTGACCGTCAAAATCAGGAATCCAGCAATGGATGCCGTCTTTTGAAACTGAGCATGTGCAGAAGAATTTCCAGTCAGGGAAACTCTCTCTCGATCTCTCTCTCTCTTTTTACCTATGCAGCATCAATAGTAAAAAGATATAATGTTAAAAATAGTAAAAAAAAATAAAAATCGTGATATTCTTACCTTTCGGCGTCCCCCGCAGCCTTCCCGATGCTCGCGATGCTCCCGTCAGCTCCCGTTCCCAGTGATGCCTTGCGAAATGACGCATGACGTAGCGGTCTTGCGAGACCGCTACTTCATCACAGGTCATTGTCTCGCAAGGCATTACTGGGAACGGGAGCTGACGGGAGCATATATTTTTTTTATTATTTTTAACATGTGTTGTGTTCTGTATGCGTTTTCGCAGTGGAAAAACATGGCGAAGACGCATGCACAACGTGTGCACATAGCCTCGATGGATCCATCAAAAAAACGGATCCATCTTTTCAACATTTTGACGGATTGTGACTGATTGTAAAAAACGGAAGTGTGAAAGAGGCCTAAGGGATTGATTCGAGACAATTCCTTCTCTAGTTCAAATGTGTAAGGGATCTACAAAGGCCAATGCAGTAGAAAGGTGCTATGGAGCATTTTTAGGCCGATGCTACCAACTAGTGGACATAAATAGCAATTGTAGGTACTTGAGAAGAGCAAGAACAAAAAGATAAGAGACTTGTTACACAGTAGAGACAAGTGACCAGGCTGAGGAGAGAAATATAAAAGCAGCAGAACTTTTACCAGTTCACTACCAGTGGAGAAGAAGACTGCGCTGGCTTATAGCCAAGCTTCAAAAGGACGAGTCAGAGAACAGTGGCAGAGGCAGGATCAGTACTGTGTTGGACTAATTGAGGGTCGCAGACTCTTTCAATAAGATAAGACATCTTGTGTGTCGGAGTGAAGACCAGAGCGAAGATAGATGAGTGAAGAGGATTGATCGTGTGAGCAAAAGTATTGATCGTGTGAGCAGTGGGAAGCATGAGTTTATCTCCACTGAGGCTGTAGATGACAAGTAAAGGTCTATCGACGACTAGAACTGCAGACTGCGGTGAAAGATCGGAATGAGGCTTGTGGCCTAGTGGCATACATAGTACGTGAATTCCTGCTGGGATCCTAGCGTGCCTACCATCCCTATAAGTGGGAGCGGACTGATGGAAGCCCTGCAGTTTTAACATGGAGTCTGTCAGGACACAGGTCAACATATCCTTACAACCGCAGCGGATGCTCAACTGAGGGTCGGAGATGGACAGTTAATCAATGAATAGAATATTGGCGTTGCACTTTTCGGTGTGGTAGCGCTGGGATTGTTGTTTTCTAGGGCAGGGAGTAGGGCCAGACTGGTAGCCGCAGGACCGACAGAGCTTAGTGTTAACAGTTCAGGCTACCTGTCTAGTGTTAACACAAGGCACCATTTTCTAATTTTCTGACTTTCCTTGTTAATTGTGCAAATAGTTTAATAAATAAAAACCTGTTATTTTATAACCACGTGTTCTCTATGCGGCTGCATCTTCGTACCTGTTTACACATGGATGGCATCTGTGTGCTCTTTTTTTTTTCACTGACTCACTGAATTTGAATGAGCAAGTTTGATCAAAATCTGTGGCTTGGATCAAAATCAGACATTTCTATGACTTTGTTTAGCAAACTCTCAGCCTCATAAACTATAATCGGTACATGTTCTATCTATGAAAACCACCTAAAGAATATGTATGCTAATAATAATTTGTAATGAATAATTGATTTGTAAAGCGCTGCGGAATATGTTGGCGCTATATAATTAAATATTATTATTATTATTTATAATATGCAGTCTTGGGGAAGACATTGTAAGACAAGCAGAAATAGTAAATGTTATGTGTCATGTTGCTGATAGAAATTTCAACTTCTCAGTTGTACATGCGAATTAGCCATTGATCGCAAATGACAGACAATTGTTTTAAAAATCATTCTGCACATGGGACTACCCCTGTTAAAGTGTTTTGCATAAGATGTACATCCATTATTCCACAGTGTTACCTGTTCTCTGAGAGTCCCAGCAGTAGGCCATTATCCAGGACCCTGTATTCATGCTTCGGACAAGGTATAATATAGAGGCCTGTCTGCCGGCGGACATATTTTTTCTTCAGCAAATCATAAGTGAATAGTGTCTACAGAAAGAAAAACAAGTAAAAATAAAATATCATGTATACCGTATGTCATCTGACTGCCTTCTTTACACAGATCTCATTGTTCTTCACATGACAAAGTGGCTTCTTCAAAAACATTTATGGACTTCTACTTAATTACCTGAAATATAGGTCTGGGTGTGTCAGTGAATGACGCCATTCCCCTGTCTGTGAGGATATAGAGCTTCATGTCTCTGACTAGCACGACATCACTGTTCTCCACCAGCCCTCGCTCCACACGCACCGCGCTGCTTTTACACTTTGATTTTACTATGTTCCACACAGAGATCACCCCGGGCCTCACATTTCGGCAAACCACATATCTGTCCACAGCAAAGTAGAAGACATTTACAGCACCACATTTTATTATATACACTCATGGCTACCTGAGGGGAATTCGTTGCTTTTTTTCATTTTCTTATTTCCCATTTTAATAATATGCAGGAGTTTTTACATTTTTGGATTAATAGACCATGATGAATAAGGCCATGGTCACACATTCAGTATTTGGTCAGTATTTTACCTCAGTATCTGTAAGCCAAAACCTGGAGTGGGTGATAAATACAGAAGTGGTGATGTGTTTCTATTATACTTTTCCTCTGATATTTCCACTCTTGGTTTTGACTTACAAATACTGAGGTAAAATATTGACCAAATACTGAATGTGTGAACATGGCCTAAAAGGCAAATTATTCTGTGTCAAGACCTTGAACATAACTGGATAGTCCAGTTTTAACAGAAACATGCTCTATTTAAAAAAAAAGTATACAGTTTTTAACATACTTTCTGCATCAATTCCTCATAGTATTAAAATCTCTGCTTGCTGTCAATAATAATCTCCATTTTTATATCAGGCGGACAAAATAATATATATCAACACTACAATCATCAGTATCATTGTAGATATATAATTAGCATCTTCATAATATTGTGCTCAGGATTAAGAAATTACCTGGGAAAATTCTTCATTGTAACAATCTCTTGGATCCCATTGGCTACCTTTGCATTATTCATGTTGGCCGTCAGAGACTGGTCATTTATACGGTTGGCTAAATTCCACGATCGTAAGACATTCTCTCCTTCACAGAAAGCAAGGCAGTACCGGAGATCAAAGCAGACTCCTAGAACATTTCACATCTATATGTTAAGATGACATTTGTATGCTGAGATCATGTATGTAACATTTTAGAGCCATGCTTTAATATTCAGTTACTCAATCTATTACGTCTACATATCTCCTGTATTTTCCTACTTCTTTTTTCTAGGTTTGGATAGGTGGGTCCTGGATGCCACTATTCAGACAACCCCATGTAAATCCCTATGTTTCCTCCTTGTAGAATAATAATACCTATAATAACCCCTCGATGCCAGCGCTGTTCCAGCTGTGTCGGCACTGGCTCTCCCGGGGATTGCATGACATAATGTCCTGGTGGCCAATCAGTGCTGGCTCCACTCTCCCTGGCTTCAGATATATCACATACATCCAGAGGAATTGAGAGCTGCTGCCCTCTCACTTCCTCCAGATGTATGTGATTTGTCCAAAGGTGGGGAGTGTGGAGCCAGCACTGATTGGCCACCATGACATTATGTCATGCAATCCCCGGGAGAGCCAGTGCCAACACAGCTGGAACAGCGCTGGCATTGGGGTGTTATTATAGGTGTTATTATTTTACAAGGTGGAAACATAGGGATTGAGAAGGGTTTGTCTGAATAGTGGAGAACCTCTGAAAAGAGGAACCTTCAGTTGCTAAAAAAATATATATTTTTTTACCTGTTGCAAATAAAGCAGTTCTCCTTAATCTGGTGATATTGTTTTTCTTTTATTCCTGTGTCCCTCTGTACCTAAGCTATGTCCTCCTCTTCACTGTTTATAAATCTTGTCCTTGTATGACAAGTGGGCGTAGTTTATAACTCTTCTCTGTAGGAGACTTCCTGAGAACTACAAAACCATGTTGCCAGATTCAGGAGAGAAACAGCATTTTCACCAAATAAAAAATGTGATATTTATGGCAAGTGACATGTCTTCTTTAACCCCTTAGTGACAGAGCCAATTTGGTACTTAATGACCGAGCCAATTTTTACAATTCTGACCAGTGTCACTTTATGAGGTTATAACTCTGGAACGCTTTATCGGATCCCGCTGATTCTGAGATTGTTTTTTCGTGACATGTTGTACTTCAAGTTAGTGGTAACATTTCTTCGATATTACTTGCGATTATTTATGAAAAAAATGGAAATATGGCGAAAATTTTTAAAATTTTGCAATTTTCAAACTTTGTATTTTTATGCCCTTAAATCAGAGAGATATGTCACAAAAAATAGTTAATAAATAACATTTCTCACATGTCTACTTTACATCAGCACAATTTTGGAAACAATTTTTTTTTTTGTTAGGGAGTTATAAGGGTTAAAAGTTGACCAGCAATTTCTCATTTTTACAACACCATGTTTTTTTTAGGGACCACATCACCTTTGAAGTGATTTTGAGGGGTCTATATGATAGAAAATAACCAAGTGTGACACCATTCTAAAAACTGCACCCCTCAAGCTGCTCAAAACCACATTCAAGAAGTTTATTAACCCTTTACGTACTTCACAGGAACTAAAACAATGTGGAAGAAAAAAATTAACATTTTACTTTTTTTTGCAAACATTTTACTTCAGAACCATTTTTTTTAATTTTCACAAGTGTAAAAACAGAAATTTAACCACAAATTTTGTTGTGCAATTTTTCCTGAGTACGCCGATACCCCATATGTGGAGGTAAACCACTGTTTGGGCGCACCGCAGAGCTTGGAAGTGAAGGAGCACCGTTTGACTGTTTCAATGCAGAATTGGCTGGAATTGAGATCGGACGCCATGTCGCGTTTGGAGAGCCCCTAATGTGCCTAAACAGTGGAAACCCCCCACAAGTGACACCATTTTGGAAACTAGACCCCCCAAGGAACTTATCTAGATGTGTGGTGAGCACTTTGAACCCCCAAGTGCTTCACAGAAGTTTATAACGTAGAGCCGTGAAAATAAAAAATCGCATTTGTTTTCACAAAAATGATTTTTTCGCCCACAAATTCTTATTTTCACAAGGGTAACAGGAGAAATTAGACCACAAAAGTTGTTGTGCAATTTCTCCTGAGTACGTCGATACCCCATATATGGGGGTAAACCACTGTTTGGGCGCACCGCAGAGCTTGGAAGTGAAGGAGCACCGTTTGACTTTTTCAATGCAGAATTGGCTGGAATTGAGATCGGATGCCATGTCGCGTTCGGAGAGTCCCTGATGTGCCTAAACAGTGGAAACCCCCCACAAGTGATACCATTTTGGAAACTAGACCCCCCAAGGAACTTATCTAGATATTCGGTGAGCACTTTGAACCCCCAAGTGCTTCACAGAAGTTTATAACGTAGAGCCGTGAAAATAAAAAATCTCATTTTTTCTACAAAAATGATCTTTTTGCCCCCAAATTTTTATTTTCACAAGGGTAACAGGAGAAATTAGACCACAAAAGTTGTTGTGCAATTTCTCCTGAGTACGTCGATACCCCATATATGGGGGTGAACCACTGTTTGGGCGCACCGCAGAGCTTGGAAGAGAAGGAGTGTCGTTTTACTTTTTCAATGTAGAATTGGCTGGAATTGAGATCGGACGCCATGTCACGTTTGGAGAGCCGCTGATGTGCCTAAACAGTAGAGACCCCCCACATATGACACCATTTTGGAAACTAGACCCCTTAAGGAACTTATCTAGATGTGTGGTGAGCACTTTAAACCCCCAGGTGCTTCACAGAAGTTTATAACGTAGAGCCGTGAAAATAAAAAAATCGCATTTTTTCTACAAAAATGATCTTTTTGCCTCCAAATTTTTATTTTACCAAGGGTAACAGGAGAAAATGGACCCCAGAAGCTGTTGTACAATTTGTCTTGAGTACGCCGACACCCCATATGTGGGGGTAAACCACTGTTTGGGCGCATGGCTGAGCTCGGAAGCAAAGGAGCGCCATTTGACTTTTCAATGCAAAATTGACTGGAATTGAGATCGGACGCCATGTCGCGTTTGGAGAGCCCCTGATGTGCCTAAACAGCAGAAACCCCCCAAAAGTGACCCCATTTTGGAAACTAGACCCCCCATGGAACTTATCTAGATGTGTAGTGAGAACTTTGAATGCCCAAGTGCATCACAGAAGTTTATAATGCAGAGTCGTGAAAATAAAAAATATATATTTTTTAACAATAAAGATTTTTTAGCCCCCAAGTTTTTATTTTCACAAGGGTAACAAGAGAAATTGGACCCCAAAAGTTGTTGTCCAATTTGTCCTGAGTATGCTGGTACCCCATATGTGGGGGTAAACCACTGTTTGGGCGCATGGCAGAGCTCGGAAGGGAAGGAGTGCCATTTTGGAATGCAGACTTTGATAGAATTGTCTGCGGGCGTTATGTTGCCTTTGCAGACCCCTAATGTACCTAAACAGTAGAAACCCCCAACAAGTGACCCCATTTTGGAAAATAGACCCCCCAAGGAACTTATCTAGATATGTGGTGAGAACTTTGAATGCCCAAGTGCTTCACAGAAGTTTATAATGCAGAGTAGTGAAAATAAAAAATATTTTTTTTCCCACAAAAAAGATTTTTTTAGCCCCCAAATTTTTATTTTCACAAGTGTAACAAGAGAAATTGGACCCCAAAAGTTGTTGTCCAATTTGTCCTGAGTATGCTGGTACCCCATATGTGGGGGTAAACCACTGTTTGGGCGCACGGCAGAGCTCGGAAGGGAAGGAGCGCCATTTTGCAATGCAGACTTTGATAGAATTGTCTGCGGGCGTTATGTTGCGTTTGCAGACCCCTAATGTACCTAAACAGTAGAAACCCCCACAAGTGACCAAATTTTGGAAACTAGACCCCCTAAGGAACTTATCTAGATATGTGGTGAGAACTTTGAAAGCTCAAGTGCTTCACAGAAATTTATAATGCAGAGTAGTGAAAATAAAAAAATATATTTTTTTCCAACAAAAAAGATTTTTAGCCCCCAAGTTTTTATTTTCACAAGGGTAACAGGAGAAATTGGACCCCAAAAGTTGTTGTCCAATTTATCCCGAGTACGCTGATGCCCCATATGTGGGGGTAAACCACTGTTTGGGCGCACGGCAGAGCTCAGAAGGGAGGGAGTACCATTTGACTTTTTTAGCGCAAAATTGGCTGTCGTGTTTGGAGACCCCCTGATGTACCTAAACAGTGGAAACCCCCCAATTCTAACTCCAACCCTAACCCCAACACAGCCCTAACCCTAATCTCAACCCGATCCATAATCCTAATCACAACCCTAACGATAATCACAACCCTAACCCCAAAACAGCCCTAATCTCAACCCTAACCATAACCCTAATCAAAACCCTAAATCCAACACACCCCTAACCCTAATCCCAACCCTAACCCTAATCCCAACCCTAATCCCAAACGTAACACTAATCCCAACCCTAATCCAAACCCTAACCCTAATCCCAACTCTAACCCTAACTTTAGCCCCAACCCTAACTTTAGCCCCAACCCTAACCATAACTTTAGCCCCCGTCGTCACAAAAAAAGTTCAATGTAACCTTTTTTTTGTACGTCGCGTCCGCCATTTCCGCGGATGCGTGGCCGTAACTCTGCCCCCTCCTCCCCAGGACATAGACTGGGCAGCGGATGCGTTGAAAAACTGCATCCGCTGCCCACGTTGTGCACAATTTTCACAACGTGCGTCGGTACATCGGGCCGACGCATTGCGACCGCCCCGTACCGACGCAAGTGTGAAAGAAGCCTTAGGCTACTTTCAGACATAGCGCATTTTTGAGCGCTATTTTGCGGGCGCTTTTCAAAAATGCGCAATGTCATTTTCGTCTGCCGGCAAAGTGGATGAGAAATTCACTTTGCCGTTCAGACACACCGCAAAAAAACGCGGCGCTTTTGTCTGCAAACACGCCGGCGTAAAAAGAATTGACATGTCAATTCTTTACGCAGCGGCGTGTCTGCGTATCCCCCTAGGGCCCCATATTACCTTCCACACACAGCGCCTTTGTCCTGGGTGTCGGCGTCTTTGTACGGAGGGGTTGACACCCAGGACCGGACGTGACGTCGGACAGGAAGAGGGAAGCCCCCGCCCCCCAGTGAAGCAGCATGGAGTCCTTCTGTGTGTGTGTGTGTGCGTGTGTGTGCGTGTGTGTGCGTGTGTGTGTCCCCATGCGACGCTAGTGCCACCATTGTGCTAAGTCGCCGTATGGGACTACGACTCCCATCCGGTATTAGGATGGGAGAGTTGTCCCTGTGTCCGGCGACTTAGCACAATTGTAAAGTTACACAAAACACCTACACACAATACACATACATGACACACAGTACATACAACATATAACACAGAGTATATACTCACCAACAGCACACTTGTAGGCGAAGCCCTCGATCCTCCAGGAAAAAATCCAAAAATAATAAACCAAATTCATACTCCCTGTCCGCAGAATCCATAAAACGAGTGTCCCACGCCGATCGGCTGCTCTCCGGCGATACACTGCCAGGAGCGAAGCTCCTAGCAGTGTATCGCGTACTGTTCCGGAGTTCAATGACTCCGGCGTCTCGGTTAACAGCAGTACAGCTGCGTTGAACTTTCCCACGCAGCACTGCCGTTAAGCGAGAGTGCCGGCGTCAATGACCGCCGGTAAACTCGCTCGCGCATGCGCAGTGACACACCGACAGGAACTATGGCTCCTGTCAGTGTGTTGCTGCAGCCGTGGAGAGCAGACATATCTCTGGATGTGTCTGTTCTCCATGGAAAATCTTGATACGTGGCACTTAAATATGTGGCAATTAAATACGTGACACGTGGCACTTATACGTGATACGTGTCACTTAAATACGTGGCACTGAAATACGTGATACGTGGCACTTTGATACGTGGCACGTGTCACTTAAATACGTGGCACGTGGCACTGAAATATGTGGCACGTGGCACTTTGATACGTGGCACGTGTCTCTTAAATACGTGGCACGTGGCACTGAAAGATGTGGCACGTGGCACTTTGATACGTGGCACGTGGCACTTTGATACGTGGCACGTGGCACTGAAATATGTGGCACGTGGCACTTTGATACGTGGCACGTGGCACTTTGATACGTGGCACTTTGATACGTGGCACGTGGCACTTTGATACGTGGCACTGAAATATGTGGCACGTGGCACTTTGATACGTGGCACGTGTCACTTAAATACGTGGCACGTGGCACTGAAATATGTGGGACACGTCGCACAAAAAAGTTACATGTAGTTTTTTTTGTGTCGACGGTCCGCCGAAGCACGACGCATCCGTCGCACGACGGATGCGACATGTGGCAATCCGTCGCAATGCGTCGCTAATGCAAGCCAATGGAGAAAAAACGCATCCTGCAAGCACTTTTGCAGGATGCGTTTTTTCTCCAACGACGCATTGCGACGGAAGCCAAAAAACGCTAGTGTGAAAGTAGCCTAACCCTAACCCTAGCCCTAACCCTAAATTTAGCCCCAACCCTAACCCTAACTCTAACCCTAACCCTAACCCTAACCCTAACCCTAATTTTAGCCCCAACTTGTCTTCTCCTGCCGGCCGGCAGATGGCAGCAGATGGCGGGCGCACTGCGCATGCGCCCGCCATGATGAAAAAGCCGGCTGGCAGGAGAAGACAGAAGAGGACCCAGGGACCCCGGGTGAGTATTATAGGGTCCCCGAATCCCCCTATTTCTCTGTCCTCTGATGTGCGATCACATCAGAGGACAGAGAAATAACTGATCGCTTTTTTTTTTTTTTTTTTTTTTTTGCGGTCGCCGGTAAACTGTTAATTACCGGCGATCGCAAAGCAGGGGTCGGTGCAAATCGACCCCGATCATGTTCTTTGGGGTCTCGGCTACCCCCGGCAGCCGAGACCCCAAAGAACATCCGGGTGCCGGGCGGCGGGCGCACTGCGCGTGCGCCCGCCATTTTTTCCCGGAAAAAAGATGGCGGCGCCCATGGGGAGACACGAGGAGCACCGGGGGAGGTAGGTAAGTATTGGGGGGCTATTGGGGGCCATCGGGGACCACATTTCTCTGTCCTCCGATGTGCGATCACATCGGAGGACAGAGAAATTAAACGGCAAATCGCGTTTTTTTTTTTTTGTTGCGACCGCCGGTAAACGGTTAATTACCGGCGATCGCAACTCGGGGGTCGGTAAAAACCCCCCGAATCATGTTCTCTGGGGTCTCGGCTACCCTCGGCAACCGAGACCCCAGAGAAAATCCGACTCTGGGGGGCGCTATTCACTTTTTCCACAGCGCCGTTAATTAACGGCGCTGTGGTTTAAGTACCCTTAGCGGCCGCCGTTAAAAGGCGTATCGGCGGTCGTTAAGGGGTTAAAGGG
The DNA here is from genome assembly GCF_051348905.1 of Ranitomeya variabilis. Taxonomy (NCBI): domain Eukaryota; kingdom Metazoa; phylum Chordata; class Amphibia; order Anura; family Dendrobatidae; genus Ranitomeya; species Ranitomeya variabilis. Next base: position 1,023,487,219 of record NC_135232.1, read on the forward strand.
AATCTGTCCTCATATTTTTGCTAACTAATTTGAGAGCGGCATAACATAGGGGCAGAGACTCAGATGTATCATACACTTATTTACAAGTCTGCTGTAGTTTTGATAAAATCATTGTTTTACTAGCAGGAGATTTTTATTATTATTATTATTATTATTTATTATTATAGCGCCATTTATTCCATGGCTCTTTACATGTGAGGAGGGGTATACATAATAAAAACAGGAACAATAATCTTGAACAATACAAGTCACGACTGGTATAGGAGGAGAGAGGACCCTGCCCGCGAGGGCTCACAATCTACAAGGGATGGGTGAGGATACAGTAGGTGAGGATAGAGCTGGTTGTACAGTGGTTTGGTCGATCGGTGGTTACTGCAGGTTGTAGGCTTGCCGGAAGAGGTGGGTCTTCAGGTTCTTTTTGAAGGTTTCAATGGTAGGTGAGAGTCTGATATGTTGTGGTAGAGAGTTCCAGAGGAGGAGACTAGAGGACTACTTGGCCTGCAACCAGGTAGCCCAATCATGCACCCAACACTGATTGTCAGCATTCTGCCTATGCCTATGAAAAACATTATGACATTATGACTCACTTTAGACCAATCTGAGGTATCACAGTTGCCGTTTCTATTTAAAGTCCGGCTGGTTAATTTCAGTCCTCATAAACCACATCACAGGAAACTCAAATACAGCTCTTGTCCGGAATAAAATAAAACATAAAGCAACAAATCCATACAATAGTGCCGGTTAGCCCTCATGGCTTAGCATTCGACTTCTTAAGGTACCTTCACACGAAGCGACGCTGCAGCGATAGCGACAACGATGTCGATCGCTGCAGCGTCGCTGTTTGGTCGCTGGAGAGCTGTCACACAGACCGCTCTCCAGCGATCAACTATGCCGAGGTCCCCTGGTAACCAGGGTAAACATCGGGTAACTAAGCGCAGGGCCGCGCTTAGTAACCCGATGTTTACCCTGGTTACCAGCGTAAAATCTAAAAAAAACAAACAGCACATACTTACATTCACGTCCCCCTGCGTCCACTTCCTGACTGACTGAGCGCCGTACAGTGAGAGCAGAGCGGTGACGTCACCGCTGTGCTGCTTTCACTTTCACTTTGCGGCGCTGAGTCAGAGGAGGAAGCAGACTGCAGGGGACGCAATGTGAGTATGTGCTGTTTGTTTTTTTTACATTTTACGCTAGTAACCAGGGTAAACATCGGGTAACTAAGCGCGGCCCTGCGCTTAGTAACCCGATGTTTACCCTGGTTACCAGTGTAAAATATCGCTGGTATCGTTGCTTTTGCTTTCAAACACAACGATACACAGCGATCGGACGACCAAATAAAGTTCTGGACTTTATTCAGCGACCAGCGACATCACAGCAGGATCCTGATCGCTGCTGCGTGTCAAACGAAACGATATCGCTAGCGAGGACGCTGCAACGTCACGGATTGCTAGCGATATCGTTATAATGTCGTTTCGTGTGAAGGTACCTTTAGTCCTTTAGCAAAGGCACTCAATACAGGAGATCTGCACACCTCCATACACACAGCCATGTGTGAGACAAACAGCTCTCAATTTACAAAGTGAACCACACCAGGGGTGGAGATAAGGTGAACAGCCTTCTCTCTCAACTCATCAGCTGCTCAAAATCTGTCATGGCCAATTAACCCCTTTTAGTCCTAAAACATTACTCCAAGTTTACTTCCCAACCACTAGGTGTCCAATAGCCACCCTACAGCCTCTATGCCTGGTTTTAGGTGATGTTTCTGTCCATTCTATGTTGTCTAAAGGGTTGCACATTACTGGAGATGGCCTCGCTATTCAAGTAAATTCTTAAACTGGAATCATCTGTAGGTTACTAGAGCATTTAAGTGATTGTTGTGTCCCTATTAAAAATGGTTGTAAATACAAGATGCATTTTTATCTTTACAAATTGGCCCCGATTCATAACTCGCAGGGATTCTTTAAATCACTTCCTTTTTTTGTCTTGCGGTATTAGTTGCTGTTTTTGGCATTAAATTCATCAAAATAGCACACGTGATTCATGAATTTGGCCCAAAGTAAAAAATGGCTTTCTTCCTGTCTTCAATGGTTGCATGTTGGCACCAAAAAGTTGCAAAAATTGTGCATACTCAAAAATACACCAGGGGGATTGGAGTGAAGCTGCGCTAAATCTTACTATTTAAAAAAATGTCACAATTAGTTAATCAAGTGAAAACATCTGGAATTTCTAGTTTCTGTCCTCAGACAAAAAAAACAAGGCAAAATAGGCGAGCACATATGAAATAGACTTAATAAAAGGCGCAAGTATAATAGCGAATTGGGTGTGCAAAACACACAAAACTAGACAAAAAACAGGGGTGAAGGCTATGATGAATTCAGGCCATGTTGTACATCACCTTCAAATCTGACATACAGTCACACTTTTACTTCTAACCCAACACCATGCAACTTTTCTCACTAGAAAACTGTGCTACCACTGTCATTTTACTCAATTTATAAAGCAATATATATATATGGTATAGACAAAATAACAGAAAATATAATCGTGAATCTTACATATCGGCAGCATGATTGAGCTTACCTCCCATCGGTACTGATGAAAATTTGACCATGTGTTTATGGTCCTCTGTTTCTAGATTCCAAATTACTATCTCAGTGGTGTTGGTGTTTGGGAGCCGAGAAAATGCAACTACGTGTGATCCCTGACTATTCACGGCAAACTTAGTAATGAAGTCATTGCTGCAGCCCTTCACTGTGCGAATATAGGCAAATGTGTGCACGCTGAACAGCTCAATGTGCACCATGTCATGTAGTTTTGGTGACGGATACCTGCAATATACAGAGCATTATCGTGTTTAGAGAACATAACCTATTACAGCGACATAGTCAGAACTCAGTGCAGATTTTTTCATGTTATTGAGATAATCTCCCTTGATAGATGATTAGGTGTCCCCCTTTTCTCTTAGGGTACCGTCTCACAGTGGCACTTTGGTCGCTACGACGGCACGATCCGTGACGCTCCAGCGTCGCTCCATTATCGCTCCAGCGTCGTAGACAGCGGTCACACTTCGCAATGCACGGCGCTGGAGCAATAATTTCATGACATATTTGCGATGTAGAAGCCGTTGGTTACTGTGCGCACATCGTATACAATATCGTGCACACCTTTGTTACACGATGCGATCATGCCGCCACAGCGGGACACTTGACGACGAAAGAAAGTTTCAAACGATCTGCTACAACGTACGATTCTCAGCGGGGTCCCTGATCGCAGTAGCGTGTCAGACACAGCGAGATCGTAAGTATATCGCTGGAACGTCACGGATCGTACCGTCATAGCGACCAAAGTGCTACTGTGAGACGGTACCTCTCTGTCTATTGACTGTTATCAAGTGTCATCACTCTCTCGCAGCAGTCACCAAGATATCCAAAGTGGGAGAGGTTCTTGGTCTGTCTGCTCTCCTGCACTTCAGTTTGGAGGAGACAATCAATTGTTCAATGTCAAAAGCAATCCATGATGGGAAGTGAGGGAAGTTCCAGCATGTACAGTGCTGGCAGAATTCCGATAAATAATAATTGACAACTTAAATAGTATGGATTGCAAGTTACAGAGCACGAAAATCAGGACAGTTCTGGACATATTAAAATGATATGTGCACCAAAGCAATGTTAATTTCCCGTGGATGATCAAGGCAGAAAGCTCATGTCAGGTTTTGTATAAAAGGACAGGTAATGGAATATCAAATCAATTAACATGGAAAATCAAAGCAGCAGGTAACAAGTGTGTCATGTACTGCAATTACGGTATTATTTAGATACCTGCAGATCAGTAGGAAATACTCCTTGGTTACAGCCACACCTTGAATTGAAGCCACAGGCTCTTGTGCAGTAAGTTTGGCAATGACAGCTCCGCATTTGGCATTCAGCACCATGGCTTCCTTCCCACTCCTGTCACAAAGAGGAAACAAAAGATAACTCCTCTGTTGCACATTCCTTTGCTCATGATCCTCTTAGCATTTAACAAAAGAACAGAACAGATTTAGTGCTTTTCTGGTAACAATTTGCTGCTAATTTTGCAGACCATACAGGGGTACCAACCTCTGGGAATCCACAAATAATGGGTAACAAATAGGATTGATTTGCTCAGTGACCCTAAAATAATATAGCTGCCTGCTTTTATTTTCTTTAGAGTGGGGGAGTGCAGGTGATTGTGTGTAACTCACATAATTTTATAGGTCCCACTAAATGCTACACATTTGTGGGCAGGAAAAAAGCCCTTACTTACACACAAAAATTATAAGGCTCATTTCAAGTTTGCCAGAAGACATGTAGGAGATTCCTCAACTGTATGGAGGAAGGTGCTGTTGTCAGATGAGACCAAAATTGAACTTTTTGGCCACCAAGGTAAACACTATGTCTGGCACCAAATCAACAAAACTCATCACCTCAAGAACACCATCCCCACAGCGAAACATGGTGGAGGCAGCAGCATGCTATGGGGATGTTTTTCGGCAGCAGGGACAGGGAAAATTGTCCAAGTCAGGGGGAAGATGGATGGTGCAAAACACAGGGATATTCTTGAGCAAAACCTGTTTCAGTCTGTCAGTGATTTGAGACTGGAACGGAGGTTCACCTTCCAAAAAGACAATGGCCCAAAGCATACTGCTAAAGCAACATTTGAGTGGTTTAAGGGGAAATGTGTATATGTTTTGGAGTGGCCTAGTTAAAGCCTTGATTCAATTGAGAATCTGTGGTCAGACTTGAAGACTGCTGTTCACCAGAGGAAACCATCTAACTTGAAGGAGCTGAAGCAGTTTTGCCTTGAGGAATGGGCAAAAATCCCAGTGGTAAGATGAGGAAAGCTCATAGAGAGTTATCCAAAGTGATTTGCAGCTGTAATTTCCACAAAGGGAGGCTTTACAAAGTACTGACTTTAGGGGGTTGAATAGTTATGCACACTGAAGTTGTTGTGCATAACTGTTATGGTTGTTATGCCGACGCATCGCTGACCCCCGATCATGTGACGGGGGTCAGCGATGCGCTCATTTCCATCCGCATGGCCGAAAGCGGTAGTTAAATGCCACTGTCAGAGTTTGACAGCGGCATTTAACTAGTTAATAGCGGCAGGTGAATCGCGATTCCACCAGCCGCAATTGCGGGCACATGTCAGCTGTTCAAAACAGCTGACATGTCCCGGCTTTGATGCGGACTCACCGCCGGAGCCTGTATCAAAGCAGCCAGGGATCTGATCTCGGACGTACTATCCCATCCGAGGTCAGAAAGGGGTTAACCTTAGAGATGTGCCCTGAAGCTTATGGATTTATTACCTGTAGGCAAATACAATGTATTCTTTAAAAGAATTCTTGGAAACCAGAATGGAGTGGTTTTTATGAACTGGCGTTTCATCTGCAGGAATGGCTACTTGACAGATAAGGCTACAGGATTCAGCCAAGTCAAACACCTGCAATACATGAAATTACAAAAAAAAAAGTTCAATCAAAACAACAAAGTAAAAAACAAACAAACATAAATCATTATTATATCCAGTTTAAAAAAAATAATGGATCCGACCTTAACTAAATGGCTGCCATCAAAAAAAGCCAAGAGAAGTTGTCCATCCATAGCAGACGTTAGGATTGGGGCATCCAGACAATTATTGGAGGCGTATATCATTCTGCGACATGAAAGGTCCCATATCTGGAAACTGTGGTTCTGAGTGACAGCAACAATTCTGTTCTGCCTACACACAGTGATGGAGTCAATGTCCTTTCCGATGCCATGAAGAGTGAATACAGGTTTCCCCGCTACTAGGTCCCAAACCTTCAGGGTGCCATCCTTGGAAGCCGTCATTGCTCGAAGGTCAGTGTGCGCTTCTGTGACTGCAGTAATACTGTCGGTGTGACCTATATAACAACAGTAATAAAGTACAATAGTTCTTATATTCTGCTTAAAAAAATATAGAAATCCTTCAATTTTTATACTGTCTACTGGGGCTATTTTAGACTTATACTTCCTGTTCTTTCAGAAGTCTCGTTATCATCAGAGGCAGGATTACAGGTAACACCTCTATAGGCAGCTTATAAGACAGGATCCACCAAAGCCAACATCACCAGTACGATCCAATGAATTCAGGTTACTGGAGTAAATGTAACATAAATCTTAATGCACTACAAGTATCTCAGTGAGGTCTTAAAGGGAAGCTATCATCAGAAAATTATCTATTGTTCAAATCAAGTTTTTGTGTTACTGTATATGTTTTTTTCATATTATTATGACCTTTGCTAACAGAAAAAGAAAATTGCTCATCGTGCTGGAAAATGAGGCTTTAGACTTGTACATCCTGTCTTCTTAGTAAGGGTTTTGAGCAAGTCTCCATATCATCAGCATCAGGATTACAATAACAGGTAACAATTCTATTATTTTATTATTATTATTTAATGGCCTTTGGGTCGATCTCCAGCCATAGCGACTTGACGGATGAATGATCTGTAGGGTGATTGTAACAACTCTGCTAGCATCACGGCATGGCCTCACATCTCTCACACTATCTTACCCACTGCTCCAGGCCATGATGTGGTTTCTGTTTTATGCCAGCTCCATGTTCTGTGTCTCTGCTCTCTGCATACATCATGGCTGTGTGTATAGGGGGGCGGCGCCTGAACTCTCTGGTTCTTATAGGAATCAGGTGCATTTGTGTAATCTATTTCTGACCAATTACCAGGAGGCCTCCAGTATATAGTGCAGCTCCACCCAGTGTTCTGGGCCTGTGCAATGTGTTAGCTCAGTTAGTGTTTAGCTTCTGAGTTTGCCAGGCCTTGCTGTGAGTTACTCCCTCTCTGGAGGCTTTTCTCTGTATTTTTGCCTTGGTCTTGTTGTCTGCCCTCCAGGAGGCAGAATATCCTGGTCCCTGTGTCTTTGTCCTTGTGTCTTGTTCCATTGCTTTGTCTGTACTTAGTCTTATCTCTGTCTCCTTGTCTGTGGCTTCCTTCCCTGCTGTGTCTTTCCTTGTGTTCTCAGTCTGCTTACACTCTGCACTCTTGCAGCTCTGCCTGCTCTGTACCTTTGTGGCTTTTACCTCTGATCCGCACTCCTGCGGTTCCGCTCCGTTCTTCTCTGCTCCGCTCCCGTTGCTGTAAGAATCTCTTTCTGCAGCTCTTCTCCGCATTCCTTGCGGTTCTGCTCCGTTCATCTCTGCTCCGCTCCCGTTGCTGTAAGAATCTCTTTCTGCAGCTCCTCTCCGCATTCCTTGCGGTTCTGCTCCGTTCATCTATGCTCCGCTCCCGTTGCTGTAAGAATATTTCTGCAGCTCCTCTCCGCATTCCTTGCGGTTCTGCTCCGTTCATCTCTGCTCCGCTCCCGTTGCTGTAAGAATCTCTTGCTGCAGCTCTTCTCCACATTCCTTGTGGTTCTGCTCTGCTTTGCTTTTATTGCTGCGCTATCTCTTGCTGCTCTACCTTTCCTATCCGCAGCCTTGCAGTTCTCTTCCTGTGTGAACAGGTCTCAACCTGTTCCTTCATTCTCCCTTCCTTCTGGTTTATCTCCATACCTACATCTCCTGTGTGAACAGGTCCCACCTGTTCCTTCATACCTGTTCCTTCATATTTCATATCTGTTCCCGCACCACCTGTGTGAACAGGTCCCTACCTGTTCCTCCTAACTACATATCCGTACCTGCATCTCTAGTGTGAACAGGTCCCACCTGTTCCTTCATACCTGTTCCTTCATATTTCATATCTGTTCCCGCACCACCTGTGTGAACAGGTCCCTACCTGTTCCTCCTAACTACATATCCGTACCTGCATCTCTAGTGTGAACAGGTCCCTACCTGTTCTTTCATACACCACATCAACCAGTCCTGTGTTCTCTGCCGTGCCTGCCAATCCAGTGTTCCTGCCAAACCCGTGTTCCTGCCAGTCCTACCGTTCCTGCCGTGCCTTCCAGTCCTGTGTTTCCTGCCGTCCCTGCCAGTCCTGTGTTCCTGCCAGCCCTGTGTTCTCTGCCGTGTCTCTGCCAGCCCTGTCACAGCCGTGCCAGCCTACTCGTCTGAGTTTCAGCCATGCTCTTCTGCCAGTCCTGCCTGATGCCCGCACCAATCCTGGTATTCCTGTCTCCCAAGTGGGATCAGCAGCCACAGCCAGACACCACCCTGGAGTAGCACCTGGCAGCTGCCTGCTGCACAAGCCTGACCTCACCATCAGAGGCTCCAGTGAAAACCCAGGCAGCTGTCATAGTCACGCCCCTTCCAGGGTAGTCTGGTTTGTGGCACAGTGGGGCCACAAACCCCCCGAGCTCACGCTTACCAGTCAGGGCGTGAGAGTGACAGTGATCGACCTTGAGCAAGCCTAGATAGGTCCATCAGGGCCTCCTCTGCCGTTATTTTGATTGTATCAAACTATCAGTTTGCTGGTTTTCCTTTTCACCTTGTTTATTCTATTCTTCCAACCATGAGGTCCTTCTCCAGTGATTGCTCTCTTTGCATGTGTCCAAAGTAGGCAAGTCACAGCTTGATGATCCTTGCTTCTAGTGACATGTTTGGCTTGATTTGTTCCAATATTGATTTGTTTGTTCTTCTTGCCATCCATGGTATTGATAACATCCTTCTCCAGCACTACATTTCAAAGGCGTCATGGTCAGAAGAAAAGAAGAAACAAGGTGAAGAGGAAGACCAGCAATCCGATGGCTTGATACAATAAAAATAACAGTGGAAAAGGCCCTGGTGGTCTTTTCTAGGCTTGCACAAGATCGATCTTCTTGCAGATTGGTCATCCATGAAGTCGTCAAGGCTTGAGAGCGAGCCAAAGGCCATTAAATAATAACAATAATAATAATAATATAATAATAGAGGTGTTACCTGTAATTGTAATCCTGATGATATGGAGTCTAAAAGAGCTTCAGTCGCCAGTGTGAGAATGTCAAAATTAATGGTTTTCTTTATTCTTTTAACAAAACATGTAACACAAAAACCTGATGTAAACAGTTGATCATTTTCTAATGATACATTCCCTTTAAACAGTGAAGTTTATAGGAGGCTCGACCACCTTATCTCAAATTCTTATTAAACAGACTGTGTAACCCCAATGCACGTAGAATGTAGAAAGGTCACTGCCATTACATTTACGATACCTACACAAGGGAACACAGAGATGAAAGTATAAGTCTCAGTTCCTAATCCAATAACTGGGACCTAGGGTCCTTCAAACTGGCCTTGGACAGTGCTCCTATGATAAATTAAAAGGGACCACTAACCTGGTAACCAGGTAATATCATTGTGTACGGACATGTGTAGCTTATCTACAACGTAGCAATCAATAGATTGAGGATGAAAAAACATTAGTTAAAAGGAAGGCATATAAAACGTTGTGAATGTCATCCTTCTATCATGATATTGTTATAATTTTCAAATTAGTTATGATGAAGAAGGGGGCTGGCTTAGCTAATAAATTGAGCCAGAACTACCCTTCATATAAGTCATCAACACACAACGAGGAGGAGGAAGCTCCTTCATCCTGGAGCCTATAATGGTAGGACACAACTGCCAACAGTAGATCACAACTTCCATGTCCACACAATAGGGACTGATATGGGGAGATCCATGCAGTTTTGATGAAAATTAAAAATATATCAGTATATTAATTTATTTAACATTTCCAACCCTAAGAAAAAATATCTCTGTGTATATGAAGGCGATCTGTAGCTCCTATAAAAATACATTATAAAACAGGAATTTTAACTTATTTCAATTAAAGAAATTGGTGGATATTGTTCTTTTAAATGACCCAAGTTGTCATGAAAAGATCAGAGTCTTCAGAGTAATATTAAAGAATTGTCCACAAATGATTCATAGACATATGTTTTATGTAAACTTTCTGAAATATTCAGCTGTGTACCTGCTAAGGTGTCATAGAGGATCCCCCCAGGGGGCAGGAGACACGTGAATGAAGGTATGAAAGTGGCAATAGAGGACTGCTGACACTGGGACATCAAGGTTGGCAGTAAAGGATATTTCCTAGGATCACCTATAATTAACAAAGGTCATCTATTAAATATTTGCACATTTAGATAATCTTCCTACACATGCTTAGATCTGGCATAGATAGATGGCTCAGTGTTGATCTATCTAGTAAACTTCATACACTTTTTGTACTGAGTGCGGTATTTTATGTCCTGCCTGTTACATTACCTTTGGATTTGATGCTCCATATCCTGTAAAGAATTCAATGTACAAGTAGCATTTGTAATGCACTTCTCACACGGGACTCAACAGTCTGGGAGTAAACTGATCAATTTGATAAAAAGTCTTATCTAGAGAGTGTGCTAATCACACTCGGACGTGAAACTGAACAGGTGCATTTTAGGTGTTTGCAACAATTCTGCCCAATAATAATATTGGTTTGCTTGATCCAGAGAGTTGGGTCTACCTGACAGAAGCTCCTGCCTCCAAATGTTTCATGTATGATGCTAGACTAGCTTATTCATGCTTGTTGATCTGATAAGATGGCAAGATGTTTAGCTTCAGTAGATCCTTCAAGTAGCTGGGTATTTATGGAAGTTAGAAATGAGGCATTACAGTAGACCACCCTAAGGTTATGAAGGCATGTCTTCTGGTGGAATGAGGTGTTCGGGAATGTTTCAGGTGGATGAATAAAGCTTTAATAAGAAAATATCTGATTCCTAAGAGGCCATTCCCCATCGATAACTAAATCCAAATTATAAGTGTGGTCTTAGGGTATGTGCACTCGATGTCCTTTTCAAGTGTATTCCGCCTGACTCCCACCTAAAAAAAGCACTGCAAAACCACAGCAAAAGTTGAACATACTGCACAAAAATGTAAAACAACACTGCTGGCCATATTGTCAGTCTTCTGTTAATTCTTATAAACACTTGAAGGTCCGAAAACCATGAAGCACCTAAAAACATATTCACTCCCTCAGGCGGCTTCCGCCAGGAAGTTACTTACTAGTTGTAGTTTAAAAAATCAATAAAAAGATACCGATAGCAAAGCGGAAGCAAAAATGATGACAGAACCACCAGCAAAGCCGCTTCATCAAATAGATGGCTGGCTTTTTCCTGAAAGGGCATCACATGGGAAAACCTCTGCAGATCAGCCGGTGTCTTAAAGATGCCACGTGCATGTAACCTGAGTTTTACAATATTGTGATTCCTACGTGTAGAGGTGTTGGATTTACAAATTGCCATTTTGCAGTAAGGTGCTGAGTTCTCAACATGAGAAAATCAAGTCTGTGGGCTCAGCTTTGGCCAGCTGGTGCTCACAAAGTCTATTAGCTCAGCTAAGCGGGTACTTGTAACCCGCGGTGTGTTATTGACTTTGAGCTAGAAGGATAGGTATAATAGGGGATCGTCTGTTATGGACCTGGTGGTTAGGAGCATGACCTGATGAGTAAACTCAAAATCGGGACTAGCTCTGGGTAAGTGGGAACTCTGCTGACCGCAAACCCTACTCCTATCACACACACTAGAAATAGCCGTGGAGCGTACCTAACTCTCCCTAGACGCCTCTTCACAGCCTAAGAGCTAACTACACCTAAAGATAGAAATAGAAGGTTTACCTTGCCTCAGAGAAATTCCCCAAAGGTAAAGGCAGACCCCCACATATATTGACTGTGAGTTAAGAGGAAAGTCACAAACACAGGAATGAAACAGGTTTTAGCAAAGGAGGCCAGATTTCACTAAATAGAGGATAGAAAAGGGAACTATGCGGTCAGCACAAAAGACTACAAAAACCACGCAGAGTAAGCAAAAAGACTCCCCACACCGACTCACGGTGTGGAGGTGCCACTCTGCACCCCAGAGCTTCCAGCTAGCAAGGGAATATCATGATAGCAAGCTGGACTAGAAATTTGCAGTACTAAGAAATATATTCAGGAAGCAGTAACAACAAATGAACTAGCAAAGACTTAGCTTCTGCTGGAGTAGACAGGTCCTCAGAGAAGTCCAAGAGAGATCTGAACCAATACTGAAACATTGACAGCTGGCATGAAGTAACAATCTGAGTGGAGTTAAATAGGGAAGCAGCATAGCAATAAACGAGAGCAGCTGATAAAGCCAACCTCAGTGACCAGCAGTTCCGCTCGAAGCCACCAGAGGGAGTCCAAGAGCAGAACCAACCAAAGTACCATTCATGACCACAGGAGGGAGTCCGAGAACGGAATTCACAACAATCGTCTGCACAGAATATCAGACTAATGCTCTGGATTATTTTGCTTAATAGTAATGCAATAACATGTAAATTGCATTGGAGGTAATACTGAGCCCTTTGGCACTCCATAATGTGAAGTGGTAAGGAGGGCAATGAGCCAAAAACAGTTATTGTGGTCTGCCATTTAAGAAGGAATTTAACCACTGGAGAACTGTGCCATCAATACCACATAACATCACAAATCTATAATTTTTATTGCATTAGTCAACTTTATCAAAAGCTGCTGAAAGATCTAGGAGCATTAGAAGGCTAATCTGTTTCAGCTTTGCATGTGAATACTTTCTCAAACTTGAGAAAGGCTTCAAATGAGATGCTGAAACGTTGTATCTGGGTGAGTAAAGTCCACATTTCTCACATATTTCCATTGGAGTGCTACTTCCATTTTACTTTTTTATATTATTTATAAGTATTATTATTTAGTCCTACCAGGGGCAACAGGTTTATCCGAGGCATCTATCTGGTGCAGACGTCCTGTAAGCTGTGACGCCAGCTGACATGGGTCCTTCCTTAGCACCTTCATGGATAACTGAAGAGTTTCAAGTAGAAGATTCAAATCAAGCATTGGCCTGTCAATCAGAAAGCATAAAGTACCGTGATGTAATAGTATTGGTAGGTCAAACTGTGGCTGATTTACTGCTCGAGTACAATAGTGCTTGTGGTAACTGATACAAGGCTTTGTGAGAAAGGAATAAAAACTTGAGAACTTGATCCATGCATTCACACTCACTGGAAATGTACAGAACACATTCAAGCAAAATAAGAAATATGAAACCACGTCTGCTAAATCTACAAATATTTGGCTGGGATGATGCTTTATAAGGCACACATCCATGTTTCACTGTCTGAGTATGGACCGCTATATACGGAGTGGCCGTGGATCTTCTATAGACCTATATTAGGATGTTGTGTTCACACAAATGTTCAATCGGCCTTTGGATAGAAGGTGCAAAACCCCTTAAAAAGGAACTTTCATGAATTTTTGCTTGTTAAACTGGCCACAACATGCAGAGCTGAAAAAAATAATAAGTTTTTGTTTTTTAAAATTAATTATTCATTTACATAGCAGATATATTAGCTAGTAAAATTTAGGTTATAATTCATGATACATTCAAGGGTCATTAGTAGGGTTGAGCGACTTTTACTTTTTTAGGATCGAGTCTGGTTTCGTGAAACCCGACTTTCTCAAAAGTCGGATCGTGTGAAATCGGCCGATTATTGTGAAAAGTCGGGGGGGCCGACCGAAATACGAAACCCAATGCAAGTCAATGGGGATATTTTTTTTTATTCTCTCTCTCTCTTCCTCGGACAGTGTAAATCGTTACATCCAAAACGGTAAGATGGCATTTATACCCCCACCCCCTGTGACGCCGCAGAAAGCAAGACGAGACCTATGTCATCACGCTGCCCACACTCCTTCATTGGCTGAAAAAATGGCGGTTAAAGCGTCATATGAAACGCGACTTTGGCGCGAAGATCGCCGACCGCATGGTCGATCCCACACTGGGATCGGCTCGGGTTTCACAAAACCCGACTTTGCCGAAAGTCGGCGACTTATGAAATTGACCGATCCGTTTCGCTCAACCCTAGTCATTAGCAGAGATTTTAATCTGAGGTACGTACTTTTTCCTGTACATGATGTTGACTGATCATAAGCAGGATACGTCAGGGAGTAAAAAGAATATATCCCTAGAAGGTCAGAAGAACATGTTTTTTCCTGTGAGATATAATAACAGACAGCTCTGCTCCTAGTCCCGATCTGTGCAAAAACTGTAGAATACAGCAGAGCTGAGTGTCATTACAAACACCTCCAGTTTTCATCTCACAGCAGTCAGTGTGAAGAAGGAGGAACAGCAGAGCTGCTTGTCATTACAACCACTTCGAGGATTCATCCCACAGCATCATTGTCAGCAATCAGTTTTAGGGCCAGCAAAAGATGTCCCTAAAGCATCACAGGTGTTTTCAAAGATATAGACAGACAACTATGTGGCAGATTTTTAAAAATTGACTAAAATAAAAAATCATCTTTTGTGCTCATAACTAGAGTTGAGCGAATTTTTAAAAATGTTCCGATTACGATTGTCAGCGAATATCGTATTTGCAATATTCACCAAACAAACGTCATAACCAAATAACCGAATATGGTCAGAATTGAACGTCAAACATAAATTTGGCACAAATAGGGTATCAATATGACACGAATGTGGCAAATTAAAATTTCGTTTCGCCGACCGATTCCGAAAATATTCGCTCAACTGTACTCATAACAACCAATCTTGGTACAACTTTTATTTAAAAAGAGTAGTTAAAGAAATGCAAAGTGAGCTTTGATTGGTTGCAACAAAGACACAATTTCTTCTGAACAGTTTTGGTAAATAACCCCTCTACATTACACGCAGAGCAGCCTTATGAATGGGCTATTATTTCTCCCACCCTTGTTCGCCTTGCTACATAAGAGATGAACAAGCATCATGTTTATGAAATATGTATAACAGAATCATTTAAAAGGAAAAACATCTTATAAAATCATTAAGCGGTGCAACCATTTAAATTTAGAGAAAATTACTTAGGCCTCATTCACACGTCAGTTTTGTTTGCATACTGGAAAAAAGACCATTTTTCAACAGTGTAGTGGATTTGATGTTAATCCATTTTGGGTCCAGGTGTCCATTTTTGACATCTGTCTGGCATCCATTTTTCTCTTATGCAACCCTCTCCCAAACATACCCAAGCTTATCCTACCCGTTAAACAGTAAAAAACAGACAAAACTTGGATGTCACACTGGTTTCATCCCTTTGCTCGTTGTAATTCCCACTAACCCCTGAGTTGAATGGTTGAGTTTGGTCTATGACTCAGATCAAAAACCAACATGTCTCCATTTACTTTTGCAGATATTTGTGCCATAAAAAAACCTTAGACATGTGACCAGCCCCATAGAATTATTAGGGGTACAAGTTGGTTGTCTGACCGAGCGTATATATTATAAGTAATAGTCATAAAACTTGAAAGAATACAATAGAAAAATTGACCAAAAATTGACATCTACATGAATTTGGAAAAAAAATTCAAGAAGATAAAATCAGTGTAAAAAGAGTAACAGATTCTGGAATAAAGCTGTAAAGTACATATGCAATATTTGCTTTGAACATTTTCTTTGTTGCAAAGGATAACATTTCTATTAACGCACAGTACATATACCGGTAAGTCAATGGTAGCTGAAATATTAGAATATAGTTTAGTATTTCTGCCTCCATATATTATATGCAGCAAATACAACATTGAATCGAAAACCCACTAGCAACAGTATGAATTTTTAAGGAATCGTTTATCCTTAAAGGAAGTCTGTCAACACAGAATGACTGTTCAAGCCAAGTACAGGCGCTCGCTGCACTCTTGGCGTGGTCATATATTTAAGTACACCTTCCAACCTACTTGTATTTCACCTATCTATGCACTTTTCTGGATCTATAAAATCAAAGCTGTCGATCAAAGAAGATGGAGGGTGAAGTTAAAGGGCAAACAAATAGGTGGGAAAGTGCATTTATATGTTTGGTCACACCAAGGGTGCACCAAGCTCCTGTACTTGGTTTGAGCAATCATTTTGTGCTGACAGTGTCCCGCTATTCATAACCATTCAATAGATACCAGTACATCTACTTTTGGTCAAATACATTTTCCTCCATACCAAATGCCTTACTTTTCAGGATTAATGGCTGCTCTTATGTCCTCCTGGATTTCCACAATGGAGGTAGCCCAGGCTTTGTTTAGCAGATACTCATAATTGAATATGCACTCGGTCACGAGACGCTGCATTTGATTAGACTGCAACATATGGTATGATATTCCAAGAATTTTGCGTAGGTTAAACACATGGACTGTTTGGTTTTCACATTTGATCTCCCATGACAGTGGCATGATTGGTGCATTACTTTTATTAAGGCAATGGCGACTTCGACTTTCTAGGTAGTAGTCGGTGAATGCAGAATGGATAGAAAGTTGATAATCTTTTGACTTCACATATCTATTCACACACACAGTCCTAAATAGGTCATGAGCCCAGTTAATGACATAGCTATCATCTGTCCTCTGTTCTACCAAATAGATTCCAAAATCTTTACGTAGCTTGATCCAAAGGACTTCTGGAAACACTGGCACAGCAACTCCCTGGTACTTAATTATTTCATCCATTACAGCTTGGTCAAGTGATAGCAAATCCAAGAGTTCTTCTTGCGTGATGCCATTTCTGGACAGTGAAATGTATGAAGCTGTTTTTTTTATCACTTGGTCACCGTGATTTTTTTCTAGTCTTGATAGAAGCCACGAAAACATCTTAGAGATATCAGGATATAGAAGGATTTCCCTTTCTGGAGTATAAGAGGTCCACTCGTGTGATTCCATATAAGAGCACAGTGAATAGAGTGGAAGAGGACATTGAGCACAAGACTCTAGCAGGACTTTTCTTTGGAACCCAGTGAGTTTTCGACAATCTCTATTTAGCCAGTAGTCAATCATATGATTTATTTCTTCTAAATTTAATGGTGGTATCTGAATAATGTTTTGCTTTAATGTAAGTTTCTGCAACAAAAAGTACAAACATCAACAAGTGGAAAAAATGGGAGATCTGTGCATGTTCTTACTGTTACGTGATGTATGTTGAGTAGTACATAAGAGAAAGGGGTTCAGTGAAGAATGTTATATCAGAGAGTAAAGAGGCACATCATTTGAAGACATTAGAGTTTTGATTTGATGATCACCAGGAACGGATCACATACTCCATAGACATCAGACTTTTTTTAGACAAATTATTGAAAAAAATTGCAATGTCTTTGAAAAGAGCCCAAATTACCTCAAATCTTTTACTTTGTGAGGAAAGGAATCGAAATATAACCAGCTTCTATGAGAAGCTTCTACGAGTTCCAGACTTGAGCAGAGTAATGCCATGCATGTCCTTTATCTGGACTTTTCAAAGGCATTTGGTACAGTGCCACATACAAGGTTCACACATAAAATGAGAGCAATGGAAATAAGGGAAAATGTGTGTAATTTGGTTAAAAAATTGGCTCCTTGATCAGAAGTAGACGGTGGCTTTTAATGGAAGACACTTGGATTGGGTCACAGTTAGCAGTGGGGATACCACAGGGGTAAGTATTTGGCCCATTTCTATTTTACATATTTATTAATGAACTTGTAGGCGGCACACAAGGTAGAATTTTCATTATTTGCAAATTATACTAAACTCTGCAATGTTATTAACACGGAGGATAATTTTATTACAGACGGATTTAAGTAAGCTGGAGGCTTGGACTAATAAATTGCAATTGAAGTGTAATGTAGATAAATGTAAGATCATGTACTTGGGCTGAGGAAATAAAATGTATAATTATCTACTAATCGGTAAAACACTAGGTAAAAATGAAAAAGACTTAGGGTACCGTCTCACAGTGGCACTTTGGTCGCTACAACGGCACGATCCGTGACGTTCCAGCGATATTCTTACGATCTCGCTGTGTCTGACACGCAGCAGCGATCAGGGACCCTGCTGAGAATCGTACGTCGTAGCAGATCGTTTGGAACTTTCTTTCATCGCTGGATCTCCCGCTGTCATCGCTGGATCGTCGTGTGTGACGCCAATCCAGCGATGTGTTCGCTTGTAACCAGGGTAAACATTGGGTTACTAAGCGCAGGGCCGCGCTTAGTAACCCGATATTTACCCTGGTTAGCATTGTAAAAGTAAAAAAAAAACACTACATACTCACCTTCTGATGTCTGTCACGTCCCTCGCCGTCAGCTTCCCGCACTGACTGAGCGCCGGCCGTAAAGTAAAAGCAGAGCACAGCGGTGATGTCACCGCTGTGCTGTGCTTTACGGCCGACACTGACACAGTCAGTGCGGGAAGCTGACGGCGAGGGACGTGACAGACACCGCAATGTGAGTATGTAGTGTTGTTTTTTTTTTTTACATTTACAATGGTAACCAGGGTAAACATCGGGTTACTAAGCGCGGCCCTGCGCTTAGTAACCCGATGCTTACCCTGGTTACCCGGGGACTTCGGCATCGTTGGTCGCTGGAGAGAGCTGTCTGTGTGACAGCTCCCCAGCGACCACACAACGACTTACCAACGATCACGGCCAGGTCGTATCGCTGGTCGTGATCGTTGGTAAATCGTTTAGTGTAACGGTACCCTTAGACATATGGATGGATAGCAAATCCAACTCTAGTGATCAGTTACAGGCAGCTGCAGCCAAGGCGAATAGAACCACGGATGCATTAAAGAGGCATAGATGCTCGTGACTAGACCATAGTTTTGCCTCTATACAAGTCACTAATCAGAGCACTCTTGGGATTTTGTGTTCAATTTTGGGCTCCAGTGTATAAGAAGGGCATAGCTGGACTACTGTTTGTGCAGAGAAGAGTGACCAAGATTATTAAGGAAATGAGTGAACTGCAATACTTGAAAATATGACGGTCATGTTACTCCACCAGGAAGCACCTGTAGGGAAAATATTACATACTTTAGAATTATGTCCTGCACCTAATTTTTCTTGCATGCAATTAGCCAACCTCCTCCCACCTGACCAAGAAAATGGGTGAGGGGTGTAAATGGGACTCAATTAAAATCTGTCATCCAGAAAAACTCAAGGACAGATCCCAAGAGAATAATTATAAAAAATTGCACTTGGCCCAATGTTACTCTTTAGGGCAGCTCACATCAGAGGTTATTTTCTCATGCCTATTGCATCCGAGATTTGGATCGCACGCATCCACACAAGTCTGTGGGTGCGTGTGAAACATCGCACTGCACTCGGATATTATCCAAGTGCAGTGAGATTCCCGTGAAAGCTGGCAATAGAGGAGATGGAGAAATGAATTTCTCCGTCTCCTCAGCAGCTGTGCTGCGATTCACTGATGCGAGAGGATCGGAGATCAGAGCACCAATACTCAGCTCACACTCGCGGCAGAGCTGGAGCACAGTGTCATTAACATCGGATGTGATACGCTAATTTGTCTGTCCAAACTTATCTACAAGTACTTGTTCATTCAACTAATCATAAGAGCTTTTTTTATTCATTCATTTTTATTTCATGCTGATTTGCCTTGTTCTTGTGTGCATGTCTTCTTGTTTTTTTCATCACTTTCTAACTTTGTAAGCACTTTACCTTTTGTGTATTAAATCTGAAATTTAATATATTTGTTCCTTTCTCTTCTAAGCATACCCACAAACTGGGAGAGCAAAAATATAGCTCGGTTGTGTTACCCTGCATATGCCAAAGTGAAAACAGTGTATCTGTTGGATGCTTGAGGAAGCTAGGTGCGCATGTGACGAGTGTGTATCCCAGGCCAGGCACATGTGACGAGTGTGTATCCCAGGCCAGGCACATGTGACGAGTGTGTATCCCAGGCCAGGCACATGTGACGAGTGTGTATCCCAGGCCAGGCACATGTGACTAGTGTGTATCCCAGGCCAGGCACATGTGATTAGTGTGTATCCCAGGCCAGGCACATGTGACGAGTGTGTATCCCAGGCCAGGCACATGTGACGAGTGTGTATCCCAGGCCAGGCATCTTGCTGACCTACTGTAACTAAAATGCAAGTGGTGGCAGTAAGAAGTGTGGTGTGGATGTGTAAACTGATTGGTGGTGCGATTAGCTGATTGTAAGCTTACTGCAATAGAAGAGTGGAAGAGTGACTGTGAAAAATGAAGTCCGCCTTTACAGTTGGTTCCGAGTCACATGTGCATCAAGAGGACAGTGCCACATAAAAGATTGTTACATTAAATGAGAACAATGGAACCAGGGGAAATATGTGTAATTGGTTTATTAACTGGCTCAATCATAGGAAAAAATGAAATGGAACAGACTCTGAATAAGTCACAGTTAACAGCAGGATATCTCAGGGGCCAGTACTGGGTCCTCTTCTTTTTAGCGTATTTGTTAATTATCTTGTAGAGGGCATACAAAGTAGAATTTCAGATAATATTAAACTCTGCAAGTTATTTAACACAGGCAAGGATAATTTAATATAGTAACATAGTAACATAGTTATTAAGGTTGAAGAAAGACTTTAAGTCCATCTAGTTCAACCCATAGCCTAACCTAACATGCCCTAACATGTTGATCCAGAGGAAGGCAAAAAAAAACCATGTGGCAAAGAGTAAGCTCCACATTGGGGAAAAAAATTCCTTCCCGACTCCACATACGGCAATCAGACTAGTTCACTGGATCAACGCCCTATCAAGGAATCTAATATATATAACCTGTAACATTATACTTTTCAAGAAAGGCATCCAGTCCCCTCTCAAATTTAAGTAATGAATCACTCATTACAACATCATACGGCAGAGAGTTCCATAGTCTCACTGCTCTTACAGTAAAGAATCCGCGTCTGTTATTATGCTTAAACCTTTTTTCCTCCAGACGTAGAGGATGCACCCTTGTCCCAGTCTCAGGTCTATGATTAAAAAGGTCATCAGAAAGGTCTTTGTACTGTCCCCTCATATATTTATACATTAAAATAAGATCACCCCTTAGCCTTCGTTTTTCCAAACTAAATAGCCCCAAGTGTAATAACCTATCTTGGTATTGCAGACCCCCCAGTCCTCTAATAACCTTGGTCGCTCTTCTCTGCACCCGCTCTAGTTCAGCTATGTCTTTCTTATACACCGGAGACCAGAACTGTACACAGTATTCTAAGTGTGGTCGAACTAGTGACTTGTATAGAGGTAAAATTATGTTCTCCTCATGAGCATCTATGCCTCTATTAATGCATCCCATTATTTTATTTGCCTTTGTAGCAGCTGCCTGACACTGGCCACTAAATGTGAGTTTGTCATCCACCCATACACCCAGGACTTTTTCATTGACGGTTTTTCCCAGAGTTTTAGAATTAATCACATAGTTATACATCTTATTACTTCTACTCAAGTGCATGACCTTACATTTATCCCCATTAAAGCTCATTTGCCATTTGTCAGCCCAAGCTTCTAGTTTACATAAATCATCCTGTAATATAAAATTGTCCTCCTCTGTACTGATTACCCTGCAGAGTTTAGTGTCATCTGCAAATATTGAAATTCTGCTCTGTATGCCCCCTACAAGGTCATTAATAAATATGTTGAAAAGAAGAGGGCCCAATACTGACCCCTGTGGTACCCCACTGCTAACCGTGTGCTCCATTAATAACCACCCTTTGTTTCCTATCCCTGAGCCAGCTCTTAACCCACTTACACATATTTTCCCCTATCCCCATTATTCTCATTTTATGTATCAACCTTTTGTGTGGCGCCGTATCAAAAGCTTTTGAAAAGTCCATATACACTACGTCCACTGCGTTCCCTTGGTCCAGTCCGAAACTTACCTCCTCATAGAAATTGATCAGATTTGTCTGACAGGAACGGTCCCTAGTAAACCCATGTTGGTACTGGGTCATGAGGTTATTCCTCTTCAGATACTCCAGTATAGCATCCCTTAGAATATCCTCCAGGATTTTACCCACTGTAGAGGTTAAGCTTACTGGCCTATAATTTCCGAGTTCAGCTTTTGTCCCCTTTTTGAATATTGGCACCACATTTGCTATACTCCAGTCCTGTGGTACACACCCTGTTACTATGGAGTCTTTAAAGATTTTTTAAGCTTGAAGCTTGGGATGAGAAATAACAGTTGGAGTGTAATGTAGATAAAATGTAAGGTCATGCATTTGCATAGAGGAAATAAAATGTACAATTATGTTCTAAAGGGTAAAAAAACTGGGTGAAACTGTCACTGACAAAGACTTGGGTGTATGGGTGGACAGCAAACTCAACTTTAGTGACCAGAGTCAGGCAGGTGCTGCAAATGCAAATAAAATCATGAAATGCATTAAAAGTGACATAGATAATAATGACAAGAACATATCTTTGCCCTTATACAAGTTACTGATGAGACCATACAGTGAATAAGAAGGAAATAGCTGAGCTAGAGCAGGCACAGAGAAGTGTGACCAAGGTTATTAAGGGAATGAGAAAACTATAATACCAAGACACGTTTACAAACAAAGGGTTATTCACTTTGGAATAATGAAGGCTTAGGCTGCTTTCACACTAGCGTCGGTACGGGGCTGTCACGCTGCGTCGGCCCGACGTACCGATGCATACTGTGAAAAAAATGCCCGACGTGGGCAGCGGAAGCAGTCTTAAGACGCTTCCGCTGCCCCATTGCAAGGACCGGGGAGGAGGGGGCGGAGTTTCGGCCACGCATGTGCGGTCGAAAATGGCGGTCTCGATGCACAAAAAAACATTACATGTAACTTTTTTTGTGGCGGCGGTGCGCCAAAACACGACGCAACTGTCGCATGACGGTTGCGACGTGTGGCAATACGTCGCAATGCATTGGTAATGTTAGTCTATGGGGGAAAAAACGCATCCTGCAGACAACTTTGCAGGATGCGTTTTTTCTCCTAAACGACGCATTGCGACGTGCAGCCAAAAACGCTAGTGTGAAAGTAGCCTTAGGGGCAATCTTTTTAAAATGCACAAATAGATAAGGGGACAGTACAGAAATCTTTCTTATGAAATTCTTACATCCTCTACATCTAGAGCACACATGTCAAACTCTGGCCTGCGGGACAAATCTGTCTCTTGGGGTGATTATATTAGGCCCGTGATGCCAACACCGCAACCCCCCTTCCCACCCCGGCATCACAACTGTATTGTAATCTTGGATGCTGACACAGTCTAAGGCAATGATGGAAGCCATCAGCTGTTGTTCCATCCTGCATCATTCTCCCTCTGCGTCAAGCACAGTGCGTTTGATGGCATCTCTATTTTGGCAAAATAGGATAGGTGAGCATTTGTTTTTTTAAAGTGGGGTCCATTATAATGTATGGAGGACTATGTGGGACCCATTATTCTGTATGGAGGACTAAGTGGAGCCCATTATACTGTATGGAGGACTATGTGGTGACATCAGACTTTATGCAGGACTATGTGGAGCCATTATACTGCATGGGGGACTATGTGGGGCCCATTATTCTGTATGGAGGACTATGTGGGACCATTAAACTGTATGGAGAACAATGTGGGGCCCATTACTTTGTATGAAAGACTATGTGGGACTTGCTATCCTGTATGGAGGACTATGTGTGGCCCATTATTCTGTATACAGCACAATGTGGGCCATTATACTGTATGGAAAACTATGTGGGGCCCATTATTCTGTATCAAGGACTATCTGGGGCCATTATACTGTATGGAAGACTATGTGTGCCCATTAAACTGTATAGAGAACTTTGCGGGACCATTATACTGTATAAAGGACTATTTGAGGCCATTATACTGTATGAAGGATTGCTTTGGGCCCATTTTTCTGTATGGAGGATTATGTGGGGCCATTATTCTGTATGGAGGACTATGTGGGCCCCATTATATTGTATGGAGCACTATGTAGGGCCATCATACTGTCTGGAGGACAATGTGGGGCCCATTATTCTGTATGCAGGACTATGTGGGGCCCAATATGCTGTACAACGGACTTTGTAGGGTCCATTATACTGTATGGACGACTATATGGGGCCAGTAAACTGTATGGAGGATTATGTGGGGCCCTTTATAAAGTAAGGAGGACTATAGGACTATATGGGGCACATTACTCTGTATTGAGAACTATGTGGGACCCATTATACTGTGTGGGGATCACAGATGGGGCATCATACTTTTTGGGGCCACCATACCTTGCTGGTGGGCATAGTCTGTTTTTGTAGGGTACTGTGGAGGAATTCACTATGGGGGTATCATACTGTGTTTGGGGGGCACTTGTGTTGGCATCATACTTTAGTATCTGTATTATTTATTAATTCAAGGCTTTTTATACTTTGTTATTACATATTTAAATTGGGCCATATGCTTTTTGCTGCTACAAAACATATTATATTATTCCGGAATGCCCCATTTGTGATTATGTGTTTATTTTATTCTAAGATCTATTAATTAAAATGTACCTTATTTGTGGGACAACCTATTTAAGTTTGTTTTGATATGAAAAGGTTCATCGTTATATTTGTTTATAAGGAAAAACTTCCTCAATTGTAGAATTTTTTATTAAATATCAAGGTTGGCCTACAACTTTGCCCAATTTTTTAATTTTGTCTCTCTGTATATATCAGTTTGACATCCCTAGTCTAAAAGAAAGAAGGTTTCATCATAGTCACAGAAAGCAATTAATTACTACAAGAGCAGTGAGATTTTAGAATTCTCTTTTATATGATGTTGTAATTGTCAATTCAATAAAAAGTACAAGGAGGACCTGGATGTTTTTCTTGAAAAATGTTATATTATAGGTTATGGGTTCCAGATTCTTTGATGGTATGCTGATTCAGAGAACTAATCTGATTGTGATATTTGGATTAGGGAAGAAATTTTCCCCTAATATGAGGCTATCAGCATTTGCCTCTTGGGGTTTTTTGCCTTTCCCTGGATCAACATGTTAGGATATAGGTTGAACTTGATGGATTTATGTCTGCCTTCAATTTTTGAAAAACTATAAAATTATGAGATTAATACAAATAAAATTACCTACATTAGGTTTCCTAATGTGTGCAATAAAAAAAACAATAAAAAATAATACTATGAATTACCTGTAAATGTCTAAAGGAGGCACTGTCTGACACAAATGAGACAGACACAATAAAATATACATGTGGGGGTAGTTCTGAAGGAATCCAGGACAGACATGCTTCACTTTCTGATAACTCATCTATACCATCCAAGATTACCATGAGGGGTCTGCTTTTAGTAGCCAATTCTAGAACAGTGGAGAACTCATTTATCAATCCTTTAAGATTCTTAAAAAAAAAAAGTTACATTTTAAACATATATCAGAAATCAACAATTAAATCAAGCACCACTATGTTTACCAAGTATACTGTATATGTACCTTGGGGAAAATAATTATTTGATACACTGCGGATTTTGCATGTTTTCACACCTGTAAAGAATGGAGAGGTCTGTAATTTTTAGCGTAGGTACACTTCAACTGTGAGGACAGAATCTGGAAATAAAAAAACAGAAAATCACATGATTTTTACATAATTAATTTGCATTTTATTGCATGAAATAAGTATTTAATCACCTACCAACCAGCAATAATTCTGATGCTCACAGGCTTATTAGTTCTTCTTTAAGAAGCCCTCCTACTCTACACTCATTACCTGTATTAATTGCACTTGTTTGAACTCGTTACCTGTATAAATGTCACCTGTTCACACACTCAATCAATCAATCACACTCCAACATCTCCACCATGGCATAGACCAAGGAGCTGTCTAAGGACACCAGGGACAAAATTGTAGACCTGCACAAGGCTGGGATGGGTCACAGGACAAAAGGCAAGCAGCTTGGTGAGAAGGCAACAACTGTTGGCACAATTATTAGAAAATGGAAGAAACACAAGATGACTGTCAATCTTCCTTGGTCTGGAGCTCCATTTAAGATCTCGCTTCGTGGGGTAAGGATGATTTTAAGAAAGGCTAGTAATCAGCCCAGAACTACATGGGAGGACCTGATCAATGACCTGAAGAGAGCTGAGACAACAGACTCAAACATTACCATTAGTAACACAATACGCTGTCATAGATTTAAATCCTGCACGGCATGCAAGGTCCCCCTGCTCACACCAGCACATGTCCAGGCCCATTTGAAGCTCGTGTGGTCAGATGAGACCAAAATAGAACTTTTTAGTATCCACTCCACTCGCCGTGTTTGGAGGAAGAAGAAGAATGAGTACAACCCGAAGAACACTGTCCCATCCGTGAAGCATCGTGGCAGAAACATCATACTTTGGGGGTGCTTTTCTGCAAAGGGGACAGGACGATTGCACCGTATTGAAGGGAGGATGGATGGAGTCATACATCACAAGATTTTGGCCAACAACTTCCTTCCCTCAGTAAGAGCATTGAAGATGGGTGGTAGCTGGGTCTTTCAGCATGACAATGACTCAAAACATACAACTAAGGAGTGGCTCCGTAAGAAGTATTTCAAGGGTCCTGGAGTGGCCTAGCCAGTCTCCAGACCTGAACCCAACAGAAAGTTTTTGGAGGAAGCTGAAATTCAGTGATTCCTAGCGACAGCCCTGAAACCTGAAAGATCTGGAGAAGATCTATATTGAGGAATGAGCCAAAATCCCTGCTGCAGTGTGTGCAAACTTGGTCAAAAAACTATAGGAAACGTCTGACCTCTGTAATTGCAAACAAAGATTTCTGTACCAAATATTAAGTTCTATTTTTCTATTGTATCAAATACTTATTTCATACAATAAAACACAAATTAATTATGTAAAAATCATACAATTTTTAAGATTCTTTCACAGTTGAAGTGTTCCTACAATAAAAATTACAGACCTCTCCATTCTTTGTAGGTGGGAAAACGTGCAAAATCAGCAGTGTATCAAATACTTATTTTTCCCAGTGTATATTCTGAGTCAGTTTTCATCTTTCTGTTAAGAGTACAGGCACTGGAGAATCAGTAATGAAGATGCAATACTTACATACTTATAGAAATGTGAGCGTATTGCTTAGATGTATATGGCAGCGTGCCGATGTTCATGTCACCATCAGACTCATTTTGAAAATGACAATGGACTATGCTTTTCAATATGAATATGCTTGAACTTTCTAAAATAGTTTAAAAATAATGGAATACGAATGCACAAATATATGGTAAATGGGCACTTAGTCTATGGACAATCCATTTCAAAGAGTGGATGGAATCTAGGGCCTCATACTGTTGTACTGTTTTACTACATTACTGTACATCTGAAAGCAAACACAGAAAGTTACGGTAAGTGTTTACACAGTTGAAGATCAATTCCATTTCATAAATCCTCCCCCATTGTTTAGATCTTCAGTTTTTTCTTTTTGGTATGCCTTCCTTAGGGCATAGATTGTAAGCTTGTGAGCAGGGCCCTCACTCCTCTTGGTATCCGTTGATTTATGTGATTATTGTTATGCTGCAATGTCTGTTATGGTCTGTACAAGGCCCCTCTAAAATGTAAAGTGCTGCGGAATATGTTGGCGCTACAGAAATAAAATTATTATTACTATTATTATGTCATAAGCACTACCACTGAGTAGTGAGAGAAGATCAATATTTCAGCACTATTGCTCACGTGTCAAGTTGTTAAAATAATTATCAATTTATTGGTAAAGAAGTGGTTTTTAAAACAGCATATTGTGGACCTGGGCCTGATTTTGCCCTGATGTGAACCAGTGGTGAACTGGAGGGACACTAGCACAATGGACAAAATGTGCACTATGATTTTATGGGGTCATTCTCATGCTCTTGTATCCTCTTTAGTATTGGAACTTTTACGGACAGTGTCTTTTTTGGCTTTTGACTCATTGTTTATGATTACATTGTCACAGCCCAGGCAGATTTTTGCATGGTTTCTCCTATGCCTTACATATATAGTTGATTTAGTACTGGTAATGCGTGGCTCTATATGATGATCATATACCTATATGACTAGTACCTCAGAGAACTGTGTTTTCAGGTTAAATATGGCGGCTATCTGGTAACACAGACTTTGTAGCAATAGGCGAGGGTTTCGGCTGTCCCCAGTAGTGCCAATAAAGCGAGTCACCAATCTCAGGTCCCTGTTTGTTATAAGGAGAATGAAAATATTTCAAAATTCTACACAAATGTAAAATCAGCAGATCATTACTCACTATAGATACTTTACAGAATGATGAATCGCTGCTTATACACCCTTTTACACTTATTCATATTATTAGGCTAAAACTGGATAATATTAATAAAAAAACATGTTTTTGTTGTTATTATAAATATTATTCTAGTTATTAATAATTATCATTATTACTGTAATAAACATTTCCTTAAATATTACAGCCGTGATGGAAATCATCTGCTTTGTTTTTTAGAAACACCAAGGCAAAAAGCTGATTATGCCCAGGGACAATGAGGTTGACTTTACATTTTATCAGCTACTGTGGAAATGGAGCATTATCTAAAAAGCTGTCCATGTAATACATGGCTGATACAAGTTGGTCAGAGATTGAGCAGCTTCTAGTTAGATGCTTTCATTCTGATTTATAGACTCTCCACATATGTCCTAATAGGCCACATGGGCTGTGAAATGTCTCATCAGGGTTTATCTACTTCCATTAGAAGTAATTTCATAGCGCTAGTCTATGGCAACCAGTCATATGCTTCTTCACCCTTTCTGTAACATAATCTGGAATTGGATTGTAGATCCTATATACCATAATATCTTGAAAAGCAGAGATTATAAAACCTATAATTCACATTTTAACATAGAATATAGATTACTGTATGAAAAAAACCTTACCAGGCATCCCAGTATGAAGCGGCTGCAGACACTTTTGCTAATAGAGCACTTTTCCCACTGCCAGGCTGCCCATGTAAGACTATCAGATGTTTATTAGAAGATTTCACACACTCTTGGAGCTGCATCAGTATGGACTCTCGGCCCATAAAGTTCTGCAGTCTACAATCGGGGAGAGAAAAACGTCAGATAATCATCATTGCATTTACAAATCCCACTGGCCAACAGTGAAAATGTTTCTGAAATGAAAATAGCTGGTTTGTAATAATTTTAGCATCCTAAAAACGAATATGTTACTTAAAAATCATTATTAGCTCTTGTTGCTGAGATACAGGTCATTTAAGATTATTATGCAGGAAAATAGGGAAATTTTGAATTTTCAACAAATGTGTATTGGTAAACCTGATTACAGACCTGTTGAACCAATGTCAGCCATTTTATAAATTGTGTCTGCATAGTTTGTACTAATTGAAGTCTCTTTCTCTTGTTGCAGTAATTTTGTGGAGAGAATTTACACTTTGAAAATGCCTCGTAAATGTGCAAATATTGTTAACAATTTTTGTTACGTGTGTGGTTATGTGACATTTGCCAACCAAAGAAGACCAATTACTCCACTTGTGAAGACTGCTTACCATCATTACTTTGCTTATACGTGGCACTTAAATACGTGGCACTTATACGTGGCACTTAAATACGTGGCACTTATATACGTGGCATTTTGAGACCTATAATTTTTCCACATTTTGGTCCACAGAGTCATGTGAGGTCTTGTTTTTTGCGGGACGAGTTGACGTTTTTATTGGTAACATTTTCGGACACGTGACCATTTTTTATCACTTTTTATTCCGTTTTTTGTGAGGCAGAATAACCAAAAACCAGCTATTCATGAATTTCTTTATACCGTTCTGCGTTTGGTAAAATTGATAAAGCAGTTTTATTCGTCGGGTCAGTACGATTACAGCGATACCTCATTTATATCATTTTTTAATGTTTTGGCGCTTTTATACGATAAAAACTATTTTATAGAAAAAATAATTATTTTGGCATCGCTTTATTCTGAGGACTATAACTTTTTTATTTTTTTGCTGATGATGCTGTATGGCGGCTTGTTTTTTGCGGGACAAGATGACGTTTTCAGCGGTACCATGGTTATTTATATCCATCTTTTTGATCGCGTGTTATTCCACTTTTTGTTCGGCGGTATGGTAATAAAGCGTTGTTTTTTGCCTCGTTTTTTTTTTTTTTTTCTTACGGTGTTTACTGAAGGGGTTAACTAGTGGGACAGTTTTATAGGTTGGGTCGTTACGGACGCGGCGATACTAAATATGTGTACTGTACTGTGCAATTTATACTCTTGTAATGAATTCTTCTCGCTACCTACAGCACATACTTCCATGGCGTGTATCTAAAAAACGAGAGCTAATTAAACAATTCTGTGGGTATATTTGAGTTTCTCGACCCAAAATTAGTAATATTTGCCTATTTTCATCAAAGAAACATAAAAAAAGTTGTTTTTTGTTGGCCTGTGGATCCTCAGTCCAATGTACCTGCTGTTCGCATATCTAACCTTCCCAGGGTGTAACCAACTATATGACACAAAATATGCTCAGATATATACAAAAATATTTAGAATTGAGAGTCCTCAGTGGTTGATACCTTTTAATGGCTAACTGAAAAGTTGGTAACAAATTGCAAACTTTCGAGACTACACAGGTCTCTTCATCAGGCATAGATGAAGAGGCCTGAGTAGTATCGAAAGCTTGCAATTTGTTACCAACTTTTCAGTTAGCCATTAAAAGGTATCAACCACTGAGGACTCTCAATTCTAAATATTTTTCTATCTACTGGCTAACACTGTACCAAGATATATATCTTTCCTGTATCAGATATATACAGTTATTGAATTTAAAGATGACTTTAAATTACTGCTACATTTTCTATCATTTTAAATGTTGATCAAATTGTGTGAGCCCACTCGCCACATCAAGGTAGTCTCCTACCGATATGACCGTACATGAAACAGACTTGCTTCTTTCTTCAGTTTAAGGCTATAAAATTAATCATGGCAGGTTGAATCCAATTTTATTCTACTATAATTCAAATTCAATATTCAAAACAACCTTTCACAGATGGATAGATAGGGTACATAACCAAGGCGACAGCCACAACTACCAACTGTAAAATACCAATAACAAAACAAGTCCGCATCTGAGCACAAGAGGAAGATGACTCTGTTTGTGGCAGAAACTCTGTGTAATGTGGTGAAACGCTACCTGAGTGGGTTGGGGAACACTCGCTTGGCACGGGATTTAAGCACTCAGGCACGATTTCTCCACTTAAACAGTCTAATCCGGTTTATTAAACATCATAAACCACATGACATACAGTCTATTTCATTACATCCACGAACTTGTCACGACCACCAGTCTGTTCATGCAGCAGATAAACTTCTCTGCCATATATTACAATCCCCTTGTCCAGGGTTACCTTCTAGGAGCTCCACTCCTCACGCTGACTCCATGTCAGTCCTGGCTACGCCAGCACAGAAGCCGTCCCAGGCTCTGTAGGTCCACGGTCTCTCAGGTGCTTCCAGGAAGACTCCACTCACAGGAGCTTCCAACACAGACCACCAGGACTCAAACTCTCACCAGGTGCTTGCAGGACTCCAGTCCATCCCAGGATAATCCAACACTCTGAGCATTCAGGTCCATAGTCTTTCTAAGTGCTTCCAGGACGTCTCCACTCCCAGGAGACTCCAACACAGACCATCCAGGACCTTGCACATGGACCACCCAGATCCATACACTCTGACCCATGTGACCAGACCTCAGTCACATTATATGGTTGTAACCACTCCCCTAGATGGGAGTGTGTGTGGTTAGCCAGTCCCGTCCAGCTCACCAGCTAACCCTATAAGCCCGCCCTTATAAGTCAACACAACAAACTCTTGTGGAACTGTAAGTCCCAGCATAACCATATCATTTCGGGCTTACCGCGCAGAGCACCTCTGCGACACATACCGGCCATTTACAATCCTGCCGGACTTTGTCTCATCACTAGTGTTGAGCATTCCGATACCGCAAGTATCGGGTATCGGCCGATACTTAGCGGTATCGGAATTCCGATACCGAGATCCGATACTTGCCGCGTATCGGATACCGGAATCGGAAGTTCCCAGGATTCAAACTGCACAAATTTGTACGAAATCAGCCAATGAGAATGATTCCAAGTGTGGGCACATCCTGTTCAGCATGGAGGGCCTGAAACTACTGGCAAGGCTGTGATTGGCTGCTGAAATGATGTCATGATGCAGTTTAAAAGTCGCTGGCGCCATTTTGCGCTCACTCTGCTGTGAATTCAGTTAGTGACAGGACGCTGTTTGCTGACTGAGGGCCAGTTTAGAGATAGCGATTTGCTTCTTTGTGCTTTTCAAAGGCTAATTTAGCAACCGCTGTGTTCACCTACTAATCACCTTGCTTTTGCCTTGTAGCGCTGTTTTCACAGCGATCTGCAAGGTCTGTGTGTGTGTGTGTGTGAGTGCAGCCCACTCTCTAGTCTGAGTGCAGCCATAGGCCATCCATAGCTGGTTGTATTCAGTTCAGGGAGGGTGGTTCATTGCCTCATACTGTTCTTTTTTTTTTTTTTTTTTTTCAAGTAGTGTAGTCTGCTGCTCATTTTTTCAAAAAATTCCTATTAGTGTCTTTCCACCCGTCTCCAGCTAACTTGTGGAAAAACACTACATAGGATAACGTAGAGGAGGGTTTTTGGGCCTTGCAGCGCCGTTTACGGCTGTCTGCACGGTCTCCGTGTGACTGCAGCTCGCCCTGTAGTCTGTGAGCAGCCATAGCCTGGTTGTATCCAGCTCAGGGTTCTTCACTGCGTCATACCGTAAAATCAATTTTCCTTTTGTTTTAAGTAGTGCAGGCTGCTGCACATTTTTTAAAAAAATTCCTATTAGTGTATTTTCACCCGTCTCCAGCTAACTTGTGGAAAAACACTACATAGGATAATGTAGAGGAGTGTTTTTGGGCCTTGCAGTGCCGTTTACGGCTGTCTGCACGGTCTCCGTGTGACTGCAGCTCTCTCTGTTGTCAGTTCAGCCCCCAAAAAATAAATAAATAATAAAGTTCACCAAACACACCAGTGACACCACTTTACATTTGTGTAGGCCACATTAGCTCATATTAAAGTCTAGTCCACACTTTAGAAAATTAGTGTTTCTTATACCTGTTAGGAGTTGTTCAGGAATAAGCACACAAAGCCGTTAGTACTTTTCTGCTTATCTTTATCAGTCAACCAAGATGAAGAAGGCAGTGAGTAAGGCACGTGGGCGTGGGCGCGGAGCAGGGAGAAGACGTGGGGATTCTGTGCCCGCTGCGGGCACCGGTGACTCATCAGCACCCACTTTCACCAGGGAACAGTCCTTCATGCGCAGCTTTGTCGCAGAGCGCCGTACACCGCTGCTGCGTGAAGAACAAATTGAAGCCGTTGTCGGATGGATGGCAGCTAATGCATCAACTTCAATTAGTGCCACATCCTCTCAGACACAGAGCACTGGAGAGCAGCCATCTGTCTCTTCACCACCTGCCAAATTGCCCAGGCAGACAGAGATCCCAGGACAGGAGCCGTCTCTACTTCTGTTCTCTGAATCTCTTGGCTTGGAAACAGGGGGCCAGCCAAGCAGCATTGGAGAAATGGAAGAAGAGGCAGGGTGCAGTGATGCCCAACCGCTTTTTCTCTCTTCCTCTGAAGAGGCGGGTGGGCCAGTGCCTCCGGTCACCACATCGCAGGATGCATCTGCTGATGACACTCAGGTGCCACTTTCTGGTGCGTGCTCTGCTGCTGAGACTACCCAGGAGGAGCAGTTGGGGGCAGAGGGTAGTGTAGATGATGAGGTCCTTGACCCATCTTGGCGTGAGGGACAGGAAGGTGGTGGGAGCAGCTCTGAGGAAGAGATTCCCCGTACGGCCCAAAGAGGGAGAGGGAGGGGGAAGACTGCGGATCCTGCAGCCTCCGCTTTGGCACCCGTTAGGAGCATGTCTCTTCCAAAAGCCAAAAAGGGCGCTCCCAAGACTTGCAGTGCCTGGTCCTTTTTTGACACAGTTGCAGATGACATTTGCTATGTCAAATGCAAGGTGTGTCATCACAAAGTAAAAAGAGGTCGAAATGTCAGCAACCTCAATACCTCCAACATGTGGAAACATGTGCGCACCAGGCACGTGGCGGAGTTAGAAAAACACACTGAAGAGCTAGGCCAACCAACAGCGGCAGCTACCACCTCCTCAGCTCGTGTTGCCTCTTCCTCCAGCTCACACGCAGCTGGTTCGGCTTCCTCCCAGGATCGCCGTGGAAGAACCTCTGGCCCTGTTGTCCAGAGACCCGCTGTAATTCCACCCGCAGCACCACTTTCCCAGTCATCCACACACTCCCAGCCCAGTGTACAGCCATCGGTAGTACAGGCATGGGAGAAAAGGCGGCCTTTCTCGTCAAACCACCCACGAGCACAGGCTCTGACTGCAGGCATTGCCAAACTTCTGTCACTGGAAATGCTGTCATTCAGGCTGGTGGAGACTGACAGCTTCCGTGACTTGATGTCATTGGCAGTCCCACAGTACAATGTGCCCAGCCGCTTTTACTTCAGCAGGCAAGCCGTCCCTGCCCTGCACAAGCATGTGGAGGGACACATAAAACACGCGCTACTGAATGCCGTCAGTAGCAAGGTCCACCTCACCACCGATGCGTGGACCAGTCAACATGGACAGGGGCGATACCTTTCCCTCACTGCCCATTGGGTTAATGTCGTTGAGCCGGGTACAGATCGTGCGAGTGGCGCAGGACGTGTCCTGCCCACTCCAAGGATTGCAGGAATCCATTCTGTACGCATTGACTCCTCCTCTTACACCAGTTCCTCAGAATCATCGCTACAGGAGCCGTCACAGTCCACCTCCACATGGACCCGTGATGAACGTTTACCTGTTACGACCGACATGAGCACAGCCGTGGCCAAACGTCAACAGGCCGTCTTGAAATTAATTTCTTTGGGGAATCGAAGCCACACAGCGCAGGAGCTCTGGAATGCCATCAAGCAGGAGAGCGATGTGTGGTTTGTGCCAGCGAATCTCCAGCCAGGCATGGTAGTGTGTGATAATGGCCGAAATCTGGTGGCAGCTCTGGGCCTCGGCAACCTCACTCACATCCCATGTCTGGCACATGTGCTCAATTTGGTCGTGCAGAGTTTTTTGAGGGACTATCCGGATCTTGATGCACTGCTGCACAAGGTCCGCCTAGAGTGTGCTCACTTGCGGCGTTCCAGCACGGCAAAAGCGCGCATTGCGGCTCTGCAGCGCCGACACCGCCTGCCGGAACATCGCATCATATGTGACCTACCTACCAGGTGGAATTCCACGTTACATATGTTGGAGCGGTTGTGTGAGCAGCAGCAAGCTGTAATGGAGTACCAGCTGCATCAGGCGCAAAGAAATCGCACTCAGCGCCGTTCAGACTTCACAACCACAGAGTGGGCCACTATGAATGACGTCTGCCAGGTTTTGCGTCCCTTCGATTATTCCACGCGGATGGTGAGTGCAGATGATGCACTAGTCAGCATGACTGTCCCCCTTATCTGCCTGCTTGAAAAATCACTGCAAGCGCTAAGGGATGATGTTGTGGAAGAGGTGGAGGATGAGGATTCACCATTTCCATCATCTTCTGGACAGTCAGCGCCACGTGGTTCCTCACAAACGCGTAGGCAGGGGACAGTTTGTGAGGAGGATGAGGAGGAGTCAATGGAGGAGGAA
This sequence comes from Ranitomeya variabilis, assembly GCF_051348905.1. Taxonomy (NCBI): domain Eukaryota; kingdom Metazoa; phylum Chordata; class Amphibia; order Anura; family Dendrobatidae; genus Ranitomeya; species Ranitomeya variabilis. The sequence continues at coordinate 1,023,522,562 of NC_135232.1, forward strand.
GACATCCGTCCAGAGGAGGGAGTTACACAATTGTCCAGTACTCAGTGTGTACAGCGAGGGTGGGGTGATGACGAGCGGGCAGAGATCACGCCTCCAGCAGGGGACAGCGTTTCTTGGGCAGTTGGCAGTCTGCAGCACATGGTGGATTACATGCTGCAGTGCCTGAGAAACGACCGCCGCATCGCCCACATTCTCAACATGTCTGATTATTGGGTGTTCACCCTCCTCGATCCTCGCTACCGGGACAACGTAGAAAGCCTCATCACACTGTTGAACCGGGAGCGAAAAATGCGGGAGTACCAAGACACACTGGTGAATTCCATCATCTTCTCCAGTCCAACTGAGAGAAGTGCTGCTAGTGCATTACAAAGCAGCTCAGTGCGTCCAGGCAGTGGTGGAGGCTCTGCACAAAGAGGGAGCAGAAGCAGTGCCTCTGCCCAAGGCAAGACCAGTATGGCCCAACTGTGGCACAGTTTTCTGTGCCCGCCACAAAAGTCTACACCATCACAGATGGCTCCAGTCAGCAGGAGGCAACGGTTCCGTCAGATGGTGACAGACTACATGTCTTGCCCTCTTGCTGTACTCCCAGGCGGCTCTTCACCTTTCAAGTTTTGGGTCTCAAAGCTGGATACATGGCCAGAGCTAAGCCAGTATGCATTGGAGGTGCTGGCTTGCCCTGCGGCTAGTGTATTATCGGAATGCGTCTTTAGTGCTGCAGGTGGTGTACTAACTGACCGTCGCATGCGACTATCCTCCGATAACGTTGACCGGCTTACTTTCCTGAAAATGAACAAGGCCTTGATCTCGCAGGAATTTGCCACTCCTCTTCCTGATTAAATAATTAGGTGACTGTCTACGTTATCCAGGTCTCCTGTTGTGTTCATCTTTCTACCACCTGAACTTAAATTCCTGGGCTCCAACACCGCCAGTTGAGGCTCAGAAGTGCCGTCTGCACAGTCAAAACATACGACCCAGTGTTATTGGGTTTCAGTAACGTCAGCTGATCCCCAGCTGTGTAGCCGGCAATGTGTCCTGCGACCGCCACGCTGACACAACAACTGAAATGTAAGGGAACCTGTCCCCCCCCCCCCCCAAGGCGTTTGTTACTGAAAGAGCCACCTTGTGCAGCAGTAATGCTGCACAAGGAAAAGGTAGCTATTTTTGTTTAGCTCCTTGCACACGCAGAACTTAACACTTATAAAATGTGTCCACTGATACCGTAAAACCGTCCCGGAGGTGGGACTTTCCTTCGTAATATGACGCAGCACAGCTGTCATTCCTACCCCCTTGGCGCCGTGCCCCGGCTCCTCAGCGTTGTTTGATTCCGTCACGGAGCCTGCGCTGTTATGTTATCCCTTGGCCAGGCACACTTAGCGCTGCCCATCTTCTGACATCATTTGGTGTCAGGCTGGCTGCGCCTGTGCGGCCGCGCTGGCCGAGAGCCCGCCTCGCATTGTCTTCTGATTTAATCCCACTGGGGGCCTGAGATCCATGGACATGGGCAGTGCATATCTGAACCTCCGCCTCTCACTCATCTCCCTACGCCTTCTTCAGACTGTGCGCCGTCAGCTGATCCCTAATAGCATGCCACGGCCGTGACGCCGCACAGTCTGAAGAAGCCGTAGGGAGGGGAGTGAGAGGCGAGGATATGCACTGCGCATGGCCACGGATCCCAGGCCCGCGGTGGGATTACATTAGACAACACTGAGAGGCGGGATCTCTGCCAGCGCGGACGCACAGGCGCAGCCAGCCTGACACCAAATGATGTCAGAAGATGGGCAGCGCTAAGTGTGCCTGGCCAAGGGATAACATAACAGCGCAGGCTCCGGGACAGATTCAAACAACGCTGAGGAGCCGGGGCACGGCGCCAAGGGGGTAGGAATGACAGCTGTGCTGCGTCATATTATGAAGGAAAGTCCCACCTCCGGGACGGTCTCACGGTTTCAGGGGACACATTTTATAAGTGTTTAGTTCTGTGTTTGCAAGGAGCATAATGAAAAGAGCCACCTTTTCCTTTTGCATCTTTTGTGCTGCACAAGCTGGCTCTTTCAGCTACAAACGCCTTGGGGGGGGGTTAAAGGTTCCCTTTCTCCAATCAGGCTTCGGCCTACATTGTGTTCCTCTGCTTCTCCTGCTGTCCCTGGGCTCCAACACCGCTAGTTGTTGCCTGGTAGTGCTGTACGCACACTCAACAGTCACTCCTCTGTTATTGGGGTTCAGTAACGTCAGCTGTTCCCCAGCTGTGTGTGTGGCAATCCCTCCTATCTCCTCCACCTCCTCCTCCTCCTGTCCCTGGGCTCCAACACCGCTAGTTGCCATCCAGAAGTGCTGTCCGCACAGTCCCAACAGTCCCTCCTCTGTTATTGGGGTTCAGTAACGTCAGCTGTTCCCCAGCTGTGTGTGTGGCAATCCCTCCTATCTCCTCCACCTCCTCCTGTCCCTGGGCTCCAACACCGCTAGTTGCCGTCCAGAAGTGCTGTCCACACAGTCCCAACAGTCCCTCCTCTGTTATTGGGGTTCAGTAAAGCCTGCTGCTCCCCTGCTGTGTGTGTGGCAATCCCCCCTATCTCCTCCACCTCCTCCTCCTCCTCCTCCTGTCCCTGGGCTCCAACACCGCTAGTTGCTGTCCAGAAGTGCTGTCCGCACAGTCCCAACAGTCGCTCCTCTGTTATTGGGGTTCAGTAAAGCCTGCAGCTCCCCTGCTGTGTGTGTGGCAATCCCTCCTATCTCCTCCACCTCCTCCTCCTCCTGTCCCTGGGCTCCAACACCGCTAGTTGCCGTCCAGAAGTGCTGTCCGCACAGTCCCGACAGTCCCTCCTCTGTTATTGGGGTTCAGTAAAGCTTGCTGCTCCCCTGCTGTGTGTGTGGCAATCCCTCCTATCTCCTCCACCTCCTCCTCCTCCTGTCCCTGGGCTCCAACACCACTAGTTGCCGTCCAGAAGTGCTGTCCGCACAGTCCCAACAGTCGCTCCTCTGTTATTGGGGTTCAGTAAAGCCTGCTGCTCCCCTGCTGTGTGTGTGGCAATCCCTCCTATCTCCTCCACCTCCTCCTCCTCCTGTCCCTGGGCTCCAACACCGCTAGTTGCCGTCCAGAAGTGCTGTCCGCACAGTCCCAACAGTCGCTCCTCTGTTATTGGGGTTCAGTAAAGCCTGCTGCTCCCCTGCTGTGTGTGTGGCAATCCCTCCTATCTCCTCCACCTCCTCCTCCTCCTGTCCCTGGGCTCCAACACCGCTAGTTGCTGTCCAGAAGTGCTGTCTGCACAGTCCCAACAGTCCCTCCTCTGTTATTGGGGTTCAGTAACGTCAGCTGTTCCCCAGCTGTGTGTGTGGCAATCCCTCCTATCTCCTCCACCTCCTCCTCCTCCTCCTGTCCCTGGGCTCCAACACCGCTAGTTGCCGTCCAGAAGTGCTGTCCGCACAGTCCCAACAGTCCCTCCTCTGTTATTGGGGTTCAGTAAAGCTTGCTGCTCCCCTGCTGTGTGTGGCAATCCCTCCTATCTCCTCCACCTCCTCCTCCTCCTGTCCCTGGGCTCCAACACCGCTAGTTGCCGTCCAGAAGTGCTGTCCGCACAGTCCCTACTGTCGCTCCTCTGTTATTGGGGTTCAGTAAAGCCTGCTGCTCCCCTGCTGTGTGTGTGGCAATCCCTCCTATCTCCTCCACCTCCTCCTCCTCCTGTCCCTGGGCTCCAACACCGCTAGTTGCTGTCCAGAAGTGCTGTCCGCACAGTCCCAACAGTCCCTCCTCTGTTATTGTTGTTCAGTAACGTCAGCTGTTCCCCAGCTGTGTGTGTGGCAATCCCTCCTATCTCCTCCACCTCCTCCTCCTCCTCCTGTCCCTGGGCTCCAACACCGCTAGTTGCCGTCCAGAAGTGCTGTCCGCACAGTCCCAACAGTCCCTCCTCTGTTATTGGGGTTCAGTAAAGCCTGCTGCTCCCCTGCTGTGTATACGGCAACGTGTCCTGCGACCGCCACGCAGGCACAACAAGTTAAATTTAAGGGAACCTGTCCCCCCCCCCCAGGCGTTTGTTACTGAAGGAGACACCTTGTGCAGCAGTAATGATGCAAAGGGAAAAAGTGCCTCTTTTTGTGGTGCTCCTTGCACATGCTGAACCTAACACTTTTGAAATGTGTCCCCTCACACGGTTAAACCGTCCGGTCGGTGGAACTTTCCTTTGTCATGTGACGCAGCACAGCCGTCATTCTTACCCCCTTGGCGCCGTGCGCTTCCTCCTCAGCGTTGTTTGAATCTGTCCCGGAGTCTGCGCTGTTATGTTATCCCTTGGCCAGGCACACTTAGCGCTGCCCGTCTTCTGACATCATTTGGTGTCAGGATGGCTGCGCCTGTGCGGCCGCGCTGGACGAGATCCCGCCTCGTAGTGTCTTCTGATTTAATCCCACTGCGGACCTGTGATCCATGGACATTAGCAGTGCATATCTTAACCTCCGCCTCTCACTCATCTCCCTACGCCTTCTTCAGACTGTGCGCTGTCAGCTGATCCCTAATAGCATGCCACGGCCGTGACGCCGCACAGTCTGAAGAAGCCGTAGGGAGGGGAGTGAGAGGCGAGGATATGCACTGCTCATGCCCATGGATCACAGGTCCGCAGAGTGATTACATTAGATGACACAGCGAGGCGGGATCTCGTCCAGCGCGGCCGCACAGGCGCAGCCATCCTGACACCAAATGATGTCAGAAGACGGGCAGCGCTAAGTGTGCCTGGCCAAGGGATAACATAACAGCGCAGACTCCGGGACAGATTCAAACAACGCTGAGGAGGAGGCGCACGGCGCCAAGGGGGTAAGAATGACGGCTGTGCTGCGTCACATGACAAAGGAAAGTTCCACCGACCGGACGGTTTAACCGTGTGAGGGGACACATTTCAAAAGTGTTAGGTTCAGCATGTGCAAGGACCATAATTAAAAGAGCTAAGTTTACCTTTTCCAGCATTAGTGCTGTACAAGATGGCTCTTTCAGCTACAAACGCCTGGGGGGGGGGGGGTTAAAGGTTTCCTTTCAACTTGCTCCAGTGCAGGCTGCGGCCTACACTCTGCTCCACCTGCAGAGCCTGGGCTCCAACACCACTAGTTGTGGGAGAAGTAAAAAAGAAGGTGAAGGGCGTGGAAGTAGTGAAACATCAATATCTGACAAAATTAAAAAAAAATTAACATAGTCAAAATCTTTCTAACGCCGAACGTCATAAAAAAACAAAACAAAATCCTGCTATTCTATTAGATTGGGCTAAACCTCTGTGCCTTTAATGTCTCCGCCACGTCCCCCAATACATCCTACATTATTCTTAGTTGTTTTCCTTCATGTAGAATGAACCTACAAGTTAAGAAAGGGTTTATTTTAATTCCGATATTTTCGTCCCATTGACTTGCATTGGGATCGGGTATCGGTATCGGATTAGATCCGATACTTTGACGGTATTGGCCGATACTTTCCGATACCGATACTTTCCGATATCGGAAGGTATCGCTCAACACTACTCATCACCATAATTATGCCCCAAGCACATCCTGAAGCACACACACAGCTGTCATGATCTCAATGGCAAGAGATCATAGCATCAGCATATATAGGAACTAGCTCTTGGAAGATGGAAACTGAGCTGACCATGAACTAAACCTAACGCACAACTAGCAGTGGCCGGGTAGCATGCCTACGTTGATTCTAGATGCCCAGCACCAGCCGGAGGACTAAATAAAGCTAGCAGAGGAAAATATTAGTCCTAACTCACCTCTAGAGAAATACCCCGAAAGGAGACAGAGGCCCCCCACATGTATTGGCGGTGAATCAAGATGAAATAACAAACGTAGTATGAAAATAGGTTTAGCAAATTTGAGGTCCACTTACTACATAGCAGAAGACAGAAAGGACACTTTCATGGTCAGCTGAAAACCCTATCAAAACACCATCCAGAAATTACTTTAAAACTCTGGCATTAACTCATAACACCAGAGTGGCAATTCCTGTTCACAAGAGCTTTCCAGACACAGTAACGAAACTACAGCTGTGAACTGGAACAAAAATGCAAAAACAAACATGGACAAGAGTCCAACTTATCTAGTAGTTGTCTAGGAGCAGGAACAAGCACAGAGAGGCTTCTGATAACATTGTTGACCGGCAAGCAACTAACAGAGCAGCAAGGCTATATAGCGACTCCCACATCTTGATGGGAACAGGTGAACAGAGAAGATGAAGACACCAGTTCAATTCCACCAGTAGCCACCGGGGGAGCCCAGAATCCAAATTCACAACAGTACCCCCCCCTCAAGGAGGGGGCACCGAACCCTCACCAGAACCACCAGGGCGATCAGGATGGGCCCTATGAAAGGTACGAACCAGATCAGAGGCATGAACATCAGATGCATTCACCCAAGAATTATCCTCCTGGCCGTATCCCTTCCACTTGACCAGATACTGGAGTCTCCGTCTGGAAACACGAGAGTCTAAGATTTTCTCCACAACGTACTCCAACTCACCCTCAACCAACACCGGAGCAGGAGGCTCAACGGAAGGCACAACCGGTACCTCATACCTGCGCAATAATGACCGATGAAAAACGTTATGAATAGAAAAGGATGCAGGGAGGTCCAAACGGAAGGAAACAGGGTTAAGAATCTCCAATATCTTATATGGGCCGATGAACCGAGGCTTAAACTTAGGAGAAGAGACCCTCATAGGGACAAAACGAGAAGACAACCACACCAAATCCCCAACACAAAGCCGAGGACCAACACGACGGTGGCGGTTGGCAAAAAGCTGAGTCTTCTCCTGGGACAACCTCAAATTGTCCACCACCTGCCCCCAGATCTGATGCAATCTCTCCACCACAGCATCCACTCCAGGACAATCCGAAGATTCCACCTGACCAGAGGAAAATCGAGGATGAAACCCCGAATTACAGAAAAACGGGGACACCAAAGTGGCAGAGCTGGCCCGATTATTGAGAGCAAACTCCGCCAATGGCAAAAAAGCAACCCAATCATCCTGGTCAGCAGACACAAAACACCTCAGATATGTCTCCAGGGTCTGATTAATCCGCTCGGTCTGGCCATTCGTCTGAGGATGGAAAGCGGACGAAAAAGATAAATCTATGCCCATCCTAGCACAGAATGCCCGCCAAAATCTAGACACGAATTGGGTCCCTCTGTCAGAAACGATATTCTCAGGAATACCATGCAAACGAACAACATTTTGAAAAAACAGAGGAACCAACTCGGAAGAAGAAGGCAACTTGGGCAGAGGAACCAAATGGACCATCTTAGAGAAACGGTCACACACCACCCAGATGACAGACATCTTCTGAGAAACAGGCAGATCTGAAATAAAATCCATCGAGATGTGCGTCCAAGGCCTCTTAGGAATAGGCAAGGGCAACAACAATCCACTAGCCCGAGAACAACAAGGCTTGGCCCGAGCACAAACGTCACAAGACTGCACAAAGCCTCGCACATCTCGTGACAGGGAAGGCCACCAGAAGGACCTTGCCACCAAATCCCTGGTACCAAAAATGCCAGGATGACCTGCCAACGCAGAAGAATGAACCTCAGAGATGACTCTACTGGTCCAATCATCAGGAACAAACAGTTTATCAGGTGGGCAACGATCAGGTCTATCCGCCTGAAACTCCTGCAAGGCCCGCCGCAGGTCTGGAGAAACGGCTGACAATACCACTCCATCCTCAAGGATACCTGTGGGCTCAGAGTTACCAGGCGAGTCAGGCTCAAAACTCCTAGAAAGGGCATCCGCCTTAACATTCTTAGAACCCGGCAGGTATGACACCACAAAATTAAACCGAGAGAAAAATAATGACCAGCGCGCCTGTCTAGGATTCAGGCGCCTGGCGGTCTCAAGATAAATCAAATTTTTGTGGTCAGTCAATACCACCACCTGATGTCTGGCCCCCTCAAGCCAATGGCGCCACTCCTCAAAAGCCCACTTCATGGCCAAAAGCTCCCGATTCCCAACATCATAATTCCGCTCAGCGGGCGAAAATTTACGGGAAAAGAAGGCACAAGGCCTAATCACGGAGCAGTCAGAACTTTTCTGCGACAACACTGCCCCAGCTCCGATCTCAGAAGCGTCGACCTCAACCTGAAAAGGTAGAGCAACATCAGGCTGACGCAACACAGGAGCAGAGGAAAAACGGCGCTTAAGCTCCCGAAAGGCCTCCACAGCATCAGGGGACCAATCAGCAACATCAGCACCCTTCTTAGTCAAATCGGTCAATGGCTTAGCAATATCCGAAAAACCAGCAATAAATCGACGATAAAAGTTAGCAAAGCCCAAAAATTTCTGAAGACTCTTAAGAGAAGAGGGCTGCGTCCAATCACAAATAGCTTGAACCTTGACAGGATCCATTTCAATGGAAGAGGGGGAAAAAATATATCCCAAAAAGGAAATCCTCTGTAGCCCAAAAACACACTTAGAACCCTTCACACACAAAGAATTAGACCGCAAAACCTGAAAAACCCTCCTGACTTGCTGGACATGAGAGTCCCAGTCATCAGAAAAAATCAGAATATCATCCAGATACACAATCATAAATTTATCCAAATAATCGCGAAAAATATCATGCATAAAGGACTGGAAAACTGACGGAGCATTTGAAAGACCAAAAGGCATCACTAAATACTCAAAGTGGCCCTCGGGCGTATTAAATGCGGTTTTCCACTCATCCCCCTGCCTGATTCGCACCAAATTATACGCCCCACGAAGGTCAATCTTAGAGAACCACTTGGCCCCCTTTATGCGAGCAAACAAATCAGTCAGCAACGGCAATGGGTATTGATATTTAACAGTGATTTTATTCAAAAGCCGATAATCAATACATGGTCTCAAAGAGCCGTCTTTTTTTGACACAAAGAAAAAACCGGCTCCTAAGGGAGATGACGATGGACGAATATGTCCCTTTTCCAAGGACTCCTTTATATATTCACGCATAGCAGCATGTTCAGGCACAGACAGATTAAATAAACGACCCTTTGGGTATTTACTACCCGGGATTAAATCTATGGCACAATCGCACTCTCGGTGCGGAGGTAACGAACCAAGCTTGGATTCTTCAAAGACGTCACGATAGTCAGACAGGAACTCAGGAATTTCAGAGGGAATAGATGATGAAATGGAAACCACAGGTACATCCCCATGAGCCCCCTTACATCCCCAGCTCAACACAGACATAGCTTTCCAGTCGAGGACTGGGTTGTGAGATTGCAGCCAAGGCAATCCTAGCACCAAATCATCATGTAGATTATACAGCACCAGAAAGCGAACAATCTCCTGGTGATCCGGATTAATACGCATAGTTACTTGTGTCCAGTATTGTGGTTTATTATTAGCCAATGGGGTGGAGTCAATCCCCTTCAGAGGAATAGGAGTCTCCAAAGGCTCTAAATCATACCCACAGCGTTTGGCAAAGGACCAATCCATAAGACTCAAAGCGGCGCCAGAGTCGACATAGGCGTCCGTGGTAATAGATGACAAAGAGCAAATCAGGGTCACAGATAGAATAAACTTAGACGGTAAGGTGCAAATGGAAACAGATTTACCAAGCTTTTTAGTGCGCTTAGAGCATGCTGATATAACATGAGTAGAATCACCACAATAGAAACACAACCCATTTTTCCGTCTAAAATTCTGCCGCTCGCTTCGGGACAGAATTCTATCACACTGCATACTCTCTGGCGATTTCTCAGTGGACACCGCCAGATGGTGCACTGGTTTGCGCTCCCGCAAACGCCTATCGATCTGAATAGCCATTGTCATGGACTCATTCAGACCCGCAGGCACAGGGAACCCCACCATAACATCCTTAATGGCATCAGAGAGACCCTCTCTGAAAGTCGCCGCCAGGGCGCACTCATTCCACTGAGTAAGCACAGACCATTTACGGAATCTTTGGCAGTAAATTTCCGCTTCATCTTGCCCCTGAGATAGGGACATCAAAGTTTTTTCTGCCTGAAGCTCCAAATGAGGTTCGTCATAAAGCAACCCCAAGGCCAGAAAAAACGCATCCACATTGAGCAACGCAGGATCCCCTGGTGTCAATGAAAAAGCCCAGTCTTGAGGGTCGCCCCGGAGCAAGGAAATCACAATCCTGACCTGCTGTGCAGGATCTCCGGCAGAGCGAGATTTCAGGGACAAAAATAATTTGCAATTATTTCGAAAATTCTGAAACCCAGATCTATTCCCCGAGAAAAATTCCGGCAAAGGAATTCTCGGCTCAGATACAGGTGCATGACAAACAAAATCTTGCAAATTTTGTACCTTCGTGGCGAGATTATTCAAACCTGCAGTTACACTCTGAAGATCCATTGCAAACAGGTGAACACAGAGCCATTCAAAGAGAGAGAAAAAAAAAAAAAAAAAAAAAAAAAATTTCAGCAGACTACTTATTTCTCTCCTTTCTCAGCCAAGGATTTTAACCCTTTAGTGGGCCGGTCAAACTGTCATGATCTCAATGGCAAGAGATCATAGCATCAGCATATATAGGAACTAGCTCTTGGAAGATGGAAACTGAGCTGACCATGAACTAAACCTAACGCACAACTAGCAGTGGCCGGGTAGCATGCCTACGTTGATTCTAGATGCCCAGCACCAGCCGGAGGACTAAATAAAGCTAGCAGAGGAAAATATTAGTCCTAACTCACCTCTAGAGAAATACCCCGAAAGGAGACAGAGGCCCCCCACATGTATTGGCGGTGAATCAAGATGAAATAACAAACGTAGTATGAAAATAGGTTTAGCAAATTTGAGGTCCACTTACTACATAGCAGAAGACAGAAAGGACACTTTCATGGTCAGCTGAAAACCCTATCAAAACACCATCCAGAAATTACTTTAAAACTCTGGCATTAACTCATAACACCAGAGTGGCAATTCCTGTTCACAAGAGCTTTCCAGACACAGTAACGAAACTACAGCTGTGAACTGGAACAAAAATGCAAAAACAAACATGGACAAGAGTCCAACTTATCTAGTAGTTGTCTAGGAGCAGGAACAAGCACAGAGAGGCTTCTGATAACATTGTTGACCGGCAAGCAACTAACAGAGCAGCAAGGCTATATAGCGACTCCCACATCTTGATGGGAACAGGTGAACAGAGAAGATGAAGACACCAGTTCAATTCCACCAGTAGCCACCGGGGGAGCCCAGAATCCAAATTCACAACACACAGCGCCCCCTGGGTGTAACATGGGTTACCGCACCACAGTTCATAGAGCCTACCTGTTCCATGCACCATCTATATCATCTCACCTGTGTTATGTGACAAGATGTTTTACGTATCAATTACAATTTTGATATATTTTGAGATTCTTTCTGGCACAAAACTCTACAACTTACAGTCGATGGCAGTGGGCAGCATGTTCTAAAATCTCCTCATTTCTCCGATTTCTGAAAAATTTTCTTCTGTTCCAAGTCTTTTCTGGTTCACAGGCCACAAAGCAAGTCCTACAATGAAACATTGCATAAGTTCCTTATTTTGTCTTTGTGTTAATACACTGGTTACAGTTGTAATAAGCTGAGATTAGTAAAGACAAGTTACTGCACCCCAAAGTACCTGATGTGTAATGCAACCAGGTTTGGAAGATGAGTCCAGGTTTATTATTTTTATTTCTCCACCATGAGCTCTTGGGGGTAGGGACACAGTGCCTGGTATATCCCCATCAGTGGTGATTTAATTATTAAGACCTATTCATACTAATATACAGTTGAGCTCAAAAGTTTACATACCCCAGCAGAATTTTTGCTTTCTTGACCTTTTTTCAGAGAATATGAATGATAACACCAAAACTTTTTCTCCGCTCATGGTTAGTGGTTGGGTGAAGCCATTTATTGTCAAACTACGGTGTTTTCTCTTTTTAAATCATAATGACAACCCAAAACATCCAAATGGCTCTGATCAAAAGTCCACATACCCCATTTCTTAATACCATGTATTGCCCCCTCTAACATCAATGACAGCTTGAAATCTTTTGCGGTAGTTGTGGATGAGGTTCTTTATTTTCTTAGATGCTAAAGCTGCCCACTCTTCTTGGCAAAAAGCCTCCAGTTCCTGTAAATTCCTGAGCTGTCTAGCATGAACTGCGCACTTGAGATCTCTTCAGAGTGGCTCAATGATATTGAGGTCAGGAGACTGAAATGGCCACTCCAGAACCTTCACTTTGTTCTGCTGTAGCCAATGACAGGTCGACTTGGCCTTGTGTTTTGGATCGTTGTCATGTTGTAACGTCCAAGAATGTCCCATGTGCAGCTTCCGGGCTGATGATTGCAAATTTGCCTCCAGTATTTGCTGATAACATGCTGCATTCATCTTTCCTTCAACTTTGAACAAGTTTCCTGTGCCTTTGTAGCTCATACATCCCCAAAACATGAGAGATCCACCTTGGTGCTCTACAGTAGGAATGGTGTTCCTTTCATCATAGGCCTTGTTGACCTCTCTCTGTAACGTTTATGGTTGTGGCCAAAAAGTTAAATTTTGGTTTCATCAATCCAAATACCTTGTTCCAGAAGTTTTGAGGCTTGTCTCTGATCTATTTTGTGTATTGTAGGCGAGATACTTTGTGGTATTTGCTCAGTAATGGCTTTCTTCTGGCGACTCGACCATGCAGCCCATTTTTCTTCAAGTGCTTTCTTATTGTGCATCTTGAAACAGCCACACCACTAGTTTTCAGAGAGTCCTGTATTTCAGCTGATGTTATTTGTGAGTTTTTGTTTGCATCCCGGACAATTTTCCTGCCAGTTGTGGACAAAATTTTTGTTGATCTAACTGACCGTGGTTTTGTTTTTCACAAAGCCCCTGATTTTCCATTTGTTAATCACAGTTTGAATGCTGCTGACTGGCATTATCAATTCCTTGGATATCTTTTTGTATCCCTTTCCTGTTTTATACAGTTCAACTACATTTTCCCGCAGATCCGTTGACAATTCTTTTGCTTTCCCCATGACTCACAATCCAGAAACGTCAGTGGCTGGATGAAAGATGCAAGAGTCTGTCTGGATCCCAGAAACTCACTCAGCTTCTATGCACATACACTGATTACAAGCAAACAGGTCACAGGTGATGATGTTACCTTTAGTAGCCATTCAAACTCATTTGTGTCAACTTCTGTGCATGTTATCAGGCCAAAATCACCAGGGTATGATTTAAAAAGAGAAAACACAGTAGTTTTACAATAAATGGCTTCACCCAACTACTAATCATGAGTGGAGAAAAAGTTTTGGTGTTTTCATTCATATTCTCCAAAAAAAGGCCAAGAAAGCAAAAATTCTGCCGGGATATGTAAACTTTTGAGCACAACTGTAATAGCTTTTATGTACATAGATGGCATTGGGCACAATTGTTCTCTTCAGGACAGATAAGTTTGCTTTACAATAGGAGGAGTACATTCTTTACACTTTGCACTGGCATTATTATTGTTAAAAGGGTATTCCCATCTCCAATATCCTATCTCAATATGTAGTAGGTGTAATAATAATAATAATATCAGCAAATACCTCCAATTAGAAATATAGTATAGTTTTTCTGATTCGCTATGTCTTTTTCCTCATGTGCAGGCATTGCAGGGCCTTAGATATCCATGGTTATGACCACTGATATACTGACAGTTAGCTGGTTGGTAATGGTCATAACCATGGGTATCTAAGGTCCTGCAGTGCCTACACGTGAAGAAAGATATAGTTTATCAGAAAAACTATACTACATTTGTAATTGGAGGTATTTGCTGATATTATTATTATTATACTTACTACATATTGGAATAGGATCTTGGAGATGATAATACCCTTTTAACTTTCCTTCCTATATGTTAATATGCTATGCTATTTGGTCCTGATTAGATCTTTTCTAATCCTGGTTTGTACTGTGTCCCTATCTGTGAGCGACTTACTGTTTTATTTTAAATTTTTAGAAATAGTTCTTTAATAAAGCTGAATCTATTTCACACTACTTCATAGATCTCTTCTTTCTTTGAGATTTTGCTGACATCTCAAGGTGTCGTTGTGCTACATAAATACATTAACATTAAGTGTCACCTGCTTAACCCAGCAGGAAGTACGGCGGCGTCTAAAAATCACTAACATTGACAAATCTCCGGGCCCGGATGGGATCCACCCCCGAGTACTGCAGGAATTAAGTACAGTCATTAATAGACCATTATTTTTAATCTTTAACCCCTTCCCGACATGTGACGGTATAGTACGTCACATGTCGGGACCCCCGCTTTGATGTGCGCTCCGGCGGTGAGCGCACATCAAAGTCGCGACATGTCAGCTGTTTTTTACAGCTGACATGTGCGCGCAATAGCGGCGGGTGAAATCGCGATCACCCGCCGCTATTAACTAGTTAAATGCCGCTGTCAAACGCAGACAGCGGCATTTAACTACCGCATCCGGCCGTGCGGCCGGATATGAGCGCATCGCCGACCCCTGTCACATGATCGGGGGTCGGCGATGCTCCTCCATTGTAACCATAGAGGTCCTTGAGACCTCTATGGTTACTGATTGCCGGTGGCTGTGAGCGCCCCCCTGTGGTCGGCGCTCACAGCACACCTGCATTTTAGCTACATAACAGCGATCTGATGATCGCTGTTATGTAGCAGAGCCGATCGGGCTGTGCCTGCTTCTAGCCTCCCATGGAGGCTATAGAAGCATGGCAAAAGTAAAAAAAAAAAGTTTTTAAAAATGTGAAAAAAATAAAAAAAACATAAAAGTTTAAATCACCCCCCTTTCGCCCCAATCAAAATAAATCAATAAAAAAAAAAAAAAACCTACACATATTTGGTATCGCCGCGTTCAGAATCGCCCGATCTATCAATTAAAAAAAAAGCATTAACCTGATCGCTAAATGGCGTAATGAGAAAAAAATTCGAAACGCCAGATTTACGTTTTTTGGGTCGCCACGACATTGCATTAAAATGCAATAACGGGCGATCAAAAGAACGTATCTACACCAAAATGCTATCATTAAAAACGCCAGCTCGGCACGCAAAAAATAAGCCCTCACCTGACCCCAGATCACAAAAAATGGAGACGCTACGAGTATCGGAAAATGGCGCAATTTTGTTTTGTTTTGTTTTTTGCAAAGTTTGGAATTTTTTTTCACCACTTAGGTGAAAAATAACCTAGTCATGTTAGGTGTCTATGAACTCGTAGTGACCTGGAGAATCATAATGGCAGGTCAGTTTTAGCATTTAGTGAACCTAGCAAAATAGGCAAGCAAAAAACAAGTGTGGGATTGCACTTTTTTTGCAATTTCACTGCACTTGGAATTTTTTTCCCGTTTTCTAGTACACGACATGCTAAAACCAATGATGTCGTTCAAAAGTACAACTCGTCCCGCAAAAAATAAGCCCTCACATGGCCAAATTGACGGAAAAATAAAAAAGTTATGGCTCTGGGAAGGAGGGGAGCGAAAAACGAAAACGGAAAAACGGAAAAAGCTCCGGGGGTGAAGGGGTTAAAGACTCCATAGTAACAGGGTCTGTACCACAGGACTGGCGTATAGCAAATGTGGTGCCAATATTCAAAAAGGGGACAAAAACTGAACTCGGAAATTATAGGCCAGTAAGCTTAACCTCTACTGTGGGTAAAATCCTGGAGGGCATTCTAAGGGATGCTATACTGGAGTATCTGGAGAGGAATAACCTCATGACCCAGTATCAGCAAGGGTTTACTAGGGACCGATCATGTCAGACTAATTTGATCAGCTTCTATGAAGAGGTAAGTTCCGGACTGGACAAATGGAACCCAGTGGACGTAGTGTATATGGACTTTTCAAAAGCTTTTGATACGGTGCCACACAAAAGGTTGATACATAAAATGAGAACAATGGGGATAGGGGAAAATATGTGTAAGTGGGTTAAGAGCTGGCTCAGGGATAGGAAACAAAGGGTGGTCATTAATGGAGCACACTCGGACTGGGTCGCGGTTAGCAGTGGGGTACCACAGGGGTCAGTATTGGGCCCTCTTCTTTTTAACATATTTATTAATGACCTTGTGGGGGCATTCAGAGTAGAATTTCAATATTTGCAGATGACACTAAACTCTGCAGGGTAATCAATACAGAGGAGGACAATTTTATATTACAGGATGATTTATGTAAACTTGAAGCTTGGGCTGATAAATGGCAAATAAGCTTTAATGGGGATAAATGTAAGGTCATGCACTTGGGTAGAAGTAATAAGATGTATAACTATGTGATTAATTCTAAAACTCTGGGCAAAACCATCAATGAAAAAGACCTGGGAGTATGGGTGGATGACAAACTCACATCTAGTGGCCAGTGTCAGGCAGCTGCTACAAAGGCAAATAAAATAATGGGATGCATTAAAAGAGGCATAGATGCTCATGAGGAGAACATAATTTTACCTCTATACAAGTCACTAGTTTGACCACACTTAGAATACTGTGTACAATTCTGGTCTCCGGTGTATAAGAAAGACATAGCTGAACTAGAGCGGGTGCAGAGAAGAGCGACCAAGGTTATTAGAGGACTGGGGGGTCTGCAATACCAAGATAGGTTATTACACTTGGGGCTATTTAGTTTGGAAAAACGAAGGCTAAGGGGTGATCTTATTTTAATGTATAAATATATGAGGGGACAGTACAAAGACCTTTCTGATGATCTTTTTAATCATAGACCTGAGACAGGGACAAGGGGGAATCCTCTACATCTGGAGGAAAGAAGGTTTAAGCATAATAACAGACGCGGATTCTTTACTGTAAGAGCAGTGAGACTATGGAACTCTCTGCCGTATGATGTTGTAATGAGTGATTCATTACTTAAATTTAAGAGAGGAATTGATGCCTTTCTTGAAAAGTATAATGTTACAGGTTATATATACTAGATTCCTTAATAGGGTGTTGATCCAGGGAACTAGTCTGATTGCCGTATGTGGGGTCGGGAAGGAATTTTTTTCCCCAATGTGGAGCTTACTCTTTGCCACATGGGTTTTTTTTGCCATCATCTGGATCAACATGTTAGGGCATGTTAGGTTAGGCTATGGGTTGAACTAGATGGACTTAAAGTCTTCCTTCAACCTTAATAACCATGTTACTATGTTACTGACCTGCTGAAGTGCCCAATCACCTTCCTCTGAAAATCAGTACACAGGCGTTCCAGATAATATGCATGGGATCTGTTACTAACAGGATTTATGCCTTCCCATCCCCAGCTGACACTGTAGTCATAGATGTTTGTGTGTCGCAGCTGAAAGAGTCATAGCAAAAGAAAAAGTTGTAATTTCTTGCACCTTCTACATTTCATCATCATGAAAAAGACAGGGTTTTATTTTAACACTAGCTGAAGAGCCCAGCATTGCCCAGGCTTAGTAACTAACTGTGGTTAGTTACAACAAATTCTAATGATTATATTGAACATAAAAAACATTTCACAAGCTTCATACTGCTGCAACATCTCACTTCTCTCATTTTCCCATCACACCTCTCATTTCCCCCTCACATCTCTCATTTTCCCCTCACTGCTCTCATTTTCCCCCTCACACCTCTCATTTTCCCCTCACACCTGTATTTTAACCTCACACCTGTCATTTTCACCTCACACCTGTCACTTTCACCTCACACCTCTCATTTTCCCCTCACTCCTCTCATTTTCCCCAGTCTTCTCATTCTCCCCTCACTCCTCTCATTTTCACCTCACTGCTCTCTTCCCCTCACATGTGCACAGCAACTTCCTGTTATGAGCACAGCGGTGTAATCCATGAGGCTCCTCCCTTTCCCTTGACATCATGGCTCACAGGAGCAACTCCATTGTAGACACGATGGAGCTAGATGTGGCCTGTGCCTGCTGCGCACTGATACTCTGAAGGCGGCTGCCCTGATTGTAGCTTGCAGCGGCTGGGACGTGCAGCTGGTGAGTTTTGCAAGGTGGCTTTCGAGGTGAATGTGTCCCTGCCCATGTGTGCTAACAACGTGGGCATTGTGGACAGGGCTTTGCATGTGGAGTGAGTGTGGCTATATGGAGTGGGTAGGGCTATGTGGAGTGGGCATGGCTTGATACATACACACATACATATACTCAGCTTTATATATAGATTTGCTCGTGGATGATGGTTGCATCCATGAATGAATAAAAATGGCCGATGACACCTACCCTCTGATGGATTCCCTTGATAAGAGTCTGCTGGGAATCATACAGGGCCTTGTTGATCTCAGACTTGACAGAAAGAACATCGATGTAATCAGAAGCTCGACTACTGGACAGGTTATATTTTATGTCACTGATGATTCGCTTAAAGCAATGGAAATGATCTTCAGGATTTCCTCCAACGGTAAAAGCCTGGTCTATTTCCTGCTGAACCACTTTAAACAGAGATACATGAATGATGTTTCTGTTCCCAAATTTCATGACAAAGAATCAACTGCACATGTTCAGCATGTAAACTGTTAGTAATGCACATGGATTCCCTAGAAATTCATATTATGAAGTGGGACTTCTCAGGAATCCAGGCAACTGTGGATTCCTGCATCATTCACCAACGCTTTATGTAAATAACCATATTGTATACAGTATATGTTGTTTTGGGAATTACATGCAACCCTGTTTAAGCCTCTTTAAAAAATAACTCTACACCCAAGCCTATTTGCTTCTGAGGTGTAAAGAACTGTTGTGTCATGCTGTGTCTCTTATTTGTAGTTGAGGCGCTATAACCATGGCTGTGGAGTGGGAGTCAGAGTCGCTGAGTCGGTGTCCATTTTGGTGGAGTAGGAGTCGGAGCCGGTATAAAATGACTGCCTCTGACTCCTAAAAGATATAATAAATTGGGTTCAGTAATTCAATTCAGAATGTGCTGTAGATTTTTTCATAAGAATTTGGGAAAGTTATGAAATTTCCTATTAATGTCTGTTCTGTTCCTGATCTAAGGATCTTGGCTTTTAGTTGAGATGAATCTGTGCTGCACTTTATGTACAGTTGAAACCAGAAGTTTACATACACTATATAAAAAGACACATATGCACGTTTTTTTCAATATCTGACATGAAATCTGAATAAACCTTTCCCGTTTTAGGCCAATTAGGATTACCAGAATAATTAATATTTGCCAAATGCCAGAATAATGAGAGAGAGAAAGTTTTAAGGCATTTTATTACTTACTGCAAAGTCAAAAGTTTACATACATCTCATTAGTATTTGGTACCATTGCCTTTAAACTGAATGACTTGGGTCAAATGTTTGGGATATTCTTCCACAAGCTTCTCACAATAGTTGGTCAGAATTTGGGCCCATTCCTCCTGATAAAGCTGGTGTAACTGAATCAGGTTTGTAGGTCGACTTGCTCACACCTGACTTTTCAGCTTTGCCCAGAAATTTCCAATATGATTGAGATCAGGGTTTTGTGATGGCCACTCCAAAACATTGACTTTGTTATCCTTAAGCCACTTTGTTACCATTTTGGCAGTATGCTTCAGGTCATTGTCCATTTGGAAGACCCATTTCCAACCAAGCTTTAACTTCCTAGCTGATGTCTTGAGATGTTGCTTAAGTATTGCCACATAATCTTTTTTCATGATGACATTTAGGCTACTTTCACACTAGCGTTAACTGCAATACGTCGCAAATGCGTCGTTTTGCCGAAACTACGCATCCAGCAAAAGTTCTTGCTGGATACGTTTTTTCGTCATAGACTAACATTAGCGACGCATTTGCGACGCATTGCCAAACGGTGCGTCCGTTTTGCGACGCTTGGGCGTGTGGTAGCGGACCGTCGGGAGAAAAAAACGTTACATGTAACGTTTTTTGCTCCCGACGGTCCGCTTTTTCCGACCGCGCATGCGCGGCCGGAACTCCGCCCCCACCTCCCCGCACTTCCCCGCTCCTCACAATGGGGCAGCGGATGCGTTGGAAAAATACATCCGCTGCCCCCGTTGTGCGGCGGAGACCACGCTAGCGTCGGGAACGTCGGCCCGACGCACAGCGACGGGTCTTTCCCGACGCTAGTGTGAAAGTAGCCTTATTTTGTGAAGTGCACCAGTCCCACCTGCAACAAATCAAACCCTACAACATGATGCTGTTGGGATGGTGTTCTTCTGCCTTTTTCCTCAAAATGTAATGATGGTCATTATGCCCAAAAAGTTCAATTTTAGTTTACTCAGACCACAGAACGTGTCTCCAAAAATTAAGGTCTTTGTTCCTGTGTGTAATTGCAAATCTTAATATAGTTTTTATGTTTATATTGGACTCATGGCTTCTTCCTGGCAGAGTGGCCTTTCAGTTCATGTTGATAAAATACTCGTTTCACTGTGGATATTGACAAAATCTTACCAGCCTCCGCCATAATCTGCACAAGGTCTTTTGCTTTTGTCCTTGGGTTGATATGCACATGTCGGACCAAAGCATGTTCATCTCTGGGGCACAGAAACCGTCTTCTTCCTGAGCAGTATGATGGCTGGACATTCCCATCTTGTTTGTACTTGCATATAATTGTTTGTACAGATGAATTAGGCACCTTCAGGTATCTTGAAATTGTACCCAAGGATGAGCCAGACTTGTGCAAGTCCACAATTCTCTTTCTGATATCTTGGCTGATTTCTTTAGACTTTCCCATGATGCTATACAAGGAAGCAGTGTGTTTCAGGTGTACATTAAAATAAATCCACGGGTGTGTCTCTAGTTAACTCAGATTGCCAAAAAAAGAAACTTCCAAACACATGACATAATAATATGGGCAGTCCAGAATTGTTTAAAGGCATAGTAATCTTAGAGTAGGTAAACTTTTGATTTTGCAGTAAGCAATAAAAATGCCTTAAAACATTCTCTCTCTCTCATTATTCTGGCATTTGGCAAATGTTACTAATTATGGCAATCCTAATTGACTTAAAATGGGAATGGTTAATTCTGATTTCATGTCAGATATTGAGAAAAACATGCACATGTGTATTTTATGTAGTACATGTAAACTTCTGGTTTCAACTATACATGCTCAGTAGTGAAGCAGCGCTGTTGAGTCGTGGAGTCACAGTTGGAGTCGGCAGTCATGGAAATTGAGGAGTCAGAGGTTTGGCATACTGACTCCACAGCCATAGCTATAACTTCAAATTTGTGGTCAAGAACCCATTGCTGTTTTTTCTTACCCTTATCTAGGTTGGATCACAGCAGCGTAATGCAGCAAGCCGAATTTTCTTATTACAGATTCTCATAAAATCTGCAAAAAAAATCCCAAACCCTCCGTAGTCCTTTGTGCAAAGTAAGAAACACACAGAAGTACCGTACATGCTCAAAGTATTCTGAGCATCATATTAAAGATCTGTACCAGAAGGATCAATAGTACAGCAGCATGTATATGTCCTTTAATGATGGCAGAGTGGACAAGAACTGTTTTGCAACTACAGTAGGCAAACAGTTGGTGCCAAGAAAACTACTGTTTCTGCAGTCCGTGGGCTAGTCCCTACAGAAAACGTTATTTATATCCCAAAGAAGAAGCTATATCTAGTGAATTCCAAAATGTTAGGCTAGGTTCACATTGCGTTAGTGGGTGATCGCTAACGGACAGCGTTGCACGGCAAAAATGTCGCAATTAACGCCGTGCAACGGGTCCGTTAGCGCACCCATTGACAGCAATGTAAATTTCGCCTGCAGCGCATCACTAGCGCGTGCCTTTTTCGGCTCACGCTAGTGATGTGCCGTTCTTCTGTGACGCGCCTCGGACGCTGCTTGCAGCGTCCGCGGCGCGCCCGAGGTCCGTTCCCCGCTCTCGCAGATCGGGGATCTGCGAGAGCAGGGACGTTAACGCGACCCCTGAACGCGGCCCCTAAATAAACATTGCGTTAGCGCAATCCGCTAGCGCTAGCGCTAAACGGATTGCCCTAACGCAATGTGAACCTAGCCTTACAGGAAATACAGTTATGATGAATTGAGAAATGAGTAACCAATTACCTGATTTTAGGAGCTTCCCTGTAGCTTCTTTACCCTTCACCTGTGGGCTGTACTCCTGGAGAATGTCATACAGTCTTTGCATTGTTCCTATCCATTTGCTTTTGGCTTGTTGCCGGCGTGCCGGGTCCCTGCTAAATATGTCTCCAAAATATGTGCTGGAACAGAAAGCAATTAGATGATTTCTCACATTTTTCTGTTTGTATTTAGAGAACATATTGAGCACACTTTATATTATTACGCTATATATTACGTGGGCTGTGTTATATACTGCCTGGCTGCTATATACTACGTGTCACACAAATACAAAAATCGGCTAAAAAAGCCGTAGCCAGCTCACCAACCAGACCGTCAAGTACGGGGCACGAGAGTTCGTCCTGACCCAGACGTCGAGCAGCATGGGCAGTCCAGAATTGTTTAAAGGCATAGTAATGTTGTTGTTTGGAATATATACTACGTGGGCAGTGTTATATACTGCGTGGCCTGTGTTATATACTGCGTGGCCTGTGTTATATACTGTGTGGGCTGTGCTATATATTATGTGGGCTGTGCTATATATTACATGGGCTGTGTTATATGCTACGTGGCTGCTATATACTACGTGGCTGCTATATACGACATGGCTGCTATATACTACGTGGCTGCTATATACTACATGGCTGTGCTATATACTACGTGGCTGTCTGTGTTACGTGGGCTGTGCTATATGCTATGTGGCTGCTATATACTATGTGGCTGCTATATACTGCGTGGCTGTGCTATATACTACATGGCTGTGTTATATACTACGAGGCTGTGTTATATACTACGTGGCTGTGTTATATACTACGTGGCTGTGTTATATACTACGTGGCTGTGCTATATACTACGTCGCTGTGCTAAGCGCGATGTACATACATACATACATATTCTAGAATACCCGAAGCGATAGAATCGGGCCACCATCTAGTACATAATAAGAATAGATACTGAGAATTACACCATTTATGCAGGACAGTAGAAGTATACACAGCTCCACAATATACCTTATATACTCGAGTATAAGTCGACCTAATTTTGCCATGAAAAACTGGGAAAATGTATTGACTCGAGTATAAGCTGGGAATGCATTGTCCTTTTATCCCTATCCTTGTATGCATGGCTCCCCATCTCCGTCCTTGTATGCATGGCTTCCCGTCCTTGTATGCATGGCTCCCCATCCCCATCCTTGTATGCATGGCTCCTCATCCCCGTACTTGTATGCATGGCTCCTCGTCCTTGTATTCATGGATCCCCATCCTCGTCCTTGTATGCATGGCTCCTCATCCCCGTCCTTTTATGCATCGCTCCTTATCCCCTATCCTTGTATGCATGGCTCCTTATCCCCATCCTTGTATGCATGGCTCCTTATCCCCATCCTTTTATGCATGGCTCCTTATACCCTATCCTTGAATGCATGGTTCCTATAAAAGAAAAAAAAAACACATCCTACTTACCTTCCCTGCGCGCCCTCGCAGCATCTCATACCGTGGCCCCGCTCATAAAGGTAATGAATATTCACTCCACGCCTATGGGAGTGGAGAGGGGTGAATATTCATTACCTTAATGAGCAGGGACACATGATTGCTCGGCCTGAAGAGCTGCTGGCGCCGGAACGAGATGCAGCGAGGGCGCGCCGAGAAGATAAGTAGGATGTGTGCTGGAAGCCAGCGGCTGCGGCTATAACTGTGCGCGCTATAAGAGAAATGAAAGCGCAGTGAATATTCATTTCTCTTTAGCAGCGGCACAGGCTTTAGCCACAGCCACCGGCTCCTGCCTCTATGACAAGCTGCTTCCCCTCCCCCGCCGTCTTTCTGGGACAATGACTCGTGTATAAGCCGAGGGGGGCAATAAAATGTGCCAAAAAACTTGGCTTATACACAAGTATATACAGTATACTACAATCTATTATATACACATACACAGCTGCATATTATTTACCTTGTTAAGGAATATAGAGCAGTGTATATACTATATAGTGTAGAGATGTGGCAGTCTATATAAAGTAAATTCCACACTATATACACAGCGCCATACTATATAAACATCTCTACACTATATGCTATACATACAGTACATACAACTCTACAATATAACTAAGACAGCATTATACTATATTATGATGCATACATCACATAGGAGACACACATATCACATATTAGACAGAGGCTGATGTACGCAGAATAACATAGGAGGCACCATGACTGCTGAATATATATCACATTGAAACTACTGTATATACAATATATACGGTAGTTAATACTGTGACTGCTGTATATAGTTGTAGTATCACCTATATATTGTATGTGATACTGTTACTGCTGTACACACGTTATATAGGTGAAATAAAATAGGTGAAACTGATATATATATATATATATATATATATATATATATATATATATATA
Source organism: Ranitomeya variabilis (assembly GCF_051348905.1). NCBI lineage: Eukaryota > Metazoa > Chordata > Amphibia > Anura > Dendrobatidae > Ranitomeya > Ranitomeya variabilis. The sequence goes on from NC_135232.1 coordinate 1,023,546,887, forward strand.
CTGCAACAATACACAGCAGTATCACCTACATAACGTATATACAGTAGTCTATACATTATACAGGTGATACTGCAAATGTTGTATACACGTTATATAGGCGATACTGCTACTGATGTGTATATAAGTTATAGGTGATACTGCTGTGTATATATGTGCGTGTACAGTATATAACATACACACATCGCAGTGTCACCTATATAACGAATATACACCTCAGTAGCAGTTTTGCCTATATAATGTACAGTATATAGACTAACAGACTGCTGTACATGCATTATATAGGAGATACTAAGATTATATACAGCAGTACAGTCAGTATCTCTTATATATTGTACAATGCCTACAAGTAGTATTCAACCCCCTGCAGATTTAGCAGGTTTAATAAGATGCAAATAAGTTAGAGCCTTCAAACTTCAAACAAGAGCAGGATTTATTAACAGATGCATAAATCTTACAAACCAAAAAGTTTTGTTGCTCAGTTAAATTTTTATAAATTTTAAACATAAAAGTGTGGGTCAATAATTATTCAACCCCTAGGTTTAATATTTTGTGGAATAACCTTTGTTTGCAATTACAGCTAATAATCGTCTTTTATAAGACCTGATCAGGCCGGCACAGGTCTCTGGAGTTATCTTGGCCCACTCCTCCATGCAGATCTTCTCCAAGTTATCTAGGTTCTTTGGGTGTCTCATGTGGACTTTAATCTTGAGCTCCTTCCACAAGTTTTCAATTGGGTTAAGGTCAGGAGACTGACTAGGCCACTGCAACACTTTGATTTTTTGCCTCTTGAACCAGGCCTTGGTTTTCTTGGCTGTGTGCTTTGGGTCGTTGTCTTGTTGGAAGATGAAATGACGACCCATCTTAAGATCCTTGATGGAGGAGCGGAGGTTCTTGGCCAAAATCTCCAGGTAGGCCGTGCTATCCATTTTCCCATGGATGCGGACCAGATGGCCAGGCCCCTTGGCTGAGAATCAGCCCCACAGCATGATGCTGCCACCACCATGCTTGACTGTAGGGATGGTATTCTTGGGGTCGTATGCAGTGCCATCCAGTCTCCAAACGTCACGTGTGTGGTTGGCACCAAAGATCTCGATCTTGGTCTCATCAGACCAGAGAACCTTGAACCAGTCAGTCTCAGAGTCCTCCAAGTGATCATGAGCAAACTGTAGACGAGCCTTGACATGACGCTTTGAAAGTAAAGGTACCTTACGGGCTCGTCTGGAACGGAGACCATTGCGGTGGAGTATGTTACTTATGGTATTGACTGAAACCAATGTCCCCACTGCCATGAGATCTTCCCGGAGCTCCTTCCTTGTCCTTGGGTTAGCCTTGACTATTCGGACAAGCCTGGCCTCGGCACGGGAGGAAACTTTCAAAGGCTGTCCAGGCCGTGGAAGGCTAACAGTAGTTCCATAAGCCTTCCACTTCCGGATGATGCTCCCAACAGTGGAGACAGGTAGGCCCAACTCCTTGGAAAGGGTTTTGTACCCCTTGCCAGCCTTGTGACCCTCCACGATCTTGTCTCTGATGGCCTTGGAATGCTCCTTTGTCTTTCCCATGTTGACTATGTATGAGTGCTGTTCACAAGTTTGGGGAGGGTCTTAAATAGTCAGAAAAGGCTGGAAAAAGAGATAATTAATCCAAACATGTGAAGCTCATTGTTCTTTGTGCCTGAACTACTTCTTAATACTTTAGGGGAACCAAACAGAATTCTGGTGGGTTGAGGGGTTGAATAATAAATGACCCTCTGAAAAGACTTTTCACAATTTAAAAAAAAATTAAACAAAGAAATAACATTCTTTTTTGCTGCAGTGCATTTCACACTTCCAGGCTGATCTACAGTCCAAATGTCACAATGCCAAGTTAATTCCAAATGTGTAAACCTGCTAAATCTGCAGGGGGTTGAATACTACTTGTGGGCACTGTATTTACAGCAGTCTATATACATTATAAAGGCAATACTGCTACTGATGTATATATATATGTTATGTATATGTAGGCAATACTGCTGTGTGTGTGTATATATATATATATATATATATATATATATATACGTACATACACACAGCAGTATCGCCTATATAACGTATATACACATCAGTAGCAGTATTGCCTATATAATGTATATAGACTGCTGTACATACGATATATTGGTGATACTGGCTACTACTGTTGTATAGAATCATAGTATCACCTATATAATTTATGTACAGTAGTCTATATACATTATATAGGCAACACTGTTACTGATGCATATATTCGTTATATAGGTGACACTGTGGTGTGTGTGTATGTTATATATATATAATATATACAAACACACATATACACTGCACTATCACCTATATATAACATATATACACAACAGTAGCAGTATTGCTTGTACAATGTATACAGACTGCTGTATATACAATATATAGGTGATACTGGCTGCTACTGCTGTATATAATCATGGAATCACCTATATAATGTATGTACAGCAGTCTATATACATCATACAGGCAATACTGCTACTGATGTGTATATACGTTATATAGGTGACACTGCGGTGTGTGTATAATATATATATATATATATATATATATATATATATATATATATATATATATATATATATATATATATATATATACACTCACCGGCCACTTTATTAGGTACACCTGTCCAACTTCTTGTTAACACTTAATTTCTAATCAGCCAATCACATGGCGGCAACTCAGTGCATTTAGGCATGTAGACATGGTCAAGACAATCTCCTGCAGTTCAAACCGAGCATCAGTATGGGGAAGAAAGGTGATTTGAGTGCCTTTGAACGTGGCATGGTTGTTGGTGCCAGAAGGGCTGGTCTGAGTATTTCAGAAACTGCTGATCTACTGGGATTTTCACGCACAACCATCTCTAGGGTTTACAGAGAATGGTCCGAAAAAGAAAAAAAATCCAGTGAGCGGCAGTTCTGTGGGCGGAAATGCCTTGTTGATGCCAGAGGTCAGAGGAGAATGGGCAGACTGGTTCGAGCTGATAGAAAGGCAACAGTGACTCAAATCGCCACCCGTTACAACCAAGGTAGGCCTAAGAGCATCTCTGAACGCACAGTGCGTCGAACTTTGAGGCAGATGGGCTACAGCAGCAGAAGACCACACCGGGTACCACTCCTTTCAGCTAAGAACAGGAAACTGAGGCTACAATTTGTACAAGCTCATCGAAATTGGACAGTAGAAGATTGGAAAAACGTTGCTTGGTCTGATGAGTCTCGATTTCTGCTGCGACATTCGGATGGTAGGGTCAGAATTTGGCGTAAACAACATGAAAGCATGGATCCATCCTGCCTTGTATGGAGGATCTTTGGGATGTGCAGCCGACAAATCTGCGGCAACTGTGTGATGCCATCATGTCAATATGGACCAAAATCTCTGAGGAATGCTTCCAGCACCTTGTTGAATCTATGCCACGAAGAATTGAGGCAGTTCTGAAGGCAAAAGGGGGTCCAACCCGTTACTAGCATGGTGTACCTAATAAAGTGGCCGGCGAGTGTATATATATATTGTGATGCAGTGACCCCTGTAACAGGTAGGGGGCGCTGCATGGTCTCTCCAGTATACGCACGGAGGCATATTGAGGCCATGGGTATGCATGGATGTGGTAGTGAGACAGTGTCCGGCATTGTGGTTAATGGGAGGTATGTGTCACAGGGATGGATGCTCCCTGCGATGCAACCCGGTGTATCTTGTCATTAGAGCACATAAGCACTGTAGATGTCATTTAGTGCACCTGGGTCCGGGTTGCGGGTAGCTATGAGAGATGGGGGGGTCTGGCTACCCACATACCTCACCACTGGGTGAGGGCACTCACTGTACCTTTTTCCCTGCAGGAGTATGAGGACCTGTAGTGATGTCATGATCACGTGATCATCCCATGTGATATACCTCACCTATGGGGTGTGGTTACAAGGTACATAATATGACAAGGGTGTGGGTCACAGTCACATGCCCCTGTGTATGTTCCTGTGTTGGAAGACCTGGGAGTAGGCTTCCTGGAAAGCACATGCTGGTGTTGGGAGGTCCTGGGAATAGGACCGGATCCCTGAGCAGTGCACAGTGAAACTTGGGTAAGCTACCGTCCTCCGGTGGGTCTGGACTAACTAATGTGTGCCACCCAGGCAAGTTGGTGATCCCCGTGGGCAGCTTTCCCAGTGGACTGACAAGGAGTCAGCAGGTAATACCAGACTGTGGGTTTGGCTCCAGAGCGAGCCTGAATATTGGACTCGACCAAGAGTGTATGGTCACAGTCCTGATGGAACAGAGTTACGCTGTGAACATTGTTACTTTGTTTTGCCGTGCTATGAAGATTGTTGTTTTGTGTTTTCCGCCACTGGGGTTTATGGAGTAATAAACCCAATTGACCTTTTGAAGAAAACGTCTTGCTGTGTGTTATATCGCTGCCAAGCGAGTATTCCCCAACCCGTAAGTAAGTACAATCTTACTATATATATATATATATATATATACATATATATATATATATATATATATATATATATATATATATATATACATATATAGTATAGACCAAAAGTTTGGACACACCTTCTCATTTAAAGATTTTTCTGTATTTTCATGACTATGAAAATTGTAAATTCACACTGAAGGCATCAAAACTATGAATTAACACATGTGGAATTATATACTTAACAAAAAAGTGTGAAACAACTGAAAATATGTCTTATATTCTAGGTTCTTCAAAGTAACCACCTTTTGCTCTGATGACTGCTTTGCACATTCTTGGCATTCTCTTAATGAGCTTCAAGAGGTAGTCACCGGAAATGGTCTTCCAACAATCTTGAATGAGTTCACAGAGATGCTTAGCACTTGTTGGCCCTTTTGCCTTCACTCTGCAGTCCAGCTCACCCCAAACCATCTCGATTTGGGTTCAGGTCTGGTGACTGTGGAGGCCAGGTCATCTGGCGTAACACCCCATCACTCTCCTTCTTGGTCAAATAGCCCTTACACAGCCTGGAGGTGTGTTTGGGGTCATTGTCCTGTTGAAAAATAAATGATGGTCCAACTAAACGCAAACCGGATGGAATAGCATGCTGCTGCAAGATGCTGTGGTAGCCATGCAGGTTTAGTATGCCTTCAACTTTGAATAAATCCCCAACAGTGTCACCAGCAGTAAAGCACCTCCACACCATCACACGTCTTCCTCCATGCTTCACGGTGGGAACCAGGCATGTAGAGTCCATCCGTTCACCTTTTCTGCGTCACACAAAGACAGGGTGGTTGGAACCAAAGATCTCAAATTTGGACTCATCAGACCAAAGCACAGATTTCCACTGGTCTAAAGTCCATTCCTTGTGTTCTTTAGCCCAAACAAGTCTCTTCTGCTTGTTGCCTGTCCTTAGCAGTGGTTTCCTAGCAGCTATTTTACCATGAAGGCCTGCTGCACAAAGTCTCCTCTTAACAGTTGTTGTAGAGATGTGTCTGCTGCTAGATAGAACTCTGTGTGGCATTGACCTGGTCCCTAATCTGAGCTGCTGTTAACCTGCGATTTCTGAGGCTGATGACTAGGATAAACTTATCCTCAGAAGCAGAGGTGACTCTCGGTCTTCCTTTCCTTGGGCGGTCCTCATGTGAGCCAGTTTCTTTGTAGCGCTTGATGGTTTTTGCAACTGCACTTGGGGATACTTTCAAAGTTTTCCCAATTTTTCGGACTAACTGACCTTCATTTCTTAAAGCAATGATGGCCACTCGTTTTTCTTAACTTAGCTGCTTTTTTCTTGCCATAATACAAATTCTAACAGTCTATTCAGTAGGACTATCAGCTGTGTATCCACCAGACTTCTGCTCAACACAATTGATGGCTGATGGTCCCAACCCCATTTATAAGGCAAGAAATCCCACTTATTATTGTAAACCTGACAGGGCACAACTGTGAATTGAAAATCATTCCCGGTGACTACCTCTTGAAGCTCATCAAGAGAATGCCAAGAGTGTGCAAAGCAGTCATCAAAGCAAAAGGTGGCTACTTTGAAGAACCTAGAATATAAGACATAATTTCAGTTGTTTCACACTTTTTTGTTAAGTATATAATTCCACATGTGTTAATTCATAGTTTTGATGCCTTCAGTGTGAATGTACAATTTTCATAGTCATGAAAATACAGAAAAATCTTTAAATGAGAAGGTGTGTCCAAACTTTTGGTCTGTACTGTATATATACACACACACACATATAATACACAGCAGTTTCACCTATATATAACGTATATACATATCAGTAGCAGTGTTGCCTATATAATGTATATAGACTGCTGTACATACATTAAATAGGTGATACTGTGATTATTTACAGCAGTAGCAGCCAGTATCACCTATATATTGTATATTCAGCAGTCTATATACATTATATAGGTGCAACTGCTGTATATATATTGCAAAAATTCATCTTGGGACTCACCCAGGTCCCTGAGATGGGGAGAGGATGAAGTGCTGAGGTGGGTCTTGTCCAGCATCGGCGGTGAAGAGGGGAGGATTCCAGTAATTGGTGAGGAAAACAGTCTTCTCTGAAGCTGGTACAGGCCGGCCAGCAACAGATGGAGGCGCCATATGCCCACAGGCGCCATGGCGGCCTTTTCAAATATCTACAGTAACTTGACCCCGTGTGCGCGCGCCGTTTCGTACTTGCCTGCGCTGACACGGGCAGCAGCCGCGCACATGCATGAACGAGGACCGCGGCCGTGCTCGCGTACTGACGTGGGCCGCCGTGGCCCTTGTCAGCACAGGCAACTAGACAATGCGTGCACATGGGGCCTTCCCTTAGAACTTCGTAGTGGAGACCTGCCGGCCCACCGGGCATCTGCCCGCCTCGGCAGATGACCAATCTGGGCCTGCTTCAAATGTGATGTGGTTCCTACGGCTTTGTAAATTTTGTTAGAAAATGAGACATTTCTGATAAGCCTTTAACCCTTCCAACTTCCTTACCAAAATAAATTATGTTTCAAAAATGATGGTGATGTAGACATGTGGGAAATGTTATTTATTAATAATTTTATGTGCTATAACTGGCTTAAGAGCATAAAAATTAAAAGTTGGAACATTGAGAAATTTTCAAACTTTTTGCCAAATTTCTGATATTTTCACAAATAAACGCAAACAATATAGACTTTAATTTACCACTACTATAAAGTACAATGTGTCACAAAAAAACAAACTCAGAATTACTGGGATATGTTGAAGCTTTCCAGTGTTATAAAGTGACACTGGTCAGAATTGGAAAATTTGGCCTGGTCAAGAACATTGATAACAGGCTTCAGGGTGAAGGGGTTAAACCATTACCTTCTTGTGTGTCAACTTACCATCACCATTACAATACATTGAGCCGTGACATTAAAGCATACTTACTTTATGGTCTGCAGTCTGTACACACTCGGCACACAGTTCTCATCCAATTTAAACCACTGTGTAAGAAGCACAAGATCCCTGTCATACTTCAGGGACAGTTTTTTGTGGGTGGATTCAAACATGTCCTTTTCTTCAGGATCCCGTATGTTTTCTGCATCTGAAGTTTCGTGTGTTGACATCTCATCTGCTGCGTCCTGCTGAAGATCTGAGTCATTGGGAGTTCTTTCATCTTTCACAGAGGAGTCATCTGTGAGAGCTTTCTGTTTTGCTGTTGTCTTTATTGTTTCCAGCAAAGACTTGATCCCTTCAAATATTTCTTTTTCTAAAATAGCCGGCATAGTCATCTGATCATACTTCTGCCCTACAAAGCACTAAATGAAGACCATCAAGATTAGAGGGTCCGTAAAGACAGATCCTCAAGAGATAATTACAGCAGAAGGGGGTCTATTGACTTAGCATTACCTAGGTCACCCGTATCCCTCCTCATTATAGACTTACAAAAAATGCTGTGTGCCCCGAATCCTGGCATTCCTGAAGAGTCTTAATATGTAGTGAAGGCATAACATGGTCATTGCTGACTCCATCCTTTAAGCCCCATCTCAGGTCAATCATATGAAATGCAATACCCCTTTCCTTAAAGTAGATGTAGAGATCCGGATAAGACTTGACAAATAATGCATTTCTTTCTGGGTGGGAATCTAACACAAGAAATAAAAAACATAAGATTGCACTGTTTATCCAGATCTTCAAGCATTTTCTTTCTATTCATGCAATGATATATCTCTTGTGTTTTCATTATAGAGAGGAGGTTCTTATGCCCGCCAAACACATTAGATGGTTGTTGACTGAACGAAGGTTCAGATGATCATTTGGCCATTAGCCATCAGGTCCACTCGCCCAGCCAAACGCTCATGTGTTCTCAATGAGAGAGTCGCTGCCAGACAGATATGGGTGCAGATTATCTCTGGGAGACCAAAATGCCCTAAATCAGACATTATGGACCCTTAACTCCACTGACAATCAATTGTCCAACGCCCTCATACACATTAGCATGACCTTTAATATGTTAGCTTTTATCTTAATTTAGTCATATTGGTGACCATAATACATTTTTCAACTACACAGAATATTATGGTTTTCGGACCTATCTGCTCTTGGGTTTATTTTAAGTAAATAGATATGTGAATAGATCACTTCTTTCTATTACAGTTATTCTCTGTTACCTTGGTATCCTCCACAGATATACACCATAAAAACCTTCTTCCTTGCTGTATAAGGTATATTTATGCTTCCTCGAATTATCTTGCACTCATCATCAGAGAACCTCTCAGCCTCATCTTCAATGAGATCTATATATCCGTTTTGGAGATCCCCCGATGACTCATTCCATATACCACTGCCATTTCCGCTGAAGAAATTCTCCACATCTGTACTTGAAGCATTTTCATCTACTTTTCCACCTTTCTGTAATGGCTCATGGTTTGTATTTTCTGCTTGAGTTGTATTATATGCTGATAAAGTCCATGTTCCATCATTTTCTTTAGATTCTTCACCCAGTACAGTAGACGGAGCGTTCTGATCAGCAGGGCTGTCACCTTCAACAGCTGTCTTCTGCTGAGACTGCACGGATAACAATCACATGATTTATAACTGCATTATAACGATTTTATCTAAGGATCTTATTACATATACAGTACATCATGAAAATGAGTTATGAATTCATGGTAATTTCTGACCCAGGAAAGATATATATATTTGTACCGTGTTAGCCAGTAGATAGAATAATATTTGGAATTGAGAGTCCTCAGTGGTTGATACCTTTTAATGGCTAACTGAAAAGTTGGTAACAAATTGCAAGCTCTCGAGACTATGCAGGTTCCTTCATCAGGTATAGACTAATACAAATTCTTAGTGTCCAGAGCCTCTCACCTAGCCAAATCAGTTCTCATGCTTCGCACTGACAAAGGACAACAGCCCGAAACACCGTGTCTGCGAATTGAGATACTGATTTGGCTCTTAAGGCTAATACTCATTTGCAAGAAACTCAGATGAGTCTCGCTTGTTAATACCCGGCGCTGCTGCCGGCACTCAGATCGGAGTGTGCGGCCACATAGGAATACATGCAGCCGCACGCTCCGCTCCGCTCCTGAGTGCCAGGTGCAGCGCCGGGTATTAACATGCGAGACTCATCCGAGTTTCTCGCAAGTGAGTATGAGCCCTAATCCTAAGTCATATTGCAAGACTCGTTAAAGGGTTGATTGTGACTTGTAGGATCGCTACTTCCAATAGGTGACGCTATAGAGTTCAAGTCTTCTTTTTCTCTGAAGAGGCAATTTGCATATTAAATTTCCCAGAGGAGCATTGCATGGTGAATAAGCCTCCTTACCTTCACAAGCCAGCTGGTATGTCACTCTCCATAAGGAGAAACCTTACCCCTTAGACCTCAGTCCATCATTCCAGACACACATACTTCTAGCATGTCCTCTTGGTGCCGGTAAACAAGAACAGCTTGCTATTATTAATACAAGAATGCTAAAACGCTGCATATTCTTCTTTCTAAAATTTCTTAACATTAATTAAAGAAAAAAATAGAACACTACCTTTAAGAGAAAGGACTCTGTGCTCTCCAGAATGTACTGATTTTCCTCTCCCAAACCTGTGTCATTGTTGACTTTTTTGACTCGCCGATGATAGAGGTTATTCTAAAGCAAGGAGGTAATTCAATCAGCAAACTTTAGATGAAGTTAATGAAGAAATTCAGAATAACATTACATGTAAAGTGTCCTAGAGGCATGTACGAAGTTTATTTGTGAAGGAATCTGCACGGTGAGACTTCACTTGAACAAAATCGTTCCTGGCCAATTTTCTGAAAAATATATAGTAATCCTTGGAGTTTTAGTTTGGAGATGCCTGAAAAGGTCACATAAATTTTAAGCCAGGGGCGAAAACAGAGAGAAAAAGGCCCCTGTACAAGAATAGAAATTAGGCCGTTTGCAGTTCAATAATGGGTCTATAACAGAAGGGGTTTGCTGCTTTACAGGTGGAAATTGGCCCCCATATCTCATGAGCTCCTGTTTGGGAGCACAGGATGCACCAATGGTATGTCCAACCGCTATTTTAAGCATACTTTTATTTTGCATTATTTCAGGAGATGTGTTTAGCTCAGATCATTGTCCAGACTAGAGACACTTGTAGTGCATACATATCAAACATGGGGATTATATTTGGCCGGTGACACCCGGATTATATTTGGTCCCCACACCCGCCACCCAGCATCGCACTGTCAACTGTATCCACATCCTGGATACAGTTGTGGGCCCATTATTCTGTAGGGAGGACAATTTTGGCCCCATTATTCTGCATGGAGGAGTATGTGGGGCCCGGCCCACTATACTGTATAGAGTACTATGTGGGGCCCATTATACTGTATGGAGGACTATGTGGGACCATTATTCTGTATGGAAGACTATGTGGGTCCCATTATACTGTATGGAGGACTATGTGGGGCCCCTTATCCTGTGTGGATGACTATGCAAAGTTAATTATTCTTGAGCCTATAACCAAGGCCAAAATTCTGTATGGATGATGATGTGGGGCTCATTATACTGTGTTGAGGGAGTCACCATACTTTGCCAAGGGAGTTGAGGGGGTTAAGTAGGGTCATCATACGCTGTGTGGAGGTTAATGAGGAGGAATTCGCTGTGGGGATATCATACTGTGTTTAGGGGACACGTTTTTTGGCCTCATACTTTATGGGGGTGAGGAAAGGGCAATCTAAGGGCTTCAATAGGAGGAATATTACTTTCTAAGGTATAACAGTTTATTAGAAAATGCGAGCATTCACCATCACGTTTGTTCCCTGATTCGTCCTGCCTTTTGACTACATGTCATAATAAAGAAGTGGATTTTAGCGGATGGTGAGTGCTCGCATTTTCTAATAGACTGTTGTACTTCAAGTTTGGATTTTTTCATGGAGAGCACCCGATATCTGCATGGGCATTTACGCATTATGAGGACATAGAATAAGTGTGTGCAGGTGACATAAACCAGCTGTTGGTGCGGCTTCTTGCTCTCTTTTTTTCAATTACTTTCTAAGGGCTGCAAACTTGTGAGGTATCCTCTTTTGTGACCCCACTGAATATTAAGGTTTTTCTGGGATGGTACAATTAGAACTTTTGCTATAGGACCCTTTGATTTCTAAGTTAGCCCCTGCCCGTGAGGAAATACCCACTGTATCATTATTTATCTTGCATGGTGTATGCCTGCTTTCATCCTACTACAGAAATATATGAAATAAAAAGTAATCAAATAGTCATATATATCCCCAAATAGTACCAATAAAAGCCACAGCTCATTACACAAAACCAAGCACCACACAGCTCTAAAAGCAGATAAATGGCCTTTAAAATATGATTACCCCACAAAAAAAGAGTAAAAGTAGCAATACATAAAATATAAGAGAATTAAAACATAAAAAATTATAGAAATTGAGTGTCACTATTATTGTATAGACCCATAGTATAAAACTATCATAATTTACATGGTGAATGCTATAAAAAAGTATACAAAAACCAATACCACAATTGCTGTCTTTTTTCAATGCCCCGAAAAAAAAATGTAATAAAGTTATCCAGAAATGGCACTAGTGAAAACTCCTGCCCACACTCATTTTTTTAAGTGTGTTTTTTTAAAAAAATATGTTTGCCTAAAATTTGAATAAAGACTAGAGTTGACCAAACAGTTCGTCTGACATACTCAAACCCAATTGAATTCAATGGGAGGCAAAACCAAATGCATAGACAGCACCTTAACAGGGGCCATAAGACTCCCAAACAGCTCAAATTAGGGTCAGACACCAGGTAAAGTGGCATCAATTGACCCAGAATACAAATAGTATAATTGAGCAGCATGGATGCATGAGTCAGGACTCCATCATTTCTAGCTGAAACATCGATCAGTAACAGATGGATGAATGTCAGATGTAGACCTGGTGCTCTGAGAGCCCTGCCAAAATCAGGTAACACACATGAAGTAGACTCAACTTAGAGTCCAAACATTTCCAAAAATTAGGGGTAGACAACAGGAAAAGTGGCATCAATTGACCCACAGTAAATTTGATAATTGCACAGCAGCATTCAGCCATGGGCTATGCATGAGGTATCAGGGTTTGGGCCAGCATTTATAGTTTTAAATTTGAGATTAAATTAAGATGAAATGGGTGAGGGACCAGTGTAAGCCTGCTTTGCTGGGAGCCCTAATATCTCATGCAAGGGGGCACAAATATCGGCTTGGTAGACCACAAATGTTAGAAACATTTAAGGATAGTAACACAGGTAGTTGACTGAAAGTAATTCCTTGCTGTCAGTCTGGGAACCCTACTGCCACAGGCAACCCACCAGGTTGTGACCCAACTTGTAGTCTCCACATTTAAAAAAATTATTGTCACACACCACTAAAGTGGCATCAATTTTCCCAGAGTAGAAATAGTATAACGGGCTTCTGACACCCCTTCCACTACAGGCAATCCACCAGATGGAGACCCAACTTGAAGTGTCCACAATTAAAAGCATTATAACATCAGTAGCAGTAGCAACAGCAGGCCCAGAAGCCATGACAAAGGTGTCTCAGACTGCAATAATGCAAGATCAATGCATCACACTAAAACCTACAACATCGCCTAGTCTGCCCAGTTTGCAACTGGGGTGCAAAAGTTGTTGGAGATCCATTACTTGTTCATCTTGATGAGAGTTAGGTGCTCTACACTTTCCGAGGACAGCCGGATGCGCTTATCCATCAGGACACCACCAGCAGTGCTGAAGACATGATCTGAGAGAACTCTGGCTGCTGGGCATGACAAAACTTCCAAGGCGTGAGAGGCGAGCTCAGGCCACTCTTCCATTTTGGAAAACCAAAATGCAAAAGGGTCCAAATTCCCCCTGAAGGCAAGCGCGAGATATTCCTGCACCATCCTCTCCAGTTGTTACCAACCTGTCAGTATTGTACTCTATTCTGCTGGTGCATTGGCTGGTCTAAAAAATGGGTGAAACGACTCACAGAAATTGCTTATACCACTTACACTGCTGCTGCTAATGTTTTTGCGTTTACGACTCAACGTTCCCGGGTTCTAAGTCTACTGCTGTCTTGGGGAAAACCACTGTTAAAATTGTCTACAAGCGAGTTTCGATACTCCAAAATTTTGTACTCTTGTACCGTGGACCTAACAGAGTGGCAACCCTGTTGTCAGCACTATTTCTAATCCTAACAATACGAGCATCATGTTGCAGATTGTGCAGATCTGTTGTTGTTGCTGCCTTAGGCTTTCTCTCAGCATCTCATCTTTTGGTGCCATTTTTCTGATGTATTCCTGGAAACTCCTTATTTCATCCGTGATGGTGGCTTGGATGCTTATCAAGCCTTAACCACCCATCTTTTCTGTTGGTATACAATCTTTGGGTGCTAGACGTAGGGTGGAGACCTCCATGCATTGTGAGGAGTTTTCATGTTTTCACATCTGCAGCTTCTATCTCTTCTTTTGGTCAGCACACTATGCCAGCAGAGTATCTGATAACTGGCAGGGCATATGTATTGATGGCGCAGATTTTATTCTTTCCATTGAGCTGGCTCTTCAAGACCTATATTACCCTTTGATGCTATTTGGATGTTGCTGCTTTCCTTGCCTTCCTCATCATGGTTACCGTATCCCTGTGGGATGCCGAGGTACTTGTAGCATGTCTGTACATCTGCAATGTACCCTGCTGGTAATTCCACTCCATCAGTCTTGACTACTTTGCCTCTCTTTATTACCAACCGGCCACACTTCTCCAGTCTGAAGGACATCCCGATGTCTTCGCTGTAGATCCTTGTCAGGTGGATCAGTGAATTGATGTCTCGTTCATTTTTTTGCATACAGCTTGATGTCATCCATGTAGAGGAGGTGGCTGATGGTGCTTCCACTTTTGAACTTGTATCCATAGCCTGACTCTGTAATTATCTGACTGAGGGGTTCAAGCCTATACAGAACAGCAATGAGGACAGCGCATCACCTTGGAATATGCCGCACTTGATGGTCACTTGTGCTAGTTGCCTTGAGTTGACTTCCAATGTTGTTCTCCATAGCCCTATTAAAGGGAACCTGTCACCCCCAAAATCGATGATGAGGTAAGCTCACCGTCATCAGGGGCTTATCTACAGCATTCTGTAATGCTGTAGATAAGCCCTCGATGTTACCTGAAAGAGGAGAAAAAGAGGTTAGATTATACTCACCCAGGGGCGGTCCCGCTGCGGTCCGGTCCGATGGGTGTCTCAGGTCCGCTCTGGCGCCTCCTATTTTCATTTCATGATCTCCTCTTCTGGTCTTCACGCCGCGGCTCCGGCACAGGCGTACTTTGTCTGCCCTGTTGAGGGCATAACAAAGTACTGCAGTGCGCAGGCGCCGGGCCTCTCTGACCTTTCCGGCGCCTGCGCACTGCAGTACTTTGCTCTGCCCTCAACAGGGCAGATAAAGTACACCTGCGCCGGAGCCGCGGCGTGAAGACCAGAAGAGGACGTCATGGAATGAAGATGGGAGGCGCTGTACCGGACCTGAGACGCCCATCGGAGCGGGACCGCCCCTGGGTGAGTATAATCTAATGTCTTTTTCTCATCTTTTAGGTAACATCGGCGGCTTATCTGCAGAATTACAGAATGCTGTAGATAAGCCCCTGATGATGGTGAGCTTAACTCGCCATCGATTTTGGGGGTGACAGGTTCACTTTAAGTATCTGAGGAAGGTTCTAAATTTCCTGTTGACATTGTAGAGAGCCAAGCATTCACAGATCCATGTGTGTGGCATTGAGTCATAGGTTTTCCTGTAGTCAATTCAGGCTGTACTGATTGGTCTGTATGGATCTTAAGTCTTGAGAGACTGCTCTATTCATTAGGAGCTGGTGCTTAGAGCCTCTGGTGTCGGCTCCAATGCCTTTTTGAGCTGAATTCATGTGCTGGTTCATATGGTTCTGTAGCTTGGTGGCTATGATGCCTGACAGGAGTTTCCATGTTGTTGTAAGGCAGGTTATTGGGTGGTAGTTGGATGGTACTGTTCTGTTAACCCCTTCATGACCCAGCCTATTTTGACCTTAATGACCTGGCCGTTTTTTGCAATTCTGACCAGTGTCCCTTTATGACGTGGTAATAACTCAGGAAAGCTTCAAAGGATCCTAGCGGTTCTGAGATTGTTGTTTCGTGACATATTGGGCTTCATGTTAGTGGTAAATTTAGGTCGATAATTTTTGCGTTTATTTGTGAAAAAAATGGAAATTTGTCGAAAATTTAGAAAATTTTGCAATTTTCAAATTTTGAATTTTTATTCTGTTAAACGAGAGAGTTATGTGACACAAAATAGTTAATAAATAACATTACCCACATGTCTACTTTACATCAGCAAAATTTTGGAAACAAAATTTTTTTTGCTAGGAAGTTATAGGGGTTAAAATTTGACCAGCGATTTCTCATTTTTACAACAAAATTTACAAAACCATTTTTTTTAGGGACCACCTCACATTTGAAGTCAGTTTGAGGGGTCTATATGGCTGAAAATACCCAAAAGTGACACCATTCTAAAAACTGCACCCCTCAAGGTGCTCAAAACCACATTGAAAAAGTTTATTAACCCTTCAGGTGCTTCACAGCAGCATAAGCAACATGGAAGGAAAAAATGAACATTTAACTTTTTAGTCACAAAAATGATTTTTTAGCAACAATATTTTTATTTTCCCAAGGGTAAAATGAGAAACTGGACCCCAAAAGTTATTGTACAATTTGTCCTGAGTACACCGATACCCCATATGTGGGGGGAACCACTGTTTGGGCGCACGACAGGGCTCGGAAGGGAAGGAGCACCATTTGACTTTTTCAATGAAAAATTGGCTCCAATCTTTAGCGGACACCATGTCGCAATTGGAGAGCCCCTGTGTGCCTAAACATTGGAGCTCCCCCACAAGTGACCCCATTTTGGAAACTAGACCCCCCCAAGGAGCTTATCTAGATGCATAGTGAGCACTTTGAACCCCCAGGTGCTTCACAAATTGATCCGTAAAAATGAAAAAGTACTTTTTTTCACAAAAAAATTCTTTTAGCCTCAATGTTTTCATTTCCACATGGGCAATATGATAAAATGGATCCTAAACTTTATTGGGCAATTTCTCCTGAGTACACTGATACCTCACATGTGGGCGTAAACCACTGTTTGGGCACACAGCAGGGCTCGGAAGGGAAGGAGCGCAATTTGACTTTTTTAATGAAAAATTAGCTCCAATCGTTAGCGGACACCATGTCGTGTTTGGAGAGCCCCTGTGTACCTAAAGTATGGAGCTCCCCCACAAGTGACCCCATTTTGGAAACTAGACCCCTCAAGGAACTTATCTAGATGCATAGTGAGCACTTTGAACCCCCAGGTGCTTCACAAATTGATCCGTAAAAATGAAAAAGTACTTTTTTTTCACAAAAAATTTCTTTTAGCCTCAATTTTTTCATTTCCACATGGGCAACATGATAAAATGGATCCTAAAATTTATTGGGCAATTTCTCCTGAGTACACTGATACCTCACATGTGGGGGTAAACCACTGTTTGGGCACACGGCAGGGCTCGGAAGGGAAGGAGCGCAATTTGACTTTTTGAATGAAAAATTAGCTCCAATCGTTAGCGGACAGCATGTCGTGTTTGGAGAGCCCCTGTGTACCTAAAGATTGGAGCTCCCCCACAAGTGACCCCATTTTGGAAACTAGACCCCCCCCCCAAGGAGCTTATCTAGATGCATAGTGAGCACTTTGAACCCCCAGGTGCTTCACAAATTGATCCGTAAAAATGAAAAAGTACTTTTTTCACAAAAAATGTCTTTTAGCCTCAATTTTTTCATTTCCACATGGGCAACATGACAAAATCGATCCTAAAATTTGTTGGGCAATTTCTCCTGAGTACACTGATACCTCACATGTGGGGGTAAACCACTGTTTGGGCACACGGCAGGGCTCGGAAAGGAAGGAGTGCAATTTGACTTTTTGAATGAAAAATTAGCTCCAATCGTTAGCGGACACCATGTCGTGTTTGGAGAGCCCCTGTGTGCCTAAACATTGGAGCTCCCCCACATGTGACCCCATTTTGGAAACTAGACTTCCCATGGAACTAAACTAGATGTGCAGTGACCACTTTAAACCCCCAAGTGCTTCACAGAAGTTTATAACACAGAGCCGTGAAAATAAAAAATAATTTTTCTTTCCTCAAAAATTATGTTTTAGCAAGCAATTTTTTATTTTCACGAGGGTAACAGGAGAAATTGGACCCCAATAGTTGCTGCCCAGTTTGTCCTGAGTATGCTGGTACCCCATATGTAGGGGTAAACCACTGTTTGGGCTCACGTCGGGGCTCAGAAGGGAAGTAGTGATGTTTTGAAATGCAGACTTTGATGGAATGGTTTGCGGGCGTCACGTTGCGTTTGCAGAGCCCCTGATGTGTCTAAACAGTAGAAACCCCCCACAAGTGACCCCATTTTGGAAACTAGACCACCCAAGGAACTTATCTAGACATGTGATGAGCACTTTGAACCCCAAGTGCTTCACAGACGTTTACAATGCAGAGCCGTGAAAATAAAAAATCATTTTTCTTTCCTCAAAAATTATGTTTTAGTAAGTAATTTTTTATTTTCACAAGGGTAACAGAAGAAGTGGACCCCAATATTTGTTGCCCAGTTTGTCCTGAGTACGCTGATACCCCATATGTGGGGGTAAACCACTGCTTGGGCACACGTCCGGGCTCGGAAGGGAAGTAGTGACGTTTAGAAATGCAGACTTTGATGGAATGGTCTGCGGGCGTCACGTTGCGTTTCCAGAGCCCCTGATCTTCCTAAACAGTAGAAACCCCCCACATGTGACCACATTTTGGAAACTAGACCCCCCAAGGAACTTATCCAGATGTATGGTGAGCACTTTGAACCCCCAAGTGCTTCACAGAAGTTTATAACGCAGAGCCATGAAAATAAAAAAAATCATTTTTCTTTCCTCAAGAATTATGTTTTAGCAAGCAATTTTTTATTTTCGCAAGGGTAACAGGAGAAATTGGACCCCAATAGTTGTTGCCCAGTTTGTCCTGAGTATGCTGGTACCCCATATGTGGGGGTAAACCACTGTTTGGGCGCACGTCAGGGCTCGGAATGGAGGGAGCACCATTTGACTTTTTGAAAGCAAGATTGGCTGGAATCAATGGTGGCACCATGTTGCGTTTGGAGACCCCTGATGTGCCTAAACAGTGGAAACCCCTCAATTCTAACTCCAACACTAACCCCAACACACCCCTAACCCTAATCCCAATTCTAGTTATAGCCCTAATCACTACCCTAACCCCAACACACCCCTATCCACAACCCTAACCCTGACACCCCTAACCCTAATCCCAACCCTAATCCGAACCCTAACCCTAACCACAACCCTAACCCCAACACACCCCTAACCCTAGCCATAACCCTAACCACAAGCCTATTCTTAACCCTATTTCCAACCCTAACTCTAATTCCAACCCTAACCCTAAGGCTATGTGCCCATGTAGCGGATTCGTGTGAGATTTTTCCGCACCATTTCTGAAAAATCCGCAGGTAAAATGCACTGCATTTTACCTGTGGATTTACCCCGGATTTCCAGTGTTTTATTTGTGCAGATTTCATCTGCGGATTTCACCTGCGGATTCCTATTGAGGAACAGGTGTAAAACGCTGTGGAATCCGCACAAAGAATTGACATGCTGCAGAAAAAACAATGCAGTGTTGCCGCGTGGTATTTTCCGCACCATGGGCACAGCGGATTTGGTTTTCCTTAGGTTTACATGGTACTGTAAACCTGATGGAAAACTGCTACGAATCCACAGCGGCCAATCAGCCACGGTTCCGCAGCCAAATCTGCACCATGTGCACATAGCCTAATTATAACCCTAACCCTAGCCCTAACCCTAGCCCTATCTCTAACCCTAACCCTAGCCCTAACCCTAACCCTAACCCTAGTTCTAACCCTAACCCTAGTGGAAAAATAAAAGTAAATATATTTTCTTTATTTTATTATTGTCCCTACCTATGGGGGTGATAAAGGGGGGTTCATTTACTATTTTTTTATTTTGATCACTGTGATAGGTTTTATCACAGTGATCAAAATGTACCTGGAACGAATCTGCCGGCCGGCAGATTCGGCGGGCGCACTGCACATGCGCCCGCCATTTTGGAAGATGGCGGCGCCCATGGAGCAGACGGACGGACACCGGGAGGCTCGGTAAGTATGAGGGGGGATCGGAGCACGGCGTGGGGGATCGGAGCACGGGGGGTGGGATCGGAGCACGGGGGTGGGATCGGAGCACAGGGGGAGCGGACAGGAGGACGGGGGAGCGGACAGGCGGACGGAGGGGAGCGGAACACAGGACGGAGGACTGGGGAGGCGATCGGTGGCAGTGGCAGGGGGCAGATCAGGGTTTCCAGCCATGGCCGATGATATTGGAGCATCAGCCATGGCTGGATTGTAATATTTCACCATTTTCATGGGTGAAATATTACAAATCGCTCTGATTGGCTGTTTCACTTTCAACAGCCAATCAGAGCGATCGTACCCACGGGGGGGGGGGGTGAAGCCACCCCCCCTGGGCTGAAGTACCACTCCCCCTGTCCCTGCAGATCGGGGGAAGTTGTAGTTAACCCTTTCAACCGATCTGCAGGGACGCGATCCCTCCATGACGCCACATAGGCATCACAGGTCGGATTGGCACCGACTTTCATGACGCCTACGTGGCGTCACAGGTCGGGAAGGGGTTTTCAATTGGCATACAGAAGGAAGAACAGTGCTGATCATGAAGGACATATATATACCTGCACAGATGTGATATTGTCATAATGGTGTATTAACCCTTTTAAAGTAAAGTTAATATGTTAATTACAGTGAATAGGGTTTAAAAGAACAAAGAAAGAAAGAAATCTAGGATTGGTGTATTATTTCCACCTCTCAAAAAGTGTAATAAAAATGGATCAAGAAGTCATAGTATCACAAAATGGGACAAATGCAACAAAACATCTTGTCAAACCAAAAATATGCTTCAACTTTACTGCAGCCAATTTCTCAGCTCAGTGGCTCTGCTGATGTAAATGGCATGAACTGCTGAGCGGAGCTTAGTGATTGACTGCAGCAATGTCAACATTAAGTCTCAATTTTAACCAAACAACACTAGGATAATGGCAGAGACAAAGCACTGGACCCAGGGAGGGTAAGTACTGTAAATAACAGTTTTCATTTTAACAAAGAACTGTGCACATAGGGAAAAGTTTCCTGAAAGGAGACGGCTCCTTTAATAAATTAAAGACTATGTGTAACTTTCCACAAAGTATTTTTTGTTCCTTTGAACCTTTTGTCTTAAAAAAATAAAGTAAATAAATCTACCATTTTGCTGCTGCAGAGTATCTGTAAGTCACAAATGTTACAACTCTGTCCGAGATCCTGCTCCAGGTTCTAACAGCTGTCTCTGCTTCCTCCCCATTCTCTCAGCCTGAGAGAGTAGCAGGGAGGGGAGAGAGCTGTACACAAATGTTCACAATGTGGAGAATGGAGAAAGTATCTACAGTCTTAGAGAGGGCATAGACAACAAGCAACAGAAATTACATGAAAAGTAAATAAAGTATTAGAACTGAATTGATGATGGAACCATCATCACCCTTGATACACACAGAGCTCGCATCCAGTCTGTATTACAGGAGAGCCACTTCCACAAGAGATAATCTGAAACTTGGATTAGGATGGATGAAAACTGTATATTAGGGGGTCTGAAAATGAATGAAGTAATGAAGACTGAAGACTGAAAGTGCAATTTTTTTAAGTAAAGGTAACCTCTATATTATACAAACAGAATTTTTTAAATATCCATCATGTCTACTAATAAATAAGTATTTTATCAGTTTTATTGTCTTTCTCTGCAGTCTTTTCAGCTGCCCAGAAATGGTCCAAATTGCATCATCTAGTCTGTGGTTAGGGCTAGCTCAGCTCATGCAGGAACCACTGGTGACTGTGGGGTCAGGATCTCTAGTATGTACAGTATGTACAATTGCAGTTTATACTGTGTTACCTAATTTCCTAAGTGAGTTGCTATACTATCATAACAAATGTAATCTGGGTCAGGGCTTAAAATTAGTACGAAGTTGCCAGACAAATGGGCTTGGATAGGATCATAGTACAGGCTGCCCCTCTCTGTCTAACCACATTCACTATTGGTTATGGTTTCTAAAGACTTTAACCTTCAGGACAGGAAAAGATACCGGTGGGTGTAAGCTCTGCGACACAGTCGGCACCCATAGATGTGAGCCTTAGATTTGGCTAGCTCATGAGTCCGTCTCACACACCGGCACCAAATATGACATACTTGTACATCACATAATGGCAAAGGGTAAATTGACCTTTTCCATTTTAAAATTCCAGTGTGACTCAAGTTTAAAGATGAATCCTAAATAATGAAATTTTGATGACCTCAGATCAAGACTAACAGGTAAGATATGTGTTAAAACAAAAAAATGATTACGTCATCTTATTTGTTCACATTTAAATGACAATATCACCTAAAATTAGTTTTTTTTCTATCCCATACTATGGTAGATCTGCCCATGACCATAAGTGACTGTCAATTTACTGTTTACCTTTAAATGTGTCTTGATCTGCATGTTTGTCTCTCCACTTATTTTCTTAGGGGGAACATTCCAATGGCAATCTTCCAACTATGTTAAAGACATAATTATCGATAAATAGGTAAAATGTATGTTAATAAAATGTGCAATATGTTTAGATAACAAGGTCTTCATGCAAAAACAAAAGGTATAAAGTAGTACAAAATAAACTAAAATAATGCATCCCCTTATGATCCCCTTCCACCACTTCCTAGATCTCTCTCGTGGTTTTCGGATCTTGACCGCCAGAAATGAGGTTTTGCGATGAATGCATGACTGCTGTATCTAACCACCACTAGTAATTGGCTGCAACAGTCACATGTCTGTCTCAAAACCTCATCTCTGGAGGCCAGAAGCTGTAAAGTGCCATTTTGCTGAAACTGTGCTGAAGCAAATTACAAAAAAATCACCATTTTGAAAAGTGTGGATTTTTGTAGAATTCAATTCAACTCAAATTTATTTCCTCATCTCTAGCCTGAGAGTTCCTCAGGTCTTTATACTTAGTGCTAACTTTTCTGGTCTTCACCAATGGACCATGTCTCACAGGATTTTTTCGGGTGGGTGTTTTTAGGCTACTCTGTATTATGACCTTGTAAGCAACGTCACCTTATAAAGGCCATAATAAGTGGCATCAAATAAAAAGTCCCATATCTCTGGCGAATTTAAAAAAACAAAAACAAAACAAACACTTAGGGAAGCAACGAGAATAACACAAGGGTGAAAACTGGTCAAGTCCTCTCTAAGCTCATAGGGAAGTTAATGCGAGTCAGATAAACATTCAGGCACGTATCAACATTTTGACAACATTTTTCTGTTCTCTTATTTCTTAATATATTTAATACTTCCTGGATTCTTTAAATTATCTAAAAGCTTCTCAGCTAAATCCTTATGTGCAAATATTTGAGTCTCCGAATTAAAGTATAAAGGATCCTATTCTTGGTTTGCCGTGAACCATGTATTAGGAGTCATCTCTCTAGTTCATATGCGTCTTACTTGACAGTTGTGTAATGTAGTGTTTTCCAGGCCTGTAGTATAGGCTGCAATTGTGACTCTTAGGACCATTTTGGCTCAGTCTCAGTAAAGAGCAGGGAAGATAACAGGAGCTGCATTGTTCTCCTTCACCTACTACTTAGCCAGTAAGAAGATATTCATCTCTCAACAAATGGTGAGAAAATCTCTTTACAGAAGCACTCATATCAAACTTTTTCTCCTCTTAATATATTGCAATCATCATATTATCATATTATATAGCACTGTGTACTTACAATCGCTCATTTTGCCTTTCTACCCAGCTAATTCTTCTCTTTTCCATTATGTCTATGACATCATGTGATTAAAAACAGACTAGCTGAATCCTTCTAAGCCCTATGTAAAAACAGGAAGTCTCTTTTCCCCACATGAATCATAATTTCCTGACTCAACTGCTCCGCACCTCCCTTTGCCAAGGACTTTTGCAGTGAGGAAAAATTGTAATTCTAATGATGCCTCATGCAGGGAAAAGTGTTTCCCCAAATAGAGCTAAGAAGGATTCAAGATAGTCTGTTTTAATAGTGTGATGTCATAGACCTAATTCAAAAGAGAAAAATTAACTGGGTAGAAGGGCAAAATGAGCAGAAATGAGTAGACTGTGTCATATAATATGAGAATTTCAATATGTTACGAGGATAAAAAAAATTATGGGAGTGCTTCATTAAGTGTTTAGTAATTGAAGCCTCATCTAAAAGTAGGAAATCATGAATGGAGGTTTCCCATGGTCTATAGATCAATACAGAGTTAACTTAACAATGACCAGGATTTGAGAAGAACCAGAAAGGTTTTCTCCATTTACTAAATTTGAACCTTCTTTCTAAATTTCTTCTATAAAGGATCTGTCACCTCTGACATGTCAGATTTAGTAAGTTTCAGTATTTCCCATTGATACAACAATTCTGGATCATCTATTCCTAGAACTTCGTCCCAATTCATGAATGCTGGTGTTGTTCATGCCAGAGGTGCCTGATTCACTAAGAGTTCTCTTAATGAATCAGTTGCATCTTACTAGTGGCTTCCGCTTCTGTCCATCTTGCCACAAATCTTACTCCAGCCAAATTTTGAAACTTTTTAAAATGTTTTACACCAAGTTTCTGGTTTAAACACTTTAATAAATTAGGGACCTTTTTGTTTTCCCTTTCCTCTGGTACTCCTCCTACATATTTATGAAGAAATTAAGTACTTAAGTACTACCTTTACCCCTGTCAAAAATGGCATGTCTCTACATAATCTTCCAATTCGTTCTGATAGTGTAATGATGGGTTTCGACATTCAGACTACAGCCATTAAATGAATGCAGATTTGTTGCATGCTGATAATCATTGGTAATATATCTCCTTAAAGCACCACTACAGTGGGTTTTTTTCAGAGCTAGAATGGCACTTTAACTCTAAGCCTCCTGGCTCTGTTCTTAAACTCACCTTCCGTAGGCTTCACCTTTTACTGACACTGCTCGGATCCCGCAGCGTCATCTTGTGCCTGTAACTTCTGACTGGCCCAGAAGTCACAAGTTACGTCACAAGAGCTCAATGCAAGTCTATGAAAGCCAGAACAAGACTCTCAAAGAGATACATCGAAAAGTGACCTCGGGCGCGCTCCATGAAATACTGGAGAAGCCGGTCACTTTTTGCAGAGATCGATGAGAGCGACACTGGAAAAAGATGAAGGCAGCAGGTGGGCTTATATTCAAAGCACCACTCCAGCTGTGAAATAAAAAAAAAACTAAACTCTGGAGTGGTGCTTTAACCCCTTCATGACACAGCCTATTTTTGGCCTTAATGACCTGACCGTTTTTTGCAATTCTGACCAGTGTCCCTTTATGAGGTAATAACTCAGGAACGCTTCAACGGATCCTAGCGATTCTGAGATTGTTTTTTCATAACATATTGGGCTTTATGTTAGAGGTAAATTTAGGTCAATAATTTCTGAGTTTATTTGTGAAAAAAACGGAAATTTGGCAAAAATTTTGAAAATTTCGCAATTTTCACATTTTGAATTTTTATTCTGTTAAACGACAGAGTTATGTGACACAAAACAGTTAATAAATAACATTACCCACATGTCTACTTTACATCAGCACAATTTTGGAAACACATTTTTTTTTTGCTAGGAAGTTATAAGGGTTAAAATTTGACCAGTGATTTCTCATTTTTACAACAAAATTTACAAAACCATTTTTTTTTAGGGACCACCTCACATTTGAAGTCATTTTGAGGGTTCTATATGGCTGAAAATACCCAAAAGTGACACCATTCTAAAAACTGCACCCCACAAGGTGCTCAAAACCACATTCAAGAAGTTTATTAACCCTTCAGGTGTTTCACAGCAGCAGAAGCAACATGGAAGTAAAAAATGAACATTTAACTTTTTAGTCACAAAAATGATCTTTTAGCAACAATTATTTTATTTTCCCAAGGGTAAAAGGAGAAATTGGACCATGAACGTTGTTGTCCAATTTGTCCTGAGTACGCTGATACCTCATATGTGGGGGTAAACCACTGTTTGGGCGCACGGCAGGGCTCGGAAGGGAAGGAGCGCCATTTGACTTTTTGAATGAAAAATTGGCTCCAATCTTTAGCGGACACCATGTCGTGTTTGGAGAGCCCCCGTGTGCCTAAACATTGGAGCTCCCCCACAAGTGACCCCATTTTGGAAACTAGACCCCCCAAGGATCTTATCTAGATGCATAGTGAGCACTTTAAACCCCCAGGTGCTTCACAAATTGATCCGTAAAAATTAAAAAGTACTTTTTTTTCACAAAAAAATTATTTTTGCCTCAATTTTTTCATTTTCACATGGGCAACAGGATAAAATGGATCCTAAAATTTGTTGGACAATTTCTCCTGAGTACACCGATACCTCACATGTGGGGGTAAACCACTGTTTGGGCACATGGTAAGGCTCGGAAGTAGGGTTGAGCGAAACGGATCGTTCATTTTCATAAGTCGCCGACTTTTGGTAAAGTCGGCGTCTCATGAAACCCGACCCGATCCCTGTGTGGGGTCGGCCATGCGGTACGCGATCTTGGCGCCAAAGTCGCGTTTCGTATGACGCGTTTAGCGCCATTTTTACAGCCAATGAAGGAGCGTGGGCAGAGTGATGACATAGGGGTTAGGGCGTGCACGCCTATCATCATTTTATCGCTTGTGCGCAGTAGCGATTTGGAATGTGTAAAACAAAATTTTCTGTGCTGGGACGGAGGGGGAGAGAGAGAGAGAGAGAGAGAGAGCGAGAGAGAGAGAGAGAGAGAGAGAGAGAGAGAGAGAGAGAAAAAAAAAAAATCCCCATTGACGTGCACAGGGTTTCGTGTTGCGGCCGATCCTCGACTTTGCGCAGTAATCGGCCGATTTCGCCCGACTCGACTTTTCCAACAGTCGGGTTTCGTGAAACATGACTCGACCCTAAAAAAGTCAAGGTCGCTCAACCCTACTCAGAAGGGAAGGAGCGCCATTTGACTTTTTGAATGAAAAATTATCTCCATCGCTAGCGGACACCATGTCACGTTTGGAGAGCCCCTGTGTGCCTAAACATTGGAGCTCCCCCACAAGTGACCCCATTTTGGAAACTAGACCCCCCAAGGAACTTATCTAGAAGCATAGTGAGCACTTTAAACCCTCAGGTGCTTCACAAATTGATCTGTAAAAATTAAAAAGTACTTTTTTTTCACACAAAATTTCCTTTAGCCTCAATTTTTTCATTTTCACATGGGGAACAGGATAAAATGGATCCTAAAATTTGTTGGGCAATTTCTCCTGAGTACGCCGATACCTCATATGTGGGGGTAAACCACTGTTTGGGTGCACGGCAAGGCTCGGAAGGGGAGGCGCGCTATTTGACTTTTTGAATGGAAAATTAGCTCCAATCGTTAGCGGACACCATGTCGCGTTTGGAGAGCCCCTGTGTGCCTAAACATTGGAGCTCCCCTACAAATGACCCCATTTTGGAAACTAGACCCCCCAAGGAACTTATCTAGATGCATAGTGAGCACTTAAATCCCCCAGGTGCTTCACAGAAGTTTATAACACAGAGCCGTGAAAATAAAAAAATAATTTTTCTTTCCTGAAAAATGATTTTTGGCCCGGAATTTTTTATTTTCCCAAAGGTAATAGGAGAAATTGGACACCAAATGTTGTTGTCCAGTTTGTCCTGAGTACGATGATACCCCATATGTGGGGGTAAACCACTGTTTGGGCGCACGGCAGGGCTCGGAAGGGAAGGCACGCCATTTGGCTTTTTGAATGGAAAATTAGCTCCAATCATTAGCGGACACCATGTCGCGTTTGGAGAGCCCCTGTGTGCCTAAACATTGGAGCTCCCCCACAAGTGACCCCATTTTGGAAACTAGACCTCCCAAGGAACTTATCTAGATGTGTGGTGATCACTTTGAACCCCCAAGTGCTTCACAGAAGTTTATAACACAGAGCCATGAAAATAAAAAATAATTTTTCTTTTCTCAAAAATGATTTTTAGCCCACAATTTTTTATTTTCCCAAGGGTAACAGAAGAAATTGGACCCCAAAAGTTGTTGTCCAGTTTCTCCTGAGTACGCTGATAACCCATATGTGGGGGTAAACCACTGTTTTGACACACGTCGAGGTTCGGAAGGGAAGTAGTGATGTTTTGGAATGCAGACTTTGATGGAATGGTCTGCGGGCATCATGTTACGTTTGCAGAGCCCCTGATGTGCCTAAACAGTAGAAACCCCCCACAAGTGACCCCATTTTGGAAACTAGACCCCCCAAGCAACTTATCTAGATGTGTGGTGAGCACGTTCAACCCCCAAGTGCTTCACAGAAGTTTACAACGCAGAGCCGTGAAAATAAAAAAATCAGTTTTCTTTCCTCAAAAAAAGATGTTTTAGCAAGCAATTTTTTATTTTCATAAGGGTAACAGGAGAAATTGGACCCCAAAAGTTGTTGTCCAGTTTGTTGTGAGTACGCTGATACCCCATATGTGGGGGTAAACCACTGTTTGGGCGCACGTCAGGGCTCGGAAGGGAAGAAGTGACATTTGAAATGCAGACTTTGATGGAATGGTCTGCGGGCGTCACGTTGCATTTGCAGAGCCCCTGATGTGCCTAAACAGTAGAAACACCCCACAAGTGACCCCATTTTGGAAACTAGACCCCCCAAGGAACTAATCTAGATGTGTCGTGAGCACGTTCAACCCCCAAGTGTTTCACAGAAGTTTACAACGCAGAGCCGTGAAAATAAAAAATCATTTTTCTTTCCTCAAAAAAGATGTTTTAGCAAGCAATTTTTTATTTTCACAAGAATAACAGGAGAAATTGGACCCCAATATTTGTTGCCCAGTTTGTCCTGAGTACGGTGATACCCCATATGTGGGGGGGAACCACTGTTTTGGCACACGTCAGGGTTCGGAAGGGAAGTAGTGACATTTGAAATGCAGACTTTGATGGAATGGTCTGCGGGCGTCACGTTGCATTTGCAGAGCCTCTGATGTGCCTAAACAGTAGAAACTCCCCACAAGTGACCCCATTTTGGAAACTAGACCCCCCAAGGAACTTATCTAGATGTGTCGTGAGCAGTTTCAACCCCCAAGTGCTTCACAGAAGTTTATAACGCAGAGCCGTGAAAATAAAAAATAATTGTTCTTTCCTCAAAAATTATGTTTTAGCAAGTAATTTTTTATTTTTGCAAGGGTAACAGGAGAAATTGGACCCCAACAGTTGTTGCCCAGTTTGTCCTGAGTACACTGGTACCCCAAATGTGGGGGTAAACCACTGTTTGGGCGCACGTCAGGGCTTGGAAGGGAGCACCATTTGACTTTTTGAACGCAAGATTGGCTGGAATCAATGGTGGTGCCATGTTGCGTTTGGAGACCCCTGATGTGCCCAAACAGTGGAAACCCCTCAATTCTAACTTCAACACTAACCCCAACACACCCCTAACCCTAATCCCAACTGTAGCCATAACCCTAATCACAACCCTAACCCCAACACACCCCTAACCACAACCCTAACCCCAACACACCCGTAACCCTAATCCCAACCCTAACCCTAATCCTAACCCTAATCCCAACCCTAACCCTAATCCCAACCCTAACCACAACTGTAACCCCAACACTCTCCTAACCCTATCCGTAACCCTATCCACAAGCCTAATCTTAACCCTATTTCCAACCCTAGCCCTAATTCCAACCCTAACTGTAATTCCAACCCTAGCCCTAAGGCTATGTGCCCACGTTGCGGATTCGTGTGAGATTTTTCCGCACGATTTTTGAAAAATTTGCAGGTAAAAGGCACTGCGTTTTACCTGCGGATTTACAGCGGATTTCCAGTGTTTTTTTGTGCGGATTTCACCTGCGGATTCCTATTGAGGAACAGGTGTAAAACGCTGCGGAATCCGCACAAAGAATTGACATGCTGCGGAAAATACAACGCAGAGTTTCCGCACGGAATTTTCCGCACCATGGGCACAGCGGATTTGGTTTTCCATAGGTGTACATGGTACTGTAAACCTGATGGAAAACTGCTACGAATTCGCAGCGACCAACCTGCTGCGGATCCACGGCCAATCCGCTGTGGATCCGTGGCCAATCCGCTGCGGATCCGTTGCCAATCCGCTGCGGATCCGCGGCCAATCCGCTGCGGATCCGCAGCCAAATCCGCACTGTGTGCCCATGCCCTAACTCTAACCCTACCCCTAACCCTACCCCTAACCCTACCCCTAGTTCTAACCCTAGTTCTAACCCTAACCCTAGTGGAAAAAGAAAAAAATATATTTTCTTTTTTTTATTATTGTCCCTACCTATGGGGGTGATAAAGGGGGGGGGTCATTTACCATTTTTTTTACTTTGATCACTGTGATAGGTTATATCTCAGTGATCAAAATATACCTGGAACGAATCTGCCGTCCGGCAGATTCGGCGGGCGCACTGCGCATGAGCCC
The DNA here is from genome assembly GCF_051348905.1 of Ranitomeya variabilis. Classification (NCBI taxonomy): domain Eukaryota; kingdom Metazoa; phylum Chordata; class Amphibia; order Anura; family Dendrobatidae; genus Ranitomeya; species Ranitomeya variabilis. The sequence continues at coordinate 1,023,576,931 of NC_135232.1, forward strand.
GCCATTTTGGAAGATGGCGGCGCCCATGGAGAAGACAGGTGGACACCGGGAGCCTCGGTAAGTATAAGGGGGTGGAGATTGGGGCACGGGGGGGCGTCGGAGCATGGGGGGTGGCATAGGAGCACAGGGGGAGCGCACAGGAGGACGGGGGAGCAGAGCACAAGACGGAGGGGAGCGGACAACAGATCGGTGGCTTGGGGGGGCGATCGGTGGGGTGGGGGGGGTCACATCAGTGTTTCCAGCCATTGCCGATGATATTGCAGCATCGGCCATGGCTGGATTGTAATATTTCACCAGTTTTTTAGGTGAAATATTACAAATCGCTCTGATTGGCTGTTTCACTTTCAACAGCCAATCAGAGCGATCGTAGCCACGGGGGGGGTGAAGCCACCCCCCCTGGGCTGAAGTACCACTCCCCCTGTCCCTGCAGATCGGGTGAAATTGGAGTTAACCCTTTCACCCGCTCTGCAGGGACGCGATCATTCCATGACGCCACATAGGTGTCATGGGTCGGATTGGCACAGGTTTTCATGACGCCTACGTGGCGTCACAGGTCGGGAAGGGGTTAAGAATTTGCCAATTTTGAGAAACAAAGTGATTATTTTCATCTTCTCATCTCCACATTCCAGGAGGCATAGTTTTTATTTTTTCGTCATCGTAGCTGTATGAAGGTTTTGTAATGCTGCCGCAGTGCAGTATGCACAGCCTCCACCAGGAGGAGCTGGTGGAGGAAGAAATGTTGCGCTCACAGTGTAGCAACACAGTGGGGCAGTGCAGACGCCACAAGGCGATGAGAGAGTGGTCAGACAAGCATCAGTAACGATCAGGAAACGCAGTACCAGAGGAAACAGCAACAAACGTGGCCAGATGCAAGCTAGAGAAGTCAAAAGCAAGACAGGAACAGAAATACCAGAGACGTGAAACAGACAAACAAGTCAGAGGTCAAGCCGGGTCAGATACCAGGAGGTCAGAGCACGGGGAACAAACGCTAAGTCAAGCAGGGTAGCAGGAGTGGGAAAGCATGGGGACTGAGCAAATGGACAGAGGACAAATCAGGGAGTAGCGGGGTCAGCCGCTCTAGCCTGGGCAGGAACTATAACTGACACTGCCTGCAGACAGCAGCAGGCAGAAATAGCCAAACAGATCCCAGAACGAGGCAGAGGAGAGTTAACCCCTACATGACCAGATCGTGGAGAGCATAACAAGAAACAAACCCCAGCCTGGATCATGACAGGTTTGCTGTTTTTCAGATTGAGTTGTATTCATCAGTGGCAGGATTTTATGGTACATACAACTCAGTACCTTTTTGTGATTATCTTTTTAAAGTTTGGAATAGAAAAAATAGCAGTTTGATTGTTCTTTTATGCTTAAAATGTTCCAAAAATGGAACTTTTACATACTACACAAACAAGGGCTCATGCAGACATCCGTGGATCTCGGTCTGACAGACAGAAATGCACGGACTGGCCGCGGATCTCCCGACCCCAGCAAACCAGCTTCATAGAAATATACTAAGCGGTCATGCTCGGGTCAGGAAATACGCAGCTAGTCCATGCATTGCGGTTCATGATTGGACCGAGATCCCTGGATGTCTGCATGAGCCCTAAGGTATTATCTTTATTCTGTGGGGCAGTACGATTATGGAGATACCAAACATATACAGTCTTATTTATGTTTTGCTATTGTTGTACAATAAATACACTGTGCGACAAAAAAATTGAAAAAAAAAACTCCAGGGCCCCACTTTTCAGCTACATGCAAATGTGACATTATCATCAATCACAAATTTATATAACAATGGATTGGGTAGATTGTTAAATTAATAAGATGCCGCCTTCATCCGTACATAGTGCCAAGTACTACTCATATGAAAGGGTGGTCGCCCGCTATTGCACAAGGGCCCACTGGAGGATTCTCCTGTCCTCCTGTGGGCCAGTCAGAGTCTATGTGGAAATGACATCTTTAAGACGCAGGCACATATACCTGAAGTTTTTTCTTAAGGTGAAGCCACATCAGCTTTGTTGTCGTTTTTTCTTTCTATTATTTAAACTATAACTATTGAGCACCTGAAGAATGAACATGCTACTTCTTTTTACAACTTCACAGTTTCTTAACCCTGAAACGGTTAAAGATGACTTTTCATTTCCATTTCAAATATTTTAGGTTGAACTGGACACACGATGTAATAAAGGATGCAGAGCAGAATAAAACATTTATTTTTTTCATTTCATGTATCTATTGCATAGATATTAGCAAAGTATTTGGCACCTAATGAGTTTAAATTTTATTAAGTCCAAGTAGGTGTTATCAGACAGTTTTCACTGGGGGAGTGTTCTTTTTCCTCCTGTATGATGCTGACCAATCATAAGCAAGGAGCAACACTAAAATTCAAGAAGAATATGACCCCACCATAGCTTAGAGCAGAATTTTCGGTGTGTGGGATGTAATGATACAGCTCTGGTCTCTTGGTTTAATCTCCTCCATAATTTGAAAGCACAGATGACTTTCAGACAAGGTCTATGTGAGGTAAGGGGCAGCACAGCTGAGGTAGCTGTGTCAGATTACAAACCCTTCTATCAACCCCCTTCCAGTACTGTCAGCTCTGTTATACTGCCCCTCCCCTACAATGCCTTTCCAGCGATGTGTCAGTAATTACACTTTTTGGTTCTGCTCAACTTGTACTCACTCTACAGTGAAAGCAGAGCAGGCGCTCAATACATCTCAATACATCACAGGAATAACCCAGAACAGACTACACCTATGTTAGAGATAATGACAGCCCTGATCTCACTGCAGAGCCATTACAAGTTGCATGAGCACAGCAGACATAAGGGTGATACTGACACATATATCTAAAAGTATGCACAACATGTAGGTTACAGTATGTGGGATGTACTACCGGACCCCTGAAAATACGTATAAGAAGAAGACATCTTTCGGATGCCATTAGCCGAAAGACAATGAATATTTCAGCAGTTTGCAGACATTTTGCACATATACACAGAGGTGACACCTCCTCATTCAAATTTGCTGGTAGTGAAAGAGTGCACAGACTGACTATGGGAAGAGACCATAAAAGAAAACTTCAGAATACAGAGTCCAAATGGATTTTCACTTTAGAAACCAGAATCGCCGCAGGTATTAATACTTGGCAGGACTTGATATTGCAACATTGATACTGTATAGAGTTTGTAAGGAGGCAGCTGGACAAGTTGTGGATGGGAGGTATGTGTCCCGGAGATGCCAAGTCTTGGTGGTGTAGGACCAGGAGAAGCAGGCTCCAGCACACATAGTGCTGAGAGATGGATTGTGGGTCCAGGTTTTACGAGCAGCTGAAAGAGCTGGGTGGGATCGGCTGCTCACTTTCCTCCAGTCCAGGTCTTGGATGGTCTGATTTAAGGCAGCTGGGGCTGCCTCACTGTTTTGCAAGATGAGTAAGCCTTGCACAAGCTGCTCAGACTCTGCTCAGTGAGGAAAAGACTCACATATAAACAGATGAGCCCGTGTGTTTTATGGACTTGTTATTTTTCTGGTTTGTTCTGTTATAGCTTTGTTTGCCTGGAAGAAGCTGTTTTTTTTGTTACCACAGAAGGTTTATGAACTCTTAATAAATCTCTTATTTTGAACCAACAAACGATGTCCCGTGTGTGAACCAGATTCTACCTCAGAGCCGATCCCTCACAAGTTTTATTCCAGTTGTTTCTGCTATTTTTTACATATATGTTTTTATTTGTTTATCTGTTTATGTTGTTTGTCCGATTGGTCTCTTTGTTAACATGTGTTACTAGCCATAGTATAAATAGGGAAGTTACACTGCCAGTCAATACCATGATTAAAACTATGCGTCGAAACATGAAGGTCAGTCATTTCTGTGTGGATTAGTCTTACATTCTGGATGGAATTATCGCTTTTAAACATCTCTAATAAAGGTGAAGTTCTATTTATTTTTTCTACTCCGCTGGCCTCGGGTGCATCTGTGTATATTCAAAGCAACAGGACTAAGTGAACCACTAATTGGTGAGTTGACTCTCCCTATCCCCCTTCCTGATCATTGTGTTTGTATTTTATTTTATTTTTGTTAGCCATTAAAAGGTATCATATCCACAAGATTATTATTTTGTTTCCCATACTTAGAGCAATCAATCATATTTCTCTGGTTAAGAAAGTGACACACTGGCAGGCAAATTTGCATTAATTGTATATCATATTAATTTCTACATTTTCTTTATTACCGTAATTCATTTATATCCACCAGCATATTCCCCTGAACAGAAATGTTATCACTTTGTTCCCTGTTTCATTGGAAGACACAATCAAAATCCAAACTATCAGAATGTTTTTTGGAGCTTGGGAGGAAGCCTACATTTTCTGTTAAACAGGTAGTCCCAAACTCCCAATATTGAAAATTACCACCTGTTTCATCAGTTGGATCACTGATGATGAAAACAATGTTGTAAAATACTTCCTCTGCAATGGAGTGATAGTGGTCATGTGTGTCACTGCTATATTCATTGTCTATGGTACTGCCGATTCTCTGCTCTCTGCTTGTCCCATAGGCAATGAAGTAGCAGTTGTGCAAGTTCTGAAGGGGTATTTCAGAGCTTCTTTCCCCAAAACTGTGGGGTTTCCAGCAATGGGTTTTCCACTAATAAGGAAGTTATTCCCTACTCTCTGGATCAGTGATAAATAGTTATTCCCACCATAAAAGTTAAGTATATTAGGCCATCTGAAACATATTAGATATTGTTTTAAAATATTAAAATGGAATATTAGTATAAGTAAAATAGATATTTAAATTAGTACATGTAATAAATAATTTGTGCATACTTACACGGACATCTTTCAGACTGGGATGTTTATTTAGTGATTTCTGTGTGTCAGAGAGCTGCATGGAGAAGAATAGGTCCTGGACAGATTTCGAACCTTGTCCAGCCCAGCTGCTTCTCTGTAAGTGAACAAATAAGACATCCATCACTGAAGTTCAAAGACCATTAGTGTATGAGACATGTCCAGTGGAAAGAGAGAAGAAAAAGAGGCTTCACTGTGGGAATAGTTTTGTGCTTCATGATATCAGTTGGAATGCCTAATGTCTTCCTGACAACATGCATATTTTTTTGTCCAGTTATGTACCTCAGACCTAGAGCACATCATTGTGATCAGTCATGTCCAGCTATGGCTTAAAGGGGTTTATACTACCTGGACACCAACTTTTTAAATAAATGCATCCCCCTTGGTAAACAAAAATAACTTATACCCAATACCCTGACTGGCGCCGTTCCAGTAATGTTGGCCCCAGATCTCTCATGGCTCATTTGACATTATTATAATGTTATTCCACAGGAGCCCTGCAGCCAATCAGCGACTGCTATTAGCGATCTGAGGTATCACAGGATCCGTTTCTATTTAAAGTCCGGCTGGTTTATTTCAGTTCTCATAAACCACATCACAGGAAAACTCAAATATAGCCTTTGTCCAGCACAAAGTAAAGCAAAAAGTAACAAGTCCATGCAATAGTACTGGTTAGCCCATCTGGTTTAGAGTCCATCTTCTTAGTCCTTTAGCAAAGGTACTCAATCCAGGAGATCTGCACACTTCCATACACACAGGCTTGTGTGAGACAAACCAGTCTCATTTTACAAAGTGAACCAATGGTGGAGATATGGTGAGCAGCTGTTTCTCCCAACTCTTCAGCTGCTCACAATCAATCTGTCATGTCCAACTAACCCCCTTTTAATCCTATATGTACTAAAGCATTACTCCAGGTTTATCTCCCATCCACTAGCTGTCCTACAGCCACCTAACATACCTCCCTACTCTGCCTACCAGTGGACATGGGATTCTTGAGAGGGCATCTGTATTATCATGTTATTCCCGGCTCTATGTTGCACATGGAAGTGGGAATTCTGCAGGGTTAGAAACCAGCGGGTAACACAAGCATTTTTCCCCTTTTCTCTCTCGTCCTCCTGAGTGGGGGATGGCCTGATACTAATTAAAATTTCCCCCCTAAGAGATAGTATTGCAATGTGTCCACTGCCCACTTTATGGCCAAGCATTCCTTTCCTGCAATGGAATAATTTTTTTCACATGCCGACAGTTTCCTACTCAGGTAGGGAACAGGATGCTCCTTTCCATGTATCTCCAGAGAAAGGACCGCTACAAATTTGACACCTGTGCATCTGTTTAAAGTACAAATTCCTTCTTAAAGTTGGGGCAACCAGGACCGGCTGCTTACACGGAGCAACTTTCAGTTCTGGAAAGGCCGTCTCCGCCTCCGACATCCATGTGACTGATTTTACTCCCTGAGGGCTGACCCACACGTCCAGATAATTCCGGTACCGGAATAAATCGGTACCGGAGTTATCCGTGTCCGTGTGCCTGGGAACTCACGGAGGCCATACCTGCGGCACACGTGTGCCGCCCGTATGGCGAGTGGGTACCACACGGAGCGTGTGGTACCCACTCTGCATGGTGCTGAAGCTGCGATTCATATCATCCCTGCAGCAACGTTTGCTGCAGGGAAAATATGAAGAATAGTGTTTAAAATAAAGATCCATGTGTCCGCCGCCCCCCCACCCCCTGTGCGCCCCCCCCGCTGGTCAGAAAATACTCACCCGGATCCCCCGTCGGCAGTCGCTCCTTCCTGGTCTGGCCGCGGCTTACTGTATGCGGTCACGTGGGGCCGCTCATTTACACTCATGAATAGGCGGCTCCGCCCCTATTGGAGGTGGAGCCACATATTCATGAGTGTAATCGGCCGCATACAGTAGGAGGCGCGGCCAGACCAGGAAGGAGCGACAGCCGACGGGGGACCCGGATAAGTATTTTCTGACCAGCGGGGGGGGCGCACAGGGGGTGGGGGGGCGGCGGACACATGGATCTTTAGTTTAAACACTATCATTCATATTTTCTCTGTAGCAAACGGTGCTACAGGGAAGATATGAATACCGGCTTCAGCACCATGTGGGGGGGACAGCGCTTACTGTAGCGCTGTCTCCGGCACGCCACACGGACCCCAGACGGAGAATGTCCGTGTGAGGTGCGTGTTTTACACGGACCCATTGACTCTATTGGGTCCGTGTAATCCGTGCGCTCCCACGAACACTGACATGTCTCCGTGTTTGGCACACGGAGACACGGTCCGCACACGGTCCGCACAAAATCAATGACATCTGAACAGATGCATTGATTTTTATGGGTCTACGTGTGTCAGTGTCTCCGGTACGGGAGGAAACTGTCACCTCACGTACCGGAGCCACTGACGTGTGAAACCGGCCTTAAGGAAGTCGGTCAGGGGTGTGGTCACCATGTCAAAGTTTGCAATTAACCTTCTGTAGTTCCCACGATTCCCTGAAAGGTCCTAGCTTGCTTTTTCAGAGTGGTTTCGGCCAGGTTTGGATTGCGTTCACTTTATTGATCTTAGATTTGATTTAGTCTCTACCTACTAGATATCCAAGGTATTTGGCCTCTTCTTTCCACGGCACTAATGGATGCAGACTTTTTCCAGCACGGAGCACCGGTTATGTCAAACTTATTGTTGTGTTTTGGATATTTGCTTGCTTTATTTTATTTGAGACTTACTTTTTCGAAAATTTACGTGCACTAATTTCACCTGGAAATTGTTCAGTCTCTAGAATCAATGCTTCCATTCAGTGACAGTAAGCAGAGAAAGAGGTTCGAGCTGGATCTTATGTATACATAAGATAAAGGTAGAGGTAAAAGCAATCATTCCATTACTCTTGATAGTATCTCAGCGGCCTCAATTGAGCCATTGCTTCATAATTCATATGAAACTGTTGTTACCGGCTGGAGCTTGATACACTTGCTACGATCATGAAATCTATCATCTATATGTGAGGAATTATCTTAAGGACTGTTGTTGCCAGCTGGAGAGGGAGACATGGGCTACAGTCATGGTTTGCAGCATGTTCAGAGACTATAGTCTATACTGACGGGAGATACAAAAGCTGTGGACCAACCTAAAGTTGGAAGAAAGTGGGTATCGCCTGGCATGGGGGCAGTGGAACTTTTGGCCCCAGAACGAGATCCAGTGGACTGGGGACATTGCATTGTGACCATCTACCGAGAATTGCTGCAAGACCATGGATGTAAGGAATAAAAAAAAGTTGCGTTGTTAACCTGCCTAGGTGATCCTCACAGGCCCATTTTCCTTTTTGTAATTTTTAAAATGGAAAAGATGAAAAAAGGAAATGTGTCATCTTTAGCAATAGGCCTTTTAGAGATCATTTTATCTTCAAATTGCTTAACTATTCACGATAACAGTAATTTTGATGAGGGGTGCCCAAAATTTTACATTCCACTGTACATATGCCTATACATGAAAGTAAAAAAAAAGTTCAAATGCACTTGTACATCTCAGTACAAGTGTAATCCCAATGTTCAAATACCAATATACATAAATGAAGGGAAGCTCATGGCTTAAATGCACTACATGCGTGATTGCAAAAAGAGGGGGGGAGGGGAAGTGAGTATATGAATCTGAGTAGCAGATTGCGTGATCACCAGAGTATATTATGTAAAGAGATCATAAGGGCTAATTGACACTAAATATAAGGCAATCCAGCTGTGAGATACAAACCTATCATGGACTGATATAAACATATAGGAGTAGGTCTTACCGTAGATTCTGTAAAGAGACAGACCAGCAATTCCACAGTGCTTCACGTTTACTCTTTTGTCTGTGACAGACCAAAGAGTAAACTTGATGAGCTGTCGAATTATGGAACACTGCTGTGGAATGCAGCCAATGGGAAGCATAGAGTGCGGAATATTTGAAGTGTAACAAGAATCACTTCTGGGTAAGACAAGGGGCTGAGAAACTTGCAGCTGGCGCGAGGCTGTGAATAGAATAGCCAGCCTCTAGCATCCTGCTGCTAGGGTTCCTGGAGGTGTAAGGGCCAAACCAAACAGACCACAGAATGATGGGGATGGTACCCAGCTAGAGATCACTTTCAGGAAGGAAAGAGATGGATAGGTTTCTAGGAACTATGACTTCGTGCTGGTGGTGATTCAGTCCCGGAGAACTCGGCACTAGTGTTAGTGGGGACAGAGTGTTTGATCAGAGTGTGATTAGCATAATCGTCCCGATTCTCTCAGATGAAAAAATATATGCCAATGGGACCCTAGCCTTACTCTGATGACAGCTTTACACCACCACAGCATTCTCTCAGGAATCGTCATCACCTATAACTGTTTTCCAGCAGTCTTAAGGAGTTCCCAGAGTGCTGAACACTACCTCACCATACTTCAATTGGGTTGAGATAGGGTGATTGTGGGGGCAATATCATCTGATGCAGAATTTCATACCTCTCTTTCTTGGTCACAGCTCCTACATAGCCTGTAGGTGTGTTAAGGGTCATTGCCCTGTTGCATCACAAATGATGATCCCACTAAGTGCAAAAACAGATGGGATGTCATGTCATTGCAAAATGCTGATGTAGCCATGCTGGGTAAGTTTACCTTCATTTTGGATTGAATCACCAATAATGTCACCAGCAAAGCACCCCCACACTATTATGGTACATCTCCTCCTCTTTGCTTTATGGTGGGCACCAGAAGAAAACATTCATTAACCTTTTCTGCATCTCACAAAACATAGTGGTTGATACTAACAATCTCAAATTCTGATTCATAAGAACACACTACAGTTTTTCACTGATCTAATGTCCAGTCTTTCTGTGTCTTTACTCAAACAAGTCTCTTATTCTTGTTTGCGGTCCTCAGTAGTAGTTTATATGCAACAGTTTGACCATATAGGCCTGCTTGTTGCAGTTTTCTCTGAACAGTTGATGTTGAGATGTGTCTACTACTTGAGGTCTGTTCATCATTTGTGAGGACTGTTATCTGAGGTGCTGTCAGTTTTCATTTCCTGAGGCTGGTAACTCTGATGAACTTATCCTTTGCAGCAGAGGTAATTCTTGATCTTCCTTTCCTGAGGCAGTCCTCATGAAGGCTAATTTCATCATAGCAATTGACAGTTGTCATGATTGCGCTTGAGGATACCAGGGATCAAGCAATTTTACAGATTGACTAGCCTTCTTGTCTTTAATTAAAGACAGACTTAATTTTTCTTTACTTAGCTGAGAGGTTTTTTTTGCCATATTATGGCTTAGAACAGTTGTGGAATAGAGCTCAGCACTGTATGGATTGTGTACCAACACGGCCTCTGCAAAACACACCTGATGGTCACGAACACTTTCTTAAGGCCAGTGTTATGCCTAACTGTGAGGCACATGGATTTGTGGACCCACTGTGCCACAGGACCGAGCCTGCCCAGGAAGGGGAGTAGCTAAGCGGCTCCCTGGTGTTCACTGGAGCTCCTGATGGTGGAGACAGACTGGGCTGCAGGTAGTCGCCAGGTGCCACTCCTTGGCAGATCCCGGTACTGAAGCTGCTGACCCCAGGGGTCAGATTCACTGATATTGATTAGGGCTGTGTTCAGACACACCGATCTAGGATACTGGATCAGGGACTGGCTGCACATGGGACTAGAGTACTTTGGATAAAGGACTGGTCATTCCAGGACCAGGAGACAACATTCAGGCATTGGCTGTACCTGGACCAGGGAACTTCAGGAACAGAACTGGCCACAGTGGGACTAGGGGACTTCGGATTCAGGACTGGCCACTCCAGGACCAGGGGACAACATTCAGGGCCAGGACCAGGGATTAGGGTTCAGAACACTAGCCACATTTGGACATGGGATTCGGGGTCAGGACCCTGGCTGCATCGGGACCAGGAAACCTCATAACTGCACTGGTAGAACACCAACTACCTAATGACTTAACTAGTTGCTTGGAAACTACTTAAGAAAAAGGGAGTCTTTTATACAAGATGTCTCTCTGCTATTGGCTGGGAGCCATTTTACAGGTGTACACATTGTACTAAATGCCTCTCAGCAACAAGATGAGGACATTTACTATATGTCCACTGCCCCTTTAAGAGCAGGGGAGAGCACGCACACACAAGGGTGCTCCCGGGAACTGCGGCACACACAACAGCAAGAAAAATGCTGGGGACCACGGTGAGGGCTGGGTCGGTGAGTAAGTCAGTGTCCCTGCATGGAAGGAGAAGGGGACACCATGCACAGGCACCTGCCATTGCGCTACAGCTGATGATTCCACAAATGAACTCTTCATGAAGCATACCTGTCCATTGGAAGCCACTTCAAGTGACTGTCTGATGAAGCTTCATGAGATAATGCCAATAGCGTGTTAAACTGTCATTAGAGTAAAGGGTGTACTCTAAGGAATACATAAGACATATCCTGATTTGTTGCACTTGACTATCTTTACTCCCCGATTCTACAGGTGTTATTTTGTTGTTTTGCTGCCTTTAGCCTGAATTTACAATGTCCACTTCCAAATAAGAACAAGGAAAACCGTGGTATGAACAGGTGTGTCCAAATTTTTAACTGGCATTGAATGTACATAGTATTATATTACTGTTTCTTTGACCCGAAACAAAAGAATTACTTACTCTTGCAGTGTGTGATATGACTGCAGGGAGTGTTTTGCTAATTGGAGGAAATGCAACTGTCTCCTTCTTTTCCTAAAATGAAAAAAAATAAACATATTGACCATTTTATCATATCACTTTATAAATGCATGCATGGTTTATAATCACAAGAAAAACCATCACAATACAAAAAGAGGGAAGAAGATTGTGACTGCCTACCAATCATGGGAGGAACAAGTAATTTGGTCTATAATGTATCCTATATTATGATGAGTATTTTCCAGGCATTAATAACTAAGATTAGTTTAATTTGGGGAACTATAAGTTTATCGAGTTGAAAAACAATAAGATTGTGCTCATCTCTCCCTTTGTGGCAGCTGCCTTACTTTCTCTGTATAGTGTTAATGGAAGGTTAAAGGATATATTCCAAATACAAGAGTTCACGCTATACCCAGTCAAAGCCTCTGTCCTATCCACATACACTAGTGTGTCTATTGTGGTAGAACGGCTCACTTGACTGCACACAGAGGTAGACACAGGAATGCTGTCTCTTTAAATCTCTCCCTGGTTTATTAAAGCACAGCATAGACCAATGTAAGGTTCATCAAAGCAAGCACAGACTTTCTGGCATAACGGGAAATCAAAAGAAAATTTGTAGCACAGATCGCTCAGGCTTAACAAAACACATGGTACAGTTTGGCACAAACACAAGCACCTCTGTGGAGGTAACCTCTCCAGACACACTGAACACCTAACGACTAGTGTTGAGTGCAGCGCCCCAGAGTCCTGGTCGTTGCAGTGATGTCGCTCTGCCACTAAGGGGAGTGATGTCCTGTCTGATTGCACTAAAGGAGTTCACCTGACCAGGTATCACAGTCACACATTACACTTCACACTCTGGCCACCAGGGGGAGCAAAGGGTTCTATGTATTAGGCCACTCCTCACACTCTGGTAAAACTGGGGGTTGGATAGGAAGTTAGAGAGAAGCTGACTGGGTTTTGCCCAGGCAACATCCTGTTAGAGAGGGAGTTCCTGGGAAGATTCAGGGGGGTCTCTGTCAGGGGTGGGATCCTGACAGTGGCCTAGCGAAAAGGACAGATCGTTGCGGAGCCGCGCCTGCACCTGTTGCGGCGGCATCCTAAGAAAGGACACGAAGCGAGGTTTTTTATTGTGGAGAAGTGAGAAACAAGATCACAGCACAAAGGAGCATAGAACCAGTAGGAGTCGTGCCCTAAGACCGTGGCAACATCCTACTGAGGCGTGTAGCCGGTGGCCGGAACGCCGAGGAAGTATTGGGCTCCAAGCATTACTTCAAACAGCGGCAGGACAGTTAACTCTAGGTTGGCTGTCTCACCTAAATCACCTAAGCAGACAACGGAGGCAACTGTGGGAGAGGGGCGTCTCTAGGGTCCCAGAATAACTCTGGGCCTACCCCGTCATACGGGTGCGTCCTAGCCATATCATCTGGGGGACGGAGAGAGAAAGAACATCAGAAACAGACACAACAGTTGTGAGGACTATCCCGTGGTGCTCAGCAGGGAGGTACTACAACACACTGGCGCTAGAAGGTAGGCACTGATTTCCACCTGCAAAGGGAACTCTGGATGTGCCTTCGGACCGGCCGGTCTCAGCCAGCCCTGTTAGCAGTGCTCTGGATTGCGGATCCCGAAGCCTTCAGTAAAGAGGTAAAGAGACTGCAACCCTGTGTCCTAGTTATTCATCGCACCTTGCACCGCACACCATCATCACACCTTTCATTGGATGCCCCTTAGCAGGGTCACGGACCGGGTCTAGCCACCGTGACAACCCCAGGACCGAGACAGAGAGGCCCGGTACCAAGTACCCCGTGGCCCTGCGTCTGGGGGCGCTCCAATGAGCGATACCGTCCGATATCCAGAAGTATCGGTATCAGATTGGATCGGCCGATATCCAAAAAATATCGGATATCGCCGATACGATACCCGATACCAATGCAAGTCAATGGGACACAAATATCGGAATGTAAATAAGCCCTTTCTGTGCTTCTACATCCTGTTCCGGAGGGGGGGAGAGTGTGGGCAGTGCATGGGTGGACACTGTGCGTGTCTGTGTGTGCGGGCGCGGTCTGTGCGTGCCTGCCGAGGATCTGTACGGGCGTCTCGGGGCTCTGTGCGGGCTGCCGGGACTCTGTGCGGGCTGCCGGGGGTCTGTGCGAGCTGCCGGGGCTCTGTGCGGGGCTCTGTGCGGCATGCCGGGGCTCTGTGTGTGTGTGCAGGCATCGTCTGATGGAACTACAAGTCCCATCGGACGATGCCTGCTACAGTGACAGTGATTGACACATTAGCCAATGATGGGACAGTAGTAGCCCCATCATCCGGCTAATGTGTTAAATGTAAAAAAAAAAAATACTACATACATACTACATACATACTACATACATGCTACATACATGCTACATACATGCTACATACATACTACATGCTACATACATACTACATACATACTAGATACATGCTACATACATGCTACATACATGCTACATACATACTACATACATGCTACATACATGCTACATACATATTACATACATACTACATGCTACATACATGCTACATACATGCTACATACATACTACATACATACTACATACAATATATTCATACATTACATACAATACATACATATAGACATACAGTACATTAAACATAGAGTACATACTCACCATTACTTGTCACTTTGTTCCCCGAAGCCAGTGTCATCTGTAAAAAAGATTAAAATAACAAACAACCAATATACTCCCTGTCCGCAGAAATCCACGAGTGTCCCACGACGATCTCCCGTGGAGAACAGCAGCATCAGCTGATGCGACCGCTCTCTAGGGGCTTCAGGAACACAATGACGAGAGGAAAGTTGTTATGATCCTAGTGGCTGAGGATCACAAAACGGACTAGCTAAGTTTATGAACATAGACACGAGCTCTAGGGAGGTGGTAACTGGACTGACCGCAAACCTGATCCTAACCAACACACTAAAGGAAGCCGGTGAACGTGCCTAAAATCCTGGATGTCTCGACGCAGCCTGAGAAACTATCTACTCCTGGAGGGAAAGTAAGATCTCACTTGCCTCAAGAGAAATCACCCCAAAGATATAGGAAGCCCCCAACAAATAATAACGGTGAGGTAAGGGGAAAACACAAACGTAGAAATGAAAACAGATTAAGCAAATGAGGCCCGCTAATACTAGATAGCAGAAGACAGATAGGGAACTGTGCGGTCAGTAAAAAACCCTATGCAAAATATCCACGCTGAGAATACAAGAACCCCCACACCAACTAACGGTGTGAGGGGAGAAACTCAGCCCCCTAGAGCTACCAGCAAGCAAGGAAATCACATATTAGCAAGCTGGACAAAAATAAACCAAGAAACATGTGACCACTGATGGTCAAAAAATGAACCAAGCAAAACTTCGCTTCTCTTGAAGAGACTGATAACGAAATACTGCAGGAGAGCTCCAAAATAGCACTGAAGACATTGACAGCAGGTAACAACTGAGAGTCCAGGTGAACTAAATAGGAAACCAGCTAAGAGATAACAAGACAACTGATCCTGCCTCAGACCTGCAGAATGACACAAAGAACCACCAGAGGGAGCCCAAAGACAGCACTCACACAGTACCAATTGTGACCACAAGAGGGAGCCCAAAAACAGAGTTCACAACAGTACCCCCCCTTGAGGAGGGGTCACCGAACCCTCATCAAAACCCCCAGGGCGATCAGGATGAGCCACATGGAAGGCATGAACCAAATCGGCCGCATGAACATCAGAGGCGACAACCCAGGAATTATCCTCCTGACCATAGCCCTTCCACTTAACCAAATACTGAACCTCCGTCTAGAAATACGAGAATCCAAGATCTTCACCACGTACTCCAATTCGCCCTCAACCAGCACCGGAGCAGGGGGTTCAACAGAAGGAACCACAGGCACCACATACCTCCGCAACAAAGACCTATGGAACACGTTATGAATGGCAAACGACGCTGGGAGGTCCAAACGAAATGACACCGGGTTAAGGATTTCCAAAATCTTATAAGGACCGATGAAGCGAGGCTTGAATTTAGGAGAGGAAACCTTCATAGGAACATACCGAGAAGACAGCCATACCAAATCCCCAACAAGAAGTCGGGGACCCACACCGCGACGGCGGTTCTTCTCCTGTGACAACTTCAAATTGTCCACCACATGGTTTCAAATCTGCTGCAACCTATCCGCCACAGAATCCACCCCAGGACAGTCAGAAGGCTCAACCTGACCCGAGGAAAAACGAGGATGAAAACCAGAATTGCAGAAAAAAGGCGAAACCAAAGTAGCAGAACTAGCCCGATTATTAAGGGCAAACTCGGCCAATGGCAAAAAAGTCACCCAATCATCCTGATCAGCAGAAACAAAACATCTTAAATAAGTTTCCAAGGTCTGATTAGTTCGCTCGGTTTGACCATTCGTCTGAGGATGGAAGGCCGACGAAAAAGACAAATCAATGCCCATCTTAGCACAAAAGATCCGCCAAAATCTGGACACAAACTGGGATCCTCTGTCAGACACAATATTTTCATGGATGCCGTGCAAGCGAACCACATTCTGAAAAAATAGAGGAACCAAATCGGAGGAGGAAGGCAACTTAGGCAAGGGCACCAAATGGACCATTTTGGAAAAACGATCACACACCACCCAGATGACAGACATTCTCTGAGAGACAGGGAGATCCGAAATAAAATCCATGGAAATGTGCGTCCAAGGCCTCTTCGGGACAGGCAAAGGCAAAAGCAAACCGCTGGCACGAGAACAGCAAGGCTTAGCCCGAGCACAAATCCCACAGGACTGCACAAAGGAACGCACATCCCGCGACAAGGAAGGCCACCAGAAGGACCTAGCCACCAAATCTCTGGTACCAAAAATCCCAGGATGTCCTGCCAACACCGAAGAATGAACCTCGGAAATAACTCTGCTGGTCCATCTATCTGGGACAAACAGTCTCTCTGGTGGGCAACGGTCCGGTCTATCCGCCTGAAATTTCTGCAGCACTCGTCGCAAATCTGGGGAAATGGCAGACAAAATCACTCCCTCTCTGAGGATACCAGCCGGCTCTGAAACTCCCGGAGAGTCAGGCACAAAACTCCTAGAAAGAGCATCAGCTTTCACGTTCTTCGAACCAGGCAGGTACGAGACCACAAAATCGAAACGGGAGAAAAACAACGACCAACGAGCCTGTCTAGGATTCAGCCGCTTGGCAGACTCGAGATAAATCAGATTTTTGTGATCAGTTAAGACCACTACACGATGCTTAGCTCCCTCAAGCCAATGTCGCCACTCCTCAAATGCCCACTTCATAGCCAACAACTCCCGATTACCAACATCATAATTTCGCTCGGCAGGCGAAAACTTTCTTGAAAAGAAAGCACAAGGCTTCATCACAGAGCAATCAGAGCTTCTCTGCGACAAAACAGCCCCTGCTCCAATCTCAGAAGCATCAACCTCGACCTGAAAAGGAAGAGAGACATCAGGCTGACACAATACTGGAGCCGAAGAAAACCGGCGCTTCAGCTCCCGAAAAGGCTTCCACGGCTGCAGGAGACCAATTAGTCACATCAGAACCCTTCTTGGTCAAATCCGTCAAGGGTTTAACCACGCCAGAAAAATTAGCAATGAAGCGACGGTAAAAATTAGCAAAACCCAAGAACTTCTGAAGACTCTTAACAGATGTAGGCTGAGTTCAGTCATGAATAGCCTGGACCTTGACTGGGTCCATCTCAATAGTAGAAGGAGAAAAAATAAAACCCAAAAAGGAAACCTTCTGTACTCCGAAGAGACATTTAGAGCCCTTCACAAATAAGGCATTAGCACGCAGGACCTGAAATACCATCCTGACCTGCTTCACATGGGACTCCCAGTCCTCAGAAAAGACCAAAATGTCATCCAGATACACAATCATAAATTTATCCAGATATTCTCGGAAGATGTCATGCATGAAGGACTGGAACACAGAAGGAGCATTAGAGAGTCCAAAAGGCATCACCAAGTACTCAAAATGGCCTTCGGGCATATTAAATGCTGTTTTCCATTCATCCCCCTGCTTAATGCGCACAAGGTTATACGCACCACGAAGATCTATCTTGGTAAACCAACTGGACCCCTTAATCCGAGCAAACAGATCAGACAACAATGGCAAAGGATACTGAAATTTGACCGTGATTTTATTTAGAAGATGATAATCTATACAAGGTCTCAGAGAACCATCCTTCTTGGCCACAAAAAAGAATCCTGCACCAAGAGGGGAGGAGGACGGGTGAATATGTCCCTTCTCTAAAGACTCCTACTGTTATGATCCTAGTGGCTGAGGATCACAAAACGGACTAGCTAAGTTAATGAACATAGACACGAGCTCTAGGGAGGTGGTAACTGGACTGACCGCAAACCTGATCCTAACCAACACACTAAAGGAAGCCGGTGAACGTGCCTAAAATCCTGGACGTCTCGACGCAGCCTGAGAAACTATCTACTCCTGGAGGGAAAGTAAGACCTCACTTGCCTCAAGAGAAATCACCCCAAAGATATAGGAAGCCCCCAACAAATAATAACGGTGAGGTAAAGGGAAAACACAAACATAGAAATGAAAACAGATTAAGCAAATGAGGCCCGCTAATACTAGATAGCAGAAGACAGATAGGGAACTGTGCGGTCAGTAAAAAACCCTATGCAAAATATCGACGCTGAGAATACAAGAACCCCCACACCAACTAACGGTGTGAGGGGAGAAACTCAGCCCCCTAGAGCTACCAGCAAGCAAGGAAATCACATATTAGCAAGCTGGACAAAAATAAACCAAGAAACATGTGACCACTGATGGACAAAAAATGAACCAAGCAAAACTTCGCTTCTCTTGAAGAGACTGATAACGAAGGACTGCAGGAGAGCTCCAAAATAGCACTGAAGACATTGACAGCAGGCAACAACTGAGAGTCCAGGTGAACTAAATAGGAAACCAGCTAAGAGATAACGAGACAGCTGATCCTGCCTCAGACCTGCAGAATGACACAAAGAACCACCAGAGGGAGCCCAAAGACAGCACACACACAGTACCAGTTGTGACCACAAGAGGGAGCCCAAAAACAGAGTTCACAACAGAAGGTATCCTTCCGCACTGTATTCCTCCGCCGCTGTAAAAAAAAGTCCCTAGTCTCACTTTATGCCATTGCTGTGTGAGAAATTTTCCCACGCAGCAATTGACATAAAGTAAGGCTCAGAGGTTACTATAGTTCAGTGATGCACTGCAGGAGCCATTGTCTCCTGTCAGTGTGTCACTGAATGTCCTATAGAGCAGTGACATCACCAGATGTCACTGTTCTATAGGGGAGATCGTCGCTTGCGCTAATACAACTCTATGAGAAAAAAACGGATCCGGCGGAAAAAAACGGATCCTGCAAATGTGCTCGCAGGATGCGTTTTTTACCCATAGACTTGTATTAGCGACGGATCACAACGGATGGGCACACGTCGCGTCCGTCGTGCAACGGATCCGTCATGCATTGGCGGACCGTCGGCACGAAAAAACATTCAAGTGAACGTTTTTTTGTCCGTCACGTCCACCATTTTCTACCACGCATGCGCGGACGAAACTTCGCCCCCTCCTCCCCGGACTTCAGAATGGGCAGCGTGTCATGTTCTCAATGGCAAGAGAACATAGCATCAGCATATATAGGAACTAGCTCTTGGAAGATGGGAACTGAGCTGACCATGAACTAAACCTAACACACAACTAGCAGTGGCCGGGTAGCATGCCTACGTTGATTCTAGATGCCCAGCACCAGCCGGAGGACTAAATAATGCTAGCAGAGGAAAATATTAGTCCTAGCTCACCTCTAGAGAAATACCCCGAAAGGAGACAGAGGCCCCCCACATGTATTGGCGGTGAATTAAGATGAAATAACAAAACGTAGTATGAAAATAGGTTTAGCAAATTTGAGGTCCACTTACTACATAGCAGAAGACAGAAAGAACACTTTCATGGTCAGCTGAAAACCCTATCAAAACACCATCCAGAAATTACTTTAAAACTCTGGCATTAACTCATAACACCAGAGTGGCAATTCCTGTTCACAAGAGCTTTCCAGACACAGTAACGAAACTACAGCTGTGAACTGGAACAAAAATGCAAAAACAAACATGGACAAGAGTCCAACTTATCTAGTAGTTGTCTAGGAGCAGGAACAAGCACAGAGAGGCTTCTGATAACATTGTTGACCGGCAAGCAACTAACAGAGCAGCAAGGTTATATAGCGACTCCCACATCTTGATGGGAACAGGTGAACAGAGAAGATGAAGACACCAGTTCAATTCCACCAGTAGCCACCGGGGGAGCCCAGAATCCAAATTCACAACAGTACCCCCCCTCAAGGAGGGGGCACCGAACCCTCACCAGAACCACCAGGGCGATCAGGATGGGCCCTATGAAAGGCACGAACCAGATCAGAGGCATGAACATCAGATGCATTCACCCAAGAATTATCCTCCTGGCCGTATCCCTTCCACTTGACCAGATACTGGAGTCTCCGTCTGGAAACACGAGAGTCTAAGATTTTCTCCACAACGTACTCCAACTCACCCTCAACCAACACCGGAGCAGGAGGCTCAACGGAAGGCACAACCGGTACCTCATACCTGCGCAATAATGACCGATGAAAAACGTTATGAATAGAAAAGGATGCAGGGAGGTCCAAACGGAAGGAAACAGGATTAAGAATCTCCAATATCTTATACGGGCCGATGAACCGAGGCTTAAACTTAGGAGAAGAGACCCTCATAGGGACAAAACGAGAAGACAACCACACCAAATCCCCAACACAAAGCCGAGGACCAACACGACGGTGGCGGTTGGCAAAAAGCTGAGTCTTCTCCTGGGACAACCTCAAATTGTCCACCACCTGCCCCCAGATCTGATGCAATCTCTCCACCACAGCATCCACTCCAGGACAATCCGAAGATTCCACCTGACCAGAGGAAAATCGAGGATGAAACCCCGAATTACAGAAAAACGGGGACACCAAAGTGGCAGAGCTGGCCCGATTATTGAGAGCGAACTCCGCCAATGGCAAAAAAGCAACCCAATCATCCTGGTCAGCAGACACAAAACACCTCAGATATGTCTCCAGGGTCTGATTAATCCGCTCGGTCTGGCCATTCGTCTGAGGATGGAAAGCGGACGAAAAAGATAA
Organism: Ranitomeya variabilis; assembly: GCF_051348905.1. Lineage (NCBI taxonomy): Eukaryota > Metazoa > Chordata > Amphibia > Anura > Dendrobatidae > Ranitomeya > Ranitomeya variabilis. The sequence goes on from NC_135232.1 coordinate 1,023,597,653, forward strand.
ATCTATGCCCATCCTAGCACAGAATGCCCGCCAAAATCTAGACACGAATTGAGTCCCTCTGTCAGAAACGATATTCTCAGGAATACCATGCAAACGAACAACATTTTGAAAAAACAGAGGAACCAACTCGGAAGAAGAAGGCAACTTGGGCAGAGGAACCAAATGGACCATCTTAGAGAAACGGTCACACACCACCCAGATGACAGACATCTTCTGAGAAACAGGCAGATCTGAAATAAAATCCATCGAGATGTGCGTCCAAGGCCTCTTAGGAATAGGCAAGGGCAACAATAATCCACTAGCCCGAGAACAACAAGGCTTGGCCCGAGCACAAACGTCACAAGACTGCACAAAGCCTCGCACATCTCGTGACAGGGAAGGCCACCAGAAGGACCTTGCCACCAAATCCCTGGTACCAAAAATGCCAGGATGACCTGCCAACGCAGAAGAATGAACCTCAGAGATTACTCTACTGGTCCAATCATCAGGAACAAACAGTTTATCAGGTGGGCAACGATCAGGTCTATCCGCCTGAAACTCCTGCAAGGCCCGCCGCAGGTCTGGAGAAACGGCTGACAATACCACTCCATCCTTAAGGATACCTGTGGGCTCAGAGTTACCAGGCGAGTCAGGCTCAAAACTCCTAGAAAGGGCATCCGCCTTAACATTCTTAGAACCCGGTAGGTATGACACCACAAAATTAAACCGAGAGAAAAATAATGACCAGCGCGCCTGTCTAGGATTCAGGCGCCTGGCGGTCTCAAGATAAATCAAATTTTTGTGGTCAGTCAATACCACCACCTGATGTCTGGCCCCCTCAAGCCAATGGCGCCACTCCTCAAAAGCCCACTTCATGGCCAAAAGCTCCCGATTCCCAACATCATAATTCCGCTCAGCGGGCGAAAATTTACGGGAAAAGAAGGCACAAGGCCTCATCACGGAGCAGTCAGAACTTTTCTGCGACAACACTGCCCCAGCTCCGATCTCAGAAGCGTCGACCTCAACCTGAAAAGGTAGAGCAACATCAGGCTGACGCAACACAGGGGCAGAGGAAAAACGGCGCTTAAGCTCCCGAAAGGCCTCCACAGCATCAGGGGACCAATCAGCAACATCAGCACCCTTCTTAGTCAAATCGGTCAATGGCTTAGCAATATCCGAAAAACCAGCAATAAATCGACGATAAAAGTTAGCAAAGCCCAAAAATTTCTGAAGACTCTTAAGAGAAGAGGGCTGCGTCCAATCACAAATAGCTTGAACCTTGACAGGATCCATTTCAATGGAAGAGGGGGAAAAAATATATCCCAAAAAGGAAATCCTCTGTACCCCAAAAACACACTTAGAACCCTTCACACACAAAGAATTAGACCGCAAAACCTGAAAAACCCTCCTGACTTGCTGGACATGAGAGTCCCAGTCATCCGAAAAAATCAGAATATCATCCAGATACACAATCATAAATTTATCCAAATAATCGCGAAAAATATCATGCATAAAGGACTGGAAAACTGACGGAGCATTTGAAAGACCAAAAGGCATCACTAAATACTCAAAGTGGCCCTCGGGCGTATTAAATGCGGTTTTCCACTCATCCCCCTGCCTGATTCGCACCAAATTATACGCCCCACGAAGGTCAATCTTAGAGAACCACTTGGCCCCCTTTATGCGAGCAAACAAATCAGTCAGCAACGGCAATGGGTATTGATATTTAACAGTGATTTTATTCAAAAGCCGATAATCAATACATGGTCTCAAAGAGCCGTCTTTTTTTGACACAAAGAAAAAACCGGCTCCTAAGGGAGATGACGATGGACGAATATGTCCCTTTTCCAAGGACTCCTTTATATATTCTCGCATAGCAGCATGTTCAGGCACAGACAGATTAAATAAACGACCCTTTGGGTATTTACTACCCGGGATTAAATCTATGGCACAATCGCACTCTCGGTGCGGAGGTAACGAACCAAGCTTGGATTCTTCAAAGACGTCACGATAGTCAGACAGGAACTCAGGAATTTCAGAGGGAATAGATGATGAAATGGAAACCACAGGTACATCCCCATGAGCCCCCTTACATCCCCAGCTCAACACAGACATAGCTCTCCAGTCGAGGACTGGGTTGTGAGATTGCAGCCAAGGCAATCCTAGCACCAAATCATCATGTAGATTATACAGCACCAGAAAGCGAATAATCTCCTGGTGATCCGGATTAATACGCATAGTTACTTGTGTCCAGTATTGTGGTTTATTATTAGCCAATGGGGTGGAGTCAATCCCCTTCAGAGGAATAGGAGTCTCCAAAGGCTCTAAATCATACCCACAGCGTTTGGCAAAGGACCAATCCATAAGACTCAAAGCGGCGCCAGAGTCGACATAGGCGTCCGTGGTAATAGATGACAAAGAGCAAATCAGGGTCACAGATAGAATAAACTTAGACGGTGAGGTGCAAATGGAAACAGATTTACCAAGCTTTTTAGTGCGTTTAGAGCATGCTGATATAACATGAGTAGAATCACCACAATAGAAACACAACCCATTTTTCCGTCTAAAATTCTGCCGCTCGCTTCGGGACAGAATTCTATCACACTGCATACTCTCTGGCGACTTCTCAGTGGACACCGCCAGATGGTGCACTGGTTTGCGCTCCCGCAAACGCCTATCGATCTGAATAGCCATTGTCATGGACTCATTCAGACCCGCAGGCACAGGGAACCCCACCATAACATCCTTAATGGCATCAGAGAGACCCTCTCTGAAAGTCGCCGCCAGGGCGCACTCATTCCACTGAGTAAGCACAGACCATTTACGGAATCTTTGGCAGTAAATTTCCGCTTCATCTTGCCCCTGAGATAGGGACATCAAAGTTTTTTCTGCCTGAAGCTCCAAATGAGGTTCGTCATAAAGCAACCCCAAGGCCAGAAAAAACGCATCCACATTGAGCAACGCAGGATCCCCTGGTGTCAATGAAAAAGCCCAGTCTTGAGGGTCGCCCCGGAGCAAGGAAATCACAATCCTGACCTGCTGTGCAGGGTCTCCGGCAGAGCGAGATTTCAGGGACAAAAATAATTTGCAATTATTTCGGAAATTCTGAAACCCAGATCTATTCCCCGAGAAAAATTCCGGCAAAGGAATTCTCGGCTCAGATACAGGTGCATGACAAACAAAATCTTGCAAATTTTGTACCTTCGTGGCGAGATTATTCAAACCTGCAGTTACACTCTGAAGATCCATTACAAACAGGTGGACACAGAGCCATTCAAAGAGAGAAAAAAAAAAAAAAATTTCAGCAGACTACTTATTTCTCTCCTTTCTCAGCCAAGGATTTTAACCCTTTAGTGGGCCGGTCAAACTGTCATGTTCTCAATGGCAAGAGAACATAGCATCAGCATATATAGGAACTAGCTCTTGGAAGATGGGAACTGAGCTGACCATGAACTAAACCTAACACACAACTAGCAGTGGCCGGGTAGCATGCCTACGTTGATTCTAGATGCCCAGCACCAGCCGGAGGACTAAATAATGCTAGCAGAGGAAAATATTAGTCCTAGCTCACCTCTAGAGAAATACCCCGAAAGGAGACAGAGGCCCCCCACATGTATTGGCGGTGAATTAAGATGAAATAACAAAACGTAGTATGAAAATAGGTTTAGCAAATTTGAGGTCCACTTACTACATAGCAGAAGACAGAAAGAACACTTTCATGGTCAGCTGAAAACCCTATCAAAACACCATCCAGAAATTACTTTAAAACTCTGGCATTAACTCATAACACCAGAGTGGCAATTCCTGTTCACAAGAGCTTTCCAGACACAGTAACGAAACTACAGCTGTGAACTGGAACAAAAATGCAAAAACAAACATGGACAAGAGTCCAACTTATCTAGTAGTTGTCTAGGAGCAGGAACAAGCACAGAGAGGCTTCTGATAACATTGTTGACCGGCAAGCAACTAACAGAGCAGCAAGGTTATATAGCGACTCCCACATCTTGATGGGAACAGGTGAACAGAGAAGATGAAGACACCAGTTCAATTCCACCAGTAGCCACCGGGGGAGCCCAGAATCCAAATTCACAACAGCAGCGGATGCGTTGAAAAACTGCATCCGCTGCCCACGTCGTGCACAAATTTCACAACGTGCATCGGTACATCGGCCCGACGCTTAGCGACGGACCCGTACCGATGCCAGTATGAAAGAAACGTTAATGAGCATTGAATTAAAAAAAAAGAAGAAAAAAACGGTGTGGGCTCCCGCGCAATTTTTTCTTCGCCAGAGGGGGAAAGCCGACGGCTGGGCTGATATTCATAGCCTAGAGAGGGGCCATGAATATTGCCCCCCCCCCGGCTACAAATACCAGTCCACAGCCGCCCCGAAAATGGCGTATCTGTGAGATGACCAATTCCGGCACTTAGCCCCTCTCTTCCCACTCCCGTGTAGCGGTGGGATATGGGGTAATAAGGGGTTAATGTCGCCTTGCTATTGTAAGGTGACATTAAGCCGGGTTAATAACGGAGAGGTGTCAATAAGACGCCTATCCATTGTTAATCCAATAATAATAAAGGGATAATAAAACACACACATTAGGAAAAAAGTATTTTAATATTCTTCATTTCACCATACTTGTCCGCCGTAGTCCAATTAATAACGAGTGTCCCACGACGATCTCCCCTATAGAACAGTGACATCTGGTGATGTCACTGCTCTATAGGACCTTCAGTGACACACTGACAGGAGACAATGGCTCCTGCAGTGCATCACTGAACTATAGTAACCTCTGAGACTTACTTTATGTCAATTGCTGCGTGAGAAAATTTCTCACACAGCAATGGCATAAAGTGAGACTAGGGACTTTTTTTACAGCGGCGGAGGAATACAGTGCGGAAGAATACCTTCCTCCCGTCATTGTGTTCCTGAAGCCCCTAGAGAGCAGTCGCATCAGCTGATGCTGCCGTTCTCCACGGGAGATCGTCGTGGGACACTCGTGGATTTCTGCGGGCAGGGAGTATATTGGTTGTTTGTTATTTTAATCTTTTTTACAGATGACACTGGCTATGGGGAACAAAGTGACAAGTAATGGTGAGTATGTACTCTATGTTATATGTACTGTATGCCTGTATGTATGTATTGTATGTAATGTATGAATGTATTGTATGTAGTATGTATGTATGTATGTATGTATGTATGTATGTTGTATGTATGTAGCATGTATGTAGTATGTATGTTGTATGTATGTAGTATGTATGCATGTATGTAGTATGTATGTATGTAGCATGTATGTAGCATGTAGTATGTATGTAGTATGTAGCATGTATGTTGAATTTATGTGGCATGTAGTATGTATGTAATATGTATGTAGTATGTATGTAGCATGCAGTATGTATGTAGCATGTATGTAGCATGTATTTGGCATGTAGTATGTATGTAGTGTGTATGTAGCATGTATTATATATGTAGCATGTATGTAGCATGTATGTATGTAGCATGTATGTAGCATGTATGTAGTATGTATGTAGTATTTTATTTATTTTTTTTTACATTTAACACATTAGCCGGATGATGGGACTACTACTGTCCCATCTGTTGTGAATTCTGCTTTTGGGTTCCCTTCGGTGGTAGTAGGTGGTAATACAGTTGTCCCTGGGTTGCAGTCCTGGTCATACGTGTCTGCTGATTGCAGTTCTGACTGGGGTATTTAGGTGTGCAGGATTCATTAGTCCTTGCCAGTTGTCAATTGTTGTTGGGAGGTGTTGGACCTCTGCCTGGTTCCTCCTGCCTTTCTGCCAAATCAGCAAAGATAAGTTTCTGGGTTTTTTTTCTGTGGCACACATGCTGTGTTCTTCATAATTCAGTGCTATTCTTTGTGTTTTCTTGTCCAGCTTAGATTGTGTCAGTATTTTCTCAGTCTTGTTGGATTCTCTGGGGTTGCAGATATTCATTCCACGTCTTTAGTTAGATTGTGGATTTTTTTTGTATTATCTGCGGTGGATATTTTTGGAAGGGTTTTTTACTGACCGCCTAGTAATCTGTCCTATCCTTTCCTATTTAGCTAGAGTGGCCTCTTTTGCTAAATCCTGTTTTCTACCTACGTGTGTCTTTTCTTCTCCTACTCACAGTCATTATTCGTGGGGGGCTGCCTATCCTTTGGGGGTCTGCTCTGAGGCAAGGTAGTATTCCTATTTCCATCTATAGGGGTATTTAGTCCTCCGGCTGTGACGAGGTGTCTAGGGTTTGTTAGGCACACCCCACGGCTACTTCTAGTTGCGGTGTTAGTTCAGGATTTGCGGTCAGTACAGGTTCCACCGACTCCAGAGAAAGTTTCATGCGGCTCCAAGGTCACCGGATCATAACACCCATCATTGTCTAATGCGTCAATCACTGTCACTGTAGCAGGCATCGTCCGATGGGACTTGTAGTCCCATCGGACGATGCCTGCACACACGCACAGAGCCCCGGCACACCGCACAGAGTGCCACACAGAGCGCCGCACAGAGCCCCGGCAGCCCGCACAAAGCCCCGGCACACCGCACAGAGCCCCGGCAGCCCGCACAGAGCCCCGGCATGACGCACAGAGCCCCGGCAGCCCACACAGAGCCCCGGCAGCCCACACAGAGCCCCGCACAAAGCCCCAGCAGCCCACACAGAGCCCCGGCACGCCGCACAGGGCCCCGGCAGGCACGCACAGACCCCCGCACGGTCCCGCACAGACCCCGCCCACACAGAGACATGCAGTCTCCGCCCACGCACCGCCCACACTCCATTATACTCCATTATTGCACTATGGGAACATCCGATTCCGATATCCGATATCGCAAAAATATCGGAACTCGGTATCGGAATTCCGATACAGAGAATATCGGCCGATACCCGATATTTGCAGTATCGGAATGCTCAACACTACTAATGACTCAAAAGGCTGGATATTTATATCCCAGATCATACCCTGGGGTGGAGTATGGTGAAATAAAACCCCATCCCTTAAAATGGGAAATTAAACTCTCTCAACACATAGTGTGCTGGAGCAAACTTCTAGGTTTGAAATCACTGAAGCTAACAGCCTCCAGTACTTTGACAGTGACTTTGTCACATAGCACCCCCCTCTACCCAAAGTCGGGGGTTTCGGCACCTTCAGTTACCAAACAAGGCAGTCTAGACAGGGCATCTGAATTAACGTGTAGCTTCCCGGGCCTGTGTACCACATGAAAACTGAAGCCCTGGAGCTCTAGAAACCACCTAGTCACCCGGGCTTTCTTCCTCTTCCTTTCCCTCAGCCATCTCAGGGGTGCATGATCTGACACTAACCTTTACTTCCGGCCTAACAGGTAGTACCTCAGAGTGTCAGAGTGCCATTTGATGGCGAAGCACTCTTTTACCACAATGGTGTAGAGAAAAAAAGACGTGTTGTCATGTTAAGCATGATCTTTTTCTGTGTGCTATTTTTCTCATTCTGTTCCTCACTCCTTCTCCTCTTACCCACTCCATATAATATGAGGAGTAACATGACATTCCACTGTGCTGACACAGTTTTGTTTTGAGCAAGACTGACTTGTTTTGTCAGAGTGGATCTCAAGTACAGGAAGTGTAGGGTGGATAGAAAGAAGTGACTTATAAGTGGAGAAAGAAGCAGATTTCTTTGATAAGCTGTATTCAAAAGTTTCTTATAATCACATGTGCCATTGATTTAGATTACATTTATTGATAGCAGAGTTCCTTTTTAAATTATACCACTTTGTAGCTTCTGTTACAAATTGTTTGTGCAAGCTTACATCCACTGATCTGTAGTTAGTAGTCTAATATGTTGGGGCAACCTCTATCGAGGTACTTCAATAAATGTGTGCAAGTGTATCTAGAAGAATTGGTGATCTTTTGAAGCAAAGGGTGATTTAGATTTTTCTTTTGTTAATTTACTTTACATTTTGTCAATTGATAAAAATAAACTATTAACACTTCTATTTTTCAAAACATTCTTACTTTGCAGCATTTTTTCCACACCTGTCTAAAGCTTTTGCACTATACTGTTGTAATGAGTCCACAAACACATGCACACAGGTAGTGTACAAACCAGGGGGACAAATACCTGAACCTGACAAATCCCTGTTAGACTACTCTGCCCTACTCAGACCCTGGACTGTCCCAATCTGACCTCAGAAGTTGGCACCCTAGTATAAAGCAATGGCGCTCCCACTCAACCGTAGCTGATTCTGAATGATCCTAACAGTTCCGAGTATAGCTATGCCTGTGTAGCAACTCACTAGGGAAAATAGGTTATACACTAAGAACTTCAATTGACCCTGGTGATTCCTATACAGACTAGATATCTTTACTCTGCAGTCCTTAGTGGTATCTATGGGTGCAGAAGTAGACCTAACCAAAGGCTAGGAGATGGCATCTCTGGCCTAAACTTCCTAAAGTCCCAAAGAGTTGCCTCACATTCCTCCCAAAGAACTGGAGGGAAAGCATAGTGTGAATTACCTACAAGAAGAGGTGTGCTGAACAAAGGAAAGATTCCAGAGTGAGTAAAGTAGATAACGATATACCAAACAAAGAATAAAGAAAGTACTGTTAACAAATATACTGCCTATTTCCTAATGATAAACAGATAAACAGGTGTAGAGGATAGCAAAGAAACTGCAAAGCAAAAACCCTTAGCTGGAATCCTACAGACTAGCTCCAAACATCAATAGAATGTCAGAACAGCTATTTGAATCTATCATCAGCAGGAAATGCCAGCAGGGGAACAGAATATAAAGATGCACCCAAAAGGTGATAAGCGCACAAATTAACCTGTCAGCAGTTTAGGCCAATATAAGATACTTTCAGGGCTTATACAGTATACAGCATTCTATAATACTGTATATAAGCCCCCAACCTGACCTAGAAAAATATGTTTTATTATACTCACCTGTGGGGTGGTCCGGTCCAATGGGTGTCGCTGGTCTTGGTCTGGCGCCTCCCATCTTCTTATGATCGCGCCCTCCTGCTTACTTCTTGTGGATACCATCATCCACACAGGCTCCCCGGCATCAAGCTCCTGTGCAGGCCAGGGGTGGATTAAGGGTAGCCAGGGCCCCGGGCTGTTCAGACACTGTGGGCCCCCCCCCGGTCATGTGACGGGGGTCATGTGACGGGGGTCATGTGATACCCGAACCAGATTATTCCGGAAAAATGGCCGGGCCCTACTCTACTGTAACCTATTAAATATTTGTTGAAATCTGCAATACAATTTAGGTATATTTTGACCAATAATATCACATACAAGGAACAAATACCACCGCGCCATGACCAGATCACAAATTACAACCACAGTGATCGAATAATATCACATTCAAGGAACAAATACCACCGCACCATGTCAAGACCACATATTACCACCACTTGGTGACCAAATAGCACATTCAAGGGACAAATACCACACCATTTCCAGACCACATATTACCACCACATAGTGACTGAATACTACAATACTGATTAGTAATTTAAAAAAAAAAACAACACAATACTATCACAAGTGCCAGTATTCACAGGAGATCTGTACTTAGTATGCAGTGTCTGTGTACAGGTAATACAGTGATCACTGGTGACATTGTACACAGGACCTCTGTATATAGTATACAGTGTATAGTGTCAGTGTATAGGTAACACTGACTCACCAGTGACGTCTCTGGGTGAAGTCCTCCATCTTTCATCCAGCACAGACTGCCATCATTTCTTCCAGCCAGGACTCATTTCTGCAGGAAATAACAGTTATCTAGAGCTCTGCTCGCAGGACACATTACTTAATTTTTCACAACTTCTACATTACACCTCATGGAGAAAAAAAGGCGATATAGTGTCACTCTGCACAGTAACAGGACCGCCCCCCCTCCCATTTAAAACAGTATACTCAATAAATAAAATAAATACATCACTGCAGTAATAATATCCCTTAATTAGCCCCTATGGTAATAATATTCCCCACCCTGGCCCCGTGTGTCTCATTCCTGGCTCCAGCCATATGTTCTCCCATCCCGCCATCATGAGTATCCATTCTACACCATATGATCTCCCCATCCTGCCCCATCTGTCTCCATCGTATCCATCCTGCCCCATGATCCAATCCTGCCCCATGTCTTTCATTCTGCCCCGTGTCTCCAATCATGCCGCGTGTCTACATTCTGCCCATGCCTCCAGTCATGCGCCCAGTGTGTCCAGCAATCTGCCCCAGTGTGTCCAGCATATTACCCCCAGTGTGTCCAGCAATCTGCCCCAGTGTCCAGCATTGCCCCCAGTGTGTCCAGCAATCTGCCCCAGTGTGTCCAGCATATTACCACCAGTGTGTCCAGCAATCTGCCCCAGTGTGTTCAATTGTGCAGCATTGCCCACAGTGTGTCCAGCATTGCCCCAGTGTCTCCACACATTGCCCCAGTGTCTCCAGCATTGCCCCAGTGTCTCCAGCATTGCCCCAGTGTCTCCAGCATTGCCCCCAGTGTATTCAACAATATGCCCCAGTATGTCCAGCATATTGCCCTAGAGTATCCAGCATTGCCCCCAGTGTGTCCAGCAATCTGCCACAGTGTCTCCAGCAATCTGCCCCAGTGTCTCCAGCAATCTGCCCGTGTCTCCAGCATTGCCCCAGTGTCTCCAGCATTGTCCCAGTGTCTCCAGCAATCTGCCCCAGTGTCTCCAGCATTGCCCCCAGTGTCTCCAGCAATCTGCCCCAGTGTCTCCAGCAATCTGCCCCAGTGTCTCCAGCAATCTGCCCCCAGTGTCTCCAGCAATCTGCCCCCAGTGTCTCCAGCAATCTGCCCCAGTGTCTCCAGCAATCTGCCCCAGTGTCTCCAGCAATCTGCCCCCAGTGTCTCCAGCAATCTGCCCCCAGTGTCTCCAGCATTGTCCCAGTGTCTCCAGCAATCTGCCCAGTGTCTCCAGCATTGCCCCCAGTGCGTCCAGCAATCTGCCCCAGTGTCTCCAGCACTGCCCCAGTGTCTCCAGCAATCTGCCCCAGTGTCTCCAGCATTGCCCCAGTGTCTCCAGCATTGCCCCAGTGTCTCCAGCAATCTGCCCCAGTGTCTCCAGCATTGCCCCAGTGTCTGCAGCAATCTGCCCCAGTGTCTCCAGCATTGCCCCAGTGTCTCCAGCATTGCCCCAGTGTCTCCAGCATTGCCCCCAGTGTCTCCAGCATTGCCCCAGTGTCTCCAGCATTGCCCCCAGTGTCCAGCAATCAGCCCCAGTGTCTCCAGCATTGCCCCAGAGTCTCCAGCATTGCCTCCAGTGTCCAGCAATCTGCCCCAGTGTCTCCAGCAATCTGCCCCAGTGTCTCCAGGATTGCCCCAGTGTCTCCAGCAATCTGCCCCAGTGTCTCCAGCAATCTGCCCCAGTGTCTCCAGCATTGCCCCCAGTGTCTCCAGCATTGCCCCCAGTGTCTCCAGCATTGCCCCCAGAGTCTCCAGCAATCTGCCCCAGTGTCTCCAGCATTGCCCCCAGTGTCTCCAGCATTGCCCCCAGTGTCTCCAGCAATCTGCCCCAGTGTCTCCAGCATTGCCCCAGTGTCTCCAGCATTGCCCCCAGTGTCTCCAGCAATCTGCCCCAGTGTCTCCAGCATTACCCCCAGTGTCCAGCAATCTGCCCCAGTGTCTCCAGCATTACCCCCAGTGTCCAGCAATCTACCCCAGTGTCTCCAGAATTGCCCCCAGTGTCCAGCAATCTGCCCCAGTGTCTCCAGCATTGCCCCAGTGCCTCCAGCATTGCCCCCAGTGCCTCCAGCATTGCCCCCAGTGCCTCCAGCATTGCCCCCAGTGCCTCCAGCATTCTCCAGAGTTCTCCTCACCTGACCAGCGCTCCAGCGGCGAGCAGCACCCTCCAGCAGCGCACACTCGCCGGCGACTGACAAGGACGTCAGACGCCGGCGACGTGTGCGCTGCGGCCGACTTCAGCTGCCAGCCTCCAATTGGCTGGCGGCTGTTGTTAACCGCCGCAGCGCCGGAAGGGGCCTGGTGAGCAGATGAGAAGGGGCGCGATGCCGGCCCCCTCTCTCTGCCCACCGGGTCCGGGGGCATATAAATGCCGGCGGCGGCAGGCATTCACAGTACTCGGGCGGTCAATCTGTGCGGTAGCCCAGGGCCCCCCCACACCACTGGGCCCTGGGCTACCGCCCATATTGACCCTCTTATAATCCGCCCCTGGTGCAGGCGTACTTCTCTGCCATGTTGAGGGCAGAGCAAAGTACTGTAGTGCACAGGCGCCGGGAAAGGTCAGAGAGGCCCTCGTGCTAAGTATTTCCATTCCCTGCAGTGCCAGAAATTAAACAGTGCTAAGTTCAAATAAATGAGGTGTCCTTGTTAAATAGAACAGGACAGGTCCTCCATAGTAAGAGATCCTTTCATGTTCATATTCTCTGCACTGATTAAGAGAGGAGGATCCTGAACCAGGAGAATCCCCTTTTAATTCTCAGAATTGCCTAACAGTATATATGATAATTAGGGATGAGCAAATAGCTTTTGACAACTTCTTATCCGAATAGCTATAGCACTTGCCGAATAGCTGCATCAGGAACCCGGATACCTGGAGCGCCCCCGATAATCAGGTGTCCGCTGCCGCAGCTGCATGTGTCCCGGCCGTGTGACAGTCACAACACACAGGCTCTCCTCCATACATGTGACTGTCACACAGCCGCGACACATGCAGCTGCGGAGCCGGACACCTGATTATACTCTTTTCACTCTCATTTCTTGGAAACTACTCTCCTTTTTTATACAATACCTGATATTAATACGAAATCTACAATTTCTGATATATCATTAAACGGTTAATGATAGCACTCCCATTAAATATAAATACATTATTTTGTGGAATAACATTTTACAATATAATAAAAGCGATACGTTCCTTAGCATGTGTTGACATATAAACTAGTTCAGCCACTTGTGGGTTACTTACTTTATGTATAGTTTTCCGAGGAGTAATCCCTTTCATATACAGAGTCCACATGGTTAAATAATGGGATTAGTACTACACTAGCTATTGAAGAAAAAATCTTCAAATGTATTCAATATCCTACTTTGTGCAAACCAGAGCTGAAATACAAATCTGGAAATAATATAAATCTTATCATAAAATTCTATTATTGAGGTGTTTGTATATCATGATGAGATTTGGGGGGAAATGATGCTCTTGGTGCTGCTTTGTCGGGCGATCAGAAAATAGACCGGTGACAGAATGATACAGATGAAGACAATTCCAATAATTCTTCCAAATCTGCAGAATTCATCTATCAGATCATTTAAAAAAATCCATTCGATTAAGTCAAATTTAGCCTTGTTGTGAGCATGAAAAAAGCTACAGCATCTATGCAGTATGAACGACAAGCGCCATTTACCGAGGTGTCTTGTGACATATTTAAGAATGAAATAAAGGCTCTGGGAATCGATAATCCAGATGACGGAAGTAAGATCTCCTTGTATCAATATTTTAGCTGTTGGGTTTGCTTGGGGTTTCCTTCTTTTTTTTTAGAAAATAAGTTGTTTTTAATCTTCGTGAGGTCCTTGAAGGTGATAACTCTCCTGACTGAACCTCCAGATCCTCGTAAGTAGAAGAATACAGTGTCAGTTTCACCTGCTGAAGTCCTTTAATGGATAATGTCCAAGGTGAGTGCAGAACCAAACTGACGTCCCCTTAGCAACAAACATTCTACCTGTGTGTTGTCTCCTGGAGGGCATCACAGCTCTGCTGCTAATTACACACTCCCTCCCTCCATTTATTTAACAGTCGGCCAGATCTGTCAGTCATCCTGACCACAATGGAGGAAGTGGGATCTCTGCATTCCCACACATTACATGCTACTTAGCCGGACCCCACATTGCACAAAGCAGCGCTGTGCTTGCTGCTGTCTGCTAGATACAGAAAGAAACAATGACAGACACGTTGCTAGCCATCGCAGCATGATCAGTGGTTAGCTCACCACACCAAACCAACCACATGAGCAGTGCGTAACAACTAAAATATGGAGTCTAATTAACCCCTCGCCTCTGCTGTCAATTTTCATTTTTGCACTTTGCTTTTTTTATTTCTCCCCATTGTCCAAGAGCCATACTTTTATTTATTTTTCTGTCGACATAGCCGTATGAGGGCTGACTTTTTTGTGGGACAAGTTATAGTTTTGAATGACACCATCAAGTTTATCATATAATGTACTGGAAAACAATGAAAAAACTTAAATTGGGATAAAATGGTTAAAAAAAATGCAATGATGCCATAAACTAAATACTTTTTTTCCCCATTTCAGTAGGCCAACATTTCGGATTTTAAAATCATTTTTCAAGCTGCTGTTATAAAGTATTCCAATTTACTGAGATAATGACTTTTGGGCTTTCATTGGCTGTAAGCCATAATCATCAACATTAACAGAAATAGACACTTGAAAAGATCACTCTATTTGTACTATTCTGTCACGCGCCCCTCACGTATGGACTGTCTTATGCTCAGCCTCATGAGAACGTTGCCATGTGTGAGAAAACTGCATGCAGATATTACTCAAATCGTACCTGAATTCTTCTAGTACCTCTGTATCCACAAGACAAGGAGTCAGGGAGTAGATTACTTGGCAGTTTATTTTGCCTTGAAGCAAATCACGGTCCGCTAGGTAAAAAGACAATTCCTTTGCCAGGTCAGAAAGTATGACTTCCATCAATGTTCCACAATTACAGAATGCAGACAGGAAGAAGAACTGGTTCTAACCGGGCAAGCAAGGTCTCCACCCAGGTCATTAACATATACACATATACATGTTGAACACCAAGATGACCACTGGGTGGCAGCAAATCATAACAAGTAAGAACACAATACAAACTGAATGCATTTTCAGAACAAATAGGGAAAAACAGAAAAAACAATAATGTAAATACATTTGAATCTGTCACAGAGTGGCAGCACACTCCTCGCCTAAAATCCAAGGGATTTTACTCCTTTATTAACTGCATTGGAAAATGCCCAAAGTCCATGGAATAGCTGCAAGGGAAAAGCATTAATAATTGCACTTTTAATAGACACAATATGCAAAAAGAACAGTTGTAGTCTTTGTTCATAAAAAAAAAGCAAAAATGTAAAACAGGAACAAATTGTAATGAAGGTGGGAGGCTGCCTCCTGGCCAAGGCCTCAAGAAAAAAGAACAGCAAACTGTAATCCAAAGTGTAACTGTAATCCACAGGGTAGCAAATCCAAGAGTTCCCAGCGACCACAGGATAACTCCCGCCGTGAACTGATTAAGTTGAAAAGGGGCTATTTCTCTTGCAATAGCTCGTACAAGCCTCATCCAGCTCGAGAAGCATTCAAAGTGCTGGCGGTCCTGTCCTGTTCTGGTTTTATAAGTCTTGACTCCCTGATGGATCTCAGGATCGCTGTTGGGATTCTGGAGACTGAAGAAGTTGTCCTGAGTTGACTCTTCCTCCTTGTCCAGCAAGAATGATGGGCCTGTTAACCAGGCAGATTTCACTAGGGCACTGGCAGATATTGCCCTGGTAGCGAGATCAGCAGGATTAAGTTCAGACGAAACATAGCTCCAATGTTCAGGCTTAGAAGATTTCCTGATTCTTGTCACACGGTTATGTACATACACATAGAAGCGCTTGGTTTGATTGTAAATGTAACCAAGGACGACCTTGCTGTCTGTATAAAACTTAACATTGTCCACATTGACATCTAGCTCCTGCTGCACAAAGTCTGCCATCTCCACGGCCAGCACTGCCCCACAAAGTTCAAGTCTAGGAATTGTATGATCGGGTTTGGGGGCTAGCTTAGCCTTGCCGAACAGGAACCCAATATGGTTTTTGTCTGAAGAATCTGTAATCCTTAGATAGGCAACTGCTGCTATGGCCTCGGTGGATGCGTCAGAAAACACATGTATCTCAGTTCTTTTACTTGAGGCAAGAGGTATTGGTACATAGCGTCTTAACACATTAACCCCTTCTAAGGCTTGAAGGGACTGCTTCCAGGATTCCCATTTTTTAAGCTTACTGTCAGGCAGCGGTTCATCCCAATCTTTCACAGTCTCTGAAAGCTGCCTTAATAGGAATTTACCCCGAATGGTGATGGGGGCAACAAATCCCATGGGATCATAGAGGCTATTGACTACTGAAAGGACACCTCTTTTTGTAAATGACTTGTTGGCACAGCTGACCTGAAACCCAAAGGAGTCTGTTGACAAGTCCCATTTCAGGCCTAGGCTCATCTGCACAGGTGGCAAATCTGACCCTAGGTTTAAGTCTTTAAAACCTGGAGCATGGTCACTAGGTTGAAAGGCTTTCATGACCTCTGCGCTATTGGAGGCAATTTTGTGCAGTCTTAAACAAGCCTTGGACAGCATACTCTGGGTTCTTTTCAACAGATCAATGGCTTCCCCTTCAGTGGGCAGGGACTTCAGTGCATCATCAACATAAAAGTCTCTCTCCACAAAGCGCTGAGCATCTGCCCCGTATTCTGCCCCTCCTTCAGATGCAGTCCTGCGCAACCCATAGGTAGCTACGGCAGGTGAAGGGCTGTTACCAAACACATGTACTCTCATACGGTACTCGATTACCTCCTTACTGGTGTCATTGTCACGATGCCACAGAAACCTGAGGAAGTTCCTATGATCCTCTTGCACAATGAAGCAATGAAACATTTGTTCAATGTCAGCAGTGATGGCTACACGCTCTTTTCTGAACCTCAATAGCACCCCCACTAGGTTATTGGTGAGGTTGGGACCTGTAAGGAGCACGTCATTAAGGGATGTACCGTGGTGCTTTGCGCTAGAGTCAAACACTACTCTTATTTGGTTTGGCTTACGTGGGTGGTATACCCCAAAGAAAGGCAGGTACCAGCACTCCTCGTTGACTTGTAGTGGAGGGGCTGATTCGGCATGGTTGTTGCTGAATATCCTACCCATAAAGGTGACAAAGTGTTCCTTCATCTGAGGTTTGTTGCTTAAAGTGCGCTGTAAGGAGTTGAGTCTGGATAAGGCTTGTTCCCGGTTGCTTGGGAGTTTGGCCCTGTTGAGTTTAAAGGGTAAGGGTGCGACCCAATGACTGGTCTTGTCCTTGACAAACCCACTGTCCATAATATTGACAAACTCCTCGTCTTCTACTGATGAGGCTATCTTGTTGTCATCGTGAGTTGTGCGGAAAACCTGTTCCCCCAAACTGTCATCATAAGGGGTGGGAATGACATCGGGTGTCTGCACTATGTCAGAAGTCCCCTCTTTCACTTGGTAATGACAGGGACAGGGTCTGAAGCAGGTAGGACGGCCATTACTTAGAACATAAGTCTTAAAGGAACTCACACAGTCTGCGTGATGCATCCTATCCAGGCACACATCTCCTACGATTACCCAGCCTAAATCAAGTCTCTGCGCGTATGGGGCATTATCGGGACCGTTGCACTGCTGGCGCACCTTGTGCATCCTAAGGACGTCTCTCCCAAGAAGGATTAGTATTTCTGCATTCATGTCCATGGGAGGGATCTCACTGGCCAGGTGCCTTAAGTGGGGATGATGATAAGCGGCCTCAGGCGTGGGTATTTCCTCTCTCTCATCTGGCATATCATTGCACTCAATCAATGCAGGTAAGGGAAAGCTCTTTGTGCCTTTAATTGGAGAGATCATGTACCCGCTGGCCCTTCTGCCCGTGGTGTCTACCAGGCCGGAACAGGTCCTGAGAGTGTAGGGAGTGGCCGGTGTCTTTATACCAAAGATGTCAAAGAACTTGGGTTTTGCTAGAGACCTGTTGCTTTGTTCATCTAACATAACGTACATGCGGACAGCCCCCTCTGGCTTCCCCTCTGGGTAAACACTGGCTAAGCATATTTTGGCACAGCATTTGGGACCGGATCCCTCCCCACAGACTTCAGTGCAAGAGGATGAGACTGTTGCTTTAGCAGCTACTGGCCCCTCACCCTCCCCGCCATGGACTGGTACAGGACTGGAGGCAGGGGTATGCTGGGCAATTCCAGGAGCTAAGGCAAGGTGCATGGTTGTTACATGTCTATTGCTACTGCACTCAGCACATTTGACTTCTACCGTACAGTCTTTGGCAATATGGTTGGTAGATGCGCAGCACCTGTAACATATTCTATGTTTCTTTAACAACTCTCTGCGCTCTCTCAGAGGCATTGCCTTAAACCCCCTACAGTGATGAAGAGAGTGAGACTTGCCATGGAGTGGGCACTCTCTATTGGGATCCCTTTCCCTCGGGGCAGGGAGAACTGATGTAGCAGGAGGGGGCATGGCAGAAGGGATGTCAGTCTTCTTGACAGATACAGTCCTTCTAATGTCTCTGCGTTTTGGTGTGGTGTTGTCATACCTCTTAGCGGCAGATGGTGGCATTGACATGTCAGGATCGGTGTAGACGAAACTGGGGTCATTTCTCACCCGCGCTTGATTCTGGACAAACCTGCAAAGGTAAGAGAAAGGGGGAAAAGACACACCATAATCTTCCTTGTACTTGAAGCCTTGTATTGTCCATCTCTCCTGTATGCCATGTGGTAGTTTCGCTACTATGGGGTTCACACCAAGAGCACTGTCGAGATAACTCAGTCCAGTTAGGCGTGGGTCAGCCTTAGCAAACTCGAGTTCCGTCAGTAAATCGCTGAGATCCTGAAGCTTGCGAGTTTCCCTCATCTGGATCCTAGGAAAGTTCTTAAGTCTGTCGAGCAAGGCACGCTCAATGACCTCCGAGCTGCCATACGACTCCTCAAGCCTTTTCCAGGCGGCAGCGAGACCCGGAGCTGGGTTATCCATGTGCACTGACCTTAGCGGTTTGATGCGATTGGTAGACTCTGGGCCAAGCCAGTTGATGAGTAGATCAAGTTCTTCCTTGGCGGTGAGGCTTAAATCTGCGATTGCAGCCTTGAAAGTTGATTTCCAGGCCCTAAAGTTCTCTGGACAGTCATCAAACTTGGAGAGGCTAACCTTGATCAGCTCCCTGCGTATCATGTACCTGGCAAAGTCAGACAGATCTGACCTCTCGTTCCTTGTTGCCGCTGAAACTTGTAGTCCCTCTTGGACGGGTAAGTCGTTTGGCGTGTAAGGCTGAGCTGTACCAGGGTGGAATGACGTAGCATAAGGGTTGAGCTGCGGTTTAACCTCTGTGGTGACTGGTGGCTGTAGCTTGAACTGTGGCGGTGCGCTGGTGTTCACCTTGTGGTCTGCTGCAGATGAGATCTGCTGATGTGTAGGCACATTTAAAGATTGGATTGGAGGTGGCGTCAGTGTCTGCGGCACTGCGACATCCGGTTTAGGCGGTTGCATGAGATCGCTGGTAGGAGGCATGGAGGCTGATTGGTTCAGCACGTACTCAGCAGTGCGATCAGCCGTGCTAACCTCCTCTGTGGGGAGAAAACAGTCTGTATTAGTGCACTGGCCCAACGCTTGTTCCAGGACTTTTACTTTAGCGAAGGCAGCGGCCTTTTCCTTTTCTGTATGGAGGATTTTCAATAGGGCATCTGCTTTTGCCTGTTTGGCTTGGGCCTCTGCTTGTGCTTGTTTGGCTTCAGCCTCTGCTTTTGCCTGTTTGGCTTGGGCCTCTGCTTGTGCTTGTTTGGCTTCAGCCTCTGCTTTTGCCTGTTTGGCTTGGGCCTCTGCTTGTGCTTGTTTGGCTTCAGCCTCTGCTTCTGCTTCTTTCTTTGAGAAGGCACTCCTCACCTCTAAGTCTGCAGCGGCTATTTGCGCTTGGATGAGTTGGTCACTTAAGACTGACCTCCTGGAACTAGTAGTTCTGCATGACCGTAATGATCTGGCTGTCCTGATGGTTTGCTTGGATGCAGCAGATCGGTGTGATCTGGTCTCCTGTAAATGGGCGATGCGGAGGTCTGCTTTAACCTTGGTGTTTTCCACTGTCCCCTGCCTCTGCTGGCTCAGTTCTTCTATTTGGGCAAGTGTTAGTGAGGCATCTGGAACATTACTACTTTTCAGAAAGGTGGTATACTTGGTAAGAAGCCTCTCATAAGATTCCTGCTTGGCAGATAAACGGTTAATGAACGCTGTTAATTCTGTTGTATCATCACCGTGAGGGAAAGCTGAGATGCATTGGGAGACTCTTTCCCACAGTTCACTTAAGTTGCTTTCATATTCACTTTTTGTGTACATGTAACTTTCCACTGCCTTTGTGGATGGGTGGAGTGCCCTTTTAGGTTTTGTGGCTGCATCTGCACTCTCTGTGACTTCTGTGCACACAGGAATGTCCATCACTGTCACTGCATCGGCAAGCGAGCTTATATCAGACATTTTACTTCACTTTGCAATAAAGATGTACTGTCACTTTAAATCTTTTTTGAGGCAGAAAGCAGGGCTTTAGATGATGCAAGAAGGGAATACAGTCTATGATTAATCAAGATCTCTTTGAGCGCGTAGCGGATGGCGCGGACTGTAGATGGCAGCAAGCTGTGATTTCAACATGTGCTCTCACAAATGGTGGATCATAAGTCACAGTCACTCATAGATAAGCAGATTGTATGACAAATCGGATCGGATTATCACTTAATTGAGGGCAGATGGGTTCGGATTGTGTCTTGAACAGTTGTGGGCACCATGCGGCTGCTGGATGAGGCACACACAGGCAGGTGTCGCATTACACATTACAGTCTCTGATTTGCACTGGGCTGCTGAGGCTTCCGGCAGCTTATGACACACACACTATGTAGTGCTGAGAAATCTTCTCACAAAGCTTTCTTCCTGAATATACTGAGATGTCTTTTTACTATTCTGTCACGCGCCCCTCACGTATGGACTGTCTTATGCTCAGCCTCATGAGAACGTTGCCATGTGTGAGAAAACTGCATGCAGATATTACTCAAATCGTACCTGAATTCTTCTAGTACCTCTGTATCCACAAGACAAGGAGTCAGGGAGTAGATTACTTGGCAGTTTATTTTGCCTTGAAGCAAATCACGGTCCGCTAGGTAAAAAGACAATTCCTTTGCCAGGTCAGAAAGTATGACTTCCATCAATGTTCCACAATTACAGAATGCAGACAGGAAGAAGAACTGGTTCTAACCGGGCAAGCAAGGTCTCCACCCAGGTCATTAACATATACACATATACATGTTGAACACCAAGATGACCACTGGGTGGCAGCAAATCATAACAAGTAAGAACACAATACAAACTGAATGCATTTTCAGAACAAATAGGGAAAAACAGAAAAAACAATAATGTAAATACATTTGAATCTGTCACAGAGTGGCAGCACATGTACAGTAATGGCTCTACATATTATACTAGATGGTGGCCCGATTCTAACGCATCGGGTATTCTAGAATATGCATGTCCACGTAGTATATTGCCCAGCAATGTAGTATATTGCCCAGCCACGTAGTATATTGCCCAGTCACGTAGTATATTGCCCAGTCACGTAGTATATTGCTCAGCCACGTAGTATATTGCCCAGCCACGTAGTATATTGCCCAGCCACGTAGTATATTGCCCAGCGACGTAGTATATTGCCCAGCGACGTAGTATATTGCCGAGCGACTTAGTATATTGCCCAGTCACGTAGTATATTGCCCAGTTACGTAGTATATTGCCCAGTGACGTAGTATACAGCACAGAGCCACGTAGTATATTGGCCAGTCACGTAGTATATTGCCCAGCCACGTTTGTCACAGGTTAAAAAATAAAAAATAAACATATACTCACCTTTCCGAGGGCCCCTTGTAGTCCACGGCAGCTTCCGGTCCCAGGGTTGGTCTGAGCGCAGGACCTGTGATGACATCGCGGTCACATGACCGTGTAGCGGTCACATGACCGTGACGTCTCGTCAGGTCCTTTCCGCGCAGGCGTGCAGGACTTGTGATGACGTCGCGGTCACATGACCGTGACGTCATGGCAGGTCCTTCTGCCATACCATCTTTGCAACCGCAACCTGCAACGGAAGATGGCGGGCGGCGCGAGCGGCTCAGCGGACTACAGAGGGTGAGTATAGCAGGTTTTTTTAATTTATTTATTATTTTTAACATTACATTTTGTACTATTTATGCCGCATAGGCAGCGTCAATAGTACAAAGTTGGGGGACACACAGGGTTAATAGCGGCGGTAACGGAGTGCGTTACCCGTGGCATAACGCGGTCCGTTTCTGCTGGCATTAACCCTGTGTGAGCGGTGACCGGAGGGGTGTATGCGGGCGCCGGGCAGTGAGTGCGGGGAGTAAGGAGCGGCCATTTTTTTCCAGACTGTGTGCGTCGCTGATTGGTCGCGGCAGCCATGACAGGCAGCTGGCGAGACCAATCAGCAAACGAATAACCGCGACAGACAGACAGACAGAAGGACAGACAGAAAGACGGAAGTACCCTTAGACAATTATATAGTAGATGAGTTTCAATTTTTGTATTGAAGAAGTGAATTAAATTAACTTTTGATGACATTCTAATTTTGTGAGAAGCACCTGTACAATATCTTTTAATTTTTTTAATATTATTCTATTTTTTATATATATATATATATATATATATACAGTACAGACCAAAAGTTTGGACACACCTTCTCATTTAAAGATTTTTCTGTATTTTCATGACTATGAAAATTGTACATTCACACTGAAGGCATCAAAACTATGAATTAACACATGTGGAATTATATACTTAACAAAAAAGTGTGAAACAACTGAAATTATGTCTTATATTCTAGGTTCTTCAAAGTAGCCACACTTTTGCTTCGATGACTGCTTTGCACACTCTTGGCATTCTTTTGATAAGCTTCAAGAGGTAGTCACTGGGAATGGTCTTCCAACAATCTTGAAGGAGTTCCCAGAGATGCTTAGCACTTGTTGGTCCTTTTGCCTTCACTCTGCGGTCCAGCTCACCCCAAACATCTCGATTGGGTTCAGGTCTGGTGACTGTGGAGGCCAGGTCATCTGGCGTAGCACCCCATCACTCTCCTTCTTGGTCAAATAGCCCTTACACAGCCTGGAGGTGTGTTTGGGGTCATTGTCCTGTTGAAAAATAAATGATGGTCCAACTAAACGCAAACCGGATGGAATAGCATGCTGCTGCAAGATGCTGTGGTAGCCATGCTGGTTCAGTATGCCTTCAATTTTGAATAAATCCCCAACAGTGTCACCAGCAAAGCATCCCCACACCATCACACCTCTTCCTCCATGCTTCATGGTGGGTACCAGGCATGTAGAGTCCATCCGTTCACATTTTCTGCTTCACACAAAGACACGGTGGTTGAAACCAAAGATCTCAAATTTGGACTCGTCAGACCAAAGCACAGATTTCCACTGGTCTAATGTCCTTTCCTTGTGTTCTTTAGCCCAAACAAGTCTCTTCTGCTTGTTGCCTGTCCTTAGCAGTGGTTTCCTAGCAGCTATTTTACCATGAAGGCCTGCGGCTGCTGCACAAAGTCTCCTCTTAACAGTTGTTGTAGAGATGTGTCTACTGCTAGAACCCTGTGTGGCATTGACCTGGTCTCTAATCTGAGCTGCTGTTAACCTACGATTTCTGAGGCTGCTGACTAGGATAAAGTTATCCTCAGAAGCAGAGGTGACTCTTGGTCTTCCTTTCCTGGGGCGGTCCTCATGTGAGCCAGTTTCTTTGTAGTGCTTGATGGTTTTTGCCAATGCAATTGGGGACACTTTCAAAGTTTTCCCAATTTTTCGGACTGACTGACCTTCAGTTCTTAAAGTAATGATGGCCACTCGTTTTTCTTTACTTAGCTGCTTTTTTCTTGCCATAATACAAATTCTAACAGTCTATTCAGTAGGACTATCCGCTGTGTATCCACCAGACTTCTGCACAACACAACTGATGGTCCCAACCCCATTTATAAGGCAAGAAATCCCACTCATTAAACCTGACAGGGCACACCTGTGAAGTGAGAACCATTCCCGGTGACTACCTCTTGAAGCTCATCCAGAGAATGCCAAGAGTGTGCAAAGCAGTCATCAAAGCAAAAGGTGGCGACTTTGAAGAACCTAGAATATAAGACATATTTTCAGTTGTTTCACACTTTTTTGTTAAGTATATAATACCACATGTGTAAATTCATAGTTTTGATGCCTTCAGTGTGATTGTACAATTTTCATAGTCATGAATAATCTTTGAATGAGAAGGTGTGTCCAAACTTTTGGTCTGTACTGTGTATATATATACAGAGAGAGAGAGAGAGATTTACAATTATTTAGGAAAATGTTTTTACATTTTTTTTTTTTTTTTTTATTTTGTCCCACTATGGGACTGTCATTTTTTTGCAGGCTGATCACTTGCATAGTATGGGGATGCAGTAGCATCCCCATGCTGTATAATTTTTCAGCTCTGCACTGGAAGATAAGATTATTGATCATTACTGTGCATGATCAGCAAGTTTTCCTAGCTCTGGTGACCCGGATGTTGTCATGACGACATCGGGTCACCATGGCAACGATCAGCCCTCTGCTGGCTCCTGGAATGCTGTGATCGCGTTCAATCGCAACATTTAGAGGGTTAAAGTGTTGGGAGCAGGGCGTGACCACTCCTAACACTTAGTGCCGGGTGTCATCTGTCAGAATCAGCTTACATCTGGCAGCGATCGCCCGCGCACACTGGTGTCAAAATGATTTAATGGTCCGTCCCTGGTCGGATAGGCCCAAGGCACTGGGACGTATTATTGCTCTTGATAAGTGGAATCCGGTGAGGCATAAATGTACCTTCATGTTTGTGTTAGAACAGTAATGCAGCCACACTATAGCAGAGTGTGTAGTTAGGCATGTTGTGCTTTGTTTCTTATTGCTGTTTTTCTGTATGCAGATAGATGCTTGCCTGTATAAAGTAGTACAATGCTGACAGCCTGAACTTGCCCTAAGATAGCCATGATAACTGTGTATCTGTCTTATGCTGTGTTCTGTGTTAGCTCTGTAATCTCTCTGTTATTCATGTTATTACATCCTGTAATATGCTGTAATGTGCCAAGTACTGATGCACTGTTATTTCCTTTGTAGTTTTTACCTGATCATCCATTATATCGCAATTCTCACAATATCATCTACTATTGTTGTTCATCGTTCACCAACTCAATAAATATAGACTTAAGAACCTATACAGTCCATTTACTGAGGAAGTGGATGAAGGTTTATCTATATGCTGGAATCCACACAGCATCATACGTGGAGGAAGGCAGAACATTTGCGTAAGCATGTGCGGGAATGCAGTGACGCAGGGAATGCTGAACAAGGCTGTGTAACAATATTGTTTAATTTCTTAACAAAAGGAATGGCAATGGTCTCCTCGCAGGGAGTTAATAAACAATGAACAGTGAACAATAAACAAGGGGGGTAAAGGGTTTAACTCGACAGTTTGATTTTGAAATGGCACTTATCTTCTCTGGTCCTTTCCACATACAGTCTGATGTGAGCTGGAGTAATGGCAACGGCTGGCATGGTGTCCTCAGAAGAATTCCAGCAAATCATGGTCCAGCTTCTGGCGGCAACGGGCGGTCACCAGTTTTGCCCGCTGAGCCCCTAGTCCATAAATCTGTGCAGCCGAAGTGGGAAGCGCTGCAGGAGTTTCTGTCTCACACGTGTGCTGCTGCGTATCTATCAGTAATGGGGAACGCACCTCAGGGTACTTCCGCTGGCACCTTCTCCTCCACGCGAGCACTGCAGTCTGCTTCGCCAGGTGCGCGGAGCTCTGAACACTCACTGACTCACTGGAGCATTTGCCTAAGTTCTGCCAGGACACATCTCCACACTGCCTCTGTAACTGCGGAGTGTGCCGCACACCTCTCTCTCTGCTCTCAACGCTGGCGGGAAACTGAGCACTCTTTCCTGTGCTTCCTGTTCACTGCCCGCCTTAGCCACGCCCCCTCTCCTCGGGTCATGGGACTGGACGCAGCCTCGACAGTTCCGGACCCGGCATGACGCAGGTAGCTGCAGCCCGGTCTTCCACCTTACACTCCCGTCCTCCTTTAACTCGCCATTCATCAGACGTTCACACTCTTCCATTTCTTGAATAATTAGTTTCCAAATAAACTGGTCTTTTTCATAACGAGTGGGAGGTATTCCAGCTGTCGTCCGCTCTGTACGGCGTAGTTCAGGTTGAGTGGTGGAAGACTGGAGCATATCTTGTTCTGACGAATCGGCCGTCTCTGGGGTTTCAGGCCTACGCACTTCCCAGGGACTGGCAGACGGCGGACTATCCAAGTCTGGGAACAAGGTGAGTGTCTCTTCCTCATCGCAGTCAAGAACTGTTGGGGTGAGCGTTTCGGTGGTGTTTGGCACTCTCTCTTCTTCCTCAGGACTCTATGACAAGCAAGGATGCAACATGCTGCAGTGGACTATTTGGGTAGGCGCTCCTTCTTCCCGTTTGGGTTGAACTTCATATACTGGCCTATCGGTCCCAACTCGGCGTTTCACTCGATACGGGGTTTTTCCCCATTGATGCTCCAACTTGCCCTGGGGCCGCTTGTCTGACCAACACTCGATCTCCGGCCTTGAGAGCTGTCCCTCGAATTGGCATTGTTTCATGGTGTTGGAATTCTCGAAATTTAGTCTGCAGCAGCTGGTGAAGGGTCTGCAGCCGATGACTATGTTCTAGGACCCAGGAAGTCACCCCCTGTCCGCAGGTAGTCTTCTTCCGGGTCCAACTCAAGCTCTGTAATGTCCTGTCCATTTCGCCTGAACAGCAGGGTATATAGAGTGTATCCTGTTGTACTGTGCACTCGATTGTTGTACACCCAGACCAATTCAGCCACGTACTCAGGCCACTGTATTTTCCAATCTTCCTCCAATGTTCGGAGCATCTGAATTAGTGTCTGAGCGTTCACAGGCTCCATTCCCCTGATGATGATAGGGCGTCGTCCTTGACTTCTCAATCCGGTGCAGACGATGTAACCCCATCACTCGACCTTGGAAACAAGTGCCTTGATTAGAATGGATCCTTTTCCGCATTCATACACCCGGATGAAGTCTCAGCAAATGGCCTGCGCAGCTGACTCAGCAGTCTGATCCAGAGTTGGAGTTACCACAGCGAACTTGGTAAAGTGGTCAGTCATCATCAGACAATGTTCATATCTGAGATGAGCTGGGCCCACGGTTAAGTAATCGATCATCAATAATTCTAAGGGAGCAGAAGTCATGATGGTCTGCGTCTGGGTTCTCTGCTCCGGAGGTTTGGCTAGTTCACAGCTCCAACATCGTTGACAGGCCTCCTCTACTGCAGTCTTCAATCGGGGGTGATATACCACCTTCTGTAACCACTGGATCGTCTTTTCCGGACCAAAGTGAGCCTCTCTCTCATGGGCTTCTGTAGCCACTACTCGGATCAACTTCTCTGGGAGCACCACTTGCCAGTTGACCCCAACTCCCTCATTAACAGCACTTTTCTATACAGCAAGCCGTACTCCAACTGGAGTCTCCACCACTGCCTTAGAATCTGCAGAGTCCCAGAGAAGTGAGTGTCTCTTTTGCACTGTCTGGGAAGTCACCTCAGAGCCAGCCACTGGCCTTATCTTGCACCCAGTTATCCCAAGGTCGGCCCAGCACCTCTTCTCCAAACGCCTCTCCGATCTGTCCATGCGTCGCCACCAACTTCCTAGCGAGGTCCCAGAAACCAGGAATCTCTTCTGCCTCTAACTCTTCATCTTGGTCATGTCCAGGCTGCTTATGGGTCTCTCGACAGAGCATCAGCATGCGTGTTCTCGGCTCCGGCCCGATACGCGATCTTATACCAATACTTCGCCATGCGGGCCACCCATTGTTATTCCAAGGCCCCCAATTTTGCATTTTCCACGTGAGCTAGGGGATTGTTACCAAGACTTTGGACCCCGACAAGTATTCAGCAAACTTTTCGGTCATCGCCCACACTAAAGCCAGCAATTCCAACTTGAAGGAGCTGTAATTGTCCGGGTTCTTTTCCAAGTCGTGGAGAGACCGGCTTGCATAGGCAATCACTCGTTCCTTCCCTTCCTGCATTTGCGATAGCTCGGCCCCCAGACCATGTAGACTTTCACTGGCGTGAAGAATGAAGGGTATGCATAGGCGAGTATTGGGGCCTCAGTTAAGGCCATCTTCAAGGCTCAGAAGGCTTCTTCCTGGCTACCTCCCCATTGTATAGTCCAATTCTTTAAACCAGACAGCACTCCCTTTAGCAGTTCCAGCAACGGATTAGCTATGCGGGTGAAATTCTTCACAAACGGGCGGTCACCGGTTTTGCCCGCTGAGCTCCTAGTCCATAAATCTGTGCAACCGAAGTGGGAAGCGCTGCAGGAGTTTCTGTCTCACACGTGTGCTGCTGCGCATCTATCAGCAATGGGGGAGCGCTGTTATGATCCTTAGTGGCTGAGGATCACGAATAGACCAGCAAGTGAATAAACTAAGGACAAGCTCTAGGGAGATGGTAACTGGACTGATCGCAAATCTGAACCTATCCAACACAACTAGAGGTAGCCGGTGAACGTGCCTAAAAAATTCCTGGACGTCTCGAGCCAGCCTGAGGAACTAGCTACCCCTAAAGAGAAAGAAAGACCTCGCTTGCCTCCAGAGAAATAATCCCCAAAGATATAGAAGCCCCCAACAAATATTAACGGTGAAGTAAGAAGAAGGCACATACGTAGGGATGAAATCAGATTCAGCAAAAGAGGCCCACTAGTACTAGAAAGCAGAAAATAGAGCAGGGGTATATGCGATCAATAAAAAACCCTTACAAAATATCCATCCTGAGATTTCAAGAACCCACGCACCAACTAATGGTGTGTGGGGAGAAACTCAGTCCACTAGAGCATCCAGCAAGCGAGGGAATCACATTTTAGCAAGCTGGACAAGAAAACATGATAAACACTGCTGATCAAAAAATGAGCAAACAGAACTTAGCTTGTCCTAGATGGACTGGGAGCAAGGTAGTCAGAAGGAATCTGAGTAGCACTGATTACATCGACAGCCGGCAACAAGTGGAAGTAAAACAGAGCTATATAGGAACCTCCCAGAGGATAACGAACCAGCTGATAGCCAGAGACCAGCAGGATAACAAACAAAGCCACCAGGGGGAGCCCAAAGCAAAAGTCACACCATACCACCAGTGACCACAAGAGGGAGCCTGAAAACAGAGTTCAGAACAGTACCCCCCCCTTAAGGAGGGGTCACCGAACCCTCATGAAAACCCCCAGGGCGATCAGGATGAGCCACATGGAAGGCACGAACCAAATCGGCCGCATGAACATCAGAGGCGACAACCCAAGAATTATCCTCCTGACCATAGCCCTTCCACTTGTCCAAATACTGGAGCCTCCGTCTAGAAACACGAGAATCCAAGATCTTCTCCACCACGTATTCCAATTCTCCCTCAACCAGCACCGGGGCAGGAGGCTCAACCGGAGGAACCACAGGTACCACATACCTCCGCAACAATGAGCGATGGAACACATTATGAATAGCAAATGATGCTGGGAGGTCCAGACGGAATGACCCAGGGCCAAGGACTTCCAGAATCTTATAAGGACCGATAAACCGAGGCTTGAACTCAGGAGAGGAGACCTTCATAGGAACGAAGCGAGAAGACAACCACACCAAATCCCCAACGCGAAGTCGGGGACCCACACAGCGATGGCGGTTGGCAAAGAGTTGAGCCTTCTCTTGTGACAACTTCAAATTGTCCACCACATGATTCCAAATCTGATGCAACCTATCCACCACAACATCCACTCCAGGACAGTCAGAAGGCTCCACCTGACCCGAGGAAAAACGAGAATGAAACCCCGAATTACAAAAAAAAAGAGAAACCAAAGTAGCAGAACTAGCCCGATTATTAAGGGCAAACTCGGCCAACGGCAAAAAAGTAACCCAGTCGTCCTGGTCAGCAGAAACAAAACATCTTAAATAAGTCTCCAAGGTCTGATTAGTTCGCTCGGTTTGGCCATTCGTCTGAGGATGGAAGGCCGACGAAAAAGACAATTCAATGCCCAACTTAGCACAAAAGGTCCGCCAAAATCTAGACACAAACTGGGATCCTCTGTCAGAAACAATGTTCTCAGGAATCCCGTGCAAACGAACCATATTTTGAAAAAACAGTGGAACCAACTCGTAGGAGGAAGGCAACTTAGGCAAGGGCACCAAATGGACCATCTTAGAAAAACGATCACACACCACCCAGATGACAGACATTCTCTGAGAGACAGGGAGATCTGAAATAAAATCCATGGAA
This sequence comes from Ranitomeya variabilis, assembly GCF_051348905.1. NCBI lineage: Eukaryota > Metazoa > Chordata > Amphibia > Anura > Dendrobatidae > Ranitomeya > Ranitomeya variabilis. The sequence continues at coordinate 1,023,627,758 of NC_135232.1, forward strand.
ATGTGCGTCCAAGGCCTCTTCGCGACAGGCAAAGGTAACAGCAAACCACTGGCACGAGAACAGCAAGGCTTAGCCCGAGCACAAATTCCACAAGACTGCACAAAGGAACGCACATCCCGCGACAAGGAAGGCCACCAAAAAGACCTGGCCACCAAGTCTCTGGTACCAAATATTCCAGGATGGCCCGCCAACACCGAAGAATGAACCTCGGAGATGACTCTGTTGGTCCATCTATCCGGGACAAACAGTCTCTCCGGTGGACAGCGGTCAGGTCTATCCGCCTGAAACTCTTGCAGCACACGTCGCAAATCTGGGGAGATGGCAGACAAAATCACCCCTTCTCTAAGGATACCAGCCGGCTCTGAATCTCCAGGAGAGTCAGGCACAAAACTCCTAGAAAGAGCATCAGCCTTCACATTCTTCGAACCCGGCAGGTACGAGACCATGAAATCAAAACGAGAGAAAAACAACAACCAACGAGCCTGTCTGGGAGTCAGCCGCTTGGCCGACTCGAGATAAATCAAATTCTTGTGATCAGTCAAGACCACCACACGATGTTTAGCTCCCTCGAGCCAATGTCGCCACTCCTCAAATGCCCACTTCATAGCCAACAGCTCCCGATTACCGACATCATAATTCCGCTCGGCAGGCGAAAACTTTCTTGAAAAGAAAGCACATGGCTTCATCACAGAGCCATCGGGGCTTCTCTGCGACAAAACAGCCCCTGCTCCAATCTCGGAAGCATCAACCTCCACCTGGAAGGGAAGTGAGACATCTGGCTGACATAAGACCGGAGCCGAAGAAAACCGATGCTTCAGCTCCCAAAAGGCCTCCACAGCCGCAGAAGACCAATTAGTCACATCAGAACCCTTCTTGGTCAAATCCGTCAAAGGCTTAACAACGCCAGAAAAATTAGCTATGAAGCGACGGTAAAAATTAGCAAAACCCAAGAACTTCTGAAGACTCTTAACAGATGTAGGCTGCGTCCATTCATGAATAGCCTGAACCTTGACTGGGTCCATCTCAATAGTAGAAGGAGAAAAAATGAAACCCAAAAAAGAAATCTTCTGGACTCCAAAAAGACATTTTGAGCCCTTCACAAATAAAGCATTGTCACGCAGGACCTGAAAGACCATCCTGACCTGCTTAACATGAGACTCCCAATCATCCGAAAAAAACAGAATATCATCCAGATACACAATCATAAACTTATCCAGATATTCACGGAAGATGTCATGCATAAAGGACCGAAAGACTGAAGGAGCATTAGAAAGTCCAAAAGGCATCACCAAGTACTCAAAATGGCCTTCAGGCGTATTAAATGCAGTTTTCCATTCATCACCCTGTTTTATACGCACAAGGTTATACGCACCACGAAGATCTATCTTGGTGAACCAACTAGACCCCCTAATGCGAGCAAACAAATCAGTTAACAATGGCAAAGGATACTGAAATTTGACCGTGATTTTATTCAAAAGGCGATAATCAATACAGGGTCTCAGAGAACCATCCTTTTTAGCCACAAAAAAGAATCCTGCACCAAGAGGGGATGAGGACGGGCGAATATGTCCCTTCTCTAAAGACTCCTTTATATAACTCCGCATGGCAGCATGCTCCGGCACAGATAAATTGAAAAGTCGTCCCTTAGGAAACTTACTACCAGGAATCAAATTTATAGCACAATCACAGTCCCTATGAGGAGGTAGAGAATTGAGTTTGGGCTCCTCAAATACATCCTGGTAGTCTGAACCAAAAACGTAGGGACTTCAGAAGGAGTAGACGAAGCAATTGACACCACAGGAGCATCACCATGAATTCCCTGACAACCCCAACTTGACACCGACATAGCTTTCCAATCCAGGACTGGATTATGAGTCTGCAACCATGGTAGACCCAACACGACGACATCATGCAAATTATGCAGTACAAGAAAGCGAATCACCTCCTGATGAACAGGAGTCATGCACATGGTCACTTGTGTCCAGTACTGAGGTCTATTCGTAGCCAATGGTGTAGAATCAATTCCCCTTAGTGGAATAGGGAATTTTAAAGGCTCCAAATCAAAACCACAGCGCCTGGCAAATGACCAATCCATCAGACTCAGGGCGGCACCTGAATCTACGAAAGCATTAACCGGGTAAGATGACAGGGAACAAATCAGGGTAACAGACAAAATGAACTTAGGCTGTAAAGTACCAATGGTGACAGATTTATCAACCTTTTTTTTGCGCTTAGAGCATGCTGAGATAACATGAGCTGCGTCACCACAGTAAAAGGACAACCCATTTTGCCGTCTATAATTTTGCCGTTCACTTCTGGTCAGAATTCTGTCACATTGCATAGATTCAGGTGTCTGTTCAGAAGACACCGCCAAATGGTGCACAGGTTTGCGCTCCCGCAAACGCCGATCAATCTGAATGGCCAGAGTCATTGACTCATTCAGACCTGCAGGCGTAGGGAACCCCACCATGACATTCTTAATGGCTTCAGAAAGACCTTCTCTGAAATTTTCAGCCAGGGCACACTCATTCCACTGAGTAAGCACCGACCATTTCCTAAATTTCTGGCAGTACACCTCTGCTTCATCTTGCCCCTGCGAGAGGGCCAATAACGTTTTTTCAGCCTGGTTCTCAAGATTAGGTTCCTCATAGAGCAATCCAAGGGTTAAAAAAAACGCATCTACACTAAGCAATGCAGGATCCCCTGGCGCCAATGCGAAGGCCCAATCTTGAGGGTCACCACGCAAAAAGGAAATGATAATATTAACTTGCTGAACGGCATCACCAGAGGAACGAGGTTTCAAAGAAAGAAACAACTTACAATTGTTCCTAAAAATCAGGAACCTAGATCTATCTCCAGAAAACAACTCCGGAATAGGTATTCTAGGCTCTGACATAGGACTGTGAACAACAAAATCCTGAATACTTTGAACCCTAGCAGCAAGATGATCCAGACTGGAAGCCAAGCTCTGGACATCCATGTCAGCAGCTGAACTCAGAGCCACACCAAGATTAAGAGGAGGAGAGAAGCTAGCCACAGCAGCTAGACACACGGCAAAAAAAAAAAAAAAAAAAAAATTGTCAAGGCTTCTTTTCTCCTGCTTCTGCCATGCAATTAACACTTTTGTGGCCGGCTGTGCTGTTATGATCCTTAGTGGCTGAGGATCACGAATAGACCAGCAAGTGAATAAACTAAGGACAAGCTCTAGGGAGATGGTAACTGGACTGATCGCAAATCTGAACCTATCCAACACAACTAGAGGTAGCCGGTGAACGTGCCTAAAAAATTCCTGGACGTCTCGAGCCAGCCTGAGGAACTAGCTACCCCTAAAGAGAAAGAAAGACCTCGCTTGCCTCCAGAGAAATAATCCCCAAAGATATAGAAGCCCCCAACAAATATTAACGGTGAAGTAAGAAGAAGGCACATACGTAGGGATGAAATCAGATTCAGCAAAAGAGGCCCACTAGTACTAGAAAGCAGAAAATAGAGCAGGGGTATATGCGATCAATAAAAAACCCTTAAAAAATATCCATCCTGAGATTTCAAGAACCCACGCACCAACTAATGGTGTGTGGGGAGAAACTCAGTCCACTAGAGCATCCAGCAAGCGAGGGAATCACATTTTAGCAAGCTGGACAAGAAAACATGATAAACACTGCTGATCAAAAAATGAGCAAACAGAACTTAGCTTGTCCTAGATGGACTGGGAGCAAGGTAGTCAGAAGGAATCTGAGTAGCACTGATTACATCGACAGCCGGCAACAAGTGGAAGTAAAACAGAGCTATATAGGAACCTCCCAGAGGATAACGAACCAGCTGATAGCCAGAGACCAGCAGGATAACAAACAAAGCCACCAGGGGGAGCCCAAAGCAAAAGTCACACCATACCACCAGTGACCACAAGAGGGAGCCTGAAAACAGAGTTCACAACAGAGCGCACCTCAAGGTCCTGCCACTGGCACCTGCACTCTGCTTGGCCAGGTACGCAGTGCTCTGAACATTCACTGACTCACTGGAGCATTTGCCTAAGTTCTGCCAGGGCACGTCTCTGCACTGCCTCTGTAACTGCAGAGTGAGCCGCACACCTCTCTCTGCTCTCACTGCCGGCGGGAAACTGAGTACTCTTTCCCGCACTTTCTGTTCACTGACCGCCTTAGCCACACACCCTCTCCTCTGGTCATGGGACCTGTCCGATCCCCCATTCTTTCCCCCCAGCAGCACTGGACGCAGCATCGACAGTTCTGGACCCGGCATGACGCAGGTACCCACAGCCCGGTCTTCCTCCTTACATTTGTGCACTCCAAGTCACACAATGACAATGATCAGAAGCTGGTCATTATTTTACACTCGGGGCAAAGAGCAAGAAAAGAACCCTGCGTTTTGTGTGGACAGTTATGGGTGAGCTAGATATGAATTACAGGACAACTTACAAAAGGTTCCTCTCATTATTTCTTTTTGCCCTCAGCAATATGAGTATAGCACCTAATTATGTGCCTCACAATAAAATATAATTACCTGTCATCAATTAGCCATATTTGTTATATACCCCTCCCTGATCCTATCGCTGCTCCTCTGTATCCGTCTGTCTGTGTGGAGACCACGTAGGCAAGGCAACTTGTACATTGTGAAGATGCCAGTGGCCCGGATGAGCTGTTAATAACCAGTTGTGATGAATTGTTTAAGCAGGTAAAGGCCTCCTGAACCTTGCCTTAGTTGTTATACCTGGATGCTGGCATATTCTCCAGCCTGTCTGTATTCTGACCTGCATCTCATCTGGCATTCACCTTGCCCCTTGGATTTGTGGACATCTATTAATTTGTTTCTGACTCACTCTTATCATCTTCTAGATGTGTTGTCTCTCACTGACCTCATGGCGATGTCCCACGGCTGCCGCTGGACTACCCTTCTATGCTTAATCACTAATTTATTTCTCTGTCAATTGTTTACTTTTTTCAGGGCAACAACCTATGTAAAAGATCACTTACGTATATCCAAACATCCTTACATGGATCCCTGGAGAGGATTGCACAGATCCCATAGATTCCATACCTCATGTTAGTCAGCATCAGACCAGTTGTAGTGCAAGGATTTAGTGTCTGAAAGTGTGACGGCCTAACAATATAAGGCATAAACCAGCAGCTTTACACCTGCATTCATTCTTATTTGCTGCCACCTCACATAATACATGTGACCTGCTCTTTGACCTTTTGTGTTTTTGCAGCTCACTAATTATATAAGGACTTAACAAGGCCACACAACCTGCTTCTCTGGTTTGCATTCAAATAAGTATTGGTATAAGTAGCCAAGGCCATATAACAATATGAGTCTGCAGCAAGAGCTGCCTGCAACCTGAAGGTTGTGAAACAACACCGTGAGCACAGCTACGAAGTGGTGCTATAGTTAGGCCTCCCATGCCATATACTTAATCAACATAAAACTTAGCACTCAACTTAGGATGCTTGGAACAGAAGAATTTATTTTGCAGTATACTCAAAACTAGACTAGCGGTGGACTCCGCGTCTGGCGGCATGCACGCCTACACCTCGCTCTCCTAAAGCACTTCTCTCTGCATACCTCGGCTGTGGTCCCCCAGCATAGAATTTGTGTGGCCCACTGACTTCCGGCCCCATTCATCACATGTATTCCGTATACGTAACTGAAGAAGGTTCATGTTGAACCGAAACGTTTTGAGTATACTGCAAAATAAATTCTTCTGTTCCAAGCATCCTAAGTTGAGTGCTAAGTTTTATGTTGATTATGCAACCTGAAGGTTGTCATATCCATTCCATAGTCATTGAATTGTATTTCTATACAGCACCTTAATACTAACTTTAATCAGCATTGTCAGGCTCACAATTTTACTTATTGGTTGTCTTTCCTGTGATTACGTGGACGGAATAATAGCCACCATAATGATCAAACTGTATGTGATAATTTATTTATACTTACTTTAGAAACTATATTGTCTGACTTTATCCTTTAAAACTTCCAGGTTTTCTTTTCAGTAGCTCCTCGAACTGATGTTCCTTGCGCCCACCAGAAGAAATGATCCTGACGGCATACCATCAAGGTATATAGCATGATTCTGCCAATGTGTATGTCCACTTTTAACTAAATTCTGAACGTAGCTACTATAAATGTGGACACCAGTCAGGACACAACAAGGGGAGGCCAGCAGGACATTTGCCCTGGGTGCTGGATGTCAGGTGGTTGCCAATATGCAAACTGCCTCTTCAGAGAGGCATATTACATTTCCCAGAGGAATATTGCATGGCGAATAAGCCTCTTTACCTTGGCATGCTAGAGCCGGTATGTCACACAAAGAGAAACGTTACCTCTTAGACCTCAGGTAGTGCCAAATCACTTTACCTGGGGCAAGGTATTTACAGCACATTGTACCTAGATGAAAGAAAGTTGGGCTACAGCTTTGACATCGGTCATATCATCATTAGCTTCTAGTAACAATTGTCTCTAGATAACTCCACTTTGAATCCTATCTGTTGGACCTAAGAGCCCATTAACTGACCATACACACTAGATAGTTGAGCTATAGTTCGGCCAAAAGCTAACATCCTTTTTTCCCAACTCCCCAATACACAGGAACATTAAGTTCGGGCAAGAGTCCCTGACTTCTATATGAGAAAGCTGCTACCATAATTCTCTACCAGCAGTTTAACTCCTCACTTAACAAAAGAAGAAAGTGGTTAGAAATCAAGCACTGATCCTTATGTCCTGTGGGAAGAAAAGTCTGTCAATTGTAGCAGCAGCTCTCTCTTAGGCTATGATCACATGTCCAGTTTTCATGAGATAGAACAGATCCATTAGCAATCCGTTAACAAAAAAGTTGTCAAGACCCAACTTTTGTCCAGCTAAAAAAACTGATTTCAACAGGATCCGTTTATAAACATTGACGTCTATGGAAAAAGGATCCGTTAAATAGCCATTAGTTTTCCTTTCATATCAAACTGATCTAATAAGCAAAAACCGGATCCTTTTCAAATGAAAGAAAAATGGATGGCTACAATCAGTGTGTGGTGACTGGCGTACTGCATGCTCGCATAACGCTTGTCACCGCTCAACACACCATCTCAATGTAGCAGAGTTGGAGATCGTCGTGGAACATGGGATGGATTCACAGCGGACCTCTTTGGAATATTTGATTTGTTAAAGGTAATAGAGGGGTAAAAGATGGTCGGAAAGTGCTTTGTACAAATAGAGGCCTTTTCTCTGTGTGTGTTTTTTTGTTTAAAAATACAAGATTAGTGTTAGGGGTGTCTTATAGACGCCTCTCCATTACTGACCCCCTGGGCTTGATGTCAGCTGACATCACAAAGCTGACATCAACCTCAAAACCATTTTGCCATTTGCCAATGCAGCAGAGCAAGCTAGAAGAGACGCGGCAAAGCACCAGAATTGTTGCATCTAATAGATGCACCATTTCTGGGGTGGCTGATGGCCGATGTTATTAGTTTAGGAGGAGTCCAATATCCTTGGTCCCTTAACAGGTTATTAATATCAGTCTGAAGCTGTCTGCTTAGCCTTTGCTGGTTATTAAAAATAGGGTGGGGATCTTTTTTTTGGTTCCCTGCTGGTTATTAAAAATAGGGTGGGGATCTTTTTTTTTGGTTTCTCTTTTTCATAAACAGTAAAGGCTAAGTAGGCAGCTGTGAGCTGACATTAATAGCCTGGGAAGCTTCTTGTTTATTTCCCTCTTCCCAGACTATTAAGACCAGCTCTCAGTTGTCTGCTTTCCCTCAGAAGGTTAATAAAAATAAGGGGACTTCACAGCTTTTTTTTCTTTTTTTAATTTATTTATTAGCAAAATACAAGTACAGAAAGCTACAGATGCAAAGCACTGATTGTATATCTCATTGACATATTTCTATCTATAACTCTTGTAAAGCTGTAGTAGCATCGTACGCAGTGTAGAGAAAGTGACCCACAAATTCAAACACAAAAGTCTCTTTTAATGTGTTTCTTCACAGCATTAAAGTCCAATTCACATAAATGCATACAACTTCAGTGGATAATATCAGTGACCAGTTTACACCGGTTCAAAGTGGAGTGGCCCCCAGACGCAGGACAGCGGGGTACTTGGATTCGGGTCTCTCGGTTCTGAGGATGTCACGGTGGCCCGACCCGGTCCGTGGTCCTGCTAAGGGGCGCCCAATAAAAGGTGTAGGTGGTGGTGTAGGTCGCAGTAAATAACGAGGACACAGGGTTGCAGTCTCTTTACCTCTTTACTGAAGGCTTTGGCATCCGCAATCCAGAGCACTGTTAACAGGGCTGGCTGAGACCGGCCGGTCCGAAGGCACATCCAGAGTTCCCTTTGCAGGTGGAAATCAATGCCTACCTACTAGCCCCTGGGTGTTGTAGTACTTCCCTGCTGAGCACCATGGGATAGTCCTCACAACTGTCGTGTATAGTAACATAGTAACATAGTAAGGCCGAAAAAAGACATTTGTCCATCCAGTTCAGCCTATATTCCATCATAATAAATCCCCAGATCTACGTCCTTCTACAGAACCTAATAATTGTATGATACAATATTGTTCTGCTCCAGGATGACATCCAGGCCTCTCTTGAACCCCTCGACTGAGTTCGCCATCACCACCTCCTCAGGCAAGCAATTCCAGATTCTCACTGCCCTAACAGTAAAGAATCCTCTTCTATGTTGGTGGAAAAACCTTCTCTCCTCCAGACACAAAGAATGCCCCCTTGTGCCCGTCACCTTCCTTGGTATAAACAGATCCTCAGCGAGATATTTGTATTGTCCCCTTATATACTTATACATGGTTATTAGATCGCCCCTCAGTCGTCTTTTTTCTAGACTAAATAATCCTAATTTCGCTAATCTATCTGGGTATTGTAGTTCTCCCATCCCCTTTATTAATTTTGTTGCCCTCCTTTGTACTCTCTCTAGTTCCATTATATCCTTCCTGAGCACCGGTGCCCAAAACTGGACACAGTACTCCATGTGCGGTCTAACTAGGAATTTGTACAGAGGCAGTATAATGCTCTCATCATGTGTATGTTTCTGTTCTTTCTCTCCATCCCCCAGATGATATGGATAGGACGCACCCGTATGACGGGGTAGGCCTGGAGTTATTTTATAGGGACCCTAGAGACGCCCCTCTCCCACAATTGCCTCCGTTTATTCATGTGGCTGCAGCGGTTTTACCCTGCACACCCTGCCCTTCGGCCAGGAAAGGGTGGGACCCAGGGTCACATCCTGGGTCCGTGCCGTTTGCTCCTGGGCAGCGGGAGCCGCCATCTCCGTTCCTGCAACGGACTCAGGTCTAGGGTTCTCCGGCGCTGCCAGGAGGGCTGCACATCGCCGGACGTCCCGTGCCCACCAGCCTCTTCCTCGCTGCCACCGGGTATAGGTGACGGCATCCCCAGGTTGCAGGTCGCGATCAGCATCGACCTCCGCATGGCAGGGCTCCACCTCGTCTTGAGCAACACGAACCGTCACCGGCGACCCGATCTCCTGGATTATTCCCCGTCCTTCCTGGGGTTAAAAGGCCACGATGACACCCCATTTCGGTGGAGAGTCATCCCGCAGGTTGATCGAGATCCCGCGTCCAGCCTCTTTTCGCTCCATCCTCCGGTGCCGCCGATACTCCGTCAATGGGAGAACCCTGAGGTCCGTTTCCCGCGACCCATGGCCGGGCAACGGAGCCGACGGCGGGGCAGCCGGATTTCCATGGCACGACCAGGTCCAGGATCCGTCCAGGAGCCAGCTTCACCTATGTCGGTCCACTCTGCAGGTGCGAACGCCACTGCCAGCACCGTTGTGAGCCACGTCCCCCTCTGAGCACGTCTCCAGGAGGACACCAGCCGACGGGCCTCAGCCAAACCCAGCCAGTCATCCCACGGCTGGTCGTCGGGCCCCCTCGCATGGGGCTCCAATGAGGTCACTCCCTTCAGCGGTGGCGGATCAGAATCTTCTTTCCCCGCTGGGGACTGGTGCTGGGCTGAAGCGCTCCCACGTGGACGCCTTGGGGTCGCCATGTTGGTATCTGGTTCCTCCTCGGGATCTTCTTCCCGCGCTCTCTTTCTGGGGAGGCCCCATCTCCATGGTCTCCACCCTCCATAGAGAATGAGAAGGCGGACCTCAGCTGCTGACGGACATGTCCTCAGCATACAGCAATACTTAGACTGGGCGGCCATTGTTCTTCGTGCTCTTCAGTTTGTCCACGCCCACAAATCCACGCCCTTCTTCTTCTTCTACGTTCCTCGTGGCGCTGCAATGGCAGCAATTTTGGTGGGAATTTTTGGCGGCAAATAGCAATACACAGTCTTTGCAATAAATCACGGTTCAAGCACAATTCAGTCACAGTTCCAAGGCACACATGACCTGATTCTTCAGGCTTAAGTAGATCCTGTTCATGAGGCCAAGTTGGAGCGGCCCCCAGACGCAGGACAGTGGGGTACTCGGATCCGGGTCTCTCAGTTCTGAGGATGTCACAGTGGCCCAACCCGGTCCGTGGTCCTGCTAAGGGGCGCCCAATAAAAGGTGTAGGTGGTGGTGTAGGTCACAGTAAATAACGAGGACACAGGGTTGCAGTCTCTTTACCTCTTTACTGAAGGCTTCGGCATCCGCAATCCAGAGCACTGTTAACAGGGCTGGCTGAGACCTGCCGGTCCGAAGGCACATCCAGAGTTCCCTTTGCAGGTGGAAATCAGTGTCTACCTACTAGCGCCTGGGTGTTGTAGTACTTCCCTGCAGAGCACCACGGGATAGTCCTCACAACTGTCGTGTATGTTTATGTTCTTTCTCTCCGTTCCCCAGATGATATGGATAGGACGCACCCGTATGACGGGGTAGGCCTGGAGTTATTTTATAGGGACCCTAGAGACGGCCCTCTCTCACAATTGCCTCCGTTGTCTTCATTAGATGATTAAGGTGAGGCAGCCAACCTAAAATTAACTGCCCTGCCGTTGGTTTGAAGTAATGCGTAGAGCCCAATACTTCCTCGGCGTTCCGGCCGCCGGCTACGCGCCTCAGTAGGATGTTGCTGATCTCGGGGCACGACTCCTACTGGTTCTATCGCCTTTGTGCTGTGATCTCGTTTCTCACTTCTCCACAATATACTTCGCTTCGTGTCCTTTCTTAGGATGCCACCGCAATGAAGTGCAGGTGCGGCTCCGTAACGATCTGTCCTTTCGCTAGGCCTCTGTCAGGATCCCACCCCTGACAGGGACCCCCCTGAATCTTCCCAAGCAACGCTCTTCTCTCACTAGATGTTACCTAGGCAAAACCCAGTCAGCTTCTCTCTAACTTCCTATCCAACCCCCAGTTTTACCAGAGTGTGAGGAGTGGCCTAATACATAGAACCCTTTGCTCCCCCTGGTGGCCGGAGTGTGAAGTGTAATGTGTGACTGTGATACCTGGTCAGGTGAACTCCTTTAGTGCCATCAGACGTACCATCACTCCCCTTAGTGGCGGAGCGTTAGTACTGCAACGACCAGGACTCTGGGGCGCTGCAAAAGCAATACATATCACATGGCTTTAGATTTGCGGTACCTAAACAGGCCAGACTTCCCTTGTCTAGTTTCACTGGGTGACCGCACGCCATCTCACAGTCTCTATACATCTCCATACACACAGCCTCATGTGTTGCAGACACTACACACGGCAGCCCTCCTGTGACTAGTTCTCATGGGTGTCCTGCATCGCCTTAGCACAGTCTCTTTACAGACTCTATACTCACACAGTCATACACAGTTCAGGATATCCTCCGGATAGCAGCCAGGCACCATATCCACCTGTTTGCAATCGTTGCACATACTAGTCCTCTTTCGGGCACAGGACATCCACCTCCGGGCACAGGACTCTCCAAATCCGAATCCTTCAGGCACAGGACATTCACCTCCGGGCACAGGACTGTCCACATCCGAGACCAGTACCATGGATGACTTGCATCTCTGTGTACGCTGCGGGTGCCAGGCTATTCAGCTGCCCTGGGTGCTGGCTCTGCTGGCCTCTGCCTCCATGCACTCTGCAGACCAGCACACGCCAGACTAACACTGACGTACACCTGACACGGCCTGACATGGCCATACCTCTTACTGCAGGGTTTTTAAACATACACAAACCTGTGGCCTTCAGCCACATGGAAAACCCGGACTGGAAATCCGTGACTCTCATGCACACCTATGGACTTCATCCGTCTGCATGCACATTCTGGGGAGAACAAACAGCATCCCCTAGCTGTATCAGAGGCCACAGCCTCACACTCTATATTTGTATATAAGATTGTTTTATAAGTTATAAAAGTAGCTTGAAGTGACAGAGAATTACTGTATCTAAAAGCTGATGTTAAAAATGCATTGCATACGGATTGCATATGCATGTTATATGAATGCTAGATGAGGAAAAACACACTTGCATGGCATACAGATGCTAGGTGAGGAAAAAAATGCATGACACTCTACAACTTTTCTGGCTGAGAAGCTCAGCAACTTTATATGCGCAGATGTTAGCGTACCCTATCACTGGAAATGAGAACGTAGCCTAGAGAACACAGTTCCAGTATTTGGTGGAGTCAAGATAGATATCCATCAGCTGAACGACAGCTCTCTAAATAATCTGTCAGGGAATAGTTGGGAGGCCTCCATGCACATTAGATAGTTATTTATTAAGCTTATTTATATAATGCCATATTCCAAAGCGCTTTACAGATATTATCATTGGTGTCCCCTATGAGGTTCACAATCTAAACTCCCTATCAGTATTATTATTATTATTCATTTTTATAGTGCCATTTATTCCATGGTGCTTTACATGTGAAAAAAGGGGCATACATAGACAAGTACAATAAACGTGAGCAATAAAAGGCACACAAGTACAGAGGGAGAGAGGACCCTGCCCGCAAGGGCTCACAGTCTCTGTGGATTGTGGGTGGAAATCGGAGAACCCAGAGGAAACCTACGCAAACATGGGGAGAACATACAAACTACTTGCAGATGTTGTCCTTGGTGGGATGTGAACCCAGGAACCACGGCACTGCAAATCACCAGTGCTAACCACTGAGCCACCATGATTAATCCTAACAAATCACTGGGTTTGGTCTGCTACTGTGTATATGGCCTTTGCTGCACCAGACTCTGAGTCCAGTACTCTGATGGGTTAATTTGGTCACGATCACAAACATAAAGGCCGAACTGAAATTTTAATTTAGATAAAGGACAATTCTACCCATAATATTTACTCTAAACAACTATTAAGTCCCAAATGGCAAAAGTGAAGATCAAGGCACTCACCACATCATGGGATAATCCTTTTCGGGCCCATAGAAGAGTCAGTAGACATGTAACAGCCGTAACCTGTTCCTGGTTGCCTGTACTCTCCCAACCTGACTTGTATTACTTGCTTAGAAACAATAAACATTTTCCCACAACATGGTGAATGTCGTCATCTTCACTTCCATTTGGGATTTTAGTGACTTTTTGTATTTTAATGACTTCATTTTGAAATTATGGCAGGAAGACTATGTAGTGCTAAGCGGTTTTCTTTTTTTACTTTTTCAAAACAGCAATTAGCTAGTGAAAATAACATTTTTGTCATGTGAAAATGAAATAACATTGAAATTTAGAAATATACCTGTATCAGTCTAGCTGATGAAGTAAAGAATCTTGGTATCCCAATGACGGTATTTTCTTTAAAGAAATTTATTTTTGCTTCATATTTCTTCTTGTGTGGTTCACTAGCAGTCCGACTCCTCTGAATGTTATCCATGATCTCTGAATTCTATTGTCTACAAGTTGTGGTTACGGTTGTGTCCCTATGTAATTTCAGGCAATATTCCATAAGTCTGTAGAGAAAAAAACACAACAAACTATTTTTTGTGTGTGCCATATTCATGTAAAACGTGAATATAAATGAGGATGACTAGGTGTCTCATGCAGGACTCGATGGACCTGTGCCTTTTGATCAACCATGTAGAAGTGGTTGTCCAGCCTCAGGCTGCAAGTCTGCAGTCACTCTATGTCGCTGGGAGTACGACCACGACTATGTGATTTGGAATCATGAGGTCACTTGCTGATGGCCTCACTCAATATTAAAGGGAACCTGTCACCCCCAAAATCGAAGATGAGCTAAGCCCACCGGCATCAGGGGCTTATCTACAGCATTCTGTAATGCTGTAGATAAACCCCCGATGTATCCTGAAAGATGAGAAAAAGAGGTTAGATTATACTCACCTGGGGGGCGGTCCAATCCGATGGGCCTCGTGGTCCGGTCCGGGGCCTCCTATCATCATATGATGATGTCCTCTTGTCTTCATGCTGCGGCTCTGGCGCAGGCGTACTTTGTCTGCGCTGTTGAGGGCAGAGCAAAGTACTGCAGTGCGCAGGCGCTGGGCCTCTCTGACCTTTCCCGGCGCCTGCGCACTGCAGTACTTTGCTCTGCCCTCAACAGGGCAGAGCAAAGTACGCCTGCGCCAGAGCTACAGCGTGAATACAAGAAGAGGACGTCATCGTAAGAAGATGGGAGGCCCCGGACCACGACGCACAGCAGGACCGCCCCTGGGTGAGTATAATCTAACCTCTTTTTCTCATCTTTCAGGATACATCGGGGGCTTATCTACAGCATTACAGAATGCTGTAGATAAGCCCCTGATGCTGGTGGGCTTAGCTCATCTTCGATTTTGGGGGTGACAGGTTCCCTTTAAAGTACTGAGAAAGACCAGATATTTCTAGTAGAAATGTGTCTGGAAGTATGCAAATTGCATACTTACAGTCACATGGCCGCCCACTCCTGGCACCGTAGAGTCCTCACAGCGTGCAGTTTGTGAGATGTGAGCATTCACAAGTCTGCAGTCACCTAAAGTAACTGTAGACTTGTAGGCTAAGGCTGGTCAACCCTTTTAGCTATGTACTGTAACTATGTAATACTTTAGGATCAGACTCCTTTAAGATCAGAACTTTACATGTGTTTCCAGTAGTTCTATCTGCTGTTCTTTTGACCCCATTATAAGTTAGTACAGGGCTCTATCCATATTCATCATTGTGGCTCTTAGAAGGCTATGCTATAATGCCACTGTGAACAAGCCGTGCTAGATATTGTAGAAGAACTTTCCTAAGAAGTGAAATATCAGACACTGGCACTGTAAGGATCTGTTCATATGTGTCATAGTTTCTGTTACATGCGTAGGCATGATGCAGTACTGGATCCATCACAAGACAGTGACGGATCCATTTGACTTCAAATTGGTTACTATTAAGGCCGGCCTCACACTCAGCGAATGAAAATACGGTCCTTTTTTATGGCCGTAATACGCAGAAATGTTCCCAAAATAGTGATCCATATGTCATCCGTATGCAGGGTGTGTCAGCGTATTTTGCGCATGGCATCCTCCGTATGTAATCCGTATGGCATCTGTACTGCGATATTTTCTCGCAGGCTTGCAAAACCGACGTACAATCGATTTTTGGGCTCAGATGTTCGTTAAAACAGATATACATTATCTCTCTCTCTCTCTCTATCTCTCTCTCTCTATATATATATATAATCTGCATCACATACTCTGAATGTAAATGTGAACACATGTGAAAACGCAATATTTCATTTATTTGAAAATTTGAAATGAAAAGTCAGTAATTTGCCAAATACATTAGTGTTAGGTACTACCTTACTCCTTCAAGTATTGCTGAGAGGGTATACCTGCATATCTGTTATACACGTTTTTCTCATTTACCTTCAACTTCATTGATTGATAGAGAATACAATATACAATATAAATTATGTGTGTCCCGTATTACACATCAATGCAAATGGGTAATGTCAGAAAAATATCTGATGAAGCTAAGATGACAATAAATGAAAAAATGAAGAAACAAATATCAGATAGTTATGTGTCACCTATTTATCGGTAATCAGAATACTAATATGATTCACATAGTTCCATCATCCTCTGGGGGCTCAACAAAACATGGATGAGAATGTGAGAAAAACAAGTGTAACTATCAAAGTAAAATGCATTACAAGACATAACCATAAAGAACACATTAGGAGACAGTGTCCTAGTGTCCGTCCAGCATTGCCATCTAGACACTAGGAGCTTCGCCAGTAACAGCCTCTAGACAGTGACGGTGAAGGCGGCTTACCTCTCCCTCTGTTGCCTTATTACTGAGCTTTTCTCTCCATTGATCGTGATTTTGGAGGGTTTCTTGAAGACAAGTGGAGACCTTGTATGATGTTCTGAAAGATGCTACTAGCTGTGTACAAGTAGGCAGAGGCTCGCTTACTGATGTGAAGGCTGAAGGCTGAGTAGCCCTAGGTATTCATTCCTATGGAAACACACATAATACGCTGGCGAGAAGGCTGGGGGAGAAGGCTGGAACAAGTAAAAAGCCCTTTCAGACATTTAAAGTTTTTTATACTCTGTAGGTGAAAGGGCTTGTAAAATATATGTACAGACTGACTGCGGGAAGAGGAGCCAAGCTGGGAGGGTTAAAGAGGATTGCAGATATTTTGCATGGTTCTTATTAAAGAGAATCTGGTTTTTGCTACCTCAGCTAAGAGCAACATAATGTACAGAAAGAGACCCTGATTACACCAATTTATTACTTAGTTTACTGGACGTATCAGTATGATTCAATCAGAATTTTTAGATGTAGCAGAGCTCTAAAGCTAACCCTGCCCACACCCCTGATCAGTAGCTTTCTACATTGTATAGTGACAGTAAGAGGCTAATCAGTGCTGGGGCGAGGTTGGACCAGGATGCATGGGAGCTGTAGTCCTGTAGAGATAATCTACTGCTGATAAAACATTCATTGTATGGAAACTACAGCACAGAGCCAAGTAAGTGACACATCCCTGAAATCAAATTACAGATTACATAACAAAAAGAAGACAGACAGTTCTACTCTACCCCCGCCTATGATTCCCAGACATTGAGGTCCGTGAGGCCCATGGGGTCTGAAATATAATTGAGCCTACCGACTAACCCCACTATATACAGTACACACATTTTCTTTCTAGATAATATATTAATATTTACATCGTATGTTGTGTACTCCAACTCTGGCGGTGAGCCCACCTCTGCCCACATAGCAACTGATTATTCAGCTGTCATGTGCCTTTAACATCCGCAGGTGGATTATAGCTCCAACCACAGCTGTTAACCAATGAAATTCCTCTGTCAATCTCTGATAGCGGGATTTAACACACGCCGGCCAAAAGCGTGTCCCTTTAGCCCCATTGAAAACAATTTTAAAAAATACACGTGTTTGGTATCGCTGCTTTCAGAAATCTGCAATCTATTAAAATATAAAATAAGTTAATTAGATCTGCAAAAAGCGTAAGGAGGAAAAAAAAATCTAAACCCCAGGATTACGTTTTTTTTGTAATTATGCAATAAAATGCAAAAAGAGGTGATCAAAACATCATATCCAAAAATACTATCAATAAAAACATCAGCTCTGGGTGCAAAAAAGGAACCTTCACACAGCCCCATATCTCGAACAATGGAAACGCTACGGGTCTTGGAAAATGGCGACATACACAAAAGCTTTTTCCATGCAAATTTCAAACTTTTTTTCACCACTTAAATATAAAATAAACTATACATGTTTGGTATCTGCGCACTCATACTGACCTGTGGAATCATAATGGCAGGTCAGTTTTACCATATAGTGAACAATGTAAATTTAAAAAAAAAAAAAAAAAATAAAAAATTCTGTTTTCAAGTAACCTATATGGTAAAACCAATGGTGCCATTCAAAAGTATAACTTGTCCCGCAAAAAAACAAGCCCTCATACAGCCATATAGACGGAAATGTAAACAAGTTATGGCTCTTGGAAGGTGATGAAAAAAAGAAAATGGAAAAATGGAAAATGGTCCTGGCATGAAGGGGTTAAAGGACCGACATGGGCTTTTATACACACACACACATATATATATATATATATATATATATATATATATATATATATATATATATACTAGACTGTGGCCCGATTCTAACGCATCGGGTATTCTAGAATATGCATGTCCCCGTAGTATATGGACAATGATGATTCCAGAATTCGCGGCAGACTGTGCCCGTCGCTGATTGGTCGAGGCAACCTTTTTGACATCATCGTCGCCATGGCAACCATTATGACATCTACGTCGATACTGTGCCCGTCGCTGATTGGTCGAGGCCTGGCGGCCTCGACCAATCAGAGACGCGGGATTTCCATTATGACATCATCGTCGCCATGCTGTGCCCGTCGCTGATTGGTCAAGGCCTGGCGGCCTCGACCAATCAGAGACGCGGGATTTCTACGTCGATACTGTGCCCGTCGCTGATTGGTCGAGGCCCAGGCGGCCTCGACCAATCAGCGAATGAATAAACGGGACAGACAGACAGACAGAAAAACCCTTAGACAATTATATATATAGATATGTTTTCCTGGAGGAAGACACATGTGGTGTCTAAACATGTCGTCCATAAGGGATTGAATGTACGCAATATTGTAACTTAAGAAATCTGGAACTTTTTAATGGATAAATAAAAGGTATATTTTACTC
Source organism: Ranitomeya variabilis (assembly GCF_051348905.1). Lineage (NCBI taxonomy): Eukaryota > Metazoa > Chordata > Amphibia > Anura > Dendrobatidae > Ranitomeya > Ranitomeya variabilis. The sequence goes on from NC_135232.1 coordinate 1,023,646,282, forward strand.
TACCATTGGACTGTTCGCTGGAGAAGCAAAAAGTTTTTTCTTTACATGTGTGGATTTGTCCCAATCCGTTTTGCCTGCGAACTGTAACCACAGGTTGGATGTATTCCGGCTTCTTCAAAGCAGTGAGCTGGCTTTGCCAAAAACTTATATATATATATATATATATATATATATATATATATATATATATAATTTCTAAAATAATCTGTCAGCACGTTTTGTTATGTAATATGAGAGCAGCACAATGTAGGGGCAGAGATTCTGATACCAGTAATAAGTGTTTTATTTGACTGCTTGCTGCAGTTTCAATAACATCAGTGTTTTCTTAGCAGGAGATTATCACTAGAGGACTAGGTGTCTGGTGCCAAGTAGTCCCAAGTAGTCCTCCTGCTCTGTGTAACCCCACCCTCATCACCGATTGGCAGTGTCCTGCCTATGCACAGTGTACACAGAAAGCTGCCAATAAGTGGTGTTGGCAGAGCAGAGCTCAGCATTCAAACAACTGCAGCAAATAAAACTGTGATTTTATTTAAAAAAAAATAAGACAGCAAATAGCCCAGTAAGCGACACTGCTGGAATCAGGGTCTCTACCCTTACATCACGCTGCTCTCAGATGAAATAAGGAAAACCTGATGACACATTCCCTTTAAGGCATTAAGGCATGCTTTGCTTTTTTATTTTTTTTTTAGATTAACAGATGGCATGAAGTTATATTTTGTTATTCCTGGATAATAACTCTCTAAACCTGCCCCTGTTACAGGATATGGACCCTCTAGGAGTCTTTTTTTTTTTTATTCATGACCACTTTAACTCCACATTGAAGATGAACTTAGGGTACCGTCACACAGTGCCATTTTTATCGCTACGACGGTACGATCCGTGACGTTCTAGCGATATCGTTACGATATCGCAGTGTCTGACACGCAGCAGCGATCAGGGATCCTGCTGAGAATCGTACGTCGTAGCAGATTGTATGGAACTTTCTTTCGTCGCTTGATCACCCGCTGACATCGCTGGATCGTTGTGTGTGACAGCGATCCAGTGATGTGTTCGCTTGTAACCAGGGTAAACATCGGGTAACTAAGCGCAGGGCCGCGCTTAGTAACCCGATGTTTACCCTGGTTACCAGCGTAAAAGTAAAAAAAACAAACAGTACATACTTACATTCCGGTGTCTGTCCTCCGGCGTCTCAGCTTCTCTGCACTGTGAGTGCCTGCCGGCCGGAAAGCGAGCACAGCGGTGACGTCTGACGTCACCGCTCTGCTTTCCGGCTATGGCGCTTACACAGTGGAGAGAAGCAGAACGCCGGGGACAGACACCGGAATGTAAGTATGTACTGTTTGTTTTTTTTACGTTTACGCTGGTAACCAGGGTAAACATCGGGTTACTAAGCGCGGCCCTGCGCTTAGTTACCCGATGTTTACCCTGGTTACCCGGGGACCTCGGCATCGCTCCAGCGCCGTGATTGCAACGTGTGACCGCAGTCTACGACGCTGGAGCGATAATCATACGATGCTACGACGTCACGGATCGTGTCGTCGTAGCGATAAAAATGGCATTGTGTGACGGTACCCTAAGGTTTGGTTGTAAATGAGTTAAGATGATCATTCAGGAGAGAAGAGATAAGGTTTACCCACCCTGCCTTTAGAGAAGCTGTAGAAACCAAACAGTCCCAAATTTTTTTTTAAAAAGGTTTATCACAAAACTTTTAGCTGAAAATACGCGCTTACAGTTTTTATTTAGAACTAGATGGCAGCCCGATTCTAAAGAATCGGGAGTCTAGAATCCATATATACTTTATTTATTCAAATGTAAGAATAATACAATTAATAAATAATAGTAAGAAAGAACAAAAAATGGCTGCACTCACCAGCTCTTGACAATTCTTGACAGTACGGCACATTTCTGATTGGTCGCTCGCGGCAGGCGGCAACCAATCAGAAAAGTGCCGCGCACCACGAAGGCATATATCTTTGTCCACCCTGAGCGGGTGTAGGACGCTGGTGACGTCACTTATCTCTGGACATTATCTCCGGACAAAGCCACGGAAGTTGGCACAAATTGCCGGAAGTAGTATTCTAGGCAATTATATATTAGATTTTAATGTTATCAGTGTTTACCTTTGAACGTTTATATTGTATTGTCCTGTCACCAGCCATGTGTACGATTATCAGCCGAAAGCCTCTCTGGAACCAATAATCACCCCATGTAAAGGTATCTTTATAAGTTAAAGATTCAGAATACTATGACTTTTATCATATCCTGAACAGTCAAGTTTTTTATGAACCGTTAAGGTCTTCTGGTTGAAGTAAAAAAAACTCTGAGTGTTTACAGTTTGAAACCATAAAATGTTGAAAAATTATGTCATTCTTGAGTATATCACTCAATGGTGCTCATAAACGTGTCAAATTTGATCTATAATATACTTTAATATACGTTACTTTAATCTTTAATATACAGGTCCTTCTCAAAAAATTAGCATATAGTGTTAAATTTCATTATTTACCATAATGTAATGATTACAATTAAACTTTCATATATTATAGATTCATTATCCACCAACTGAAATTTGTCAGGTCTTTTATTGTTTTAATACTGATGATTTTGGCCTACAACTCCTGATAACCCAAAAAACCTGTCTCAATAAATTAGCATATTTCACCCGTCCAATCAAATAAAAGTGTTTTTTAATAACAAACAAAAAAAACATCAAATAATTATGTTCAGTTATGCACTCAATACTTTGTCGGGAATCCTTTGGCAGAAATGACTGCTTCAATGGGCCGTGGCATGGAGGCAATCAGCCTGTGACACTGCTGAGATGTTATGGAGGCCCAGGATGCTTCAATAGCGGCCTTAAGCTCATCCAGAGTGTTGGGTCTTGCGTCTCTCAACTTTCTCTTCACAATATCCCACAGATTCTCTATGGGGTTCAGGTCAGGAGAGTTGGCAGGCCAATTGAGCACAGTAATACCATGGTCAGTAAACCATTTACCAGTGGTTTTGGCACTGTGAGCAGGTGCCAGGTCGTGCTGAAAAATGAAATCTTCATCTCCATAAAGCATTTCAGCCGATGGAAGCATGAAGTGCTCCAAAATCTCCTGATAGCTAGCTGCATTGACCCTGCCCTTGATGAAACACAGTGGACCAACACCAGCAGCTGACATGGCACCCCACACCATCACTGACTGTGGGTACTTGACACTGGACTTCAGGCATTTTGGCATTTCCTTCTCCCCAGTCTTCCTCCAGACTCTGGCACCTTGATTTCCGAATGACATGCAAAATTTGCTTTCATCAGAAAAAAGTACTTGGGACCACTTAGCAACAGTCCAGTGCTGCTTCTCTGTAGCCCAGGTCAGGCGCTTCTGCCGCTGTTTATGGTTCAAAAGTGGCTTTACCTGGGGAATGCGGCACCTGTAGCCCATTTCCTGCACACGCCTTTCCACACCAGACTCAGTCCACTGCTTCCTCAGGTTCCCCAAGGTCTGGAATCGGTCCTTCTCCACAATCTTCCTCAGGGTCCGGTCACCTCTTCTCGTTGTACAGCGTTTTCTGCCACATTTGTTGTGAAATTGGATTTTGGGCTCCCCCGGTGGCCACTGGTGGAATTGAACTTGTGTGCATCATCCCCTCTGTTCACCTGTTCCCATCAGGATGTGGGAGTCGCTATTTAACCTTGCTCCTCTGTCACTTCCATGCCGGTCAACATTGTAATCAGAAGCCTTTCTGTGCATGTTCCTGCTACCAGACAACTTCCAGCTAAGTCGGACTTTTGTCCTTGTTTGTTTTTTGCATTTTGTTCCAGTTCACAGCTGCAGTTTCGTTTCTGTGTCTGGAAAGCTCTTGTGATCTGAAATTGCCACTCTGATGTTATGAGTTAATACTAGAGTCTTAAAGTAATTTCAGGATGGTGTATTGATAGGGTTTTCAGCTGACCATGAAAGTACCCTTTCTGTCTTCCTGCTATCTAGTAAGCGGACCTCGATTTTGCTAAACCTATTTTCATACTACGTTTGTCATTTTCATCTTAAATCACCGCCAATATATGTGGGGGCCTCTGTCTGCCTTTCGGGGAAATTTCTCTAGAGGTGAGCCAGGACTATATTTTCCTCTGCCAGGATTAGTTAGTCCTCCGGCCGGCGCTGGGCGTCTAGGGATAAAACGCAGGCTACGCTACCCGGCTACTGTTAGTTGTGCGGCAGGTTTAGTTCATGGTCAGTTTAAGTTTCCATCCTTCCAAGAGCTAGTTCCTATGTATGCTGGGCTATGTTCTCTTGCCATTGAGAACCATAACAGTTTGACCGGCCCCCAAAGGGTTAAATTAATTGGCAGAGAAAGGAGAGAAAAAAGAAGTCTGCTGAAAAATTTTTTTTTTTTTTTTTTTTTCCTTCAGTTCTGAGTGTGCTTTCAATTGAATCACTTGCAAGTCTGCCTATATTGCAGCCTTCCTCTCTCTCTCTCCTTCTAATCCTGGAATGGCTCTGTGTTCACCTGTTTAAAATGGATATTCAGAGTTTAGCTGCAGGTTTGAATAATCTCACCACGAAAGTTCAAAATTTACAAGATTTTGTTGCTCATGTTCCTATATCTGAACCTAGAATTCCTTTGCCTGAATTTTTCTCGGGGAATAGATCTTGCTTTCAAAATTTCAAAAATAATTGCAAGTTGTTTTTGTCCCTGAAATCTCGCTCTGCTGGAGATCCTGCTCAGCAGGTCAGGATTGTGATTTCCTTGCTCCGGGGCGACCCTCAAGATTGGGCTTTTGTATTGGCTCCAGGGGATCCTGCGTTGCTCAATGTGGATGCGTTTTTTCTGGCCTTGGGGTTGCTTTATGAGGAACCTCATTTAGAGCTTCAGGCGGAAAAAGCCTTGATGTCCCTATCTCAGGGGCAAGATGAAGTTGAAATATACTGCCAAAAATTCCGTAAATGGTCTGTGCTTACTCAGTGGAATGAGTGCGCCCTGGCGGCGAATTTCAGAGAGGGTCTCTCTGATGCCGTTAAGGATGTTATGGTGGGGTTCCCTGTGCCTGCGGGTCTGAATGAGTCCATGACAATGGCTATCCAGATCGATAGACGTCTGCGGGAGCGCAAACCTGTGCACCATTTGGCGGTGTCTACTGAGAAGACGCCAGAGAATATGCAATGTGATAGAATTCTGTCCAGAAGCGAACGGCAGAATTTTAGACGAAAAAATGGGTTGTGCTTTTATTGTGGTGATTCAACTCATGTTATATCAGCATGCTCTAAGCGTACTAAGAAGCTTGATAAGTCAGTTTCAATTGGCACTTTTCAGTCTAAGTTTATTCTATCTGTGACCCTGATTTGTTCTTTATCATCTATTACCGCGGATGCCTATGTCGACTCTGGCGCCGCTTTGAGTCTTATGGATTGGTCCTTTGCCAAACGCTGTGGGTATGATTTAGAGCCTCTTGAAACTCCTATACCTCTGAAGGGGATTGACTCCACCCCATTGGCTAGTAATAAACCACAATACTGGACACAAGTAACTATGCGAATTAATCCAGATCATCAGGAGATTATTCGCTTTCTTGTGCTGTATAATCTACATGATGTGTTGGTGCTTGGATTGCCATGGCTGCAATCTCATAACCCAGTCCTCGACTGGAACGCTATGTCTGTGTTAAGCTGGGGATGTAAGGGAATGCATGGGGATGTACCTTTGGTTTCCATTTCGTCATCTATTCCCTCTGAGATTCCTGAATTCTTGTCTGACTATCGTGACGTTTTTGAAGAACCTAAGCTTGGTTCATTACTTCCGCACCGGGAGTGCGATTGTGCCATAGATTTGATTCCGGGTAGTAAATACCCTAAGGGTCGTTTATTTAATCTGTCTGTGCCTGAACATGCTGCTATGCGAGAATATATAAAGGAGTCCTTGGAAAAGGGACATATTCGTCCTTCGTCATCTCCCTTAGGAGCCGGTTTTTTCTTTGTGTCTAAGAAAGATGGCTCTTTGAGGCCGTGTATTGATTATCGGCTTTTGAATAAAATCACGATTAAATATCAATATCCGTTGCCACTGCTGACTGATTTGTTTGCTCGCATAAAGGGGGCCAAGTGGTTCTCTAAGATAGATCTCCGTGGGGCGTATAATTTGTTGCGAATTAAGCAGGGGGATGAGTGGAAAACCGCATTTAATACGCCCGAGGGCCACTTTGAGTATTTGGTGATGCCTTTTGGCCTTTCAAATGCCCCTTCAGTCTTTCAGTCCTTTATGCATGACATTTTCCGTGATTATTTGGATAAATTTATGATCGTGTATCTGGATGATATTCTGATTTTTTCGGATGACTGGGACTCTCATGTCCAGCAGGTCAGGAGGGTTTTTCAGGTTTTGCGGTCTAATTCCTTGTGTGTGAAGGGTTCTAAGTGCGTTTTTGGGGTTCAAAAGATTTCCTTCTTGGGATACATTTTTTCCCCCTCTTCCATCGAGATGGATCCTGTCAAGGTTCGGGCTATTTGTGATTGGACGCAACCCTCTTCTCTTAAGAGTCTTCAGAAATTTTTGGGCTTTGCTAACTTTTATCGTCGATTTATTGCTGGTTTTTCTGATGTTGTTAAACCATTGACTGATTTGACTAAGAAGGGTGCTGATGTTGCTGATTGGTCCCCTGCTGCTGTGGAGGCCTTTCGGGAGCTTAAGCGCCGCTTTTCTTCCACCCCTGTGTTGCGTCAGCCTGATGTTGCTCTTCCTTTTCAGGTTGAGGTCGACGCTTCTGAAATCGGAGCTGGGGCGGTTTTGTCGCAAAGAAGTTCCGACTGCTCCGTGATGAAACCTTGTGCTTTTTTTTCTCGTAAATTTTCGCCCGCCGAGCGGAATTATGATATTGGGAATCGGGAGCTTTTGGCCATGAAGTGGGCTTTTGAGGAGTGGCGTCATTGGCTTGAGGGGGCTAGACATCAGGTGGTGGTATTGACCGACCACAAAAATTTAATTTATCTTGAGTCCGCCAGACGCCTGAATCCTAGACAGGCGCGCTGGTCGTTGTTTTTCTCTCGGTTTAATTTTGTGGTGTCATACCTACCGGGTTCTAAGAATGTTAAGGCGGATGCCCTTTCTAGGAGTTTTGAGCCTGACTCCCCTGGTAATTCTGAACCTACAGGTATCCTTAAGGATGGAGTGATATTGTCTGCCGTTTCTCCAGACCTGCGGCGGGCCTTGCAGGATTTTCAGGCGGATAGACCTGATCGTTGCCCACCTGGTAGACTGTTTGTTCCTGATGATTGGACCAGTAAAGTCATTTCTGAGGTTCATTCTTCTGCGTTGGCAGGTCATCCTGGAATCTTTGGTACCAGGGATTTGGTGGCAAGGTCCTTCTGGTGGCCTTCCCTGTCACGAGATGTACGAGGCTTTGTGCAGTCTTGTGACGTTTGTGCTCGGGCCAAGCCTTGTTGTTCTCGGGCTAGTGGATTGTTGTTGCCCTTGCCTATCCCGAAGAGGCCTTGGACGCACATCTCGATGGATTTTATTTCGGATCTTCCTGTTTCTCAGAAGATGTCTGTCATCTGCGTGGTGTGTGACCGTTTCTCTAAGATGGTCCATTTGGTTCCCCTGCCTAAGTTGCCTTCTTCTTCCGAGTTGGTTCCTCTGTTTTTTCAAAATGTGGTTCGTTTGCATGGTATTCCGGAGAATATCGTTTCTGACAGAGGAACCCAATTCGTGTCTAGATTTTGGCGGGCATTCTGTGCTAGGATGGGCATAGATTTGTCTTTCTCGTCTGCTTTCCATCCTCAGACTAATGGCCAGACCGAGCGGACGAATCAGACTTTGGAGACATATTTGAGGTGTTTTGTGTCTGCAGATCAGGATGATTGGGTTGCTTTTTTGCCTTTAGCGGAGTTTGCCCTCAATAATCGGGCCAGCTCTGCCACCTTGGTGTCTCCTTTTTTCTGTAATTCGGGGTTTCATCCTCGATTTTCCTCCGGTCAGGTGGAATCTTCGGATTGTCCTGGAGTGGATGCTGTGGTGGAGAGGTTGCATCAGATTTGGGGGCAGGTGGTGGACAATTTGAAGTTGTCCCAGGAGAAGACTCAGCTTTTTGCCAACCGCCGGCGTCGGGTTGGTCCTCGGCTTTGTGTCGGGGACTTGGTGTGGTTGTCTTCTCGTTTTGTCCCTATGAGGGTTTCTTCTCCTAAGTTTAAGCCTCGGTTCATCGGCCCGTACAAGATATTGGAGATTCTTAACCCTGTGTCCTTTCGTTTGGACCTCCCTGCATCTTTTTCTATTCATAATGTTTTTCATCGGTCATTGTTGCGCAGGTATGAGGTACCGGTTGTGCCTTCCGTTGAGCCTCCTGCTCCGGTGTTGGTTGAGGGCGAGTTGGAGTACGTTGTGGAAAAAATCTTGGACTCCCGTGTTTCCAGACGGAAACTCCAGTATCTGGTCAAATGGAAGGGATACGGTCAGGAGGATAATTCTTGGGTGACTGCCTCTGATGTTCATGCCTCCGATCTGGTCCGTGCCTTTCATAGGGCTCATCCTGATCGCCCTGGTGGTTCTGGTGAGGGTTCGGTGCCCCCTCCTTGAGGGGGGGGTACTGTTGTGAAATTGGATTTTGGGCTCCCCCGGTGGCCACTGGTGGAATTGAACTTGTGTGCATCATCCCCTCTGTTCACCTGTTCCCATCAGGATGTGGGAGTCGCTATTTAACCTTGCTCCTCTGTCACTTCCATGCCGGTCAACATTGTAATCAGAAGCCTTTCTGTGCATGTTCCTGCTACCAGACAACTTCCAGCTAAGTCGGACTTTTGTCCTTGTTTGTTTTTTGCATTTTGTTCCAGTTCACAGCTGCAGTTTCGTTTCTGTGTCTGGAAAGCTCTTGTGATCTGAAATTGCCACTCTGATGTTATGAGTTAATACTAGAGTCTTAAAGTAATTTCAGGATGGTGTATTGATAGGGTTTTCAGCTGACCATGAAAGTACCCTTTCTGTCTTCCTGCTATCTAGTAAGCGGACCTCGATTTTGCTAAACCTATTTTCATACTACGTTTGTCATTTTCATCTTAAATCACCGCCAATATATGTGGGGGCCTCTGTCTGCCTTTCGGGGAAATTTCTCTAGAGGTGAGCCAGGACTATATTTTCCTCTGCCAGGATTAGTTAGTCCTCCGGCCGGCGCTGGGCGTCTAGGGATAAAACGCAGGCTACGCTACCCGGCTACTGTTAGTTGTGCGGCAGGTTTAGTTCATGGTCAGTTTAAGTTTCCATCCTTCCAAGAGCTAGTTCCTATGTATGCTGGGCTATGTTCTCTTGCCATTGAGAACCATAACACACATTGTTTCCTTCCAACAGACTTACCATTGAGGTGCCTTGATACAGCACTCTGGGAACAGCCTATTTGTTGAGAAATTTCTTTCTGGGTCTTACCCTCTTGCTTGAGGGTGTCAATGATGGCCTTCTTGACATCTGTCAGGTCGCTAGTCTTACCCATGATGGGGGTTTTGAGTAATGAACCAGGCAGGGAGTTTTTAAAAGCCTCAGGTATCTTTTGCATGTGTTTAGAGTTAATTAGTTGATTCAGAAGATTAGGGTAATAGGTCATTTAGAGAACCTTTTCTTGATATGCTAATTTATTGAGACAGGTTTTTTGGGTTATCAGGAGTTGTAGGCCAAAATCATCAGTATTAAAACAATAAAAGACCTGACAAATTTCAGTTGGTGGATAATGAATCTATAATATATGAAAGTTTAATTGTAGTCATTACATTATGGTAAATAATGAAATTTAACACTATATGCTAATTTTTTGAGAAGGACCTGTACTTAAGAACAGGGCCCCAGACATCACACAGGGGGTCTGAAACACCGCACAGTGGTCCAAAATATCGCTGTGCTCTGCCTGGGGCCCCATATGCTGCCTGGGGCCCCTGTGCTCTGCCTGGGGCCCCATATGCTGCCTGGGGCCCCTGTGCTCTGCCTGGGGCCCCATAGGCTGCCTGGGGCCCCTGTGCTCTACCTGGGACCACTGTGCTCTGCTTGGGGCCCCATATGCTGCCTGGGGCCCCTGTGCTCTGCCTGGGGCCCCTGTGCTCTGCCTGGGGCCCCATGTTCTGCCTGGGGCCACTGTGCTCTGCCTGGGGCCCCATAGGCTGCCTGGGGCCCCTGTGCTCTGCCTGGGACCGCTGTGCTCTGCCTGGGGCCCCATATGCTGCCTGGGGCCCCTGTGCTCTGCCTGGGGCCACTGTGCTCTGCCTGGGGCCCCATATGCTGCCTGGGGCCCCTGTGCTCTGCCTGGGGCCCCATATGCTGCCTGGGGCCCCTGTGCTCTGCCTGGGGCCCCTGTGCTCTGCCTGGGGCCCCATGTTCTGCCTGGGGCCCCTGTGCTCTGCCTGGGGCCACTGTGCTCTGCCTGGGGCCCCATGTTCTGCCTGGGGCCACTGTGCTCTGCCTGGGGCCCCATAAGCTGCCTGGGGCCCCTGTGCTCTGCCTGGGACCACTGTGCTCTGCCTGGGGCCCCATATGCTGCCTGGGGCCCCTGTGCTCTGCCTGGGGCCACTGTGTCCTGCCTGGGGCCCCATATGCTGCCTGGGGCCACTGTGCTCTGCCTGGGGCCCCATATGCTGCCTGGGGCCCCTGTGCTCTGCCTGGGGCCCCATATGCTGCCTGGGGCCCCTGTGCTCTGCGGGGCCCCTCGGCCTCCGATTTGGTTGGTGGGGCCCCTCGGCCTCCGATTTGGTGGGCGGGGCCCCTCGGCCTTTGATTTGGTGGGTGGGGCCCCTCGGCCTCCGATTTGGTTGTTGTGGACCCTCGGCCTCCGATTTGGTGGGCGGGGACCCTCGGCCTCCGATTTGGTGGGCGGGGACCCTCGGCCTCCGATTTGGTGGGCGGGGACCCTCAGCCTCCAATTTGGTGGGCGGGGACCCTCGGCCTCCGATTTGGTGGGTGGGGACCCTCGGCCTCCGATTTGGTGGGCGGGGACCCTCGGCCCCCGATTTGGTGGGTGGGGACCCTCGGCCTCCGATTTGGTGGGCGGGGACCCTCGGCCTCCGATTTGGTGTGCATGGATCCTCGGCCTCCGATTTGGTGGTCGGGGACCCTCGGCCTCCGCTTTGGTGGGTGGGGCCCCTCGGCCTCCGCTTTGGTGGGCGGGGCCCCTCGGCCTCCGATTTGGTGTGCGGGGACCCTCGGCCTCCGCTTTGGTGGGCGGGGCCCCTCGGCCTTCGATTTGGTGGGCGGGGCCCCTCGGCCTCCGATTTGGTTGGTGTGGACCCTCGGCCTCCGATTTGGTGGGCGGGGACCCTCGGCCTCCGATTTGGTGGGCGGGGACCCTCGGCCTCCGATTTGGTGGGCGGGGACCCTCGGCCTCCGATTTGGTGGGCGGGGCCCATCGGCCTCCGATGTGGTGGGCGGGGCCCCTCGGCCTCCGATTTGGTGGGCGGGGACCCCCGGCCTCCGATTTGGTGGGCGGGGCCCCTCGGCCTCCAATTTGGTGGGCGGGGACCCTCGGCCTCCGATTTGGTGGGCGGGGACCCTCGGCCTCCGATTTGGTAGGCGGGGCCCCTCGGCCTCCAATTTGGTGGGCGGGGACCCTCGGCCTCCAATTTGGTGGGAGGGGACCCTCGGCCTCCGATTTGGTGGGCGGGAACCCTCGGCCTCCGATTTGGTGGGCGGGGACCCTCGGCCTCCGATTTGGTGGGCGGGGACCCTCGGCCTCCGATGTGGTGGTCGGGGCCCCTCGGCCTCCACTTTGGTGGGTGGGGCCGGGCCCCTCGGCCTCCGCTTTGGTGGGCGGGGCCGCTCGGCCTTCGATTTGTTGGGCGGGGCTCCTCGGCCTTCGATTTGGTTGGCGGGGCCCCTCGGCCTCCGATTTGGTTGGTGGGGCCCCTTATCCTCCGATTTGGTGGGCGGGGACTCTCGGCCTCCGATTTGGTGGGCGGGGACCCTCGGCCTCCGATTTGGTGGGCGGGGACCCTCGGCCTCCGATTTGGTGGGCGGGGACCCTCGGCCTCCGATTTGGTGGGCGGGGCCCCTCGGCCTCCAATTTGGTGGGCGGGGCCTCTCGGCCTCCGATTTGGTTGGCGGGGCCCCTCGGCCTCCGATTTAGTGGGCAGGGACCCTCGGCCTCCGATTTGGTGGGCAGGGCACCTCGGCCTCCGATTTGGTTGGGGGTGCCCCTCGGCCTCCGATTTGGTGGGCGGGGACCCTCGGCCTCCGATTTGGTGGGCAGGGACCCTCAGCCTCCAATTTGGTGGGTGGGGACCCTCGGCCTCCGATTTGGTGGGCGGGGACCCTCGGCCTCCGATTTGGTGGGTGGGGACCCTCGGCCTCCGATTTGGTGGGCGGGGCCCCTCGGCCTCCGATGTGGTGGGCGGGGCCCCTCGGCCTCCGCTTTGGTGGGCGGGGCCGGGCCCCTCGGCCTCCGCTTTGGTGGGCGGGGCCGCTCGGCCTTCGATTTGTTGGGCGGGGCTCCTCGGCCTTCGATTTGGTTGGCGGGGCCCCTCGGCCTCCGATTTGGTTGGCGGGGCCCCTTATCCTCCGATTTGGTGGGCGGGGACTCTCGGCCTCCGATTTGGTGGGCGGGGACCCTCGGCCTCTGATTTGGTTGGCGGGGCCCCTCGGCCTCCGATTTGGTGGGCGGGGACCCTCGGCCTCCGATTTGGTGGGCGGGGCCCCTCGGCCTCCAATTTGGTGGGCGGGGCCTCTCGGCCTCCGATTTGGTTGGCGGGGCCCCTCGGCCTCCGATTTAGTGGGCAGGGACCCTCGGCCTCCGATTTGGTGGGCGGGGCCCCTCGGCCTCCGATTTGGTTGGTGGGGCCCCTCGGCCTCCAATTTGGTGGGCGAGGACCCTCGGTCTCCGATTTGGTGGGCGGGGACCCTCAGCCTCCAATTTGGTGGGCGGGGACCCTCGGCCTCCGATTTGGTGGGCGGGGACCCTCGGCCTCCGATTTGGTGGGTGGGGACCCTCGGCCTCCGATTTGGTGGGCGGGGCCCCTCGGCCTCCGATGTGGTGGGCGGGGACCCTCGGCCTCCGCTTTGGTGGGCGGGGCCGGGCCCCTCGGCCTCCGCTTTGGTGGGCGGGGCCGCTCGGCCTTCGATTTGGTGGGCGGGGCTCCGCGGCCTCCGATTTGGTTGGCGGGGCCCCTCGGCCTCCGATTTGGTTGGCGGGGCCCCTCGGTCTCCGATTTGGTGGGCGGGGACTCTCGGCCTCCGATTTGGTGGGCGGGGACCCTCGGCCTCCGATTTGGTGGGCGGGGACCCTCGGCCTCCGATTTGGTGGGCAGGGACCCTCGGCCTCCGATTTGGTGGTCGGAGCCCCTCGGCCTCCGCTTTGGTGGGCGGGGCCCCTCGGCCTCCGATTTGGTGGGCGGGGTCCCTCTGCCTCCGATTTGGTGTGCGGGGACCCTCGGCCTCCGCTTTGGTGGGCGGGGCCCCTCGGCCTTCGATTTGGTGGGGGGGGCCCCTCGGCCTCCGATTTGGTTGGTGTGGACCCTCGGACTCCGATTTGGTGGGCGGGGACCCCCGGCCTCCGATTTGGTGGGCGGGGCCCCTCGGCCTCCGATTTGGTGGGCGGGGCCGCTCGGCCTTCGATTTGGTGGGCGGGGCTCCTCGGCCTCCGATTTGGTTGGCGGGGCCCCTCGGCCTCCGATTTGGTTGGCGGGGCCCCTCGGCCTCCGATTTGGTGTGTGCTCTGCCTGGGGCCACTGTGCTCTGCCTGGGGCCCCATATGCTGCCTGGGGCCCCTGTGCTCTGCCTGGGGCCCCATATGCTGCCTGGGGCCCCTGTGCTCTGCCTGGGGCCCCTGTGCTCTGCCTGGGGCCCCATGTTCTGCCTGGGGCCACTGTGCTCTGCCTGGGGCCCCATAGGCTGCCTGGGGCCCCTGTGCTCTGCCTGGGACCGCTGTGCTCTGCCTGGGGCCCCATATGCTGCCTGGGGCCCCTGTGCTCTGCCTGGGGCCACTGTGCTCTGCCTGGGGCCCCATATGCTGCCTGGGGCCCCTGTGCTCTGCCTGGGGCCCCATATGCTGCCTGGGGCCCCTGTGCTCTGCCTGGGACCACTGTGCTCTGCCTGGGGCCCCATATGCTGCCTGGGGCCCCTGTGCTCTGCCTGGGGCCCCATATGCTGCCTGGGGCCACTGTGCTCTGCCTGGGGCCCCATATGCTGCCTGGGGCCCCTGTGCTCTGCCTGGGGCCCCATATGCTGCCTGGGGCCCCTGTGCTCTGCGGGGCCCCTCGGCCTCCGATTTGGTTGGTGGGGCCCCTCGGCCTCCGATTTGGTGGGCGGGGCCCCTCGGCCTTTGATTTGGTGGGTGGGGCCCCTCGGCCTCCGATTTGGTTGTTGTGGACCCTCGGCCTCCGATTTGGTGGGCGGGGACCCTCGGCCTCCGATTTGGTGGGCGGGGACCCTCGGCCTCCGATTTGGTGGGCGGGGACCCTCAGCCTCCAATTTGGTGGGCGGGGACCCTCGGCCTCCGATTTGGTGGGTGGGGACCCTCGGCCTCCGATTTGGTGGGCGGGGACCCTCGGCCCCCGATTTGGTGGGTGGGGACCCTCGGCCTCCGATTTGGTGGGCGGGGACCCTCGGCCTCCGATTTGGTGTGCGTGGATCCTCGGCCTCCGATTTGGTGGTCGGGGACCCTCGGCCTCCGCTTTGGTGGGTGGGGCCCCTCGGCCTCCGCTTTGGTGGGCGGGGCCCCTCGGCCTCCGATTTGGTGTGCGGGGACCCTCGGCCTCCGCTTTGGTGGGCGGGGCCCCTCGGCCTTCGATTTGGTGGGCGGGGCCCCTCGGCCTCCGATTTGGTTGGTGTGGACCCTCGGCCTCCGATTTGGTGGGCGGGGACCCTCGGCCTCCGATTTGGTGGGCGGGGACCCTCGGCCTCCGATTTGGTGGGCGGGGACCCTCGGCCTCCGATTTGGTGGGCGGGGCCCATCGGCCTCCGATGTGGTGGGCGGGGCCCCTCGGCCTCCGATTTGGTGGGCGGGGACCCCCGGCCTCCGATTTGGTGGGCGGGGCCCCTCGGCCTCCAATTTGGTGGGCGGGGACCCTCGGCCTCCGATTTGGTGGGCGGGGACCCTCGGCCTCCGATTTGGTAGGCGGGGCCCCTCGGCCTCCAATTTGGTGGGCGGGGACCCTCGGCCTCCAATTTGGTGGGAGGGGACCCTCGGCCTCCGATTTGGTGGGCGGGAACCCTCGGCCTCCGATTTGGTGGGCGGGGACCCTCGGCCTCCGATTTGGTGGGCGGGGACCCTCGGCCTCCGATGTGGTGGTCGGGGCCCCTCGGCCTCCACTTTGGTGGGTGGGGCCGGGCCCCTCGGCCTCCGCTTTGGTGGGCGGGGCCGCTCGGCCTTCGATTTGTTGGGCGGGGCTCCTCGGCCTTCGATTTGGTTGGCGGGGCCCCTCGGCCTCCGATTTGGTTGGCGGGGCCCCTTATCCTCCGATTTGGTGGGCGGGGACTCTCGGCCTCCGATTTGGTGGGCGGGGACCCTCGGCCTCCGATTTGGTGGGCGGGGACCCTCGGCCTCCGATTTGGTGGGCAGGGCACCTCGGCCTCCGATTTGGTGGGCAGGGCACCTCGGCCTCCGATTTGGTTGGTGGTGCCCCTCGGCCTCCGATTTGGTGGGCGGGGACCCTCGGCCTCCGATTTGGTGGGCGGGGACCCTCAGCCTCCAATTTGGTGGGCGGGGACCCTCGGCCTCCGATTTGGTGGGCGGGGACCCTCGGCCTCCGATTTGGTGGGTGGGGACCCTCGGCCTCCGATTTGGTGGGCGGGGCCCCTCGGCCTCCGATGTGGTGGGCGGGGCCCCTCAGCCTCCGCTTTGGTGGGCGGGGCCGGGCCCCTCGGCCTCCGCTTTGGTGGGCGGGGCCGCTCGGCCTTCGATTTGTTGGGCGGGGCTCCTCGGCCTTCGATTTGGTTGGCGGGGCCCCTCGGCCTCCGATTTGGTTGGCGGGGCCCCTTATCCTCCGATTTGGTGGGCGGGGACTCTCGGCCTCCGATTTGGTGGGCGGGGACCCTCGGCCTCTGATTTGGTTGGCGGGGCCCCTCGGCCTCCGATTTGGTGGGCGGGGACCCTCGGCCTCCGATTTGGTGGGCGGGGCCCCTCGGCCTCCAATTTGGTGGGCGGGGCCTCTCGGCCTCCGATTTGGTTGGCGGGGCCCCTCGGCCTCCGATTTAGTGGGCAGGGACCCTCGGCCTCCGATTTGGTGGGCGGGGCCCCTCGGCCTCCGATTTGGTTGGTGGGGCCCCTCGGCCTCCGATTTGGTGGGCGAGGACCCTCGGCCTCCGATTTGGTGGGCGGGGACCCTCAGCCTCCAATTTGGTGGGCGGGGACCCTCGGCCTCCGATTTGGTGGGCGGGGACCCTCGGCCTCCGATTTGGTGGGTGGGGACCCTCGGCCTCCGATTTGGTGGGCGGGGCCCCTCGGCCTCCGATGTGGTGGGCGGGGACCCTCGGCCTCCGCTTTGGTGGGCGGGGCCGGGCCCCTCGGCCTCCGCTTTGGTGGGCGGGGCCGCTCGGCCTTCGATTTGGTGGGCGGGGCTCCGCGGCCTCCGATTTGGTTGGCGGGGCCCCTCGGCCTCCGATTTGGTTGGCGGGGCCCCTCGGCCTCCGATTTGGTGGGCGGGGACTCTCGGCCTCCGATTTGGTGGGCGGGGACCCTCGGCCTCCGATTTGGTGGGCGGGGACCCTCGGCCTCCGATTTGGTGGGCAGGGACCCTCGGCCTCCGATTTGGTGGTCGGGGCCCCTCGGCCTCCGCTTTGGTGGGCGGGGCCCCTCGGCCTCCGATTTGGTGGGCGGGGTCCCTCTGCCTCCGATTTGGTGTGCGGGGACCCTCGGCCTCCGCTTTGGTGGGCGGGGCCCCTCGGCCTTCGATTTGGTGGGGGGGCCCCTCGGCCTCCGATTTGGTTGGTGTGGACCCTCGGCCTCCGATTTGGTGGGCGGGGACCCCCGGCCTCCGATTTGGTGGGCGGGGCCCCTCGGCCTCCGATTTGGTGGGCGGGGCCGCTCGGCCTTCGATTTGGTGGGCGGGGCTCCTCGGCCTCCGATTTGGTTGGCGGGGCCCCTCGGCCTCCGATTTGGTTGGCGGGGCCCCTCGGCCTCCGATTTGGTGTGTGCTCTGCCTGGGGCCACTGTGCTCTGCCTGGGGCCCCTGTGCTCTGCCTGGGGCCCCATATGCTGCCTGGGGCCCCTGTGCTCTGCCTGGGGCCCCTGTGCTCTGCCTGGGGCCCCATGTTCTGCCTGGGGCCCCTGTGCTCTGCCTGGGGCCACTGTGCTCTGCCTGGGTGTAGGACACTGGTGACATCACTTTTCTCCGGACATTAGCTCCGGACATTAGCTCCGGACATTAGCTCCGGACATTATCTCCGGACATTAGCTCCGGACAAAGCCACGGAAGTTGGCACAAATTGCAGGAAGTAGTATTCTAGGCAATTATATATTAGATAAAGATTATTGTTTAACCCCATAATGACAACCGATTCACCTTTTTAAGAAGGGTAGGAATTAATTCCTTTTTACAGAAGCAGCGCAGAATAAGATTATGCTATAAGCAGCCCTGAATCTCTGTTCCCAGGATTTTAACTAATAGCGGGTGTGTAATTGCTGTTATATGCCTGTTATAGAGTTCAGGGTTCTCTTGTCTCCGACAGCTCCCCTCTTTATCTTGTTACATGTAATTCTGCGAAAGGGGAGAAAGGAACCAGCTGGGAGAGCTATCCCCAAAGCAAAAAAAAAAAAGTGTCCCCTGTAAATAAATAAATATATATATCAAGCCTGTGTACTGAAAATGGCAGTACATGCTCAGCAGAATCCCTGGTGTTAGTTAGCCTTTTCAAATCCAATGTAGATTGGGACAAAAAATGACAACAATCCTTACTATGGACAATTTTCACACTTTGTCATATTAGGTTGCTGGGGCTTTGCTAAATGTGAGCAGATTATGGGGATTTTACTTTTTAAAGCCTCCAGTGTAGAACAGTTCCATCTGTCTGTGGTAAGTTCACCCACCATCACACTTTTCAGTGTGTGTCTTGGGGTGCAAAAACAGGCAGCAAAAATCGTATTTCCTGTTGCATGGTTTCTGTACATCATGATAGTTTCACTGATGACATCACCTATTAGATTAAATTCCAGAAAGGAAACAAATAGGAGATGGAAATGAAAAATTAATGTAAAACCCAGAGGGTTCTGATTAGAATGTATCTCCAGGTCTGGCACACCACAAAAAAAGAAGATCATCTATGTAGTGACTGTACCAGACTATGGAAGACAGAATAGTCAAATCAGAAGAAAAGACCTATTGTCTGTTCCACCAAATTATATAGGTAATGAAAATGAAGTAAAGAATGTGGCCCCCATCATATAGTAAAGAGGTAAAGGGTTATTTTGTATATTTTCCATCATCCTAACAGTGATTATTAGTTAAACACAATATACTTTGTCATTGCACACAATGACTTGTAAATGGTGTCCTCAGTCTGACATGCCTAGACCTAACAACTATAATTACATCCTGATTGACTGAGAACACGGAGTGCTTTTAAAGCCCTTATACCCCCACCTTCCTCCCCTCCAAATAACATAATCAGCCTCATATGGCTTTAATGTAAAAATCCTTCATTTGACAAAGCCATGACCAACTGATGGTTTGAAACATGCATGATCACCTATAGTGGGTACAGAAAGTATTCAGACCCCTTAACATTTTTCACTCTTTGTTTCATTGCAGCCATTTTGGTACATTCAAAAATTTAATTTTTTCCCATTAATCTACACTCTGCACCCCATCTTGACTGAAAAACCCCCAGAAATGTAGACATTTTTCAAATATATTAAAAAAGAAAAACTGAAATATCACATGGTCATAAATATTCAGACCCTTTGCTCAGTATTGAGTAGAAGCACCTTTTGAGCTAGTACAGCCATGAGTTTTGTATGGAATGATGCAACAAGTTTATCACACCTGGATTTGGGGATCGTCTGCTATTCTTCCTTGCAGATCCTCTCCAGTTCCGTCAGGTTGGATGGTGAACGTTGGTGGATAGCCATTTCCAGGTGTCTCCAGAGATGCTCAATTGGGTTTAGGTCAGGGCTCTGGCTGGGCCAGTCAAGAATGGTCACAGAGTTGTTCTGAAGCCACTCCTTTGTTATTTTAGCTGTGTGCTTAGGGGTCATTGTCTTGTTGGAAGGTGAACCTTCGGCCAAGTCTGCGGTCTAGAGCACTCTGGAAGAGGTTTTCATCCAGGATATCTCTGTACTTGGTCGCATTCATGTTTCCTTCAATGACAACCAGTCGTACTGTCCCTGCAGCTGAAAAACACCCCCGTAGCATGATGCTGCCACCACCATGTTTCACTATTGGGATTGTATTGGGCAGGTGATGAGCAGCGCCTGGTTTTTTCCACACATACCACTTAGAATTATCACCAAAAAGGTCTATCTTCCTCTCATCAGACCAGAGAATCTTATTTCTCATAGTCTGGGAGTCCTTCATGTGTTTTTTAGCAAACTCTATGCGGGCTTTCATATGTCTTGCACTGTGGAGAGGCTTCTGTTGGGCCACTCTGACATATAGGCCCGACTGGTGGAGGGCTGCAGTGATAGTTGACTTTGTGGAACTTTCTCCCATCTCCCTACTGCATCTCTGGAGCTCAGCCACAGTGATCTTGGGGTTCTTCTTTACCTCTCTCATCAAGGCTCTTCTCCCACGATTGCTAAATTTGGCTGGATGGCCAGGTCTAGGAAGACTTCTGGTGGTCCTAAACTTCTTCCATTTAAGGATTATGGAGGCCACTGTGATCTTAGGAACCTTGAGTACTGCAGAAATTCTTTTGTTACCTTGGCCAGATCTGTGACTTGCCACAATTCTGTCTCTGAGCTCCTTGGCCAGTTCCTTTGACTTCATGATTCTCATTTGGTCTGACATGCACTGTGAACTGTAAGATCAGGGGCGTAACTACCGCGGTCGCAGGGGTCGCAATTGCGACGGGGCCCCAGTGCTTAGGGGCCCCTAAGAACTCTGAGCTACAAAATGGGCCGCCGGCCCTTTAAATAAATCTTCTTTACAGGCCCTGGTGCGCGTGCACTCTCTCAGTGCATGCGCGATCACGGGTGGGACTGCACTTGTCCCGCAGCAGAGCCCCTCCACCACAGAGAGCCGCACACCACAACTATGGCTGCAGCTGCTCTGTGCGCACAGGACCTGTGATGAGGTCACAGGAGGGGAGGAGTCGGAGTCACATGATCAAGAGCTTCCGTGTAGTGCAGGACAGTAGTGCAGTGCTGGTTGTCATCGTGCCGGAGGAGGGTAAGCTTTTGTGTGAGGTCAGGAGGGGTTTGTGTGGATGTAGCAGAGCAGTGTGTGTATGAGGTGTACAGAGCGGAGCCGTGTGTGTATGAGGTGTACGGAGCGGAGCCGTGTGTGTATGAGGTGTACAGAGCGGAGCCGTGTGTGTATGAGGTGTACAAGGCGGAGCTGGGTGTGTATGAGGTGTACGGAGCGGAGCCGGGTGTGTACGAGGTGTACGGAGCGGAGCCGTGTGTGTATGCGGTGTATGGTGCAGAGCCGTGTGTGTATGAGGTGTACGGAGCGGAGCCGTGTGTGTATGAGGTGTATGGTGCAGAGCCGTGTGTGTATGAGGTGTACAAGGCGGAGCTGGGTGTGTATGAGGTGTACGGAGCGGAGCTGGGTGTGTACGAGGTGTACGGAGCGGAGCTGGGTGTGTACGAGGTGTACGGAGCGGAGCTGGGTGTGTACGAGGTGTACGGAGCGGAGCTGGGTGTGTACGAGGTGTACGGAGCGGAGCTGGGTGTGTACGAGGTGTACGGAGCGGAGCTGGGTGTGTATGAGGTGTACGGAGCGGAGCCAGGTGTGTATGAGGTGTACGGAGCGGAGCCGGGTGTGTACGATGTGTACGGACCGGAGCAGCGTGTGTTTGAGGTGTACGGAGCGGAGCCGTGTGTACGAGGTGTACGGAGCGGAGCCGTGTGTGTACGAGGTGTACGGAGCGGAGCCATGTGTGTACGAGGTATACGGAGCGGAGCCGTGTGTGCAAGGTGTACGGAGCGGAGCCGGGTGTGTACGAGGTGTACGGAGGGGAGCCGCATGTGCAATGTGTACGGAGCTCAGCCGCATGTGTAGGAGTAACTATGTGTGGCCATTATACTGTAGGCAATATCATGTGTGGCCATTGTACAGTATGGAGCATCATGTGTGTGGCCATTGTACAGAATAGAGCACTATGTGTAGCCATTGTACAGTATGGACAGGGGCGTAACTACCGCGGTTGCAGCGGTCGCCATTGCGACCGGGCTTGGCAGGTCAGGGGGCCGGCAGGTCAGAGCAGGGCCGGATTGGCCATCGGGCACTTCTGGCAAATGCCAGAAGAGCCGGTGCCAGTCATGGGCCACTCGATCCGCCTCCCCCCGCCGCCGCCGACTCACCCCCCTGCCGCCGCATTCAACTATACCGGCATGACGCCGGTACAGTTGAATGCAATGACGGAGGAGAGAGCGTCTACAGACGCTCCCTCTCCCATCATTCCCCGCTCTGCCTCTGACACTGCGGGTGCACGATGATGTCATAACATCGCGCACCTGCTGTGTCCCGGGCAGACTGCAGCCGAGCCTGAGACCGGAGCAGGAAGCAACGCTGGCAAGAGGAAAGGTAAGGAGAGTGTTTTTTTTTTACTGGACTGTGGGGGCATTCTCGGGGGGGGCGAGAGATGCGGGCTGTGCTGTATATACCACTGTGCGGGCTGTGCTGTATATACCACTGTGCGGGCTGTGCTGGATATACCACTGTGCGGGCTGTGCTGGATATACCACTGTGCGGGCTGTGCTGGATAGACCACTGTGCGGGCTGTGCTGGATAGACCACTGTGCGGGCTGTGCTGGATAGACCACTGTGCGGGCTGTGCTGGATAGACCACTGTGCGGGCTGTGCTGGATAGACCACTGTGCGGGCTGTGCTGGATAGACCACTGTGCGGGCTGTGCTGGATAGACCACTGTGCGGGCTGTGCTGGCACCCAACACCATGTTGCAGTGCAGGAGATTCCTCCTGCACGGCAACAGTCAGAGGCATATCTAGGGGAAGGGGGCAGCCGGGGCACGTGAGAGACAGGAAGCAGCTCCAGTCATCACGATGAGACAGCTTCTCAGTCTGTATTTTTCCCCCCTCATACATCTCATGTACGTCTGAAAGATCGTATTTAAGAGAAAGCCAAAATAACCAGGGGACAGAAGGCGAGAGCAGGGGGGAGGTGCGGGACTGAGCCGCTTTAGTCAGGAGAAGCTGAGGAGCTGTAGCCGGTGTACATCAGCCACCCCTGTACCAGAGAGGAGATTGTGAGTTGTGTATATGAGCTGGTATCTCTGGTGTGTGTGTGTGTGTGTGTGTGTGATATCTGTAGTATGTGTGTGTGTGTGATAACTGTAGTATGTGTGTGTGATATCTGTAGTATGATGTGTGTGTGTGATATCTGTAGTGTGTGTGTGATAACTAGTATGTGTGTGATATCTGTAATATGATGTGTGTGTGATATCTGTAGTGTGTGTGTGTGATATCTGTAGTATGTATGTGTGTGTGTGTGATATCTGTAGTATGTGTGTGATATCTGTAGTGTGTGTGTGATAACTGATGTGTGTGTGTGATATCTGTAGTATGATGTGTGTGTGTGATATCTGTAGTGTGTGTGTGATATCTGTAGTGTGTGTGTGATAACTGATGTGTGTGTGTGATATCTGTAGTATGATGTGCGTGTGTGATATCTGTAGTGTGTGTGTGATAACTGATGTGTGTGTGTGATATCTGTAGTATGTGTGTGTGTGAGGCAGCGGCATGCGGCTCTGGCAGGTCAGGGGGCCGTGTGTCCCCTTGAGCCTGTCTCCCTTATGCTTGTGTCCCCATGTGCCAGTCTCCCTTGCCCATTAGTCCCTGTGTGTCCCCATGTGAATGTCTCCTATGTCCCCTTGTGCTTGTGTCAGTCTCCTTTGTCCCCTTGTGCTTGTGTCAGTCTCCTTTGCCCACTAGTCCCTGTGTGTCAGTCTCCCCTTTCCCACTTGTCCCTGTGTGTCCCCTTGTGCTTGTATCCCTTGTCCCCTTGTGTCAGTCTCCATTGCCCACTAGTCCCCTTGTATCAGTCTCCCTTGCCCACTATTCCCTGTGTGTCAGTCTCCCTTGTCCACTAGTCCCCGTGTGCCCTTTGTGTCAGTCTCCCTTGTCCCCGTGTGCCCCTTGTGTCAAGTCTCCATTGTCCCCTTGTGTCAGTCTCCCTTGCCCACTAGTCCCCTTGTAACCTTCTCCCCTGCCTCCTAGCCCCCATGTGTCCCCTTGTGCCTGTCTTCCTTGCCCCCTTGTGCCCTCTCCCCTGCCCCCTCGTCACCATTTGCTCGTGTCTTTCTCACTGCCCCTGTATGGAGGGGCTGCATTATACTATGAGGGGGGCTGCATTGTATTCTATGGGGGTTACATTGAATTTTATGGCGGGGGGGGGGCCCCATTTGGAAGTTCGCATCGGGGCCCATAACTTTGTAGTTACGCCACTGTGTAAGATCTTATATAGACAGGTGTGTGACTTTCCAAATCAAGTCCTATCAGTTTAATTAAACACAGCTGGACTCCAATGAAGGAGTAGAAACATCTCAAGGAGGATCACAAGGAAATGGAAAACGTGACTTAAATATGAGTGTCTGAGCAAAGGGTCTGAATACTTATAACAATGTGATATTAGTTTTTCTTATTTATTAAATTTGCAAACATGTTTACATTTCAGTTTTTTTTCAGTCAAGATGGGGTGCAGAGTGTACATTAATGAGAAAAAAAAAAACTTTTTTGGATTTACCAAATGGCTGCAATGAAACAAAGAGTGACAAATTTAAAGGGGTCTGAATACTTTCCATACCCACTGTATATGTGCTGCTTCTTGTTAACTGTGTAAGGAAGGTGATTCATTTACACTAGTGCGTAACATTGAATGAGACATTTACTAGGCTGTGAAACGTGTGTCATGGAAATAAGTCACTAGTTGCTGCCATACTGAATCCAAACTATAAAAAACAAATACAGATAGCATAAAATACTTGTGGAACTCAGTTACAGAACATATACAGGCATGACATATTAGCCCCTTTTATTCTACCTGGGGCATTTCCCACACAGGTAAAGTTTACTAGATCACTGCCATTGACACTTCTGCCAATGTGTGCCAATTTCTGTAATGTTGTGTCTTATGCTCCATATTGTCCTTGGCTGAGTGGTTTAGTACACCAGTCTTCATACAGACGTCTTCTGTCTCATCTGAGCCTTATTTTTCTTTTTCTACGCATAGAAACAACAGAATGGAGCTGCTGTCATCTAATAGTCATTGTGGTAGGAAAGGAGCTTTGGTTTATATCATGTAGTGACGTATAGATCTGCAGTCTGTGAGACAGATGTGCCTTGAGTTTTCTTCTACCTTGTTTAGACCTTACCCAGCCAGGAGCAAAAGAGTGGCCCATTTATCCTGTCTACCAATGATAAAGGAAAGATCCTTTTTTGCACAATCCACGCAAAGTCACTAAAACATATCAAGAACATGACCATTACATGCCTGTCAGGTGCTTACAGGATAGTCAGCCATGCTGTGACATCGATAAGAGAAAGGTTCATGTTGTTTTTTTTGTTGATGATATCTAACCTGTGCTTTTTTTTTTTTTCATTAAAAATCTAAATGGGATTCTTTCTGAAGAAGTGATTCAAACAAAAATGGCATGGAGATGTACCGTAGGTGGTCTTTCAGAGCAAGTTGTGGTCAAATAATTAAATATAATCCTTCTTTTAACCCCAAAAATATTATATATGCAAGCTCAGCTATTAACCATTCACTGTCTGTAGTTTACTGCCAAGGTTTTGAGTAAAACGAAAAGAACAATGCCCGAACTGCTTGGCTAGTTCTGAGATTAGGTACATCCTTTATGGAGGGGCCCCAAGCTATAAAGTTTTTGAGATTAGATGTTTTGTATGAGCATGAATGTTTTTCCAGAAATACTTTTGTGTTTTGTATGTGACCTACAGTTGATTAAGTAGCATAGAACACACTGTATGTGGCTATCAAATTAATTGTAAGAAAGATACTTTCCAAGCATGATCTAGGTAATTAAATGAAACAGAAGTTTATAATTTTTATGAAAAATGTAATTACACAAGTATGAACACTCATGTAGGTTTTGTGGAAACCTGCGATAGACTAATTGTAGAGCAAAAGCCTCAAAGAAATAAAGGGAACACTAAAATCCACATCCCGTGTCCACGGGTCCCGTGGATGCGCTGATTGCGTGAAACGGCCGTCGTCCAGTTCACCCTCCCCGCACCCTCATCGCCTACAACCTGCTGTTGTATTTTAACAAATATGACACATTAAAGAACATCACTGCGCTGACATTGGCGAGTGCCGCTTTTTTCTGTTCTCGGCTCTGTGTTTGTGTTGCATGCTTTTGTATTTTTGAAAGCTGAGCACCACTTTGCAGTTACAATTTACACTGCATGCTGTGGGTCTGAAAAGGGTTACATACATCTGCTCCATTATAGTATTGTGCGTCCTGGTGCCATTCACTCAAGTTTGTTCTGAATAATTGAAAAATAATTTCCATCTGTTG
Source organism: Ranitomeya variabilis (assembly GCF_051348905.1). Taxonomy (NCBI): domain Eukaryota; kingdom Metazoa; phylum Chordata; class Amphibia; order Anura; family Dendrobatidae; genus Ranitomeya; species Ranitomeya variabilis. Next base: position 1,023,671,875 of record NC_135232.1, read on the forward strand.
TCTATTCCACTTGCACAACAGCATGTGAAATTGACTGTCAAACAGTGTTGCTTCCTAAGTGGACAGTCTGATTTCACAGAAGTTTGATTCACTTGGAGTTATATTCTGTTTATATGCGTTTCCTTTAGTCTTTTGAGCAATATATATATATACTGTATATATATATATATATATATATATATATATATATATACACACACACACACACAGTGTATATATATATATATATATATATATATATATATATATATATATATATATATATATATATTAGTTTATACAGTTCTGTGAAAAACTGTTTGCCCCCTTCCTGATTTCCTATTCTGCTGCATGGTTGTCACACTTCAATGTTTCAGATCACCAAACAAATGAAAATATTAGAAAAAGATAACACAAGTAAACACAAAATGCAGTTTTTAAATGAAGGTCTTTATTATTAAGGGAAAATAAATCCAAACCTACAGGGCCTTGTGTGGTTAGGTCACCCTTAGGAGCAACAACTGCAATCAAGCGTTTGCGATAACTGGCAATGAGTCTTTTACAACACTGCGGAGGAATTTTGGCCCACTCATCCTTGCAGAATTATTGTAATTCAGCCACATCGAAGGGTTCCTGAGCATAAACCACCTTTTTAAGGTCATACCACAGCATCTCAATTAGATTAAGGTTAAGACTTTGACTAGGCCACTCCAAAGTCTTAATTTTGTTTTTCTTAAACCATTCAGCGGTGGAATTCAGCTGGTGTGTTTTGGATAATTGTGCAAATTTTTCATACCTTAATAAATAAATGGCTAAAAAATGAAGACATCATATTTGGAATATTGTTTATTATACATACTGTAAATTGGATGCACCAAAATTGCATAGAACATTTTAAAATGCCAAAGAAAGCCAGTAATACAACTAATAGTAAAATTAAAACTGAATTACACTAATGAAATTAAGTAAACATTCTGCTGTGCTACTGATATAAGTCCAAAGAAGTATAAAGCCTTATGTCTTTAGCTGTACACTATTTAAATAATGTTGTAGCTACCAGTGCCTTAGATTCCTTTGCATGCCTAAAATTGCACAAAAAGATATTATTGTAAAACTAATTTTACTCTAAAAATATGACTGTTTTGTGTACTCCCCTCCAGTAGCTATTGCATGGACAGTTATTTCCATCTCAACCATGAAAGGCTGAGATGGGAATAACCAATTAAAAGAGGTTTTCCAGAATAACTTCCCCCTCTTTGGCCTCTGCTAGGTTAAAATAATTAACTCAGGCATTACGCAACCTCTCCCGATCCAGCACTTTGTCTCCTCTGCTGCTTCGGTCTCTGCAGCAGTGATGTCATGACTACGGCACACATCACCACTGCAGACAATCACAGAGTTCAATAGCTTGTGTCACTTACATCAGTTGAGCTGCCAAGCTCAGTGATTGGCTGCATTGGTGATGTGTGCTGTAATCATGACGTCACGGCTGCAGCCAAAATACTGAAGCTGCAGTGGGGAGGCTGGATTGGAATGGGTAGGATGAGAATTTGTTGTGGTTTTGTGTAATTATTTGGAGGCAACATTTAAAAAAAAAAAAAAAAAAACAGAAAACCCCTTAAAATTGCAGAATAGAGGGAATGTTTACCTTTTTTTTAGTTTACTGCTGGTTGTCTACATTACCAGCCACTTTTGCAGGCTACAGGAGGTTTTCTAGGCAAGCACTGTTCTAGAGCTGGCTGGATCGCTAAATCCAGCCGGCTTCAGTGCTCCACCAGTGCTGCAGAGGCAAACCTGCCTCTGCTTGAGCGTTAAAAACCACTCAGTTCTGACAGCAGCTCAGTCATATTGCTTGTCCAAACTGTCAGTCATCAGGGGTACACCAACCCTCCCCCAGCAAGCACAAAGCCAGATGAGTCTGGGCAGCTTCTGAAGGCAGAAGATGAGATAACTTCTTTTAATAAATAAATAATAAGAACTTCTTCCTGACATAACTGTCCAGAACAGTGAGTACATAAATCCCATCTTTCCACTCAGGCATTGAACAATTTTGCGTAAATATTGTTTGACATTTATCTGATGCTATTGTCTGGTGGACTTTCCTTTTAGATGTAACTATTGTGTTTGCAAGTTTAAAACATGTTTTGACAAAGATTTCAATGCAATCATTACTTCTCAAAATGAAATGAGTGACTTCCGTAACAGGTCATTACTCTGTGGTTAATTAACTCCCAGGAGCTTCAACTCTTAACCTGAAAAGGCACAACCAATAATTAGTGACATTAAACCCTGCAATTTAGAGTGTGGTGTACCCAAAAAGAAAGGCATGTTCCCATTTCCACCTTCAGATGATTTTGGACATGTTTATGAAGCCCAGATCATCTCCAGTCCCACTCTACCATAACTTGTTGTTGTACAGCTACGCTACATTTGTACAGACCTTACAAATTAGAAAACAGCTGAACAACCATTGACCGAACGAATGACTATTTTGAACAATTGTTCCTCCGACAAAGCCACACACAATTTAGCCCCTATTGACCATAACAGTTGTTCAAACTGGCCATACATGTTGAATGACGCCAGGCAATATACAAAGGATCTCTCTGGGACTGTACTTTAACCAGTTAAGGCCATTATCCCCTGTTCCTGACCAGGCACATTTTCAGTTTTTATCATACATGTGCTTTTAAGACTATGTGCACACGGTGCGTTATAAAGGCATTTTTTCTGCACGGAAGTGGACAAAATGATATGGAATCCTTATGCCAGCTAATTCAATGAGAATACTAAAGTGCTGTGCACATGATCAGTAATTTTCCTTGAGTATTTGCAGTGCGTTTTTTTCTGCAGCAGGTCAAATCTTTGTGCAGATTTTTAGCGTTTTTCACCCATTGACTTCAAATGAGTCAGTTAAATCCACAGCAAAAACGCAGGTATACAAATGTTTGCGGATTTGCTGAGTTTTTGCTTGCATTTTTACGTGCTTCCTATGGTGTTTCCCTCGCTGCCATCTGTGTGACAGTGTAGTAAACACCAGAGTGACAGTAACGTTACCACAGGTAAGACTGTTGGTCAGAGCGCTGCCGGGTCATGCTGTCAGATGTCAGCGTGACCCCGCAAAGATACTGCGACCCGCGGTAAAACGCTTACCGCAGGTCAGCAGGCGTGGGCTAATGAGAGACTACTCCTCCCATCAGGCTACGTCTGTTGTCACTGATAACAGTGATGGCAGGAGCCATTGATGGGAGAAGTCTCTCATCAGCTGGCGCCTGTGCTCAATCTTAACCCCTTCCCGACATGCGTCGTACTAGTATTGCTCTGTGGGAACTGAGTTCCCGCAAACCGCAGTACTAGTACGGTGGCACGATCGCGCGGTCTCACGGTGAGCATCGCGGCGATCGCGTGCGGAGGTCAGCTGCATGTGACAGCAATGCGCAAGCGCCAATCGTGGGCAAGCCTCCTGCACTGCCTGTCAGATCGTTGATCTGACACAGTGCTATGCAAAGTGTCAGATCAGCGATCTGATGTAATATAATGATGTCCCACCCTGGGACAATGTTAGAAAGTTAAAAAAAAAAAATATATAGAATGTATTAAAAAAAATAATCCCCAAATAAAGAAAAAAATAAATATTTTCCAATAAATCCATTTATGTAAATAACAAAAAAAACTATAAAAGTACACATATTTGGTATGCTGCGTCCGTAACGACCCGCTCTATAAAACTATCCACTAAACCTCTTCAGTGAAAAAAAATAAAAAAAATAAAAAACGAGGCAAAAAACAATGCTTTATCATCATACTGCCGAACAAAAAGTGCAATAAAATGTGATAAAAAAGACGGCTATAAATAAACATGGTACCGTTGAAAACGTCATCTTGTCCCACAAAAAAAAGCCGCCATACAGCGTCATCAGCAGAAAAATAAAAAGTTATAGCTCTCAAACTAAAACAATGCAAAAACAATTATTTTTTATATAAAATAGTTTTTATTGTTTTAAAGCACCAAAACATAAAAAAAGATATAAATGAGGTATCGCTGTAATCGTACTAACCCAAAGAATAAAGCGGCTTTATCAATTTTACCACGCGCGGAACGGTATAAACGCCCCCCCTAAAAGAAATTCAGGAATTGCTGGTTTTTGTTCATTCTGCCTCACAAAAATCGAAATAAAAATGATCAAAAAAGTCATGCGCCAGGAAAATGGTACCAATATAAACTTCAACTCGTCCTGCAAAAAACAAGACCTCACATGACTCTGTGGGCCAAAATATGGATAAATTATAGCTCTCAAAACTATTTTTTGCAATAAAAAGTGTCTCTTAGAGTATGTGACAGCTGCCAAACAAAAACCCGCTATAAATAGTAAATCAAACCCCCCTTTATCACTCCCTTAGTTAGGGAAAAATAATAAAATTAAAAAAATGTATTTATTTCCATTTTCCCATTAGGGTTAGGGTTGGGGTTGGGGTAACGTTAAGGTTAGGGTTGGGGCTAAAGTTAGGGTTGGGGCTAAAGTTAGGGTTAGGGCTGGGGCTAAAGTTAGAGTTTGGATTATGTTTACGGTTGGGATTAGCGGTGTGTCAGGGTTAGCGGTGTGGTTAGGGTTATGGTTAGGGTTGAGATTAGGGCTGGTATTAGGGTTAGGGGTGTGTTGGGGTTAGGGGTGTGGTCAGGGTTATGGTTAGGGTTGGGATTAGGGGTGTGTTCGGGTTAGGGGTGTGGTTAGGGTTATGGTTGGGATTAGGCTTAGGGGTGTGTTGGGGTTAGGGTTGGAGTTAGAATTGGGGGGGTTTCCACTGTTTAGGCACATCAGGGGCTCTCCAAATGCGACATGGCGTCCGATCTCAATTCCAGCCAATTCTTCGTTGAAAAAGTAAAATGGTGCTCCTTCCCTTCCGAGCTCTGCCTTGCGCCCAAACAGTGGTTCTCCCCCACATATGGGGTATCACTGTACTCAGGACAAATTGGACAACAACTTTTGCAGTCCAATTTCAACTGTTACCCTCGTGAAAATAAAAATTTGGGGGCTAAAATATCATTTTCGTGGAAAAAAATATCTTTATTTTCGCGGCTCTGCGTTATAAACGTTAGCGAAACACTTAGGGGTTCAATGTTCTCACAACACATCTAGATGAGTTCCTTGGGGGGTCTAGTTTCCAATATGGGGTCACGTGTGGGGGTTTCTACTGTTTAGGTACATCAGGGGCTCTGCAAATGCAACGTGACGCCCGCAGACAATTCCATCAAAGTCTGCATTACAAAACAGCGCTACTTCCCTTCCGAGCTCTGCCATGCGCCCAAAGAGTGGTTCCCTCCCACATATGGGGTATCTCTGTACTCAGGACAAATTGGACAACAACATTTGGGGTCCAATTTCTCCTGTTACCCTTGGGAAAATAAAAAATTGCGGGCTAAAAGATCATTTTGTGGAAAAAAAAATATTTTTTAATTTTCACGGCTCTACATTCTAAACTTTAGTGAAACAATTGGGGGTTCAAAGTGCTCACCACACATCTAGATGAGTTCCTTAGGGGATCTACTTTCCAAAATAGTGTCACTTGTGGAAGGTTTCCACTGTTTAGGCACATCAGGGGCTCTCCAAACGCGACATGGTGTCCGATCTCAATTCCAGCCAATTTTGCATTGAAAAGTCAAACGGCGCTCCTTCCCTTCTGAGCTCTTCCATGCACCCAAACAGTGGTTTACCCCCACATATGGGGTATCAGCGTACTCAGGACAAATTGCACAACAACTTTTGGGGTCCAATTTCTCCTGTTACCCTTGGTAAAATAAAACAAATTGGATCTGGAGTAAATCTTTTGTGAAAAAAAGGTAAATGTTCAATTTTTTTTTTAAACATTCCAAAAATTCATGTGAAGGGTTAATAAACTTCTTGAATGTGGTTTAGAGTACCTTGAGGGGTGCAGTTTTTAGAATGGTGTAACTTTTTGGGCATTTTCTGTCATATAGGCCCCTCAAAGTCACTTCAAGTGTGAGGTGGTCCCTAAAAAAAATGGTTTTGCAAATTTTGTTGTAAAAATGAGAAATCGCTGGTCAAATTTTAACCCTTATAACTTCCTAACAAAAAAAAAAATTATGTTTCCAAAATTGTGCTAATGTAAAGCAGACATGTGGGTAATGTTATTTATTAACTAATTTGTATGATATGACTCTCTAATTTAAGGGCATAAAAACTAATAGTTTAAAAATTGCAAAATTTTCACCAAATTTCCTTTTTTTTCACAAATAAACGCAAGTCATATCGAAGAAATTTTACCACTATCATAAAGTACAATATGTCACGAGAAAATAATCTCAGAATTACCAGGATCCGTTGAAGCGTTTCAGAGTTATGACCTCATAGAGTGACAGTGGTCAGAATTGGAAAAAATGGCCTGGTCAGGAAGTTGAAAACCGGCTTCGGGGTGAAGGGGTTAAAAAGAAAAAAAAAACACAACATGTAAAATAATTAAATATATAAGCAAATAAAAATAAGAAACACAATATACTCACCTTAACGCACTGTCAGGACTCTGAACATTTTTTTACCTTTTGTGCATTACTGCCCTTTTCCAAGATGGCATCTTTGATCTCATGTGCACTGTGTCTTCCTGCTATAAAACTCAACCCCAGCCGTCAGTCTGTGCTAGAGTATTCTGCCTTGCATCCAGCTCCTGATCTGATTACTCCCTGGCTATACACCTGCTCCTGTGAACCTGTGTGGTGATCCTGCTACTCTGCTCTGAGTTCCTGCTGCATACACAAGTTTCCAGTAATCCTCCTTCATCTGCTGCTCGTGTTTACTCCCACCTGCATTTGCTGGACATGTAAGCTGCTGCTGCTTTGCATTAACCTGAGACTATTAACCAGGCCTCCCTGGTTGAGCTAAGATATGATTTGAACTGCCTATAAGCATATCTATCTGTGTCTGGACTAAGACAAGGATTTATTCGTGTCAAGTATCCACAAGAATAACTGTGCTTCATAGACTTTCTGCTTGATTGCATTTTGCTCTGAAGTTTCCTATAGACTGCTAAGCTGCGTTTATTACTTGCACCAAGTGTTGTGGACTTGAGTTTCTCTCTGCACCTGCTTGAATCACCGTGTGATAATATAGACTTTACCACTTATAAAACTGTGTCCTGTAGTTGTCTTGTTCCACGCAAAGAGTCTCCTGAGTTATCCCCTATAATTATTACAGGATACTCTAGCCTAAAAAAAAAAGGAGACTACTGGAAGAATGACTGCAGAAAGCAGATTAGAGCAGGTGTTTTCCATAATTAGATCACTGCAGAAAGATGTGGAAGGTCTGCAAAAGAAGTTTGGTAGCTTTGAACTCAATCAACAAGTGTTTGGACAGACTTTGCAGGACTTGAGCAACCGCATGGCAGCCCAGGAAAACAAACTTGCTGGCATAGAGTCCCAGTATGGACAGGCTTTTCAGGACATAAGCATGCAAATAGATGCACAAGTGACTTTACCCTCACCAGCTAGCCCACCTAAGTTGCCCCCATTCAGATTTAATGGTGATCGCAACAAATTTGGTGGGTTTGTGAATCAATGTATGCTATATTTTAATGTGCATGCTCACCGTTTTCCTACTGATAGATCCAAAGTATTGTGTGTAATAATGCTACTGACCTCACGAGCGCTCGCCTGGGCGAATCCGATGATTGAGTCTTGTGACCCATGGTTAAATGACTTGGATGATTTCTTGGCCGCTATGGCATTAATGTTTGATGACCCTAATCGCCGTGCAACTGCTGAATCTGCTTTGTTGTCTTTACGCCAGGCTAAACGTTCTGTTATTGAGTATGCCACTGAATTCAGGAGATTGGCGGTAGATACCAATTGGGACAGTTATGCACAATTGCCTATTTTTAAAAGGGGTCTGTCTAGTATTGTAAAAGATGAACTAGCCCGCTCTGAGTCACCACAAGAGCTAGAGACATTTATACAGCATTGTGTGCGCATAGACATTCGCCTTACTGAGCGTAGGCAGGAGAAATTTGCTGCATATAACCGTGTGTCTAACTTTTCCCTTCCTTCCAAAGAGCCTGCAGGTAAAACCTCTCTGGAGGTGGAGGAGGTGCCCATGCAAATTGATTCCGTTCAGAGGCGCGAGATCAATGAGCGCCGGGAGCATCGCCTTCGTGAAAGTCTATGTTTCTACTGTGGGAAGTCTGACCACTTCTTGATCAATTGTCCTAAGTGTCCTAGAAGGCCTAACAAGGTGCTAGCAGCAATAGGGGAGTATGACAACTGTGATGATGAATCTGACATCTCTGAATGTAGCCTGCCTTTAAACGCTGTATTCCATTCACTTTCTATGACTTCACCCCCCAAGGAGCTGAAGGAAAAGAACTCTCACTGTTCTCTCCCTATTAAGATCCTGTGTTCAGGACAATGGATTTCCAGTTCAGCTATGATTGACTCTGGTGCAGGTGGCAATTTCATGGATATTGCATTTACCAAGGAACATGGTATTAAAATTCAGCAAAGAGCCTCTCCAATTACCATGGAAACAGTGGATGGGTCACCTTTAATCTCTGGGCCTGTGGATCAGGAGACCGTACCCCTTGAAATTTTGTTGGAGCCTAATCATCAGGAGCAACTTTCTTTCTTGCCAATTTCTTCTCCTCATTTTCCTGTGATTTTAGGCATTCCTTGGTTGCGTTCTCAGAACCCAATTATCAACTGGGAGACCAAGGAGATTATCTTCCCAACAAGGAGCAACTCAGCGTTAACAGAAGCTGTTCCTGAGTCCACAACTACGGAACCACATGTACAGGTATTTTCTTTACCTCCCGCTTATAAAGAGTTCTCTGACATCTGTGGCAAGAAGAATGCAGATCAGCTTCCTCCACACAGGCATTATGACTGTCCCATTGAGCTGCTTCCTGGGGCAGCCATTCCTTTTGGTAACGTATACCTTTTGGCGGCACCTGAGCTTCAAGCCTTAAAAGAGTATATTGATGAAAATCTGGCCAAAGGCTTCATACGTCCTTCTTCCTCACCAGCATGGGCACCTATCTTTTTTGTAAAGAAGAAGGATGGGACCCTGAGACCCTGTGTTGACTATCGAGAACTCAAGGTAACTGTACGAAACTGTTACCCTTTGCCTCTGATTCCCGAATTACTGGAAAGAGTCTGCCATGCTAAGGTGTTCTCTAAACTGGATCTTCGTGGGGCTTATAATTTGGTGCGTATTCGTCCAGGGGATGAGTGGAAGACAGCATTCAGATGCCGGTATGGACACTTTGAATCTCTTGTGATGCCCTTCGGGCTTTGTAACGCCCCTGCAACATTTCAACACCTTGCTAATGACATTTTCAGAGATTTGTTGGACCAGCTTGTGGTGGTCTATTTGGACGATATACTAATCTTTTCTGACTCTCTACAGGAACATGAAGAACATGTCAAAACTGATTTAAGACGTCTGAAAGAGAACCATCTGTATATTAAGCTGGAGAAATGCGAGTTCCATCGTTCTGAGATACAGTTCTTAGGTTATATCATCTCTCCACAGGGGCTGAACATGGAATTTGGTAAGATTCAGGCTATTCTTGACTAGCTGGTACCCAAGAATGTTAAGGAGGTCCAACGTTTTATTGGTTTTGCAAATTTCTACAGACGCTTCATTCGAAATTTTTCTGATATTGTCTGTCCCATTACTTCCTTGACAAAGAAGGAAAAGCCCTTTAAGTGGTCATCACAGGCTCAAGAAGCTTTTGATTGGCTTAAGATCTGTTTCACATCAGCACCGTTGTTGATACACCCAGATCCAACACTTGCTTTCATTGTGGAGGTGGACGCTTCTGATAATGCTTTGGGGGCTATTCTCTCCCAAAGAACTGGAGAGAAGGGTCTGCTACATCCTTGTGCTTTCTTTTCACGTAGACTAACCTCAGCAGAAAAGAATTACAACGTGGGAGACAAGGAATTGCTGGCTATTATTGCGGCTTTCAAGGAATGGAGGCATCATCTGCAAGGAGCTGCACAACAGATCATAGTGCTAACTGACCATCGCAATCTAGAGTTCCTTAGATCCACTAGATGTCTTTCTCCTCGTCAGGCTCGTTGGAACTTATTTTTAAATCAATTTAACTTTGTTATCTCGTACCGTCCAGGTTCTCGTAATGGGAAGGCTGATGCTTTATCACGAATCCATTCCACAGGACTTGTGGAAGGAGTGCAGGGAGGCCTATGAAGGTGATGTATTTCTGGCCAACCCACCTGTGGATATTAATCTTGTCTTTAAGGGTGGCATGTGGTTCAGAGATCGACGTATCTACGTCCCGGAGGTTGTCCGTCTGCAGATCCTCAAGATGGTACATGACTCCAAGTTGGCTGGTCACAGGGGGGTACAGAAGACACAAGAGTTCCTGAGCCGATTCTTCTGGTGGCCAACTTGCCTGAAGGATACCAAGGACTATGTTCTCTCTTGCGAGGTATGTGCCCGTTACAAGACTCCTCATGTGGCACCTACGGGTCTTCTACAACCATTACCTGTTCCGTCCCGCCCTTGGGGGTCTATATCAATGGACTTTATTGTGGAGCTGCCTACATCAGGGGGCATGAATACAATCATGGTGGTAGTTGATCGCCTGACTAAAGCTGCTCATTTTGTTCCGTGCACCGGCCTCCCCTCAGCTAAAGATACAGTGAACTTGGTTATACAGAATGTCTTTCGGTTGCACGGGGTACCGGATGAGATCATTTCTGACCGTGGAGTACAGTTTACTTCAAGATTCTGGAAGGGGTTTTGCTCTGCACTCAATATTAATGTCTGTCTCTCTTCTGCTTACCATCCCCAGACAAATGGTCAGACTGAGCGTACCAACCAGACCCTGGAACAATATCTAAGATGCTTTGTCAGCCATCTCCAGGATGATTGGTTGGAGTTGTTGCTGTTAGCCGAATTTTCATATAATAATTCTCAGAGCGCCTCCACTAAATTTACACCTTTCTTTGCCAATCTGGGTTATCATCCGTGTATTTTACCTAGGTCTCCAAATAATCTGGTTCCGGCAGTGGAGGAAAGACTGACTGCGATGAGACAAAATCTGGAGGTTCTGAAGGAATCCCTGACCACAGCTCAAGAACGTTATAAGAGATCGGCTGATAGATTCCGTAAACCTGCACCCATGTTCAAGGTAGGAGATTCCGTGTTGTTAGCAACTAAGAATCTGAAGTTAAACGTTCATTCACAAAAACTTGGACAGACATTCATTGGCCCTTTCAAGATCAACAGTATTGTGCGCTCTGTGGCCTGCCGGCTGAAGCTGCCTAGGACAATGAAGGTACACCCAGTTTTTCATGTATCTTTACTAAAGCTTGTATCTCCTAATACCTTCCAGGGACATGTTGTGCCACCTCCGCAGCCTGTGGTGATTGATGGGCAAGAACAATTTGTGGTGGAGGAAATTATTGATTCCAGGATTCGCAGGAATCGGCTCCAATATCTGATAAGATGGCAGGGATATCCCCCTGATCGGGACTTTCGGCGCAGGGAAAACGCTATAAGTAGCGTCCCCTGCGCCCTGTCTTGTGCGTCTATATGACGCATGCGTCATAAAACGCAGTACAACGCATACTGGCGCATGTTCATGCGCCCCCCATGTTAAAGATAGGGGCGCATGACGCATGCGTCGACGACGCTGCGCCCAACAACGCAAATGTGAACGTAGCCTAAGCTGCGTTTATTACTTGCACCAAGTGTTGTGGACTTGAGTTTCTCTCTGCACCTGTTTGAATCACCGTGTGATAATATAGACTTTACCACTTATAAAACTGTGTCCTGTAGTTGTCTTGTTCCACGCAAAGAGTCTCCTGAGTTATCCCCTATAATTATTACACGCACAATCCCCGATGCCTATGTCTTCTGTAAACAATCAAAAATAATAAATCACTATATACCCTCCTGTCTGCCACAGTCCATGTAATTTAGAGTGTCCCATGGCGATCTCACTTGTAGAACAGTCACATCGGGAGATGTGACTGCTCTAACCAGCCGCCGACTACACACTGACAGGCGAATCATCATTCCAGCAGTGCCATGAGAGAGGTCACACAAGTTCATCAGCTGATTAGCTTCGGTGATCTCAGTTATGGCACCACCGCTCTGTGAGAACTTTCTCACGCAGCAGTGGTGCCGTAAGGGAGATCACCGGAGTTGATCAGCTGAACTCCGGTAAACTCTCACTGCAGCGCTATACACTGTGGGAACAATTACCACCTGTGTCAGTGTAAAGCAGGCTGGTTTTGAGAGCAGTCCCATTAGTGACCAACCTGTGGGCTTGATGTCACCTGACAATAAAAAGGTGACATCAACCTTTACCCCACATGCCAACTCTACAGGGCAAGTGGGAAGAGTGAGGCTCAGCATCAGATTATAAGATGCGCCTTTTCTGGGGCAGCTAAGAGGTGATTTTTTAGTCTGGGAGGGAGCCAACATCTATGGCCCCTTCCTAGGCTATTAATATCAGCCCGCTGCTGTCTGCCTAGCCTTTGCTGGTTAAATTCTATAGGGGACCCTATATCAATTTTTTTTGGGGGTACCATTGTAAACTAGCCAGTAAAGGCTAAACAAACAGCTGTGAGCTGATATTAATAGCCTGGGAACCTTTATGGCTAGTAGCTACTTCCCAAAATATTATCATCAGCCCTAAGCAGTCAGCTTTCCCTCTGCTGATTTTGAAAATGCACGGGAGCCCATGCATTATTTTTTTTAATTTTTTTGCAAAAATTAACACTTGCTGTTTTGTTACAGCCTATGTAGGTTCATTCTGTTCGCTCCTACATAAGTTGGTTACAATGTGTGTGTTTGTGTTTATTAACTGACTTAGTAATGAGGATGTCTGGTTGACAGCTTTTCATTACTAAACCTAGGGCTTGGTGTCAATGACAGCTGCTGACACCAAGCCCTAATCCCATTACTCTGATGCCACTGTATCAGAATGAAAAAGGTGGTGTTGAACAAAGAAATTACATCACAAAACTTTTTTTGAAAATATTTTTATTTAGCTTTCATTGCTGTACAAAAATGCATGGAAAAACGCATACAAAACCCAAGGCAAAACACGCTGGCTGCCAAGAGATGCAGAAATCTTTCAGAAATTTCTGCAAGCAAATACTCAATGCATGCAAAGTGTTCTAAAAATGTTTTCCTTCGGAAATCCAAATTTTTGCCTCTTTTTCTGTCATCATAATTTTTATGCAACTTTTTTTTATACATTGTGGCAGATCGGCTCACTTAGCTGTACAAGAGGCAGACAAGGTAGACAAGGGAACACTGTCACTTTAATATCTTCATTGGTTTATTACCGTATATACTCGAGTATAAGCCGAGATTTTCAGCCCAAATTTTTGGGCTGAAAGTGCCCCTCTCGGCTTATACTCGAGTCACGGTTGGCGGCAGGGTCGGCGGGTGAGGGGGAGAGGGCGCTGAGGCATACTTACCTGCTTCCGGCGCTCCTGGCGCTGTCCCTGCAGTCCCACGGTCTCCGGGTGCCGCAGCTCTTCCCCTGTTCAGCGGTCACGTGGGACCGCTCATTAGAGAAATTAATATGGACTCCACTCCCATAGGGGTGGAGCCGCATATTCATTTCTCTAATGAGCGGTAACGGTGACCGCTGATAGAGGAAGAGGCTGCGGCACCGAAGACCAGCTGTCCGGGGGAAGGAGCGGGACGCCGGGAGCAGGTAAGTATTACATATTCACCTGTACGCGTTCCACACGCCGGGCGCCGCTCCATCTTCCCGGCGTCTCTCCGCACTGACTGTGCAGGTCAGAGGGCGCGATGACGCATAAAGTTCAGTACACACTAGTGAGCCTTAAGGTGGCCATACACCCTAGTCTAAAGGTTATTACAATGGGCTATTCAACTCAAACCATTGTTTGTTGGGTGAAATTTGCCAAATATAGTGTGTGCGCCGCCCTCTGCCTGATCAGTCAGTGCAGAGAGACGCCGGGACGGGATGCTGAGGAGCTGCAAGCAAGAGAGGTGAGTATGGCATTTTTTTTTTATTGCAGCAGCAGCAATGGCACAGCTTTCTATGGTACATCTATGGGGCAATAATGAACGGTGCAGAGCACTATATGGCACAGCTATGGGGCAATAATGAACGGTGCAGAGCACTATATGGTACAGCTATGGGGCAATAATGAACGGTGCAGAGCACTATATGGCACAGCTATGGGGCAATAATGAACGGTGCAGAGCACTATATGGCACAGCTTTCTGTGGTACAGCTATGGGGCAATAATGAACGGTGCAGAGCACTACATGGCACAGCTTTCTATGGTACAGCTATGGGGCAATAATGAACAGTGCAGAGCACTATATGGCACAGCTATGGGGCAATAATGAACGGTGCAGAGCACTATATGGCACAGCTATGGGGCAATAATGAACGGTGCAGAGCACTATATAGCACAGCTATGGGGCCATAATGAACGGTATGGAGCACCTATTTTTATTTTTGAAATTCACCGGTAGCTGCTGCATTTTCCACCCTAGGCTTATACTAGAGTCAATAAGTTTTCCCATTTTTTTGTGGCAAAATTAGGGGGGTCGGCTTATACTCGAGTATATACGGTATATGCATCATAAACCATGGTGAAGTAAAAATAAACAAAGCCCTTTGGACAAAACAGAAAAACAAAACAAAATGGTAGCACAAAGTACTTGTGGTAGCAGGGATCTGCCCGCTCAGGGTTAGCAAAACAGATGGTTCAGGTTATCATAAACACAAACACTTGTCTGGAGTTAGCCTCTCCAGACACACTGAACCCTGAATGCCTCTAGAGACTGACTATTTAAGCCCCAGACCACACCCTGGGGTGGAGATAAGGTGGACAACCTCTTATCCTCTCTATGGTTGTCCACAAAAACCCAGTTCTTAAACAAAATGGCTGATTAACGCCTTTCAACACTTGTGTGCTGGAGCAAACTTCTGGATTTCAAATCACTGAAGCCAATAGCTTCAGCTAAATGTATCTCCCCTCCAGCACCTTGCCCAGGACTTTGTCACAACACCTATTATTTTTTTTGGGTCATTTGGGGGGAAATGTAAAGAAAAGTAGAAAATGTTTTAAAAAAAAAAACATTAGAAATTTCACTCTTATAAATTATTTTTATATATTGGAAATATTTTTTCAACGAAGTCAAGGCTAGAAATAATGATTCAGACTGGCAGTGATTTTTTGCTTTGATTTAATTTTTCATTTATTTCACACACTGTGCCCCCATATTGACATTTTAGAACGTGTGGACCGCCCAGACGTTTACAGTCTATGGGCAGTCCAGATGTAGTTAGGGAAAGATCTTTCATGACTACTGGACAAAATTCTGGACAAGATTCTTATATCATTGGTCAGCTACAATGATCATTAATTGGTAAATTTCACCCAACAAACAATGGTTTGAGTTGAATAGCCCATTGTAATAACCTTTAGACTAGGGTGTATGGCCACCTTAAGGCTCACTAGTGTGTACTGAACTTTATGCTTTACACTGAAAATACATTGCAGACAATACATGCATGATTGTATTAGGTCCATACAGATTTCTCTCAGGTCATTTTCCTATACATTCACTAGTGATGAGCGAATATACTCGTTACTCTAGATTTCCTGAGCATGCTCGGGTGTCCTCCGAGTATTTTTTAGTGCTCAAAGATTTAGTTTTCATCGCCTCAGCTGAATGATTTACAGCTATTAGCCAGGCTAAGTACATGTGGGGGTTGCCTGGTTGCTACGGAATCCCCACATGTAATCAAGCTGGCTAACAGATGTAAATCATCCAGCTGCGGCGAAGAATACTAAATCTCTGAGCACTAAAAAATACTCGGAGGACACCCGCGCGTGCTCGGGAAATCTCGAGTAACGAGTATATTCGCTCATCACTACTCTTCACCTTAAAACTAAATATATTTAAAGGGAACATGACCGGAGACTCCTGCTGCTGAGATTACTTTGAAGAGCTGTCAGGAACCATGTATCTCAGATGATTACTCCAAGAGGTAACTCCAAACCACGTGGGCCAGTCTCTCATTATACAGTACATGCACATAGAGAGAACCCCTTCAGTGTAGGGAGTGGGATGAGGAAAAGCTGCTGGTTGTTCAAAGTATATTGTCTTTGAAATTTTGCTGCATTTTGTGTTGTGCAGCCATTAAAGTAGTGGTTGGCAACAATCTTAAGACCCCTATAAACATTAGTTTAACTCCTTTACCCCCAAGCCTGTTTTCACCTTCATGACCAGGCAACATTTTACAATTCTAACTAGTGTAACTTTATGTGGTAATAACTCTGGAATGCTTCAAAGGATCCCACTAACTCAGACTGTTTTTTCATGACATTGTACTTCATGAAAAAAAAAAAACGGGAAATTTTGAAAATGTTGCAATGTTCAAACTTTTTATTTTTATGCCCTTAACCCAGAGTTATGTCCCACAAAATAGTTAATAAATAACAGATCTCATAGGTTATGGACCCCAAATTCCTGCTGAGTACACCAATACTCCATATGTGCGGGAAAACTACTTTTGAGGCACAATGCAAAGCTCAGAAGGGAAGAGGCCCCATATTGGAGTTCTGATTTTGCTGGACTGGTTTGAGGGTGCCATGTCACATTGGCAGAGCCCCCGAGGTGCCAGAAGAGAAGAACTCACCCATATGTGACCTCATTTTACAAAGTACACCCCCAATGAATTCATCTAGGGGTGCAGTGATCATAGTGACACCACATGTACCTCACAGAACTTTATACCATTTGGTGGTGAAGAAAGAAAAAATTACATCTTTACCACTAAAATGTTGTTTTAGCCCCAAGTTTTACATTTTCTAAGGGCTGGAAGAAAAAAAATGGACCTCGGTTTGTTCTAAAAATTTCTCCAGAGTGCGCCAATACCCTTCATGTAATCGGGAAATAGTATTCAAGCTCAGTACAAAGTTCAGAGAGGATGGTACCATGACCCACTGGAAGAGCCCCTGAGGTGCCACAACAGCAGAACCTCCATAAGTGACCACATTTTACAAAGTACATCTCTCAATGAATTCATCTAGGGGTGGAGTGATCATATTGACACTACAGGTGTGTCACAGAATTTTATACCATTTGACAGTGAAGAAAAAATAATTACATTTTTACCACCATTTTGTTTTAGCCCCAGATTTTACATTTTCACAAGGGTAAATGGGTAAAAATTACACCAAAATTTGTCCCTCAATTTCTACTGAACTTGGTAATACCCCATATATGGCTGTACAGTACTGCTAATCCGTCGAGACTCGGGAGGTACAGAGCAATTTGCCTCCTGAAGCTTATATTTTCCTAGAATAGTTTGCGGATTCCATATACAGAGCTCCTAAGTGCTAGAAGAGCGGAATCCCCCCTCAAGTGACACAATTTTGGAAAATTATATCCCTTAGGCTGGGGTCACACTTGCGAGTGTCGCGCGAGTCTCGCATCAATCCCCGGCACTGCCACCGGCACTCAGAGTGTGCGGCTGCATGTATTTCAATGCAGCCACACACTCTGGTCCTGAGTGCCGGCGATTGATGCGAGAAACTTGCGCGAGTTTCTCGCATCACACTCGCAAGTGTGATCCCGGCCTTAGGGAACTTATCTACAGGTATACTAACGATTTTGAGTCCATGGGTGTTTTCCTGAAACAAGCAGCAGTGGATGTTGCTCAGTGAAAATTGCAAACTGCCATTGTAGAGTTCCCAGTTCGTTCTAGTGACAAATACATTGTACAACCCCTGGCAAAAATTATGGAATCACTGGCCTTGGAGGATGCTCATTAAGTTGTTTAATTTTGCAGAAAAAAAAAGCAGATCACAGACAAGGCACAAAACTAAAGTCATTTCAAATGGCAACTTTCTGGCTTTAAGAAACACTAAATGAAATCAAGAACACAAAATGTGGTAGTCAGTAATGGTTACTTTTTTTAATCAAGCTCAGGGAAAAAATTATGGAATCACACAATTCTGAGGAAAAAATTATGGACTCATGAAAAACAAAAAAAAAAAAAAAACACTTCAAAACATCACTAGTATTTTGTTGAACCACTTCTGGCTTTTATAACAGCTTGCAGTCTCTGAAGCATGAACTTAATGAGTGTCAAACAGTACTCTTCATCAATCTGGCTCCAACTTTCTCTGATTGCTGTTGCCAGATCAGCTCTGCAGGTTGGAGCCTTGTCATGGACCATTTTCTTCAACTTCCACCAAAGATTTTCAGTTTTGTGCACTTTTGAAAAGAAGGACAATGCTGAATAGAGGCCAGATGGAGTCCAGAGTAACGCTGCTGCCTCATTATAGTGAATGGATCCCTCGGGGATTACAGTGTACAGCGTCTAGAGTGCCCTCATCTACCTCATTATAGGGAATCTTCTACTGGGGGTTCCATCTGAATCACGTAGTTCAGAGATTTACTCGTAAACCATGGTGTAAGCGCTCAGCATAGAGCGAAGGATAAATGTGAGCAGACAGAGCCTTACTGCGATCTGTGGGAGGCAGAATGAACAAATCAACATCAGGGTGAAAATTGGTTTCATTTATTTTTTACGCTGTTCCTCGTGTGGTATAAGTGATTAGACGACTTTATTCTCCAGATTGGTGCAATTATAGCGATACCAGATTTATATATATTTTTTTCTGTTTGGCTGCAGTCACACGCTAAAAGACACTTTTTATTAAAAAAAAACTGGCCCATATTTTGAGAGCTATAATTTATCAATATTTCAGCTGACAGTGTCATGTGACGGCTTGTTTTTTGCGGGATAAATTGACATTTTTAATGGTATAATTTTCGGGCACATGACTTTTTTTACCTCTTTCTATTCTAATTTTTGGGAGGCAGAATGAACTAAAACAAGCAATTCTGGAATTGTTCTTTTGGCTTTTTTTTTATGCCGTTCGGCCTGTGGTAAAATTTATCTTTTTTATGTCTTGGCGCTTTCACACAAACTATTTTATAGAAAAAATAATTGTTATAGCTCTCAAAATAAAGCGATGCTAAACTTTTTTTTTTTTACTTTTCCACTGATAAGCTGCTATACAGCTGTTTTTTTGCAGGACAAGATGATGTTTTCAGCTATACAATTTTTATTTACATTCGCTATTTTGATGGTGTTTAATTCCACTTTTTGCTCGACAGTATGTTAAAAAAAGCATTGTTTTTTATGGTGTTCACAGAAGGGATTAAGTAGTGTGATAGGTTTATGGGGCGGGTTTATCCGGACACTGATATCGAACATGTATTTTTTTATTTTTACATAATAATACAAAATATAACCCTCCATGGGGTTTTGACTGTCAGCAATCTGATCGCCGTTATAAACCATTGCAGTGCAGGAGTATTGCAATGGCTTATAAATGGTCAGTGCTGCACTGACACAAGCTCCTTAGACCGTGATCTGTCCATGGTCTATGGAGCTTGCCGTAGCCTGGTGCCCCGGATGTTGTCATGTCATCGGGTAACAATGGCAACGATTGTGCCCCTGCGATGACATTGCGGGGGTGCCGATCGGTGGGCAGAGGGAGCCCCCTCCCTGCCTTCTGAATGCAGTCATTGATTTCGGTCACAGCATTTAAGAGGCTAAACTGCCGGAAGGGGTGCGGGCACCGCTCCTGGCACCGAGAGCTGGGTGTGCAAAATCACCATGACTTACCAATTACGTCATAGGTTGGGAATTACTTCCGAACTATGACATACTGGGTACGTCAAAGGTCGGGAAGGGGTTAAAATTCATGAAAATGGGGATCTGTGCTAGGACTTATGCTTTTTAATTTCTTTATTAATGACCTTAGGATAGGATTAAGAGTAAAGTGTCAGCCTGTGCAGTGGAATCGGATAGCTGTGCAGGAGCGCCTCACTGTGCATTATTGAAGAGCCAGTGCTTCCACTGCGCAGGCGCGAGACCTTGGGCACTATGTGGATGACAGAGAGACATCATTCGCTTACATTCATTTAGAAGAGACAGCGTTTGAAGGGACTGAGGCGGCACTGACTACAATCTGGAAACACGTATAAAACACTGTTTCTCAGGTTTGCAGGGGCACGTTTGAGGAAATCATGGAGGTGCAGGAATCACATTCTTATGACCTTAAAGGTGATGAGCATGGTTTATAAGCAACAGGTTCCATTTAAGATGTGACCTGGAGTGCCCCAGTGCAGTGATAAGGTGCTCAAATGCATATATGGACAAGATGTCCACAGTTACTACAGACCAGTGTAGCATTGTATGGCATGTACAGGAATGATGTCCTTCAGACAGCATGAAAGGAACTAAGGAAATGGCACTATAAATAGTTTAATGGATGAAAGTGACATATTGAGAAGCATGACGCAGCAGATGTGCTGTGCTATGTCAGAGAACAAATGTTTAGCGGCAATATGCATGCCAATTCTGCATGCGTATTTCCCATGGCAGGGAGTTGCAGAATTGCCACGTAAATTTCGGCGGCAATTCTGCAACGTGTGCACATAGCCTAAAAGGTATTGTCCACCACCACAATTTATTTTGTAAACCATCCAGCAAGTTAAAAAAAAAAATCTTAATATATACTTACCTTGTAATGTCTTCACATCCTGTTCCGTCCGGATCCCAGAATTCCAAGCGGCGGAGGTTCACCGACCTACATATTGGACCCAAGTGATGGGTATCTCAATATGGAAACTGCTGGTGGTACCAGCCTCTTGCGTGGTACCACCAGAGGAACACACACACACTGTATGTGAAGTACGCACCACACACACACACACACACACACACACACACACTGTATACGCCGTTGAGAAATGAGAAATAGAGCAGACAAGGGGGAGAGCATATGGGGTACACAGGTCAAAGAAGAGGTGACATGAGCGGAGAAGCAGCAGATGGGGGAGAGAGCGTACATGGGGAGACAGCTCAAACGGGAGAGCACATGAGGGGAGAACACAGCACAGGAAGGAGAGAGACAGCAGACAAGGGGGATAGCACATGGGGTAGACAGGTCAAAGAAGAGAGCACAGACGGGAGAAGTCAGCACATGGGGAAAGAGAGAGTGGATAGGTGGGTGAGCACCCTGTGGGGGGAGAGATTCTCAACGCTGCAAAGCCTGCCCCCATTGTGACATTACCGCCCTCCCGATGCGATAGCATCGGGTCTCCATCTAGTTAGAGATCAGTTTGCAACTGACTTGATTTTTTTCTATCTACTTTCTTTCTCCTCCTGTTATAGGTTTACCTTACAGTGTACAGCTTGTTGCCAAGAAGACTGGTCACGAAAGCCTGGGAGTATGCACATTCCAGGAAAGTTGTTCATTTCTAAGAACAAAGTGAGCTCCCTCCAGCCCACTGATTTCTATACAGCACCTAGCAGCTAGCCTTCCTCCTCCCTCATAGCTCCTAACCAAGCTCCTCTTATCAGTTCTGCAAAAATCACCATCTCGGTCCCCAGCATCAGCAGTTATCACAGCAGTTTTCCTAATCATTGCTATTTTCTTATATCATATGCTTGTTCAAATATACTATTACCTCAATATGCAAATAAAATGATAACAATGTACACTTGAGAACACTGACAGCAGCATACTTTGACACCAGAACGGTCAAAGGACAAGTGCCCATCTTGCTAGACATCAGGGTGTAAGGAGACTGAAGCGCTGTAAACTGCTCAAGAAACAACTTGCGAATACCCCCCTTTAAGCAAGATTTTGATCTGAATATCGAGGGTGTTCATACATAGCCAATAGAAAAATGGATGTCAATTCTGCACAATACAATTTTATATTAAATATGCCTTTAAAAAGGTTGTCTGGTTTTGCTAGGTCCCCTAATGTGGAGCTCTTTAAACACTGAAATCACAAGGAAGCCTGAATGCTCATTCTTAGTACATTACTGTAACACACTGTCCGTCTGAAACCATTTCATTGCCTAGTCCTCCAGAGCAGACCTATGTTCAGTTTATTAGAGGGCATCCCAATCAATACAGCAGGACAAGGAGCTGTCTGAACCAGAAAACCCTTTTCATAATATATGCAACAAAAAATAAATAAATCATGAATTCTATAAGAATTCCATAATCTGTTGCTAAGCTTATGCTAGATTTCTATTTGGTACCCTTAGTGTGTATTTCACAGACAGAGCATGTACCAATTCAAGTTGGGTCTCGTCATGGATCAAAACCACTCATACGAGTCAATGAAAAATCATACAGCACACATTGCCATCTGTGTGTGGTATTTTTTTCTTCTTCACAGAAGAAAATCACAGAGGACACACTCACCTAACAGTGATGAAAAGCTAATCCAAAACGCTTATGAAAATCAGTGTTTTTTTTTCCCACATACAAGAAAAATCACGGACGTCCTAAGGGCTGCATAAAGTCGTAACAAAGGCTCTGATTCTAGTGCTGCACCACTTTCAGACATGCTCATGAAATCCCCAGCTCTGCTCCTATTCCTAAGCTGCGGGACTCCACACCCATCCAGCGTTGACTGACAGCTTTCTGCCTTTACTGTACATAGGACAATAGCCGCCTACGAGTGACAGAAGTGCAGGGGAGCCAGAGCTTACGAATATCAGGGATACAGCAGGGCGCACACATGATGGAGAGGACTTCAACACTGTAGAAGGTAACTAGGGATTCGATGACAACACAGGCGGATGACTTTGGTGACAGATTCCCCATAGTAGGACTACCTTTTCCACACCTCGTTCGTAAATCTCTCACACATCATTCAGTTTATCTTCACAAACTCATAAAATGGACAAATAGTCTTGTGTGAATAAAATACAAGAACACTGCACATCTTTATTAAACAGAAAGCCTACAAAAGGGGCTTCTCTTATAAAATGTGACTTTTATAATAAATTACCAAAGTAATATAAGAAAAAAACTGGAGATGACGACCTGCAGTCACGTAGCATGTTATTAAAAAGACTCTTCATGACGTCTAGTCATCCTCGGTGGAGCCAGTTTTGGACAGCTAAAATATAAAATACAGAACTAGTCAGGAAATCTTACTCTACATAATAAAGTGCAATAACCAGAAAAGAAAAGCTGAGCAGGAATTATTGTTCTACACAGGTTTGGGGAAAATGTTCTTCTGCAAAATACTAATCTTCTCTAGGGATGCCGACTAGTCTCAATTTTAATTCTCAAGTAGTTTTACCTAGAAACTTATGAGGAAAACTTGTGCCATGTGCCGCTCACAGGCCAGAAACACATTGTGTAGATTTATTAGAAAAGTATAGTATTTTCCTTAGCAAACAATCAGGTCACTAATATACATGAAAAGCAGATGGAATCTTTGTATAGATCCCAAGTTACAGACTGAATTATAGTTCAGAGTTACACTTACAATCCTTCACGCTTCAGTTGTGGCTAAAAAGTTTTTTGAGGTTAACACAATTTCATTTATTATTTTATTTTTATTTTTTAGAAGGTTTGCGCCTCCAATTTTCAAAAATGGCAATTTGAATTCATTCAAATTGTTATGAAAAGTGATCAGACGAATTGCAAATGTAAAATCACCCATTTATTAGATCATCAAGAACTTCCAAGAGACGTTCCATTGATGTGAAGAAGGCTTCAAGGTGCCCAAGAAAGTCCAGCAAGTGCCAGGACGTCTGCTAAAGAGGATTCAACACAAGTGCAGAGCTTGCTTAGGAATAGCAGCAGGCAGGTGTCAGGGCATCTGCACAATGGGGTGAAGGATTTCAGAGGCTGGCCTGGTGTCAAGAAGGTTTACCCGAAACGCGCGTTGGGAGGGTCGGGGGACAACGTGGCTTGCAGCTCAGCGCTCTCTATTACACGGTATGTCATCAGCTATCAGCTTAGTACTTTGTATGCTTCGTTATGCTCTCCTATTTCTACTGGCTGGTTACACTTATTATATAAAGGAGTGTTTGTTAATCCAGATGAAGTACTTAATTATATTTGATCTGTAGTGCTGTAGTGTGGATGCCGCCTTGTCCCCCCCATCATGTAATACGGATGTTTTGCCGATTTTTAGCTCCTTACTGACTTTGTTTGACCTTTTATATTTGTATTCTAAAAAAGTTTATATTTTGTACCATCTGGGACTAGTACACCGCTTTCTTTGTGGTATTGCTGGTGTCAAGAATGAAAGTAAAGGAGCCACTTCTCTTCAAGAAAATCATCAAGGACCAACTGACATTATGCATGAAGTATATGGATTGGAATGCAGAGAACTTTGGTAATGGTAATTTCTCTGGTGACGCCACCATGAGACTGTTTGGGACATCAGGAACAATCATGGTCCGGAAAAGAAAAGGTGTTTGCTACCATAAGTCTTATGTCTGCCAACAATAAAGCATCCGGAGACCATTCATGTGTGGGGACTACTCATACAAGGGAGTAGGCCCATTCACAATTTTGCCTATAAGAACACTGCCATGAATATAAAATTGTATCTAAACATCCTCCAAGAGCAGATTCTCCCAACAACCCAGGAGCAATTTGGTGATGAACAATGCCTTTTCCAACAAGATGGAGACCATATTAAAAGGCAAAAGCTTTAAGTGGTTCGGTGAATAAAACATTGACATTTTGGGTTAATGGCCAGGAGACCTGAGATCCTGGCATCAATCCTCGAAAATTGGGTGGACAAACAAAAATACAGAAATTGTGATAAACTCCAAGCACTGATTAGGTAAGAAGGAGAGATCAGTCAGGATTTGGTCCAGAAGCCGATATCCAGCTGCCGGGGTGAAGTACAGGTGTCTTGAAAAATAAAGGTCAACGCTATAAACATTGACTCATGTATTTGTCAATAAAAGTGTAAAAAAAAAATTAGTAAATGCTTATAATTGTACTTCACCAACCAGAGAGATGTGTGACTAAAAAAAAAAAAAAAAAAAATCTAAAAACAACGGAGCAGCAAACTTAGTGAAAACCAAAATTTGTGTCAGTCCCAAAACCTTTGACAATGACTGTACCATGTCCCAGTATTCTCGCTGACTCCATTTGCTCTGGTGCTTTACACTCTGGAAATGGACATCTGGACTCCACGTACTGCACAGTGACCTAGCAGCCAAGCAGACCCACGGCATTGTAGGAACTATGGATGTGTACAGCGAGCTCATACATGATTTATAATAAGGACTTAATACTGCTCATGTAAATGTAGCATTGCAGGATCAATGCAAAATAGCAGTCTACCTTTTATCTAAACAGACGCTAACATACTGTAAGGCTATGTTCACATGTTGCGCTTTTGCAGCTTTTTTTGCTGCATTTTTTATGCAAATTAAAAGCGACTTTTTACAGCACAAGAGGGTTCAGAAATCACACTTTTTTTCCTAACTAAATTGGAAAACTGCTGCATTATTTTAAGTTGCAGCATGTTAAGTATAACAACCCGTATAAAGAAACAAGCACAAAACTACAGCAAAAGACTCCGTTATCAGTTCTTACAGAATTTTGTAGGTGAAAAGCAAAAGCTCGTACAACAATATGTAAAACACATTTATTTTGGTGATTTTACCAAGTATAAAACATAATGTCTTGGCATCGCCACACGAGCACGGAGGCTAGCACTTTTTTAATGTAATGTATTTTGCACTTTATTTTATTTATTTTTTTAAAGCAATCCTTTTTTTGTCTCAATTTAAATAATTTGATCAAACTGCCTTTTTTGCAAAAATCTTTTATGTTTTCCATATGTCTTGCACTGGTGCCCTAACACCGTGTATGGTGGAAGCCATGCTGAACTTTGGAATCTGGAAAAAAGCATCATAAATGCAGCAAGAAAACAGCAAAAAAATGTTGCTAATCTCGTGTTTTGGTTGCGCTTTTTTTTTTTTTTTTTTTTTTTAACTGCCAAGAGACCAGATTTTGACTGCAGAAAAAAACATGAAAATGTAAACCTAGCCTAAGCCTGAGATGAGACAAGTACCGTATATACTCGAGTATAAGCCGAGATTTTAAGCCCCAATTTTTGGGCTGAAAGTGCCCCTCTCTGCTTATACTCGAGTCATTGTCGTCGGCGGGTGAGAGGGGAGAGAGGACTGTCGCATACTCACCTGCTCCTGGCGCTCCTAACGCTGTCCCATGGTCTCCCGCGCTGCAGCTCTTCCTCTATTCAGCGGTCACGTGGTACCGCTCATTAAAGTAATGAATATGGACTCCACTCCCATAGGGGTGGAGCCGCATATTCATTACTGTAATGAGCGGTACCAGTGACCGCTCATTACAGGAAGAAGCTGCGGTACCATGGGACAGGCAGGGACAGCGTCAGGAGCGCCAGGAGCAGGTGAGTATTTCATACTCACCTGTCCGCGTTCCATCCACCGGACGCCGCTCCGTCTTCCCATCCTCTTGTAGTGACTGTTCAGGTCAGAGGGCGCGATGACGTATTAAGTGTGCGCGCCGCCCTCTGCCTGAACAGTCAGTGCGGAGGGACGGGATGCTGAGCAGCGGGCCGCGACAAGAGGCGAGTATGTCTTTTATTATATGGGGCTCCTGATTCAATATGGATATTCAAAAACACTTATCCTACTGATGTCTCAATTAATTTTACTTTTATTGGTATCTATTTTTTTTTTTTTTTTTTTTTTAATTTACCAGTACCGGCTGCATTTTCCACCCTGGGCTTATACTCGAGTCAATAAGTTTTCCCAGTTTTTGTTGCAAAATTAGGGGGGGGGGTCGGCTTATACTCGGGTATATACGGTATATGAAAAATTGTCAGCTGTGAGTCTTGACAGTTTCTTCAAAACAAACTCTGTGATTGTCTTGTCCATTTAAGATATTTAGACAATAACACAATACATACACAATAAAAGGTGCACATATAGCCCTCAACATTACACAATGGTTTTAATGGACTTGATACTTACATGCTGGAAAATTGTACCGCCGCAGACCCCGCAGTGTCAATACCAGCCAAGATAAAGAAAGAAATGAGAAACAATAAAATAAGAACTAAGAAAATATTTTACCATTTCCCAAACATTAGAAGATGGTCAAGATTTACCTTAATTACATCAACCCAATTCCATCCACGTGGTAGCTCCCCCTTGTGGTCTAAAAGGTGTATGAGGAAAGAATTATTATGAGAATATATTTCAGTTTTCATAACAGCTCAATAACTTTGTAACCATGTATATGGCCAGATGTATGTAGCTGCAGAAGTGTTGACAAGAAAGTTGCTTCTTAAAAATAAAAAACTTACAGGATAGTAAATAATGTTATGTAAAATAGTAAAAGGGCTTAGAAATCTGCATAAAAACCTAATGATTTAGCAAAACGGGTTTTCTTGCGAAGTTGGTCTCCTACCATTTAACTCCTTAGATGCATTGGTTAATAGTGGCTGTGCCACCGAAAATGTTTGACAGAGGGAAAAGGCTCCTTCTGTTGGCGCTTCACATGGGCAATGGCCACAGAGAGCTAGCAGAGAACCGCTGCTCCACCACAGGCCTCTGACTATTAGGCCTCATCTTCCTGGCAGTTTAGCACTAGTCACTAACATAAACCTATGTATTACACTGAAGAGAACACAGGCTGCAGTTCTCCAACAGGATAAAAATAAATGGAACATTATGTTTAATATTAAAAAAAAGTTGTCCTCCATAAAAAAAAAAAAAAACACACATATTTTGCTTGCAGGGTGCAGATAACTAAAAGTTGTTGTTTTTTTAAATATGTTTTTAGTGCAAAAAAGGACTAAAATGCTCCCTAGACGAGGAGCAAATCAATTTGCACATCCCAGTCCCCGGGCCACGAAAGTGGTATATGGCCACTGGACAGGAGTCGGAGAACTCTTACCAGACAGCATCTGCAGCTCTTCTTTTGATTGGCTGCCCTGGCGCAATGTCACCTGTGTGTCACACTGAAAACAATGACGTCACACCAGTCCGGCGATGGATGCCATCAGCTAAGAGGACGATCAATTGGGACTTGCGCATCAACTATATAATGTATTTATTTGGTAACATTCCTACTAACACTGAATAAAGTTAATTGTCATTTTAATGACAAGGTTAAAAAAATGGTGAAATAGCTATTCCTTTCCAATTTTCCCTAGAAAAGGTTACCATTCAATCGGGACATTGAATAATACCATTCATCTTGCAAAAATAAGCTTGCAAAGCTGCATCAACTGAAAAAAAAAAATAGCTTGGTCCTTAAAGGTACAAGAAGACAAATGCAGTATTAAAGGGATAAACAGCTGACAGCTACAAGCTCATCTATACTTAAAGGGGTTGGGTCATTCCATGTCAAGTGAACCAATGATTTTTACCACTATATTTTTAATTCTTTTGAGATTTTGTTATTTGGTAATAGTGTGTCAGAGAATGCAAAATGTGAAGAAGAAAAAAATTCTAGATTTTTTTTTTTATTTTTTATTGATTTTCAAAGTTCGGATAAAGTGCGAATTTCGGTGTTGCCTGCCTTTACATTTCTCCCCATATCTCAGGCTAGAAAAGAGATAGAGAAACAAAATAAACACCATTCTACTCAGAACTGTACAGGCTTTCACCAGATATGTCACAAGAGTATCTTTGATAATATTTTACCTATGCGAACGCAAGCGCAAAACTTTAAAACGCATTTCCGAAAAAAACGTTTAATTTAAAAATTTCAAAAACTGCACATGTGCCTGCTATGCTCCTATTCACATCTGTACCTAAATACAAGATGGGATCATGATGGGATCATATTTTAAAAAATAAAACTATTTCAGTGTCAGTTCAAAAATCTTGATTTCAGATCTGCTCAGCTTGTGGTCTAAAGGTACCGTCACACTAAGCGACGCTGCAGCGATAGCGACAACGATGCCGATCGCTGCAGCGTCGCTGTTTGATCGCTGGAGAGCTGTCACACAGACCGCTCTCCAGCGACCAACGATGCCGAGGTCCCTGGGTAACCAGGGTAAACATCGGGTTGCTAAGCGCAGGGCCGCGCTTAGTAACCCGATGTTTACCCTGGTTACCAGAGTAAAATGTAAAAAAACACAAACAGTACATACTTACATGCGTCCCCCGGCGTCCGCTTCCTGCAATGACTGAGCGCCGGCAGTAGCAGGGCACAGCGGTGACGTCACCGCTGTGCTGTGGTTTCACTTTCACTTTGCGGCGCTCAGTCAGTGTGGGACGCCGGGGGACGCATGTGAGTATGTACTGTTTGTTTTTTTTACATTTTACGCTGGTAACCAGGGTAAACATCGGGTTACTAAGCGCGGCCCTGCGCTTAGTAACCCGATGTTTACCCTGGTTACCAGTGTAAAATATCGCTGGTATCGTTGCTTTTGCTGTCAAACACAACGATACACGGCGATCGGACGACCAAATAAAGTTCTGAACTTTATTCAGCGACCAGCGACATCCCAGCAGGATCCTGATCGCTGCTGCGTGTCAAACTAAACGATATCGCTAGCCAGGACGCTGCAACGTCACGGATCGCTAGCGATATCGTTTAGTGTGACGGTACCTTAACAGTGTGAGGTCTGTATTTACCAAATAATCCATGATTGCTAGATATTACGGTATTATTTATTATGTTACAGAGTATTAGAAGCAGGAGAGGACAGAGGAGAAGCTTTGTTAGGGCTGAGAATGACCAGGGGTAGACGGTGACTGCAGAGCAGATGACCGGCCGGCAGCTCGGGCCTCCACAGACCGTATTCGCACCAAATCTGAACACCCAGGCAACTCCTCAAATGGAGGGAGAAAAATACTCTAACATCCAGTTCATGTATTGTACGAACCAGGACTACGGGGAGGAGGAGAGATTGTTATAACATCAGTTACAGGAAGCAGAACCCATCACAGGGACTCAGCAATACCGGACTGTCATCCCATGTAGTGGAAATAAAGACAGTGACATCCATGACATGGTAGAAGGCGGCACAAGATCGGCAATGGATGACCTAACTGGATATGTGACCTGTGAATATGATCGGTGCTGGCGGCTACTGACTCTCCAAAGATTGTGAAAATGAAGACGTAGAAGTGACTTTTCTGCACCTTCTGGTCCAGCGCCGTCCTTTGTGTATCCAAGAAAATCAGACATTGTAAAAGTGAACAAAAATCAGATATAACTCAGGTGGAGCCGAGCACCATGACAGCCGCACATACTCTGACACAGAAGGAGACGGCCATTGCTAGTGAGCGCTTATGGGCAAGATGACATTTCACCCACTAGAAGGGACACAATAATGAGGCCAGTGTAAAAACCTACTATTAATTGTTTGATTAGTTCATATTTTATAGAACGAGGATTTAACTACTGGACTATTCTTCTAATACACTTCAGAAATGACATGTTTAGTGATATAATAGAAAAAAAATTGTTCCATGTATAAATAGGTGGTAAAAATATTGGTTCTTTTAATCTTGTTTTTAACATATAATTAGGATCAGACTGTATTTAGAAAACCACACTTGAGGATATGATCACGTTTTATCTTTTGGCTTGTTCAATGAATTCAGGTTGAAAATGCTGAGCAAGTTGTTATGATGATTAAGGCTACTTTCACACTGGCGTTTTTTGTTCTCCGTCGCAATGCGTCGTTTTGGTCAAAAAACGCATCCTGCAAAAGTGCTTGCAGGATGCGTTTTTTCTCCATAGACTAACATTGGCGACGCAGTGTGACGCATTGACACACGTCGCAACCGTCGTGCGACGGTTGCATCATGTTGTGGCGGACCGTCGGCAGCAAAAAACGTTGCTTGCAACGTTTTTTGGTACGTCGGGAACGTCTTTTCCGACAGCGCATGCGCGGCCGGAACTCCGCCCCCTCCTCCCCGCACCTCACAATGGGGCAGCGGATGCGCTGAAAATCTGCATCCGCTGCACCCGTTGTGCAGCGCTAACAACGCTAGCGTCGGTACGTCGGCCCGACGCACTGCGACGGGCCGAGTACGATGCTAGTGTGAAAGTAGCCTAAGATGTATTTATTCTGGCACTTTGTTTTTTGTGTTTCTTTATTGTTACATATAAATGTTGAATGCAGTAAGTTGTAATTTGAAAAGAAAAAAGGAAGAAACTCACACAATCATAAAATCAGATGATTCAAGGCTTAAAAAAAAATACAAATGTGATAGATCCCAAGTTGAATCCCTGTACAAATGTAAACAAGGACACAAGTAACACACATGCATGTTTACACAATTTTAAAACATACGTTTTTTTCAGAATTGCGCATCAAAATTTTTAATTTGATTTCTCCAAAACAAAATATAAAGAAACATAGTCTTGTGACATGTCAAATGAAAGCCGGTACCGTTCTGAGAAAAATGATGCCTCTCCCACCTCTATATCTTAATTCTAGCCCGAGATATGATAAAAAATGTAAAGCCATACCAGGCCAAAATCCATGCTTTTTCAAAACTTTAAAAATCTGTAAAAAATTAACTGATGAAGAAAAAAATTCTAAACTTTTAATTTGTAATTAACTAAAGTTGTACTTCATAAAAACAAAAAATAAAAAAAATCTAAAGACGTAAGGTAAAAAAAATATTCATATTTGGATCACTTGATATGGAATGACCCGGTTGTGTCACAAACAAAGTACTGTACATTTTAATCAACAGATCTTGGAATAATAATACTTTCCACAATTGGATGTGTTTAACCCCTTAACCCCCGGTCCACTTTCCGTTTTTCGCTACCCTCCTTCCCAGTGCCATATCTTTTCTATTTTTCCATAAATAGGTCCCTGTGAGGGCTTGTTTTTTGAGAAATAAGTTGTGCTTTTGAACGACAACATTGCATTTAACATATCCTGGAAAACAGGAAAAAAATTCCAAGTGTGGTGAAATTGCAAAAAAAAGTGCAATCCCACACTTGTTTTTGGTTTGGCTTTTTTGCTAGATTCACTAAATGCTAAAACTGACCGGCCATTGTGATTCTCCAGGTCATTAGGAGTTCACAGACACCAAACATGTCTAGGTTCTTTTTTTATGTAAGTGGTGAAAAAAAAATCCAATCTTTGGTTAAAAAAAAAAATGGCGTCATTTTCCGAGACCTGTAGCGTCTCCATTGTTCGTGATCTCAGGTTGGGTGAGGGCTTATTTTTTGTGTGCCAAGCTGACATTTTTATTGATACCATTTTGGTGTAGATATGATCTTTTGATCGCCCGTTTATTATGGTTTTATTTTGAATGGGGTGAAAGGGAGATAATTTGAACTTCTATATTTTTTAAATAATTTTAAAATCATTTTTTCTTTACTTTTTGCATGCTTCAATAATCTCCATGGGAGACTAGAAGCTGCAGTTGTCTGATCGGCTCTGCTACATACAGGTGATGATCAGTTCGCCTGAATGTAGCATAAATGCTCACTTGCTATGAGCGCCGACCACCGGGTGGCGCTCAAAGCAATCTGGCTATGACAACCATAGAGGTTTGCTGGAGACCTCTGGTTGTCATGCCAACCCCCTGGTGACCCGCGATCATGCGAGTGGGTCACAGATGGATGGGATTTCCGTTGCGCTTCCCAGAGGCATGAGTTAAGCAGAGAGACTGACAACGGCATTTAACAAGTTAACAACCGAGGGTGGATCGCGATTCCACCCGCGGCTGTTAGAGGCACATGTCAGCTGTTTGTTCAAAACAGACTGACGTGTTGGGAAAGATATGGGCTCAGCGCCGGAGCACACATCAAAGTGAGGGATTCTGACTTGGGCGTATTATTATGACCAACGTCGGAATGAGGTTAAATAAAATATTTCTGTGCTGAGATAATCCTATAAATGTGTCCCTGCTCTGTACTGTGTAATGGCTGTGTCTGACCGTACAGGAACATGGTCTGATCATATCACAGCTCCTGGGCAGTGGAGGAAGCAAAAGAGTATACAGGATAGCACAGGGTCACAGCTGATTATTTCTGTGAGGTTAAACTTTTCAATGCCTGTTTTTAAACAATATATATATATATATATTTATAATTGTCTAAGAGGTACTTCCGTCTGTCTGTCTGCAACTTCCGTCCCGGAAATCCCGCGTCGCTGATTGGTCGCGGCAGCCAGGACAGGCAGCTTGCGAGACCAATCAGCGACGGCCACAGCCCGGCCGAGAATTAGTCCCTCCCTACTCCCGTCCAGTCAGTGCCCGGCACCCACTCCATACTCCCCTCCACTCACTGCTCACAGAGGGTTAATGGCAGCGTTAACGGACCGCGTTATGCCGTGGGTAACGCATTCCGTTAACGCTGCTATTAACCCTGTGTGACCAACTTTCTACTGCCTATGCAGCATCAATAGTAAAAAGATCTAATGTTAAAAATAATTAAAAAAAACCCCAAAACCTGCTATTCTCACCTTCCGTCGTCCGCTGAGGCGCGCGTGCCTGCCGCCAGCTTCCATTCCCAGAGATGCATTGCGAAATTACCCAGAAGACTGAACATCTGGGTAATTTCGCAATGCATCCTGGGAACGGAAGCTGGCGGCAGCCGCGCGCGCCTCGACAACTATAACTATTTTTTATTTTAATTATTATTTATTTATTTATTTTTTTTAACAGGGATATAGTGCCCACACTGCTAAATACTGCATGGCCTGCGTTATATACTACATGGCTGCTATATACTACGTGGCCTGTGTTATATACTGCGTGGCCTGCGTTATATACTATGTGGCTGCTATATACTACGTGGGCTGTGCTATATACTACGTGGGCTGTGCTATATACTACGTGGGCTGTGCTATATACTACGTGGGCTGTGCTATATACTACGTGGGCTGCGCTATATACTACATGGCTGCTATATACTACGTGGGCAGTGTTATATACACTATGTGGGCTGTGTTATATACTGCGTGGGCTGTGTTATATACTGCCCGGCTGCTATATATTACATGGGCAATGTTATATACTACGTGGGCAATGTTATATACTGTTTGGGCTGTGTTATATACTGCGTGGCCTGTATTAACGCATCGGGTATTCTAGAATATGTCGTGGCCTGTGCTATATACTATGTGGCTGCTATATACATACATACAGTACATACATATTCTAGAATACCCGATGCGTTAGAATCGGGCCACCATCTAGTATGAAAAATAATTGGCTGTGATCCCATCCTACCCGTATATGCTCTTTTGCTTCCTCCCCTGTCCAGGAGATGTGGTACGATCACACCATGTTCCTGTACAGTCAGACACAGCCATTACACAGTACACAGCAGGGACACATTTATTAGATTATCTCAGCACAGGAACAGGTTATTTATTAAACATATCCTATTGTGGAAATTATTATAATTATTCCAAGATTATTGATTAAAATGCACTTTTGTTTGTGGCACAATCCCTTTAACATGCGTATAGTATTCCCTATACCAGCAGAGAGGACACCCTAATCTTACCACAATGTCATGACCAGGTGCCCAGGACAGTTTTCATGATAACACTAGTTGTGGAGGTCATGTACATCTCCGTTACATATTACCGTACCTGTTTTATCTGCCAGTCTCCTCTTTTGGGCTTTTGTCAGCTGCTCTTTTTTGTCTTTTTTTTTGCTAGATTGAGTTGCGTTTGCTGATTCTATTGTGCAGTCATTTCCAATTAATGTCTAGAACAGAAAAATAAAAACAAAAACAAACAAAATATACACAGATACATCAAATATATTTTTTTTAAAAATCAAGCAAAGAACAAACAGAAAAAAAATCTAAATCATGTTGGTTGTAATAAATTCAATGATGCAAGAATCATATCTTTCCAGCTTCTAAAGCCCTTTTAGAAAAACTTATTTTTGATGTAAAATTTTTCTTTAATCAAAGTTAAAGCAGTCTTCCATTATTTAAAAAAAAAAAAAAAAAAAAAAGAAAAAAAAAAAAAGGGGCTGGAAATATGCCTACATAATATATTAAGAATAGAAGACATGGGAAATGACCAGTTAATGATTCTTAAAAGGATCCACACAATGAGGGATGTATTAGCACCTTCCCACCCTAATGGGAGAACTGAGATGAAAAGGATCTTTTACATGTGGCCATGATAAATGTAAATGCTGTTCTAGGCTTCAACATAGGAAAAAACAAACAAACACAAAACGGTTGTAGATGATAAAATGGGAGGACTCAAATAGAATCAGTTACTTAATTGCACGAACAATTATGTAGTGTACATACTGGTGTGTCTGTACGGGGACGCCCGCGTTGTAGCAGACACGCGGGGACGCCCACGTTGTAGCAGACACGCGGGAACGCCCACGTTGTAGCAGACACGCGGGAACGCCCACGTTGTAGCAGACACGCGGGAACGCCCACGTTGTAGCAGACACGCGGGAACGCCCACGTTGTAGCAGACACGCGGGAACGCCCACGTTGTAGCAGACACGCGGGAACGCCCACGTTGTAGCAGACACGCGGGAACGCCCACGTTGTAGCAGACACGCGGGAACGCCCACGTTGTAGCAGACACGCGGGGACGCCCACGTTGTAGCAGACACGCGGGGACGCCCACGTTGTAGCAGACACGCGGGGTCGCCCACGTTGTAGCAGACACGCGGGGACGCCCACGTTGTAGCGGACACGCGGGGACGCCCACGTTGTAGCGGACACGCGGGGACGCCCACGTTGTAGCGGACACGCGGGGACGCCCACGTTGTAGCGGACACGCGGGGACGCCCACGTTGTAGCGGACGTGTTGTAGTTCTCTCATGTTAAGTGATCGCCTAAGTATATGTTTAACCCATTGTCGACAAGGCGACTTTCCATTTTTTTTTTTTGCATATTCATTTTTACCTTTTGGTCTTCCGAGAGACATACATTTTTTATATTTCTGTTGACGTCGCTGTATGAGGGCTTATTTTTTTTGCGAGAGATGAGTTGTACTTTTGAAGGACACCATTCACTTGATCATGTAGTATACTGGAAATTCCACAATTGCTTTTTGAGTTGTTTATTTACCGCGTTCACTATGCAGTAAAAATGATTTGGCAATATGAGCCTCTGGGTCTGCATAATTACGATGATACCAAACATGCATTGTCTTTTTGTTTTGTTTTTTTTATGTATCAGAAAAAAATTCAGAAATTTGTATACATAAAAAAAAAAAAAGAAAAATGTTTTTTGCATGTGTCGTCATTTTTCGAGACATGTAATCTTTTCAATTTTTGGCTGATGGGGCTGTGTTGTGAGGGATTGCTGTATATTGCAAAAATCACAGTCTCCTATGAAGACGTTCACAGGAAAACAGTCATGGCAGCACGCCCTGCTTACTGTTAGTTTCATATATTTTTTAATCATTCTCCTGAACCATCTGCCCTCCTTGCTCTGCAAGATGTATTTTTTATTTTTCATTTTCAAGTATTGCTATTGAAAGCTGGCCATTGCCATTCACCAATTGTAAGCTGATTTTCATATTTTTATTGATTTTTTATTACACTGATCCCTTGGTGTATCAGAAGCGCTCTAGAGTTTCTTAGAATGTTCAAAATATGTTTGAACATAGATGTACGGGTCGAGCTGTCAATAAGTGATCCCCTGTGCTGGAGTTCACATTTCCTTGTGTCACTTCCCAAATAATAAAAAACACTGTGTGTGATACTTACTGCACTGTTACTGAATGGTTGATGGCTCTCCATTAATTCTTCCTTATTGTCTTTGGCATATTCAAATAAGGTGTAAGTCATCGATGTACCGAGGTTTGCCTCCACCTGCTCTTGCAACTTATTCACAATGCACTGTTTCACAGCTGGAGAACTAAAGAAGACATAAGAATGAATGAAAAGAACAGAAATACCAGAATAAACAGAAGTGTATTACTGTATATAGGACTTACATTTGATTATTAAAAAATGCATTCATAGATATATTGGGGGCACTTTCAGGGTAAGTTTCTGGCCATGATATTTCAACAAGAAAGGCTTTATGGTCCCCGATGTCTCCAACCTGTAAAATAGTAAAGGGGAAAGATTTATCAAACTTTTGGTTCTCAAATATTCCTACCCTCTAGGGGGCGAGCGAGTGGGGCCAGTGACATAACATCTACAGATACGGGTGTGTAATCGGCAGAGATCATACCTTTGTTCTATTAGTTAGGATAGGACAGTGGGACAGTGCACTTTTCCCATTCACTAGAATAAGATAAATGCAGGATCCCTGCTGATCGTGTGCACAACAACCATGTCATCACCAGTCCCACTCGCCTCCAAGTGCAGAAGTGAGTGAAGCCACAATAACCCTTTATATATATATATAAACGGAGTCGGATCAATATTTTCTTCCACAGCTTGAAAAAGAATTTTGGTTTTTTTTGGAAATGGTTTATATATCAACCCATAATTAATGGACATAACAATATGAAGAGCAATATTACCCGATATTGAAACACTGTAGGTCCGATCTCCTTAAAACAATCATCTCCTTCATAGATGGATCGGAGAGCTTCCAACTCCATCTGAAATAGATCAATACGACCGTTAAAAAAATAAATAAATAACCCCTCAATATTTTATGTTTATTATTGGAAAATGGCTTGTACCATCCAAGGCATCTATGTCATATAAAAGCATGCACTGCAACCCTTGAATCTGCCATGAAATTGAAAAAGGAGCCACTGTACACGCTGTCAACCCTATGCGGGGACCTGCCGACCTCATTCATGTCATTTTCAGGTCCATACATTTAACATAACAGTTTGTTTCTTTTTCCTTTCTAAATATTATTTCATTGCATGTCCTACATGTTCTCTTCTCCAACCCTCAAACTAAGGGTACATGTACATGGCACGAGCAGATGGTATAACATAACATAGTAACATAGTTATTAAGGTTGAAGGAAGACTTTAAGTCCATCTAGTTCAACCCATAGCCTAACCTAACATGCCCTAACATGTTGATCCAGAGGAAGGCAAAAAAAAAACATGTGGCAAAGAGTAAGCTCCATCATGGGGAAAAAAATTCCTTCCCAACTCCACATACGGCAATCAGACTAGTTCCCTGGATCAACACCCTAACAAGGAATCTAATATATATACCCTGTAACATTATACTTTTCCAGGAAGGTATCCAGTCCCCTCTTAAATGTAAGTAATGAATCACTCATTACAACATCATACGGCAGAGAGTTCCATAGTCGCACTGCTCTTACAGTAAAGAACCCGCGTCTGTTATTATGCTTAAACCTTTTTTCCTCCAGACGTAGAGGATGCCCCCTTGTCGCTGTCACCGGTCTATGATTAAAAAGATCATCAGAAAGGTCTTTGTACTGTCCCCTCATATATTTAAGGGTATATATATATATATATATATATATATATATATATATATATATATATATATACACACACACACACACACACACACACACACACACACATTTTGTTTGCCACAGTTTGATACCCTTTTAAAAGTGCTGTCCCATCATTTCTTTTCAGCAGCCCTCCACTCCCTTTCCTCCTTGCCGAGGGGCCTTGCATTCCTGCTCGACTGACAGCTCATACTCTTGTCACTGGTTCACTGCCGGCCAGAACTGTACGCTTATGATGCCACTAAGGAAGCTCTACAACATGGGCACTGACGAGCCCGGTGACACTGGGAATGTCAAGGGCCAACAATGCGCTCCAGCAATCTGACTGGCAATTATGATACAGAGCTTATAAGCTGTCTGTAGGTTTGGCCACCACAGCTAGACTGTAGCAGTGGTCGGTATCCTAGGCAATTAGCTGTAAACAAAGCAAAATAAATGAGAGAAAAAAAATGAAGAATTTTAATGAATAGTACATTGGTAAGTTGGTGCCTGTTACAAGCACTTTCCATCTATACCCATCTTTTAACACCTTCACACAACTTCACATACCTGCATATCATTGCCTACTTTCCCAACCCCACAGAAGGGAAATAAACACATTTGGTATTCCAATGAGAAAATCAAAATCACAGTTCCCTTATTAAAAAAAATGAAGTAAGAAGTGATTAAAATGTTGTATGTACCTCAAAATTATACCAATAAAAACATCTGCTGACCACGCAAAGAAAGAAGCCCTCACACTCCTGCATCAATGGAAAAATAAAGACATCACAGGTCTCAGAAAGTGGCGACATAAACCAAAACGTCCCAATTCAACCCCCCCCCCCCCCATCTATGACATTTTGGTATCGCCTCAATTGTACTGACCTGGAGAATCAAACGGTCAGGTCATTACCACCAGACAATGAACGCAGTAAAAACAAAGCCCAAACAACAATGGTGGGATCACTTTTGTTCCCAACATTTCACTGCACTTTTTCCCCATTTTCCAGTGAGTCACATGATAAAATGAACAATGTCATTCAAAACTACAACTTGTTCCACAAAAATCCAGCCTTCACGCGACTGTCGATGGAAAAATAGAAAGTTATGACTCTTGGAGGAAGGGATGGAAGAGATGAAAAGGCGGAAATAAAAATTTGCTGCAGAGAAGAGGAGTTAGGCCATGTTCACATGGTGAGTATTTGTAAGTGGGTGATAAATACAGAAGTGGTGCATATGTTTCTTTTATACTTTTCCTCTGATTGTCCCACTCCTGGTTTTGGCTTACAAATACTGAATGTGTGAACATGGTCTTAGAACGGGAATAACTTTAAAGGGAACCTGTCACCTGAATTTGGCGGGACAGGTTTGCGGTCATATGGGCGGGGTTTTCGGGTGTTTGATTCACCCTTTCCTTACCCGCTGGCTGCATGCTGGCCGAAATATTGGATTGAAGTTCATGCTGTGTCCTCCGTAGTACACACATGCGCAAGGCAATATTGCCTTGCGCAGGCGTGTACTACGGAGGACACAGCATGAACTTCAATCTATCTATATATCTATCTCTATATCGGCTAAGGGGTACATCCGTCTGTTTGTCTGTAACTAACTTCCGTAACGGAAATCCCGGGTCGCTGATTGGTCGCGGCCGGCCACGACCAATCAGCGGTATTGGGGCGGGAGATAAAACCGCTTCACTTTTTACTATTGATGCTGCCTATGCAGCATCAATAGTAAAAAGACATCATGTTAAAAATAATTTTTTAAAAAAAATCATGCTATTCTCACCTTCCGTCGCCTCCGCAGCTTTCCCACTCCTCCCGATGCTGTCGGCAGCTTCCATTCCCAGAGATGCATTGCGAAATTACCCAGATGACTTAGCGGTCTCATGAGACCGCTACATCATCTGGGTAATTTCGCAATGCATCACTGGGAACGGAGGCTGCCGGCTGCATTGCGAGGGGTGGGACAGCTTCGGTGGACGACGAAAGGTGAGTATATAACTACTAGATTGTGGTCCGATTCTAACGCATCGGGTATTCTAGAATATGCATGTCCCCGTAGTATATGGACAATGATGATTCCAGAATTTGCGGCAGACTGTGCCCGTCGCTGATTGGTCGAGGCAACCTTTATGACATCATCGTCACCATGGCAACCATTATGACATCTACGTCGATACTGTGCCCGTCGCTGATTGGTCGAAGCGAATTCGCGGCAGACTGTGCCCGTCGCTGATTGGTCGAGGCAACCTTTATGACATCATCGTCGCCATGCTGTGCCCGTCGCTGATTGGTCGAGGCCGCCTGGGCCTCGACCAATCAGAGACGCGGGATTTCCAGGACAATTATATATATAGATTTTTTCTTTTCTTTTTTTTCACAAGGATATGGTGCCCACACTGCTGTATACCACGTGGGCTGCGCTATACACTACGGTGGGCTGCGCTATACACTACGTGGCTGCGCTATACACTACGTGGCTGCGCTATACACTACGTGGCTGCGCTATACACTACGTGGCTGCGCTATACACTACGTGGCTGCGCTATACACTACTTCCCTGTGCTATATACTATGTGGCTGTGCAATATACAACATCGCTGTGCTATATACTGCGTGGGCTGTGCTATATACTGCGTGGGCTGTGCTATATACTGCGTGGGCTGTGCTATATACTGCGTGGGCTGTGCTATATACTGCGTGGGCTGTGCTATATACTGCGTGGGCTGTGCTATATACTGCGTGGGCTGTGCTATATACTGCGTGGGCTGTGCTATATACTGCGTGGGCTGTGCTATATACTGCGTGGGCTGTGCTATATACTGCGTGGGCTGTGCTATATACTGCGTGGGCTGTGCTATATACTGCGTGGGCTGTGCTATATACTGCGTGGGCTGTGCTATATACTACGCAGCCTGCCGTGACCAATCAGCGATATTGGCGCAGAATTTAACCCCCACTCACAGCGCGACGTACATACATACATATTGTAGAATACCCGATGCGTTAGAATCAGGCCACCATCTAGTAGCCTATAATGAGCAGGTGATCTATTACAACATGGCTGAATACGGCTGAGGCCGGGATTGGTGACCTAGAAGCGTCTCTCCACTAGGACACCAGGCAGGACAGGCCCACAGGGGGCGCAGCTCTGGGGTCACCTCCATGCGCTGTTCTGTCAGGCCGGCATCTCCTGCACCCTTCCCTCGGCCTTATGAGCAGGATGGTCAGATACTCCTGGTATCCAGACCCCTCGTATAACGCTGCCCCTCAGCATACAGCTGCACAGGTAGGGAGGCAGCAGGCTCAGCCACTCACCTCCTGGTCCTCGTTGGCAGCCATGCTGTCAGTCCGTGCAGAGGCCGCGGCTCCCAGCAGAGGCTTCACATCAGCCCGCAGCCCAACCAGCTCAGCCGGGCTCCACCACTACCTGCCACTGCCAGTGCCTGCACAACTCCCGAAACCCGCACTGCGCATGCGCCCGCACCTCCTAGCTCATCAATGCGCGACCACTGGTTGAACCGGACATTTAAAGGGAAAAGTCCACAAGTCACAAGGATTGCGTAAGATAATGGGTCATTTTCTTAAAAATAAATAAAAACCTACTGCATCTACAAGAAAGTCTTTGTCTCTGCTGCAAGAAACGATACGTCAGTACAAAATATAGTGTGCCCAAAATAAAGATGGCGACTGCAGGTTCACAGAACATTCCCGGCAGGCTGTGCGGGGCATCAGCTGACTGAGCAGGGACAGCGCTGTGTTCCGGGGCTGTCAGTGACCGCTGAGTGTGGTGTATCCGGGGTGGTCGCCTCCTGAGGATCTCCGGCCCGGGGAGGAGACATGTACTGAGGCCCAGCCCGTGTGTGACCGCAGCCCCGTCACATCTGTACGTCCGTGGGCTGCGCAGCTGTACAGTGCGGGAGCTGTGACGTCACAGGTGCGGGTATACAGCGGGCGGGGTGCACTATGGGGACTGGCTGTCAGTGTGAGGAGTCACATGGACTGTTCAGTATCTCCCCTGATTGATGGCTGGATGGTCACATCATAGGGAGATCTGTGAGTGTTAGGACCCCACAGATAATCAGAGCTGCAGAACCTGAGCCCCAGAGGTAGAGGAGCCGGCGCCTATCTGCTCTGTCCCAGGTCTGTGGCTGGAAGGAAGAAGGATCCAGGGTGCCTCAGTGTGGAGACCCTCACCGATATAGCATATCACACAGTATACAGCTGATGAATCCTTCCGGCTGGAATATCCCTCTAAGTGTACAGTTGTATTAATACTGAAGGATTACGGTGAATGAGCCTTCCTAGGATCGCTCGTATCGTGATAATCTGGCAGTGTAAACAGGCGGCTAATGAACCGACGAACGAGCAAAGCTGGTGCCATTATCTTATGTGTTGTACAAAGTATCCTAGTTCTCAGCAGCACGTTGTCATCTGAAAACAAGGCCTGTGCTGCCGAGAATAATGGCCGCCTGCGTGCACTGAGCGATCTATTACAGATTGTTCGGAGTGTATGTGATGTGGGGTCGGCCTGTGTACAGAGGCTATTATACTACTCGCTGATGTGATGGGGACTAGGAGTCAATGGATTTCAGCCGTTGCATAGATAAATCTGCAGCAGGGTGTCGATCTCTGGTGTAGATCTTATACTTATAGGTGTGATGCCGTGTTTACAAGTTATATATATAAAAGAAAGGTAATAGATTGCTGAAGGGAAGGGTCTGACCACTTGGACCCCCACCAGTACTGAGAGGGGGCTCCGCAGAGCTCCCTCTTAATGACGTGCAGGTCCAGCATGCTCCCCACCGCTCCATTCATTCTGCATGGAGCTTTTGGTAATTGCGGAGTACCATTCTCGATAGGGATGAAGATATGGATCATCTGTGGAGTTGTATCATGCTGCTGATCATTGAAGACATCAAGTCCCAGGAAGCATTAAACATTCGGTTTTATTTGACGCGTTTCGAAGTATAATACTCTTCTTCAGAAACAACCACATAGATACGCGAAATGCATAGAATAAAACAGCATGCTTAATATTTCCTGGTTCTTGACGTTTTCAATAATCAACAGCACGAAACAACCCCAGGAATGTTCCATGTCTTCATTTCAATTGGTCGGACGATCCGCGGATTCGCAGCAGGTGAACGTTTCGAGACACATCGTCCTGCGGATCAGATCATAATCTGTTATTTAATTTCATTGTCGGATTAGACCCTATTTGCGCTATTTTCCCTCCAGTCTTTTTACTCTTCTCGATAGGGGACAACTTCCAAGCTCGATCCAATCCCTTCCATCGATGGCTCATTCTTGCCATTCAGCATTCATATCATAGATCAATAATCCTAATAATCCGTTTCATGCATTTCTGGTATGTTTCCTGCACAAATAAATACAATTCTGGTTTTGTCTTTCTTTATCTCTCAGGTCTTTCGAGTTCCAAAATGAGCCCCACACAGTGGGATTTTCCTGTGGAGTTATGCTGCCGTCCTATGGCCTTTGTGACCCTCACCGGCCTAGATGTGACATATAACGCTGTTCATCGCGCCATTTGGGATGCATTTTGTGCAAATAGACGAGCGGACCGCGTACCCATCTCTTTCAAAGTGCTACCCGGAGATCACGAATACCCCAAATGCCGAACAAAGGTAGAACGTGCAGTGTGAGACGTGTGCATGACGCTGGGTGCGACCACTCTTGTGGATTTCACTATGGCAGCTTATCTGTCCCGTGTCGACGTGACCAAACAATGGCGGCTACAATCTGTCACTGGAGCTCGGGTTACTTCTAGTTCATAATCTTCATATTCTCGCTGTAATGCCAAATATTTCAGTATGACTGATTCCCGGTCTGAATAGGGAGCGCTGCAGTGTAAAGCACGGCGTAGAGACAGTCATTAATCAGAGCTTGCCCATTTGACACAGCCAGTTAGCTGCCACTAAATACTATTGTAAATGACACGTAGACGCGAGTCAGATGTTCTGAATGACGGATATATTGTGTGAGGCCATAAGTGTAAATAACAGCAGCTCTGCTTCCTTTAGAGAACGTCGTATGAATGGTACATCCCCAAAGGAATCCTTAAGACTGGCTGGATGAATAAACACCTTAACCTTGTGCCGGCTCTAGTCGTCGTGTTTTATGAACTTGACTGGGATGAAGGGCAGTGGAAGGAG
This sequence comes from Ranitomeya variabilis, assembly GCF_051348905.1. NCBI lineage: Eukaryota > Metazoa > Chordata > Amphibia > Anura > Dendrobatidae > Ranitomeya > Ranitomeya variabilis. The sequence continues at coordinate 1,023,716,249 of NC_135232.1, forward strand.
AAGCAGTCCGAGTGTGCGACCCGAGTGGAAATTGTAAGGTAAATGGAAGCCTGAATCTGGCCCTAGACATTCTAGTGTCTGTGTGGATTCTCTGCCCCACTGCGTCTGGCTGGTCCCATCCTCCACAAACAGACTTGTGTGTGCCTGCATTATAGGCATTACATGGCTGCCATTCAGATGTATACTGTCCATGGGATGTATGAATACACCGGCTCCACCATACCGGCATGAAAAGGGGGGTACAACGGTCGGAATACCCTGTATACGCCTATATGGCCCAATGGGCATACACAGGGTCTCATGTCAGGAATCCTTATGTAAGCGGGGGTAGATCAGGATGGGATTTTAGCTGCTACCACATATTGTTTCATTCACACATACCGGTATATCTTTATATACTAATTCTATCATTCTGGAATTTTTTGCACCAGTTTCTTTTTCTTTTTTTTTTTTTCCTTTCCTGAATGATGTCAAAACTTTCATCCTGTCTTTTTCAGTTCCTTAAGGTGTACTCCATCCAGAATAACGTCTGCAAATAGTTTGTATGTCCTCATCATGTGTGCGTGGCTTTCTTCTGGTTCTCCTGAGACCTCATGATAGGGAATCTAGATTGTGAGCCCCAATGGGGACAGTGCCAATAATGTCCGTAAAGCGCTACAGAATGTGATAGCGCTATATAACCAGAGCATAATAAATAATATCCTCCATTTATAAGCAAAAAACGTTGTGCCTTTGGGTACGCTAGAGGATTATATTTGGGGGGGTTTGGGTGCTGAGACTACAAATGTTCTCCTTGGGGGAGAGAGGGTAATCCTTGTATAGTCGACTACTTCCCGCATACTGCACACAGCGCTTCAAGGAGACCAAGAAGCCATTATATTCCTAGAGATTGATGAGGGTCTCAGCACTTGGACCTCCACCAATCAAAGGTGATGATGCAGTAAGCGCCTATAAGATTTACACCCCCAGAATATGTCGTGTATAGGTCAGTATAACATCTATGATGCAAAACTGATGACCCTGGCATGTGTGAACAATCTGCCATTCTTGTATACCATTTATTGCTCTAGTTGTATATATTATTGCTGCATTGTACACTAAGAATATCAGTGTAGCGTTCTATATCTGTACCACAGGCAAAGCTTGCAGGGAAGAAACACAAAGGTGGCCGTGGTCCTCATTCAGAAGAAGACGCCTTTACCACCAGGTATGGAGCCATAGCTGTGTACTGATACAGAACGTCTGATGGGGTTATTACAGACTACAGCGAGCATATATTACTGTCTGCACGCTTGTGATGTGTATGAAAAATGTGTGCGCTAAAGTACCGGTGTAGAAGTGAAAGTGTGAATGAGTGCGGGTGTCAGTAATATCTACCAGGACGGCTTGTTATTTCTTTTTAAAGGGGTTGTCTTATGAAAACAAATTATCACCTATCTGAAATATAGCAGCAGTGCATTGCTCAAGCCACCGCTCCATTCATTCCTTAGGAAATTGGTAGTCGGTTGTCAGACCTGCTGCTCCACTCAAAGTGGGGATGAAAATTGCACATCAGGGACAGAAGTGCCCATTCTGCTGACCAGTCGGACCCCTACCATCAGTAAGTTATCACCTATCATGTAGATAGGTGATAACTTTTTTCACCAGAGAACCCTATACCCTATTAACTATTGTTTGCATCGCTTTCTGTTCCCATGTGCAGGGGAAGATCTCATTGCTTCTGAAAGAGCTGCCGCCCTGTGCAATGCCTGCGACCTTTCCGGGAAGTCACTGTTTGTGCTGCCTCACACGGACCACCTGGTGGGCTACATAATCCGGTATGTGACTATATGCTGCGCTGACATTCCCCGTATAACTTATTACTAGCAGAGATGGGAGTAATATCTCTCTTCCAGTCTGACAGTGTTATACATTGCACCATATTTATTCTCTAGCTTGTGTAGTTTCTGTGCATCTGATTACAGTGCTGGACAGCTGCAGCCAACCAATGATTGGCTGCAGCGGGCATGTGTCCACATGTCACATGATTGATGGAACCAGGTTAAAGGAGACCAGCAGAGTACCTTGAAGCACTATCTTGACGGTGCGGGGGATGGAATATTACCCCTTTGGGCAGTGTTGGACTACATATACCAATCCGTGGACAGTCATTTCCATGCAGTTTCTATTTTTCCTGAGGCTTGACATGAGTAATAACTTTCCCTTATTGTCTCCACGTAGATTAGAGAACGCCTTTTATGAACATGCACAAACCTACTACTACACTGAAATCCGAAGGATAAAATCTCACAAGGAGTTCTTGAATAAAACCACCCATCAGGTACGGGTATAGTCAGATTGTTTGCCATTGCCGCTCTGAAAATCTCAGTATTAACACCAGACTCTCGCATGGTGCTTACCTCGTCCTTGGGAGAAGGCAAGATCATTGGCAAGATCATTGGTTAGAATGCAACCATCTGCAGATAACAGAGTGAGGTACATTATATTGTCTAATGCGGCGGTGACCAAACTTTCTTACTTTTAGAAAGTCGTATTCAGCTCTAAGAGACGGTGCAAGAAACATCCTGTGCACCCCCAGTGTAGTGACATCAAGAGCCCCCTATTACCAGTATAACAACATCCACAGCTTCCCCACTGAGACCTTGTGCCCCCTCCTTTATAGGCTGTATACGCGCATTCAGGGGTCCTCGCCTTACCCCCATTCCGTATTCTTGCACCAAGCACCCTCCTCACACTATTGCATCCATCTTAAGGCGTCTCATGTAACCGGCAGTGTCATCCTATCTCCAGTTTTTCATATTTTTCGCCTTCCTGCGTTATTGAGACGTGTTTATCCGACCTGGAGCTAACTGCACAAACTGTCAGCCAACCACAAATCGTGGCCCCATGAGCCCAGGCTGGGGACCCATCATCTACAGTGTGTAATGAATCTGGTGTTTTACATTGTATACAGCTTAGAAAAGTCTTTTTCCGCCATTGTACTTTAGCTAGGCTGGGGACGGGCGCAGTTCTGGTGTCTTCTCTAGAATCCACGCCTTCACTTTAGCGCTCTGTCTCATTTTCCTTTTTAAACTTAATGCCTGACAATTGTGTTCTTATTTAATTTTCTTTTGACCCAATTTATCACATTTTTTTATATCTATCTTACAGCTGCTGTTTGTAAGGCATCAGTTCAAGATTGCATTCTTCAGTGAGCTGAAGCAGGATACCCAGAATGCCTTGAAGTAAGCACCTTCCAGAACTGTCCCTATGTGATGTTGTGCCCCCATCCTCCCCAGGTGTACTTATCTGTCGGGGGCCATTGTTATCATTTATGGGTTACTGCTGCGTCAGCAAAAGACATGCGGCGTCCGCCACGGGAAGAAGAGATGACCAGATTGTGTTTTAAAAGCGAGTCTTATGTTTGACTGGCATGAACCGGTTTTCAGCTCCGGATTATTCCGAAACCATACCAGAGTAACTTGCCTGTTGAAGTCTTCAGTCTGTAACTGAAAATTGGTGTCGGTCAAATTCAAGACTCCCCTTTAAGTTCATCTCGCCGTCTCCTCTTCTCGCAGAGCACAGCTCGTGTGTCTTTTCCCAATGCACCAGCAACCCATTTATCCAAACCTGATCGGTTACCAGGAGGGAGAAAGGTGCAGCACTCCCGTAATTAAAGTGAGTGGGCTTATCACACTCTTGCACTCCCACCATTATCATGTAGTTGTGGAGCACAGGTAAATCTGAGTATTTTTGCTACCTGAGTCGGTGTTTGGATGAATATTTGCAGTGTCCATTTAATTCATTTTCACCAAATATTTCTATGTTTAGGAATTACAGGACTGCATATAACTTGGTGCATGAACTGAGGGCTCATGAAACAAATATGCTGGAAATAAAGACTATGGCCGGATTCATAAACTATAAGGTGAGGCGGCTTACGGAAAGCTGGAAATTAGACGTTACAAGTCACTGAGTTGTCATCTCTATGAAGTCTAAACGTTCTGCTTGTTAAGGATATGATGGCCGTTTCCTTGAGGAGGATGATGTCGGCAGGGAGGAAACTTCTCCGCTCTGAGCAATGACTTTCAGGACATCCTTGTGCTATGCAGCATTGCCTACTGTGTCTGGTGCTACAGGCAGCATTCACATATATCAATCGTGTCCCTAATACAGATCATTCTGATGGTGGCACTCAGATAATCTGTCATTAATGGTGTTTTCTGTATTTATTTATTTTTTATTAAAATCACCCTGGCCGGTTATTGTTAGTGTGTAAATGGGTTGCTCAGTGAAAACAAGTAATCGCCTAGCAACAGGATGATCTGTGGAGGTCCGACCGCTGAGACATGAACTGATAGGCAAAATGGGACGCGTTTATCACCCCTGTTAGAATGGAATGGCAGGGCGCAGGTTCGACCGCTGCAGCGTTCATTGCCAAAACCGGCTGCCGAGCACTATGCTCCGATCTTTCCAGAACCTTCATAGAGACTTTTGTAACTGGGATTAATCTGCCCCGCTTTGCCGATCGGTATGGGACTTGGCGGTCAGACCCTTAGGCCACTTTCACATGATCAGGATTTGTAAGCCAGAATCACGAGAGGAACAATCAGGAGAAGTATAATAGAAACACGTCACCACTTCTGTATCACCCACTCCTGGAAGCCCTCCCCTGAAGCCAAGTATTCGGGGAGGTCTCATGGGAACACAGACCCTACAGTTTATTTGTTCATTTCTTACTTTAATATCACTTTGTTTTATATTTGGATGGTTTCTGATATGAATTTTAAGGATTAAATGATTAATGTGTAAAGCTGTGGTAACATGAGCTGGTTATTTCTGGTTTTTGTTGGTGCTCTTTTTATGCCTTTTCATTGGTCAGCTGTAAAAAACTGGGAAGAATCTTGTCTATAAATAGGCATTTTTGTCCCTCAGTTTTCCTCATATCGTTTATGAAGAGAGAAGATCCCACCGGCCCTCCCTATTTTGTTGCGTTCCTTTCCTTGTCGTAGTTGTTTGTTTGAGGGTAAAATCGGCCAACTATTGGGTGGATGGTTTCACTTATTTATTGGCATTATTTAATTAACCCCTTCCCGACCTGTGACACAGCGTATGCGTCATGAAAGTCGGTGCCAATCCGACCTGTGACGCATATGCTGTGTCACAGAATGATCGCGTCCCTGCAGATCGGGTGAAAGGGTTAACTCCTATTTCGCCCGATCTGCAGGGACAGGGGGAGTGGTACTTTAGCCCAGGGGGGGTGGCTTTGCCCCCACGTGGCTACGATCGCTCTGATTGGCTGTTGAAAGTGCAACAGCCAATCAGAGCAATTTGCAATATTTCACCTATGAAAATGGTGAAATATTGCAATCCAGCCATGGCCGATGCTGCAATATCATCGGCCATGGCTGGAAAACCTGATCTGCCCACCGCCACCGATCGCCTCCCCAGTCGTCCGTTATGTGGCCCGGTCCCCTCCGTCCTCCTGTCCGCTCCTCCTGCCCGCTCCTTCCTTGCTCCGATCCACCTCCCCTGTGCTCCGATCCACCCCCCGAGCTCCCCCCCCTTACCCCCTCATACTTACCGAGCCTCCCGATGTCGGTCCGTCTCCTCCCTGGGCGCCGCCATCTTCCAAAATGGCGGGCGCATGCGCAGTACGCCCGCCGAATCTGCCGGCCGGCAGATTCGTTCAATGTACATTTTGATCACTGTGAAAACCTATCACAGTGATCAAAATAAAAAAAAATGTAAATGACCCCCACCTTTATCACCCTTATAGCTAGGGACAACAATAAAATAAAGAAAATATATATATTTTTTTTTCCCCCACTAGGTTCAGAACCAGGGTTAGGGTTAGGGTTAGGGTTTTCTGGTCCTCTGTGGATTTTTCCTTAGGGTTAGGGTATTCTGGTCCTCTGTGGATTTTTCCACAGCGCATTTGATAAATTCGCAGCGTAAAACCGCTGCGGACTTATCGCGGATTCAACGTGGTTTTTCTGCGGATTTCACTGCGGTTTTACAACTGCGGTTTTCTATTGGAGCAGTTGTAAAACCGCTGCGGAATCCGCAGAAAGATGTGACATGCTGTGGAATGTAAACCGCTGCGTTTCCGCGCAGTTTTTTCCGCAGCATGTGCACAGCGTTTTTTGTTTCCCATAGGTTTACATTGAACTATAATCTCAAGGGAAACTGCTGCGGACCCGCAGCTGCGGAAATGCTGCGGATGCGCAGCGTTTTCCGCAGCGTGTGCACATAGCCTTAGAATTAGGCTATGTGCACACGGTGTGGATTTGGCTGCGGATCCGCAGCTGATTGGCTGCTGCGGATTCGTAGCAGTTTTCCAACAGGTTTACAGTTCCATGTAAATCTTTGGAAAACCAAATCCGCTGTGCCCATGGTGCGGAAAATACCGCGCAGAAACGCTGCGTTGTATTTTACGCAGCATATCAATTCTGTGTGCGGATTCCGCAGCGTTTTACACCTGTTCCTCAATAGGAATCCGCAGGTGAAATCTGCACAAAAACCACTGGAAATCTGTGGTAAATCCGCAGGTAAAACGCAGTGCCTTTTACCTGCGGATTTTTAAAAAATGGTGCGGAAAAATCTCACACGAATCCACAACGTGAGCACATAGCCTTAGGGTTAGGGATGGAATTAGGGCTAGGGTTGGAAACAGGGTGGATTGATTTAAATCACGCAGATTTAAATCATGATTTAAATCACGATTTAAATCAAAAGATTTTTTTCTATTTAAATCGGATCGATTTAAATCATGATTTTAATCATGATTTAAATCACTGATTTAAATCAAAAGGTTTTTTTTAATATAAATCACGATTAAAATGAGAAGTGAGAGCAGTGCGCATGTGCGCCCATAGTTACACGGACGAAACTAGGGGCAACGATCTAACGCCAGGGTGAGGGGGGGACCCCAAAGTAAGTAAAAAAATTTTTTGTTTTACTATATGGCAATAGGTAGGTGTTTAAAAGCAGCATGTCTTAATTGTATAAACTATTAATAGCCTCCACATTTTGTTCATACTGCCCCTTTAATTCCACACTTCTAGCTTGGTTTCACTTTTGGTTTAGTTTCTTTTTCCATTCAGTTGACATGCCCAAACTTGTTGGATAGTCAGCATCCTACAGAAACCTCTGGAAGAGCATGGCATTGTGAATGTTACACATATACAGCCTTTATTCTACTGAGTTAAACAACTCAGCTTTATCTCATGATGGAAGAACCTTTGGATGGTAAAATATTTTCCTCAAAAAGCAGTTTATTGAAAAAAATCCGATTTAAATCAAAAAAATCCGATTTAAATCAAAAAAATCCGATTTTTTTGATTTTTTAAAAAAAACATTGATTTTTATCCACCCTGGTTGGAAATAGGTTTAAGATTAGGCTTGTGGTTAGGGTTATGGTTAGGGGTGTGTTGGGGTTAGGGTTGAAATTAGGGTTGGGATTAGGGTTAGGGGTGTGTTGGGTTAGGGTTGTGTTTAGGGGTGTGTTGGGGTTAGGGTTATGGCTAGAGTTGGGATTAGGGTTAGGGGTGTGTTGGGGTTAGTGTTGGAGTTAGAATTGAGGGGTTTCCACTGTTTAGGCACATCAGGGGTCTCCAAACGCAACATGGCGCCACCATTGATTCCAGCCAATCTTGCGTTCCAAAAGTCAAATGGTGCACCCTCCCTTCCGAGCCCCAACGTGCAACCAAACAGTGGTTTACCCCCACGTATGGAGTACCAGCATACTCGGGACAAACTGGGCAACAACTATTGGGGTCCAATTTCATCTGTTACCCTTGTGAAAATAAAAAAATTGCTTGCTAAAACATCATTTTTGAGGAAATAAAAATGATTTTTTATTTTCACGGCTCTGCGTTGTAAACTTCTGTGAAGCACTTGGGGGTTCAAAGTGCTCACCACATATCTAGATAAGTTCCTTTGGGGGTCTAGTTTCCAAAATAGGGTCACTTGTGGGGGGTTTCTACAGTTTAGACACATCAGGATCTCTGCAAATGCAACGTGACGCCCGCAGACCATTCCATCAAAGTCTGCATTTCAAAACGTCACTACTTCCCTTCCGAGCCCCGGCATGTGCCCAAACAGTGGTTTACCCCCAGATATGGGGTATTAGCGTACTCAGGAGATACTGGACAACAACTTTTGGGGTCAAATTTCTCCTGTTACCCTTGGGAAAATAAAAAATTCTGGGCAAAAAAATTATTTTTGAGGAAAGAAAACGTATTTATTATTTTCACGGCTCTGCGTTATAAACTTCTGTGAAGCATTTGGGGGTTCAAAGTGCTCACCACACATCTAGATAAGTTCCTTTGGGGGTCTAGTTTCCAAAATGGGGTTACTTGTGGGGAATGTCTACTGTTTAGGCACATCAGGGGCTCTGCAAACGCAACGTGACGCCCGCAGAGCATTCCATCAAAGTCTGCATTTCAAAACGTCACTACTTCCATTCCGAACCCCGACGTGTGCCCAAACAGTGGTTTACCCCCACATATGGGGTATCAGCGTACTCAGGAGAAACTGTACAATAACTTTTGGGGTCAAATTTCTCCTGTTACCCTTGGGAAAATAAAAAATTCAGGGCTAAAAAATCATTTTTGAGAAAAGAAAAATTATTTTTTATTTTCATGGCTCTGCGTTATAAACTTCTGTGAAGCACTTTGGGGTTCAAAGTGCTCACCACACATCTAGATTAGTTCCTTGGGAGGTCTAGTTTCCAAAAGGGGGTCACTTGTGGGGGAGCTCCAATGTTTAGGCACACAGGGGCTCTCCAAACGCGACATGGTGTCCGCTAATGATTGGAGCTAATTTTCCAGTCAAAAAGCCAAATGGCGTGCCTTCCCTTCCGAACCCTGCCGTGTGCCCAAACAGTGGTTTACCCCCACATATGGGGTATCAGCGTACTCAGGAGAAACTGGACAATAACTATTGGGGTCCAATTTCCCCTGTTACCCTTGGGAAAATAAAAAAGTCCAGGCTAAAAAATCATTTTTGAGGAAAGAAAAATTATTTTTTACTTTCACGGCTCTGCGTTATAAACTTCTGTGAAGCACCTGGTGGTTTAAAGTGCTCACTATGCATCTAGATAAGTTCCTTGGGGGGTCTAGTTTCCAAAATGGGGTCACTTGTGGGGGAGCTCCAGTGTTTAGGCACACAGGGGCTCTCCAAAGGCGACATGGTGTCCGCTAATGATTGGAGCTAATTTTCCATTCAAAAAGTCAAATGGCGCTCCTTCCCTTCCGAGCCTTGCCGTGCGCCCAAACAGTGGTTTACCCCCACATATGAGATATCGGCGTACTCAGGAGAAATTGGCCAACAAATTTTAGGATCCATTTTATCCTGTTGCCCATGTGAAAATGAAAATATTGAGGCTAAAAGAAATTATTTTGTGAAAAAAAGCACTTTTTCATTTTTATGGATCAATTTCTGAAGCACATAAAGGTTTAAAGTGCTCACTATGCACCTAGATAAGTTCCTTGGGGGGTCTAGTTTCCAAAATGGGGTCACTTGTGTGGGAGCTCCAATGTTTAGGCACACAGGGGCTCTCCAAACGCGACATGGTGTCCGCTAACGATGGAGATCATTTTTCATTCAAAAAGTCAAATGGCGCTCCTTCCCTTCCGAGCCTTACCATGTGCCCAAACAGTGGTTTACCCCCACATATGAGGTATCGGTGTACTCAGGAGAAATTGGCCAACAAATTTTAGGATCCATTTTATCCTGTTGCCCATGTGAAAATGAAAATATTGAGGCTAAAAGAAATTTTTTTGTGAAAAAAAAGCACTTTTTCATTTTTATGGATCAATTTCTGAAGCACCTGGGGGTTTAAAGTGCTCACTATGCATCTAGATAAGTTCATTGGGGGGTCTAGTTTCCAAATTGGGGTCACTTGTGGGGGAGCTCCAATGTTTAGGCACATGGGGGCTCTCCAAACGTGACATGCTATCCGCTGAAGATTGGAGCCAAATTTTCATTCAAAAAGTCAAATGGCGCTCCTTCCCTTCCGAGCCCTGCCGTGCGCCCAACCAGTGGTTTACCCCCACATATGAGGTATCAGCGTACTCAGGACAAATTGGACAACAACGTTCATGGTCCAGTTTCTCCTTTTACCCTTGGGAAAATAACAATATTGTTGCTAAAAGATCATTTTTGTGACTAAAAAGTTAAATGTTCATATTTTCCTTCCATGTTGCTTCTGCTGCTGTGAAACACCTGAAGGGTTAATAAACTTCTTGAATGTGGTTTTAAGTACCTTGAGGGGTGTAGTCTTTAGAATGGTGTCACTTTTGGGTATTTTCAGCCATATAGACCCCTCAAACTGACTTCAAATGTGAGGTGGTCCCTAAAAAAAATGATTTTGTAAATTTTGTTGTAAAAATGAGAAATCACTGGTCAAATTTTAACCTTTATAACTTCCTAGCAAAAAAAAAATTTTGTTTCCAAAATTGTGCTGATGTAAAGTAGACATGTGGGAAATGTTATTTATTAACTATTTTGTGTCACATAACTCTCTGATTTAACAGAATAAAAATTCAAAATTTGAAAATTGCGAAATTTTCAAAATTTTCGCCAAATTTCCATTTTTTTCACAAATAAACGCAGAAATTATCGACCTAAATTTACCACTAACATGAAGCCCAATATGTCACGAAAAAGCAAACTCAGAATCGCTAGGATCTGTTGAAGCGTTCCTGAGTTATTACCTCATAAAGGGACACTGGTCAGAATTGCAAAAAATGGCCAGGTCATTAAGGTCAAAATAGGGTGGGTCATGAAGGGGTTAATTTATGAAATTCTTGGTATTACATTTATTTATTAAGATATTTATTGGTAATCAATTAATTTATTTCATGTCACCCTGAATAAACACCACGGCCATTGATTTCCAATTTGAGGCTTTGTGTCTTTATCTTAATTAAGAATGGGTTTTGTGTTACCTTGGTTTTGGCTTACAAATACTGAGGTAAAATACTGAACGTGTGAACATGGCCTTTTAATCAGTAAGGTTACTTTCACACTAGCGTCGTGCACTGCACGTCGCAATGCGTCGATGTGGAGAAAAAACGCATCCTGCAAAGATGTCCGCAGGATGCGTTTTTTTCCCATAGACTAACATTACCGACGCATTGCAACGCAGTGCCACACGTTGCAACCATCGTGCGACGGTTGTGTCGTGTTTTGGCGCACCGCCGCCACAAAAAAAGTTACATGTAACGTTTTTTTGTGCGTCGGGACTGCCATTTTCGACCGCGCATGCGCGGCCGAAACTCCGCCCCCTCCTCCCCGGACCTTACAGTGAAGCAGCGGAAGCGTCTTAAGACTGCTTCCGCTGCCAACGTCGGGCATTTTCTTCACAGTTTGCGTCGGTACGTCAGGCCGATGCAGCGCGACGGCCCCGTACCGACGCTAGTGTGAAAGTAGCCTAAGTGAACACCTGTCCTGTGAATAGGTAAAACTTGCTTTCATCGGGCAACCCCTTGTAGCAAGAATTAGATAGAGAAATGTTGCAGTGCATAAAATTGTGAAATTCTAGAATCCTCCAGGTGAACCGGTTACTGTTTTATAGCTAGTGCCGGGTCTGAGGGGCAATGGCGTAACTCCTAATTCTTACACTGGCCTCTTAGGCCCTGATGTACTTAACGCAGGATATCCGCTTTATATGAAGGCTCTTTTAAACCTTAAAAGTACATAACCGGATTATTAAAGATCCACATGTCCATTATTTGATGCTTTTTATCACTGTGTCTTGTATCGCTGGATCTTTAGAATTGTGCCTGAATAGTCTTCATTGGAAAACATAGAACAGCGGGACATAGTAGAGAGCGGAGGATTACTGCCCTGAATTGTGCCACTAAGGTAGTCTACAGATTGTAATCCCACTTTCCTAGGAGTATAGCACTGCATATATACATCCATTAAGGATCTGTGGAACTTTGGTTGAAATCTTCTTTGACCTCTCTAATAACCTTTTCAAATTACTTTGTTTTTAAAGGGGCCGTCCACTGCTAAAGTGCCCCAGCTATAATAATAAAAAACAAATACTCGCCTCCCAGACCAGCGCCATTCCTGCAATGTCAGCGTTGTCTCTCATGGCGGTCACGTGATATTACGATGTTACATAACCATTGAAGCCAATCAGACAGCTGATTGGGTATCATTCATTCTCTCTGCTGCAGATCTGCCGCTTGTGTTTCCAGCACAACACTCCTCTGGACGCCATTGCACAGTTCAGGAAGCACATCGACTTGTGTAAGAAGAAGATAGGCAGTGCTGAATTGTCCTTCGAGCACGCGGCCTGGATGTCCAAACAGTATGGAGCTTTCTACAGATTACATTAGCTGATTATTGGATATTCTATGAAGTCTAATATTATACATTTTGTTTTTTTATTTGTGTTTTTAAAGATTTCAGGCATTTGGAGATTTGTTTGACGAGGCTATTAAGCTTGGGCTGACTGCCATCCAAACCCAGAATCCCGGATTTTACTACCAGCAGGCTGCATATTATGCCCAGGAGCGCAAGCACCTAGCGAGCCTTCTCTGCAACCATGATGTATGGCTTTATTCACTTTATAAATATTTCTTTCTATAATTGTCCAGATGACTTTTATGAATGTAGAGATGATGACGTAGCTGATTTATAACGGCTCTCCTGTACTGTGCGCTTAGGGCATTGTTCTCTGCAATATTTCTCTTTTATAGATAGATAACTTACCATACTGTAAAACCTAAAGGTTATTTTTGTCTTCTTTGTCGTTCCTTTGTATTGTTGAAGTGTCTTTTACATTCTCTCCATGTATTGTATGTTTAGTCCTCTGTAGCATATCCCAGTCCGGATCCTCTGGAGACCCCTAACAACATGTTGGACTTCTATGGACAGAGGGCATGGAGACAAGGAATATTAAGTGAGTCAGCTTTGCATTCAGACACTTGGTGACATCCATGAAGTTCGGATTTACCTTCAATTGTACAACGTCAGTCCTAATGAATTGGGTCCTTAGACTTCAAAGGGCGTTTGTCACCCCTAAAATGCACATTAAACTAGTGATAGAGGAGACTTAGCCCCTATAACAATCATACTAGCACTGTACACTTCTGTGGAACAGCACCTGAGAAAATGTCTTTAATTTAAATGCAAACATAGCTTCATTGCTCCCTTGGTGAGGTGTGGGCTCAGTGTACCGATACTCCCCTCAATTTACATTATGGAGGCTTTCCCTCTTCTGATTGACAGCGTGTGCTGACACTGAATGTGGGCAGGCGCATTTTCCTCAGAAGAGATTGCGCCCACCCACACCATGTGCATCATGCAGTGTCAGTGCGCACGAGGCAGTGTCAGTGCGCACCAGGCAGTGACCGTGCGCATGTGCAGACACACTGCATGAGTCCAGGCAGTGCTCGCTCTGGGCAAGCGAGCACTGTCACTCAAAGGAATGGAGGTCACAAAAATGCAAATTGAGTAGACTAAGTCCCCTATATCGCTGTTCAGCTTGTATATTTAGTATTCATTTTGGGGGTGACAAACTTCTTGGTATACAAAGATTAACCTCTGAAAGTGCAGACCCACTGCTAGCGAATCTGTGATTATATATTTGGAGTCTGCATATACAGATATTTTAGTTATTACATTTGCTCTATTTTTATTAATTGAATTGTAATGATTAAAAGAGCAAAATGGTGCCACTTTCAGCGACACCCGGTATTTGGCCAATAGTATACCCAGCCTTGAAGAAAGTGATCTCTATAATATTTTTTTGTGGAATTGTTCAGATTGAAATATATCAACTAATATTATTTATTTAATATAAAATCTTGATTTAAACAGTTTTTTATTTATTATTAGTGATGAGTGAACGTGCTGGGATGAGGTGTTATCTGAGCATGCTCACGTGCTAATGGAGTGACTTCGGCGTGCTCGAATAATATGTTAGATTGCCTGCGGCTGTTAGGCAATCACTGCATGTGCTGTGGCTGTCGTATTCGAGCACGCCGAAGACACTCGGTTAGCACCTGAGCATGCTCAGATAACACCCTATCCCAGCATGTTCACTCATCACTATTTATTATAGATTCCCTCTAGCTTGAGGCCCAGGGCCACAGCTGGATAACAGCCTGTGCTTGGTTATCTTTCAGGGTACCCCCGTTACAGTGTAGTGTAGCCCCCATTGTATGTGCCTTTATGTGGAATGTTGGGACGATCACATTGTGTGTGATGCAGAAGATTCCATCATTCTATTCCAGGGTGTATGACAGGAGGCCGCTGGAGTCTTGTGACCGGACACCATTAGTAGTACATGTCATGAATTATTATATCTGCTATCCAGGTTTTGATCTGTCTGATCCAGAGAAGGAGAAGGCCGGGATTCTCGCACTGCAGCAAAAAGAGCGGGACGTCGTCCATTCGGTGAGCTGCGTTTGTTCTTTCTAAGCTTTGGCTAGAGGCGATTACTTATCTGTTGTGTTCTTGATTAGGAGCTGATTATCAGCCTCCTCAGCAATGCCGTAGCGCAGTTCAAGAAGTACAAATGCCCTCGGATGAAAAGCCACCTGAGTAAGTACTATCCTATGTCCCACATTTAAAAAAGGGCAGTTTTAGCCATTGAATTAGTGCCACAGTTTTTGCGGCTCCTCAGCAATGCTTGCTACAGAAACCGCACTGTTCCCAAAACTGCTTCAATTTGTGGCAAGTTACCTATTAAAGTCCCTTCTGGGTTATGTAGTGGGAGAAGTATCTGCTATATAATGCTAAACATTCACATTTAAAGGGGCTGTGCAGCCACAAGATATTGCTGACCTCTCCTTAGACTAGTATCAGATTGGTGGAGTGCAGACCCCCGGTACCTCCACCGGTGGTGGGATGTAAAGCATTGAATGGAGCTGAACCGTATGTAGTGGCCGCTGCATTGTACCCAACCATGGCTGCTACACATACAATGGCGCTGTTCACATCTCGCCCGAGCTTATTACAGCTGATCTGTAGGGGCAAACCGGACAACCCCCAATGTCTTGTGACCAGACGACCCCTTTAAGCATGTCCATTACATATGATCACTCTTTGAGGATCTCTTGTTTTCTTTCTTTCACAGTGGTACAGATGGGTGAAGAATATTATTACGCTAAAGACTACACTAAGGCCCTGAAGTAAGTGCTACCTACGCTTTAAAAGGGACCTTTTCAGTAATAGTTCTTATCGTAGTATACAGTAGGGAAGTTTCATAGAAGCACACAATCATTTCTGATGACATTGTGCCATGTTTCTGTCTTCACTTCTCTCCCGTTCACGTTTGTGTGTGCTAACCCTGTGTGAATGGATATGTAGTGTAGATGTACAGTAATAATATACTCACTGATCCCCATCTTCTTTGTGTCCAGCACCACTTTGGTCCTCTTACCTGATAGTAATATCATCTCACACTCACAGGATTAGCGCATCAAAATTTCAATGGCGGTATTTTTTTGTAATGAAACACTTGAGTTAAAAAAAAAAAAAAAAAGATGTCAATATGGTATCACATTAGCTATTATCCCCCTTCTAACATGGCTATGTTCCGATATATACACTTTTATATTTTCTTTCATTTTTTCCTCCTCTTCCAAGAGCCATCATTTTTTTACTTTCCTGCTGACATAGCTGTATGAGGGCTGGTTTTACGTGGGACGGAGTTGTACTGTTAAATGACACAGTTCGTTTTACCATGTATCGTTCTATACACTGGAAAACAGCTACTACAGCGCAACTAGGTCCTTATTACATGCACGCGGCGTTCACCTGCTCACAGACGGCCTCAAGAAAGACCATAAGTGGTCGAAATGTCGGCTTTCAAGTCTGTAATTCCTTTTGAAATCGTCAAAAATAAATGAGTTTTTCCGTTTATTTTCACAAATTTGTGCCAAAGTATTTTTCTGAATCCTGGAACACAGGAACAAAGTTCTAAGTCCGGCAAAATAACATATTTCTACAATTGTTTTCTGGATTTCTTTTTTCCAGCTTTCATTATGTAATAAAAATGAGCTGGTAATATGATTCTCCAAGTCAGTACAATTCTGGAGATACAAACCATGCATTTTGTTTTTATTTATTGAAGTGTTAAAAAAAAAAAATCGTCTTTGGTTAAAAAAAAAGAAATATATACATTTGCTTTTGTCATTATTTTCTGAGACCTGTAACGGTTTCATTTTTCGGTCGATGGAGCTGTGTGATGGCTTCTCTCTTGTGCCCTGAACTGACGTTTTTACTGATTTAATTTTAGCATAGTTGCGACTTTGTGATTGCATATTTTGCAATGTTGCATAAGCTGAAGAGAGCACAATTATGGCATTTCAATACATATTTTTTTCTCTTTACCGTGTTTACTAAACAAATTCATTAGGTTTATATTTTGCTAGATTGGACTTTTCCGGACACAGCCAGACCACATACAGTATGTGTACTTTTTCTTTTTCCTTCTTTGTTTTGAACCCCTTCATGACTTTTCGATTTTTCGGTTTTGCTCTCTTCATTTTTTTCTTGTCCTTCCTCCAAAAGCCTTAAGTTTTTTTTCTATTTTTCCATCAATATAGCCATATGATGACTTAATTTTTGCGGTACGAGTTGCACTTTCGAATCACACCATTCATTTTATTATGCAGCGTACTGGAAAATGGGGGAAAAATTCCAAGTGTGGTGAAATTGTATAAATAGTGCAATTCCACATTTTTTTTAAAATTATTTACCATGTTCACTATATGGTAAAAGTGACCTGGCAATGTGATTCCCCAGGTCAGTACGAGTACACAGATACCAAACATGTATAGTTTTTTGTTTGTTTGTTTTTTTATTTAAGTGGTGAAAAAAATTCACACATTTGTAGCAAAAAAAAAAAAAAAATAGCTTAGGTTGCCATTTTCTGAGACTCCTAGCGTTATCATTTTTAGAGATCTGGGGCTCGGTGAGGGCGCATTTTTTGTACCCTGATCTGACATTTTTATTGCTATCACTTTGGTGTAGATACAATGTTTTGATTGCCGCTTAGTGAATTTTATTGCAATGTTTCAATGGCCAAAAAATCCCTGTAATTCTTGTGTGTTTGATTTTTTTTTTTATCTCATGTCTTTTGACGATTGGATTCACTTATTGTATATTTTGATAGATCAGGCATTTCTGAACACAGCAATATCAAATATGTGTATTTTTTGTAAATTTGTAAATTTTTATTTTTTTCATATTTTTAAAAACTTTGTCACAGTTTTTACTGTCTTCAGTAGTCCGTTTAAAGAGAACCCGTCACCCCTTTTTTTCTATATGAGATAAAAATATGGTTCAATAGGGCCTGAGCTCAGCTTTACAGCAGTACCTTTCATATCCCCCGATTCCCCAACTTTGCTGCGAAAATACCTTAGTAATCTCTCCGTTTTTGCACGTCAATCACCCTGATCTGATGGGCAGGGCCTAATCGCTGTCTCTCCCTCCGCTCCTCGGCATGTCAGACGTAACCAGATCTGTGAATAGCACAGATCGCAGCCAGTTTCTGCGGCTGCGCACTGAATTAGCGTCTTGCACGTGCGCAGTATGCTTTGACCAACTGTGGGCAAAGCATGAAATCATTATTGCGCATGCGCCAGCTTTTGACCCTATGTTTTGTGCCCCGGAAGCATAGAAAGACTTCCGGGGCACAGAACGTCAAGGAAAATGCCGGCGTATGCGCAATAATGAGTTGAATGCTTTGCCCACTGTTGGGCAAAACATACTGCGCATGCGCGAGACGCCACTTGAATGCGCAGGCGCAGAAAACTACACCAACGCAAGAAAGAAGATTCATAGCACAAAGCCGGAGGTGGGGAGAATTGGCGATTAGGCCCCGCCCATCGGACCGGGGTGACTGACGTGCGAAAACGGAGAGATTACTAAGGTATTTTCGCAGCAAAGGTGGGGAGTCGGGGGGATATGAACGGTACTGATGTAAAGCTGAGCTCAGGCCCTATTGAACCATATTTTTATCGCATATCGAAAAAATGGGGTGACAGGTTCCCTTTAAGAGACTTGAAGCTGCGATCATCTGATCTCCCGTGCTACACGTAGCAGCGCCTTGCCCTGTTATATATAAAGCCGAAATCAGGATCTCCTATGAACGCCGGCTACGTTCTCACAGGAGATTCACAATGACAGGTCTTCTGCAGACCCCCGCCTATCATGACCACCCATAGCTGCCCCGCATAGAACATAATAGGGGCGCCGATGGGTAGGATTTGTGATGCGCTTTCGGCTGCCGCATTTTAAATCTTTCTGAGCCGCATCCAAGACAGAGACTCGAACTTTGATGAAAATTGACTTAACGTGGGAGAAAAGATGTGGTTATTCAATCTGTTATATATAAATAATAATTTTCTTTCTTCCGATTTAGGCGTCATTCAGAAGTCCGTTTCTTGTGAGCAGTTGCTAGCTATGTTGTACACAGATCGCATTCGTACCTAGAACAGTGATTGGGGTCATTCGCTTGAGCGTTGCCTAATCACTGCACAGCTCTCATTTTACCAGAACAGAATGCTTCTACTCTTGAAAAATGAAAGCTACAACGGGATTGGTTGCTATGGGCCCTGGCCCACCTACATTTTTACCATTTGTACCATGAATAAGGCTTTCTAAGCTGAAGCACGTTGGTCTTTGTGCTGCTGGTTATCGTACCACTGTCTTTTTTAATGTTTTCTCAATAAATCTTGTATTTTATCACGATTTCATCGTGCAGGAATTTTTCCTCTTTTTTTAATTATACTTTTAGTTACATGGAGGACATAGTGAGGAGCAGGGAGGGTGGGGCTGAGTTGGGGATGGAGGTGTCTGAGAGCTGCCAAAAAGGATCTGACCGGTTATGAGTTTATCGTGTCGATCACAGGAAGTCCCAGACTGACTTCCTGTCTGCACATTAGCGCATGTACTGCACTGGTTGTCAGACTGGAGGCCACATGACTCAATAGCCTATAACAAAGAGGGAGACTGTATTGCTGTTGCTGAGGAGGGATATAATGACACTAAAATGTTGATGATGGCTAATCATTATACATGCATTGGAAAAATGTCAGCGTGCTTCTTTCTGTCACTGTCAGCCTGCGTATAAGTAACCTGCTGTGCACTGTGTAACACTAAATATCCCCTTTGTTTCCCAGGCTGCTGGATTATGTGATGTGTGACTACCGCAGTGAGCGGTGGTGGACCCTACTCACCTCCATACTCGGCACCGCTCTGAAATGTGCTTATCTCATGGCACAACTCAAGGACTACATCACCTACTCTCTGGAGCTGCTGGGAAGAGGCATGTACTCCCTTAGATTGACCGTACGCTCTTCAGTAATGGTGGGATTAGCCATTTATTTTCCTATTATTTCCAAAGTGCCCCAATGAACTGAAGGCAACATGTGGAGTTTGGTAAAGTGAGCAAAAAGATTTGCTGGACTCTTGTCCTGCCGCCACGTTGGTAGTCCATGGCCGTCCGTCTCGTACCCTGCAAGCCTTCCTACTATCTACATCGCCAGTAACTCTTGTGATTAGTAGCCCCCCACCTGACGCCGTGCCATCATTGCTCTGCTTCATAATAACATTGCGGGGGCTACATCATACATTGTAGGTTTTGCCATAATCATTAGACCCTCTAAAATCGCACATAAGACATGGTTGCCCCTGACTTGCCTTGAGATCACATGTAACAACCGGTGACCAAAAATGATTTATCGGATTTATCGTGACTTTTCATGGTTGCGCTGTGTCTTGAAGGGAATCGGTAAAGAGACTTTTGCTATTTAATTTGAGATCAGTGTAACATAGGGCCAGCAGCGCTGATTCAAGCTGTGTGTCTGTATTTTTTAGAAAATCATTGTTTTATCATCAGGAGATTATCACTAGCCATATAGTCCTCCATATACATGGGCTTTGCATAACCCCGCCCTCCAGCAGTGATTGGCAGCTTTCTGCCTATGCACAGTGTACACAGAAAGCTGCCAATCAGTGGTGTGGACGGGGTTATACAGGGCTCAGCAATCGGAGAACTGTTAGATCTGCAGCAGAGAAAACTATTTTTAATAAAACCTGAAGAAAGCAGCCCAGTAAGTGACACATCGCTGGAATCAGGGTCTCGGGCCCGATATCATGCTGCTCTTAGATGCCTGGTGATAGATTGCCATTCACGTTGCTCACATTACTTGAGATCTTTGTGTCACCCAACAACCCTAGCATGAAATGTTTTATTTCCTCAGGGCCTTATTTTAATAATGCTCTATGAAATCATGTGTTTATTTTACTTATTTCCCAACAGCATCGACATTAAAAGATGATCAGAAGTCCAGGATTGAGAAGAACCTCATTATGGTGTTAATGGTGAGTCTGCACTTCCTGATGGATTTTGGGTGCGGTCTCAGTAGTGATTATATTCGCTTCCATTTCCAGAATGAGAGTCCTGACCCCGAGCCGGACTGTGACGCCTCCATGGTGAAGCTGGCACATCGCCTGTGGGCGGATAGAGTGTCCTTGGCGGGTAGTAACATGTTCACCATTGAAGTGCAGGACTTCGTCCCTTTTGGTATGTGTGATGGGGGTCGTCTGTATACTATATAATCACATACCACCTCATTGTCAACTTTTATTCTGCCATTAACTTTTCAATTATTTATTTTAACTCTTTCCATGCAGTGCAATGCAAGGCTAAGTTCCAGGCCCCAAGTTTTCATGTGGATACTCCGGTGGAGCTGTATGTGCATTTAAAGACTGATTGCCCACATCCTATCCGCTTCTCCAAGCTCTGCGTTGGCTTCAGCAACCAGGTAACATGGAGACGTACTGTCCTGTTGTTTAGTTTCATCATCACATTTGATTTTGCAGGAACGTTTTCATGGGAACCATTTTGGCATACACGTAACAAAAAATAACAATCATTCCTTGTCCTTACATTTTAATAGCATCTCTTCCATTGAACTTTGGCACTTAACCCTTTAAGGAGTAATCCATTTGTTTACTCTTTCACTATTTTTATTTTTTTATCCAAGTCTTTCAAAATCCATAACCTTTTTTTTAGTTTTCCTCTCACATAGCCATTTGTGGCACGAGTTGTATCATTCATTTGCATCATTTAATTCACCATTTAATGTATTGAGAACCAGGGAAAAAACTTGGAATTGAAAAAAACACAAAGGCAATTCCACCATTGCACAATATACTGTAATACACTTGCAAGAATAGCAATTGCTTATGATTTCTTGCCTGAGACAGGGCTTCACAAGCGTGCCAATGTGGAAAATGCAAGGACGTTCAGTACGTCACCGTTGGCATCTGGACAGTTTTTTCATGGGAAGAGGTTCCATTTTGCCTGATCATGCGTATGATACAATACTTCCGTCATGTGTGAGAGGGAGGGTAGTAATTGGGCGATGGTGTTAAGAAAAGCGTTTTGCTATCGATTGCTGAATATAAGGGGTTAAGTTGCCAAAATTGGAGTTATTAAAGTTACCTTTGGCTCCCATAGTGATCCCATAGTGTATCTTTGCCTCTGTGATCACCAGGACGTATTATTTAATTTGCAGGAATGATTTATTTGTCATCTATATATATAATTGTCTAAGGGGTACTTCCGTGTTTCTGTCGGCAAGTTCCGTCATGGAAATCCCGCGTCGCTGATTGGTCTCGCCAGCTGCCTGTCATGGCTGCCGCGACCAATCAGCGACGGGCACAGTCCGATTAGTCCCTCCCTACTCTCCTGCAGTCAGTGCCCGGCGCCCGCTCCATACTCCCCTCCGGTCACTGCTCACACAGGGTTAATGCCAGCGGTAACGGACCGCGTTGTGCCGCGGGTAACGCACTCCGTTACCGCTGCTATTAACCCTGTGTGTCCCCAACTTTTTACTATTGATGCTGCCTATGCAGCATCAATAGTAAAAAGATCTAATGTTAAAAATAATAAAAAAGAAAACAAAAAACCTGCTATGCTCACCTTCCGTCGTTCCGACGATGCGCTCGCGCCTGCCACCATCTTCCGTTCCCAGAGATGCACTGCGAAATTACCCAGAAGACTTAGCGGTCTCGCGAGACCGCTAAGTCATCTGGGTAATTTCGCAATGCATCCTGGGAACGGAAGATGGCGGAAGCCGCGCGCGCATCGCCAGTGCTTCGCTGGATCCCAGCGGGTGAGTATATAACTTTTTTATTTTAATTTTTTTTTTTAACAGGGATATGGTGCCCACACTGCTAAATACTACGTGGGCTGTGTTATATACCGCGTGGCTGCTATATACTACATGGGCAGTGTTATATACTGCTTGGGCTGTGTGATATACTGCGTGGGCTGTGCTATATACTGCGTGGCCTGTGCTATATACTACGTCGCCTGTGTTATATACTGCATGCCTGCTATATACTGCGTGGGCTGTGTTATATAGTACATGGGCTGGGTTATATACTGTTCGGGCTGTGTTATATACTGCATGGCCTGTATTAACGCATCGGCTATTCTACAATATGTATGTATGTATGTATATCGCAGCCACATAGTATATAGCACAAGCCACGTAGTATTTGTCTGCTATATACTACATGGCTCCTATATACTATGTGACCTGTGCTATATACTATGTGACTGCTATATACATACATATTCTAGATGCGTTAGAATCGGGCCACCATCTAGTGACAATATAATACTTCATTTCACGCTAATTCATTAAGCAAATGTTATATATTGTCAGAATAAAAAATCGTCTTCTCCCAGTACTTATATGATGTATTAACAGTGGCCTGTGATTCTGAGGTGGATGGCGGTATACAGCTCGCAGACTGATTGTAATTGCAGGGAAATCTGAATCCCATGCAGCTGCCCTGTTCTGTATTGGACTGGCCTTGGAGTGAATTTTATATTAGAATTTGTATGTATAATATTGCTCCATAAAGCAGTGGTCTGATATTGTAGAAACTGTACAAGTGGACATACTACTTATGGGAAATATTCCATTTGCTACAGTAGGTGAGCATATAATATCCCTACTATTGCCATGCTATGCTTATCTGTTGTTTTCTTGACAAGGAGTACAACCAGTACTGTGTGGTGGAAGAACAGTACCAGTCCAGTGATGTATTGGAGCAGTCCGCACAGGGAACCATGTGTCTGGTGCCTGGAAAGACCAGAAAGTTCACATTCAAGTTTGTTGCTAAAACGGAAGATGTTGGTAAGAAGGTTGAGGTGAGTGAAAAGCTAAGTATTTTGTGTATAAAAGAAATAAATGTATTTTTCTATATCGCTTCATTGGGGGACACAGGAAACCATGAGTATATGCTGCTGACACTATGCAAAAAAGTAAGCTCCTCCACAGCAGTGTCTCCACCCGCGACGTCTGATGTCCGTCCTCGTTTACCTGTCTGCCAAGAAGGATTTGGAATCTTCAGGATGGGTTTTTCCAGGACAGGCATGGCAGTGAAGGGGACTCCAAATAATAAAAAAAAGATAACAAATGGACAGATGAAATAAGAAGATCGTCCTGGTTTTCTCCAAGTCATGATCTGTTTGACCCCCTGGGAAAAGCCTCTTGCACATTTAGCAATTTTAGTTCTTCCCCCTAGACCAGCGTCGCTTCTTCGGCTGCCTTTTTAAAAACGTAGTTCCCTGCAGGCTGGGCCACGCCAGAGGCAGCCCGGTTTGTCACACTTGTTGACTCTATTGCGTTCTTCCGCCCACCGCCCTCATATTATCAGTGCCCTCCTTGCTTTCCGGCATGCGGGAACTCTGCGCACCCTTTCTGATGCTACCTCTTCCTCCTTCTGCCCGGCGCCATCTTCTAGTCGCCAGCTCATACTCAACCGCTGCAGCTCCCTTGAACGCTGCTGCTCACCACCTGGTTCCGCTGAACCGTTGTAGCCATCAGCTTCCCCAGGACCACAGGATTCAGGGTCTGAGTAAGCAGTGCTACCCGGGCATATATCCCCAGCATAGCTCCCTCTGGCACATTTCTCTTTCCCTATGCCTGATCCCAGGGAGTCTCGCTTCCATTCTCCGCCTATTGTCCTGCACTTTGCATGCTTTTCCTGTAACAAAAAGTTTACCTCTGGTCAGACCTCATCCCTGTTCCCGGATTGTAGGCCATCCACCATGCTGTCACTCCAGGAGCCACCCACTGCTCGCAACGAGCGTGCACCCCGTCCTGAGTGGGTCGCAGCTCTCACTCAATTAGTCGCTCACCTAACCAAAGTATCCCAGACCTTGTCATCGATCATAGAACAACTGCCTAATCCTGCCCCCGCCACTGGGGCACCCGTCCTCTTCCCTGGGTGTTTCAGACCCTCCTGTTTCTTAAACACAGCTGAGTTGATTTGTGGTTCAAACTGAACCCTTTTTCAAAATAAGCTACAAAGGGCTGTGTATAGTTTAGGATACCCTCACTGCAGTATTTTGAAAAAGCATGTAGTTCAAAACAGAAATGCGTTAACAAAACGTCATAAATCTACCTGGACTGTGGAACTGCCATCATCTACAGCAGCGCAGTCATCTCTAAATGCCTATCCTCCATCCCATATCCAATGTGTAAAAACAGGCATAAAAGGGTAATATTGTATATGTTATGCCCTATTGATAGGTAGGGGATACCTTATTGATCACTTGGGGTCCAACCACTGACACATCCAACAATTCTGAGAATGGGACTCTGCGGAGCCCAGTCTGAATAAATTGGAGATCAAGCATTCGCACCTCGGCTCCATTCATTTTCTATGGGCGATAGAGTACGGTGACGCTCGACTATATTTTAAAGTGTCACAGAGAATGAGTGCGAATACTTGACCTCCACTCCTTATAGTCGGGGCTTTTTTTGGGGATAGGTTTGTGTTCCAACAGTCACTCTCAGAGATCATCAAGTCTTTCCCTCCTCTGCTGACACTTCTGAGTTTGAGTCAATGAAGCAATCGCAGGTGCTGAAATATATATTAGGAATGTAAATCGCTTTATGGAGCACATATAGTATAAGAAGGTTTAGATCCAGGTTTGAGCTTCTGCTTGTTTTATAACGCTGATGTAATATATCCATACAGAATTTGAGACCCAACCCACCAACATGGTAATACAAATGAATCCTGGGGAATGAGATGGGTTGCTGTGATCTGGTGGTAAATTTATTTTATGGCATCTTGTGCATGTGCTATTGTGTGCATTATGTCATTTTCTACATGTTCCACATTATTTATTGTCTAATATATCGGTGCATAAGTATCTTGTTATACATGTAGGGGCATGAAGTGTGTATTGTCTGTATTTTTTAAAATGTAAACCTATTTCAGTATAGAAGTTCAATGATTTCAAGAGGCCTTTCACTAGTTTTAGCATATTAAACAGGCAACATCATGGAATAGTAACTGCAGAGCTGAGTAAAATGTAGTTTTTAATCCTTTAATTTCTCTTCTCCTTTCTGTGGATATTAGCTTATAAAGTTTAGTTTATAACTTTTGTTGTTGTTCAGTTGGGTGGAACCATAGATTTCATTTTGGGCGTGTACTGGTTCTCCTGTATGAGATTGACCAGACAGAAGCAGGAGGCATCATGCAGAGGAGAAAAGAACATGACCCCTCCTCTCATTGATTGCTGAAGCTATAGTGTAGAGATAAACCTGTTATATATTATTACGAACCCTTCCAAATCTCATTTCACAGTGCTGTGAGTTTTCATCCTCCCCCCACACTGACTGCTATGAGATGAGACAGGGAAGTGTTTGAAAGATGCATAACTCCGCTCTGCTACTCAGTAGCTGCAGAGACCAGTGGAGAGATGAGGGTGTGCCCTTTTCTCCCCTGCTGCTGTCTTTTTATGATTGGTCACTCTGATACAGTGGAAGAGGTAGACGTCCACAAAGACAAATCTCTGTTAACGCCCAGGCAAATTATAACTTTAACTTTTCAAGTGAATATCTCCGCAATGGAGAACAGAAATTAAAAAATATGTTTTACTCTGCTACTATTCCATGATATGGCTAGTTTAACAAGCTCAAACTAGTGAAAGGTCATCTTTAATAATGTGCCCTGTATGATAAGGAATATCTTTTTCACTTTTCAGATAACCTCAGTAGATCTAATCCTGGGCAGTCAGACAGGCCGCTGTGTCATTCTGAACTGGAGGGGAGGCGGGGGAGATGCTGCCTCGGCTCAGGAAGCTGTCCAGGCGGCCCGCTCCTTCAAAAGGAGACCGAAGCTACCTGATGCTGAAGTGCACTGGGACAGCATCATTATCCAGGCCAGCACCATGTAAGAGATAAGTGCTGTAGAATATCTCATACTTATTGCACTTACCAGCAGGTAACTTAGATTAGTATATTTTTTCTTTTCAGGATTATTTCAAGAGTACCTAAGGTTTCAGTGCAACTGCGTCACGAGCCCCCAGCGTTAAATAATGAGATGTACTGCTTGTTGATTACTATACAGTCTCAGGAAGACGCTGTCATCAGAGATGTGAAGCTCACGGCAGGACTTAAACCAGGTAATCACATACAGCAGAAACTTCATGAAACAGAATTATCCTACAGATATGTCTACAAGAAATCAGCCATATCTGAACATACGCTATATTGTTAAGTGTCTAAGTGTTGCTCTCTTATGAGCTAGGTGAAGGATGGTATTCCGTATGTTCAAAACCTTTCCTTTTTATTGACTTACTGAAAACAAGGTTCTATCCAAGTCTAGATATGTTCTTACAGATCAAAAATGGTGATAAATGTATGATCAACTGGTGTCAGACCACAGGGGCCCCTCCGATCTCGAGAATGGAGCATTTTGACGATGGGTAATAAATGTTATTTTTTGGGATAACCCCTTTAACTGTTTAACGACTTACGATTCACATTTTCATAAGTCGCTAAGGAAAGTATGAAGCCAGCTTAGGCAATCCTCACAAGTGTCGAGGCTGTCTAACAGCCGCAAATCATGCCGCCAAAGGGACTCGACCATAATGTACGAGCACTCCCAGATGCTCGGATAACACCCGAGCATGCTCGGATAAGGCGTTATCCGAGCACGTTCGCTCATCACTAGTTGTAATAACTCTGGAACACTTCAACGGATCCCAATTATTCTGTGTGGCGTGACATACTGTACGTCATGATAGTGATAAAATTTGTTCGATATGACTTATCTTTATTTGTGAACATATCAGAAATTTGGCGAAAATGTCACACAAAATAGTTACTACTTAACATTTCCCACATGTCTACTTTATATCTGCATAATTTTTTAAACATTATTTTGTTAGGAAGTTAGAAGGGTTAAAAATCGTTCAGAAATTTCTCACCATGTCACGTTTGGAGAGCCCCTCATGTGCCTAAACATTGGAAAAAACCCCACAAGTGACCCCATTTTGGAAACAACACCGCCCCCAAGGAAATTATCTAGATGTGTGGTGAACACTTTGAACTCCCAGGTACTTCACAGAAGTTTATAGCATGGAGCCGTGAAAATAAAAAAATCAAATTTTTCCCACAAACATATTCCTTTAGCCTCAAATTTCTATTTCACTTCTCCTGAGCCTTTGCACAACCAGTAACGTGGCAGCCCCCTATATTTCCCTTAACAGATGACAGATCTGAGTGGGGGATTGCTTTTTTATGGATTGAGTTGAAGCTTTGGTTGGGAACATTTTACATAACGTTTGGGATCAAATTTATCCTGTTCTCTGCACTGACTACTTACTTTGGGGTTTCCATCTAAATCTCTGCGTGACTTGATTCAGATGAAACCCCCGAGGCATCCATTCATTATAATGAGGCAGCAGAGTTACTCTGGCCTCTGTCTGGCCTCTGTTCAGCTTTGTCCTTTCAGAAGTGCATAAAACTGTGGTGGATGGCACTTTTATGCACGCCTAAAAAGTCGGACACCGCCGGATCATAAGCAAGACAGTGTCCATAGTGCCTCCATCTGCCTCATTATAGGGAATCTTCTGTCAGGGTTTCCATCTGAAGCGCTATCAAGATAAATGTGAGCCGAACCTTGCTGTGATCTTTGGGAGGCAGAATGAACAAATCAACAGCAGGTGAAGAATTGGTTATATTTATTTTTACGCCGTTTCTCATGCAGTATAAGTGTTGACTTAATGACCTTAACCTTAATGATTGTTCAAAGACCCCAGACAAGTGGCAAAATACATGCTCTCAAAGCCAAATGGCTTCCTCTCCCTTTTGAGCCCCACAGTGTTCCCAAATCGTCCACAAGTTTGGCTTTGCTGTATCGGGAAGGACCTACTGAATTTACGGGGTGCATATCTCCAGAAGCACAAGCTGGGCCCAGTATATTGGGCACTACAATGGCAGATTTACAACTTTTACTCCCTATTATCCACTGAGTAACTAATCTCTGGAAAACCATACCCACAGATGTATTTCCATAGGGGTATAATTTTCAAAATGGGGTAATTTTTATTTCTATTTCTGCAGCATTGCAAATTAGAAGAAAATCTGCGCGTTAAAAGTTAAACAGCTCCTGAGCCCTGCCATGTGGCTAAAAACTAGTTTCCAACAACATATTGGGTATTGCCACATTCAGAAGGTATTGCATGAAAAATTGTGGGGTCCATTTTCTTCTATTTTTTCCTTGTGGAAATGAAAAATCTGGGACAAAAATTAGGGTATTTTTTTGCTCACCATAAAATTCCTTTCTTGTAGTCTTTATTGGGGGACACAGAAACTGAGAGAGTCTGCTGCCACCTGGACTCTGACACTATTAATGCAACTAGTTGAAATTTTTCTCTTCCACAACAGACTATACCTTGCCTGCTAGAACCATGCTCCTCAGTTTAGTCAAAAAGCAACGAGAGAAAGCCAAAAGAATTAAAGCCCAAAAAGAAAAATAATTCATGCCCCACCACTTAACCAAGGGTGAGAGCTGTGTCCCCAATGAAGACAACGAGAAAGGGTTTTACAGTGACTAAAAAATCCTGATTTCTTGTTCATCTTATTGGGGGACAAATTAACCATGGGGTGTCCCAAAGCTGTCCAAGGGGTAAGAATAACTTAAACATTATACAGTTACCAGAGAACTTTTTCCACCATTTCTCAAGAGTTTGCCTGAGCAATTGCTGCCTGCAGTATCCTCCTCCCCAGATTTTTTTGTGCCAAAACAAAGTTGTGGACCCTTTAGAACTTTGTAAAGGTATGCAGTGATGAGCAAGTGGCTGCTTTACAGAACTTCAAGGTCAATACCTGGTGGAAAAACTGCCCGGAATGCATTTGTAGTAAATGCAGAGTGCGCCCTAACCCTGAAAAGGAGAGCGTTGGCACTTGTCTTTATAAGCTTTGCTAGTGTCTGATCTAATCCAGCGAGCAAAGATCACCCTAGAGGCGGTCAGACCTCTGCAAGTGCATACTGGGAAAGACCGTAAGGCATCAGAGTGGTGTTTTGAGAGACATGCAGAGATGCACAACTTCCAACTATATCCACCTATGTGAGAACGTCAGGGAGACAGGAGGCAAAGTACCTAAAGAAGGGAGAGTAATCACCTCATTAAAGTGAAAAAGTTCCACTAAGGTGGAAGGAGGGAGCAGAACACCCGAATGCTCGGTTCCAGAGAAAAAGAGATGACAAAAAAACTGGAGAGACCATTCTGATCAGCACAAAAGGAGGAGGACCAAAGAATGGCTAGACCCCTAAAGGTCTCTCAGGGAATAATATGGTGGCCACGGTGGGCAATTCTGACCTCTGGCCTATAAGATAAATTCTTCTGCACCAAGATAGCCAAGGCTGGAATTTGTTTTTTGGGAGTCTGCTCTAGTTTAATCTAGACAGGCAAGTACTAATAAGAGGGATATTGTCCTATGAGCGCTGCCCATAGGTTCTCCCTTATGTAACAGGTGCAAAATTAAATGGCAGAAAAGTTACCTTTTAGAGCCCTTGTACCTTAAGCCTAGTCAAACAACCCTAATCTGAAAAGACAGGAGTCTTCTGAATTTTCGGACCGGACAGTCCTGCCGGTAAAGTAAATTACTAAAAAGAAATTCAGTAGGAGAGGACAACCCTGGGAAAGGCCTGTCTGGATAATATGGGAGTTGTCTGGGGGCATCTACCACAATGAACATGAGTTCAGGACTAAAACTGGAGAAATCTAAGCAAACCAGCATTCAAATTACCAACCTGGGAATGGAGAATTCTGCCCTAATAAGGAAGGACCAAGATTGTTATAGAATAGGCCAGACATCTGTCCTGACCAGTCCTTGACCTACCTTGGGAAGTTCTACTGTAGATGGTAGGCTACTTGGGAGACCCTTAGAGGCCTAAGATCTCCACACACCCTGTAGGTTGAGGCAATGTGTCAGAAGTCGATTATCTGAATGACCTGCCTTAAACCCCAAATGAGAAGGACTTGGCCAGCGCTCCTATAGGAGGTGAAAAGATGGAAGCACTGCTAGACTCTGCAACCCAGGCCTCAAGGACTGTAGGTGAAAAGGACTAAGATAAGGTGGAGACTAGCTGCCTCAAAGGGAGGACTCAATAGCCTCTCAATGCATATAAAAAGTACCGCCCTAAGCATTGATCCTGTTGTATTCTGATCACTGGTCTCCTATCGGCTAAAGAAGCCTAGATGAGTGTAAGCCACCTGCACCCAACACTGCCCAAGAGAAAGGCGGTCTGAATAACCTCTAGGTTTGCAGTGTCCTCTGTGGGATTTGCCTGGCTATAAGTCCTCAGCTGGTAGTTCTGACTCACTCTGTAAGGTGGTCAGAATAACCTCTGCCATAGGCCGTGCTGGTGCTGTCCCGCTGGTAGATGTGACACTGGGCTGTTGCCATAGTACTAATGGTGGTAACAACCGCCACCAGGGTATTGGATACAGAAGAGCTAAAGGCAGCACCCATGCAGGGGGTAAAGGCACCAGACCTCGGGGGTCCCCTGCAATTGACAGAAGGAAGAAATAGATGCCAGCAGCGCGATATGCTAATGCTTGGTCCTTGCTCGAGATGCAAGCATACTGAGGCAGGCTGGATAGCTGAGCGTGCGCAGTCTTCTCTGGACTCCGACTTTGAGGGCCAGAGAAGACACAGGGACTACTAAGAAAAAAAAAAACAACTGTTGATAGAAGTGAAGGGGAGCTGCTGGAACTCTGCAAGCATCAAGTCCCCCAACAGCAATCAGCCTACCCGATCCAAGGGGTTGCTAAGGTTTGACAACACGATGAGACCCTGACAGGATTGTGACTGAAGGCGCCGAGGCCAGCCAATGCAGGTGCGTAGAGAAAGCTAAGGAGAAATGGAGGAAGTATCATCAATCCATTCAATTAGTTGCATGAATAATGTTAGCCTCAAGCTTACTGTGTCTCCCAATAAGACGAACGAGAAACATTTTCGAGGAAAGAAAAATGTATTTTATTCTCATGGCCCATTGATAGAAAATTCTGTGAAACTCTTGTGGTGGTCAAGAGGCTCACTGCACCCCTAGATGAATACATTGTGGGATACATTTAGTAAAATTGGGTCATTTTTAGGTTGTTCTGCAGTTTTGGCATGTCAGGAGCTCTGGTGATGTGACATGCATCCGCAAACCATTCCTGCAGGTTTTGCACTCCAAAATGGCACTCTTTCCTTTCAAAGCTTTGCAGTGTGTCCGAATAGTAGTTTCTGACCACATTAATGTGCCCAGGAGAAATTACATTTCAAATTGTGGGGTCGATTTTCTCCTATTGGCCGAGTAAAAAGATTTGGGGATAACGTAATCTTTTAGTGGAGAAAAACCAACATGATAAAATTCTGTGAAGCCCCTTGTGGGTTCAAAATGCATTCTACACCCTGTAAGGATGAGTTCGCTTTCAGGCAGCTTGTAGCGCTCACACAGGCACAGTCTCTTGGTGCAACAGGAAGATTTATTAAAGGTCAATAACTTACATAGGATTCCAATCAAAACAGCTTTTCCAGCACAAAGATAAATAGAAAACAATCAGTCCATGCAGAAGGCACAGGTCTTCCCACATTCACAGACAGGCCCAAGTCTCAAAAGGTGTTTCCACCTCTATGCCCAGACACAGACACTGAATGAAGCAGCTAGGCTGCCTTAACTAGGCCATTTCAAAGTCTGGAACTTGAGGTATAGAAATGGCCAATCCCTCCCAGCTCTAGTGTCCATCCCTAAAACCAATGCCCATGAAAAAAAAACTTCTCATCAGTATTTGTTCTGGAGCCTGCTCTTCTGGGACCTACATCACCGAGGATAGATACCTCGGTGACACATACACTCCATTCACGACCTTACCAGCTGCATACTTACTCCCCCACCTCTGCCCAAAGCCGGGGGGCTGGGCACCTTCTGTCAACCAATAGTTCACCCTTGACAGAGCATCCGCATTCCCTGGTTGGTGAACTTATAGTTTCCCTCACCAACACTTTCCATCACCTCATCAGGTACCTGCTATGGGGCGAGGAACTTACTCTCCACTGTGGGCACCAACACCTGTCCCCGATCCCCAGGTTTAAACTATTTCACTCTACCTGACTATTCTCCCTGGATTGTGCTTCTTGTGCCTTGAGGAGGCACTCTTTTACCTGGCCCCTCACTTTGTTCCCTCGACATAACCGATGATTCTGCCTAGGTGAAGGCGGGACATAAACACCGGTTCCCAGCTCCTGGAGAACAACATTTAGCAAACCTAACTTTTCCCTGAGTATTTTCTTAACTGAAGTCAATGAGCTGGGCGTTCAAAAGTTTTCCCTGGACAACTCCAGTTCAGGAATGCTTCAAGGGAATCTCTCTCATTCTTATTGCTAATGAGCACAGAAATTTAAAACTCGTCAGCTGCGGCATGCAACAAGGTTTCTTTAGACATGACCTGGTTGTTAGCCGAGCTACCCAGCAACATCGCCTTCCCCCAAATGTCTTAAAATAAAGGAAAGTTTTGCCTGATAATCACTGGGTATAATAAGTTCTTGACCAGTCCCTCTTTTTGAGCCTCAGATCCACAGTCTGTGACTATGTCGACCTGAGCCACAGGAAAGTTCTTGACCTCTCTGTGGTTATACCTGATGCACACCACTTTCCTGGGGACTGGCACATGTTGGACTGTGGCCCTTACCAGGGTCACCAAACTTCCAGAGTCCAGTCACTTGTTTCCTATTTACATTTTCCACGCCTGAGGCCCTGGCCAGGTGAGGGAACAGCGCTGCAGGCAGTGTAGGTGAAGTAGGAGTGGCGCTGGCCTATGCCGCAGTCCATAGCTCTGAGCTAAAGGGACAATTTGCTGATATATAACCCAAGACATAACACCTCCAACAGATAACATCCAGAGATATACTCCTTGAACTCGGCTCTGACCTCTCCTGGGTTGCTGAGCGCCACCCAGACATGTTCTGGGTCACCTTCTTTTGGGTGTCCCTGAAAGGGTTCTCAGGCTCCCTTGACTGCCTAGCAGTTGAATGATATACACCAACCAGAATACTGGTGGTAGAAGATGGTGTACAACTGATCAAGGAGTGAGAATTAGACAAAGTTATTGACATTGCGGTTTATTCTCTACGCGTTTCGAAGTATTAAAACGTCTTCAGAAGAAGAATCATTTCACAGAGTGGTTCTCCTGAAGAGAGAATAAACCGCAATGTCAATAACTTTGTTTAATTCTCACTCCTTGATCAAACGTACACCAGCAGCACAGATCACCCATTTCCCTACTACTTCCAATACCACATTGGATTTACCAACCTGAAGAGCTGCAGAAGCTGGAACCACATGCCTTTTCAGAGTTATCTCACACAATCATATCAGGTAAGCGGAACTGCCTTTTGATCACCACATTATTCAGGATGACATACTATTGCGCTCTTTGTTCACTAGCGATTTCCTTACAACCAAAATCCTGACCCATATACAAACCAAGTAAGACAAACTTCTTGTATTAACTCTTTCTCTATTTTATTGTATCTTTTTTTGTTTCTATCAACACAAAATTAAATAAAAAGTAATTATACCTGTTTATTTTTCTAGTTCTAATCGTGGTTCAGATTTTTAAAAGAGAAAAAACAAACATAATTGCAGTGTGTGGACCTGGTCTAAGTATGGTCTTTGACCTAAGTATAAATCAGTAATCACGTATCACAACCATCATATGTGGTAATGCTTACTAAGACTTCATATTAATGACAACCTAAATGTTACCAGGTAGCTATCGTCAGGAAATGGCCTATTGATTTTAAATCAGATTCTTGCATTTTAAATGCATTTGAAAAAAAAGAGGCAACGTTTATTTCTTTTTACATGTCGTAATCTGTATTAAAAATAAAAAATGCTGGTCACTGGGGATTTTTAGACTCTACCTTTCTGTTGTTTAAGGAAACAACACATGTACAAAGGCACAATATTCAGATCCTGACTCTATCTTTTGTATTGAAGCATTTAATAAATGTGTGCAAAGATTGTTATGAAGAAAGGCGAGAGCAGGGTCAAGTGTGACATCACCTACTGTGATGGGTGGATCCTGTGTTATCAGCTGTGTATAGAGGCGTTACCGGTCACTGTAATCCTGCCTCAGAAAGGACAGGAAGTACAAGCCTCCGAAAGCCCCAGTGGCCACTGTAAAATTTGGAAGATTTCTAATTTTTGTTGTATTTTTAATAAAGATCATGATATTGAAAAAAAATGCAAAAAATGTTTTAAAAAATATATGTAACAAAAACTCTGATTTAAAAATAATAGGTCATTTTCTGATGATAGCTTCCCTTTAAATAGGAATTTATTCCTGGCAAGTGCCACTTCATTACTGCTGCTTTCAGTCACCTTATCTGACCCCACACCATAGACTGTATTGTACTGTAACCCAGGAAAACAATGTCTCTCACAGGGCAGGACGCCAATCTCACCCAGAAGACTCTGGTTACGCTTCAGGGAACAGAAATGTGCGATGACTCAAGTCCGGCTTTGCTCACTGACATCCCTATAGGAAACCTGCAACCCGGAGAAAAGGTGCCTGCGTGACCTTTCTAACGAGAACTGAGCCATTGTGTGCTGCCGAAATAATAATCTGCTAAACACTCCGCTCTGAAATAGGAAGGCAAATATGGACCCGTCTCCGCAGCTATACACTGGTGTAATGTAGCACACATATTTATATAGGGATTGAGGGCAGGTTAAGCCTCATGGTTGCTGTGTACAGTCCAAATGTTTGATAAAAGGCTTAGTAACCATTATCAATCCCTACCGAAAATATATAAAGAACAGCTAAAGTGGAGCTTTATTGTAACTTGGCTCTGATGTGTATTAATCTGTATTAAATCTGTGCTGCATTATGTGCTGCCCCAGCGAAATGCGCACAGTACACACACATACCACTACTTTATCATTTACATATGTAGTGTTATCTACATTCTTGTGATGTAGCCACTATGCTCTATATATTCACTAGATATCAGTTTCTTGTATTCTTAAGAGGTTGTCCACTACTTTATCATTGATCGGCCGGGGCCCGACACCCCCCACCGATCAGCTGCTCTCAGTGTCAGCAGCGGCGGCTGCCGGCTGGAAATAATTGTGTTTCTGCTCCGTCTTCTGATAGAGGGCGCAGCTTGGTATTGCACATCTGCCTCCTATGCAAATCAATAGGAGTCGGATGTGCAGTACCCTGCGGCCACCACTATCAGGAGACGTAGCAGCTCCACAACTGAGCAGTGCCGGATGGCCGCCGACACAGAACAGCTGATCGGCCAGGGTGCCTGGTGTGGGACCCTGACCGATCAGAGACTGATGACCTATCCTGAGGCTGGGTCATCAGTGATGAAGTAGTGGACAACCTCTTTAATATTGATTAATTTTTATAATTTATTTTCTGTTTATTAAATATTCAGTCCTCAATATTACATTACACAGTACTGCAGATATTCAGGCTTAGTAACTTCACTAATTCTGTATTTTCTATGCAGCAATGTAATGACTGTTCTGTTACTATGTAGATGGATTTGCCCTTGTACATCCGCTGTAGCACTGTGGGAACTCGAGTGTTCTTGGTTTATGTTTCATACCTGATAGATGCCTCTGTTGATGGCAAAGAGATTGTCTGCAGATGTCACAAGGTAAGTTATCGTAAGATAAAGTAAATGCCTCTTCTCTTATTCAAGACTAATTTCCCTTGTTAATGCTAGACATAATTCCTTTGTCCACTGTCTTGTTGCACTGACTTTCTTAGGATGTTAATAGGACAGAAGCTTGTTAGCATGTGCAGTAGGAAGCACTGCAGCTATGACTTGGCTATACCTATACCCCAGGTACCTCCAGTATTTGATCAGAAAGACAGCATCCTCTTCCCCCAGCCCTCCTGGTATCTTCAATATTAGATCAGATAGACAGGTGGATAGCAGTGTGAGCAGCCTCTTCTTACCTTAGGACCCCTGGAATCTCCACCACTCTCATTCTGGGTAAGGAGGGCATTAATCAGAGACACAGCACAGAGAACAAAGGTAACCCTGAAGTAGCTACAGAGGTCCCAAGCAGAAACTGGAATATCTGTCCCACACCACCACAATAAGGCGTACACGCCATAGAGATGGCCTTTATGGAAGAGTGGGCAGAAAAAAGCCTTTACTTACACATAAAAATTGTAAGGCTCGATTTCAGTTTGCCAAAAGACATGTGGGAGGTTCCCCAAATGTATGGAGGAAGTTGCTGTGGTCAGATGAGATCAAAATTGACCTTTTTGGCCACCATGGTAAACGCTGTGTCTGTCGCCAAACTAACCCAGCTTATCACCCCAAGAATACCATCGTCATAGTGAAATGCGGTGGCAGCATTATACAGAAGGTGTCACGATACTGTAGCATGATTTCCCCAGGGGAATTGGCTTTTTCCCTGTTCCTCAACCTAGGGGGACCCAAGGCTATCCATTTACCCCAGATTACCCCTGAAGACGGCGAAGCTTGGTTCTCGTACCTTGCTATGCTCCTTTATGCACGCTGATCTGTTTTCTCCCCCGCCCAGGGAGGTATGGAACAGAAGTGTATGCACTCGCCAAACAACCAAGTGGAAATCAAGGAAACAGAAGAGGGAAAATCAAATGAGAGGGGATTAGGATAAAGACACAATACCAAATCTACTCAGATATCTCTTGTAAACTATGCCAACCGACTGCTACTAATTCAGAACTCTCCTTCACCACCAAACCAGGAAGTTATAACTATCACTGGCTACTCTCAAGTGCCAGTGGCTAGCATAGATAGCAGAGGGGAGTGGCCAACACAGAACAATTCAGGATGGAGAGTGCCAGGAGATCAACTGAACTGATTAACCCTTGCAATGACAGAACAAGGAAAAACTGCACTGTTTAATAGGATGGGGAAGAAGTTCTTATCAGTGCAGGAGTTCGTATAATCAGATGCCGCAATCTTCTGGCCCCTCTCTGTCATGGTATTTTTTTCGGCAGCAGGGACATGGAAAACTGTCCCGAGTCGAAGGGAAGATGGATGGTGCGAATACAGTTATATTCTTGAGTGAAACCTGTTTCAGTCTTTCAGTGATTTGAGACTGGGATGGAGGTTCACCTTCCAACAAGACAATGGCCAAAAGCATACTGCTAAAGCAACTCTCGAGTGGTTTAAGGGGAAACATGTAAATGTTTTGGCGTGGCCTAGTTAAAGCCCAGACCTTAATCCAATTGATAGTCTGTGGTCTGACTTGAAGACTGATGTTCACCAGAGGAAGCCATCTAAGGGTACCGTCACACATTGAAATTTCCATCGCTACGACGTTACGATTCGTGACGTTCTAGCGATATCGTTACGATATCGCAGTGTCTGACACGCAGCAGCGATCAGGGATCCTGCTGAGAATCGTACGTCGTAGCAGATCGTATGGAACTTTCTTTCGTCGCTTGATCACCCGCTGACATCGCTGGATCGTTGTGTGTGACAGCGATCCAGCGATGTCTTCGCTTGTAACCAGGGTAAACATCGGGTAACTAAGCGCAGGGCCGCGCTTAGTAACCCGATGTTTACCCTGGTTACCAGCGTAAACGTAAAAAAACAAACAGTACATACTCACCCGTCGGTGTCCTTCAGGTCCCTTGCCGTCTGCTTCCTGCTCTGAGTGCCGGCCGGAAAGTGAGAGCAGATCACAGCGGTGCTGCGCTCTGCTCTCACCGTAAGGCTGCACTCAGAGCAGGAAGCAGACGGCAAGGGACCTGAAGGACACCGACGGGTGAGTATGTACTGTTTGTTTTTTTACGTTTACGCTGGTAACCAGGGTAAACATCGGGTTACTAAGCGCGGCCCTGCGCTTAGTTACCCGATGTTTACCCTGGTTACCCGGGGACTTCGGCATCGCTCCAGCGCCGTGATTGCAACGTGTGACCGCAGTCTACGACGCTGGAGCGATATTCATACGATCGCTGCGACGTCACGGATCGTGCCGTCGCAGCGATGAAAATTTCAATGTGTGACGGTACCCTAACTTGAAGGAGCTGGAGCAGTTTTGCCTTGAGGAATGGGCAAAAATCTCAGTGGCAAGATGCGGAACCCTCATAGAGACTTGTCCAAAGCGACTTGCAGCTGTAATTGTCACAAAAGGAGGCTCTACATTGACTTTATTTGGATGAATGGTTATGCACACTTAAGTTTTCAGTTATTTTGTCATATAATTAATTTGCTTCATAATAAAAAGAAAACCAAATGATCACAGTTGTAGACATGCTCGTTACATGAACTGATGCAAACCCTCCAAAAAAACTGTGAAATTCAGGGTTGTGAGGTAGCAAAACACAAAGAAATGCCAAGGGGAGTTTATGCAGTAATAATACTAAGCGTGCATATACATTTACCAAAAAGGAATCAAATCTACATGTCACAAAAATAATAGATTATATATAAACCTCATCTATGGTGATGGGACTCATATATAAAGATCAATATTGATCTATAAGG
This sequence comes from Ranitomeya variabilis, assembly GCF_051348905.1. Lineage (NCBI taxonomy): Eukaryota > Metazoa > Chordata > Amphibia > Anura > Dendrobatidae > Ranitomeya > Ranitomeya variabilis. The sequence goes on from NC_135232.1 coordinate 1,023,755,095, forward strand.
TGCCTTGTGCATATACGTCATGGACCTATATAATAATAATAATGGTTCATTTTAGGGAACATAATGACCTATACAATTACTTTAAATCAAAGGAATAAAGTGCACAGCGCATAATAATTGTAGTCATAGATCATCAAATCAAGGTCTCTCAAACTGCAACTACAAAAAATATATCATGAATACCAAGAAAAACATGAGCAACCAAGAGGAGAATATTAAAGTGACACACTCTGAAACTGATCTACCCACCAACATATCAAAAACGAGTGCACACAAAGGTCTCATAAAAACTAACAATTTATTAAATATACTGAAAAAAGTTTTAAATACAAAAGACATACATATACCAAAACAGAATGTTCCTAGAAGTGGCACCAGTAACCTGTACAAAGTAAGAGATGTAAAGTATCACGACAGATTCCAAATAGGACAAAGGAACCCATCTCCGTAATAATTCAAGTCAACTAACAAGTGTCAGGAAAGACTGGCAGCGAGGAGTCTGGCTACATCTCCTATTTCACCCAATGAAGAGGGGATAGTGAAGAGCCGAGAGAGTCAGTGTAAAGACATGTATTCATGTTAAAGCTTCCTTAGCAAGTAATTTTTATCATGTCAGAGCTGGATTCACAGCTACACTGATCAGTATTGCTGTATTTAGTCGTCCATACTTCTGCTGCTTCTGTCTATGTGTTACCGAAGGGAAAAAGAGCAGGATGAGAAAGCCCAAAATGGGGGACACTATTGAAAATGCAGGATGCACGGTAGATAGTTACCAGATACAGAGTTATTCGTCAAGTGGACATGCATTGCATGTCATTTTGAAAAGTTAATTGAAAGTATAGTCTCCGTTAAGTGGTTGGAATTTTGGATGGTTGCCATATTGTCTCTTTATTTCCCTTACAGGACGAGACTGTAACCATTGAGACAGTGTATCCCTTTGATGTTGCAGCAAAGTTTGTCTCTATAAAGGTCTGTATGATCAGTAATACACTTATGTTACCACACATTAGATGCACTTATTAGTCTTGTTAGAGAATGACTAACAACATTTCTGCTTATATCTACATACATTTTAGACTAATGTGAATATTCTGCTGATGTGACATAGAGCCCTCCTATGAACTTTTATTTTTGCCTAAATCTGTGTATATGTGCCTGTAGTGTAGTGTGTTAATGTACTCGCCTATCGCCGTCTTCTCCGGTATCCAGCGCCGTTCTGCTCCTCTTCTCAGTGATGTCACCGCTCTTCGTACTCTGTGGATCACTCTGTGCTCTATGTCTGAGGCAGAAATATCTTTTACAATGTAAGTCTATTGAGTCTCGTTCTGACGCTCCATAGACTTACATTGTAAAAAGCCTCTTTCAGGTCATACAGAGCGCAGTGTGATGAGGAGAATCTGCACAGGGGTGATGTCACTGAGAAGAGGAGCAGAACGGTGCTGGATCCCGGAGAAGACGGCGGTAGGTGCATATATTAACACACTCACTCTTCATTGCATGCAGCTATACACAGATTTAGGAGGATAAAAAAGGTTTCTGGGATGGCGTCTTAATACAAAACATTGAAATCAAGGTATTTGTACATTGTGCACAGATATAAATGAGGACATGTAACATTACCTGATCAGTGATTGTTGTACTATTCTTCAACCAGGTTGTTGTATAAGTCCAGGGCAGCATGGCGACTGTGCAACATGAGAGCCCAACGTCCTGCTGCTCTAGTCTCGACTAATGATCGTGAATGAGGTCACATAGAAATCCAGTAGTGTTGGATTTTTTCCAAGTGTTGGGATTTTGTTGTGGCCATTCAGTATTACTGGAGATGTGGCAGCACAGCATCGCAATATTATGTTGCACGGCCACAGGTCACTGAATATCCTTAGCCTAAAGTCTTTTAACATTTTCTACATGTTAGACTTATATAAGAGATATAAAGTCATTATGTGCACTTGCCTAATAGCAGCTTTGTGCCCTGACAGTTCCAAAACCTCGACCGTGTCTACACCGACATCCCATTTTTGTTAATGACGGATATCCTAAGTGCCTCTCCGTGGGCTCTCACCATCTTATCCAGCCAACTGCAGCTCTCTTCTTTCGTCAGCCCTGTGGATCAGCTAGAGTCACATGTGGGAAATGGTAAGTCACCTTTGTGTTACCATCTTTAATTAGAGAGTTCCTGGTCAGGCGCCCTTTCAGGGTGTTTAAGGTCCTCTCCATTAGAGAGGCCCCAAAGAGCTTCATTCATTTTGGAGGATGTAGTCGATTGCTGTGAATAGATGCTCCATGCAAGGGGCATGGAGTTACTCTAGAAACCCGCTGCAGAGACCCACCACAATCAGCTAACATGCAAGCTTCCATATCTACCTGAAATCAGTCCCAAACCACTGTCCTTTTCTATTTTATGATAATAAAGGGTTATATTTGTGTTAGTGATAGGAATGTTTGACTTTGCACTTATGAATCACTTGATACACGGCTACCACGGTGGCTCAGTGGTTAGCACTGTTACTTTGCAACGCTGGGGTCAAACCTTACGAAGGAGTCTGTATGTTCTCCCCGTGTTTGCGTGGGTTTCCTCCGGGTTCTCCCGTTTCCTCCCACATTCCAAAGACATACTGATAGGGAATATAGATTGTGAGCCCCATCGGGGACAGTGATGATAATGTCTGTAAAGCGCTGCAGAATATGGTGGCGCCATGTAAGCAAAGCATAATAAATAAAGACTTGTGGTGTGTCTACACCAGTTGTGTTACAGACTGGAGAGAGTGCCAGCGAATGCTTCTGTCTTCATTGCCCACCCATAGCGGACCCTCAAACCGGTGTGGCCACTGGCAGCTATACCATTTCTTGGAAGAGGTAAGAGGAGGTCATAAGGGAAGCACAACTCTGTATATATTAAAATGTTGCTGTATATTTAGACTAAGCCTCATATCTAATAGATTAGTTACGGCTTTACTCCACAGCCCAGCAGCCTGCAGGATTTGCCCTACATGGTGCAATCATCCACAGATTAATATTCCATAGGTGCACCATTCAGTTGTTGCATAGTATCCATCAGCTGTATAATGAAAATATACTTTATGCAAACTAAACTGTGAGAGAGGAAAAAAAAACAACTTTTCAGCTCATCCAATGCGATGGACAGATCTCAGGGAACAGTGCACAGATGAAGACTTAACCCCTTCACGTCTTTTTTTTTTTTTTTTTTTTCATCAATATAGCCATGTGAGGGCTTGTTTTTTGCGGGACGAGTTGTACTTTTGAATGGCACCATTGATTTTACCATATAGTGTACTGGAAAACAAGACAAACATTCCATGTGCAGTGATACCAAATGTGTGTATTTTTGTTTTATTTTGAATGGGGCAAAAGGGGGGTGATTTGAACTTTTATATCTTTTCATTTTTTGTAATTTAACTTTTAAAAGCTTCTTTTTTTTCTTTACTCCCAATCGAACAGAGTATTGTGTACTTAATTTTTCCTGTTTCTTCCATTTTCTCTGCTTCTTGTAAGGAGTTCAGCTGCAGAAAATGTCCCTGTTGTGAACACAGTGGTTACATTGCCCCATGTTATGGTGGAGAGTATTCCACTGCACATCCAAGCAGGTAAGTCAGTGATGTACAATGAGCTTTTTGTAATTAGAATATTTCAGAGGTGCAGTATATGTCATTGAATGGAGCTCTGATGAATAGGCTCATCTATGGACATTGCTTACAGTATACTTATAGATGTAAGCGACATAAAAGCCCAGCAACTATGCAGGCTATTAGAGCTGTGCCAGATTCACTGCAGCTGTAGAGCCCCAAGTGTGAGACCACTGCCCTGTATCCTAGAGATGCTAGTCCACATATAAGCCTCTTGCTGCCCTCCTTCTTACTTGAGCTTTTATATTGCAATTGTATTTACATTCCAGGTTATGTGAGATCAATCACCAATCAGATCCTATAAATATCAGAATTATAGGGAACTTTTCACTTTGAAAAATGTAGTCTATTCTGCAGGCAGCATGTTATATATATACAGGTCCTTCTCAAAAAATTAGCATATAGTGTTACATTTCATTATTTACCATAATGTAATGATTACAATTAAACTTTCATATATTATAGATTCATTATCCACCAACTGAAATTTGTCAGGTCTTTTATTGTTTTAATACTGATGATTTTGGCATACAACTCCTGATAACCCAAAAAACCTGTCTCAATAAATTAGCATATTTCACCCGTCCAATCAAATAAAAGTGTTTTTTAATAACAAACAAAAAAAACATCAAATAATAATGTTCAGTTATGCACTCAATACTTGGTCGGGAATCCTTTGGCAGAAATGACTGCTTCAATGCGGCGTGGCATGGAGGCAATCAGCCTGTGACACTGCTGAGATGTTATGGAGGCCCAGGATGCTTCAATAGCGGCCTTAAGCTCATCCAGAGTGTTGGGTCTTGCGTCTCTCAACTTTCTCTTCACAATATCCCACAGATTCTCTATGGGGTTCAGGTCAGGAGAGTTGGCAGGCCAATTGAGCACAGTAATACCATGGTCAGTAAACCATTTACCAGTGGTTTTGGCACTGTGAGCAGGTGCCAGGTCGTGCTGAAAAATGAAATCTTCATCTCCATAAAGCATTTCAGCCGATGGAAGCATGAAGTGCTCCAAAATCTCCTGATAGCTAGCTGCATTGACCCTGCCCTTGATGAAACACAGTGGACCAACACCAGCAGCTGACATGGCACCCCACACCATCACTGACTGGGTACTTGACACTGGACTTCAGGCATTTTGGCATTTCCTTCTCCCCAGTCTTCCTCCAGACTCTGGCACCTTGATTTCCGAATGACATGCAAAATTTGCTTTCATCAGAAAAAAGTACTTGGGACCACTTAGCAACAGTCCAGTGCTGCTTCTCTGTAGCCCAGGTCAGGCGCTTCTGCCGCTGTTTATGGTTCAAAAGTGGCTTTACCTGGGGAATGCGGCAGCTGTAGCCCATTTCCTGCACACGCCTGTGCACGGTGGCTCTGGATGTTTCCACACCAGACTCAGTCCACTGCTTCCTCAGGTTCCCCAAGGTCTGGAATCAGTCCTTCTCCACAATCTTACTCAGGGTCCGGTCACCTCTTCTCGTTGTACAGCGTTTTCTGCCACATTGTTTCCTTCCAACAGACTTACCATTGAGGTGCCTTGATACAGCACTCTGGGAACAGCCAATTTGTTGAGAAATTTCTTTCTGGGTCTTACCCTCTTGCTTGAGGGTGTCAATGATGGCCTTCTTGACATCTGTCAGGTCGCTAGTCTTACCCATGATGGGGGTTTTGAGTAATGAACCAGGCAGGGAGTTTTTAAAAGCCTCAGGTATCTTTTGCATGTGTTTAGAGTTAATTAGTTGATTCAGAAGATTAGGGTAATAGGTCATTTAGAGAACCTTTTCTTGATATGCTAATTTATTGAGACAGGTTTTTTGGGTTATCAGGAGTTGTAGGCCAAAATCATCAGTATTAAAACAATAAAAGACCCGACAAATTTCAGTTGGTGGATAATGAATCTATAATATATGAAAGTTTAATTGTAATCATTACATTATGGTAAATAATGAAATTTAACACTATATGCTAATTTTTTGAGAAGGACCTGTGTATATATATATATATATATATAGATAGATATAGATATATATAAATAAATAAAATGTCTAGACAAGTTTGTAAAAGAGAAAAGAGTCAGCATTACTTAATTTCTTGGTCTATCCATGCTGGGGTTAGGAGTCCGGTAGACAGTCTCACTCAATGACTGACCGCTTTCTCTGTATGTGTTTTCTTTAGCCTTTCGATAGGGCCACCCAATGGACCACCCAATGGACTCCTAAGCCTAGGGTGCACAGACATCTAGATCATTAATTATGCTGAAAAACTGTATATTAATCTGTTCATTGCTCCCTTACCTACAGAACAGACAGCATGTTTATCTGAACATTGTGTACTAAAGAACCTGAACCTTGTCTGCCCTTATAGCAATTTTACTAAATGGATGTATTGCCTGCTTCTATTGTTTAACCCAACTTTCCAAAATGGGGATTCGTATGTAGTCATCAGATTATAGCTTTTTTTTATCTAAAAAGGGGTATGATCTTATTAATTGTTAAAGAGTACACATAGATTAAAATATATTACAATAACCGCCCTTCAATATAAAAAGTATATACAGTTACAAGAATGTGAAAGAGCCGAACACTTTCTATTTAGAATGATAACAGTGTTTTATCGTTTCACCTCGAGCAGATCTGCCATCCTTTGGACGGGTAAGGGAATCTCTGCCGGTTAAGTATCATCTACAGAATAAGACCAGTTTGGTTCAGGACATAGAAATTGCAGTGGAGCCAAGTGATGCTTTTATGTTTTCTGGACTCAAACAGGTAGTTAAATAAAGCCTGGTATTTTCAATGTTTACTTTCTCAGACATGCTTGATGGTGGGACTTCAAGTTAAAGGGGTATTCTCAAGTTTAAAGCTTCACGATCGCTAGTCCCTCCGCCGCTCCTGAGAATCTGGGCTTTGAAGATCCTGGTGTGAGTGAAGCTGTGATCAATCATATGCACTGCCGATTCATTCTTATGGCAGTGCCAAAGACCATCCGAGTGCAGTGTCCGCTATCCCCTGCGACTCCATTAAGACTGATCAACCTCCCGCTCCATTCAGAACTCTGGTTCTGCGATTTGGTGGGGGTCTCAGCAACTGGACCCTGGCAGTAGGGAAGCTGTCCCTTATCATATGGATAGGGGATCACTTTTAGACTTGAGAATATTCTTTTTAAAAGCTTAGTGGCCCTTACCTGGGAAACATGTAAACTTTGTCTGTGACACGTCACCACCTAGATGCCAACTTGTTTTGATTTTTTTGTGCACACAAAGCTTATAAAAAAAAAGTCAATGTTTTTTACGGAAACATTAAGAGACTATATTAAATCATTACGATTTTAAGTGATGGATGATTACTTCCAATAATTGTGATATGAAGATATCTGCTGCATTCATTGTGAACTGTAAAATGTGCAGTTTATTATTACTTTTGTTATCATCAAGTCTGTCTAGTTTTAATATAATCACAGAGGCATAAAAAATGTTCACTGTCCGTGGAGGGGAGAAGTGCGCTGTTTTCATAGACCCAGGAATTTCTGGACGGTTAGCCGCCCTGCCCCCAACCTCCTACCTCTCTTTAACCAGCAGCACTCATGTAAGAAAATCCAGCTCAGACGTTTCCTTAAGCATACATAATAAGCCATGTGCGCAGTATTAACGCTTCGTGGCCACCAATGCTTCTACGGCGCTCAGAACCAGGTTACCAAGAGCCAAAGACTGCGGGATCAGTGTAGAAAACATTTTTGGCTAGCCTGGAGCAGCAATAACCTGGTTCACATAGATCTGCATAGGAACTGTGGAGGAAAAATATTTTAAAATCAAGAATTAGTAGCAAATAAATGATGGTTGCAAAATTGAAAATGGCTGTTTCCTGCTTTTTAACTTTTTCACCTTTTCTGATTTGTGCTTTACACACATTACATGCTTGTTTTCCCCTATTGTAGATTCGATTACAGATCCTACCTGGCACGGAGCAAGAGATGCTGTATAACTTTTACCCCTTGATGGCAGGATACCAGCAGCTTCCATCTCTCAACATCAACGTGCTGAGATTCCCCAACTACACCAGTCACATGCTGAAGCGTTTCTTACCTACTCATGTATTTGTGAAGGTGGGTTCTTGTATATTCTTCAGCCTGTGGTCGTGGTTGTCTTATGTTGGTTCTCCAGCTGCTATTTGGTTTGGCAGCATTGCCTGATGCCCACTGGTTGTACCATTGCTGGACTCATGAATGATAATGGGAATGTTTTGGCCAAATAGGTTTCAGAGATTCAAAGATTTTTAAACTATTCTGCCGGCATTACCTCAATATTGTGCTGCTGGGAAGTCTATAAATTCAATCATAAACATATAATTTCACCAAATTAACTCACAGATTGTTGATTATGCTTTTTCCTTCAGCCCCAAGGACGTCGCGTGGACGATGACTCCATTGAAGCCGCATGAGAAGGAGAATCCCTGATCTGCTCAATCCACATATGAATTATTTTCTCACTGCAATATATCTTATTGCGTAAAACAAAAAAAAATGTTTTGAGTATTTGTACCTTGCAGGATATACCAGGACATCTAATGAAACTTGGCTTTTAGCTATACATTCCAGTTCAGGCCAATATTACCCTCAGTACAAATGTAGAATACAAGGTATTGCAGTATTGATCGGTTAATATCTGTGTCGTCTATGGAAAAGCTGTGAACGAAATGCCTTGTATTATAACCAGTCCCATACTGTACATCACACACGGCTTGTTGTGGGGTCTACAGTGCTTAACCTGTGGTGGATATATATCTGTATTAAATGGCAACATGTAACCAAACATCTGCTTAACCGAGTGAAAGCGTTAAAGTTGTCAGCATATATATAACCTATGCCTCAGGAGCTCGAATGGAGAAGGCAGAAATTTGCTTTTGTAGACATAACAATAAGCTAAGAAGTCAAAGCACATTGATTTACATAACCAATACGGAAGCAGTAATGTGTTGTGAAACTCTAAGCCTATGAGTTGTGTGCAGGACATCTCATCACTAAGGCTAGAAATCCTGATGGAGATGCGAGGTTGTAAAGCTTTGCTAATGTTGGTATCTTCACCCATTCTTCTGTTACCATTTTCACTGATAACACCAGAATTGCTTCATTGGGTCTGATTTTGGGTTTGGGCAGGTTCACATTGTCCGCTGTAAATCGTATGTAAATAAAGAACCATGTGATTCTGTGACACTTGTCCAAATTATTATTGGGTGTTATGTGAACGTTTTAAAGGAGTTGTCTATTATTTTACATTGATGGCCTACCCGTAGGATAGGTCATCTATATCCGGTCAATGAGGGTGCAACACCTGGCAACCATTAAGCTCTTCATTGTGCCGCCGGTTGTGCTCAAGTTGCGGAACAGAATTACGCAGCTCTGTCATCTGTATAGTGGGCACGGCGCACAATAGCAGATCTGCACCTATTCATTTAAATATGTTCGGCTGTGCATTACGTGGCCCCACCAGCCTGGTACTGATGGCCTATCGTACAGATAGACCATCAGTATAAAGTATTCGACAAACCCTTTAAGCTTTTGGAACGGTTTTATCAATTATAGCTAATTGTTATAATCGTGATTGCCTTTCCTTTTTATTTTTTTCATTCAAATCAAATAAGGGAAACGCACTTTTGATGTAGATGTTATATTCTCTGCACAACTTGCATGTTGGCCTCCAAGTATCATGTCTGCTGACCAGCTACCTACAGCTGGTCCATAGAAAACGGGAGTCGTCTCATCATGTCCTTATAAAGAATCCAGAGTCTGTATGGTGAGGTTCTTCATTTAGAGCTTCACCAAGCCAAAGACATAAGCGGCTATAAGAAGTGGCTCATCTGGGAGATTGTCTGGGCATTACACCAAAAATGTACATAGGGTGCAACAAATATATTTGTTAATAACTTTTATGCCATCTTTGAAAGTTATTAAAAGATGTAAAGAAAAAGGCATGTGGCTAAAAAGAATAAGAAATTGTATTATAGTAAAGGTATTAAATTGTAAACGAACTGTAAATTGTTATTGTATTAACGGAACACAAAATACATGTGCTATGCATTGCTGTAAGGATGAAAAATGTGTCCCGTGAAATGCACGGAATATATAATTCCATTTACAATTTAAGAAATTTGTCTCTTAATGTGCAAAAATCGTTTACCCCAACATTTATGGATTTTAAAGTGAACTTTCAGTCCAAAGTGAAAATTTTACAATGCATGGCATAGCCACCATACCTGGTCTCCTACTTTTGAACTAACCTTTCTGCCACTCCATTTACAAAGGAGAGCGTCCTTCGAAGTCACAGACGCCTTCCCTCCAATGCCCTCTGATCGGCCAACACTGAGGCCACAGAAGGATCTATTCAACACGGATGTCTTCAGAGGAAAGAGGATGCATGTCTGTGACTATCAGGCTATGTGCACACGTTGCGGATTCGTGTGCGGATTTTTCCGCACCTTTTTTTGCAAAATCCGCAGGTAAAACGCACTGCGTTTTACCTGCGGATTTCCTGTGGTGTTTGTACGGATTCCACCTGCGGTTTTACACCTGCGGATTCCTATTGAGCAGGTGTAAACCGCTGCGGAATCCGCAAAAAGAATTGACATGCTGCGGAAAATACAACGCAGCTAGTGATGAGCGAATATACTCGTTACACGAGATTTTGCGAGCACGTCGGGTGTCCTCCGACGAATTTTAGTTTTTATTGCCGCAGCTGAATGATTTACATCTTAGCCAGCATAAGTACATGTGGGGGTTGCCTGGTTGCTAGGGAATCCCCACATGTACTTATGCTGGCTAACAGATGTAAATCATTCTGCTGCGGCAAGAAAAACTAAAATTCCGAGCACTAAAAAATACTCGGAGGACACCCGAGCGTGCTCGAGTAACGAGTATATTCGCTCATCACTAAACAAAGCGTTTCCGCGCTGTATTTTCCGCAGCATGGGCACTGCGGATTTGGTTTTCCTTAGGTTTACATGGTACTGTAAACCGCATGGAAAACAGCTGCTAATCCGCAGCAGCCAATCCACTGCGGGTCCGCAGCCAAATCCGCAACGTGTGCACATAGCCGTAAAGTCCCCCGTACACAATACATAAAATTCAGCCAAATCCACCCATTATGGAGAGGCCAGCCAGCCAGCCATCTAATGTGTATAGGGCCTTCCTGACTCCACCTATCAGGTAAGTTCAGGGGGAGAGAATGATCTAACTTGTTAAATTTCAACACCCGTTCCTTTTATTATCCCAAGAGAACAGGTGTCTGGTAGCGACTTACCCCTCTAAACACACAAAAGCACATGCATGTAGGTAACAGGGCATGGGGGTTTGCAGTGTGAGCTGTATAGGGGAGAAGGGTTAAAAAGATTTGTCAGTCAAACAGGCATCCGACTGGGGAACAGTGGGACACAATTGATAAAAGAGCACCATATACATATTTGCTATTTATAGTCGTGTTTTCATTTTTTGGGGACTGAAGCAAGACAAAGCTACTGAATTAACACCATAAAATAGTAATAGCAGAAGCATGGCGTCTATGCTATGCCCATAACTACCTGCCAGCACAACTATCATAGGGAATTTTGTGCAATAACAATGTATACAAAATCTGCATGTCACATGTAATAATAACCTGATCATTTCTGATTTATACCCTGTACCTATAACGGTGCCTAGAAAAAACAAACATCAACTTGTACTGCTACAAATAAGGCCTCAGAGAGCTTCATTACAACTACGTGTATGGTGGACCTATTTTCTAATGGACCTCATTGATGTGGGTTTCTCTGGTATTTGTTGGGGTGGAGGCATATCTGAATAGTGTTGTAGACTACAGTATTTCTATGCTTAAAAACGAGAACTACTGACTGAAAGAAAATAATGAAAACGTGAACAGAGCTTTATTGTATCATATACTATAAATATTTCTCCTTCGCCACATTGGGGGACACAGGACCATGGGTGTTATGCTGCTGTCACTAGGAGGCTGACACTAAGTTGAGACAAAAAAGAGTTAGCTCCTCCCCTGCAGTATACACCCTCATGCTGGCTTCCAGAGACCTAGTTCAAGCTTAGTGTCCGTAGGAGGCACACTGGATTTAAACCTTTTTATTCCGGACGAAGGGGGCGACGGATTCTTTCATGTTCCGATCTCCCCCGAACCAACAACAGGCGAGCACGGGAGTTTTTACCTCTCCGTATCCTCTCCTGCGACGTGGGAAGCCACTGCCTGAGCTGATTTTAGGGGCGACGGGCCCCTTCAAGGGCACCGATCTCCCCCCTCCCTTATCAGACGAGCACTGGTGTGTCACCTCCAGTATCCTCTTCTGCAGCCAGGCCTATTGCCGGACATTCTGCCCTGCCCACCAGGTTCTCCCTCGGCTGTTCAGAGGCACCTTGCATTGTGGCGTCCGTGCAGCCCCCACTGCATCACCACTGAGAAAGCGGATGATGGAAGGAGGCGGACGGTTCCTCTCCACCCCCCTTTTTTATGGGGATGGTGGATAGAGGCTCCCCAACCCTGCACCGTCCTAATCACCCCTGGCACAGCTCGCCTGCAGCATTCTCTGCGATCCCCTTTTATTCGGGGTAAGTGCCATAATGTGGGGGGGGGGTCGGTCGTCCCAGCAGTTCCAGAGGGCTCCTTCACCTTTTGTCAGGGTCTCCCCTAGGGGCCGGCGCTCCGGGGCCACGCGCCGGGCCGAAGCCGCAAATTTAGTCCCCGGCTTCGGCCTAGCACAGGCCGGATTCCAATAGGCTCTGCCCCCGTTTTTGCGTCATTCTGCGGCTCCGTCCCCCGATCCTGGCGCTTCTCGCTCTCTGCGAGATTACCCTCCCAACCCCCGGCGGCCATCTTTTTTTCCTCTCTGCACGCCGCAGCTTCAGCTCCTCCACGTGCAGCCGGCTGTCGCTCCTCCTGCACTGCCGCTGCTTCTCTCCCTCTCTCTGTGGGACACAGGACCACGGGTAAGGAGACCACGTTAGGTTCTCCCTGGCAGCGTCGCCCTCGCTTCCATAGCCTACAGACCCTAAGCACTATCTCTTCATTAGGGTACACCATGTCCCAGTCTAAGTCCAAAAAGATCTCAAAGGTGCATACTACCTTTTTTACTGCGTGTACCACCTGCCAGGCTCCACTTCCTCGGCCTCAGAGTTCTCCCCTCTGCTCAGCCTGCGATGCCTCAGGTGCCCAGGAGCCCTCCGCCGCTACCGACCCCAGTGTATCTAGTCCCCCTGAGTGGGTCGCATCTCTGTCACAGTCCGTGGATTCGCTAGCGAAAGCGATTAAATCCCTTCAGGAGCCCTCTGGGGAGCGGGGCTCTCTTTTTCCCGGGTTAAGAGATCCCTCCGTAACAGGGGAATCGTCGGCCAGCAGGGGCCTCTCTCACCGGAAGGAGGCACGGTCATCCAGAAAACGGATCCGCACTACCTCCCCTGAGCACTCACCGCACCAGTCAGCCTCTGGTAGCTCCACTTCTCGCTCACCCTCTCTAGGGGCCCGTAGCGATCACGACTCTGAATATGAGTCTGATGCATCCTTAGACCCGGATGCTCCGGAGTTTAGGTCTACTGTCGACTCCCTCATCGAGGCAGTCAATCATGCTCTAAAAGTGGACGATGACTCTAATTCTGCTCCGGACCATTCCGTTTCCTTTACGAGAAACAAGCGTTCCCATAAGACGTTCGCCTCTCACCCAGATTTCCTGGATATAGTCAGGCGACACAGGGAGCGTCCGGATAAGCGTTTTTCAGGCAAAAAGGCCCTGGAATCGAAGTATCCCTTTTCCACAGATCTTGTTAAAGATTGGACGGAATCTCCACTAGTAGATCCTCCGGTTTCGCGCTTGGCGACCAAAACTCTCTTATCCGTTCCTGATGGTGCTTCTATTAAGAATCCCACGGAACGCCAGCTAGATTCTCTAGCTCGCTCAGTGTATGAAGCCTCAGGTTCCTCTCTATCTCCCTCCTTCGCTGCGGCTTGGGTTGCCAAGGCAATGGTTTACTGGGCAGATGCCCTTGCGAAATCCATTCAGGAACAGGAACTCCCGTCTGAAGTGGCGGACCTGCCAAACAAATTGCCATGGCTGAAGATTATGTGATGTATGCGTCCCTCGACGCAGCGGACTGTGCAGCAACTGCGGCTTCGAACGCCATCACCATTAGGAGAGCTATCTGTTATGACCCCAATGGCGAGGGTCTCAGAGATATCAGCAAGTCTGCGAAGTACAAAAATCCAGCTCATAGGGCAGTGGTAACTGGGTTGACCATATATCTACTCCTAACGCCAACACTAGAAGTAGCCGGGGAACATGCCTACGTTGGTCGCTAGATGTCTCGCGCCAGCCGGAGGACTAACTACCCCTAGAAGAGGAAAACAAAGACCTCTCTTGCCTCCAGAGAATAGACCCCAAAAGTTGGATACAAGCCCCCCACAAATAATAACGGTGAGGTAAGAGGAAATGACAAACACAGAGATGAACTAGGTTTAGCAAAGAGAGGCCCACTCACTAATAGCAGAATGTAGTAAGATAACTTATATGGTCGACAAAAACCCTAACAAAAATCCACACTGGAGATTCAAGAACCCCCGAACCGTCTAACGGCCCGGGGGGAGAACTCCAGCCTCCCTAGAGCTTCCAGCAAGGATAGGATACGGATTATGTACAAGCTGGACAAAAATGCCAAACAAAAACAATAGCAAAAAGCAAGAAAGCAGACTTAGCTTAATCAAGCAGGAACCAGGATCAGTAGACAAGAGCACTACAGATTAGCTCTGATATCAACGTTGCCAGGCATTGAACTGAAGGTCCAGGGAGCTAATATAGCAACACCCCTGACCTAACGACCCAGGTGAGCATACAAGGGATGATAAACATACCCAGAGTAAAAACACTAGTAGCCACTAGATGGAGCCAAAAGGTAAATTCACAACAGTACCCCCCCCTTAGTGAGGGGTCACCGAACCCTCACCAAGACCACCAGGGCGATCAGGATGAGCGGCGTGAAAGGCGCGAACTAAATCGGCCGCATGCACATCAGAGGCGACCACCCAGGAATTATCCTCCTGACCATAGCCCTTCCACTTGACCAAGTACTGAAGCCTCCGCCTGGAGAGACGAGAATCTAAGATCTTCTCCACCACGTACTCCAACTCGCCCTCAACCAACACCGGAGCAGGAGGCTCAGCAGAAGGAACCACAGGCACAACGTACCGCCGCAACAAGGACCTATGAAATACGTTGTGAATGGCAAACGACACCGGAAGATCCAGGCGAAAGGATACAGGATTAAGGATCTCCAATATCTTGTAAGGACCAATGAATCGAGGCTTAAATTTGGGAGAGGAGACCTTCATAGGAACAAATCGAGAAGACAGCCATACCAAATCCCCAACACGAAGTCGGGGACCCACACCGCGGCGGCGATTGGCAAAACGCTGAGCCTTCTCCTGTGACAACTTCAAGTTGTCCACCACATGATTCCAGATCCGCTGCAACCTATCCACCACAGAATCCACTCCAGGACAGTCAGAAGGCTCCACATGTCCCGAGGAAAAACGAGGATGGAAACCGGAGTTGCAGAAAAATGGCGAAACCAAGGTGGCAGAACTAGCCCGATTATTAAGGGCAAATTCAGCCAACGGCAAGAAGGTCACCCAATCATCCTGATCAGAAGAGACAAAACACCTCAAATACGCCTCCAGAGTCTGATTAGTTCGTTCCGTTTGTCCGTTAGTCTGTGGATGAAAAGCGGACGAAAACGACAAATCAATGCCCATCCTACCACAAAAGGATCGCCAGAACCTGGAAACAAACTGGGATCCTCTGTCCGACACAATATTCTCAGGAATGCCGTGCAAACGAACCACGTTCTGGAAGAACACAGGAACCAGATCAGCAGAGGAAGGCAGCTTAGGCAAAGGAACCAGATGGACCATCTTGGAGAAACGATCACATATCACCCAGATGACAGACATGCCTTTAGACACCGGGAGATCCGAAATGAAATCCTTAGAGATGTATGTCCAAGGTCTCTTCGGGACAGGCAAGGGCAAGAGCAACCCGCTGGCACGAGAACAGCAAGGCTTAGCTCGAGCACAAGTACCACAGGACTGCACAAATGACCGCACATCCCTTGACAAGGAAGGCCACCAAAAGGACCTGGCCACCAGATCTCTGGTGCCAAAAATTCCCGGGTGCCCTGCCAACACAGAGGAATGAACCTCGGAAATGACTCTGCTGGTCCATTTAGCAGGCACAAACAATCTGTCAGGTGGACAAGAGTCAGGCCTACCAGCCTGAAATCTCTGCAACACACGTCGCAGATCTGGAGAAATCGCTGACAAGATAACTCCTTCCTTAAGAATACCCTCAGGTTCAGCGACTCCAGGAGCATCAGGCACAAAGCTCCTAGACAGAGCATCGGCCTTCACATTCTTAGAACCTGGTAAATACGAGACCACAAAGTCAAAACGGGAGAAAAACAATGACCAGCGGGCCTGTCTAGGATTCAGGCGTTTAGCAGACTCGAGATACATCAAATTTTTGTGATCAGTCAAGACCACCACCCGATGCTTAGCACCCTCGAGCCAATGACGCCACTCCTCAAATGCCCACTTCATGGCCAATAACTCCCGATTGCCCACATCATAATTTCGCTCTGCCGGCGAAAACTTCCTAGAGAAAAAGGCACAAGGTCTCATAGTAGAGCAACCAGGGCCTCTCTGCGACAAAACGGCCCCTGCCCCAATCTCCGAAGCATCCACCTCAACCTGAAAGGGAAGTGAGACGTCAGGCTGGCACAAAACAGGCGCCGAAGTAAACCGGCGTTTCAACTCCTGGAAAGCCTCCACGGCAGCAGGAGCCCAGTTAGCTACATCAGAGCCTTTCTTGGTCATATCCGTCAGCGGTTTAACAACGCTAGAGAAATTTGCGATAAAACGACGGTAGAAGTTAGCAAAACCCAAGAACTTCTGAAGACTCTTAACTGACGAGGGTTGAGTCCAATCATGAATAGCTCGGACCTTGACTGGATCCATCTCCACAGCAGAAGGGGAAAAAATGAACCCCAAAAAGGGAACCTTCTGTACACCAAAGAGACACTTTGAGCCTTTTACAAACAAAGAATTTTCACGCAAAATCTCAAAAACCATCCTGACCTGCTCCACATGCGAGTCCCAATCATCAGAAAAAAACAGAATATCATCCAGATAAACAATCAAAAATTTATCCAGATACTTCCGGAAAATGTCATGCATGAAGGACTGAAAAACTGAAGGTGCATTAGAGAGCCCAAATGGCATCACCAAGTACTCAAAATGACCTTCGGGCGTATTGAATGCGGTTTTCCATTCATCGCCCTGCCTAATGCGCACAAGGTTGTACGCACCACGAAGGTCTATCTTGGTGAACCACTTAGCACCTTTAATCCGGGCAAACAAATCTGACAACAACGGCAAAGGATACTGAAATTTGACAGTGATCTTATTCAAAAGCCGATAGTCAATACAAGGCCTCAAAGATCCGTCCTTTTTGGCCACAAAAAAGAATCCCGCACCAAGAGGGGAAGAAGGACGGATATGCCCCTTCTCAAGAGACTCCTTGATATATGAACGCATCGCGGTATGTTCAGGTACCGACAGATTAAACAGTCTCCCCTTAGGAAACTTACTGCCAGGGATCAAATCTATTGCACAGTCACATTCCCTATGAGGAGGCAGTGCACTGGACTTAGACTCGCTGAAGACATCCTGATAATCAGACAAATACGCCGGAACTTCCGAAGGCGTAGAAGAAGCAATAGACAAGGGCAGGGAATCTCCATGAATTCCATGGCAGCCCCAACTTGACACTGACATAGCCTTCCAGTCCAAGACTGGATTATGGGTCTGTAACCATGGCAACCCCAAAACAACCAAATCATGCATTTTATGCAGAACAAGAAAACGTATTACCTCCCGATGTTCGGGAGTCATGCACATGGTAACCTGTGTCCAAAACTGCGGTTTATTTTTTGCCAATGGCGTAGAATCAATACCCCTAAGAGGGATAGGATTTTCCAATGGCTCAAGAACAAATCCGCAGCGCTTGGCAAATGACAGATCCATAAGGCTCAGGGCAGCACCTGAGTCCACAAACACCATGACAGGATACGATGACAGTGAGCAAATCAAAGTTACAGATAGAATAAATTTAGGTTGCAAATTACCAATGACGACCGGACTAACAACCTTAGTAAGACGTTTAGAGCATGCTGAGATAACGTGTAGAATCACCACAGTAGTAACACAAGCCATTCTGGCGTCTATGAATTTTCCGCTCATTTCTAGTCAGGATTCTATCACATTGCATTAATTCAGGTGCCTGTTCAGACAACACCATGAGGGAATTTGCGGTTTTGCGCTCCCGCAACCGCCGGTCGATTTGAATAGCCAGGGCCATAGAATCATTCAGACCTGTGGGAATGGGAAAACCCACCATCACATTCTTAATGGCTTCAGAAAGACCATTTCTAAAATTTGCAGCCAATGCACACTCGTTCCACTGGGTCAGCACGGACCATTTCCGAAATTTTTGGCAATACACTTCAGCCTCGTCCTGGCCCTGAGACATAGCCAGCAAGGCTTTTTCTGCCTGAATCTCAAGATTGGGTTCCTCATAAAGCAAACCGAGCGCCAGAAAAAACGCATCAATATCAGCCAATGCCGGATCTCCTGGCGCCAGCGAGAAAGCCCAATCCTGAGGGTCGCCCCGTAAAAAAGAAATAACAATTTTCACTTGCTGAGCGGAGTCTCCAGAGGAACAGGGTCTCAGGGACAAAAACAATTTACAATTATTCCTGAAATTTCTAAACTTAAATCGATCTCCGGAAAACAGTTCAGGGATCGGTATCTTAGGTTCTGACATAGGATTTCTGGTAACATAATCTTGTATGCCCTGCACACGAGCAGCAAGCTGGTCCACACCTGTAATCAAGGTCTGGACATTCATGTCTGCAGCAATCACAAGCCACTCAGAGGTAAAGGGGAAAAGAAAAAAAAAAATGAGAGAGAGAAAAAAAAACTCTGAACTTTCTTTCTTATAATCCCGCTTCTGCAATGCATTTAACATTTAATACTGGCCTGGCAAACTGTTATGACCCCAATGGCGAGGGTCTCAGAGATATCAGCAAGTCTGCGAAGTACAAAAATCCAGCTCATAGGGCAGTGGTAACTGGGTTGACCATATATCTACTCCTAACGCCAACACTAGAAGTAGCCGGGGAACATGCCTACGTTGGTCGCTAGATGTCTCGCGCCAGCCGGAGGACTAACTACCCCTAGAAGAGGAAAACAAAGACCTCTCTTGCCTCCAGAGAATAGACCCCAAAAGTTGGATACAAGCCCCCCACAAATAATAACGGTGAGGTAAGAGGAAATGACAAACACAGAGATGAACTAGGTTTAGCAAAGAGAGGCCCACTCACTAATAGCAGAATGTAGTAAGATAACTTATATGGTCGACAAAAACCCTAACAAAAATCCACACTGGAGATTCAAGAACCCCCGAACCGTCTAACGGCCCGGGGGGAGAACTCCAGCCTCCCTAGAGCTTCCAGCAAGGATAGGATACGGATTATGTACAAGCTGGACAAAAATGCCAAACAAAAACAATAGCAAAAAGCAAGAAAGCAGACTTAGCTTAATCAAGCAGGAACCAGGATCAGTAGACAAGAGCACTACAGATTAGCTCTGATATCAACGTTGCCAGGCATTGAACTGAAGGTCCAGGGAGCTAATATAGCAACACCCCTGACCTAACGACCCAGGTGAGCATACAAGGGATGATAAACATACCCAGAGTAAAAACACTAGTAGCCACTAGATGGAGCCAAAAGGTAAATTCACAACAGCTATCTGGCTCAGAGAGTGCCTCCTCAAAAAAGTCTCTGATTTCCCTTCCTTTTCAGAGCGGGCGTCTTTTTGGAGAAAAGCTAGACCAGCTTATTTCCGACGCTACAGGAGGAAAGAGCAAGTTCCTTCCGCAACACAGGCCCAAAGCTGCTTTTCAGCGACAACAGTATTTTCGCTTTCGGCCTTTTCGCAGTAGCCCATTCTGGTCCAATTCTGCCCCCTCATCCAGATCAGAACGATCCGCACGCTCAGACAGAGACTCTCGACCTTCTATCAGTCCTGGCGAGGAAAGCCTAGGCAACCCAGAACCAGAGGGTCCAGGCCTGCCAGATTCCCTTCACAATGACTCGGGGACTATTCCAGTCGACACCTCCAAAGTAGGTGGACGTCTGCTTCTTTTTCAGCAAGTCTGGCTCTCCGTCGTTCATGACAAATGGGTCAGGGATCTGGTGTCGTCTGGCTACAAAATAGAATTCTCCGCCTCCCCTCCAGCACGGTTTTTTCCCTCTCGTCTCCCAAGTTCGGGAGCTCAGTCTCGCGCCCTTCACTGCGCCATCGAATCCCTCCGCCAAAGCGGGGCCATCATTCTGGTTCCGGAACACGAGAGATTCGGAGGTTTCTACTCAAACCTCTTCGTCGTGCCAAAAAAGGATGGGACGGTACGCCCCATTTTGGACCTGAAGCTACTAAACAAGTACGTAAAAGTACGGCACTTCAGGATGGAATCTCCGATCGGTCATCTTGATGGAGAGAGGGGAGTTCCTAGCATCGATAGACATCAAAGACGCTTACCTTCATATCCCAATCTTCCCGCCACATCAAAGGTTTCTCCGTTTCGCCATCCTGGAGGACCACTTTCAATTCACAGCCTTACCCTTCGGTCTGGCCACGGCGCCCAGGGTATTTACAAAAGTCATGGCGGCCGTCATGGCCATTCTTCACTCACGAGTGGTCGTGTTGCCATACTTAGACGACCTCCTCATAAAAGGTCCATCTTATCAGGCCTGCGAAGCAAGCGTCCGCATTACCTTGGATTCTCTTTCGCGCCTGGGCTGGTTAATCAACTCGGACAAGTCCTCTCCCATTCCTGCCCAACGGATCTCATTCCTAGGCATGATCCTGGACACATCAAGGGGGCTGGTCTTGCTTCCTTGGTCCAAGGCCCAAGAGCTTCAGCAGGGAGCTCGGACGCTCTGTCACCCTCGTCCACGGTCCATCCGGTTTGCCATGAAGATCCTGGGAAAAATGGTGGCCGCAATAGAAGCTGTTCCCTTCGCTCAACTCCATCTCCGCCCATTACAACAGGCTCTGCTGGACAACTGGGACAGGAGTCCCTTATCCCTCGATCGGCCATGCCCTCTGTCCCCACGGATCAGGCAAGCCCTCACATGGTGGACTCTGGGTTCGTCTATCCTCCAGGGGAACTCTTTTGTCCCGATCCGCTGGCTGGTGGTAACTACCGACGCCAGTCTCCTCGGTTGGGGAGCGGTATTCCTACACCACTCTGCCCAGTGGCGTTGGACGATTCGGGAATCGAGGCTCCCTATAAACATCCTGGAAATTCGAGCGATCAGACTCACCCTGAGACGCTTTCACCCCCTGCTTGCGGGTCACCCAATTCGAGTTCAATCGGACAACGTCACAGCCGTGGCATATATAAACCATCAAGGGGGTACCCGCAGCAAGGCGGCGATGCAGGAAGTCTCCCACATTCTTCGTTGGGCCGAGGCCAACCACTCTACCATTTCCGTGGTGCACATTCCGGGCGTCGAGAACTGGGCGGCGGATTTTCTCAGCCATCAGGGACTTGCCTCAGGGGAGTGGGAACTTCATCCAGACGTTTTCCGGCAAATCTGCCTTCGCTGGGGAACCCCGGACGTGGATCTGATGGCGTCCAGACTAAACGCCAAAGTTCACAACT
The DNA here is from genome assembly GCF_051348905.1 of Ranitomeya variabilis. NCBI lineage: Eukaryota > Metazoa > Chordata > Amphibia > Anura > Dendrobatidae > Ranitomeya > Ranitomeya variabilis. Next base: position 1,023,776,560 of record NC_135232.1, read on the forward strand.
TCATAGCACGCTCTCGGGATCCCCAGGCCATCGGGGTGGATGCACTGATATCTCCGTGGCATCGGTTCCAGCTCCCGTACGTGTTTCCTCCGCTTCCCTTACTGCCAAAGGTGATCCGAAAAATCAAGACGGAGGGGGTTCAGGTCATCCTTGTTGCCCCAGATTGGCCACGTCGCGCATGGTACGCGGAGCTCGTTCAGCTCGTATCCAACGTTCCCTGGCGGTTACCAGACCGTCCAGATCTGCTTCGCCAAGGGCCGATCTTCCACCAGAGCTCAGGGGCCCTAAGTTTAACGGCGTGGCTGTTGAAACCTGGATTCTAACCCAAGCTGGTTTCTCTCAGCAGGTCATTCCCACCATGATAAGCGCCCGCAAAGCGTCTTCTGCTTGCATCGATCACCGCACCTGGAAGACCTTCTTCGCGTGGTGCAGGCTCCGAGGTCGCCCTCCGCTCGTTTTCTCAATCCCTACCATTTTGGATTTCCTACAGTCCGGCTTGGATTCCGGCCTGGCGCTGAGTTCCCTCAAGGGTCAGATCTCAGCTTTATCCGTGTTGTTTCAACGTAAGATCGCTGCCAACCTGCAAGTCAGGACCTTCATTCAGGGGGTCACCCATGTGGTACCCCCCTACAGGATGCCGTTAAGAGACCTGGGATCTCAATTTGATTCTGAGCATTCTTCAGGAACCTCCGTTTGAACCTCTGCAGGACGTCCCGCTAACAGTCCTCTCCTGGAAGGTTGCCTTCCTTGTAGCAGTGACATCTATCAGATGGGTCTCAGAATTGGCCGCTTTATCCTGCTGGGCGCCTTTCCTTGCCTTTCACCAAGACAAGGTAGTTCTACGCCCATCTCCGGCCTTTCTCCCTAAGGTGGTCTCATCTTTTCACCTTAATGAGGACATCATTCTTCCCTACTTCTGCCCACAGCCAAAACACAGGGTCGAAAAGGCCCTTCATACCCTGGATGTGGTACGGGCCCTTAGGAGGTACATTTCCAGAACTGCTCATTTCCGCAAATCGGACTCCCTCTTTGTTCTCCCGGAGGGTCACAGAAAGGGTTTAGCTGCGTCTAAGGCCACGATAGCCAGATGGATTCGGTCTGCTATCCAAGAATCCTATCGGGTCAGGGGCAGACCTATCCCGGCGGGGATTAGAGCACACTCCACTCGGTCGTTGGGTGCTTCCTGGGCCATCCGGCACCAGTCTACGGCGGAGCAGGTTTGCAAGGCCGCAACGTGGTCCAGCCTGCATACTTTCTCAAAGCACTACAGTGTCCACATTCAATCTTCTGCGGATGCGGCCCTTGGCAGACGTATTCTGCAAGCGGCCGTCACGCATTTATAGTCAGTTGGTACATGGAGTTTATTTGGTTGTATTGTTTCCCACCCAGGGACTGCTTTGGGACGTCCCATGGTCCTGTGTCTCCCAATGTGGCGAAGGAGAAATAGGGATTTTTGTGTGTACTCACCGTAAAATCCTTTTCTCTGAGCCAGTTATTGGGGGACACAGCACCCACCCTGTTAGCCTTATGGCTTGTTACCTTTTTGGTCCCTGACTTTCTTTGACATGTTATTCTCTAATGTTAGGTATTGTACTGTTATTAATCTCCTACTGTTTTTGCACTGAACTGGGTCTCTGGAAGCCAGCATGAGGGTGTATACTGCAGGGGAGGAGCTAACTCTTTTTTTGTCTCACCTTAGTGTCAGCCTCCTAGTGATAGCAGCATAACACCCATGGTCCTGTGTCCCCCAATGAGTGGCTCGGAGAAAAGGATTTTACGGTGAGTACACACAAAAATCCCTATTTTATATTAATGTCACTGTTTTGAGTATTTTTTTTTACATTATGAAAGTGCCACGAAGAAAATCAACTTTATTTTTCTATCATACATGACGGCACCACGAGAGAGGGGATCCTCCCATCAAGGACAGGAAACCTTCAAGATAAAAGGGGTGGCTCCTCTCTCCACATCAGTTGGTTTCCTGTCCTTGACGGGGAACCCTCAAGATGGAAGACTTCTGATGAAGACAGAAGAGGATGCCTGGGCCTGGGTCGGGTGGATTTGGGCAGGCGCTGGTCTGCTGCACCCGTCACCAGTTACCGGTAGTCGCCTCAGGGGCCATGTATACCATGCCTCCCCTGAGCGAAGCATGGCCACAGCCCATGAGGCGAACGCCCGGGTGAAAATTATCCACGGGGGCCGCAGGTGGCGCTCCCCCCTGTCGATTTAAAAATCCTGCTGTCCACGGGGGTCACTTTATGGTGCCCCCCCGTTGACTAATGGTGGCCATGAAGCCCGTGAGGCACATCGGTGCCCGCGCTAAGTAAGTCTCGGCGGTTGGGGCACCTCCCTGTTGAGCTTTTAAAGCAGGTCTCCCCCCTACCCCTGGTCGGTACCTGAGGTTGCAAAGGACTTGGCAAGGAGCGGTGTCCGGAGCACTAAGAGGGCATCTGGAGGTTGGTGAGTGCGGCGCTGCCTCCTGGAGTCCGTGGTCTGGAATTCCCGGCGCTGCAAGCTCTTTCTCAGCCGGCGTTGGGTGCCGGAAATGGTGGGTACGCGCATGCACACGATACCCAGCGGCAGCACTCGGAATGTTATACAGGAGCTAAGGGGCAGGGGGGCCGAAAGAGGCGGCACACACCGGAAGTGGTGACCGGATGCACGCCTGGAACACAGTACAGCAGCGCGCATCGGAAGTAAGGACTGGGTGCGCGCGCAGTGTTCTAGCAGAGGCAGGATCAACCAGGTGAATGGTGGATCAAAAAGCGCGCACCGGAAGTGGTTGCCGGGTGCGTGCTCTGGCATAAATATACAGCACAGGCGTTGCGCTAGCGACGACAGAGGCAGGATCAACCAGGTGATTGATTGCATATAGGAGCACCGGAAGTGGTGCAGGCACGATCAGCCAGGTAATCATTCATGACAGGTGCGAACATACACCTGATTACTGAAGCGACCAGTAAAGGCAGGATCAACCAGATGATCCATTAAAGAAAAAAAAAAAGAGTGAATCTATTTAAACGAACCAGATGCGCTGCCCTGTGTCACTAAACCAGGTCAGGTTGAAGGTGACTACTCTTGTTGCGTGGTGGTGTGTAAGATGGAGAGCTTTTCACCGGAGCATTTGATGCCACAGCAAGAGGTGCAGGAGAGGCGGTCTCGCTCAAGTGAAAAGAGCCAGATCCTCCGTGGCAGCAGCAGAAGCCGCTCGGACAGTGTACGGATGGATGGCCATACCAAGGAGGGGTACCTACTGCCTAGTCTCATTGGAGACACGGAGAAAACCAGCCAACCTCCGGATCCGGTACCCGTACTTTGAAAGCGTCCGAGTGGTGAGTGAACTGCGAGAAAGTCCAGCACTCTAATGTCTGTTCTTTTCTCGTCTCTTATCTCCGTCTCTCCCCTCTTTTCTTATATACATTGCGGGGTGGAGTTTAGGAGGTCCCCAAAAAGTATAAGGCAAAAACTAAAAATAAGGAATGTCCCTTATGTAAAAAGCCTTTAAAGACATCTTGGGGTAAAAGACTGTGTCAGGAGTGTATCAACCAGACTGTGGCGGAGGAAACACCCTCCTTTACGGACAGCCTAAGATCTCTGATTCAGTCCAAAGTCTCTAGGTCCGTAAAAGCATTACAGACAGCTGACACGGAGGAGGAGGATACATTTCCAGCAGAGGCTACGGATAAGCTTCTAAAAGCTGTTCGCTCTACCATGGGGCTGGTAGATGAGAAGGCTAAAAAGACAGCCCAGGAACTTATGTTCAGTTGTCTACAAAAGAGAAAACGGAGGTCATTCCCTATTAATGAACAGCTACAGGAACTGAATAAAAGGGAATGGCAAAAACCGGAAAAAAGGTCCCAGATAACCACCTCCCTAAAGAGAAGGTATCCATTTGAGGAAGAGGCGTCCTCATCTTGGGATAGAGCCCCAAAAATTGATGTGGCAGTCTCAAAAGTTGCCAGGAAATCCTCCCTGCCATTCGAGGACCTAGGTTCTCTAAAATAACCTCTGGATAGGAAGGTGGACAGTTCCCTGAAGACAGCATGGGAAGCCTCAGCAGGAGCACTAAGGCCAGCTATCGCGGCCACTTGTGTAGCCAGATCCCTTAAAATCTGGATAGACAACCTGGAGGAACAGGTAGAGCAAAAAGTTCCCAGAGAAGCTGTCCTAGAGGCAATACCAACCATGAGAGCAGCGGCTGTGTTTCTAGCTGAAGCATCAGCAGACTCGGCTAGGCTGGCAGCAAAATCAGCAGCTTTAGCCAACACAGGACGCCGTGCCGTATGGCTTAAATGCTGGCCAGGAGATACTCAGGCAAAGATGAAGCTTTGCTCTTTGCCTTGTGAGGGGAACTTCCTGTTTGGACCGGCGTTAGACGAGGTATTGGAGCAAGCCGGTGACAAAAAGAAGAACTTCCCAAAACAGCCATTCCAGCCCTTTCATCGCTCCTTTCGGAGAGGCCAAAAATTCCGAAGGCAGCAGTATAGAGACCGAGACAGGAGGAACCTGGACAAGCGACCCAGGGGAGGAAAGGGCTTCTATTTTGGCAAGTCCCCCAGAGACACCAAGAAACCTTCCCAGTGACGGTCCTTCTCAGGTGGGAGGGAGGCTCTCTCCCTTCCGGCCTGGGAGAGGATCTCATCCAGCGTATGGATCCGACAGATCAGGCCTAAAACTAAAATTCCACCACTGGCCTCCTAAAAGATATATGCAGACCCCGGTACAGTCCTCCCAAGAGAAACAAGACAGTCTGGAGGGGGAAGTAACATCACTCCTAGACAAGCACGTCTTGGAAGAAGTTCCTATAGAGCAAAGGAGGGAAGGATTTTATTCCCCTCTTTTTCTCATAAAAAAAACAGACAATTCTTGGAGGACAATAATAAATTTAAAAGGCCTCAACAAATTTCTTGTAATACCATCATTCAAGATGGAAACCATAAAATCAGCGGTGAAACTTCTATATCCCCAGTGTTACATGTCCGTCCTCGACCTCAAGGACACTTATTATCACGTCCCAATCAAACAACAAGATCGTCAGTTTCTCAGAGTGGCAGTTCAGATGGGGTCCCAGTTGCGTCACTTTCAGTACAGGGCTCTGCCCTTTGGGATAGCAACAGCCCCACGGGTATTTACAAAGCTGATTGCAGAGGTCACAGCACATCTCAGAGAGAAAGACACTCTGATAATACCCTACTTGGATGACTTCCTGATAGTGGGGAAGAACTTTTCTCACTGTCAGAAGCAGGTCAGGATAGTGATGGACACTCTACAGACACTGGGATGGCAACTAAGCCCCTTTGAGCCGTTAAATACAACCTCAGATAAAGTACTAACATTAAAGACAGCTTTGTTAGTGGCACTTACATCGGCCCGTAGGGTGGGGGATTTACACGCGTTTTCAGCTGACCCCCCCTTACACACAAATTATGGATGATAGGGTCGTATTAAAATTAGATCCGGCATATCTCCCCAACGTGGTATTGAGATTTCATAGGGCTCAGGACATAACCCTACCCTCTTTCTGTCCCAATCCTAGTAACAAGAAAGAGGAGAGACTCCATTGCCTAGATGTCAGGAGATGTATCCTACAGTATCTAGAGATGACAAAATCCTGGAGGAAACAGAGGGCTTTATTTGTTTCGTTCCAGGGGTCAAGGAAGGGCCTTAAAGCCTCAAAACAAACTATAGCTAGATGGGTGAGAGAGGCCATTATTCTAGCATATAGTAGTGCAGGCAGGGCTGTTCCACAGGGTCTGAAAGCCCATTCCACGAGGGCCATGGCGACATCGTGGGCGGAGAGAGCAGAAGCTACCATCGACCAAATCTGTAAGGCGGCCACTTGGTCCTCTCCGTCTACATTTTTTAAACATTATAGGCTAGACCTATCTGCTACCTCTGATCTTACATTTGGGAAAAGAGTGTTACAAGCAGTGATCCCTCCCTAAAAGAGAATACATATCTCTGTAACTCTCTCGTGGTGCCGTCATGTATGATGGAAAACACGGGTATTACATACCTGGTAATGTGTTTTTTCATGAGACATGACGGCACCCTTATATTCCAACCCTTTTGATCACGTCATTAGTTGGGTGCATTATTTGCATTATACACTCCCTGGGGTATCGGTGAATAGAACTGAATAGGATGTATTATTTATGTGTACACTAACCAGCGGAGTTCCTCTCGTACTCTGTAAAACAACTGAAGTGGAGAGAGGAGCCGCCCCTTTTATCTTGAAGGTTTCCTGTCCTTGATGGGCGGATCCCCTCTCTCGTGGTGCCGTCATGTCTCATGAAAAAACACATTACCAGGTATGTAATACCCGTGTTTCTCCCTGGTGAGACCGGCTTTCAGTCATATAGGCATGCCCGGAGCAATTTCAGTCATTGCTCACGCCCTTGGACTGATTGGCAGGTTGCTCACCAGAGCCAGCTGTCAGTGCCAGGTAGTCCTTACAGCTCTCAGTGCCGTGAGCATTGACAGTAACCGTTCCAGGCACACCTACATGACTGAAAGCTGGCGGCAGCTCTAAGGACGAATAAATTTCATTTTCTTCCCGGTGCCACACTTTCAGTACGGCGGCCGGGCACCTTCATAATGCTATTAACCTGCAGATTAGCATTGTAATCTATACTTTTACTTTCTAAATAACCCCTTTTCACATGTAATCAATCACCATGGAATCAATGGCGCTAAATAAATTAATAATATGGAGGCTATAGTAAGATCCCAAGCTACTTCTGTGGCTGCAGTTTTATGTTTAATCCTGTGCACAAAATGATGGAAAAAACAGTAGTAACACTGTATCTTAATTTACCTTGTGTAACTTGAAAAAGTATTCATATCCCATGAACTTAATGACATTTTTTTCACATTACACTCAAAATCTGTATTTTATTGGGCTTTTATGTGATACTAGATGGCAGCCCGATTCTAAAGAATCGGGAGTCTAGAATCCATATATACTTTATTTATTCAAATGTAAGAATAATACAATTAATAAATAACAGTAAGAAAGAACAAAAAATGGCTGCACTCACCAGCTCTTGACAATTCTTGACAGTACGGCACATTTCTGATTGGTCGCTCGCGGCAGGCGGCAACCAATCAGAAAAGTGCCGCGCACCACGAAGGCATATATCTTTGTCCACCCTGAGCGGGTGTAGGACGCTGGTGACGTCACTTATCTCCGGACATTATCTCCGGACAAAGCCACGGAAGTTGGCACAAATTGCCGGAAGTAGTATTCTAGGCAATTATATATTAGATTTTAATGTTATCAGTGTTTACCTTTGAACGTTTATATTGTATTGTCCTGTCACCAGCCATGTGTACGATTATCGGCCGAAAGCCTCTCTGGAACCAATAATCACCCCATGTAAAGGTATCTTTATAAGTTAAAGATTCAGAATACTATGACTTTTATCATATCCTGAACAGTCAAGTTTTTTATGAACCGTTAAGGTTTTCTGGTTGAAGTAAAAAAAACTCTGAGTGTTTACAGTTTGAAACCATAAAATGTTGAAAAATTATGTCATTCTTGAGTATATCACTCAATGGTGCTCATAAACGTGTCAAATTTGATCTATAATATACTTTAATATACGTTACTTTAATCTTTAATATACTTAAGAACAGGGCCCCAGACATCACACAGGGGGTCTGAAATACCGCACAGTGGTCCAAAATATCGCTGTGCTCTGCCTGGGGCCCCATATGCTGCCTGGGGCCCCTGTGCTCTGCCTGGGGCCCCATATGCTGCCTGGGGACCCTGTGCTCTGCCTGGGGCCACTGTGCTCTGCCTGGGGCCACTGTGCTCTGCCTGGGGCCCCATATGCTGCCTGGGGCCCCATGTTCTGCCTGGGGCCCCTGTGCTCTGCCTGGGGCCACTGTGCTCTGCCTGGGGCCCCATATGCTGCCTGGGGCCCCTGTGCTCTGCCTGGGGCCCCATATGCTGCCTGGGGCCCCTGTGCTCTGCCTGGGGCCCCATAGGCTGCCTGGGGCCCCTGTGCTCTACCTGGGACCACTGTGCTCTGCCTGGGCCCCCATATGCTGCCTGGGGCCCCTGTGCTCTGCCTGGGGCCCCTGTGCTCTGCCTGGGGCCCCATGTTCTGCCTGGGGCCACTGTGCTCTGCCTGGGGCCCCATAGGCTGCCTGGGGCCCCTGTGCTCTGCCTGGGACCACTGTGCTCTGCCTGGGGCCCCATATGCTGCCTGGGGCCTCTGTGCTCTGCCTGGGGCCACTGTGCTCTGCCTGGGGCCCCATATGCTGCCTGGGGCCCCTGTGCTCTGCCTGGGGCCCCATATGCTGCCTGGGGACCCTGTGCTCTGCCTGGGGCCCCTGTGCTCTGCCTGGGGCCCCATGTTCTGCCTGGGGCCCCTGTGCTCTGCCTGGGGCCACTGTGCTCTGCCTGGGGCCCCATGTTCTGCCTGGGGCCACTGTGCTCTGCCTGGGGCCCCATAAGCTGCCTGGGGCCCCTGTGCTCTGCCTGGGGCCCCATATGCTGCCTGGGGCCCCTGTGCTCTGCCTGGGGCCACTGTGCTCTGCCTGGGGCCCCATATGCTGCCTGGGGCCACTGTGCTCTGCCTGGGGCCCCATATGCTGCCTGGGGCCCCTGTGCTCTGCCTGGGGCCCCATAGGCTGCCTGGGGCCCCTGTGCTCTACCTGGGACCACTGTGCTCTGCCTGGGGCCCCATATGCTGCCTGGGGCCCCTGTGCTCTGCCTGGGGCCACTGTGCTCTGCCTGGGGCCCCATATGCTGCCTGGGGCCCCTGTGCTCTGCCTGGGGCCCCATATGCTGCCTGGGGCCCCTGTGCTCTGCCTGGGGCCCCATGTTCTGCCTGGGGCCCCATGTTCTGCCTGGGGCCCCTGTGCTCTGCCTGGGGCCACTGTGCTCTGCCTGGGGCCCCATATGCTGCCTGGGGCCCCTGTGCTCTGCCTGGGGCCCCTGTGCTCTGCCTGGGGCCCCATATGCTGCCTGGGGCCCCTGTGCTCTGCCTGGGGCCCCTGTGCTCTGCCTGGGGCCCCATGTTCTGCCTGGGGCCCCTGTGCTCTGCCTGGGGCCACTGTGCTCTGCCTGGGGCCCCATATGCTGCCTGGGACCCCTGTGCTCTGCCTGGGGCCCCATATGCTGCCTGGGGCCCCTGTGCTCTGCCTGGGGCCCCATAGGCTGCCTGGGGCCCCTGTGCTCTGCCTGGGACCGCTGTGCTCTGCCTGGGGCCCCATATGCTGCCTGGGGCCCCTGTGCTCTGCCTGGGGCCACTGTGCTCTGCCTGGGGCCCCATATGCTGCCTGGGGCCCCTGTGCTCTGCCTGGGTGTAGGACACTGGTGACGTCACTTATCTCCGGACATTAGCTCCGGACATTAGCTCCGGACATTAGCTCCGGACAAAGCCACGGAAGTTGGCACAAATTGCAGGAAGTAGTATTCTAGGCAATTATATATTAGATGGGCATTTCCTGAAGGAAATACATGGTGCTTGAACAGCGCTACCAGCTTTACAGCAGCACTTTTCACACACGGGACTGGGGGGCGCGCTTACTTTTGCACCCGGGGCCGGGGGCGCGCTTACTTTTGCACCCGGGGTCGCACTTACTTTTGCACCCGGAGGCGCACTTACTTTTGCACCCGGGGGCGCACTTACTTTTGCACCCGGGGGCGCACTTACTTTTGCACCCGGGGGCGCACTTACTTTTGCACCCGGGGCGCACTTACTTTTGCACCCGGGGGCGCACTTACTTTTGCAACCGGGGGCGCACTTACTTTTGCAACCGGGGGCGCACTTACTTTTGCACCCGGGGGCGCACTTACTTTTGCACCCGGGGGCGCACTTACTTTTGCACCCGGGGGCGCACTTACTTTTGCACCCGGGGGCGCACTTACTTTTGGGGCCGCACTTACTTTTGGTGGGCGGGGCTCCTCGGCCTCCGATTTGGTTGGTGGGGCCCCTCGTCCTCCGATTTGGTGGGTGGGGACCCTCGGCCTCCGTTTTGGTGGGCAGGGACCGGCCTCCGATTTGGTGGGCGGGGACCCTCGGCCTCCGATTTGGTGGGCGGGGACCCTCGACCTCCGATTTGGTGGGCGGGGACCCTCGACCTCCGATTTGGTGGGCGGGGACCCTCGACCTCCGATTTGGTGGGCGGGGACCCTCGGCCTCCGATTTGGTGGGCGGGGACCCTCGGCCTCCGATTTGGTGGGCGGGGACCCTCGGCCTCCGATTTGGTGGGCGGGGACCCTCGGCCTCCGATTTGGTGGGCGGGGACCCTCGGCCTCCGATTTGGTGGGCGGGGACCCTCGGCCTCCGATTTGGTGGGCGGGGACCCTCGGCCTCCAATTTGGTGGGCGGGGACCCTCGGCCTCCAATTTGGTGGGCGGGGACCCTCGGCCTCCGATTTGGTGGGCGGGGACCCTCGGCCTCCAATTTGGTGGGCGGGGACCCTCGGCCTCCAATTTGGTGGGCGGGGACCCTCGGCCTCCGATTTGGTGGGCGGGGACCCTCGGCCTCCGATGTGGTGGTCGGGGCCCCTCGGCCTCCGCTTTGGTGGGCGGGGCCAGGCCCCTCGGCCTCCGCTTTGGTGGGCGGGGCTCCTCGGCCTCCGATTTGGTTGGCGGGGCCCCTCGGCCTCCGATTTGGTGTGTGCTCTGCCTGGGGCCACTGTGCTCTGCCTGGGGCCCCATATGCTGCCTGGGGCCCCTGTGCTCTGCCTGGGGCCCCATATGCTGCCTGGGGCCCCTGTGCTCTGCCTGGGGCCCCATGTTCTGCCTGGGGCCCCTGTGCTCTGCCTGGGGCCACTGTGCTCTGCCTGGGTGTAGGACACTGGTGACGTCACTTATCTCCAGACATTAGCTCCGGACATTAGCTACGGACATTAGCTCCGGACAATAGCTCCGGACAATAGCTCCGGACAATAGCTCCGGACAAAGCCACGGAAGTTGGCACAAATTGCAGGAAGTAGTATTCTAGGCAATTATATATGTGATATACCAACACAAAGCAGCTAGTATTTGTAAAGAAAAGGAAATGAAACAAGGTTTTCTACTTATTTAAAAAAAATAAATCTGAAAATTGTGACGTGCATTTGTATTCAGTTCCCCCTGAGTCAGTATAGTCACTTTTCTTTTCAATAACAGCCATAAACTTTCCATCCATGGAGTCTGTCAGTTTCTTAATCTGGTGACGATCAACTTTTTGGGCAGCACCAACCATTGTCTCTGACCACTGTTCAGGGATGTGACTGTTTTCCTTTGCCGAAAATCTCCCATCTAGGCCGGTTTCAAACGTCCTAAGATTCCGATACCGGAGATATCCATGTCTGTGCATCACATCCATATGTCCGTGCGTACCATCAGTGTGTGATCCATGTGCTGTCCGTGTGGATACGTGCGAGAGCCAAAAGTTTGTATCTAAAAATGAAGTGTTAATGCTTTAATTAAATGGTTAGAGATGTCAAAGGTGTAATCCCTTAGTGATTATGTATTTGAAGAGTGTCAAAATCATTTGTCTCAATGACATCTCAGCTTTGTGTGTTAGTAGTCCTTTGGCGTAAGAAATATGTCAAGCTCTAGACACCTGGCTAGTAAAGAAACAATTTGTTTCAATGTTAACCCTATAGCTTTAAAAATGCACACGGAAGGCATCCGTGTGCAGTATGTGTTTACACGGATCCACTGGTCCGTGTGATCTGTGCAGCTGCACAAAAACGGACATGTCAACGTGTGGGGCACACAGACACATGGTCCCTGAGAAAACACAGATATGTGCACAAACCCATTCATTTGAATGGGTCTACATGTGTCTGTCATTGTTCTCTGGTACGTGTGAAAACTGTCACCACACATACTGGAGACATTGATGTGTGAAACCGGCCTTAAGGTACCTTCACACTAAGCGACTTTACAATGATAACAATAGCGATCCGTGACGTTGCAGCGTTCTGGATAGCGATATCGTTGTGTTTGACACGCAGCAGCGATCTGGATCCTGCTGTGATATCGCTGGTCGTTGCTGAAAGTTCAGAACTTTATTTGGTCGTCAGATCGGCGTGTATCGTCGTGTTTGACAGCAAAAGCAACGATGCCAGCGATGTTTTACAATGGTAACCAGGGTAAATATCGGGTTACTAAGCGCAGGGCCGCGCTTAGTAACCCGATATTTACCCTGGTTACCATTGTAAAAGTAAAAAAAAAAACAGTACATACTCACCCTCTGATGTCTGTCACGTCCCCCGGCGTTTGCGCTGCTGCTCAGAGCTTCCTGCACTGAATGTGTCAGTGCCGGCCGGAAAGCAAAGCACAGCGGTGACGTCACCGCTCTGCTGTTAGGGCCGGCGCTCACACAGTGCAGGGAAGCGGATGCCGGGGGACGCGAATGTAAGTATGTAGTGTTTGTTTTTTTACATTTAACACTGGTAACCAGGGTAAACATCGGGTTACTAAGCGCGGCCCTGCGCTTAGCAACCTGATGTTTACCCTGGTTACCCGGGGACTTCGGCATCGTTGGTCGCTGGAGAGCTGTCTGTGTGACAGCTCTCCAGCGACCACACAGCGACGCTGCAGCGATCGGCATCGTTGGCGATATCGCTGCAGCATCGCTTAGTGTGAAGGTACCTTAAGGAAGGCCCCACAAGTTCTCAATAGAGTTTAGGTCAGGTGAGGAATGGTCCATGATGTTATTCTTTCATCTTTATGACCTTTACTGGAAGCCAAGCATTGGAGTAACTCAATGCTGCAATGGAGCCTTGTACTGCATAAAAATAATGGTTTTCTTGAAAGATGTAGACTTGTTCCTGTACAACTGCTTGAAGAAAGTGTCTTCTAAAAACTGGCAGTAGGGTTGGGAGTTGACTTTGAGTCTATCTTCCAACTAGCTCATTTTTAATAATACCAGCCCATAAAAGTATCCCACCTCAACCTTTCTGGTGTTTAGTGGAGGTCTGTGGCCCTTACTGATCCAGCCATGTGCCCATCCATTTGGTCCTTCAACAGTCAGTCCATAGAACACTTGAAAACTCTGCCTACAGATATTTCTTGGCCTAGCCTTGATAGTTGCACTTTTGTGTCTTGTTCAGTGAAGGTCGGTTTCCAGTCTTCCTTACCTTGGCTTTATCTCTGAGAAGTGAACACCTTGTACTTCTGGTAACTCCAGGGAAGTTGCAGTTCTGAAGTATGACTGCACTGATGGATAATGGCTTCCTGGTCACTTCACGTTTGATTCTTCTCAAATCTTTGAAAGTTAATATGCATCTTTTTTTTCTCAACACATATTTTTTTACTATTTGTAAGAAAACTTTTGATGATTCTGTGATCACGCCCCAATATCTTAGCAATTTCAAGAGTGCTGCATCCCTCTAAAACTTTTTACAGTTTTTAACTTTTCAGAGTCAGTTTTTTTTGTCCCATTTTGCTTGAGGAAAAGCATTCACGTTTATACAGCTCGGAGTAGGAAAATCTTCATAAAAATGATGATATGGGCAAAATACTCACTTGCCTAATAATTCTGCACGCACTGTTGGTCAAAGCTGTAATTTTCACTGGGATATAATGTTTGATAATTGTTATTTATTGTATGCAGTCATTATTATGGCTTGTTCAGGCCATGTTCCCATGATGAGTTTTTAGTGAGTTTATACACTGCGTATTTTCTAAAAAAAATTAAAATAAATCAAAGTAACCCTTTTTACTTAATGGGTTAGAAAATGCTTCAGAAAATCTGTAACAGCAAAAGCTCATCAACGCAGCCTTACATGTTGCATGTTTGCTGCAAAAAAAGGCAGGGTTTTACTGTCTCAGTAAAGTGATTTCTGAAATCACATGCACACGTTGCTCATTTTTTCCTTGTAGATTTGAACAGTTTCATAGCTGCAGCATGTTAGTTTGTTTTTATAGCATTTTTCAACCATTCAAATGAATAGGAGAAAAAAAGGCATATTTTACCCAGCTCCCTACTTGCAACAGAAAAATCTGCTGCAAATACTGACCATATGCATATACCCTTACAGTGGCATTGTGATCAGTATGGTCCATCCACAGCCCCCCTGGATGAAAGGCATGGAGCAGTAAATCCTGCCAACTGCCTGGCAGCATGGAGAAGGCACGTAGTGCTGATGGATGTTGTCTGCCCTTACCAGAGCAATAATAGCTTTGTCTAATGCAGGGATAAACCTTTCTGTAAACCAATGTCTGGCCGAGATTAGTGAAAGGATCAAACAATGACCAAAATATTGATCTTGTCGTTGAATGTTGTAATGTATTTGGAATCCTGTGAGGAGTTATCGCTGTTTGTTACCACAAGCGTTAATATCATGGATTGCACAGTTCTCCATGAGTATGTACGCCATGAGGTAGATGGGATGGGCAAACACTCATTTTATAACTATGGGCCATGTGAAGGCTTCTTGCTCCTGGATTGGTGGTGCCATGTTTTCTATGAAAACATAATATAAAAATATAATGTATGAGATAGGAGCGTAGAGATTGGAAATGCAAAGATAATTGCACCGATGCTTGGAGTCTGATCGTCTCGAAAGGTCCCTCTGCCACCTAACACTTAGGCCACGTGCAGGCGTGGAGTATTTGGTGATTTTTTTTACCTCAGCATTTGTAACCAAAGCCAAGAGTGGAACAATCAGAGCAAAAGTATAATAGAAATGTAGGGGGATTGACATATTGTCCTGCTCCCCCTCGATGACATCAGTATTGTGTATAATGTGTGGTGTAGTCTGAATAATGTCCTGCCTCTTGTGTACATATTGTGTCGCAAAGTGTACGATGTTAGCTTATGTAATATATGTAGTAATGTAAGCAATGTACAGTAGAGGATGTGATAGCATATGATAAGCATTGTAGGCGTAATAGGTTTAGAGTGTATAGAGATGTTTTATATTGTTAGTATGAAGCTGTAGTCTGCCCATCCAGAGGTAGCTGGCAAAGACAGGCACAGTTGTGATACAGTTAATGTTTTAGAATAGCCCATCGTGGGAGGAGCTAGTGCTTGTGAAGCCAGATTACTTCCTGATTAGAGTTATGGAGAAGTTGGAAAGCAACCAGTGTGCAGTGCTGCCAAACAGTGATCCACAGCTTGAAAGAGATGGGAACTGACAGAAGAGACTGAGTGGCCTTTCACCTTTAAAGGGGTCCTTGGATAGGAAGACATGTCACGAGAAACCCTTGAGCTTGATAAACGCTGAAGGTACAGACCTAAAGAGGACTGAGACTGTTGGACTAGTGAGGGTCCCGAGCGGTGGATCCAGGGAGTCCATAGTGATAGGACATTGAGCGTCTGAACTGTACTGAAGCGACAAGCTAGGCTGTGACCAAGTAGGGCAAAACAGGGTGCTATGCCAACCCTGGAGTAGACTACAGTGGAAGGAAACAATGTCTATGGAAAGGCTTCTTGCTGTGAATGAAACGTGCTCAAGACTGTGTACTTGCTATTCCTTGTATATAATATATAATCATCAAGTTCAGTAAAGTTCCCATGTTTCCATGGAATTCTCCTTCTTTGATTTGTAGAAGTTGTGGTCCTGGACAGCCAATACCATCGGCTAAAGGCGGCCTGCATGGACACAAGGCCCACACAAGACAAACATCAACACCCAGCCAGGACCCACAATTTTCCTGTAAAGTGCCAGAGCGTGACGAGACAGCAGCTTGGTCGAGACTACTGCTCTCGGACACTTTTCAGAAACATGTCACCACATCGGCATTTTTTTTTACCCACTCCTGGTTTTGGCTTACAAATAGTGAGGGAAGAAACTCACCAAATGCTCAACGTGTGCAAGTGGCTGTAAAGTGCAAACAAGGAGAATGAGGAAATTTGATAAGATACAGAGAAAGCAGAAATGTGTCCCCAACTATTGTTAATTGTTTGATTAACAACGGTCTACCTTACTGTATTACATTTTTGAAAAGTTGGGAGGTCTTTAAACTGGGCCCAACAGGGCAAATAATATCTTCTACTGTTCACATAAAAATGTGAATATAACGTGCAATACAAGTAGTACTGCATAATTCCTTTAAAAAAAAGTACATCCAGCATTATTGGTACAGGCATAATTTCTCCTTGCACATTTTTTCCGACCATACATTTTAATGTAGATTATAGCTATAAACAAAGTCTAAATCAATTGACGGAAAGTTTTTTGGAATAATCTCTATGGATGCATGGGGATCAGAAAGAGATGATGAAATGTGGCTAGATTCTCCTGAACAGTAGTATGTGTGTCATACCTGGGCAACACCTTGTAGGGGGATCAAGCAGAGGTAGGATCTATGGAAAGCTGCAGGTTATGGCGACACTGGATAGCAGAGCCTTGTAGCCTAGGCTTCATTGTACTCCTGAGTAGAGATGAGTGAATATCTTCGGAGCTCCTTCCTTATCTGAATAGCTATAGTGCTTACTGAAGAAGCTACCGCAGGAACCCGGATACCTGGAGCGCTCCCGATAATCAGGTGTCCGGCGCCGTAGCTGCATGTGTCGCTGCTGTGTGAGAGTCACAACACTCAGGCTCTCCTCCGTACTTGTGACTGTCACACAGCCAAGACACATGCAGCTACGGCGCCGGACACCTGATTATCGGGAGCGCTCTACTGTGAGACATCGCAAAACAGACAGCATGGGTCAAACGTAAGAAACCGCTGAAATTTGTCAGTCATCTGAAGATTACTTTGCTCTGCTTGAGTAGCTACAATGCAGAGAATGCGTTTCAGTATGGTTATGATTGATGATCCTGCACCCAGATTCCTCCAACATACAGGATTGTTAGCTCTTATGTGCCGCCACCATAGGTAGATCCTGAAATGTGTGCCATTAAGATGATTTGTTCCACATTATTAGCTCAGGTCATTGGGTGGAGACGTGGGAGCACTGACCAGAAAGTGCAATTACAATAAACTAATGGGGTCTGTCCTGAAACAAGGGACACACCTTTTACATTACGGGAGCCTGCGGGGCCTGAAACCCAGTAAAGCAAAGAAAAACTAGGCACAACTTGTTTAACAAATTACTTCAAAGAGAAGAGAAAGCTCCAAGTAATGGCGCTATGTTTTATGGAAAGTAATACTCCTAAATGAAACTCTTGGAAATACTGAGCTTTACACACAGACATCAGTTGTGTACGGTCATTAGTATTATGGTCATTATTATCTATAATTTGTTGTTACAGGGTGAATACACACAGAGTTGCATGTGGAAAATCCGCTTTGTATATGGGCTAGTGCATATTTTCATGAAAAAACGGATAGCACTTGGACCAATGTTTTTCAATGGGGCAGTGAATTTTTTTTTTCACTGATCGAATCTGTGTGTGAATAAAATAGCAGCGTGCACTAGTTTGTTCCATAAATCGGGTGAGACTCGCTCATTCAAGTTTATGGGTGCTCAAAAAATAATCAGATTCTATACAGAGCAACAGTATAGCATACAGATACATTGCAATTCTGTAACAAAGGAAACTAAATGATATTGTAAATGATTAACCTCTTAACGACCTGAGGTATTTTTGATTTTGCATTTTCATTTTTTGCTCCCCTTCTTCCCAGAACCATAACTTTTTATTTTTTGTCAAAATGGCCATGGAAGGGCTTGTTTTTTTGCGGCACGAGTTGTACTTTTGAACAACACCATTGTTTTTACCATGTCAAGGGCTGTGAAATTGCAAAAAAGAGCAATCCCACAGTTGTTGTTTTTTTTTTTTGTTTTTTTTTACCACGTTCACTAAATGCTAAAACTGGCCAGCCATTATCATTCTCCAGGTCAGAGACCTCAAATAATTCAAAGAAAACAAGTTCATAGTCATTTAGAAACAACAATACTAATGTTTTAACTCCGGAAGAGTTCAGAAATCAATATTTTGTGGAATAACCATGATTTTTAATCACAGCTTTCATGCGTCTTGGCATGCTTTCCATCAGTCTTTCACACTGCTTCTGGCGCAAAAATTTAAGCAGTTCATTGTTTGATGGCTTGTGACTATCCGGCTATGTGCACACGTTGCGGATTTTGCTGCGAATCCCCAGCGGATTTGACGCTGCGGATCTGCAGCTGTTTTCCATGCGTTGTACAGTACCATGTAAACGTATGGAAAACAAAATCCGCAGTGCACATGATGCGGAAAAAAACTAGTGGAAACGCTGTTTTTTTCCACAGTATGTCAATTCTTTGTGCGGATTCCGCAGCGGTTTACACTTGCTCCTCAATAGGAATCCGCAGGTGTAAAACCGCAGGTGGAATCCACACAAAAATGCACAAAAACCGCGGCAAATCCGCGGGTAATCCGCAGTGCGGTTTACTCGCGGATTTTGCAAAAACAGTACGGAAAAATCCGCACACCAGTCCACAACGTGTGCACATAGCCTCTATCATCCTCTTGATTACATTACAGAGGTTTTCAATGGGGTTCAGGTCTGGAGATTGGGCTGCCGATGACAGGGTTTTGATGTGGTGGTCTCTTAATTTTTGCCAGAGCTGTATTTTCCAATTAACTTATTTTGCTATGGGGGATAAATAATTTTGATTGCATCTGTATTGAGTCAGCTCTAATTTTTTGCACAGCCAGCTGGTCAGGAGAATTGCAGGAAAAGGTACTATGGCTTAGATCAGGAGGGGGTAATTAATTTTCCCGAGGGGCTACATCAGAGATCGTGACTGTTATGGAGGGCCAAACGAATAGGACAATATATTATATTATTAATAATTATATTAATATTATTTGTATCACTTAATATTGAGTAGAATTAAGTGTGCTGACATCCCCTTTATATCGTTTGAACCTGAGTACAGCCCCTTTTGTACATAGTATGATCCCCCCCATAGTCCCTTATATACTATAAGAGCCCCCACACAGCCTGCCCTAAAGGCAGCATGAGTCCTACACAGCCTCCCCATAGGCAGCATGAGCCCCACACAGCCTCCCCCATATGTGGCATGAGCCCTACACCAGCCTCCCACATATGTGGCATGAGCCCCACACCTTCCTCCCCCATATGCGGCATGAGCTCCACACCTTCCTCCCCCATATGCAGCGTGAGCCCCACACCAGCCTCCCCCCATATGTGGCGTGAGCCCCACATCAGCCTCTCCCCATATGCGGCATGAGCCCCACACCAGCCTCCCCCATATACGGCATGAGCCCCACACCTTCCTCCCCATATGCAGCATGAGCTCCACAGCAGCCTCTCTCCATATGCGGCAAGAGCTCTAACCAGCCTCCCCCATATGCAGTGTGAGTCCCACACCTGCCTCCCTGTTGTGGATTCTGTCTGTGGGCTCCCTCTGGTGGTTACTGCTGGTACTGGGTGACTTTGGTGGGTTGCGGCCTTTGGTTTCCACCTGTCCATCAGAGGCTGGGTGTTTCCTATTTTACCTGGCCTTTCTGTCATTCCCTTGCCGGCTATCAATGTATTCAGATGTGCTCTGTTTGGTTCCTGCCTACCTGCTCCCAGATCTTTCAGGATAAGCTAAGTGCTGATTTTCAGTTGTTGGTTTTTTTGTCCAGCTTGCTTATTATGTCTCTATGCTAGCTGGTAGCTCTAGTGGACTGAGGTTCTCCCCATGTGCCATGAGTTGGCACATGGGTTCTTGTAATCTCAGGATGGTTTTTTGATTAGGGTTTTTTGCTGACCGCTCAGACCCCTTTTGTATCGTTCTGCTTTCTAGTTTACAGCGGGCCTCAATTTGCTGAACCTATATATATCATCTCTATGTGTGTGCCTTCCTCTCATTTCACCGTCAATACATGTGGGGGGCAACTATACCTTTTGGGGTTCATTCCTCTGGAGGCAAGTGAGGTCTTTATTTTCTCTGCAGTACTAGTTAGCTCTTAGGCTGGTGCGTGGCGTCTAGAACCAACGTAGGCACGCTCCCTGGCTATCTCTAGTTGCGTTTGTCAGGCGTAGGGCAGCGGTCAGCCCAGGTTCCATCACCCTAGAGCTCGTCCGATATTTTGTATTACTTTGCTTGTCCCTTGCTATCCCTAGCCATTGGGATTCATGACAGTATAGCCGGCCCACTAAGTGTTAATTGTTTGGGCTGAAGCAGGAGAAAAAGAAGTGTTTAAGGGAAATTTATTTATTTATTTATTTTTTCTTCCTTCAGAGTTTTGCTGCCTAGCCCTTAATTGCTGTCTAGCTGCTTCTTACCTCCTCTTAACCCTTGAATGGCTCTGATATTAGCTGTTTAACATGGATGTCCAGAGTTTGGCTTCCAGCCTGAGTAATCTCGCGGCAAAAGTTCAAAACATACAGGATTTTGTTGTTCACACTCCCATGTCTGAACCTAGAATTCCTATTCCAGAGTTCTTTTCTGGAGATAGATCTACCTTCCTGAATTTCAGGAACAATTGTAAATTGTTTCTTTCTTTAAAATCTCGCTCCTCTGGAGACCCTGCTCAACAGGTCAAGATTGTAATATCTTTCCTGCGAGGCGACCCTCAGAATTGGGCATTTGCATTGGCACCAGGGGATCCTGCATTGCTCAATGTGGATGCGTTTTTTCTGGCATTGGGATTGCTCTATGAGGAACCCAACCTGGAGATTCAGGCTGAAAAGGCTTTATTAGCCCTCTCTCAGGGGCATGATGAAGCGGAAATATATTGTCAAAAATTTCGGAAATGGTCGGTGCTTACTCAGTGGAATGAGTGCGCCCTGGCTGCAAACTTCAGAAATGGTCTTTCTGAGGCCATTAAGGATATTATGGTGGGGTTCCCTACGCCTACAGGTCTGAATGAGTCTATGGCTATGGCCATTCAGATTGATCGGCGTTTACGGGAGCGCAAACCCGTGCACCAGTTGGCGGTGTCTTCTGAACAGGCACCTGAGACTATGCAATGTGATAGAATTCAGTCCAGAAGTGAACGGCAAAATTATAGGCGGAAAAATGGATTGTGTTTTTATTGTGGTGATTCAGCTCATGTTATATCAGCATGCTCTAAACGCACAAAAAAGCTTGATAAATCTTTTGCCATTGGTACTCTGCAGCCTAAGTTCATTTTGTCTGTGACTCTGATTTTTTCACTGTCTTCCATTTCCGTCGATGCCTATGTGGATTCGGGCGCTGCCCTGAGTCTTATGGATTGGTCATTTGCTAAACGCTGCGGTTTTAGTCTGGAGCCTCTGGAAGTTCCTATTCCTCTGAAGGGAATTGACTCTACACCATTGGCTATGAATAGACCGCAGTATTGGACACAAGTGACCATGCGCATGACTCCCGTTCATCAGGAGGTGATTCGCTTCCTTGTACTGTATAATTTACATGATGTACTAGTGCTGGGTCTGCCATGGTTACAAACTCATAATCCTGTCCTGGACTGGAAAACAATGTCTGTGTTAAGCTGGGGATGTCAGGGGGTTCATAATGATGCACCTCCGATTTCAATCGCTTCATCTACTCCTTCTGAGATCCCTGAGTTTTTGTCCGACTATAGGGATGTTTTTGAGGAGCCTAAGCTCAATTCGCTCCCTCCTCATAGAGATTGTGACTGTGCTATAGAATTGATTCCTGGCAGTAAGTTCCCTAAGGGTCGTTTATTTAATCTGTCACTGCCAGAGCATACTGCTATGTGGAATTATATTAAGGAGTCCTTGGAAAAGGGACATATTCGTCCATCTTCGTCCCCTCTGGGAGCAGGTTTTTTTTTCGTGGCAAAAAAAGATGGTTCCCTGAGGCCTTGTATAGATTATCGCCTTCTGAATAAGATTACAGTCAAATATCAGTATCCATTGCCATTATTGACTGATTTGTTTGCTCGCATTAAGGGGGCTAGGTGGTTCACTAAGATAGATCTTCGCGGTGCGTATAATCTGGTGTGGATAAAACAGGGTGATGAGTGGAAAACCGCATTTAATACGCCTGAGGGCCATTTTGAGTATTTGGTAATGCCTTTTGGACTCTCCAATGCTCCGTCAGTCTTTCAGTCCTTTATGCACAATATTTTCCGTGAATATCTGGATAAGTTTATGATTGTGTATTTGGATGATATTTTGGTGTTTTCTGATGACTGGGAGTCTCATGTTCTACAGGTCAGGAAGGTGTTTCAGGTTCTGCGGGCCAATTCTCTGTTTGTGAAGGGATCAAAGTGTCTCTTCGGAGTCCAGAAGATTTCTTTTTTGGGGTACATTTTTTCTCCTTCTACTATTGAGATGGATCCCGTCAAGGTTCAGGCAATTTGTGACTGGACACAACCTACATCTGTTAAGAGCCTACAGAAGTTCTTGGGGTTTGCTAATTTTTATCGTCGGTTCATTGCTAATTTTTCCAGTATTGTTAAACCTTTGACTGATTTGACTAAAAAGGGGGCTGATGTTGCTGATTGGTCTCCTGCGGCCGTGGAGGCCTTTCAGGAACTTAAGCGCCGGTTTTCTTCTGCTCCTGTGTTGTGTCAACCAGATGTTTCACTTCCTTTTCAGGTTGAGGTTGATGCTTCCGAGATTGGAGCGGGGGCGGTTTTGTCACAGAGAAGTTCTAATGGCTCGGTGATGAAGCCATGTGCATTCTTCTCTAGAAAATTCTCGCCCGCCGAGCGCAATTATGATGTGGGTAATCGGGGAGCTTTTGGCCATGAAGTGGGCATTTGAGGAGTGGCGTCATTGGCTTGAGGGTGCTAAACATCGTGTGGTGGTCTTGACTGATCACAAGAATCTCATTTACCTTGAGTCTGCCAGGCGTTTGAATCCTAGACAGGCTCGTTGGTCGTTGTTTTTTTCTCGTTTCAATTTCGTGGTTTCATACCTGCCAGGTTCAAAGAATGTGAAGGCAGATGCTCTTTCCAGGAGTTTTGTGCCTGACTCTCCTGGAGACTCTGGGCCTACTGGTATCCTTAGGGATGGGGTAATATTGTCCGCCGTATCCCCAGACTTGCGACGTGCATTGCAGGAGTTTCAGGTGGATAAACCGGATCGTTGTCCACCAGAAAGACTGTTTGTTCCGGATGATTGGACCAGTAGAGTCATCTCCGAGGTCCATTCTTCTGTGTTGGCTGGTCATCCTGGAATATTTGGTACTAGAGACTTGGTGGCCAGGTCTTTTTGGTGGCCTTCCTTGTCTAGGGATGTGCGTACCTTTGTGCAGTCTTGTGAAGTGTGTGCTCGAGCTAAGCCTTGCTGTTCTCGGGCCAGTGGGTTGTTGTTATCCTTGCCCATCCCGAAGAGGCCTTGGACGCACATTTCCATGGATTTTATTTCTGATCTCCCGGTTTCACAGAAAATGTCCGTTATCTGGGTTGTGTGTGACCGCTTTTCTAAGATGGTTCATTTGGTGCCCTTGCCTAAGTTGCCTTCCTCCTCTGAGTTGGTCCCTTTATTTTTTCAGAACGTGGTTCGTTTGCATGGGATTCCGGAGAATATCATTTCTGACAGGGGATCCCAGTTTGTGTCTAGATTTTGGCGGACGTTTTGTGCCAGGATGGGCATTGATTTGTCTTTCTCGTCTGCATTCCATCCTCAGACGAATGGCCAGACGGAGCGAACTAATCAGACCTTGGAAACTTATTTGAGGTGTTTTGTTTCTGCTGATCAAGATGACTGGGTTGCTTTTTTGCCACTGGCCAAATTTGCTCTTAATAATCGGGCTAGTTCTGCCACGTTGGTCTCTCCTTTTTTTTGTAATTCGGGGTTTCATCCTCGTTTTTCCTCTGGTCAGGTGGAGTCTTCGGATTGTCCTGGAGTGGACGTGGTGGTGGACAGGCTACATCAGATTTGGAATCAGGTGGTGGACAATTTGAAGTTATCTCAGGAGAAGACTCAGCAGTTTGCTAATCGCCGTCGCCGCGTGGGTCCCCGACTTCTTGTTGGGGATTTGGTGTGGTTGTCTTCTCGTTTTGTCCCTATGAAGGTCTCTTCTCCTAAGTTCAAGCCTCGGTTCATCGGTCCTTATAGGATCTCGGAGATTCTTAACCCTGTATCTTTTCGTTTGGATCTCCCAGCATCGTTTGCTATTCATAATGTGTTCCATCGGTCGTTGTTGCGGAGGTATGAGGTTCCCGTTGTTCCTTCGGTTGAGCCTCCTGCTCCGGTGCTGGTGGAGGGAGAATTGGAGTATGTTGTTGAGAAGATCTTGGATTCTCGTGTTTCCAGACGCAAACTCCAGTATTTGGTTAAGTGGAAGGGTTATGGTCAGGAGGATAATTCCTGGGTAGTCGCCTCCGATGTTCATGCGACTGATTTGGTCCGCGCCTTCCATAGAGCTCACCCTGATCGCCCTGGGGGTTCTCGTGAGGGTTCGGTGACCCCTCCTCAAGGGGGGGGGGTACTGTTGTGGATTCTGTTTGTGGGCTCCCTCTGGTGGTTACTGCTGGTACTGGGTGACTTTGGTGGGTTGCGGCCTTTGGTTTCCACCTGTCCATCAAAGGCTGGGTGTTTCCTATTTTACCTGGCCTTTCTGTCATTCCCTTGCCGGCTATCAATGTATTCAGATGTGCTCTGTTTTGTTCCTGCCTACCTGCTCCCAGATCTTTCAGGATAAGCTAAGTGCTGATTTTCAGTTGTTTGTTTTTTTGTCCAGCTTGCTTATTATGTCTCTATGCTAGCTGGTAGCTCTAGTGGACTGAGGTTCTCCCCATGTGCCATGAGTTGGCACATGGGTTCTTGTAATCTCAGGATGGTTTTTTGATTAGGGTTTTTTGCTGACCGCTCAGACCCCTTTTGTATCGTTCTGCTTTCTAGTTTACAGCGGGCTTCTATTTGTTGAACCTATATATATCATCTCTATGTGTGTGCCTTCCTCTCATTTCACCGTCAATACATGTGGGGGGCAACTATACCTTTTGGGGTTCATTCCTCTGGAGGCAAGTGAGGTCTTTATTTTCTCTGCAGTGCTAGTTAGCTCTTAGGCTGGTGCGTGGCGTCTAGAACCAACGTAGGCACGCTCCCTGGCTATCTCTAGTTGCGTTTGTCAGGCGTAGGGCAGCGGTCAGCCCAGGTTCCATCACCCTAGAGCTCGTCCGTTATATATTTGTACCTTGCTTGTCCTGTGCTATCCCTAGCCATTGGGATTCATGACACCTCCCCCATATGCGGCATGAGCCCCACACCAGCCTCTCCCATATGCGGCATGAGCCCCACACAGCCTCCCTATATACACTGCATGAGGCCCACAGCCTCCCCATATACTGCATGAGGCCCCCATAGCCTCCTCTGTTATGATCCTTAGTGGTTGAGGATCACAAATTACTCCAGCTAAGTAACAAACATAGGACAAGCTCTAGGGAGGTGGCAAACTGGACTGACCGCAAATCTGAACCTATCCAAACACACTAGAAGTAGCCGGTGAACGTGCCTAAAAATCCTAGACGTCTCGAGCCAGCCTGAGGAACTAACTACCCCTAGAGAGAAAGAAAGACCTCTCTTGCCTCCAGAGAAATAATCCCCAAAGATATAGAAGCCCCCAACAAATAATAACGGTGAGGTAAGAGGAAGGCACATACACAGGGGTGAAAGCAGATTCCGCAAATGAGGCCCACTAATACTAGACAGCAGAAAATAGAAAAGGGAATCTATGCGGTCAGTAAAAAACCCTTACAAAATATCCACTCTGAGATTTCAAGAACCCCCACACCAACTAACGGTGTGGGGGGAGAAACTCAGTCCCCTAGAGCAACCAGCAAGCGAGGAAATCACATTTTAGCGAGCTGGACTAAAAACATAATGAACGCTGATAATCAAAAAATGATCAAACAAAAACTTAGCTTGTCTTGGAGAGACTGGGAGCAAGGTAGACACAAGGAATCTGAAGAGCACTGAATACATTGATAGCAGGCAAGGAACTGAGTATCCAGGTGGGCTAAATAGGAAACCAACCAAGGATAACGAACCAGCTGATGCTGCAACCTGCAGAAAGACAACACTACACAGTACCGCTTGTGACCACTAGAGGGAGCCCAAAAATAGAGTTCACAACACTCCTCATATACTATACACTAGTGGCCAAAATTGTGGATGCACTTCAAATTTTTGTCATTTTTAAAGTTTTTGGCATGCAATCATACAAAGTGTTTATAACAATAATGCCACAAGTAGTCTAATGTAGAATAGAACACCTCTACATAGAAAGAAGCTTACCATAATACAAAATATCTCATTACTTCTATAAGAACAGCGAAATGGCGGAATCAAAATATCACGTCCTAATATATTAATTTCATGCTATCTCTATGTGTTCTTTCTTTAGTAGCATGTAGGGTATCCTTTAGCATCTATAACAACTTTGCATCTCCTTGGCATTGATTCAACAAGACTTCTCAGGTTCTCTGTGTTTATGACATGGTACCAGGAACTGGTAACAGCTGCTATCAATGCCTGTTTGTTGGTTGGTTGCTTACTAGAAACCAGTCGCTTCCTGACCACAGATTTTCGATATGGTCCAGATCAGGACGGTTTCCTGGCCATGGAAGCACAGAAATTTGTTTGCTTTCAAACCATTTTAGGCCAGTTTCACACGTCCAGATAATTCCGGTACCGGAAAAATCGGTACTGGAGTTATCCATGTCCGTGTGCTCACGTGGCACATCAGTGTGCCAACTGAGGACCACATGGACCATGCAGGAGACAGCGCTAGAGTTAAGCGCTGTCCCCTGCTTTTGGTGCTGAAGCCGGCATTCATTCCTTCTCCCCAGCAGCGTTCGCTAGAGAGAAGGAATGAAAAATGAATGTTTTTTTATATTTTTTTGTTAAAAATAAAGTTCGGGGTCACCTCCCGCCTCCCACCCCCTGTGCGCCCGCCTGTTCGCATTAAAATACTCACCCAGCTCCCGCGATGCCTCCTCTCAGCGCCGCAGCTTGTCCTGTATGAGCGGTCACGTGGTACCGCTCATTACAGGGATGAATATGTAGCTCCACCCCTATGGGAGGTGGAGCCGAATATTCATCACTGTAATGAGCGGTACCACGTGACCGCTTACACAGGACAGGCTGCCAGCGCTGAGAGGAGGCATCGCTGGAGCTGGGTGAGTATTTCTCTGCAAGCGGGGGGGCACACAGGGGGTGGGGAGAGGTGGGAGGTGACCCCCAAACTTTATTTTTAAAGAATAAAAAAGCAAAACGTCATTTTTCATCTCTTCTGTTCTGCAAGCGCTGCTTTCAGCCGAGCAGGACAGAAGGGATGAAGCCACCTTCTGCACCACAAGCACTTACTGTAGCGCTGTTTCTCCTGCAGGCGGTACGTGCTCACGGAGGAGAGTGCACACTGTTCTCCATGTGCGGGACGCTTTGCGGACCGTGCTGCCGGAGAAAAACGGACATGTCCCTGTGTTTTGCACACGGACACACCGTCCATGAAAACACGGAGACATGTGCTTAGACCCATTCATTTGAATGGGTCTATGTGTTTCAGTGTCTCCGGTACGTGAGAAAACTGTCACTACACGTACCGGAGCCACTGACGTGTGAAACCGGCCTTAGACATTGCCTCGCAGTGTGACATGGTGCTCCATCCGATTGAAAAATAATTTCAGTCTGTTCCTTGCCAAGGTCACGAATTAATGAGCTTTGGTTCAAGGACATCATGAATATATTTCTAATCATTTACAGTTTCCCTCAAGGACCTGTATTCTCCCAATTCCATGCCAGGACATACAGCTCCATATCTTAACACTCTCAGGATGTTTCATTGTAGCTGTCATGCACTCTGGAAGACCATCTTCCTTTGGCCTTCTCCGAACATAACGCACTCCGTCACTACCAAAAATTGATATTCTCGTTTCATCGCTCCAGATTATTTTCTTCCGATCTTCAGTTGTCCAGCTAAGATGTTCTTTGGGCCATGGAACTCTCTTACTTCTCTGTTTAAGATTTAGGAATGGCTTTTTCCTTGGTGTTCGTGCTTTCAGACCGGCATCAAGTAATCGGCGGCATTCTGTTCTATCCGACACCGAAACTCCTCCATCGTGCAAGAACTGGTTGAGTGGCTGATGCTCTTCTGTATGCAAGGCTAACCTAACAATTCTTCTGTCTGTTTTTAGAGTTGTTGCCTTTTTAGTTCCTCTTCCACTCTCAGTTTTGATTCTGCTGCTATCAGCAAAACGTGAACATAGCTTTTGCACTCCAGAAAGCAGTGACTCCACCACCTCCATCTTCCTAGCAATTTCTCTGAAACTGTATCCCTACTTCCTTAAAACAATAGCCGTAGCTCTCTTTTTTGGAGACCAGTCAGACCTCTCTGTGGCTGGCATGATTAAAATCGAAAAGAACAACAACAATCATTCAGGAGTTTGTGAGCTTAATATAGACATTCATAATTAATCAGTTAAAATTTTAAATTTAAATATTAATAAAGTATAAGAAATAAAAATTCTTAATAGTTTGTAAAGAAATTAAAGCCTGTAGGACCTATACTGAACGGATCACGTGACAACTGTAGCTTTAAAACACTTTTTAATTTAATGTGGACATAAAGAAAAATGTATGAATTTTACTCACAGAGAATGAAGTCCAGTATTTCTTGTCAAAATTATAAAAACTACTGACAAAATGTCAAAACCAAGTTTCCCAATATCTTTAGTAACAGATTGCGTGCCTGGGCTATAAATATAATTTTGTAATCAAGCAAGTAAGATCGCTGAAAGTTCCAGAAGCCTCGAAAATTGTTCAAAACTTTGTGTATCCACAATTTCGGTCACTAGTGTATGAGGCCCCCATAGCCTCCCCAAGTGCAGCATGACGCCCCCATAGCTTTCCCATGTGCAGCATGACACCCCCATAGCCTCCTCATGTGCAGCATGTCACCCCCATAACCTCCCTATGCCCACCCAAACATTCCTTACACATGAAAAAAAAACAACACATATTCACCTCGGTCCTGTTCCCCGGCGCTTTGCTTCTCTTCCTGCCTCTGGTGCGCTGACTCTCCGCACTACACAGATGAAGCGATGAAATGACGTCATTGCTTCAGCTGTTTCAGGCCCCTCCTCCACCAATGCAGTCAGCGCCTATGGAGACAACGGAGACAGCGGGCACGGTGCAGTCCATGGGGCTCTGGTTTCCAGCCCCACTGCTGTCTCGGTCCTTGGGCCGGACTGAGACAGTCAGAGGGCTGGATGTGGCCTGCGGGCCGCACTTTGCCCAGGTCTCGCTTAGATTAATCTTTTCACTCATAACAAGTCCCACTAATCACAAAGTATTGGCACATCCTAGAGATATGACATCACTTTGTAAGGTGGAAATACCCCTTTAAAGAAAATGGAAAATATATATTTGGTAAAACCATTGTGGATTTGGTTGCATGTATACAAGTCTAGCTATAGCTCTAGTATGAAAGTTACTACATTTCCTTAACAATTGCATCTACGATGTCGAGTGTCCATTACTCCCTGGGGCAGATAACCACTTAATAAGAGATGACACTTTGTGAGATAGTAGACATGTTTGTTGTCCTTTCACTAGGCAGAGAAGACATCTGACAGGTGGATGCTGGTGGCGAAAGCTGAGTATAGCGTTACTCAACACTCGGTATTCACGGGTTCCCCTTTAGCAAAGTCCTAACTGAGTTGTCAATTATTGCAGCTTTTTGACAGAAAATCATTTTATCTTCGTCTGCTTCAGCCCTGAGGTAAAATGCAGACGAGTACAAGATGAGGGCAATCATCCACATCTCTAACCCAAGGCTGTGCCCATCATTGACTTCAGTTTACTACAAAACTTCTACATTTGGTTGTTTTCTATAAACTTACGTCTTCAATTTCTCAGCCAGTCTTGAACAAGGAATGAAGCTCTATTCTTTGTCAGGTTACATATAAACAGGTTGCAGTGTATATAGTAACATGTGGAGCCTGAAAGTAGTAGCGCTAATATAGGATTTCCACCTGTTCATTCATATGAGTATGACATTCTGTAAGGCTTTATTCACATGTCCGTGTTTGTCATTCATGTTCTTTCAGGGTTTTTTTTAACACATTATATTCTATGACAGTCCTGTGCAAAGTTCAGTCCTAGAAAGCTTATGGGATGAACACAGCAGCTCACAGGCTGCACCATGCAGCCACCATCACCCACCCAGTGTCACCGCTATGTGCATCCCCGGGTTGCTGATAGCAGTGAGTACACTGGTGGAGGAGGGGGCCACCAGTTCCATCTTCCACTTTTCAATGTGGGAGACAGCAAAGTGATGACATCACTACATCGCGTCTGCTGTGCGGAGTATCACTGCACACAGCAAAGGACAAAAGCGGAGCGCTGGGAGATGGGAACAAGGTGAGTATATGTGTGGTTTTTTTTATATGTATGAATGTGCGAGGGCTCATACTATATATTGGAGGCTTTGTGGGGGCTTATACTGTATATAGGAAGGTTGTGTGTAGCATAATATTCTACATAAGGGAGCTGTATGGGTGCTCAAACTGTATATAGGAGGGTTGTTTGGGGGCTATGTGAGGGCTCATACTGTATATAGAGGAACTGTATGAGGGCTAATACAGTATACAGTATAGGGGGTTGTATGAGGGCTTATAATGTATACAGGAGGGCTGTGTGGGGGCTCATAAGGTATATAGGTGGCTATGTGGGAGCTCATACTGTGTATAGGAAGCTATGTGGGGGCTCATAATGTAAATAGGCTATGCGGGGGCTCATACAATATATAGGGGCTGTGTGTGAGCTCATACTCCGTATAAGGGGCTGTGTGTGGGGCTTATACTGTATATGGGGACTGTGTGTGGACTCGTACTGTATATATAATGCGGTGTGTAGACTCATGCTGTATATGGGGGCTGTGGGTGGGCTCATACGGTATATAGGGGGATGTCAGCATACTTAATTCTGCTCACTAATAAGTGATGCAATTAGTATAAAATAATAATTAATATGCAAATATTAATATTGAATTGAATAAATTTCAACATATTGTTTCGGTCCCACACAACAGTAGTGTTCTCTTGTGGCCCCTCAAGAAAATTAAGTGTGGCGCCCCCACTGCCGCAGGGCCGAGGGGTACCCGGTACCGGGCCTCTGAGTCTCTGCTCTGGGGTCGTCACGGTGGCTAGGCCCCGGTCCGTGACCCTGCCGTGGGGCGCACAGTGAATAATAGGTGTGGATGATGGTGGGGATGCTGTGGTGGTGCGGTGCAGTAAATAACGAGGACACCAGGTTGCAGTCTCTTACCTCTTTACTGAAGATCTCTGGGTCCTCAGTCCGGAACACGGTTCACCAGGCTGCGCAAGTCCGGCCGGTCCGATGGCACCTCCAGAGTTCCCTTCACAGGTGGAAATCGGTGCCTTCCTACTAGCGCTATGTGTTGTGGTCCTTCCCTGCTGTGCTTACGGAAAGTACCCCACAACTGTTGTGTCTGTTTCTGATGTTCCCTCACAACTCGATTAGATGATGTTCTGCTAATCCTCCGTCCCTCCCTGATGTTCTGGTTGGGACGGCACCCGTTTGACGGGTAGGCTCGGAGCTCTTCCGGGACCCTAGAGTCGCCCCTCTCCACAAGTTGCCCCCCAAGACTGCATAGGTGATATGTGTTAGACAGCCCGCCTTAGACTGACTGTCCTGCCGCGGTTTGGAGTATTGCTTGAAGCTGAATATTATTCTACTCCCCCGGCGTTCCGGCCACCGGTAGTGCGCCTCAGTAGGATGTTGCTTCGGTCTTACAGCACGACTCCTACTGGTATTTCTCCTTTGCGTGATCTCGTTTCTCACTCAGCACAATCTATCTCGCTTCTAATCCTTTCTTGGGGACTACCGCTACCCGGAGCAGGCACGGTCCCGTTACGTTCGTTCAAGTTGCCAAGCCTCTGTCAGGATCCCACCCCTGACAGAGACCCTACTGTATCTTCCCCCACAACACCCTCTGCCACAAGGTGTTGCCTGGTTCCAACCCAGTCAGCTTTCTGATCTAACTTCCTGCCTGACCCCCAGTTTACCCACTATGGTGGGGAGTGGCCTAATGAATAGAACCCTTAGCTCCCCCCGGAGGCCCAGCTGTGAAATGTATTGGTGTCTGTGATACCTGATCAGATGAACTCCTTCAGTGCCATCAGACGCACCATAGCTCCCCATAGTGGCGGAGCCACAGTACTGCAACGACCAGGACTCTGGGGCGCTGCATAAGTATCCATCCCTGTTCTATGGGGCTATGCACATAGATGCTTGGAGGTTTTTTTTGCTAAGAAATGGTCCACACATAGTAAAATGAAACAGAGACATGGCCTAATCTGGTCCATTTTACAGAAAGAATTTGTTCATTCAAGTGAATGGGTCGGTGAAAAAAAGGACTAATGGCATTCGTGTGCAGTTTGTCTTTCCTTCCATTGTTGGCTGAGTAAATTATGGTCTGTGTCCTTGTGATTGGCGCTCTATACAAGTCTTATCTGTGTGCATTTATAATACTAGACAACTACGCCCTCCATGACTGGTAGGGGTGCAAGTGGTTATTTCAACAGTGTTTTGCACCTGTGCTGCCCCATCTTTATTATGGGGGTCTGCTGCATCCTGTAGGTCATTGGTAACTTGACCTCGAGTTGGTAATCTGACCTGCACTTGGTAAGTATGGCTGCATTTATTCTTTGCCGTTTTTCATTGACTGGCTGCTGGGAGAAGCTTAGAAAATCTCCATCACTTTGATTTTTTTTTACTACAGGAAGGAATGACACACAAGTGTGAAAAGAGACACTGGACTAATACCGGATGAAAAATGGATCCAGTACACTGAAAAAAAAAAGATCAATTTTTTTGCAGACATGAAAAAAATCACTAACGTGTCAATAAGACCTCATACTGCACACTACAAAAACTTGAAACTGCAGGTATGAGATTTTCTTTTCCATTTCTAGGATAATGATGACCTACCCTCAGGAGAAATCATCAATGTCAGATCAGTGGGAGCCTGACGAATGGCACACCTAGGACTCCCTCACTGCCCTACCCACACCCTCTTAACCAATGGGCTGTCGCAGCGGCAGGATGTAAACAGCAGATCTGTCTCCCTGTTTAGTGACCGGCCGCTATTGATTGCACCAGATCAGCTCCTAATAATTTGCATATCTGTAATACCTGAGTGTGGCCACTAAACATTGTGATAGAACTGGTAACATGTAACAGGTGGTGGTACAGGGTGTCAGGACCCCACCAATCTCATGTTGATGACCTCTTCTTTTGGATAGGTTCTTAACCTCTAAACGTCCAATGACGAATATTTTCGACATTGGACAGCTTCCCCTCTTTGGTGCGGGCTGCGGCGATGAGCCCGCACCTTTTCCGGCACATAACAGCTGGTCTGATCAGCTGTCATGTGCAACTAACAGCCACGGGTGGAATTGTGCAGCGCCCCAGAGTCCTGGTCGTTGCAGTACCGTGGCTCCGCCACTATGGGGAGCTATGGTGAGTCTGATGGCACTGAAGGAGTTCATCTGATCAGGTATCACAGACACCAATACATTTCACAGTCGGGCCTCCGGGGGGGAGCTAAGGGTTCTATTCACTAGGCCACTCCCCACCATAGTGGGTAAACTGGGGGTCAGGCAGGAAGTTAGATCAGAAAGCTGACTGGGTTGGAACCAGGCAACACCTTGTGGCAGAGGGTGTTGTGGGGGAAGATACAGTAGGGTCTCTGTCAGGGGTGGGATCCTGACAGAGGCTTGGCAACTTGAACGAACGTAACGGGACCGTGCCTGCTCAGGATAGCGGTGGTACCCAAGGAAGGATTAGAAGCGAGATAGATTGTTGTCATGAATCCCAATGGCTAGGGATAGCAAGGGACAAGCAAAGTAATACAAAATATCGGACGAGCTCTAGGGTGATGGAACCTGGGCTGACCGCTGCCCTACGCCTGACAAACGCAACTAGAGATAGCCAGGGAGCGTGCCTACGTTGGTTCTAGACGCCACGCACCAGCCTAAGAGCTAACTAGTACTGCAGAGAAAATAAAGACCTCACTTGCCTCCAGAGGAATGAACTCCAAAAGGTATAGTTGCCCCCCACATGTATTGACAGTGAAATGAGAGGAAGGCACACACATAGAGATGATATATATAGGTTCAGCAAATTGAGGCCCGCTGTAAACTAGAAAGCAGAACGATACAAAAGGGGTCTGAGCGGTCAGCAAAAAACCCTAATCAAAAAACCATCCTGAGATTACAAGAACCCATGTGCCAACTCATGGCACATGGGGAGAACCTCAGTCCACTAGAGCTACCAGCTAGCATAGAGACATAATAAGCAAGCTGGACAAAAAAACCAACAACTGAAAATCAGCACTTAGCTTATCCTGAAAGATCTGGGAGCAGGTAGGCAGGAACCAAACAGAGCACATCTGAATACATTGATAGCCGGCAAGGGAATGACAGAAAGGCCAGGTAAAATAGGAAACACCCAGCCTCTGATGGACAGGTGGAAACCAAAGGCCGCAACCCACCAAAGTCACCCAGTACCAGCAGTAACCACCAGAGGGAGCCCACAAACAGAATCCACAACAGTACCCCCCCCTTGAGGAGGGGTCACCGAACCCTCACGAGAACCCCCAGGGCGATCAGGGTGAGCTCTATGGAAGGCGCGGACCAAATCAGTCGCATGAACATCGGAGGCGACCACCCAGGAATTATCCTCCTGACCATAACCCTTCCACTTAACCAAATACTGGAGTTTGCGTCTGGAAACACGAGAATCCAAGATCTTCTCAACAACATACTCCAATTCTCCCTCCACCAGCACCGGAGCAGGAGGCTCAACCGAAGGAACAACGGGCACCTCATACCTCCGCAACAACGACCGATGGAACACATTATGAATAGCAAACGATGCTGGGAGATCCAAACGAAAAGATACAGGGTTAAGAATCTCCGAGATCCTATAAGGACCGATGAACCGAGGCTTGAACTTAGGAGAAGAGACCTTCATAGGGACAAAACGAGAAGACAACCACACCAAATCCCCAACAAGAAGTCGGGGACCCACGCGGTGACGGCGATTAGCAAACTGCTGAGTCTTCTCCTGAGATAACTTCAAATTGTCCACCACCTGGTTCCAAATCTGATGCAGCCTGTCCACCACCACGTCCACTCCAGGACAATCCGAAGACTCCACCTGACCAGAGGAAAAACGAGGATGAAACCCCGAATTACAAAAAAAAGGAGAGACCAACGTGGCAGAACTAGCCCGATTATTAAGAGCAAATTCGGCCAGTGGCAAAAAAGCAACCCAGTCATCTTGATCAGCAGAAACAAAACACCTCAAATAAGTCTCCAAGGTCTGATTAGTTCGCTCCGTCTGGCCATTCGTCTGAGGATGGAATGCAGACGAGAAAGACAAATCAATGCCCATCTTGGCACAAAACGTCCACCAAAATCTAGACACAAACTGGGATCCCCTGTCAGAAACGATATTCTCCGGAATCCCATGCAAACGAACCACGTTCTGAAAAAATAAAGGGACCAACTCAGAGGAGGAAGGCAACTTAGGTAAGGGCACCAAATGAACCATCTTAGAAAAGCGGTCACACACAACCCAGATAACGGACATTTTCTGTGAAACCGGGAGATCAGAAATAAAATCCATGGAAATGTGCGTCCAAGGCCTCTTCGGGATGGGCAAGGATAACAACAACCCACTGGCCCGAGAACAGCAAGGCTTAGCTCGAGCACACACTTCACAAGACTGCACAAAGGTACGCACATCCCTAGACAAGGAAGGCCACCAAAAAGACCTGGCCACCAAGTCTCTAGTACCAAATATTCCAGGATGACCAGCCAACACAGAAGAATGGACCTCGGAGATGACTCTACTGGTCCAATCATCCGGAACAAACAGTCTTTCTGGTGGACAACGATCCGGTTTATCCACCTGAAACTCCTGCAATGCACGTCGCAAGTCTGGGGATACGGCGGACAATATTACCCCATCCCTAAGGATACCAGTAGGCCCAGAGTCTCCAGGAGAGTCAGGCACAAAACTCCTGGAAAGAGCATCTGCCTTCACATTCTTTGAACCTGGCAGGTATGAAACCACGAAATTGAAACGAGAAAAAAACAACGACCAACGAGCCTGTCTAGGATTCAAACGCCTGGCAGACTCAAGGTAAATGAGATTCTTGTGATCAGTCAAGACCACCACACGATGTTTAGCACCCTCAAGCCAATGACGCCACTCCTCAAATGCCCACTTCATGGCCAAAAGCTCCCGATTACCCACATCATAATTGCGCTCGGCGGGCGAGAATTTTCTAGAGAAGAATGCACATGGCTTCATCACCGAGCCATTAGAACTTCTCTGTGACAAAACCGCCCCCGCTCCAATCTCGGAAGCATCAACCTCAACCTGAAAAGGAAGTGAAACATCTGGTTGACACAACACAGGAGCAGAAGAAAACCGGCGCTTAAGTTCCTGAAAGGCCTCCACGGCCGCAGGAGACCAATCAGCAACATCAGCACCCTTTTTAGTCAAATCAGTCAAAGGTTTAACAATACTGGAAAAATTAGCAATGAACCGACGATAAAAATTAGCAAACCCCAAGAACTTCTGAAGGCTCTTAACAGATGTAGGTTGTGTCCAGTCACAAATCGCCTGAACCTTGACGGGATCCATCTCAATAGTAGAAGGAGAAAAAATGTACCCCAAAAAAGAAATCTTCTGGACTCCGAAGAGACACTTTGAGCCCTTCACAAACAGAGAATTGGCCCGCAGAACCTGAAACACCTTCCTGACCTGTAGAACATGAGACTCCCAGTCATCAGAAAACACCAAAATATCATCCAAATACACAATCATAAACTTATCCAGATATTCACGGAAAATATTGTGCATAAAGGACTGAAAGACTGACGGAGCATTGGAGAGTCCAAAAGGCATTACCAAATACTCAAAATGGCCCTCAGGCGTATTAAATGCGGTTTTCCACTCATCACCCTGTTTTATCCGCACCAGATTATACGCACCGCGAAGATCTATCTTAGTGAACCACCTAGCCCCCTTAATGCGAGCAAACAAATCAGTCAATAATGGCAATGGATACTGATACTTGACTGTAATCTTATTCAGAAGGCGATAATCTATACAAGGCCTCAGGGAACCATCTTTTTTTGCCACGAAAAAAAAACCTGCTCCCAGAGGGGACGAAGATGGACGAATATGTCCCTTTTCCAAGGACTCCTTAATATAATTCCGCATAGCAGTATGCTCTGGCAGTGACAGATTAAATAAACGACCCTTAGGGAACTTACTGCCAGGAATCAATTCTATAGCACAGTCACAATCTCTATGCGGAGGGAGCGAATTGAGCTTAGGCTCCTCAAAAACATCCCTATAGTCAGACAAAAACGCAGGGATCTCAGAAGGAGTAGATGAAGCGATTGAAATCGGAGGTGCATAATCATGAACCCCCTGACATCCCCAGCTTAACACAGACATTGTTTTCCAGTCCAGGACAGGATTATGAGTTTGTAACCATGGCAGACCAAGCACTAATACATCATGTAAATTATACAGTACAAGGAAGCGAATCACCTCCTGATGAACGGGAGTCATGCGCATGGTCACTTGTGTCCAATACTGCGGTTTATTCATAGCCAATGGTGTAGAGTCAATTCCCTTCAGAGGAATAGGAACTTCCAGAGGTTCCAGACTAAAACCGCAGCGTTTAGCAAATGACCAATCCATAAGACTCAGGGCAGCGCCCGAATCCACATAGGCATCGACGGAAATGGAAGACAGTGAAAAAATCAGAGTCACAGACAAAATGAACCTAGGCTGCAGAGTACCAATGGCAAAAGATTTATCAACCCTTTTTGTGCGTTTAGAGCATGCTGATATAACATGAGCTGAATCACCACAATAAAAACACAATCCATTTTTCCGCCTATAATTTTGCCGTTCACTTCTGGACTGAATTCTATCACATTGCATAGTCTCAGGTGCCTGTTCAAAAGACACCGCCAACTGGTGCACGGGTTTGCGCTCCCGTAAACGCCGATCAATCTGAATGGCCATAGCCATCGACTCATTCAGACCTGTAGGTGTAGGGAACCCCACCATAACATCCTTAATGGCCTCGGAAAGACCATTTCTGAAGTTTGCAGCCAGGGCGCACTCATTCCACTGAGTAAGCACCGACCATTTCCGAAATTTTTGACAATATATTTCCGCTTCATCATACCCCTGAGAGAGGGCTAATAAAGCCTTTTCAGCCTGAATCTCCAGGTTGGGTTCCTCATAGAGCAATCCCAATGCCAGAAAAAACGCATCCACATTGAGCAATGCAGGATCCCCTGGTGCCAATGCAAATGCCCAATTCTGAGGGTCGCCTCGCAGGAAAGATATTACAATCTTGACCTGTTGAGCAGGGTCTCCAGAGGAGCGAGATTTTAAAGAAAGAAACAATTTACAATTGTTCCTGAAATTCAGGAAGGTAGATCTATCTCCAGAAAAGAACTCTGGAATAGGAATTCTAGGTTCAGACATGGGAGTGTGAACAACAAAATCCTGTATGTTTTGAACTTTTGCCGCGAGATTACTCAGGCTGGAAGCCAAACTCTGGACATCCATGTTAAACAGCTAATATCAGAGCCATTCAAGGGTTAAGAGGAGGTAAGAAGCAGCTAGACAGCAATTAAGGGCTAGGCAGCAAAACTCTGAAGGAAGAAAAAAAATAAATAAAATAAATTTCCCTTAAACACTTCTTTTTCTCCTGCTTCAGCCCAAACAATTAACACTTAGTGGGCCGGCTATACTGTCATGAATCCCAATGGCTAGGGATAGCAAGGGACAAGCAAAGTAATACAAAATATCGGACGAGCTCTAGGGTGATGGAACCTGGGCTGACCGCTGCCCTACGCCTGACAAACGCAACTAGAGATAGCCAGGGAGCGTGCCTACGT
Source organism: Ranitomeya variabilis (assembly GCF_051348905.1). Taxonomy (NCBI): domain Eukaryota; kingdom Metazoa; phylum Chordata; class Amphibia; order Anura; family Dendrobatidae; genus Ranitomeya; species Ranitomeya variabilis. The sequence continues at coordinate 1,023,815,344 of NC_135232.1, forward strand.
TGGTTCTAGACGCCACGCACCAGCCTAAGAGCTAACTAGTACTGCAGAGAAAATAAAGACCTCACTTGCCTCCAGAGGAATGAACCCCAAAAGGTATAGTTGCCCCCCACATGTATTGACGGTGAAATGAGAGGAAGGCACACACATAGAGATGATATATATAGGTTCAGCAAATTGAGGCCCGCTGTAAACTAGAAAGCAGAACGATACAAAAGGGGTCTGAGCGGTCAGCAAAAAACCCTAATCAAAAAACCATCCTGAGATTACAAGAACCCATGTGCCAACTCATGGCACATGGGGAGAACCTCAGTCCACTAGAGCTACCAGCTAGCATAGAGACATAATAAGCAAGCTGGACAAAAAAACCAACAACTGAAAATCAGCACTTAGCTTATCCTGAAAGATCTGGGAGCAGGTAGGCAGGAACCAAACAGAGCACATCTGAATACATTGATAGCCGGCAAGGGAATGACAGAAAGGCCAGGTAAAATAGGAAACACCCAGCCTCTGATGGACAGGTGGAAACCAAAGGCCGCAACCCACCAAAGTCACCCAGTACCAGCAGTAACCACCAGAGGGAGCCCACAAACAGAATCCACAACAGATTGTGCTGAGTGAGAAACGAGATCACGCAAAAGGAGAAATACCAGTAGGAGTCGTGCTGTAAGACCGAAGCAACATCCTACTGAGGCGCACTACCGGTGGCCGGAACGCCGAGGGAGTATCATAACATTCAGCTTCAAGCAATACTCCAAACAGCGGCAGGACAGTCAGTCTAAGGCAGGCTGTCTAACTTAAATCACCTATGTAGTCTTGGGGGGCAACTTGTGGAGAGGGGCGACTCTAGGGTCCCGGAAGAGCTCCGAGCCTACCCGTCAAACGGGTGCCGTCCCAACCAGAACACCAGGGAGGGACGGAGGATTAGCAGAACATCATCTAATCGAGTTGTGAGGGAACTTAAGAAACAGACACAACAGTTGTGGGGACTTTCTGTAAGCACAGCAGGGAAGGACCACAACACCTAGCGCTAGAAGGAAGGCACAGATTTCCACCTGCTAAGAGAACTCCAGAGGTGCCATTGGGCCGGCCGGACTTGCGCAGCCTGGTTATCCGGATTCCGGACTGAGGACCCAGAGATCTTCAGTAAAGAGGTAAAGAGACTGCAACCTGGTGTCCTCGTTATTTACTGCACCGCACCACCACAGCCTCACCACCACCTTCACCCGTCACATCATTCACTGTGCACCCCTCGGCAGGGTCAAGGACTGGGCCTAGCCACCGTGACAACCCCAGAACAGAGACTCAGAGGCCCGGTACCGGGTACTCCTCGGCCCTGCGGCAGTGGGGGCGCTGCAACTTGGCGTCACGAACAGGATCTACTTAAGCCTGAAGAATCAGGTCATGTGTGCCTTGGAACTGTGATTTATTGTGCTTGGACTGTGCTTTATTGCAAAGACTGTGTGTTGCCATTTGCCGCCAAAAGTTCGCGCCAAAACCGCCGCCATTACAGCGCTAAGGAGAGCGCAGGAGAAGACGAAGGGCGTGGAAGTGGGCGTGAACAAGCTGAAGAGCGCGAAAGACAATGGCCGCCCAGTCTAAATATCTCGGCCCCTTGAGGATGTGTCCGTCAGCAGCCGAGATCCGCCTCCTGATCCTCAATGGTGGGCAGAGACAGAGAAAACGAAACCGCCCACGAAGGAGAGAGCGGGAAAAGGACCAGGAAGAAGAAGTCAGCGACATGGAGGACGCCATGGCCAGCCACTTGGAGCCGGAGCGTGGGGTCGGAGCCGAGGACTCCCCCAGCTACCCGGAGAGGCACCACAGCCAGACCTCCATACTTGACGCTGACCTCCTGCAGACCGGAGCGGACGAGCTGATCCACCAACTCCCGCAGACGCAGCTGAGCACTGAGGCCGGGTGGAAGAAGGCCATCATCAGGAGCCTCACCAGACATCTGTCGGCAGCCTCATCTGGTCCGGAGCAAGAAAGAAGTTCCAGCGCTCCGAAGCCAGAAAGCAAGGCCCTGCCGGAAAGCGAGGTGCTGCAAACGGAGATGATAACGTCGCAGCACAAGGCCCCGCAACCAGCGTTCCAGACCCCAGTGGAGACGGAGCAGACCGGCACCGGAGGGATCGCATCGGAAGCAGGTATGAAGGACGACCCTGCCCTGACGACCGACACCACTCCAGTGACTGCTAGTGCCGCAACTGCTGACTCCATTCCAGTGACTGATCTTGCAGAAGCCGCTACCTCTGCTGCAGCAAATGCCCCTACTCAAGCTGCGCAGACCTCCATCGCTGCGCATGATTTAACCGTACATGCAAGACGGATTAACGGCGTTTGTCCAGCACTGGGTGTAACCCTGGACCTCACTTTTCCCAGGCCAGGAAGGGTTAAGTGCCAGGTGCAGCCCTGGAAGCCGTCCAACTAAACCTCGGAAACCTGAAACTGTACATAGTTAACTGTTTGTTTCCCTACTTTTGCTGCTTTAAACCCGACTAGGGTTAACTCTTAAAGGGATCCCTTTGTTTACCCGGGATCCCTTCCTCTGCTTTTGCTTTTGTTTCCTGTTTCCTCATTGTTGAAAAGAACTGCTGAATCATGAACAGTGCATGATACAAACTGCTTGTAAATAGTTTGCACCTTCTTAAAGGGGCTTCTTACTGGTTTTACTTCAAAAAGGACTCTTTGTGAAGATACCACACTGGAACCTTTGCTGAGTATGGACTGGTAGCTTGAGAAGATATGCTACCTCATAGAGACTTGGTCCCCTCTTAAAGGGGATGTTCATTTGTTGCACTTAAATGGTGATATTGCTTTAAGACAGGTGGCAATAATGTTTTGATGAAAGAAAGTGATGATAATGTTTATATGAGAAAGTTATATGTATCCAACTAGTTAATTGTAAAGAAATGCTGATGATGTTCTCTGAAAGAAAGTGAAAGCTAGAAGAAGGATGCAGTGGGCCCGTAGGGGTAGACGTGGTGTCCAGCATGCATGTTAGTGAGAAAGATAATGAGAAGGTTTAATGTTCGATAAAAGAAACTGTTTTTGATAATGTTGATAGATAGTGGGGATAGAAGGTGAACCCTGAGTCCTCAGAGGAGTCATGTAAAAATGGCTCGGTGCTCTTAAACTGAAAGTAATGTTATGCTCTATACTGTGTATAGTAGTTGAAAAGGCAGTAGGCCCGGGCTGAACGGGGCGGTCCTGCATAGAAGGGAGAGGCAGTAGGTCTGGTGCCGTTAGGACAGGCGGTCCTGCAGATTTAAAGAAGGAGAATGAAAAAAGTTAAATTACCTTATAATGTGATTATAAGAAGGTCTTTAGTGGATTCAGAGTGTATGTCCTTAAAGGCAATGTTAAATTATTGTTCGACAATTTTGCACTTAGTAGAATACCCGGTAGGGTAAGAAAAGTTATTTATAGCATGTTGCTATGATATTTAACCATGTTTGTAACGTTTAAGTGTCCTCACCTCCCATAAAGGGAAGCTCTGTTTAAGTATACTTATTGTTATTGCACTCAACAAAACTGTATGTCTTTTTGCTAACTTGTATTGTTGTTTTCTTCTCAGTCCCGGAGTACTGTGTTTAACCAGGGGGGAGTGCAGCGCCCCAGAGTCCTGGTCGTTGCAGTACCGTGGCTCCACCACTATGGGGAGCTATGGTGAGTCTGATGGCACTGAAGGAGTTCATCTGATCAGGTATCACAGACACCAATACATTTCACAGTCGGGCCTCCGGGGGGGAGCTAAGGGTTCTATTCACTAGGCCACTCCCCACCATAGTGGGTAAACTGGGGGTCAGGCAGGAAGTTAGATCAGAAAGCTGACTGGGTTGGAACCAGGCAACACCTTGTGGCAGAGGGTGTTGTGGGTGAAGATACAGTAGGGTCTCTGTCAGGGGTGGGATCCTGACAGAGGCTTGGCAACTTGAACGAACGTAACGGGACCGTGCCTGCTCAGGATAGCGGCGGTACCCAAGGAAGGATTAGAAGCGAGATAGATTGTGCTGAGTGAGAAACGAGATCACGCAAAAGGAGAAATACCAGTAGGAGTCGTGCTGTAAGACCGAAGCAACATCCTACTGAGGCGCACTACCGGTGGCCGGAACGCCGAGGGAGTATCATAACATTCAGCTTCAAGCAATACTCCAAACAGCGGCAGGACAGTCAGTCTAAGGCGGGCTGTCTAACTTAAATCACCTATGCAGTCTTGGGGGGCAACTTGTGGAGAGGGGCGACTCTAGGGTCCCGGAAGAGCTCCGAGCCTACCCGTCAAACGGGTGCCGTCCCAACCAGAACACCAGGGAGGGACGGAGGATTAGCAGAACATCATCTAATCGAGTTGTGAGGGAACTTAAGAAACAGACACAACAGTTGTGGGGACTTTCTGTAAGCACAGCAGGGAAGGACCACAACACCTAGCGCTAGAAGGAAGGCACAGATTTCCACCTGCTAAGAGAACTCCGGAGGTGCCATTGGGCCGGCCGGACTTGCGCAGCCTGGTTATCTGGATTCCGGACTGAGGACCCAGAGATCTTCAGTAAAGAGGTAAAGAGACTGCAACCTGGTGTCCTCGTTATTTACTGCACCGCACCACCACAGCCTCACCACCACCTTCACCCGTCACATCATTCACTGTGCGCCCCTCGGCAGGGTCAAGGACTGGGCCTAGCCACCGTGACAACCCCAGAACAGAGACTCAGAGGCCCGGTACCGGGTACTCCTCGGCCCTGCGGCAGTGGGGGCGCTGCAATTGCAATCCATCCGTGGCTGCTAACATGTTAAATGCCACTGTCAAAGTCCAACAGCAGCATTTAACATGGACACTCAGTAAGCCCGTCACTAATCAGACGCCCGTGTCACATAACCATGGGTCGCCTATTGGTTGGCATGACAGCCCGTGGTCTGCAGGACACCCCTCTGGTTGTCATTACAAGTGAGCATTTCTGCTACACAGAGCAGTGCTACAGCCCTTCTCTGTGTAGCGCAGGAGATCAGATGATCACAACTTCTAGTCTTCCATGGAGACTATTGAAGCAGGTAAAAAGTAAAAAACGTAAGTTTTTAAAAATATTTTAAAAAAATATATATAAAAGTTTAAGTCACCCCCATTTGCCCTATTCACAATAAAACAGATAAAAAAATACACATATTTTGGTATTGCCGCATTCAGAATCGCCCGATCTATCAATATATAAAAGGAATTAATCCGATTGTTAAACAGCGTAACAAGAAAAAAAATAAAACCGCCAGAATTTAATTTTTTAGGTCGCTGCAAAATTGCAATAAAATGCAATAACGGGTGATCAAAATATCGTATCTGTTCAAAATGGTATCAATAAAAATGTCAGCTCTGCGAGCAAAAAAACAGCCCCAGATCCCAAAAAATGGAGACGCTTTGGGTCTCGGAAAATGGCGACTTTTTTTTTTTTTTTTTTTACAAACTTTGGATTTTTTTTTCACCACTAAGGCTACTTTCACACTAGCGTTAACTGCAATACGTCGCAATGCGTCGTTTTGCCGAAAAAACGCATCCTGCAAAAGTGCTTGCAGGATGCGTTTTTTCTGCATTGACTAACATTAGCGACGCATTTGCGACGCATTGACACACGTTGCAACCGTCGTGCGACGGTTGCGCCGTGTTGTGGCGGACCGTCGTCAGGAGCAAAAAACGTTACATGTAACGTTTTTTGCTCACGACGGTCCGCTTTTTCCGACCGCGCATATGCGGCCGGAACTCCGCCCCCACCTCCACGCACTTCCCCGCACCTCACAATGGGGCAGCGGATGCGCTGGAAAAATGCATCCGCTGCCCCGTTGTGCGGTGGAGACAACGCTAGCGTCGGTGACCTCGGCCCGACGCACTGCGACGGACCGAGCCCGACGCTAGTGTGAAAGTAGCCTTAAATGAAAAAGAATCTAGACATGTTAGGTATGTACAAACTCGTAATGACCTGGAGAATCATCAGGGAATTATGATAGAATTGCACTTTTTTCTGCAATTTCACTGCACTTTGAATTTTTTCCTCGTTTTCCAGTGCACGATATGGCAAAATCAATGGAGCTGTTCAAATGTAAACGGAAATACCCCTGGTCCTTAAGGGGTTAAAATACTAGTAGTGTAGAACACCTTTACGTTATGAATATTTTGACAATACTTTCTGAAAGAAGTGATCGCTATGTTTCCTGTCCAGGAATTGACGAGCTTCCTTACTTTTTATGTTGCTGACATATCACTGACATGGCAAAGTTTCTATTCAGGAACCCAATAGAGTCTAGAGCTCAACTATTCAGCATCAGAGGTAATTGCTCGTGCGTTCTATAATCTAAAAGGACAAAGTGTTACCCTCTCTTGATTTCTGACACCACCTGTAAAGTTTTCTAAACACTGCCTAGTATGTATGATAGAGGTCAGATTGCAAAGATTATGGTGTAGTTTATTAAGACTGGTTTCAAACTGAAAATGATTAGAGTGAAATGCTCCAGAGTTATCTAGAAACATAAATCTCTTAATAAATTTGGCGCATCTTGGGCTACCTTAATGCCAGAAAATAAAAGCTGCGCCTGATAAGAGTAGATGACGATTTGAGATGCTTTTTGCATCATTTTTTGTTTTCAAACGTAATAAAATTGTTTTGGACCGTTTTGGTCACGCTCCTACCCATTAAATCCTGCCCAATTTTTTCCCTTTTTTTAAAGTGGCAACAGGTTTGAAAAGTCAGAAATTAGAAAAAAAAATGTATCCACTAAATCAAATAATAAATCTCCCTTTATCTACTTTACTTCTCTGAGATCTTCTATTCATTAGCCCCATAGACTCCCGAGAACTAAACATAGAAATGAAATCTAATAATACATGAGAGATAATCTTGTCTTTACTGTTTGTTAGTCGGCAGCTTTTTGTGCAAGTTCCTAAAACAAGCAGACTTGTAGACATTCTGCAGAGAGCAAAGGATTAATCGCCAGCTGAATATAGTCTTGGAAATGGCTAAGGTGCAGGGCTTAGTCAGTGGGCTCAGTTCTTAAAGGGAACTTATGTATATATATAAGGTTAATCGGCATGTTAATAATGTTGTAATGCTGTCCGACTTACTGAAAGTGCGCATACTGGAAGAAAATTAACTTTACTCCTTCCATGAGCCGACAGCTTTCAGTCATGGGGGCGCAATGTGAGTGGAGGCTCTAAGCACTTCACGGCACTTTGATTGACAGCTTGTACTGCACAGATACGCTGCAGAGAGAACTGTCAAACAATGTCCCGGGGCATGCATACACTCAGCGTCGGACTGGAGCACCTTGGGCCCACCAGAGAAAATCATTCTTGCTGCCCACTATGTAGCTACATAGAAATAAATTCAAGACCATCAATTGTGTAGTAAAACACGCTAATATCAGGGTTTAATACAGTATAAGGTAGTACAAGTCTTAATTATGTAGCAGGGGTTGGTGTAGCCCCCCTCATAGAATATAAAGTAGCCCCCTCATGGAATATAATGCAACCTCCCCATAAGGCAGCCCCCCATAGAATATACTGTAGGCCCCTCATATAGTATAATGCAGCCCCCCACAGAATTATAATGTAGCCCCCTCATAGGGTATAATGCAGCCTCCCTGAAAGAGTATAATGCAACCCTCCATAAGGCAGCCCCCCATAGAATATACTGTAGGCCCCTCATATAGTATGATGTAGCCCCTTGAGAGAATCATGCAGCCCCACAGAATTATAATGTAGCCCCCTCATAGGGTATAATGCAGCCCCCCTCAACCACCATCATTGTTCTCCCTCTCCACCTCCATCATTGCCTTCTCACACACCACCTCCATCATTACCTCCTCCCCCACCACCATTGTCCTTTCCACCACTACCATCTTTGTCCTTTACACCACAACCATCATTGCTTTCTTCCCCACCACCCCCATTATTGCCCATTCCAACACCTCCATCATTGCGTCCCCCCACCACCATCATCATTGTCCTTTCCACAACCATCATTGCCCATTCCACCACCTCTATCATTGCCTCCCCCTACCACCATTGTCATTGCCTCCCCCCACAACCATCATTGCTTTCTTTCCCACCACCCCATCATTTCCCATTCCACCATCTCCATCATTGCCTTCACCACCATCATCATTGCCTTCCCCACCACCATCACTGCCTCCCCCCACCACATCATTGCCTTCTCCCCATCACCCACTTCATTGTCAGTCTCCAATATCTCCAAAAAACACACACCACTATCACACATACAGCACCGCACCACTCTCTCTCACACACACACACACACACACACACAAAGCACCGCACCACATTCACACACAGCCGCACACACGCAGGCAGGCAGAGACACACACACACAGCACCCACTCACCTCTCCGCACATTCCGAGCAGCCGCAGCACATCCGGCAGCTTCCTCTCTGAAACAGCCGTGCTGAATGATGACGTCATCCAGCGGCGCTGAGTCAGACAGGAAGTGTAGGGCAGGCGGGCAGGAAGGAGGATGGCATCGGATCCCTGCAGCTCCGCTCCGGTCCCAAGCTACAGGGATCACAATCAGGGTTCGCCGCCCTTAGAGGCCCCCCTCCGGGGTCCCGTTTCAGAAGCACCGGCGGGCAGTGTTAGACTCAGCCTGCAGTGAAATGGTATTCACTCCTCTCCACGCCCATGGTGGCTTGGGGAAGCGTGAATATTCATTTCTCTTTAGCAGCGGGGACAGGCTCCTGTCTCCATCTGCTGCTGGCACCGGAAGGGCCCCCCTTGACTCAGGGGCCTCATAGCAACAGGGTGTTCCGCTATTAGTGACATGCCACTGGCTGGGGGGCCCCTGGAGCAGTGGGGGCCTTAGGCAGCTGCTGGCCAATATACCAGCATGTGTCAGTGCCTGGGCCCACTGGAGAATTCTCCGGTGGGCCAGTACGACCCTGCATACACTCACTGCTCACCATCAACTGTGCAGTTACTGCACCTCGATGACTGTAAGCCGGCTGCTCCCAGAAGGAATAAAGTTAATTTTCTCCCACCAGTTGCACTTTCAGTAAGGTTGCTGGACAGCATTATAATGCTATTAGCATGCAAATTGACCCTATATTTGCAGGTTAGTAGAACTTAGGGGCACAACTGGTTCCTTTTAACAATATGTTTGTCCTGTGTGGTGTTAGAGCTGGGATATGGCCAAGCTTTGTTGATGTTTGTTAATTTTAATATAAGACCGTGACTGTACTACTGTAATGATTTAACGCTGAACACTGGGATCATATAGCAGTGTTATTATTATTATTTATTTATATAGCACCATTAATTCCATGGTGCTGTACATGTGAATAGGGTTACATACAGAGTTATAGATATCATTTACAGTAAACAAATTTACAATGACAGACTGGTACAGAGGGGAGAGGACCCTGTCCTTGCGGACTTACATTCCATGGGATAATGGGGAAGAGACAGAAGGTCGGGGGTGCTGCATCTCTGGTGGTGGTGAGGCGGCAGCTCTGGTGGTGGTGAGGCAGCAGCTCTGGTGGTGAGGCGGCAGCTCGGGTGGTGGTGAGGCGAAAGCTCGGGTGGTGTTGAGGCGAAAGCTTGGGTGGTGGTGAGGCGGCAGAATAGTTATTGCAGGCTTGTAGGCTTTCCTGAAGAGATGGATTTTCAGGTTCCGTCTGAAGGATCCGAGGGTGGTGGATAATCGAACGTGTTGAGGTGTGGAATTCCAGAGGATGGGCGATATTCGGGAGAAATCTTGGAGGCGGTTGTGTGAGGAACAAATAAGTGTGGAGGAGAGAAGGAGGTCTTGGGAAGATCGGAGATTACGTGAGGGAAGATATTGGGAGATTAGTTCAGAGATTCAGAGTGTATATAATGATTGTATTTACCAGAATTGTACCATTTACATCCCAAATCTGAGAGCTTCACTGGATCCTATTGGTAGTAGGGTCCTGATAACCTGCAGTGATATTAGGCATTGATCCTGAACCCACGTCTAATTGTATATAAATGTACAGTTGAAACCAGAAGTTTGCATACACTATAAAGACATATATACAGTGCCTACAAGTAGTATTCAACCCCCTGCAGATTTAGCAGGTTTACACATTTGGAATTAACTTGGCATTGTGACATTTGGACTGTAGATCAGCCTGGAAGTGTGAAATGCACTGCAGCAAAAAAGAATGTTATTTCTTTGTTTATTTATTTTTTTAAATTGTGAAAAGTCTTTTCAGAGGGTCATTTATTATTCAACCCCTCAACCCACCAGAATTCTGTTTGGTTCCCCTAAAGTATTAAGAAGTAGTTCAGGCACAAAGAACAATGAGCTTCACATGTTTGGATTAATTATCTCTTTTTCCAGCCTTTTCTGACTATTTAAGACCCTCCCCAAACTTGTGAACAGCACTCATACATGGTCAACATGGGAAAGACAAAGGAGCATTCCAAGGCCATCAGAGACAAGATCGTGGAGGGTCACAAGGCTGGCAAGGGGTACAAAACCCTTTCCAAGGAGTTGGGCCTACCTGTCTCCACTGTTGGGAGCATCATCCGGAAGTGGAAGGCTTATGGAACTACTGTTAGCCTTCCACGGCCTGGACAGCCTTTGAAAGTTTCCTCCCGTGCCGAGGCCAGGCTTGTCCGAAGAGTCAAGGCTAACCCAAGGACAACAAGGAAGGAGCTCTGGGAAGATCTCATGGCAGTGGGGATATTGGTTTCAGTCAATACCATAAGTAACGTACTCCACCGCAATGGTCTCCGTTCCAGACGAGCCCATAAGGTACCTTTACTTTCAAAGCGTCATGTCAAGGCTCGTCTACAGTTTGCTCATGATCACTTGGAGGACTCTGAGACTGACTGGTTCAAGGTTCTCTGGTCTGATGAGACCAGATCGAGATCTATGGTGCCAACCACACACGTGATGTTTGGAGACTGGATGGCACTGCATACGACCCCAAGAATACCATCCCTACAGTCAAGCATGGTGGTGGCAGCATCATGCTGTGGGGCTGTTTCTCAGCCAAGGGGCCTGGCCATCTGGTCCGCATCCATGAGAAGATGGATAGCACGGCCTACCTGGAGATTTTGGCCAAGAACCTCCGCTCCTCCATCAAGGATCTTAAGATGGGTTGTCATTTCATCTTCCAACAAGACAACGACCCAAAGCACACAGCCAAGAAAACCAAGGCCTGGTTCAAGAGGCAAAAAATAAAGGTGTTGCAGTGGCCTAGTCAGTCTCCTGACCTTAACCCAATTGAAAACTTGTGGAAGGAGCTCAAGATTAAAGTCCACATGAGACACCCAAAGAACCTAGATAACTTGGAGAAGATCTGCATGGAGGAGTGGGCCAAGATAACTCCAGAGATCTGTGCCGGCCTGATCAGGTCTTATAAAAGACGATTATTAGCTGTAATTGCAAACAAAGGTTATTCCACAAAATATTAAACCTAGGGGTTGAATAATAATTGACCCACACTTTTATGTTTAAAATTTATAAAAATTTAACTGAGCAACAAAACGTTTTGGTTTGTAAGATTTATGCATCTGTTAATAAATCCTGCTCTTGTTTGAAGTTTGAAGGCTCTAACTTATTTGCATCTTATTAAACCTGCTAAATCTGCAGGGGGTTGAATACTACTTGTAGGCACTGTACATGTTTTTTTCAATATCTGACATGAAATCTGAATAAACCTTTCCCGTTTTAGGCCAATTAGGATTACCAGAATAATTAATATTTGTCAAATGCCAGAATAATGAGAGAGAGAATGTTTTAAGGCATTTTTATTACTTACTGCAAAGTCAAAAGTTTACATATATTTCATTAGTATTTGGTACCATTGCCCTTTAACTGAGTGACTTGGGTCAGACATTTGGGATATCCCTCCAGAAGTTTCTCAGAATCGTTGGCCGGAATTAGGACTAATTCCTCCTGACAAAACTGGTATAACTGACAGGTTTGTAGGATGCCTTGCTCGCCCTGCCTTTTCAGCTTTGACCATAAATTTTAAATAGGATTGAGATCAGGGCTTTTTGATGGCCTCTCCAAAACATTGACTTTGTTATCGTCAAGCCACTTTATTACCATTTTAGGGGTATGTTCACACTGGGCATTTTTGCTGCTTTTTTATGCTAATTTTCAGCTGCTTTTTACAGTACCAGCAAAGCCTATGAGATTTCAGAAATCTCATGCACGCACATTGGTTTTTTGTGTCATCAGGATTTTGAATTTTGCTGCTTTTTTTTCGGACATAGAGCATGTCACTTCTTTCAGTGTTTTTGCAGCGTTTTTCACCCATTGGCTTGAAAATGCAGGTATCATTATTTGCAGCGTTTTTTTCTGCAGAAAAGTCATGGACTTTAGCATGGACAATTTTTCTGCAGAAAAGTCATGGACTTTAGCATGGACAAAGACACAAAAAACACACCAAAAAACACACCAAATCCGCACCAAAAACGCACCTAAACCTGCATTTTTGCCGCAGCTTTTTTCCTGCCAAGAAATCAGATTTTGCTGCAGAAAAACAAGCAGCAAAAACGTTCAGTGTGAAATTACCCTAGCAGTATGCTTCGGGTCATTGTCCATTTGGAAGTCCCATTTCCGCCAAAGCTTTAACTTCCTGGCTGATGTCTTGAGATGTTGCTTCAGCGTTGCCACATAATCTTCTTGTCTCATGATGACATCTATTTGTCAAGTGCATCAGTCCTTCCTGCAGCAAAACAACTCCACAACATGCTGCTGCGACCCCCGCATTTCACATTTGGGATGGTGTTCTTAGGCTTCCAACCTTCTTCCTTTTTCCTCCAAACATAACAATGGTCATTATGCCCACAAAGTTCAATTTTAGTTTCATAAGACCACAGGACATGTCTTCAAAAATTAAGGTCTTTGTTCCTGTGTGTATTTGCAAACATTAATCTGATTGTTTCTTTTGGAGTAATGGCTTCTTCCTGGAAGAGTGGCCTTTCAGCCCATGTTGATACAGAACTCGTTTCACTGTGGATATTGACACAATCTTACCAGCTTCCACCATCATCTGCACAAGGTCTTTAGCTTATGTCCTTGGGTTGATCTGCACATGTCGGACCAAAGCATGTTCATCTCTGGGACAGAGAACCTGTCTCCTTCTTGAGCAGTATGATGCCTGGACATTCCCATCTTGTTTGCACTTCTCTATAATTGTTTGTACAGATGAATGAGGCACCTTCAGGTATCTTGAAATTGTACCCAAGGATGAGCCAGACTTGTGCAAGTCCACAATTTTCTTCCTGTTATCTTGGCTGATTTCTTGAGACTTTCTCATGATGCTACACAAAGAAGCAGTGTGTTTCAGGAGTGCATTAAAATACATCCACAGGTGTTTCTCTAATTAACTCAGATGTTGCAAAAAAAACTATAATTAACTCAGATGTTGCAAAAAAAAGAATCAAAAGATTCCAAACAAATGACATATTGGCAGTCCAGAATTTTTTAAAGGCATAGTAATCTTAGTGTATGTAAACTTTTGACTTTGCAGTAAGTAATAAAAATGCCTTAAAACTTTCTCTCTCTCATTATTCTGGCATTTGGCAAACATTAATAATTATGGTAATTCTAATTGACCGAAAACGGGAAAGGTTTATTCTGAGTTCATGTCAGATATTGAGGAAAACATGCATATGTGTCTTTTTATCAAGTGTATGTAAACTTCTGGTTTCAACTGTATATACTGCATCTATATAAGAGTATAACAAATTATTTTGAAACCATGGCATACTGTTACGGTTATCATATTCCGTAATGACAAAAATCATATGATTCGTGTATAGCATAATTTAAAAATACCACGTCCGTAGAGAAATTACAGAATTAGGCAGTTTATTTCCATCTTCTTACCTCTGTACTCGTCAGGGAAAACTAGGACTGTAAAACATTTGGATGAATGAAAAATATGTCAGGACTAACTTGGTGGAGTAGGTGGTGTTTGCAATTAGTCACAGAGTAATGATAATTATTCTGACATAGACAGTAAGCAGTAACTTGTATAACATGTAACTACTATTAGCCTGCAGCTTAACCAATAATATCTGCTATTTGATCTTTTACATGAAAGACAAAATGATTCCAGCATCCAGGGAATAATAAATGCTTGCCTGTGTCAAAGCTCAAATATTCCTTCCCAGTGTTGATGGAGGTATGCTGCTTTCAAAGGTCAGGTTAACTTCAGGTTTTATTTTGCCTTTGTAGTCCCTGTTTTCTGTTGTACAGGTCAGAAGTCATCATTTTGACTCAACAGCTATGTGCTTGTGTATGCGATCAGTAGTGGGAAAGGCTCACAACGCACATATAGAATATGTGTTTGATATTTTAAAAACCATTAATTTTCGGTAATAAAAAATGTTGTAAACGTTTATGCTGCTAGAGTATTGAAACCAATAGGCAGAGGCTGTGGTGTAATTTGAGCATCATGAGCCCAATGCAAAAGCTCTATTCGGGCCCCCAGTTATTGCAAGTCTTTAGTAGCATTGGTCTTTTCATATAGGCCAAAGGTACTTTTGGGGCCCCTTGGCTCCATGGCCCGGATGCAGTTGCAACTGTATAGCCTAGAGCGGGGTACTCAGGTCACCGGGCAGCGTCGGATTCAGGGGGTCACGGGATGGCAGCCGTGCCCGCTGCCTGTGCTCTGGGGACAGTGAAATAGGCATTAAAAATAAAAAGATAAAAGGAAAATAAAAATTAAAAAGAAGAGTTTGTGACGCCAGTTGGAGTGTTCGGCGGTAAGATGGCCGGCACTGCAGATGATCCCTGGGGGGTAGGTGATGATGGCAGTGCAGGTGTTTATCCCCCTCCAACTAGGGGATAGTGATGGAAGTAGATGGTGCAGAGTAATAAGGCAGGAGACAGGGAAAGTCACTTTACAATTTACTGAAGTCCAGATGCAGTTTCAGAGAATGGAATACAACTCTCACCAGTATACAGTCTGCTCTGCACGATGGGAATTATCTCTCTCTGCTGTGATTCAGTATGATCTCTCTCCTGATCTAATCCCTTCTGGGACAAAGGTTTCCTGGAGTCTGAAACTTCCAGTACAGCCACGTACTCACTGTGTTTTCTCCCCTGGCAGCCCACAGCGTGAATCCTATGTGAAGCACGTGTTTGTTCTTGAACAATCCCTCACTGATTCTCTGTTGCTATGGAGCTCCTGGGAAAAACACTTCACTGCTGGTTATGAAAAACCACACAGCATCTCAACTTACTACCTGACTCTGGAAGCCTGGATGGCCTAGGGGCTGGTGCCCTGATCCTTCTCAGCACTGTCCCTGGAGAGAGCACGTCTCTCCTCCATGAACATTCTCCATTTTCTTTTCACACACTGTCTCCTCACAGACTAACTATGCCCCTCCCAGTTAGGGCATCTCTGCAAAGCTCTAAGCTTCAGACAGAGTAAGGGAGCGGGGTAAATTGTGTGTGCAGTTTTCCCAAGCAGAGAAAGCATAACTCTCATCATTTACAATACACATATAAAATAGTACATATTTGACCATTTTGTGGCAGCACAGACACAGGGCACCACAAAACCCCTGCACCTACTGTAGTTATGCCCCCAGACAGAGGTGCAAGTGTGCAAGTTGGAGATTATGTGCCCAATGCATGATCATTTATTGTATTGCACAATCATATTCCCATGCGCTTTAATGTATATTTACACGTTGTGTTTTTGTCACATTTTTCCACTCATTTTTGGAGTGAAAAAAACAGCATTTTACTTTAACATTTTATTTTTCTGAAAACTCATGCCCACCTATTGCATATTTCTTTTCCTTATAGATTGGAGGCAGTTTCAAAATTGCAGCATGTTAAATCTTCCAGAGTTTTTGTAGCATTTTCACCCATTCTGATAAATGGGACAAAAAATGCATAAAAAATGTACATATTTTACACAACCTTTTTCCTGCCAAGAGACACATTTTTGGTGCCGAAATGCCTGAAGATAATACTTAACACCAGGGCTGTGAAGTCGGAGTTGTGGAGTCGCTGTCCATTTTGGTGGAGTCAGAGCTGGAGCCAGTATAAAATGAACCAATGCCGACTCCTAAAATATAGAATAAATTGGGTTCGGTAGTTCAGTGCAGGATGTGCTGTGTGAGATACGGGAAAATGATATCTAATTGATATCATTTTAATATCTGATGGAATTCCCTATCAGATACAGTTTGGTCCAAAATACTTGCTCCAAACTCAGCTCCCTGTTGTGAATTCTGCTCTTGGGCTCCCTCCGGTGGTTGTAAGTGGTAGCGCTGCTGTCTCTGAATCACAGCATTTATCAGGTGTGTTCACTTTTTGCAATTTGGACTGGGCTATTTAGTCTTGCTTCACCCTTTAGTCAGTGCCAGTTGTCCATTGTTCCTGGAGGATTCACATCTCTGCCTGGTCTCTTCTGCTTTGCAGTTCTTTTCAACAAAGATAAGTTCTGGCCTTGATTTTGCTGTCCACATGCTGTGGTCTTATTGTTCAGTTCTTTTCTATGTTTTGTCTTGTCCAGCTTGGTCTGTATAAGGATTTTTTTAGCCAAGCTGGTATCTCTGGAGATGCAGATATACCCTCCATATCTTTAGTTAGCTGTGGAGATTCTGTATTTTCTGTGGTGGATATTTTCTAGTGTTTTAATACTGACCGCATAGTACTCTGTCCTATCCTTTCTATTTAGCTAGAAGTGGCCTCCTTTGCTAAATTCTCATTTCAGTCTGTGTATGTTTTTTCCCTCTCTTCTCACAGTCAATATTTGTGGGGGGCTGCCTATCCTTTGGGAATTTTCTCTGAGGCAAGATAGTTTTCCCTTTTCTATCTCTAGGGGTAATTAGTCCTCCGGCTGTGTCGAGATGTCTAGGGAGCGCTAGGTACATTCCACGGCTACTTCTAGTTGCGGTGTTAGGTTCAGGGTCTGCGGTCAGTACAGGTACCACCTTCTCCAGAGCACGTCTCATGCTGCTCTTAGGCCACCAGATCATAACAGTACAACTGGCCAACAATGAGTTAACCGCATCTCAGAAGAAGGGAAGGAAAGTGCTGAGCCATTTTTTTTTCTGTAGTCTGTTGTGTTTTTTTCTCTTCCCTCTTTGCCTCTGGGTGGCTCAGGAGTTCAGCACTGGTATGGATGTTCAGGGATTGGCTTCTCGTGTGGATCAACTTGCTGCTAGAGTACAGGGTATTTCCGATTATATCGTTCAGACTCCAGTTTTAGAGCCTAGAATTCCAACTCCTGATTTGTTTTTTGGGGATAGGTCCAAATTTCTGAGCTTTAAAAATAACTGTAAACTGTTTTTTGCTCTGAAACCCCGTTCCTCTGGTGATCCCATCCAACAGGTTAAAATTATTATATCTCTGCTGCGTGGTGACCCCCAGGATTGGGCATTTGCCCTGGAACCTGGGAATCCGGCGTTGCTTAATGTAGACACCTTTTTTCAGGCGCTTGGGTTATTGTATGACGAACCTAATTCAGTGGATCATGCTGAGAAGACCTTGTTGGCCCTGTCTCAGGGTCAAGAAGCGGCAGAATCATATTGCCAGAAGTTTAGAAAATGGTCTGTACTGACTAAATGGAATGAGGATGCCTTGGCGGCAATCTTCAGAAAGGGTCTTTCTGAATCCGTTAAAGATGTTATGGTGGGGTTCCCCACGCCTGCTGGTCTGAGTGATTCTATGTCTCTGGCCATTCAGATTGATCTGCGCTTGCGCGAGCGCAGAGTTGTGCACACTATGGCACTGTCTTCCGAGCGGAGTCCTGAGCCTATGCAGTGTGATAGGATTGTGCCTAGAGCTGAACGACAAGGATTCAGACGTCAGAATAGGTTGTGTTTTTACTGCGGCGATTCTGCTCATGTTATTTCTGATTGCCCTAAGCGTACCAAGAGAATCGCTAGTTCTGTTACCATCAGTACTGTACAACCTAAATTTCTGTTATCTGTGACCCTGATCTGCTCATTATCGTCATTTTCTGTCATGGCATTTGTGGATTCAGGCGCCGCTCTAAATTTAATGGACTTAGAATTTGCCAGACGTTGTGGGTTCCCCTTGCAGCCTTTGCAGAGTCCTATTCCTTTGAGGGGCATTGATGCTACACCGTTGGCTAAAAATAAACCTCAGTTTTGGACACAGCTGACCATGTGCATGGCGCCAGCCCATCAGGAAGATTGTCGTTTTCTGGTGTTGCATAATTTGCATGATGCTATTGTGCTGGGTTTCCCATGGTTACAGGTGCATAATCCGGTATTAGATTGGAAATCTATGTCTGTGACTAGTTGGGGTTGTCAGGGGGTTCATGGTGACATTCCTGTGATGTCAATTGCCTCCTCGCCCTCTTCTGAAATTCCTGAGTTTTTGTCAGATTTCTAGGATGTATTCAATGAGCCCAAGTCCAGTTCCCTTCCACCGCATAGGGACTGTGATTGTGCTATTGACTTGATTCCAGGCTGTAAGTTCCCTAAGGGCTGACTTTTCAACCTGTCTGTGCCAGAACATACCGCCATGCGGAGCTACGTTAAGGAGTCCTTGGAGAAGGGGCATATTCGGCCATCTTCTTCACCATTGGGAGCAGGTTTTTTTTTTGTTGCCAAGAAAGATGGCTCCTTGAGACCCTGTATTGATTATCGCCTCTTGAATAAGATCACGGTCAAATTCCAATACCCTTTGCCTTTGCTTTCTGATCTGTTTGCTAGGATTAAGGGGGCTAGTTGGTTTACTAAGATTGACCTTCGAGGGGCATGTAATCTGGTTCGTATTAAGCAGGGTGATGAATGGAAAACTGCGTTTAATACGCCCGAAGGCCATTTTGAATACGTTGTGATGCCATTCGGACTCTCTAATGCTCCATCTGTGTTTCAGTCCTTCATGCATGATATATTTCGGAATTATCTTGATAAATTCATGATTGTATATTTGGATGATATTTTGATTTTTTCAGATGATTGGGAGTCTCATGTGAAACAAGTCAGGATGGTATTTCAGATCCTTCGTGATAATGCCTTGTTTGTGAAGGGGTCTAAGTGCCTCTTTGGAGTACAGAAGATTTCTTTTTTGGGCTTAATTTTTTCTCCCTCATCTATAGAAATGGATCCGGTTAAGGTTCAGGCCATTCATGATTGGATCCAGCCCACATCCGTGAAGAGCCTTCAGAAATTTTTTGGCTTTGCTAATTTTTATCGCCGTTTCATTGCCAACTTCTCCAGTGTGGTTAAACCCCTGACCGATTTGACGAAGAAAGGCGCTGATGTTACGAATTGGTCCTCTGCGGCTGTTTCTGCCTTTCAGGAGCTTAAACGCCGATTTACTTCTGCCCCTGTGTTGCGTCAGCCGGATGTTTCTCTTCCTTTCCAGGTTGAGGTTGACGCTTCTGAGATTGGGGCAGGGGCCGTTTTGTCTCAGAGGAATTCTGATGGTTCCTTGATGAAACCGTGTGCCTTCTTTTCTCA
The DNA here is from genome assembly GCF_051348905.1 of Ranitomeya variabilis. Classification (NCBI taxonomy): domain Eukaryota; kingdom Metazoa; phylum Chordata; class Amphibia; order Anura; family Dendrobatidae; genus Ranitomeya; species Ranitomeya variabilis. The sequence goes on from NC_135232.1 coordinate 1,023,834,780, forward strand.
AAAGTTTTCGCCTGCGGAACGCAATTATGATGTTGGCAATCGTGAGTTGTTGGCTATGAAGTGGGCATTTGAGGAGTGGCGACATTGGCTTGAGGGGGCCAAGCACCGTATTGTGGTCTTGACCGATCATAAGAATCTGATTTATCTCGAGTCTGCCAAACAGCTGAAAACTAGACAGGCTATAGCGAACTAGGAGAGACAAGAGTGGACCCTCTGGACCGTGGGGAGCCCTACCCCTGGGCGAGCGACCTAGGAGATAACGACCCCTATACAGGGACCGCAAGGAGCAAGCCCAGAGGTCACTTACCCACGGTGAGATACCAGTAGGGACGGCTCCAGGAAGAGAGATAAACGAAGGCAGGATACCGGGGAAGAATGCGGGAAGCAGCTAGAGAGCCTGGAGGGCCGGGAGGCAGGAACGGAGCGGAGCTGAGGGAAGGAAAACAAAACAAAGACCATAGGAAACCTACAGGAAAAGAAGAACAGGGACTGCAGGTAACAACAAGGAGGAAACGGAGTGAACCAGAGAGAACCGGAAGGTAGCACGGTAAGGCACAGAGTGCAGGCACTTGAGCAGGGAATACGAAGGGCCAAACGTAATAGCAAACGTGCTAAAACAATCAGGCACCAGGAAGCAGGAAGAACTACCTTTTATAGGAGGAGCAGGAACGGGATTGGATGGAAAGAACATGTGACTTCAGGAGGAGGCGGCAGAGACGCTGGGTCTGCGTCCTAGAGGGAAGTTAGAGCGCCTGCGCAGAGAAAGAACACCTGCAGAGGAGCGTGCAGACCGGGACGTAGCAGCGGTGGAGTGAGGACGCAGGAGCGCAGCGCTGGAGCGGTGAGAACGGCGACGCTGGAGCGTAGCGGTGGATGTAACAGTACCCCCTTTCTTATACCCCTTTTTACGAAGAGTAGCAAAAAACTTATTAAGAATACGAGGAGCATCAATGTTCTCCAAGGGCTCCCAGGACCTCTCCTCCGGACCAAAACCCTTCCAGTCCACCAGAAAAAACTCTTTTCCCCGAACCTTTTTAACAGCCAAAATGTCCTTAACCTCAAAAATGTTGTCCGTGCTGGCTGGTTGAGAAGAGGAACAAGAGGGAGAATGGAAACGGTTAAAGATGGCTGGTTTGAGAAGAGAGACATGAAACGTATTGGGTATACGGAGCGAAGCAGGCAATTTCAGCTTGTAGGCGACTTCGTTGACTCGACGTAGAATCTCAAAAGGACCGATGAACCGTGGACCAAGCTTGTAGGAAGGAATCTTGAGTCTGATGAATTTTGAAGAAAGCCAAACTTTGTCACCAGGAGAGAAAGGAGGAGAATCCAAACGCCTCTTGTCTGCTTGTCTCTTCATTCTAGAAGAAGCTAGATTTAAGGTCCCTTTGACCTCGCTCCAGATGGAAGAAAAGTTGAGAGCCGTAGAGTCAGCAGCTGGAACACCAGAGGCAGGAGAAACCGGTAGGGGAACACTCGGATGCCGTCCAAAAACAACAAAAAATGGAGACTTTGCGGAGGACTCGCTGGAATGGTTGTTATAGGCAAACTCCGCCCAAGGAAGTAGTTCGACCCAGTCATTATGGTGAGCATTAGAAAAATGCCAAAGATAAGCAGCCAAGGTTTGGTTGGTACGTTCTGCTTGACCGTTAGTTTGAGGGTGGTACGAGGAAGAGAAGTCTAGATTCACCTTTAAAAGCTTGCACAAAGCTCTCCAAAAGCGGGAAGTAAATTGAACCCCTCTGTCTGACACGATGTGCTGAGGAAGACCATGGAATTTGAAGATGTTAAGAATAAAAATGTTAGCCAACTCAGGAGCTGAAGGTAAACCGGATAATGGAATGAAGTGAGCCATCTTAGAGAATCTGTCCACAACGACGAGGATGACCGTGCAGGCGGAAGAGCAAGGTAGATCGGTGATGAAGTCCATTGCGATGTGTTGCCAAGGTGCGGACGGAACAGGAAGAGGAAGGAGATTTCCATGCGGTAGTCGCCTGGGTACCTTGTTTCTGGCACAAGAAGGACAAGAGGCTACGAAGTCCTTTACGTCTTGACGTAAAGTAGGCCACCAATAGTAACGTGAAATGAGAAGAAAAGTCTTTCTAATACCGACATGACCAGCCAATTTGGAAGAATGGCCCCAAGATAAGACCCTCTTAGTGTCTTCATCCAAGACAAGAGTTTTACCCGGTGGAGGTTGGAACATCCGTAAAGGGGCTACGGTGACCATCTTGGTAGGGTCAATGATGTAAGCAGGCTCCTCCATGGTATCAGACGATTGGAAGGACCTGGACAGGGCGTCAGCTCTTATGTTTTTGTTGCCGGGCCGAAAACGAAGTTCGAACTCAAAGCGAGCAAAGAACAAGGACCATCTAGCTTGACGTGGATTCAATCTTTGTGCAGTCTGTAGGTAAGTAAGATTCTTGTGATCGGAGAAGATTACAAACGGGTGCACCGACCCCTCCAGTAGATATCTCCACTCGCCTAGAGCCAATTTGATGGCCAGCAATTCTCGATCTCCAATTGTGTAATTTCGTTCAGAGGGTGAAAAGGCTTTTGAGAAGAAGCCGCACGGTGCCGTTAGACCCTCAGGAGTCTTTTGTGAGAGCACAGCTCCAGCTCCGGTAGAGGAGGCGTCAACTTCCAGAATAAAAGGCTTGTTCACCTCCGGGTGATGCAAGACTGGGGCAGAAGAAAAAGATCTCTTGAGAAGAACAAAGGACTTCTCGGCCTCAGGAGACCAATCCTTGGAGCAGGAACCTTTGCGAGTGAGAGAAGAGAGAGGACGAATCATGGAGGAGAAATGTGGGATGAATTGCCTGTAGTAATTGGCGAATCCGATGAAGCGTTGAATGGCTTTCACTCCGCAGGGCCGTGGCCAGTTAATAATGGCATTCACCTTCTCAGGGTCCATCTTAAGGCCGGAGTCGGAGACAATGTACCCAAGGAAGGGTAGTGAGGTTTGCTCAAACAAGCACTTCTCTATCTTGGCATACAAGTGGTTTTCTCTTAGGCGTTGCAAGACCTCGCGAACACTCCTGCGATGTGACGGAAGATCAGAAGAAAAAATAAGGATATCATCCAAATAAACCAAAACACAAGAGTACAGAAGATCCCGGAACACATCGTTGACGAACTCTTGGAAAACCGCAGGAGCGTTGCAGAGACCGAAAGGCATTACTAAATACTCGTAGTGTCCATCCCGGGTGTTAAAAGCTGTTTTCCACTCATCGCCAGAGCGGATCCGGACCAAATTGTAAGCGCCTCGTAAATCCAACTTAGTAAAAATACGAGCACCACGGAGGCGATCGAAGAGCTCTGGTATAAGGGGCAGAGGATACCGATTCTTAATCGTGATGCTGTTCAAACCCCGATAGTCTATACAAGGTCTTAAGGAACCGTCCTTCTTCTTCACAAAGAAGAACCCTGCTCCAGCAGGGGAGGAGGATTTCCGGATGAATCCTTTAGCTAGGTTCTCTTGTATGTACTCAGACATAGATTTGGTCTCAGCTGCAGAAAGCGGGTAAATCCTTCCCCTAGGTGGAGAACGGCCGGGAAGAAGCTCCACAGGACAATCGTAAGAACGATGGGGAGGAAGATTCTCAGCCTCTCGCTTGTTGAAGACGTCAGCGTAAGACCAGTAAGGAGAAGGTAATCCGTCAGGAACTTCAGCAGGCTGGGTACGAGAAACCGGACATACAGACCGAAGGCAGCGATCATGGCACGAAGGGCCCCACCGAAGTACATCTCCAGTGCGCCAATTCAGTGTGGGCTCATGTAGTCGAAGCCAAGGGAGACCCAGCAGGAAGGCGTAGGAAAGGTTAGGCAGAACATAAAAAGCGATCTTCTCGCGATGAAGGGCCCCAATTTGTATCTCCACCTCTTCAGTGACGAGGGAAATTGCATCTTGTAAAGGTCTTCCATCCACAGAGGCGATTAGACGGGGAGTGTCCAAAGAGATTACTGGTACGCGAAGCCTCCGAACCGCCTCAAGACTGATAAAATTGCCTGCCGCTCCAGAATCCACATACGCCACCTCGGAAGATTGATGCTGGTTAGAGAGATAAACGAAGGCAGGATACCGGGGAAGAATGCGGGAAGCAGCTAGAGAGCCTGGAGGGCCGGGAGGCAGGAACGGAGCGGAGCTGAGGGAAGGAAAACAAAACAAAGACCAAAGAAACCTACAGGAAAAGAAGAACAGGGACTGCAGGTAACAACAAGGAGGAAACGGAGTGAACCAGAGAGAACCGGAAGGTAGCACGGTAAGGCACAGAGTGCAGGCACTTGAGCAGGGAATACGAAGGGCCAAACGTAATAGCAAACGTGCTAAAACAATCAGGCACCAGGAAGCAGGAAGAACTACCTTTTATAGGAGGAGCAGGAACGGGATTGGATGGAAAGAACATGTGACTTCAGGAGGAGGCGGCAGAGACGCTGGGTCTGCGTCCTAGAGGGAAGTTAGAGCGCCTGCGCAGAGAAAGAACACCTGCAGAGGAGCGTGCAGACCGGGACGTAGCAGCGGTGGAGTGAGGACGCAGGAGCGCAGCGCTGGAGCGGTGAGAACGGCGACGCTGGAGCGTAGCGGTGGATGTAACACAGGCCAGATGGTCCCTGTTTTTCTCCTGTTTTGATTTTGTGGTCTCGTATCTTCCGGGTTCTAAGAATGTTAAGGCTGATGCCCTCTCTAGGAGCTTTTTGCCTGATTCTCCTGGGGTCTTGAGCCGGTCGGTATTCTGAAGGAAGGGGTGATTCTTTCTGCCATCTCCCCTGATTTACGACGGGTTCTTCAGAAATTTCAGGCTGATAAACCTGACCGCTGTCCAGTGGGGAAATTGTTTGTTCCTGACAGATGGACTAGTAAAGTGATTTCGGAGGTTCATTGTTCTGTGTTGGCCGGTCATCCTGGGATTTTTGGTACCAGAGATTTGGTTGGTAGGTCCTTTTGGTGGCCTTCTTTGTCACGGGATGTGCGTTCTTTTGTGCAGTCCTGTGGGACTTGTGCGCAGGCCAAGCCTTGCTGTTCCCGCGCTAGTGGGTTGCTTTTGCCTTTGCCGGTCCCTGAGAGGCCTTGGACGCATATTTCTATGGATTTTATTTCAGATCTTCCAGGTTTCCCAGAGGATGTCAGTTATCTGGGTGGTTTGTGACCGGTTTTCTAAGATGGTTCATTTGGTACCATTGCCTAAGTTGCCTTCCTCTTCTGATTTGGTTCCGTTGTTTCTTCAGCATGTGGTTCGTTTGCATGGCATTCCGGAGAACATTGTGTCCGATAAAGGTTCCCAGTTTGTTTCTAGGTTTTGGCGGGCCTTTTGTGCTAGGTTGGGCATTGATTTGTGTTTTTCTTCCGCATTTCATCCTCAGACAAATGGCCAAACCGAGCGAACTAATCAGACTTTGGAAACTTATTTGAGATGCTTTGTGTCTGCTGATCAGGATGATTGGGTGGCTTTCTTGCCATTGGCCGAGTTTGCCCTTATAATCGGGCTAGTTCTGCTACCTTGGTTTCACCCTTCTTTTGTAACTCTGGTTTTCATCCTCGTTTTTCTTCAGGGCAGGTTGAGCCTTCTGATTGTCCTGGGGTGGACTCTGTGGTTGACAGGTTGCAGCAAATTTGGGCTCCTGTTGTTGACAATTTGGTGTTGTCTCAGGAGGGGGCTCAGCGTTTTGCTAACCGTCGTCGCTGTGTTGGTTCCCGGCTTTGGGTTGGGGATTTGGTCTGGTTGTCTTCCCGTCATGTCCCTATGAAGGTTTCTTCACCTAAGTTTAAGCCTCGGTTTATTGGCCCTTATATGATTTCTGAGATTATCAATCCAGTGTCTTTTCATTTGGCCCTTCCAACCTCTTTTTCCATCCATAATGTTTTTCATAGATCTTTGTTGCGGAAATATGTGGTGCCCGTTGTTCCCTCTGTTGATCCTCCTGCCCCGGTGTTGATTGATGGGGAGTTGGAGTATGTGGTTCAGAAGATTTTGGATTCTCGTTTGTTTTTCGAGGCGGAGGCTTCAGTATCTTGTCAAATGGAAGGGTTATGGCCAGGAGGATAATTCTTGGGTTGTTGCCTCCGATGTTCATGCTGATGATTTGGTTCGTGCCTTTCATTTGGCTCGTCCGGATCGGCCTGGGGGCTCTGGTGAGGGTTCGGTGACCCCCTCCTCAAGGGAGGGGTACTGTTGTGAATTCTGCTCTTGGGCTCCCTCCAGTGGTTGTAAGTGGTAGCGCTGCTGTCTCTGAATCACAGCATTTATCAGGTGTGTTCACTTTTGCAATTTGGACTGGGCTATTTAGTCTTGCTTCACCCTTTAGTCAGTGCCAGTTGTCCATTGTTCCTGGAGGATTCCCATCCCTGCCTGGTCTCTTCTGCTTTGCAGTTCTTTTCAACAAAGATAAGTTCTGGCCTTGATTTTGCTGTCCACATGCTGTGGTCTTATTGTTCAGTTCTTTTCTATGTTTTGTCTTGTCCAGCTTGGTCTGTATAAGGATTTTTTTAGCCAAGCTGGTATCTCTGGAGATGCAGATATACCCTCCATATCTTTAGTTAGCTGTGGAGATTCTGTATTTTCTGTGGTGGATATTTTCTAGTGTTTTAATACTGACCGCATAGTACTCTGTCCTATCCTTTCTATTTAGCTAGAAGTGGCCTCCTTTGCTAAATTCTCATTTCAGTCTGTGTATGTTTTTTCCCTCTCTTCTCACAGTCAATATTTGTGGGGGGCTGCCTATCCTTTGGGAATTTTCTCTGAGGCAAGATAGTTTTCCCTTTTCTATCTCTAGGGGTAATTAGTCCTCCAGCTGTGTCGAGATGTCTAGGGAGCGCTAGGTACATTCCACGGCTACTTCTAGTTGCGGTGTTAGGTTCAGGGCCTGCGGTCAGTACAGGTACCACCTTCTCCAGAGTACGTCTCATGCTGCTCTTAGGCCACCAGATCATAACAGCTCTATACCTTTGGCATTCCTCCCAGGCCAAAAAGCATAGACCCTGTGTCCCCAGCACCAAGTCCAGCAATTATCACAGGGGTGTGAACTCTTGTGCAGTTAACAGCCAACTGGCTTCCTTTGTTGGGCTCAGACATATTGACACTGCAGATCCCTGGCTCAACAGCACCAGGCCCTGAGATATTGAATCTAGAAAATGACCTATAATAAAAGAATGTAATATATCTGAACCTAGCCGAGCACATAATCGGAATCTGCATTCCTTCCCCCACAAGTCCATACCATGCAGAAAGCTCTAGAACTCTGTGATATTGAGTTATAAAGCATAGCTACCATGAATTAAATATGGTAGCCGTATTTAGTCTCCCTGCACAGATAAAATCCAGCAGAACCCAGTGGCGCCACCACCGTCCCATTTACAGCTTCGGACGGAAAGTTATGGGCATCCACGGTTCTAGCCGGAAAACCATGCTCTCAGATATGGGAGGAGAGAGAGTGCACAGCCTAGGGGTTAGCACAGCGTGTGGGAGGGAGAAGCCTAGGGGATAAAGTGGTGGCTCTGGGTTTAAGTTCATTCTTTGAGTCTCCCAAGAATGCCCTGACATGGCTGTACACTCACGAATGTCAGATTCGGCAGGATGCGAAGGCCTGAATTAAAGATGGAATATGAAGATGGAAACTAGCTTTCTGACATAAATTGTTTGATATATATACACTGCTCAAAAAAATAAAGGGAACACTAAAATTCCACATCCTAGATATCACTGAATGAAATATTCCAGTTGTAAATCTTCATTCATTACATACTGGAATGTGTTGAGAACAATAAAGCCAAAAAATTATCAGCGAAAATCACAACTAATATCCCACGGAGGTCTGGAGTTGGAATGATGCTCAAAATCAAAGTGGAAAATGAAGTTACAGGCTAATCCAACTTCAGTGGAAATGCTTCAAGACAAGGTATTGATGCTCAGTGGTGTGTGTGGCTTCCACATGCCTGTATGATCTCCCTACAATGCCTAGGCATGCTCCTGATGAGGCAGAGGATGGTCTCCTGAGGGATCGCTTCCCAGACCTGGACTAAAGCATCCACCAACTCCTGGACAGTCTGTGGTGCAACGTGACATTGGTGGATGGTGTGAGACATGATGTCCCAGATGTGTTCAATCAGATTCAGGTCTGGGGAACAGGTGGGCCAGTCCATAGCTTCAATGACTTCATCTTGCAGGGACTGCTGACACACTCCAGCCACATGAGATCTGGCATTGTCCTGCATTAGGAGGAACCTAGGGCCAACCGCACCAGCATATGGTCTCACAAGGGGTCTGAGGATCTCATCTTAGTACCTAATGGCAGTCAGGCTACCTCTGGCGAGCACATGGAGGGCTATGCTGCCCTCCAAAGAAATTCCACCCCACACCATTACTGACCCACTGCCAAACCGGTCATGCTGAAGGATGTTGCAGGTAGCAGATCACTCTCCACGGCATCTCCAGACTCTGTCACGTCTGTCACATGTGCTCAATGTGAACCTGCTTTCATCTGTGAAGAGCACAGGGTACCAGTGGTGAATTTGCCAATCCTGGTGTAGTGTGGCAAATGCCAAGCGTCCTACACGGTGTTGGACTGTGAGCACAATCCCCATCTGTGGACGCCGGGCACTCAGTCCATCCTCATAGAGTCGGTTTCTCCTTGCACAAAGGCTAAGGTAGCGGTCCTGCTGCTGGGTTGTTGCCCTCCTACGGCCCCTGCCACATCTCCTGGTGTACCGGCCTGTCTCCTGGTAGGACCTCCAGCCTCTGGACACTACGCTGACAGACACAGCAAACCTTCTTGCCACAGCTTAATAATAATAATAATAATTTTTATTTATATAGCGCCAACATATTCCCCAGCACTTTACAATTAAGCTGGGCATGTACAAACAATAAATTCTGTACAAGTTAAGACAATTTAAACAGTGACATTAGGAGTGAGGTCCCTGCTCGCAAGCTTACAATCTACAAGGAAATAGGGGAACACAATTGGTGAAAAGTGATTGTTATTTCAGGTCTGGCAATTATAATAAATAGGGATTTTCGTACAAAGCTGCATGATCCGGTCATCAGCCCATGTGTTTAAGTGCAATAGTCAAGTATCAAGTGCAGTTATCATGTGCATGGAGGGTGCGGAGACAGATGAATAGTAGGGTGCAGATTCAGAGTAATATTTGGAAGGAGGGAACAGGGCAAAGTTAGTTTACTGAGTAGTTGATGTGGTAGGCTTGTTTGAAGAGATGGGTTTTCAAAGCACGCTTGAATAGGTCGGGGCTAGGTATCAGTCTGATCGTCTGGGGAAGTGCATTCCAGAGTGCTTGCGCAGCACGAGAGAAGTCTTGGAGATGGAGGTGTGAGGTTCGGATTACAGGGGATGTTAGTCTTAGGTCATTTGTAGAACGGAGGGCACGTGTAGGGCGATAGACATAGATGAGAGAGGAGATGTAAAGCGGTGCAGAACTGTGGAGAGCTTTGTGGGTGAGAGAGGTGTGTTTATACTGGACCCTGTAGTGAATGGATAGCCAGTGTAATGACTGGCACAAGATGGAGGCATCGGTGAAGCGACTGGACAGAAATATGACTCTGGCTGCAGCATTCAAGATGGATTGGAGAGGAGAAAGTTTGGTAAGAGGGAGACTGATTAGAAGAGAGTTGCAGTAGTCCAGACTAGAATGAATAAGAGCGACAGTAAGAGTCTTAGCAGTTTCAACGGTGAGAAAAGTTCGGATTCTGGAGATGTTTTTAAGATGCAGGTGACAAGAGCGAGTGGGTGAGTGTTAAATATGCTTATTCTGCACATTCATTTAAATCAGGACTTAACCAGGTGCGTTATTCTTAAAAGAAAAATGTCGTCATATTCACATAAAAAGTATAGTGGTTTATTGATTGTCCATAGAAAAATCACTTTGCAGCAAAAACATAAAACAGATGAAAATAGTTACGAACGGATTGTCCATGTGTAGAGATCAGCATTAGTTACCCCTCTTTCCCAAGTCCTGAATGGAAGCCATCGGTCTGTGTGTCTGAAGTTTGAAGGTCATCATGGCTGCAGCTACCAGCTGTTGCTCCCTCGTCAGACATCCATGGAGAGAACGAGGATGAAGATGGGAGGTGACAGTCCCACGTGACAAAAGCCCCCACACCCTCCTAAGAGACGCTTATATATCTTCTCTACGGATCACGTGTTACCCTGTATATGGAGTGGACTTATGCTCTGAGCTCCTGTATACATAAATAGCTTTTGTAACGTCAGCATGGAGCGATATGCTCTGTACTGCATCAAAACCAAGAATAAGTCAATTAATTAATATTTAACAGTGAGTGATCGGATATAGGGAGTAAAGGAAAGTTCGGTGTCGAATATGACCCCAAGACAGCGGGCATGCTGCTTGGGAGTTATGGTTGAACCCTCCAGGGTAATTTTGATGTTGCAGCTTGCATTGACGTGCCATCCTGGATGAGCTGCACTACCTGAGCCACTTGTGTGGGTTTTAGAGTTCATCTCATGCTACCACGAGTGTGAAAGCGCAACCAACATTCAAAAGTGACCAAAACATCAGCCAGAAAGCATTGGTACTGAGATGTGGTCTGTTGTCCCCACCTGCAGAACCACTCCTTTATTGAGTGTGTCTTGATAATTGCCAATAATTTCCATCTGTTGTCCATTCCATTTGCACAACAGCATGTAAAATTGATTATCAAACAGTGTTACTTCCTAAGTGGACAGTTTGATTTCACAGAAGTTTGATTTACTTGGAGTTATATTCTGTTGTTTAAGTGTTCCCTTTATTTTTTTGAGCAGTGTATATACAGTAGGGAAAAAAAGTATTTAGTCAGCTACCAATTGTGCAAGTTCTCCCACTTAACAAGATGAGAGAGGCCTGTAATTGACTTCATAGGTAGACCACAACAATGAGTCAAAATGAGAAAACAAATCCAGAAAATCACCTTGTTTGATTTTGCAAGATTTATTTTGCAAAATAGGGTGGATAAGTTTTTGGTCACCTAAAAACATGCAAGATTTCTGGCTCTTACAGACCTGTAACTTCTTCTTTAAGAGGCTCCTCTGTCCTCCACTTATTACCTGTAGTAATGGCACCTGTTTGAACTTGTTATCAGTATAAAAGACACCTGTCCACAACCTCAAACAGTTACACTCCAAACTCCATTATGGTGAAGACAAAAGAGCTGTCGAAGGACACCAGAAACAAAATTGTAGCCCTGCACCAGGCTTGGAAGACTGAATCTGCAATAGGCAAGCAGCTTGGTGTGATGAAATCAACTGATCCCTGATAATCGCCCTCGATCTGGGGCTCCAAGCAAGATCTCACCCTGTGGGGTCAAAATGATCACAAGAACAGTGAACAAAAATCCCAGAACCACACAGGAGGACCTAGTGAATAACCTGCATAGAGCTGGGACCACCATAACAAAGGCTACCATCAGTAACACACTGCCGCCAGGGACTCAGATCCTGCAGTGCCAGACGTGTCCACCTGCTTAAGTCAGTACATGTCCGGGCCCATCTCATGTTTGCTATAGAGCATTTGGATCATCCAGAAGTGTATTGCGAGAATGTCATATGGTCTGATGAAACCAAAGTAGAACTGTTTGGTAGAAACAAAACTTGTCGTGTTTGGAGGAGACAGAATGCTCAGTTGCATCCAAAGAACACCATACCTACTGTGAAGCATGGGGGTGGCAGCATCATGCTTTGGGGCTGTTTATCAGCAAAGGGACCAGGACGACTGATTTGTGTACATGAAAGAATGAATGGGGCCATGTATCGTGAGATTTTGAGTGCAAACCTCCTTCCATCAGCAAGGGCATTGAAGATGAAACATGGATGGGTCTTTTATCATGATAATGATCCCAAGCACACCACTAGGACAACTAAGGAGTGGCTTCGTAAGAAGCATATGAAGGTCCTGGAGTGGCCTAGCCAGTCTCCAGATCTCAACCCCATATAAAACCTTTGGAGGGAGTTGAAATTCCGTGTTGCCCAGCGACAGGCCCAAAACATCACTGCTGTAGAGGAGATCTGCATGGAGGAATGGACCAACATACCACCAACAGTGTGTGCCAACGTTGTGAAAACTTACAGAAAAGTTTGACCACTATCATTGCTAACAAAGGATATATAAAAAAAATATTGAGGTGGACTTTTGTTAATGACCAGATACTTATTTTCCACCATATTTTGCAAAATAAATCTTGCAAAATCAGACAAGGTGATTTTCTGGATTTGTTTTCTCATTTTGACTCTCATAGTTGTGGTCTACTTATGATGTCAATTACAGGCCTCTCTTTTCATGTGGGAAAACTTGCACAATTGGTCGCTGGCTAAATACTTTTTTTCCCCCACTGTATGGGTTGAAACCTTCATCCTGCTAAATGACTAATCCCTAGTGTTTTTCCTGCCCATAATGAAATGAGCTCTGCTCCTCAGACATTGGCATGTGATATTTATAAACAGAGAGTGTAACAAATGGTTAGTCTTTTTTGTGTCCCATCCCTTATGTTTAAGAGTGAGAGTACATCACTTTAGGAGGGTAGAGTGTTTTGGGGTGGGAAGTTTAACCCTGCGATTATAGGCCTGCTGGATATGCCTATGAGAAATGACTCCATTACTATGCTGCATAGGACCTGAATTAATTATATCCTCCACTCCGTATGTTCCAATGACGGAAGAGAAGTTAACCTTTTGGAACATAAATTTAATTGGCAAGTTTTCCTTTGATTTTCCGCCATGGGCTGTGGTCCCTCCACGGAGCTGCCCTCTTCCACGTTTGAACTGACCTCCTCTTGTGGTGTTCATGGTCTCAGTCGGCCAAGCATTGTATTATGGTCTCCCAGTTGTCTTTTGGCAACCAGTCTAGCTCTCACCTAGAGTATAGGGCTCTCAGCTTCTCCCTTCTAGACCTCTTTTAGATGGAGTCCGCCATCTCTTCTGCCAAACAAATAAAGTTCCACTCTGTAGGGCTAAAGCATGTAAGTATGAAACATATGAAATATGAATAGCATAACAGCTCTAGATAATAAGAAAAAAATTCAGATACTTAGCACATAATTTGGTCAATTCATGCAAGGGAGGCAGCCGACGACAAGGCAATCTATGGTAAGCTGGGAACCAGCATGTCTAGTGTGAATATCTCTCTTAGGCTAGGATCCTGCCGCAATTAAAACCGCCATAGGCTGGAGGGTCGGAGTGCTCAGTCAGAGAGCTAATATACAAATAACAAAAAAATAAAAAGATGGGATAAGAAGGTGTAAACTAGCTTCCTGACATAAATTGTTCAATATATAAGTGTAAAATAAAGAATTAAAATAAAAGATGTTGATATACTCACCCTCTGACGCGCCCTGGTAGTAATTGGCATCTTCCGTTCCTAAGAATGGCGCTTGAAAGACCTTTCGATGACGTCACGGCTTGTGATTGGTCGCGGCGGCCCACGTGACCGCTCAGCGACCAATCACAAGCCGTGACGTAATTCTCATGGCCTAAATTCCTAGAATGAGGAATTTAGGACCTGAGAATTACGTCACGGCTTGTTGTGATTGGTCGCTCAGCGGTCACGTGGGCCGCCGCGACCAATCACAAGCCGTGACGTCATCGAAAGGTCTTTCAAGCGCCATTCTTAGGAACGGAAGATGCCAATTACTACCAGGGCGCGTCAGAGGGTGAGTATATCAACATCTTTTATTTTAATTCTTTATTTTACACTTAAATATGGATCTCAGGGCCTGAAGGAGAGTTTCCTCTCCTTCAGACCCTGGGAACCATAGTATCCCATTGCACTGCATTGGGTTTCGCGTTTCGGCCGACCCCGACTTTTTTATAGGATCGGCCGATTTCACTCGACCCGACTTTTGAGAAAGTCGGGTTTCGTGAAACCCGACCCGATCCTATAAAAATAAAGGTCGCTCAACCCTACCCTTTACCATTAGATAGAAACAATTACCGTATATACTCGAGTATAAGCCGACCCAAGTGTAAGCCACAGACACCCGCCATACGGGATCCGCAGTTCCTACCAGGACTAATGTCCCCTTCCGTGCCTTTCCGGATTTACTCAAATATTGCTATATAGCTCTGCTTGTGAGCCCCTATATTCTACTGTGGCTCCTCTTTTTCCTACCCCTATCTTCTTCAAAGTGAGGTTTGATAAAGACCCATTACGGGGGCTGAAACGTTACCTTGGCACTTTTCTCTACATCTGTGGTGACTCGAATAAATACCTGACCTTTGTTACGCATTTGAAAACCTACACTCTGAGTGCGGCTGTTTTTTTTATTCTACAAGTATAAGCCGAGGCACCTAACTTTGCCACGGAAAACTGTGTAAGCTTATTGACTCGAGTATAAATCGGGTATGCATTGTCTCCTTATCCCTGTCCTGCTATGCGTCGCTTCCCTAGTCACTGTCCTGCTATGCGTGGCTTCACTCATCGCTGTCCTGCTATGCATGGCTTCCCCAGTCACTGTCCTGCTATGCCTGGCTTCCCCAGTCACTGTCCTGCTATGCGTGGCTTCCAGAGTCACTGTCCTGCTATGCGTGGCTTCCCCAGTCACTGTCCTGCTATGCGTGGCTCCCCTCATCGCTGTCCTGCTATGCGTGGCTCCCCGTCCTGTCTTGGTATTCATGGCTCACCCCGTCCTGTCCTGGTATGTGTGGCTCCCCCCTGTCCTGTCCTGGTGTGCATGGCTCCCTTGGTCCTGTCGTTGTATGTATGGCTCCCCCGATCTCGTCATATGCATGGCTCCCCCCTGTCCCGGTATGAATGTTTCCTATTACAAAAAAAACAAAAACATCCTACTCACCCTCCTCCTCCGCGCCGTCGCAGCATCACGTTTTGGCTTCCAGCAGCTCTTCCTGTGCTGTGCGATCACATGGCACTGTACATTAAGGTAATGAATATGCGCTCCATGCCTATGGGAGTGGAGACGCGTGCATATTTATTACCTTAATAAGCGGTGCCACATGATGGCTCAGCACAGGAAAAGCTGCCGATGCCGGGACCAACGAGATGCTGCGACTACGCAGAGGAGGATGAGTATGATGTCATCTGGAAGCCGGCGGCTGCAGCTGTCACTGTGCGCTATAAGAGAATTGAATATTCATTTCTCTTTAGCAGCTGCACAGTTACAGCCACAGCCGCCGGCTCCTGCCATTGCTCCACCGCTCCCCCGCCGGCTTTCTGGACAATGACTCGTGTATAAGCTGGGGGGGTGTTTTCAGCACAAAAAGTGCTGAAAAAAAGAGTATATACAGTAAATCCACTATCACCCACTATCACTCCATTTTGTTGCATGATGAAATAGGAAAAAGTATAACGTATTCCTTAAGTATTATATAATGAAAATGTATGTGTTGATAAATAATGTGTTATGTTTAGATTCTATTCATATTGTGCATGGTACATACAGTGGGGCAAAAAAGTATTTAGTCAGTCAGCAATAGTGCAAGTTCCACCACTTAAAAAGATGAGAGGCGTCTGTAATTTACATCATAGGTAGACCTCAACTATGGGAGACAAACTGAGACAAAAAAATCCAGAAAATCACATTGTCTGTTTTTTTATCATTTTATTTGCATATTATGGTGGAAAATAAGTATTTGGTCAGAAACAAACAATCAAGATTTCTGGCTCTCACAGACCTGTAACTTCTTCTTTAAGAGTCTCCTCTTTCCTCCACTCATTACCTGTAGTAATGGCACCTGTTTAAACTTGTTATCAGTATAAAAAGACACCTGTGCACACCCTCAAACAATCTGACCAAACTCCACTATGGTGAAGACCAAAGAGCTGTCAAAGGACACTAGAAACAAAATTGTAGCCCTGCACCAGGATGGGAAGACTGAATCTGCAATAGCCAACCAGCTTGGAGTGAAGAAATCAACAGTGGGAGCAATAATTAGAAAATGGAAGACATTCAAGACCACTGATAATCTCCCTCGATCTGGGGCTCCACGCAAAATCCCACCCCGTGGGGTCAGAATGATCACAAGAACGGTGAGCAAAAATCCCAGAACCACGCGGGGGGACCTAGTGAATGAACTGCAGAGAGCTGGGACCAATGTAACAAGGCCTACCATAAGTAACACACTACGCCACCATGGACTCAGATCCTGCAGTGCCAGACGTGTCCCACTGCTTAAGCCAGTACATGTCCGGGCCCGTCTGAAGTTTGCTAGAGAGCATTTGGATGATCCAGAGGAGTTTTGGGAGAATGTCCTATGGTCTGATGAAACCAAACTGGAACTGTTTGGTAGAAACACAACTTGTCGTGTTTGGAGGAAAAAGAATACTGAGTTGTATCCATCAAACACCATACCTACTGTAAAGCATGGTGGTGGAAACATCATGCTTTGGGGCTGTTTCTCTGCAAAGGGGCCAGGATGACTGATCCAGGTACAAGAAAGAATGAATGGGGCCATGTATCGTGAGATTTTGAGTGCAAACCTCCTTCCATCAGCAAGGGCATTGAAGATGAAACGTGGCTGGGTCTTTCAACATGACAATGATCCAAAGCACACCGCCAGGGCAACGAAGGAGTGGCTTCGTAAGAAGCATTTCAAGGTCCTGGAGTGGCTTAGCCAGTCTCCAGATCTCAACCCTATAGAAAACCTTTGGAGGGAGTTGAAAGTCCGTGTTGCCAAGCGAAAAGCCAAAAACATCACTGCTCTAGAGGAGATCTGCATGGAGGAATGGGCCAACATACCAACAACAGTGTGTGGCAACCTTGTGAAGACTTACAGAAAACGTTTGACCTCTGTCATTGCCAACAAAGGATATATTACAAAGTATTGAGATGAAATTTTGTTTCTGACCAAAAACTTATTTTCCACCATAATATGCAAATAAAATGATAAAAAAACAGACAATGTGATTTTCTGGATTTTTTTTTCTCAGTTTGTCTCCCATAGTTGAGGTCTACCTATGATGTAAATTACAGACGCCTCTCATCTTTTTAAGTGGTGGAACTTGCACTATTGCTGACTGACTAAATACTTTTTTGCCCCACTGTATCTAGTCTATTACTATGTTATATTGGCGGAATAAAAAAAATTGACATATTGTAGATCTTCTGCGACAAACAATTGTGGGCAGTCATTGCACAACTTGGTGCTAGTGTAGAATATGCCTTAATACAGTCTTCTAAATCTGTGAGGAAGAAGGGTACATGAAAATGAGTTTTCTAATCTGTACTATGCCTAAAGGATTTGTGTTACGAACAGTTCTTGTCAAAAGTTTAGACACACCTGTCCATGCTATGGTTTTCCGTTTTCTTCTTCGAATGTGCACATTGTAGATTGAGACTGAAGGCAGCAAAACCACAAAAGAACACGTGGAAAAAAGGGGTAAAGAAACACGCGTTAAACAAGCCGGAATATGTGTTAAACCTTAAATAGTATCCACCTTAACTCTCATGACAGCTTTACATATCCTTAGTATTCTCTCAAGCAGCTTCACCAGTTCCATGATAGTCTCATGATGTGCAGACCAGATAGGATGGTAAGTCATTGCAGAATGCTGTGATAGCCATGCTGGGTATGTGTGCCTCAAATTTAGAATGAATCACCATTCGTATACCACAAAAAACTGACCGGCACCTTGAACAAAATAAAGTAAGAGTGAACAGGTGCAAGCTGCTATGACTGCATGCTATATAAGCAAAAGAACACAGCAGCGCACTGCAAGCGCTAAGATGTATGCAAACATTAAGCATATGAAATTGGAACTGCATATACTGCTATATTATATTGATGTGCTGACTATTCTATAATGTGCTGACTATGATAATAGTGCCCCCTCTGAGTCTCCTGCAGTAAGTATTTCCTCTCTGAGACTTTTGTGCCTCCACACAATAATAGGGTCTCCCATGCCTCCACATAAAAGTGGCCTCCTCTGTGCCTCCACACGAAAATATTTTTTCTTGCAAATAATAATACATAGTAACATAGTAACATAGTTATTAAGGTTGAAAGAAGACTTTAAGTCCATCTAGTTCAACCCATAGCCTAACCCAACATGCCCTAACATGTTGATCCAGAGGAAGGCAAAAAAAAACATGTGGCAAAGAGTAAGCTCCACATTGGGGGAAAAAATTATTTCCCGACTCCAGAAACGGCAATCAGACTAGTTCCCTGGATCAACACCCTAACAAGGAATCTAATATATATACCCTGTAACATTATACTTTTCCAGAAAGGTATCCAGTCTCCTCTTAAATTTAAGTAATGAATCACTCATTACAACATCATACGGCAGAGCGTTCCATAGTCTCCCTGCTCTTACAGTAAAGAATCCGCGTCTGTTATTATGCTTAAACCTTCTTTCCTCCAGACGTAGAGGATGCCCCCTTGTCCCTGTCTCAGGTCTATGATTAAAAAGATCATCAGAAAGGTCTTTGTACTGTCTCCTCATATATTTATACATTAAAATAAGATCACCCCTTAGTCTTCGTTTTTCCAAACTAAATAGCCCCAAGTGTAATAACCTATCTTGGTATTGCAGAGCCCCCAGTCCTCTAATAACCTTGGTCGCTCTTCTCTGCACCCGCTCCAGTTCAGCTATGTCTTTATTATACACCGGAGACCGGAACTGTACACAGTATTCTAAGTGTGGTTGAACTAGTGACTTGTATAGAGGTAAAATTATGTTCCCCACATGAGCATCTATGCTTCTTTTAATGCATCCCATTATTTTATTTGCCTTTGTAGCAGCTGCCTGACACTGGCCACTAAATGCGAGTTTGTCATCCACCCATACAACCAGGTCTTTTTCATTGACGGTTTTGCCCAGAGTTTTAGAATTAAGCACATAGTTATGCATCTTATTACTTCTACCCAAGTGCATGACCTTACATTTAACCCCATTAAAGCTAATTTGCCATTTATCAGCCCAAGCTTCTAATTTCCATAAATCATCCTGTAATATAAAATTGTCCTCTTCTGTATTGATTACCCTGCAGAGTTTAGTGTTATCTGCAAATATTGAAATTCTACTCTGTATGCCTCCTACAAGATCATTCACAAATATGTTAAAAAGAAGAGGGCCTATTACTGACCCCTGTGGTACCCCACTGCTCATCGTGACCCAGTCCGAGTGTGCTCCACTAATAACCACCCTTTGTTTCCTATCCCTGAGCCAGCTCTTAACCCACTTACACATATTTTCGCCTATCCCCATTATTCTCATTTTATGTATCAACCTTTTGTGTGGCACCGTATCAAAAGCTTTTGAAAAGTCCATGTACACTATGTCCACTGCGTTCCCTTGGTCCAATCCGGAACTTACCTCTTCATAGAAATTGATCAGATTAATCTGACAGGAACGGTCCCTAGTAAACCCATGCTGATATTGGGTCATGAAGTTATTCCTCTTCAGATACTCCAGTATAGCATCTCTTAGAATACCCTCCAGGATTTTACCCACAGTAGAGGTTAAGCTTACTGGCCTATAATTACCGAGTTCAGTTTTTGCCCCTTTTTTGAATATTGGCACCACATTTGCTATACGCCAGTCCTGTGGTACAGACCCTGTTATTATGGAGTCTTTAAAGATTAAAAATAATGGTCTATCAATGACTGTACTTAATTCCTGTAGTACTCGGGGGTGTATCCCATCCGGGCCCGGAGATTTATCAATTTTAGTGATTTTTAGACGCCGCTGTACTTCCTGCTGGGTTAAGCAGGTGACACTTAATGGGGAATTTTTGTTATCACTGATCATATTGTCTGCCATGGGATTTTCTTGTGTAAATACTGATGAAAAAAAGTCATTTAGTATATTGGCTTTTTCCTCATCCACCTTTTCACCCAGACTATTTTTAAGGGGGCCAACACTTTAATTTTTTAGTTTCTTACCATTTACGTAGTTAAAGAATATTGGATTATTTTTAATCTCTCTGGCAATGAGTCTCTCTGTCTCAATTGTTGCTGCCTTGATTTGCTTTTTACAGAATTTATTTAATTTTCTGTATTTATTTAATGCCTCATTACTGCCTACTTCCTTTAATTCTCTAAATGCTTTCTTTTTGTCCCTTATTGCGCCCCTTACATCTCTATTTAGCCATATTGGTTTCCTCCTATTTCTAGTATGTTTATTCCCATACGGTATATACTGTGCACAGGTCCTATCCAGGATGCTAATAAACGTCTCCCACTTTCTTTGTGTATTTTTATGTCTCAGGATATCGTCCCAGTTAATTGCACCAAGATCATCTCTCATCCGTTGGAAATTTGCCCTCCTGAAGTTTAGTGTCCTTGTCACCCCTCTACTACACATCTTATTAAAGGAGACATGAAAACTTATTATTTTGTGATCATTATTACCCAAGTGACCCCCAACCCTTATATTTGCTATGCGGTCTGGCCTGTTGGTTAATATTAGGTCTAGCAGTGCCCCCCTTCTTTTTGGGTCCTGAACCAGTTGTGAAAGGTAATTGTCTCTCATAGTTGTCAAAAACCGATTACCTTTGCTGGAACTGCAGGTTTCCGTTCCCCATTCTATTTCAGGGTAGTTGAAGTCCCCCATAATAATAACTTCTCCTTGAGTCGCAGCTTCATCTATTTGCTTTACGAGGATATTCTCCATTGCTTACATTATTTTTGGAGACTTATAACAAACCCCTATAAGTAATTTATTATTTTTTCCCCCTCCCCTTATCTCTACCCACAGGGACTCTACATTATCATTAGATTCACCTATATTATCACGCAGGATGGGTTTTAAGGACGATTTTGCATATAGACACCCCCCTCGCTTATCCGTTCGGTCATTTCTGAACAGACTATAGCCCTGCAAGTTAACAGCCCAGTCATGGCTCTCATCCAGCGATGTTTCAGATATCCCCACCATGTTGTAGTTATGCTCCAACAACATTAAATCTAATTTGTCCATTTTGTTGGCGAGGCTTCTGGCATTCGTATAAAATACACTTTATGAATCTCTCGGCAACTCTATTCTTTCTTAAATTATTAATTGTTTTAACCCCACCCCCATGCCACCACCACCCCCAACTTCCTTATTTGTGCCCAGGTCTCTATCTGCACTATCTTCCCCTCCTATATAATGAATACCCTCCCCCCCATTCCCTAGTTTAAACACTCCTCCAACCTTCTAGCCATTTTCTCCCCCAGCACAGCTGCACCTTCCCCATTGAGGTGCAGCCCGTCCCTAGCATAGAACTTGTAGCCAACTAAGAAGTCGGCCCAGTTCTCCAGGAACCCAAACCCCTCTTTCCTACACCAATTCTTGAGCCACTTATTCTCTTTATTGACCCCACATAATATTAAAAATACTTTTTGCTAACACATTAATAATAGTGCCCCCTATCAGTAATAATACTGCACCTACATACAACCCCTGGCAAAAATTATGGAATCACCGGCCTTGGAGGATGTTCATTCAGTTGTTTAATTTTGTAGAAGAAAAGCAGGTCACAGACATGGCACAAAACTAAAGTCATTTCAAATGGCAACTTTCTGGCTTTAAGAAACACTAAAAAGAAATCAAGAACAAAAAATGTGGTAGTCAGTAATGGTTACTTTTTTAGCCAAGCATAGGGGAAGAAATTATGGAGTCACTCAATTCTGAGGAAAAAAATATGGAATTATGAAAAAAAAAAAAAAAACCCACTCCAAAACATCACTAGTATTTTGTTGCACCACCTCTGGCTTTTATAACAGCTTGCAATCTCTGAGGCATGGACTTAATGAGGGTTAAACAGTACTCTTCATCAATCTGGCTCCAACTTTCTCTGATTGCTGTTGCCAGATCAGCTTTGCAGGTTGGAGCCTTGTCATGGACCATTTTCTTCAACTTCCACCAAAGATTTTCAATTGGATTGAGATCCGGACTATTTGCAGGCCATGACATTGACCTTATGTGTCTTTATTCAAGGAATGTTTTCACAGTTTTTGCTCTATGGCAGGATGCATTATCATCTTGAAAAATGATTTCATCATCCCCAAACAGCCTTTCAATTGATGGGATAAGAAAAGTGTCCAAAATATCAACATAATCTTCTGCATTTATTGAAGATGTAATGACAGCCATCTCCCCAGTGCCTTTACCTGACATGCAGCCCCATATCATCAATGACTGTGGAAATTTGCATGTTCTCTTCAGGCAGTCATCTTTATAAATCTCATTGGAAAGGCACCAAACAAAAGTTCCAGCATCATGACCTTGCCCAGTACAGATTCGCGATTCATCACTGATTATCACTTTCATCCAGTCATCCGCAGTCCACGATTGCTTTTCCTTAGGCTATTGTAACCTTGTTTTTTCTGTTTAGGTGTTAATGATGACTTTCATTTAGCTTTTCTGTATGTAAATCCCATTTCCTTTAGGCGGTTTATTACAGTTTGGTCACAGACGTTGACTCCAGTTTCCACCCATTCGTTCCTCATTTGTTTTGTTGTGCATTTCCTGTTTTGGAAACATATTGCTTTAAGTTTCTGGTCTTGATGCTTTGATGTCTTTCTTGGTCTACCAGTATGTTTGCCTTTAACAACCTTTCCATGTTGTTTGTATTTGGTCCAGATTTTAGACACAGCTGACTGTGAACAACCAACATCTTTTGCAACATTGCATGATGATTTACCCTTTTTTAAGAGTTTGATAATCCTCTCCTTAGTTTTAATTGACATCTCTCGTGTTGGAGCCATGATTCATGTCAGTCCACTTGGTGCAACAGCTCTCCAAGGTGTGATCACTCCTTTTTAGATGCAGACTAACGAGCAGATTTAATTTGATACAGGTGTTAGTTTTGGTTATAAAAATTTACAGGGTGATTCCATAATTTTTTCCTCAGAATTGAGTGACTCCATAATTTTTTCCCTATGATTGGTTATAAAAAAGTAACCATTACTGACTACCACATATTTTGTTCTTGATTTCTTTTAGGCTGTGTGCCCACGTTGCGTTTTTTATGCATTTCCGCCACATTTTTTGCCACAGCGGAAATGCTTAAAAAATGCTTAAAAATGGGGCATGGCCTGGATCTCAAGCAGGGAAGACGTGGCTTGCTGCAGTTCCCGCTTCCAGTCTACAAAAAACATTCTTTTGACACCAGAGAAAGCTGCATAAAGGGTACAACAGATACCTTATCTTTGAGAGGACGTGTGACAACGGTGAGGAGGCGATTAGAGGGCCCGGACGGCTGAACAAACATCAAGAAGAACCTAGGCAGGCGCACCTGCGCCATTAAATGACACGCGCCATCTTCCCGGCCTGTCTCGTCAGCGGCGCCTGACATCCCTGCCACTGGAGCCTCATCAACAGACCATAGGAGATGCAGGCTTACCTGCAGCTGCTGTGCCCTATGCGGATTAGTGATTGAACTGTGTTCCCTGCGGGGGGGCAGTTATCGGGCGGTACACGGGCCTGCTTACTGGAGTGAGGAGCAACCTTGTCAGGGAAAGGGAGAACCGATGCTCACGTGCCTGCGGAGGACATCCGGGGGCATCCGGAGAACCCAAACACCTGAACGGACAGCAGGAGGACGCCGCGCCACTCTCCCGGCCTACCTCGCCGGCGGCACTTGCAGCGCTTGCCACTTGGGCCCTACCACCGACCCAAAGGAGAAATAAGTTCACCCGCAACTGCTGTGCCCTGCATGGTTCGGTGACCGGATCTCATTCCTCAACAGAAGGTGACTGTCGGAAGGTACGTGAGGCTGCTTGCTGGAGGGGGAGCAGCCCTGTTGGTTGTAGTGAGAATTGGCGCCTGCACATCTATATAGGCACAGAAGACCCCCGAAGCGATCCCTGGAATAGCTCCTCATCATCATCAACCTACATTGGCTGACTGTTTTCCCTCCCTTGGAGCTCTTCAATCCTTTTTAGCTTCTACCATAGCAGAAAGCACGATCTAACATAGCACCACACTCAATAAAACCAATACCATTCTATCCTTTCGGCCCATCGCCCTCGTTATCTCGTCTTCTCTTTGACCACATGGTGTTAACTCTCACCGTTAATATGTACACATAGACTTTTTTTTATATGCACGAGTGGTGATCTAAAAACGCACGCTACAATTACACTGTATTCCAAATTATTATGCACAAAGAGTTTAGGAGTGATAAGGTTAGAATTTTTTGTTTGTCATTTAAACTCATTGATGGTGATGTGTGTCAGGGCTCTTTATATCACTGAAAGCAATTGCAGATACCTTTGCAAATTAGTTTGGCCGGTGTGTCCAAATAAAGGCAAGACTACTTAAGAAGGCTGTTCTACATTATTAAGCAGCCTACATTTTTTGCCAAAATGGGAAAGAAAAATAATGTTTCGGCTGCTGAGAAATAACAAATTGTGGAGTATTTAGGTCAAGGCATGACTACAATCAACATTGCCAAGACACTTCATCGTGATCATCGCACAATCAAGAAGTATGTAGCTGATTCCCAGCACACACGTGTGCGTGCTGATAAGGAAAAATTAAGGACTCTTTACAACAGGCAATTGTGTAAGGTTAAAAGAGCAGCTGCAAAAATGCCTTGTCATAGCAGCAGACAAGTTTTTGAAGCTGCTGGTGCCTCCAACGTCCCCAGAACAACAAGATGCAGGGTCTTTCAGAGGTTTGCAGCTGTGCGTAAGCCATCCTTTCGACCACCTCTATCCACTGCACACAAGCAGAAATGGCTCCAGTGGGCCAAACAATACATGAAGACTGACTTCCAAACTGTTTTGTTCACTGATGAGTGCCGTGCAACGCTCGATGGTCCAGATGGATGGAGTGGAGGATGGCTGGTTGATGGACACCCCATGAAAACACGGCTAAGGCGCCAACAAGGAGGAGGTGGAGTAATGCTTTGGGCTGGAATCATGGGTAGAGAGATTGTCGGCCCCTTTATGATCCCTGAAGGGGTAAAGATGAATTCCTTAATCTATGTGGAATTTCTAAAACAACACTTCCTGCCACGGTTCAAGAGGAAGAACCGTGCTTTCCGCAGCAAGATCATTTTCATGCACGATGATGCACCGTCTCATGCTGCAAAAAACACATCTGCATCTCTGGCTGCTATGGGCATAAAAGAGGACAAACTTATGGTGTGGCCACCATCTTCCCCTGACCTCAACCCCATTGAGAACCTCTGGAGCATCATCAAAAGGAGTGTCTATGATGGCGGGAGGCAGTTCACATCTAAGCAACAGCTCTGGGAGGGTATTCTGTCCACATGCAAAACAATTGAAGCAGAAACCATCCAAAAACTGACAAATTCAATGGACGAGAGAGTTCAGAAGCTTCTTTTGAACAAGGGGTCCTATGTGCAAATGTAACATCACCTAGAATAAAGTTTTCACTTGAAAACTGTTTGATTTCATTTTGTAATAAGCTGATAATGCTTATAACTTCACAATTGACCATTTTTTTGTTCAAAATAAAAAAAAAAGGTTGAAAACTCTGCTGTGCATTATAATTTGGAACATGCATTTTGAGTGTTTATTTTTTTTTAAAAGATACTGTTTTCATAGGCAGTTTGTTCCAAAACATTGCAATTATGCTAGAATAGTAGATGACTGGAAAATAACAATGACTGCAATTCAGATAGGTAATTTAGAGAAAATATGAGGAAATATTATTTGCATAATAATTTGGAACACAGTGTATAAATAATGGTTAAATCTAACAAAGAGCGTGTCAAAAGCTTGGCTACAGCCCTATACCAGGGCAAACAAAGTGAGATGGAAAAGTTTTTGAAGCATAAATCCGTGTCAACACGGTCTACCCCAAAAAACTCTCACTTAAACGTCGCTACAGATGACCATGTTGATGACTCGGACTCGAGTGATGAAGCCTCAGGCAGTGATCTTACCCAATCTGATTCAGGCAAACTTTCTAGATCTTTCCTTAAAAAATCCTTATCTCAAGCCATGAAACCATTGATTGCTGAAATATCTGGTATGAGAGCGGATTTATTACACATTGCAACAGAGTGGAGTCCCTAGAGGCATCCCAGACCTCTCTAATTAATCTCTCTAATAACATGAAAGACCACTTAGACTTCCACAGATCGCAGCTAAACAACGCTTCTCTTGCCTTGGAAGATCAGGAAAATCGGAGCAGCAGCAAAAATATCAGAATCAAAGGGCTGCACGAAAGTGTCTCTACAGAAACATTAGAAAAAGCTACAAAAGAGATTTTTGCCCTACTACTCCCACAGGAGAGATGCAATCAGATTGTTATAGAAAGAGTACACAGATCACTCAGACCCAAACCAAAATCTACTGATCCCCCGAGGGATGTGATCTGTGGCCTATTGAGCTATCTCGACGCCTCCGCCATTTTGTTAGCCTCTAGAGACACCAAATCTTTCTTATGAAGGAGCTTCCATCCAATTATATCAGGATATAGCCCCTTCGACCCTTGCGAAACGAAGGATCCTGAAACCTCTCTTTGACGTTTTGCGCTCAAATAAAATACTATACAAATGGCTGTTTCCCTTTGGATTGACAATACATGGTGGCGGTAAACAGGTTACTGTTAGGAGCTCAGATGATCTGTCCAGGGTGTGGGATACCTTCAACATCGCTGCAATGGACATCCCCTCGTGGCTACCCTTGGATATGGATCTCCACACTCCTCCTCCTCTTCATGCTTTTACAGGGGGCCAAGGAGATTGGTCACCAGCGAAGAGACACTTATCTCCCAAACAAGGAAGAACCGGAGGGAAGAAGAAACCTCCCCCTTGAGATATTTCTACTCTTCTTTGCCACACCACATTACTCGTAGCCCTACGAGACCCCAACCATCTTCAAAATACTCTGGAAATGTTTTGTTCAACATGTTTGTTGCTTGCTTAATATTGTTCTATATTATCTATTCTATAATCCACAGACTGCCACTCGTGTGTCAGTAATGATACATCCTATCTGCTATGGGAGGAAGATACGACCCCCTACCTCTGCGGCGGATGGGTATTTTCTTTGTATATATAAGTTGTCTTGCTTTCACTGTTATTATTGTTACTGTTGTTCCTGATGGTTTATTGGTATGGAGTACATACAAAGGTCCCTCTCTCCGTTATCTTTTTGAGACATGAGTAACAATACTGCACCTGCCACTATAGTAGTGGCTCATATAATGTCTAGCGCATGCGCTCACCGTGCAAAAGAAGTCAAATAATGAACCTTTTGCACTCCAAAAAATCTAATATCGCCTTTATACAAGAAACGCACTTTAAGAGGGGAAGAGTTCCAGATATGTCCAGGTCCCGTTACCCAACTTGGTACCATAGCACAGGTAACTCGGCCTCCAGAGGAGTGAGCATAGCTATCAACAAAAATGTACCCTTTATATTAAATGATAGTATGTCGGATTCAGAAGGTAGATATACAGTATCATGATAAAAGGCCTCTTAGCGAACACCAAAATTACCCTATGTAACCTATACGCACTGAATAGGGACCAAATCGGTTGGTTATGCAAAACGTTAAATATACTAAAACTATTTACTGAAGGTCTCTTAATAGTGGGAAGTGCTTTTAACGTATCTCTTAATCCATTTTTAGACACCTCATCTGGAAAGTCCGCTTTTTCCAAAAAGCTCTGAGAAACTTACACCTTTCCTTGCAAGGGCTAAATCTGTTAGATCCTTGGAGAACTCTTTTCCCCTCCAGCAGAGACTATAGCTTTTACTCCCCCCTCACAATAGTTATCATAGGCTACGTTCACATTTGCGTTGTGCGCCGCAGCGTCGGCGACGCAACGCACAACGCAAACAAAAACGCAGCAAAACGCATGCACAACGCTGCCTTTTGCGCCGCATGCGTCCTTTTTTTGATTGATTTTGGACGCAGCAAAAATGCAACTTGCTGCGTCCTCTGCGCCCGGACGCATGCGCCGCAGTGACGCATGCGGCGCAAAACGCAAGTGCGACGCATGTCCATGCGCCCCCATGTTAAATATAGGGGCGCATGACGCATGCGGCGACGCTGCGGCGCCCGACGCTGCGGCGCAGACCGCAAATGTGAATGTAGACATAGAATTTATTACTTGCTAACACAAACATCAAATTTTTCATTTGTAAAATCTGCAACGATAAATATTATCTCCCTCTCAGATCATGCCCCTATTTTCCTTGAGATAAATATATTAACTTTACCACTGGCCGCCAAGTCCTGGACACTAAATGAGACTCTGCTTGATTCTAGCCTCCATATAACTAAACTATCAGACACTCTTGAGCTTTTCTTCCAAGAAAATACACAATCAGGCCCATCCTGTACCTATGGTGTGGGAGTCGCATAAAGCGGTCATGAGAGGGGAACTTATAGCTTTAGGATCTCATCTAAAAAAAGAGAGGATAAAACAGACTATGTCTATCTTACATCAAATCAATTCTCTTGAAAAAATACACAAAAGGTCTCAAGCGAATAAGATCCAAGAGGAACTGACTGTACTTAGGAACACTCTGAAAAATCTCTTGAATGGTCAATCGGCCAAGATTTATATGAGAAGTAAACAGAGGTTCTATCTCCATGGTAACAGAAGCAGTAAACTTATGTCTTCTTTGCTTAAAAAACGCAATGATAAGACATTTATTAAAAAACTCAAAGCTGCTGATGGCTCTTCAATACTCGAGACTGCTGAAATTGCCGGGGAGTTCAGATCCTTTTATGAAAATCTCTATAATCTGAGTACGCCGGACATCATCCAAGATCCAATAGTAGATGTTGAAAAAATTAATGAGTTCCTGACTCCTTTAAAACTTCCCAAAATATCCTTGGAGGAACATTCTTTGCTAACGTCTCCTGTTGCCCCTAAAGAAATTCTAGACACTCTTTCAACTATTCCTAACGGTAAAGCTCCAGGCCCAGACGGTCTGCCTATTATATATTACAAAAAATTCATAAAACCTGTATTACCCCACTTGGTTACCCTGTTTAATTCTTATCTCCAAGGTCAACCTCTTCCTAAACAATCTTTAGAAGCCTTCATTACAGTTCTCCCGAAAGAAGGAAAGGATCCTAATCTCTGCACCAGTTACAGACCAATATCGCTGCTCAACACCGATACCAAATTGTGGGCTAAAATTCTAGCAGGAAGACTAAGTAACATTCTACCTAGATTAATCCACATAGATCAGGCGGGTTTTGTCAAAGGAAGGGAAGGTAAGGATAATTCGGCTAAAATCATGCAATCTATAATGTTTGCTAAGAGCCGAAATGCTCCTTTGGTTCTCCTGTCAACAGATGCCGAGAAAGCCTTTGACAGGGTGAGTTGGAGGCATATAGAACAAGTAATGATTAAATTTGGCTTTCCACCACAATATATCACAGCAATTTTTTCCCTCTATCCTCAACCTACAGCTAAAGTAAGAATTAACGGTACCCTGTCGGATAGCTTTAATATTAATAATGGGACTAGGCAGGGTTGCCCGTTATCCCCGTCCCTATTCATTCTAGTCATAGAGACACTGATACAGAATATCAGACAGGAAAAATATATAGAAGGGTTGAAGGTGGGATCTGTAGTACTAAAAACACTAGCCTTTGCAGATGATTTGCTCTTCCTCATTTCCAACCCGTCTCAGGCTTTCACAATTACTCTCAAGATATTTTATCAATTTGGCCTTCTTTCCAACTTCAAAATCAACACAGCAAAATCTGAAGCTTTAAATATTACCCTACCGAATTCCCAAATAAATGCCCTCCGCACTCAGACCCCTTTCTCCTGGGCTACGAGCTCCATAAAGTATTTAGAGATATCAATAACTAGAGACCCTAATAGCCTCTTCCATACTAATTACCCTCCACTAATAAAAAAGGTTGAGGTTTTGATGAAAACCTATAATTTACCTATATTATCTTGGATGGGACGCATCAATGTGTTCAAAGCCTACATAATGCCAGTAATATTGTATACTATGAACATGGTTCCCATACAGGTACCTCTGGCCTTTTTTGGAACCTTAAAGTCAACCATAATTAAGTTTATTTGGAAATCAAAACTGTCTAGGTTACCCAATAAATTACTTTCTTACCCTATTTCCTCTGGCGGATTGGGAGTCCCCGACCCTTTCCTTTGTCACAAAGCAATACACCAGTCCATCTGTCCAAACTAGTCGCTGCAGGGGAGTATACTAACAGTACTACCAAACAAAAACCTACCCCTAAAAACATTAGTCTTTAATCAAGAAAAATTAGATAAAAAACATCCCTCTAGGGATTCCCAGCCCCGGATTAAGGGTAACAGCCTGTATCAGGAAGAGTATACCCAAAAGAAAAAGATACAAAAATACAAAAAGTTATATCAAAAATCAAAAATTAAAGTGCAAAATATAGTATACCTTCCTATCCCTAGTAGGCCCTGAAGTCTGATATCCTTCCTACCAGCGGAGGTTGGCACCCTATTATGCGATGATTTTCTATATCACTTTTTGTATTTTTGTATCTTTTTCGTTTGAGTATACTTTCCTGATACAGGCTGTTACCCTTAATGCGGGGCTGGGAATCCCTAGAGGGATGTTTTTTATCTAATTTTTCTTGATTGTTGGTATTTACCTGTGATTATTAATAAAGATTAATGTTTTTAGGGGTAGGTTTTTGTTTGGTAGTACTACAAAGCAATACACCTCAGTAGATGGCTGAAAGTGGTGTCTTGTTATGAGAATGGGCATAGAGACAACGTCAACCTGGCTCTCTTGGGCCCTGGCGGATTGCCTTTTCTTTGGTCTAGAGATAGACCATGGCTACTTTTCGGTTGGATGAGGTGACCCGGACGACCTTGCGAACTACACTACAACTACAAATTATTATGCAAATTGGATTTAAGTGTCATAAAGATTTAATTGTTTTTCAAATAAACTCATGGATGGTATTGTGTCTCAGGGCTCAATGGATCACTGAAATCAATCTTAAACACGTGATAATTGGTTTTCCAGGTGATTCTAATTAAAGGAAAACTACTTAAAAATGATGTTCCACATTATTAAGCAGGTCACAGTTTTCAAGTAACATGGGAAAGAAAAAGGATCTTTCTGCTGCTGAAAAGCATCAAATAGTGCAATGCCTTGGTGAAGGGATGAAAACATTAGAAATTTCCCGAAAACTTAAGCGTGATCATCGTACTGTTAAGAGATTTATGGCTGTATCTGAGCACAAATGTGTTTGTGCTGATAAAGGCATAATGAGGAAGATTTCTGCCAGGCAAGTTCATCAGATTAAGAGAGCAGCTGCTAAAAAGCCATTACAAAGCAGCAAACAGATATTTGAAGCTGCTGGTGCCTCTGGAGTCCCTCGAACCTCAAGGTGTAGGCTCCTTCAAAGGCTTGCTGTAGTGCATAAACCTACTATTCGGCTACCCTTAAACAGTGTTCACAAGCAGAAATGGTTGTATTGGGCCCACACATACATGAAGACTAATTTCCAAACAGTCTCGTTTAATGATAAGTTTTGAGCAACCCTGGATGGTCCAGATGGATGGATTAGTGGATGGTTGGTGGATGGCCACCATGTCCCAACAAGGCTGCGATGTCAGCAAGGAGGTGGAGAAGTCATGTTTTGGGCCGGAATCATGGACAAACAGCTGGTAGGGCCCTTTAAGGTTTAACCTGAAGGTGTGAAAATGACCTCTGCAAAGTATAAATAGTTTCTGACTGACAACTTTCCTCCATGGTATAAAAAGCTGAAATGTGCCTTCAGGAGCAAAATCATCTTCATGCATGACAATGCACCATCTCATGCTGCAAAGAATACCTCTGAGTCATTGGCTGCTATGGGCATAAAAGGAGATAAACTCATGGTGTGGCCACCATCTTCCCCTGACCTCAACCCTATAGAGAACCTTTGGAGTATCATAAAGCAAAAGATCTATGAAGGTGGGAGGCAGTTCACATCAAAACAGCAGCTCTGGGAGGCTATTCCAACTTCATGCAAAGAAATACAAGCAGAAGCTCTCCAAAAACTCACAAATTCAATGGATGCAAGAATTGTGAAGGTGATATCAAAGAAGGGGTCCTATGTTTACATGTAACTTGGCCTGTTAGGATGTTTTGGCGTTAAATAGCTTTTTTGTTCAGTGAATGTGACCTCCTAATGCTGCAAATTCCACAAATGAGAATTTTAAGTTCTTTAAAACATATCAAATATTTAGAAATTCTACTGTGCCTAATAATTTGGGACAGTGCATTTTGAGTTTCTATTCATTTTGGAGATTACACTGTTATCATTGGGAGGTTTCTTCAATAAAATTTGATGTTGTCAGGACTCTGAACATTTTTTACCTTTTGTGCATTACTGCCCTTTTCCAAGATGGCGTCTTTGGTCTCATGTGCATTGTGTCTTCCTGCTATAAAACTCCACCCCAGCCTTCAGTCTGTGCTAGAGTATTCTGCCTTGCATCCAGCTCCTGACCTCTGATTACTCCCTGGCTATATACCTGCTCCTGTGTACCTGTGTGGTGATCCTGCTACTCTGCTCTGAGTTCCTGCTGCATACACCAGTTCCAGTAATCCTCCTTCATCTGCTGCTCGTGTTTACTTCCATCTGCATTTGCTGGACATGTAATCTGTTTCTGCTCTGCAAGAACCTGAGACTATTAACCAGGCCTCCCTGGTTGAGCTAAGATATGATTTGAACTGCCTTATAAGCTTATCTGTCTGTGTTTGGACTAAGACAAGGATTTAATCGTGTCAAGTATCCTCAAGAATAACTGTGCTTCATAGACTTTCTGCTTGATTGCATTTTCCTCTGAAGTTTCCTATAGACTGCTATGCTGCGTTTAAAGGGACACTGTCACCTGAATTTGGAGGGAACAATCTTTAGACCTAGGGGCGGGGTTTTCGGGTGTTTGATGCACCCTTTCCTTACCCGCCGGCTGCATGCTGGCTGCAATATTGGATTGAAGTTCATTCTCTGTCCTCCGTAATACATGCCTGCACAAGGCAATCTTGCCTTGTGCAGGCATGTACTACGGAGGACAGAGAATGAACTTCAATCCAATATTGCAGCCAGCATGCAGCCGGCGGGTAAGGAAAGGGTGCATCAAACACCCGAAAACCCCGCCCCTAGGTCTAAAGATTGTTCCCTCCAAATTCAGGTGACAGTGTCCCTTTAATATTTACACCAAGTGTTGTGGACTTGAGTTTCTCTCTGCACCTGTTTGAATCATCGTGTAATAATATAGACTTTACCACTTATACAACTGTGTCCTGTAGTTGTCTTGTTCCACGCAAAGAGTCTCCTGAGTTATCCCCTATAATTATTACAGATGTATACTCTAACAGGTGATGACTTTTATTAGACTGTCATTTCCACCGACCATTTAGGAAAATCCGATAAAAATGTAATTTGCATAATAATTTGGAACATAGTGTAAAAGGTTATTGATCAATGATCTTCCGCTAGACACCTTCCCTTCCACGTTGACACCTATCTGTTCTATACCATTCTTGATTGATCCAAATTTTCGGAACCAATACAATTTATGATCTAATCTACCCAAAGAAACTTTGAATAGTCTCTACAACAACAAAATACTCCAGCGTGGGGTATGGCCTTCAAACGCGCTAGTCCAACCAAGGAACTTCCTTCAAATGCATCATGTTCGACAAACCATCTCACAATTTAAACAAAAGTATCCGACCAGGTCCAATTGGTCTTGGCTAGATATCTTGACCAAATTCCCACTCCCACGACTTAGAATTATATCTCGTATTTACTTTCATCTTATTGCCCCATCCTCACAAATTAAACCATCATTTATATATTCTTGGGAATTGGAACTCAATATCTCTTTCTCAGAGGATCAAATTTCCAAAATGCTGTCTTATGCTCGAGGCTTTTCCAGGTGCATCCTCCTTCAGGAAAACTCTTATAAAATATTAACTAATTGGCATATGACCCAGTAAAACTCTTCCAGCTTGGACTCGCTGACTCTGATACTTGCTGGAGATGTCATAATTCGTTAGGTCATCATGCACATATATTCTGGGATTGCCCAAAAATCAGAAATTTCTGGGAGGGTGTTGGTTCCATTCTCAAAAAATTACACTTGATTAAAAGAAGTCTTCAAGCAGCAGAAGCTCTTCTCTCATGTCCGTCAAAAAACTTTTTAACAAAAAAACATGGTCTTCTCCCCATCTTGATAAGTGCTGCTAAACATCTAATTGTATTACATTGGAAGGACGAATCCCCTCCCACTGTAAGGTAAACTCTAAGGTAAATCAAATTTCCCGCCTTGAGGAATTGTCGAGTTGGGAAGTTTTCAATCATGACTCCTACACGGATATATGGGCTCCATGGGAAAAAATTTCATGAAGACAACGCTTCTTAAGTTGTTTTTTTTTTTCTTCTCTCATGCCCTTGCCCTTCCTGCACTGCTCTGCTTGAAAGTTACTCATACAATCTAGCATATGTGATCTTGATAATATGTACCTATGCCAATTGTTACTTCATGTTATTATATGCTTACATGTTTTTCGTTCCTTCCTCTCCCTTCCGCCCCTCCATCCCTTACCCCCTTTTACCCATCCCTAACCTTCTATTTTCCACAGTCCTTTGTCCTCCCCCTTTTTTTTCTCCTTAATGTCGAATCAAAAATCATTAAGTAATTATCTACATGCGTACCAGACATGAATATAATGTTGTTATGCTGTTGTATTGTTCATTATCCCTTTCAAAAATAAAGAATTTACAAAAAAAATGCTTAAAATGCACTCCAATGCAATCGTATTGGATTCCGCAGTTGCTGTGCCTATGCTGCGGATTTTCCCACTGCGGAATCACATAGCGGTAAAATCTGCAGCAGCTTCATTATTTCTGCGGAATCGCAGTGATTCTGCCGCCATAGGATTGCATTGAAACGCTCACTTTACGCATGTGGCTATGCCCACCATGTGTAAATTGAGCGCTTCATGTGCGGATGGTACCCAGGGTCTTGTAGGAGAGGAGACTCTCCTCCAGGCCCTAGGTACAATATTCCTGTAAAAAAATAATTAAAATAAAAAATAGGAATATAGTTACCTTCTGATGGCCCCCCGGAGTCCTCCCTGCTCTCAGCGGTGCATGCGGCGCTTCCGTTCCCGGGGATGCATTGCGCGAATCACCTGAGATTACGTCGCAGTCACGTGACCATGACGTCACAAAGGTCCTTCGCACAAAGCATCCCTGGGAACGGAACGTACCAGGAGTGCAGCTGAGGAGATCGGGGTCGTCGGAAGGTGAGAATAACAATATTTTTTATTTTTTTATTATTTTTAACATACTATATTTTACTATTGATGCTGCATAGGCAGCATCAATAGTAAAAAGTTGGTCACACTTGTCAAGTGTGACCAACCTGTCATCTGCTAAAAAAGCTTGCAAAACGCTTGTGTTTTGTGGGAAAACGCATGCGAATTCTGCATGCGTTTTACCAGCGGCAGGGAGTTGCGGAAATGCTGTGGACATTTCCGCAGCATTTCTGCAACGTGGGCATATAGCCTTAAAGCCAGAAAGTTGCCATTTGAAATGACTTTAGTTTTGTGCCATGTCTCTGATCTGCTTTTTTTCTACAAAATTAAACAACTGAATGAACATCCTCCAAGGCCGGTGATTCTGAAACGCCTGCCTGGGCAGTGGGATACTCGGTACCGGGTCCGGTCTTAAAGGGGATGTCACGGTTGCTACCACCCGGTCCGTGGCCCTGGACGCCCAATTAAAGGGAAAGGTATTTAAGGGTATTTGTATAAAGTCTATTTTCGTGACACCACCTGTGGTTCTCGGTCAGTAGGGACCGACGCTGCTTAAAGGGATCCTTTGGGGTGATGGTATGGCTGGATGGTGATGCTTCCCACAGGTGAAGCGGGATCCCCAAGGCTCCCAAGGTGTGTGGCAAGGATGATATATGCCAACGAATAAGTGGAGGACACAAGTTATAAAGTCTTTACCTGGTTTACTGTTAGTAGCAGGCCACAGTCCAGGGTACCAGGCACGGATGGTGATGTGGTCCTGCTGGCTTGGAGGCAAAGGTGATCCCTCTCCCAGGTGAGGTCCGTAAGCCTTTCCTACTTGCGCTAAGATGGCAAGGCCCCTGCTGCTTGTAGCTTGCTGGCAAGGTATCCTCTCTCTCCTGTCCTGGAACAGCTGCCTGCACGGTAGGCAGTTTGAGCCTTTTTATAGGGTCTCTACCACGACCCGGGCTCTAAGAGTACTGCTGTACCTGAGGCTTGGTGTGGGCAGTTAAAGTGTAGTTTAGCGCCCTCTTGTTCTGCTATGTGTCTTAGAGTCCCACTAAAGCCTCAGGCACCCGGGTTTCTGCGCTTCGGCTCTGAGGGTGCCCGGTCACAGTTCCCCTCTGAGCCCTGTTCCACTTCTGTGCTCCTTTCCTCAATGCTCCACTGCATACAACAACCCTTTAGGTTCTCTTCCTTCCCAGGAGCCGCAGCTCAGTACTGGCTGCACGGCTCCACTGTCTGCACTCTGTTTCAGACTTCCTTCTGTCTCAGTGTCTCTCTCAGACTCCCCTCCTTGGTCTCCCTGGACCAACTAACTAACTCCTCCTCCAGACCAGGATACTTAAAGCTGGGGAAGCTCCCCTGAATCCGGGTCCTGAGCTCCCCCTCCTGGCCTGGATTCAGAATGTGTTGCATGTGTGTGCTTACCTGGTAAAGAGATTCCTCTTTGCCTCCACGCATTTATCGTCTCCCCGAAAGAAAGGTGACATCACTGTAACAACTGGTTACCTGGGGTGTTACAATTCCATAATTTTGGCCAGGGGTTGTAGTAATGTCCCCTATTAGACTGCTATTGTCCCCAAGGAAGTTCTATCACAATCGTTTGTGCCAAAAGCACTGATAGCAGTGATCTTCTTTCCCTTCTCCCTTTTAGGGTACCGTCTCACAGTGGCACTTTTGTCGCTACGACGGTACGATCCGTGACGTTCCAGCGATATCCATACGATCTCGCTGTGTCTGACACGCAGCAGCGATTAGGGACCCCGCTGAGAATCGTACGTCGTAGCAGATCGTTTGAAACTTTCTTTCGTCGCTGGATCTCCCGCTGTCATCGCTGGATCGGTGTGTGACACCGATCCAGCGATGCGTTCGCTTGTAACCAGGGTAAACATCGGGTTACTAAGCGCAGGGCCGCGCTTAGTAACCCGATGTTTACCCTGGTTACCATTGTAAATGTAAAAAAAAACCCAGTACATACTCACCTTCTGATGTCCGTCAGGTCCCTGGCCGTCTGCTTCCCGCACTGACTGTGAGCGCCGGCTGTAAAGAAAAAGCAGAGCACAGCGGTGACGTCACCGCTGTGCTGTGCTTTACGGCCGGCCAGCGCTCACAGTCAGTGCGGGAAGCAGACGGCCAGGGACCTGACGGACATCAGAAGGTGAGTATGTACTGTTTTTTTTTTACATTTACAATGGTAACCAGGGTAAACATCGGGTTACTAAGCGCGGCCCTGCGCTTAGTAACCGATGTTTACCCTGGTTACCCGGGGACTTCGGCATCGTTGGTCGCTGGAGAGCTGTCTGTGTGACAGCTCCCCAGCGACCACACAACGACTTACCAACGATCACGGCCAGGTCGTATCGCTGGTCGTGATCGTTGGTAAATCGTTTAGTGTAACGGTACCCTTAAGCTGCAGCAGAGTGGAAAAGTGGCATTGTTGCACTGCATAAGGCCACAGGTATAATGCTAGAATACCAAAAAAGAATACTATGGATAAAAGATAAGTCGTCTCCAAAAAAGGCATATACAAAACCAAGAAGAAAACAAAGAGATATAGCCAAAATTATAAAGTAATTGTATTTTATTAAACAGAATAATGCTTTTAATAATAAATAAAAGTATAACAACATAATGGATAACAACATACTTGGTGAAAAAGAGGGGAGGGAAGTGTTTTTAGAAGACAATCTAAAACCCTGATAACTAAAGAGACGGGGAGGATCAGTGTACTAGTAACATACAAAACATGGATGGTTTTACAAGGACAGTAATCCTAAAGATCAGACTCATTACATGAGCATTTATCAGCATAATTTCAATAGTAATAATATAATCAGAGACATAAATTAGCCCTAATATTAGATCAAATAAACAAATATTAGATCCATGCTGGAATGCTTCAACAGATCCCAGTGATTCTGAGAATGTTTGTTTTTTCGTAACATCTTGTACTTCATGATGGTTGTACATTTTTGTCGATATGATTTGCATATGTTTATGAAAATATCGAAAATTTTATTAAAAAGTTTTAAACTTTGCAATTTTCATACATTTTGATGCCCTTAAATCAGATAGTTATACCACACAAAATAATTAATACGTAACATTTCTCACATGTCTACTTTACATCAGCATTATTTTTTAAACAGCATTTTTTTATTGTTCGGAAGTTAGGAGGGTTCAAAATTGATCAGCTCTTCCTCAATTTTCCAAAAACAACTGTTTATGGAAAACTGTTGGCTCTTAAAATATGATGGAAAAAAAACCCAAATTATTTTAAATTTAAAAAAAAAAAAAAAAAAAAAAGCTTTTTAATGTACAAAGGCAAAAAAATCCCAAATAATAAAAATAATCATTTTTGTCATTGCCATTATTGTATGATTCTCACGCAGCAAAAAAGTAGTCTCCCATATAGCTGCCTTGGTATGAAAATAAAATTGTTCTGACTTTGGGAATGTGAGAATGTGATAAAAAAATAAAAATATATTTCTTCCTGAAGGCATAAAATAGGCCCAAACTAAAAAAAAAAAAGAGATGAACAATATTAATTACTGTATATTAATATTTGTTAAAATGGGCATTTTTATTATATTAGTTTAATAATGTTATATAATCTATAACAAAAGCACTGGATATAACATATACACTGCTTGTCTAGTGCACGTGGCCCATAGCCATTATCTGTTGCATGTGCTTTGAATTTCTGTGGCATGTTGCATGACTATGAAATATACTGCACATTTCTTATTAGGACAACTAAACTGTATTGATTTTTATAAATTCATTGCTGAATGTCTTATGATGGTGGCATATCCAGGCTGTCAATATGGCCTTAGGAAGGGTTCTCAAAACATAATAAAGCTAATGAAAATAGGTTTTTATGCAACATATGGTTTTCTGTTACAACATATTGAGAACCATATATTGTCAGCCCTGAGGTATGTCCATGTCTTCAATAAGAATCACAACCTTGTTAATTTACTGCTAGTGTCAGACTAAATGGGTCATTCACATGTCAGCTCTGTAGGTCATGATGGAGTACATTTGGCAGACCAGGTGTGTCCTCTGCCCTATGTGCTATGTGAGTAATGTTCATGCTGTGAACATTGTAGTAGCGCTGGTAGCCATATGGCCTATCGTATGATATACACCAAATTTTATCGTGACTTGTCCCATAGATGTAACTTGAAGCTCTTGGTTGGTCCTCAATATAAAAACTGTTACGGAGCTCCCGACAATCATATATCAATGTAGTAGGCAATAAATTGGATTATCCAGTTTTAAAAAAAGTCCTTAGCCCCAACATAAAATATAATTGAGCGTTCAGATAAAATGGTCGCCCATGTAATGCATAGTTACATAGTTGATTAGGCTGAAAAAACAGACACGGGACTATCAAGTACAACCTATGATCCTACCATGTTCCAAGAGAAGGCAAAAACCATGTTACCCCATACTGGTAGAATAATGGTTTTCCCGCTACGACAATCAGAATAAATAACTGGTTCAACGTTCCATCTCCAATGTAAAGAAAATGAGTCTGAGCATATGTTGGCATAAGTGCAATGCATAGGTGTGCATTCACACTGTGCCATTCAACAGTCAGAACCTAAGATAAAAACAATATGAGCAAATACCCTGTAGTAAGTAAATGGTAATAGTAATAGCACATGTAAATAACATAGGATACTTAGTTAACATGGCTTTGATTAAAAGAGCGTAAAAGCCATCCCGCCGAGACAAGGTGTGCCCAATCGAGCTGTAACCCAATTTTTGTAGTTCACCTCACTTTGTGTCAGTAAACATAAAAATAGATCTATACATATATATAACCGCCGATCAGTACACTTTTACCAGTTGGTGGTCATTTGACTGCCTGTTTACACAGGCAGACTAAAGCAAACAATGCGCCCTGAGCGATCTATACAAGGTTTCTCGGCGCACATAGGTTGCCATGGTTCCAAGCAAGGTGAGTCCTGTTTACACAGGAATGCATCACTGAGAACGATAATCTTTCATGCTGCCCAAAAATATAGTTTCACCTGATGAATGTTCATTTTTGCTCACTCATAGGGTGATCGGCAACCTGTTTACATGGCAAGATTATCATGAAATTAGCGTTTTTTTAACAACACTTTTTTAAGGTTACTTTGCCATGCAAAAAAATATTTAGAATTGTGAGTCCTCTGTGGTTGATACCTTTTAATGGCTAACTGAAGCTGAGCTTTGACGAGGCGAAACTCAGGCGAAACGCGCGTCGGGCAGGTGCGGGTTACCACAGGACTACTCACATGGTTAAATATTCCACTTTGTTATATAGTCTTTTTATCGGTCTGTCTTATGGGCTCTAGGTGTATTGGACATATAATAACTACACTGTGCTGCTATATAAATAATCACATTGTGCTGCTATATTACGTGATATGCATTGTTTGCACTGTGTTGCTATATAAACAATTGCATTGTGCTACCATATAAATTCAGTGTGCACTGTCTATGCTGTGTTGCCATATAAACAATCGCACTGTGCTGTTTTATTGATTTGTGCACACGGTTGAAACTTTGAGACTCTGTCTTTATTTATCTTACTCTTAATTTTACTATATGTAATGAACACCACCCTGGCATTACTGATTCATTAGAATGATAGATTTTGCACATCAAACATCTTGTGGCACAA
This sequence comes from Ranitomeya variabilis, assembly GCF_051348905.1. NCBI lineage: Eukaryota > Metazoa > Chordata > Amphibia > Anura > Dendrobatidae > Ranitomeya > Ranitomeya variabilis. The sequence continues at coordinate 1,023,875,601 of NC_135232.1, forward strand.
TAACAACTTTTGTGATATAATATATAACCCTAGTACATGGTGATCTTTTTACAGACATGATAGCTATTATTATATTTTGTGGATGCGAACATGGGAGTTTTTGTGTGCATATAATTTAATGTTCATTGGGGATATACCTATATTTACCATTTGACTTTAGGAGCCACAATCTAATATATAAAGCTGAATGTGTGTGTGTGTGTATGTATGTATGTATGTATGTATGTCCGGGATTGGCATCTGAACCGTAGCAGCTACAGCCACAAAATTTTGCACAGTCACACGTCTGGACCCCGAGAGCGTCATAGGCTATGTTGTGAGGTGAAATTTTAACCCCGCGCTTTCCAATTCACCAAACAATTTTGCCCCTATCTACATAATGGGGAAAAAGTGAAAGGAAAAGTGTTGGAGGCGTCGCAGCTACAGGCACAAAATTTTGCACAGTCACACGTCTGGACCCTGAGAGCGTCAAAGCTATATTGTGAGGTGAAATTTTAACCCCGCGCTTTCCAAGTCACCAAACAATTTTGCCCCTATCTACATAATGGGGAAAAAATGAAAGGAAAAGTGTTGGAGGCAAATTAACAGCTGCCAGATGTGAACAAGGGGGACTTAAAGAATGACAGCGATGGCACCAAAGAGTATATACTGTACAGTTGCTAAGGTGGGGCCCCAACATGGGATAATCACACCACCACGGGGATATGAACACACACACAAAATGCGCCACACACTACCACGTGCTCGAACACATATACCACCCTCAGTGCACATTTCACCACACATACACCAACCTCGCCACATAAAAGTAGAAACACAAAAGTCGCCGCTCAAAACTCGCCACGCGCAAAACTCTCCACATGCAAAACTCGCCACACGTGCAAAACTCGCCACACGCAAAACTTGCACACGCAGAAAAATTGCCACACGCAGAAAAATTGCCACATGCACAAAAGTTGCAACACATGCAAAAGTTGCCTCACACAAAACTTGCACATACTCAAAAGGCACCACACATAAAACTCGCCACGCGCAAAACTCGCCATGCGCAAAACTTGCTGCACACAACTTGCTACACTAACCTGTCACATGCAACTCGACACACAAAAAGTTGCTACACGCATGTCGCCACACAAAACTCATCTCACAAAAGTCCCTACATGCATGTCGCCACACGCAACTCAACACACACAACTTGACACACGAAACTCGCCCTAAAACACACACAAGTCTGGTATCCTTCAAAAATAAAAATCTGATTAATAAGCAGACAAACTACAAGAGCAACAAATGTACCATATAGGAATCCGGCAGCTGTCAGTCACATGACCAGTCTATTATGTGTATGTGTGAGCTAATATATACTGCCAGGGGGTGGGCTTACTGTTGGCTGGGGATTTATCAGGCTGCCATTTTAGCTTACAAATACTGAGGTAAAAATACTGACCAAATAACGTGTGAACGAGGGCTAATACAGGAGGAGATGGCATACAGCTATATACTATATACAGGAGATGACACACAGGTATATACTATTTACAGGGGAGATGACACACAGGTATATACTATATACAGGAGGAGATGACACACAGATATATACTATATACAGGAGAGATGACACACAGGTATATACTATATAGAGGAGGAGATGACATACAGGTACATACTACATACAGGAGGAGATGACATACAGGTATATACTATATACAGGAGGAGATGACACACAGGTATATACTATATACAGGAGCAGATTACCTACAGGTATATAGTATATACAGGAGGAGATGACACAGGTATATGCTATGTATAGGAGGAGATGACATACAGGTATATACTATATACAGGAGATGACACACAGATATATACTATATATAGGTGAGATGACACACAGGTATATACTATATACAGGAGATTACATACAGGTATATCTAATATATAAAGCTGAATGTGTGTATGTATGTATGTGTGTATGTCCGGGATTGGCATCTGTACCGTCGCAGCTACAGCCACAAAATTTTGCACAGTCACACGTCTGGACCCCGAGAGCGTCATAGGCTATGTTGTGAGGTGAAATTTTAACCCCGCGCGTTCCAATTCACCAAACAATTTTGCTCCTATCTACATAATGGGGAAAAAGTGAAGGGAAAAGTGTTGGAGGAAAATTGACAGCTGCCAGATGTGAACAATGAGGACTTAAAGAATGAGAGCGATGGCGACAAAGAGTATATACCGTACAGTTGCTAAGGTGGGGCCCCGACATGGGATACTCACCACACACGGGGATATGAACACAAACACAAAATGCGCCACACACTACCACGTGCTTGAACACATATACCACCCTCAGCACACATTTCACCACACACACACACCAACCTCGCCACATAACAGTCGAAACACAAAAGTCACCACTCAAAACTCGCTACATGCAAAACTCGCCATATGCAAAACTAGGCTCACGCAAAACTCGCCACACGTGCAAAACTCACCTCATGGAAAACTCACCTCATGCAAAACTTGCACACACAGAAAAATTGCCACATGTACAAAAGTTGCACCACATGCAAAAGTTGCCTCACACAAAACTTGCACATACTCAAAATGCACCACACATAAAACTCGCCACGCGCAAAACTCGCCATGCACAAATCTTGCTGCACACAACTTGCTACACTAACCTGTCACATGCAACTCAACACACAAAATGTTGCTACACGCATGTCGCCACACAAAACTCATCTCACAAAAGTCGCTACATGCATGTCGCCACACGCAACTCAACACACACAACTTGACACATAAAACTCGCCCTAAAACACACACAAGTCTGGTATTGTCCTTCAAAAATAAAAATCTGATTAATAAGCAAACTACAAGAGCAACAAATGTACCATATAGGAAATACGGCAGCTGTCAGTCACATGACCTGTCTATTATGTGTATGTGTGAGCTAATATATACTGCCAGGGGGGAGGGCTTCCTGTTGGCTGGGGATTTATCAGGCTGCCAATAGCAACCAATCACAGCTCAGCTTCTATTTTGCTACAGTTAATTAACCTGAGCTCTGATTGGTTAATATAGGCAACAAAGACATTCTCAGTATAACAAAGCTAATATATGTTGTGAAATGCTTCTATTTGCTTAGTTTTTGCCTTTTAATAATTACATTTCTATCTATTTGTTTTGTGGTTTTTGTGTGCAGAATAAATTTTTGTTAACACATTCTATTTTGCTAACAGCAGTCATTAACCCGGGCGAAGCCGGGTAGTACAGCTAGTATATACTAAAATTGGTCTCTGTGATACCCCGTACTTTTTTCCACCTGGTTTTTGTTTTCCCTTTTATATATGTTATATGATACTTTTATGATTAATAAAAATTATGTTTATCATGATTTTTTGAGTTGTGCATTATGTTGTAGGTTTAGTGTATTTCTCAAATGCATGCTATATATTTACTTTTGTATATATGTGTATTCACAGTGTTGTTTTATACTTTATCCTTTACAAATGTATGACAACTAAACATGTGAAAAAAGAACTACAGAGGGCTGAAGGTGACGTCTAATACATGATCTGTACTCATTACTGTGGGTTTCAAGTAAAAATGATCACTAATTCATAGATATATCTCCTGTGTCACATTCCTCTATCTACTGTATATGCAAAGAGGTGGACAAGAGAGAAGACGAGTACAGTTGATGCCTGAGTAACTGCACGTGAACACCACCATCTGCTGGTTAAAGGGAAAAGTGAACGTAAAGAAAGAATTATACTAGTAGGAACCCCAACAGTGGAGGTGCATGTTCCCGGGGAAGAGATTGATGATGTGCTGAATTTGCAGAATGGACAAAACAAAAAATGGAACAGGACCCTCAGTTTACACAGATGTTATGATCTGGTGGCCTAGGAGCAGCATGAGACATACTCTGGAGAAGGTGGTACCTGTACTGACCGCAGACCCTGAACTTAACACCGCAACTAGAAGTAGCCGTGGAATGTACCTATCACTCCCTAGACATCTCGACACAGCCGGAGGACTAATTACCCCTAGAGATAGAAAAGGGAAAACTATCTTGCCTCAGAGAAAATTCCCAAAGGATAGACAGCCCCCCACAAATATTGACTGTGAGAGGAGAGGGAAAAAACATACACAGACTGAAATCAGAATTTAGCAAAGGAGGCCACTTCTAGCTAAATATAAAGGATAGGACAGAGTACTATGCGGTCAGTATTAAAACACTAGAAAATATCCACCACAGAAAATACAAAAATCTCCACAGCTAACTAAAGATATTGAGGGTATATCTGCATCTCCAGAGATACCAGCTTGGCTAAACAAATCCTTATTCAAACCAAGCTGGACAAGACAAAAACATGGAAAAGAACTGAACAATAAGGCCACAGAATGTGGACAGCAAAAATCAAGGCCAGAACTTATCTTTGTTGAAAGGAACAGCAATGCAGGAGAGAGCAGGCAAGGATGTGAATCCTCCAGGAACAATGGACAACTGGCACTGACTAAAGGGTCAAGCAAGGCTAAATAGCCCAGTCAGGATTGCAAAAACTTGACACACCTGATGAATGCTTCGATCCAGAGACAGCAGCACTACCACTTATAACCACCGGAGGGAGCCCAAGAGCAGAATTCACAACACACAGAACATTATGTTCAGTGATGAAGCAAACTTTTGGGGAATGGTGACAGTTTTCTTGCCTAGGGTGTCTTGCATTGAAATATGCTGCAATGACCCGGGTACTGCGTTCACCAGACATCAACACAATTTCTGTCTGCTCCTCACGTGTTAACTTCTGCGACATGTCAATGGCTGTAAACAAAGAAAAACTTGTAAATAACTCATGAAAGAATAAAGTTAAGTTAAAACCATGCACACCATTGTTTTTCTTGTGAAATTCTCAATAAGTTTGATGTGTCACAGGACCCTCTTCCCATTGAAAAAATAAAGTTGGATCCAAAATGGCTGACTTCAAAATGGCCGCCATGGTCACCACCCATCTTGAAAAGTTTTCCCCGTCCCATATACTAATGTGCCACAAACAGGAAGTTGATACCACCAACCATTCCCATTTTATTTAGGTGTATCCATATAAATAGCCCACCCTGTACTATTAAACTCAATATATAGCTTACTTGTGTGTGTGTGTATATATATATATATATATATATATATATATATACACTGTACATATATATATATAATGTATATGTGTATATATATATATATATATATATACACACTGCTCAAAAAATAAAGAGAACACTAAAATCCCACATCCTACTGTAGATATCACTGACTGAAATATTCCAGTTGTAAATCTTCATTCATTACAGTACATAGTGGAATGTGTTGAGAACACTAAAACCTAAAAATAATCAACGTAAATCACAACTAATATCCCACTCTACAACCCACACAAGTGGCTCAGGTAGTGCAGCTCATCCAGGATGGCTCATCAATGCGAGCTGTGGCAAGAAGGTTTGCTGTGTCTGTCAGCGTAGTGTCCGAAAGCTGGAGGCGCTACCAGGAGACAGGCCAGTACACCAGGAGATGTGGAGGGGGCCATAGGAGGGCAACAACCGAGCAACAGGACTGCTACCTCAGCCTTTGTGCAAGGAGGAACAGGGGGAGCACTGCCAGAGCCCTGCAAAATGAACTCTAGCAGGCCACAAATGTGCATGTGTCTGCACAAACTGTTAGAAACCGACTCCATGAGGATGGTCTGAGTGCCCGAGGTCCACAGATGGGGGTTGTGCTCATAGCCCAATACCGTGCAGGACGCTTGGCATTTGCCACAGTACACCAAAGACTGTCCAGGAGTTGGTGGATGCTTTAGTCAGGGTCTGGGAGGAGATCCCTCAGGAGACCACCGCCCCCTCATCAGGGGCATGCCCCGGTGTTGTAGGGAGATCATACAGGCACGTGGAGGCCACACACACTACTGAGCATCATTTCCTTGTCTTGAGGCATTTCCACTGAAGCTGGATCAGCCTGTAACTTCATTTTCCACTTTGATTTTGAGCATCATTCCAACTCCAGACCTCCATGGGATATTAGTTGTGATTTACGCTGATCATTTTTAGGTTTTATTGTTCTCAACACATTCCACTATTTAATATGTAAAGATACATTCATTCAGTGATATCTAGGATGTGGGATTTTAGTGTTCTTTTTATTTTTTTAAGCAGTATATATATATATATATATATATATATATATATATATAGAGTTGTTTTTTGTGTTAGTCAAATAAATAGTGTTGGTAAGTATCACTGTCTCCTCATTGTCAGCACTGTTGCATCCAAATATCCTGTTTACATATGTCCCATTAAGTGTTGTGTTGTGCAAAAAAAATTTGATTGTTTTTTGTTATTATTATTTTGTTGGTGTATGTACTACTGGTGAGTTTCCCCTCCATGATTACCCATGTTTTACATTATTATGAGTTGGCCTGCTGATAATTGCGGTAAATTTAACCCATTCTCATCACATTAAGTGGCATGTTTCGACAAGCCACTTAAACAGGTAATCCTTTAATTAGTCGATCTCCAATACACTTAAAAGAAATGTCACTTTGACAAATGGTGAGTTGGATAGCAAATGACAGTGAAGTTTATGAACTCTCTTAAAATACTCACCATGAACACTACTCAATACTACAAATTCAGGAGAAAGTAGGTGTCTTGGTAAAAGCCTAGACATGACCATATACATTAGATAGAAATGATTTAGTGGTTGAACAACTATTGAACAAGCGATGGTTTCGTCAACACAGTCATATACGTTTTAGTCCATTTTTGCTTTTATGGTATTTACATAGATCAAAGAAATTTATTCGACTATCAGACAAAAAAATCAATCCTAGCTTACCTTGTTCCAGACAATAACAGTATGTCACTGATTGGCTACAATGATCATTTGTTATTAAATTTCACCCAACAAACATTCATTATGGCTGTTTTCTTTGACCGAACTGGGACTAGCTCAGCTGTTTATCAGAAGCCAGGGTCTGTTCTGTTTAGTTAGCGCCTGGACAAGGCTAGGGATTTATGTTTATAAGTTTCATATAAAAAATGGATCAGACTGTCACATGATGCAATTTTTTTCCTAATAGACAGTTGATCTGTGTAGAGCAGTGTTCATGTGAACTATCCAGTAGCGTAGCTACCGGGGGGGCAGGGGGGGACCATCGCCCCGGGCCCGGTGCTCTGAGGGGGCCCACCCGGAGCTACGCTACTGTAACGGCGTGAAGAGTGCGCCAATACAGTTACATTCTGCTGCAGAGCAGGGAGAATCAATCTCCCTCAGCAGGCGGGGCGCCCCATTGCAAGCAGTGGGCCCCCGCCCGTCATTGCGGGTTCAGCTGTATCTGCTACATGACGCTACAGCTGACTGCATTGATGGGAGAAGAAGTGTTACACTACTTCTCCCATCATCCCCCTGTCAGCATCTGATGTCGCCAACAGTGACAGCGGGTGCGATGACGTCACTGCCCGATGCCTGCGGTCCGGAGACGTGAGGGCACTCAGAGCAGTGGAGGAAGCGAGGTGAGTATTCATTATTTTGTTATGGGGTGCTGCCTTATTACAGGGTCTGCCTATGGGGGTGCTGCCTTGTTACAGGGTCTGCCTATGAGGGAGCTGCCTTAATACAGAGTCTGCCTATGGGGTGCTGCCTTATACTACAGGGTCTGCCTATGGGGGTGCTGCCTTATTGCAGGGTCTGACTATAGGGGTGCTGCCTTATTACAGAGTCTGCCTATAGAGGCGCTGCCTTATTACAGTGTCTGCCTATGAGGGTGCTGCCTTATTACATGGTCTGACTATGGGGGTGCTGCCTTATACTACAGGGTCTGCCTATGGGGTTGCCTTATGCTATAGAGTCTGCCTATGGTGGCTGCCTTATACTGCAGGGTCTGCCTATGGAGGTTGCCTTGTGCTATAGATTCTGTCTATGGGGGCTGCCTTATGCTATAGAGTCTGCTATGGGAGCTGCCTTATGCTATAGAGTCTGCCTATGGGGAGTGCATTATACTATATTGAGGACTATCTGGTCCATTATACTGTGTGGAGGCCTATGGTGAGTGCATTATACTATATTGTGGACTATTTGGTGCATTATACTGTATGGAGGCTATCTAGGGGGCCATCATACAGTGTGGAGATTACAGTGAGGGGGTCATCATACAGTGTTGAAGTCATTAAATAGCTTGGGAACTACTAAGGGGTCAGTATACTGTGTGGGTGGTACTATACAGTGAGGGGCCATTATACGGTGTATAAGAGAGCATCATATTATGTATAGAGGAGCTGTACAGGGGGGAGACTCGGAACATTATTAAATGTTAAGTGGGCACTTATTGTTATAGGGGAACTCAGGTTACTGTGACTGTCAAAGGGGCACACAGGGCATTATTACTTTCTAGGGGGCAAAAAATGGGCACTGTTTTCTAGGGCACTTGCATCTGGCATTTCTATATCACAGAGGGTTGCTTTAGAATTTAGAAGGCACAGAGAACCTCACAGCTGCTCAGTATTGGGGTAGTGAAGTGAAATGTGTCTTTGTTGTATTCTCTGCAGCAGAGTCCTGGCTGGAGGAAGTTGTCATGTCGGTCTGGGCCAGATGGAAAAGACGGGAAAAATGAACAATCGTCATCAGAAAGAACATCAGCGGTAAGTCATTATCTGTAACTGTGCTGTGATCTGTTATATGTTCTGTAGGGCTGGTATCTACCACTGACCATATGGCGGTAATATCAATGTTGGTCTTTATACACAGATTATCTTCAGTAATAGTGTGGTCAACTGCTGAGATTCTCGTCCACTATTAGGGTGCACCACCGAGTTGTAATCAGGGTTACCTGGTTAGGGGCCCACTCAGAAGCTTTGACCCCCCTGAACCAAAACCCTAGCTACGCTTCTGGAACAATCACATTGATTATCATGGGTTGGTTTGCTGCCTGTGTGTGGTCCGTTTTCCAGGTGGACAGAATTTTGCGTTAAAAAAATCCAAGTGGTGTTCATGTAAAAAAAATAAACTCATAAAGACACCATTCAAGCCAATGTAGCCTATGAGCTAGTGCACTCTGGAAGCTTTACACACAGACCTCACATCATGTGAACTTAGCCTAAAGGTACCTTCACACTAAAAGATATCGCTAGCGATCCGTGACGTTGCAGCGTCCTGGCTAGCGATATCGTTTAGTTTGACACGCAGCAGCGATCAGGATCCTGTTGTGATATCGCTGGTCGTTGAACAAAGTTCAGAACTTTATTTGGTCGTCAGACCGGCGTGTATCGTCGTGTTTGACACCAAAAGCAACGATACCAGCGATGTTTTACACTGGTAACCAGGGTAAACATCGGGTTACTAAGCGCAGGGCCGCGCTTAGTAACCCGATGTTTACCCTGGTTACCAGCGTAAAATGTAAAAAAAAAAAAACAGTACATACTCACCTTCGCGTCCCCCGGCGTCCGCTTCCCACACTGACTGAGCGCCGTAAAGTGAAAGTGAAAGTACAGCACAGCTATGACGTCACCGCTCTGCTGTTAGGGCCGGCGCTCAGTCAGTGCAGGAAGCGGACGCCGGGGGACGCGAATGTAAGTATGTACTGTTTGTTTTTTTTACATTTTACGCTGGTAACCAAGGTAAACATCGGGTTACTAAGCGCAGCCCTGCGCTTAGTAACCCGATGTTTACCCTGGTTACCCAGGGACCTCGGCATCGTTGGTCGCTGGAGAGCGGTCTGTGTGACAGCTCTCCAGCGATCAAACAGCGACGCTGCAGCGATCGGCATCGTTGTCGCTATCGCTGCAGCGTCGCTTAATGTGAAGGTACCTTAAGGCAGTATTGTACATGATTCCTCCAGCATCTAGAAGCAAGGCATGCAGGCTAAATGATGTGCTGCGTACTGCTGTATAGACTCCTATGCACAAGCCCGGCATGTGGGGAATAATGTGGCTGAAAATATGAATCCATATGTCTCCAGAACAATACAGCAACAAACAGAAACTTATGATTTTATCGAAAGTGGTTCAGCCTTGAGATCTCAATCTGTAACCTAAAACATTTTCAGTAAAGAGTAGTGTTGAGCATTCCGATACTGCAAGTATCGGGTATCGGCCGATACTTGCTGTATCGGAATTTCCGATACCGAGATCCGATACTTTTGTGGTATCGGGTATCGGGTATCGCAACAACATTAATGTAATAATGTGTAAAAAAGAGAATTAAAATAAAAAATATCGCTATACTCACCTGTCCGACGCAGCCGGGACCTCAGCGAGGGAACCGGCAGCGTTGTTTGTTTAAATTTCGCGCTTTTACTTGGTTACGTGAAGTCCCGGCTTGTGATTGGTCAGGGCGGCCATGTTGCCGGGACGCGGACCAATCACAGCAAGCCGTGACGTCACGGGAGGCTGGACATGCGCGTATTTTGAAAAGCGCGCGTGTCCAGCCTCCAGTGACGTCCCGGCAACATGGCCGCCATTAACCAATCACAAGCCGGGACGTCACGGGAGGCTGGACATGCGCGTATTTTGAAAAGCGCGCGTGTCCAGCCTCCCGTGACGTCACGGCTTGTGATTGGTCAGGGCGGCCATGTTGCCGGGACGCGGACCAATCACAGCAAGCCGTGACGAAATTACGTCACGGCTTGCTGTGATTGGTCCGCGTCCCGGCAACATGGCCGCCATTAACCAATCACAAGCCGTGACGTCACGGGAGGCTGGACATGCGCGTATTTTGAAAAGCGCGCGTGTCCAGCCTCCAGTGACGTCCCGGCAACATGGCCGCCATTAACCAATCACAAGCCGTGACGTCACGGGAGGCTGGACATGCGCGTATTTTGAAAAGCGCGCGTGTCCAGCCTCCAGTGACGTCCCGGCAACATGGCCGCCATTAACCAATCACAAGCCGGGACGTCACTGGAGGCTGGACACGCGCGCTTTTCAAAATACGCGCATGTCCAGCCTCCCGTGACGTCACGGCTTGTGATTGGTTAATGGCGGCCATGTTGCCGGGACGCGGACCAATCACAGCAAGCCGTGACGTAATTTTGTCACGGCTTGCTGTGATTGGTCCGCGTCCCGGCAACATGGCCGCCCTGACCAATCACAAGCCGGGACCTCACGTAACCAAGTAAAAGCGCGAATTTTAAACAAACAACGCTGCCGGTTCCCTCGCTGAGGTCCCGGCTGCGTCGGACAGGTGAGTATAGCGATATTTTTTATTTTAATTCTTTCTTTTACACATTAATATGGTTCCCAGGGCCTGAAGGAGAGTTTCCTCTCCTTCAGACCCTGGGAACCATCAGGAATACCGTCCGATACCTGAGTCCCATTGACTTGTATTGGTATCGGGTATCGGTATCGGATTGGATCCGATACTTTGCCGGTATCGGCCGATACTTTCCGATACCGATACTTTCAAGTATCGGACGGTATCGCTCAACACTAGTAAAGAGTAATTTTTATATAAGAAAAAAGATAAAATATTTCAGTAATGTGTTCTTTGCACTGTCCATATCCTATGGAGTTCTAATTCTAAATAAAGTGACCTTTAAAAGGTCTACAGACATCATCTGAGACAATGGATTTATTGTATTAACACTACACCTGCAACTGAGGAAAGACTATAATAAGATACAAAGGTGACATTGTTTCCCCTCCTTAGTATGGTAGCTAGGGATGAGCGAGTATAATCATCGTTATTCGGCCAGTAATGAAGTACTCGGAAAATAGTAAGTGCTTCACTACTCATCTCGTACTATTCGGATCTCCCCCGCCCAGCATATAGGTATATATATATATATATATTTCATAGAGCGTTAGGTAGCAGAAAAGCCGGTAATTCAATTGTCGGCTTCTGCATAATCATTGCAGAACCCAACAGGATATGAGACATGGTTTACATACAGTAAACCATTGCATATCCATTATATTTTTATATGTCCCTGACTAATAATGTTAGTAGTGTGTATGTGTGTGTGTGTAAAATTTGGGAGCTGTAGGGGTTAAATTAAAGGATTAATTCATCAATACCTGGCACATCCGCTGGCACTCGGGACCGGAGTGGGCGGCTGCATAGAAATACATGCAGCCGCACGCTCCAGTCCGAGTGCCAGCGGCAGTGTCGGTTATTGATGCAAGAGACTAAGGGTATGTCTCCACGGTACGGATGGGCGGCGGTATCGCCACAGCGGCGAAGCCGCTCGGCGCTAAGCCCCGCCCCCTTAATGGGACGCGATCATGCCGGATGTGTTAACTCTTCACATCCGGGATGATCGCTCTCTCCCATAGGGCCCTGTGATATGCCTTGCAGGGACGCTGCGTCCCCGCAAGGTGTACGGGCATGCTGCGATCTGAAAAGACGCGCAGCATGTCCGTAGTCGCAGGGCCGCCGCGTGCGGGTTTCCACGCATAGTGGAGACAGGATTTCATCAAATCCCCTCCACTATGCAGGAACATCTGGACGCTGCTTGTTTGACGCTGCAGCGCTGCACAGCGTCAAACAAGCAGCGTTTCCTGAACGTGGAAACATACCCTTATGCGAGTTTCTCGCATCACACTCGCAAGTGTGACCCCGGCCTAAGTATGAAAGTTGGATCTCAGTAGTCATGTGAATACAGATCTAGTAACCCCTCAAGGGTTTATGTCACCACAAAATGACTGTTCACACCAATTACAGGAGCTCAGTGTCATGTTGGACGCTGTTCAGACCAGGTCATTCGACAGACAGCGGTAATTCCGCTTTTGTCCACTATGCGCTCATTGGCGTCGGCTAGATTTTATCTAGCTGGTCCGGGGTTAATTTAACTGGTGCTCGGATTGGAAGCTGGGCCATGCCCACTGCCTTTAAATAGTTCTCCTGAACATTGGGCGTCGCCGATTATAGCTTCTGTCTTGTGCGTGGTTATCTCGGTCTGGAGTGGTGAGCAAGTAGTTGGAGTATCGTTGCTGGTGGTGTATTTCCCTTTGTCTTATTTTCTCCTTCCCATATTTGTATTTGTTTTGCCCTTTGCACTTATAGTGTATTCCTGACTGCGGCGTGGTGCTTATTTTTCCGTTATCCTTGTCTGTGCTAACTGTGGGTATTGGTGTGTGGTCTCTTCACTGGGTGGTGGGTTGTGGTTTCAGCCTAGGGTTGAAACAGGAGACAGGGTGAGGATGGAGGCCCAGACATGCACACCATCAGTGTAAACTCTGGGAGAGGGTCACACAGGGTTTCCCTAGTCTGAGGGAAATCACAGGGGCCCGGGTTATTAGCTCTTGCCTACCTAGGTCTCCCGTGACACTCAGTCCATTATGGTGTGACCAGCCATTTAAGTTCACCTTCCTACCTGCTTGTTTACCCTCTAACTCCACCCCCACCTTCTTTGATTGACATATATTGCTTCAGAGTCAAAGAACGGCAGAGATAGATGGAAAACAAGCAGGTAGGAAGGTGCACTTAAATCTTTGGCCACGTCTTGGTGCACCGAGCACCTTTACTTTGTTTCAACAGTTGTTCTGTGATGACAGAGCCCTCTTAACTTGCCAAATGGCACAATACTTTATTAATATAGCCATGTATCAGGTTATCTGAGAAGTTATGGATTGCTATATGTGTACAAGATCTAAAACGATAATAGTACATGAATGCATCACTATAATCATCATCAGTACAAAAATACAGAATCATAACCACCATCAATACAGGAATACATCACCGAGACCATCATTAGTACATAAATACATCACCAAAAGCACCATCAGTACATGAATACAGTACCAGACCAATCAGCATTACAAAAATAATGCATAACAAACACCATGAGTACAACAAAAGCACATGATTACATTGCCAAGCTAAGTACAGCAGTATGCAATTGTATAACATGAACCTACAACTCCCAGTTTATCCTTAACAATGGTACGGTGATACTGGTAGTTATTGTTAACAGCCATCACCAAACTTTGGACCATACTGGAACTACAGTATTGATGAGATGTAATCAGTATCACAAATAAACATACATCATAAACAACCAGGCACCTTACAGAGAACATCTCTGATTGGAGTCGTTTTCTTTCTTTTCTTTTACATCTTGTCCAGATGCCATGATGATTTTTCACATCCATAGCTCAACTCTGCAGACTTCCATCTTCCTCAGTCTTTTCTACCTCATCCCATCATAGTACCATTACAAATAATAGTATAAATATAATGCTCCTGAATAAAGATATCTGCCGTACACAGTGCTCTTGAATAAATAATTGACCCTCATTGTGGTCTCTGCACAAAATATGACCCCCATACTGTTCCTCTATGGTACATAGGCTCCACTCTGTTCTCTACACTGTGCACCCTTATAATCTATAACTATCACTGTTTGACTAGTTAGCTATAACCACCACACTGTCCTCCTTTTTTAGCTATAACTGCAATGGTTAACTATAACCGCCACACAGTCCTTATTAACTATATCCAACAGGCTATCTTTTTTTATTAGATATAACTGCCACACTGCCCTGATTAGCCTCCGTTTCATGCAGGGTATCCTCTTTAAAATGTTCCTTCACCTTCTGTCCCCCTATACTACCCAGTCTCTATGCTGTGCCCCCTCACATTCCCCCATACAGTCCTCTCATACTTTCACTGCATACTGTCCCCACACACTTCCCCCAAACTGTCTGTTCACACGATTTGCCTCCATGAGGTTCCCTCTCATTTTTCGCATCGTACTGTTCCAACATGCTTCCCCAATACTATCCTTTCACACTTTGCTCACACTTTGCCACCCATAATATCACCTCACACTTTTTCCCCATATTGTCCCTTCACACTTTTCTCCTCCCATAGTGTCTACTAACATTTTTCTACAGCCATTTTGTCCAGTTGGACTTTATTCTCCCATAGTGTCCCCTCCCACTTTCCCCTTACACTGTCCTTTTATGCTCTTCCCCCCACTTTCACCTCATACTTTTTACTCCGTACTGTCTCCTCATAATTTCTCCCCATACTGTTTCATCACACTTTTGTCCCCCATACTATCAACTCACACTATTTACCAGTATGCTATTTCCTCATATTTTTTTGTTCTTGGAGAATGGCTGAATCCCAGTCCATTGGGGTAGAGGAGTAATGGCACTCCTTTGCTGGCTGTGCCCAGAGCAATTGTCCTACTTGCCTCTTTCCTTAGTTAAGTCTCTGATATAAATATAATCATTGTGCTGTAACTATGTACATGGCTCCTGCCTTGTACTAATCCCCCACTATCGAGTCACTTGTTTTCTTTAGCTCCAGTGCTTGAGTGGCAAAATGCCTTGTGAATTGTACTGTATTAACTAATAAAATCTAATGTATTGCTGATAATTAGTGCAAAACCAGTATAAAAGCAAACACAAAAAAATAATGATAGAGAATCAAAGCTGATACCAATCAAAGCTCAAGATCCAGAAGAAAAATGTAACAATGTATAAAAAGAAAAGACAGGTCCACAGCTGAACCTGTCAACTTTCTTTCAAGTTCTTTGTTCAAAGTTTCTTTTTCAGTTCAGGGTACAGTGCTATTATTATGGGCCTTAGGCTGTATTTTTAAAGATAGTATGTCATATCATAATTTAAGAGTTGATTATATCTTTCTGATTCTTTAAAAAAATGTGCAGCCTAAAGCTGGCCATACACAGATAACAGCCGCCCATTTTCTGAACAACTTGATTGCTGGTCTATGAAGGTTGACTTTCTAGATGACATTGCCACAAGATAAAGAGAACCTGTCACCACTTTTCTGTCCTACCAGCTAAAAATATCATTTTATTCAGTGTCCGCAATGCATTCCCTAAATACTTATGTAGCCCCCTTGTATCACCCATAATAACCTTTTAGATGTCTCACGCGATGTATGCTGTGATGCAGTGACCACTGTGGCAGCTAGGGGGTGCTGTGTGTGCTCCTCGGGATTTGCATGGAGGCGTATCTGTGGTTATAATGGTGGTGAAACAGTGACTGGCAGAATTGTAAGTGGCCGATATGTGTCACAGAGGGAGACTGTGCGGTAAGTCTGAAGTAGGTTTTGGGACCTGTAGTCCTACAAGTAAATTGTGTTGTTTGTATAGTTGTGCTGGGGCTGACGAAGGAATATCCGAAACGCACGTCGGGGTGCTCTGTACTTGGACACATCGGATGAAAAAGGTATATATAATATAACCTATTTATGTGCTACTCTTGGTGAGCGCACCGGGCTGTGTCAATATAACACATGTAAATATGTGTATGCATCCATATATATGGTGCTGCTTTCACCTGTGATTTCTTTTGCACATAATTTATTCTCTATACAATCTCTGATTATGGATTAATTTGGTGCCTGATTAGATCTCTGCATAGGGGCTATTTTATATATATATATATATATATATATATATATATATATATATATATATATATATATTGTGATTTGCACTGTTTTGTCCTCTTTTTGCTCACAACTGTCCCATTTTTATATATACACATATATATTTTTTCACACATTTTCTGATTCTTCTTTTTTTGGTATATATTTTTATAATGTATTATTCACTTTTGGCACACGCACTTTACATTGCTATTATATGATCACATAGTTTATATATATCACTTTGGTCATATATATATACAAATTACCTTATTCAGATAGTTTCAATATATGCACTATATGCACACTATATGCACACACCTTTATATAGGTATATATATATATATATATATATATATATAAAATATACAGATATTTGTATAGTATTTACTTTTTTCTTGTCCGTTTTTATATTTATTTTTATTATTTCTGTAATATTTCCAAGTACGTGCACAATTTGTGCTATGTTTTGCCAAATACAATAAAGCCATATTTTATATTATACACATATATTGTGGTGATTTTTCCTTATCTCTTTTAATGATTTATTTGATTTTCCATATGACGGTATTTTTTGTTCACTTATAAAATGTGTCAGATGCTGCACATCTCATATCTTCACAACATAGACAATTGCCATCAGATGACCCCAAAGATAAAAGTCTAAGGGGGTCAGATAGGGAGACCTTGGTGGCCATTCAACTGGCCCATGATGACCAATCGACTTTCCAGGAAACTGTTCATGTAGGAATGCTCGGACCTGACACCCATAATGTGGTGATGCACTTGTCTATGCTGTGAAGATACGAGACGTGCAGCATCTGAAACAACGGATACTGGAAGTCTGTGCTAGCATTTCTTCTGCGGTGTTACTATCAGTGTGTGAAGAGTGGGAGAAGAGGGTTGCATTGACAATCCAACACAATGGGCAGCACTTTGAACACATTTTATAAGTGGTCATAAACTTGTAAATAACGTATGAAAGAATAAAGTTACATTAAAGCCAAGCACACCATTGTTTTTCTTGTGAAATTCTCAATAAGTTTGATGTGTCACATGACCCTCTTCCCATAAAAAAAAATAAAGTTGGATCCAAAATGTCCTACTTCAAAATGGCCGCCATGGTCACCGCCCATCTTGAAAAGTTTTCCCCTCCCATATACTAATGTGCCACAAACAGGAAGTTGATATCACCAACCATTCCCATTTTATTTAGGTGTATCCATATAAATGGCCCACCCTGTATAGGAGGCCTCTTGATTCTTCTTCGACAGATGATGTGTGAGGAGGTAATGATCAGGAAGTCTATCTGATCCATTTGATCTGCAGTCAGATGAGCTGGGGCCAGTTGAATCTTTCTATATGTTTGCTCGGCCTAGCAGAGTGTTCATGTATAGCTGGTGTCCCACTTGCAACTGCAATGCGAGAAACTCGCCTCAATATCCGGAACTGCCATCCGCACTTGGGACTGGAGTGTGAGGCTGCACAGAGGTGTATCTAGCCTTTCCTGCACCCGGGGCAGAGGATCAGTTTGGCGCCCCCCCCCCCCCCCCAACCCTCCCCCATTTGAACCTTAACTCTATTGAAACTGTATGACCAAGCCAAGGTACATTTCCTGAATCCCCATAATGTTAAAATAGGTACCAATAAAAGTAAAATTAATTGAGACATCAGTAGGTTAAGTGTTTTTGAATATCCATATTGAATCAGGAGCCCCATATAATCCTGCATAAATGTTAATAATGGCCCCTTAAGATGCTCCATAGAGACATTTGCCCCGTATAGTGCTGCAGAAACGTTGATTATGGCCCCATAAGATGCTCAACAAAGATATTTGCCCCATATAGTGCTGCACAAACGTTAATTATGGCCCCATAAGATGCTCCATACAGACACTTGCCCCATATAGTGCTGCACAAACGTTGATTATGGCCCCATACAGACACTTGCCCCATATAGTGCTGCACAAACGTTATGGCCCCATAAGATGCTCTATACAGACACTTGCCCCATTATAGTGCTGCACAAACTTTATGGCCCCATAAGATGCTCCATACAGACACTTGCCCCGTTATAGTGCTGCACAAACATTATGGCCCCATAAGATGCTCTATACAGACACTTGCCCCATTATAGTGCTGCACAAATGTTATGGCCCCATAAGATGCTCCATACAGACACTTGCCCCATTTGCTGTTGCTGCGATAAAAAAAAAAAAAATCACATACTCACCTCTCCGTCGCTCAGGCCCCCGGCACTTTCAATATTCACCTGCTCCTCGTTCCAGCTGCCGCTCCATCTTCAGCACTGACGTTCAGGCAGAGGGCGCGCACTAACTACGTCACCGCGCCCTCTGACCTCAGCGTCACTGCTGAAGACGGAGCAGCGCTGGAACGAGGAGCAGGTGAATATCGCGCTGCGCTCCCCTCCCCGTTATACGCACCTGCTCCTGGCGCGGTGCAGTCCCTGCTTCCCCGGCGCCGGCAGCTTCTTCCTGTACTGAGCGGTCACCGTTACCGCTCATTACAGTAATGAATATGCGGCTCCACCCCTATGGGAGTTGGAGCCGCACATTCATTACTGTAATGAGCGGCACCATGTGACCGCTCAGTACAGGACGAGGAGCATCCTTGGACCGCCGCATCATCAGGCGGCCCGCTGGCGCCCCCCTGTCGGCTGCGCCCAGGGCACATGCCCCGGCTGCCCCCCCGGATACGCCACTGAGACTGCATGTATTTCTATGCAGCTGAACGCTCTGGTCCGAACCGCTGGCGGCAGAGCCGGGTATTGAGGCAAGAGACTCGTGCGAGTTTCCTGCATTGCAGTTGCAAGTGGGACACCGGCCTATATGGGAGAGTTGGGAGAGTAAGCTGTCACAGAATGATGTGAGGTGTATAGCCAGATTAAGAACTGCACGGCCTGGGGCCGTTGTTCTCACTGTGCAAAAAGGGTGTGAACTATGGTTTAATAAAGATAGCCATCCAACTGTGATATCTGTGTTACCATCTTTTTTTCTGAGAGCCCCTATTATACTGGTGGTATTATTTGTTGACTATATGGTGATATTATATGGGGACAGTATTTTAGTCTCCATATGAAAGTGTTCAATGAGCGGTATTAATCAGCTACTGCAAATGACGTATATTGATTTATTAAATATGTCACCATTATATCACTGTATCTCTGCTACTGGTATGGTAATATTCAGTATGTTAGCATTATTTGTTCATTATATTATGCAGCCATAATATGGTGATGTAATATGGTGGTATAATAGTGATATTGTAAACTCATTATATGCCTGTGCTAAGTGCTCACTAGATGGTGGTGGTATTCACTTCCTGTATTACGGTAGAATTAGGTCACTGTATGATGGTATAATTAACAGGTGTAATAAAGCTATATAGTTTTATGGATATATTGAAGTATTTATGATAGTGGGCAAATTATTTGGAGAAGGAGTTTAGGCAGGGTGAGTACTAAAATATTGCACTTAGTGCTCCTCAGCTCCTTGCTACTCCAGAAATGTGGAAGTTTAAGCATATGCCATAGGAGAGCATGAATTGCTAGCCATGATTTACAGCATAAATGATCAGGTCAGATAAGGTCATTCTGTATCTGTGGAGTCTGGAATGTTGTGTTCTCACAGGAAGCTAGATAAGCTCTACTAAAGGTAAGTAGGACATGAAAAACAAGACTAATGGTTCTTATTGGTGACCACAGAGTTAAAGATCACACTCTGCCCCGGGCAAAACTCCTGCAGACCACTCTCACTGTGCATCTGAAAATGGTAGAAGGAAGCAAAAAACCAATACGGTACCTCCACAAAGCTGCTTATTACATTGCTGTGAAATTCGCTAGGACAGACCTTTCTTTCACAAATGTTTAATCACAGAAAGTAATCATTATCCTATGTAGGATCTTAATGTTATTATTACCATACTGATCAAAATCAGATTTCTGTTGCAAATGGAACATTTGTCAGAAGATTGAAAAGTGAATAAGTGTAAGGTTTAGGGTACGTTTACACGGACCGATTGACGGCACAATAAACCTTTCCCGATTGGTAGTTGTGTAATAGCCTGTTTACACAGGCAGACCGAAGTAATCAATGCGCACTGAATGATCTGTAATCGATCGCTCAGTCCGCATAGCTTGCCATTGCTCTCGGCAGTGTGAGTCCTGCACCGAGAACAATGATTTTTTTTGTGCAGGGTGAAAATGAATTTCATCCAATAAGGCCGGCGTCACACTAGCGAGTTTTACGGACGTATGAGCGCATAAACTACGTCCGTAAAATACGCATTGCACACGGCCTAATGAATCACTATGGCCCAGCTCCTATCAGCCGTATTTTACGCATCCGTATTATACGGTCTTCTACGGCCGTAGAAAATCGCAGCATGCTGCGCTTGTCACCGTATTGCGCAAAAAAAATCGCCAATAAAAGTCTATGGGGGTGAGAAAAATACGGATTACACACGGACCATGCGTGTGACTTGCGAGAAATACGCAGCGTGTTCTATAGAAAAGCCGGTAATTCAACTGCCAGCTTTTAATTTCTCCTTCCCAAACCCGACATGATATGAGACATGGTTTACATACAGTAAACCATCTCATATCCCTTTTTTTTTTGCATATTCCACACTACTAATGTTAGTAGTGTGTATGTGCAAAATTTGGGCGCTGTAGCTTGTAAAATAAAGGGTTAAATCGCGGAAAAAATTGGCGTGGGCCCCCCGCGCAATTTTCTCCGCCAGAGTGGTAAAGGGCAGATATTAATAGCCTAGAGAGGGTCCATGGTTATTGGCCCCCCATGGCTAACAACATCTGCCCCCAGCCACCCCAGAAAAGGCACATCTGGAAGATGCGCATATTCAGGCACTTGGCCACTCTCTTCCCACTCCCGTGTAGCGGTGGGATATGGGGTAATGAAGGGTTAATGTCACCTTGCTATTGTAAGGTGACATTAAGCCAGATTAATAATGGAGAGGCGTCAATTATGACACCTATCCATTACTAATCCAATAGTACGAAATGGTTAATAAAACACACACACATTATTTAAAAGTATTTTAATGAAATAAAGACACAGGGTGTTGTAATATTTTATTATACTGGTAATCCGCCTGAAGACCCTCGTCCTGTAAAAAAGGTAAGATAAAAAATCAAAAATATCCCATACCTTCCGTCGTTCTGTCAGTCCCACGATGTAAATCCATCTGAAGGGGTTAAATCATTTTACAGCCAGGAGCTGTGCTAATGCAGTCGCTCCTGTCTGTAAAATGTTGTGAATGAATGTAATGCAGGGGAATGTCCTGTAGTTACCTTGAGTCGCGGTGATGCGCCCTCTGCTGGATGTCCTCATATGAACTCGAGCATGGGAAAAATTCCCACAAAAAAGTTCCACATTAGTAGTGTGGAATATGCAAAAAAAAAAAAGGGATATGAGATGGTTTACTGTATGTAAACCATGTCTCATATCCTGTCGGGTTTGTGAAGGAGAAAGAAAAAGCCAGCAATTGAATTACCGGCTTTTCACATATCTCGCGCTGAATTAAATATAAATACAGCCAGGGGGGGTCCTATAACCATGATCCCTCTCTAGGCTATTAATATCTGCCCTCTGTCACTGGCTTTCCAACTCTGCCGGAGAAAATTGCGCGGGAGCCCACGCCAATTTTTTACGGGATTTAACCCTTTAATTTAATACCTAGAGACCCCAAATTTTACACAGAGACACTTGTTACATTAGTAAAGAGGAATATGTAATAAAAGAAGGGATATGAGATGGTTTACTGTATGTAAACCATGTCTCATATCCTGTCGGGTTTCTGAAGGAGAGAGCAAAAGCTGGCAATTGAATTACCGGCTTTTCTGCTATCTAGCGCTGAATTAAATATAAATATACATATATAGGTGTCTCACTGACATATATATCTAATATATAAAGCTGAATGTGTGTGTGCATGTGTGTGTGTGTATGTCCGGGATTGGTATCTGCACCGTCACAGCTACAGCCACAAACTTTTGCACAGTCACACGTCTGGACCCCGAGAGCGTCATAGGCTATGTGGTGAGGCGAAATTTTAACCCCGCACGTTCCAATTCACAATTTTGCGCCTATCTACATAATGGGGAAAAAGTGAAAGGAAAAGTGTTGGAGGCAAATTGACAGCTGCCAGATGTGAACAAGGGGGACTTAAAGAATGAGAGCAATGGCATCAAAGAGTATATACCGTACAGTTGCTAAGGTGGGGCCTCGACATGGGATACTCACCACACACGGGGATATGAACACACACAAAATGCGCCACACACTACCACGTGCTTGAATACATATACCACTCTCAGCACACATTTCACCAGACATACACCAACCTCGCCACATAAAAGTCAAAACACAAAAGTCGACACTCAAAACTCGCCACGCGCAAAACTCGCCACATGCAAAACTCACCACATGCAAAACTAGCCACACGTGCAAAACTCACCTCATGGAAAACTCGCCACACGCAAAACTTGCACACGCGAAAAAATTGCCACATGCACAAAAGTTGCAACACATGCAAAAGTTGCCTCACACAAAACTTGCACATACTCAAAATGCACCACACATAAAACTCGCCACGCGCAAAACTCACCATACGCAAAACTTGCTGCATACAACTTGCTACACTAACCTGTCACATGCAACTCGACACACAAAAAGTTTCTTCTCGCATGTCGCCACACAAAACTCATCTCACAAAACTCACATGCATGTCTCCACACGCAACTCAACACACACAACTTGACACATGAAATTCGCCCTAAAACACACACAAGTCTGGTATTATCCTTCAAAAATAAAAATCTGATTAATAAGCAGACAAACTGCAAGAGTAACAAATGTACCATATAGGAAACACGGCAGCTGTCAGTCACATGACCTGTCTATTATGTGTATGCGTGAGCTAATATATACTGCCAGGGGGAGGGCTTCCTGTTGGCTGGGGATTTATCAGGCTGCCAATCTAGCTTACAAATACTGAGGTAAAAATACTGACCAAATAACGTGTGAACGAGGTCTAATACAGGAGGAGATGACTGTTGTGAATTCTGTTCTCGAACTCCCTCCGGTGGTTATGAATGGTACTTCGGCGAGTTCTGTCCATGGACTCCCTCTGGTGGCTGTGAGTGGAGCTGCTGGTTCTGAGGTTCTTTCCTCAGCTGACCTCGTTTAGTCCAAGGCTGGCTGCTCTATTTAACTCCAGTTAGATCGTTACTTGATGCCAGCTGTCAATGTCCTAGTACTGGTTCAGTTTGCTCTTGGATCTTTCAGATGACCTGTCTTCTCCAGCAAAAGCTAAGTCCCTGCTAGCTTATTTGTTTACCACTGTTTTTTTGTCCAGCTTGCTATCATGATTCTGCCTGGCTAGCTGGAAGCTCTGGGATGCAGAGTGGCACCTCCACACCATGAGTCGGTGTGGGGTCTCTTTTGCACACTCTGCGTGGTTTTTTAGTAGTTTTTTATGCTGACCGCAAAGATACCTTTTCTATCCTCAAGTCTGTTTAGTGAAGTCTGGCCTCCTTTGCTGAAACCTATTTCATTCCTGTGTTTGTGACTTCCATCTTAACTCACAGTCAATACGTGTGGGGGGCTGCCTATTTCTTTGGGGAATTTCTCTGAGGCAAGTTAGGCCTTATTTTCTATCTTTAGGGGTAGTTAGCTCTTAGGCTGTGAAGAGGCATCTAGGCAGAGTCAGGTACGCTCCACGGCTATTTCTAGTTGTTGTGATAGGTTTAGGGGTTGCGGTAAGCAGAGCTCCCACTTCCCAGAGCTTGTCCTGTATTACTAGTTTGCTCATCAGGTCATTCCTAGTGCTCCTAACCACCAGGTCATCATAACAGTACAGCTGGCCCGTAAAGTGTTAATGCATCTCAATAGAGGGATAAAGGAAGTTCTGAGACCATTTTTTTTTTTCCTCTGCAGCGTGTTTTGTTTTTCTTTTCCCCTAAATCTCTGGGTGGTTCAGGACACAGGTGTAGATATGGACATTCAAGGTCTGTCCTCTTGTGTGGATCAACTCACTGCAAGGGTACAAGGCATTCAAGATTATGCAGTTCAGAACCCGATGTTGGAACCTAGAATTCCAATTCCTGATTTGTTTTCTGGGGATAGATCTAAGTTCCTGAATTTCAAAAATAATTGTAGACTGTTTTTTGCTTTGAAACCCCGCTCCTCTGGTGACCCCATTCAGCAAGTAAAAATCATTATTTCTTTGCTACGTGGCGACCCTCAAGACTGGGCATTTTCCCTTGCGCCAGGAGATCCTGCATTGCGTAATGTAGATGCGTTTTTTCTGGCGCTTGGGTTGCTTTATGATGAACCAGATTCAGTGGATCAGGCAGAGAAAATCTTGCTGGCTTTGTGTCAGGGTCAGGATGAAGCGGAGGTATATTGTCAGAAGTTTAGAAAGTGATCTGTGCTTACTCAGTGGAATGAGTGTGCCCTGGCGGCAATTTTCAGAAAGGGTCTTTCTGAAGCCCTTAAGGATGTTATGGTGGGATTCCCCACGCCTGCTGGTCTGAATGAGTCTATGTCTTTGGCCATTCAGATCGATCGACGCTTACGTGAGCGCAAAACTGTGCACCATTTGGCGGTATCTTCTGAGCAGAGGCCTGAGCCTATGCAATGTGATAGGACCTTGACCAGAGCTGAACGGCAAGAATACAGACGTCAGAATGGGCTGTGTTTTTGCTGTGGTGACCCCACTCATGCTATCTCTGATTGTCCTAAACGCACTAAGCGGTTCGCTAGGTCTGCCACCATTGGTACGGTACAGCCAAAATTTATTTTGTCCGTTACTCTGATTTGCTCTTTGTCATCCTATTCTGTTATGGCATTTGTGGATTCAGGCGCTGCCCTGAATTTGATGGACTTGGAGTTTGCCAGGCGCTGTGGTTTTTTCTTGGAGCCTTTACAGTATCCTATTCCATTGAGAGGAATTGATGCTATGCCTTTGGCCAAGAATAAGCCTCAGTACTGGACTCAATTGACCATGTGCATGGCTCCTGCACATCAGGAGGATGTTCGCTTTTTGGTGTTGCATAATCTGCATGATGTGGTCATTTTGGGTTTGCCATGGCTACAGGTCCATAATCCAGTATTGGATTGGAAATCAATGTCTGTGTCCAGTTGGGGTTGTCAAGGGGTACATGGGGATGTCCCATTGTTGTCAATTTCGTCTTCCCATCCTTCTGAAGTCCCTGAGTTCTTGTCAGATTACCGGGATGTATTTTATGAGCCCAAATCCAGTGCCCTACCTCCTCATAGGGATTGTGATTGTGCTATTAATTTGATTCCTGGTAGTAAGTTTCCGAAGGGGTGACTGTTCAATTTATCTGTGCCAGAACACGCCGCTATGCAGAGTTATGTAAAAGAGTCCTTGGAGAAAGGGCATATTCGCCCGTCGTCATCACCGTTGGGAGCAGGGTTCTTTTTTGTGGCCAAGAAGGATGGTTCTCTGAGGCCTTGTATAGATTACCGCCTTCTCAATAAAATTACCGTCAAATTTCAGTACCCTTTGCCGCTACTGTCTGATTTGTTTGCTCGGATTAAGGGGGCTAGTTGGTTCACCAAGATAGATCTTCGAGGAGCGTATAACCTTGTGCGTATTAAACAGGGCGATGAATGGAAAACAGCATTTAATATGCCCGAGGGCCATTTTGAGTACCTGGTGATGCCATTCGGGCTTTCTAATGCTCCATCTGTGTTTCAGTCCTTTATGCATGACATCTTCCGAAAGTACCTGGATCGATTCATGATTGTATATTTGGATGATATTTTGGTCTTTTCAGACGATTGGGAGTCTCATGTGAAGCAGGTCAGAATGGTGTTCCAGGTCCTTCGTGCTAATTCCTTGTTTGTGAAGGGGTCTAAATGTCTCTTTGGAGTTCAGAAGGTTTCATTTTTGGGCTTCATTTTTTCCCCTTCTACTATCGAGATGGATCCTGTTAAAGTTCAGGCCATTTATGATTGGACTCAGCCTACTTCTGTGAAGAGCCTTCAGAAATTCCTGGGCTTTGCTAATTTTTACCGTCGCTTCATCCCTAATTTTTCTAGTGTTGTTAAACCATTGACTGATTTGACCAAGAAAGGTGCGGATGTGGTCAATTGGTCCTCTGCGGCCGTTGAGGCTTTTCAGGAGTTGAAGCGTCGTTTTTCTTCTGCCCCTGTGTTGTGTCAGCCAGATGTTTCGCTCCCGTTTCAGGTCGAGGTGGATGCTTCTGAGATTGGAGCAGGGGCTGTTCTATCTCAAAGAAGTTCTGATGGCTCGGTGATGAAGCCATGTGCTTTCTTTCCTAGAAAGTTTTCGCCTGCTGAGCGCAATTATGATGTGGGCAATCGAGAGTTGTTGGCTATGAAGTGGGCGTTTGAGGAGTGGCGACATTGGCTTGAAGGAGCCAAGCATCGCGTGGTGGTCTTGACGGATCACAAGAATTTGACTTATCTCGAGTCTGCCAAGCGGTTGAATCCTAGACAGGCTCGATGGTAGCTGTTTTTCTCCCGCATCGGTTTTATGGTTTCGTACCTTCCGGGTTCTAAGAATGTGAAGGCTGACGCCCTTTCAAGGAGCTTTGTGCCTGATTCTACGGGAGTTCCTGAGCCGGCTGGTATTCTCAAAGAGGGGGTAATTTTGTCTGCCATCTCGCCTGATTTGCGGCGGGTGCTGCAGGAGTTTCAGGCTGATAGACCTGACCGTTGCCCAGCGGAGAAACTGTTTGTCCCTGATAGATGGACTAGTAGAGTTATCTCTGAGGTTCATTGTTCGGTGTTGGCTGGTCATCCTGGAATCTTTGGTACCAGGGATTTGGTGGCTAGATCCTTTTGGTGGCCTTCCTTGTCGCGGGATGTGTGTTCTTTTGTGCAGTCCTGTGGGACTTGTGCTCGGGCTAAGCCCTGCTGTTCTCGTGCCAGTGGGTTGCTTTTGGCCTTGCCGGTCCCGAAAAGGCCCTGGACGCATATTTCCATGGATTTTATTTCAGATCTCCCTGTCTCTCAAAGGATGTCGGTTATCTGGGTGGTTTGTGATCGCTTCTCTAAGATGGTCCATTTGGTACCTTTGCCTAAATTGCCTTCCTCCTCTGATTTGGTTCCATTGTTTTTCCAGCACGTGGTTCGTTTACATGGCATTCCGGAGAACATCGTGTCGGACAGAGGTTCCCAGTTTGTTTAGAGGTTTTGGCGGTCCTTTTGTGCTAAGATGGGCATTGATTTGTCTTTTTCTTCAGCTTTCCATCCTCAGACAAATGGCCAAACCGAACGAACCAATCAGACTTTGGAGACATATCTGAGATGCTTTGTTTCTGCTGATCAGGATGATTGGGTGTCCTTCTTGCCTTTGGCTGAGTTCGCCCTTAATAATCGGGCCAGCTCGGCCACTTTGGTTTCGCCTTTTTTCTGTAATTCTGGTTTCCACCCTCGTTTTTCTTCAGGACAGGTTGAGCCTTCGGACTGTCCTGGCGTGGATTCTGTGGTGGACAGGTTGCAGCAGATTTGGACTCACGTGGTGGACAATTTGACATTGTCCCAGGAGAAGGCTCAACGTTTCGCTAACCGCCGTCGCTGTGTTGGTCCCCGACTTCGTGTTGGGGATTTGGTTTGGTTATCGTCTCGTTATGTTCCTATGAAGGTTTCGTCTCCTAAGTTTAAGCCTCGTTTCATTGGTCCTTATAAGATTTCTGAAATTTCTTTCGCCATCCATAATGTGTTCCATAGGTCGTTACTGCGGAGATATGTGGCTCCTATGGTTCCCTCCGTCGACCCTCCTGCCCCGGTGTTGGTTGAGGGGGAGTTGGAGTATGTGGTGAAGATTTTAGATTCTCGTATTTCGAGACGGAGACTTCAGTACCTAGTCAAGTGGAAAGGTTATGGTCAGGAGGATAATTCCTGGGTGGTTGCCTCTGATGTTCATGCTGCCGATCTTGTTCGTGCCTTTCATTTGGCTCATCCTGATCGGCCTGGGGGCTCTGGTGAGGGTTCGGTGACCCCTCCTCAAGGGGGGGTACTGTTGTGAATTCTGTTCTCGAACTCCCTCCAGTGGTTATGAATGGTACTTCGGCGAGTTCTGTCCATGGACTCCCTCTGGTGGCTGTGAGTGGAGCTGCTGGTTCTGAGGTTCTTTCCTCAGCTGACCTCGTTTAGTCCTAGGCTGGCTGCTCTATTTAACTCCACTTAGATCGTTACTTGATGCCAGCTGTCAATGTCCTAGTACTGGTTCAGTTTGCTCTTGGATCTTTCAGATGACCTGTCTTCTCCAGCAAAAGCTAAGTCCCTGCTAGCTTATTTGTTTACCACTGTTTTTTTGTCCAGCTTGCTATCATGATTCTGCCTGGCTAGCTGGAAGCTCTGGGATGCAGAGTGGCACCTCCACACCATGAGTCGGTGTGGGGTCTCTTTTGCACACTCTGCGTGGTTTTTTAGTAGTTTTTTATGCTGACCGCAAAGATACCTTTTCTATCCTCAAGTCTGTTTAGTGAAGTCTGGCCTCCTTTGCTGAAACCTATTTCATTCCTGTGTTTGTGACTTCCATCTTAACTCACAGTCAATACGTGTGGGGGGCTGCCTATTTCTTTGGGGAATTTCTCTGAGGCAAGTTAGGCCTTATTTTCTATCTTTAGGGGTAGTTAGCTCTTAGACTGTGAAGAGGCGTCTAGGCAGAGTCAGGTACGCTCCACGGCTATTTCTAGTTGTTGTGATAGGTTTAGGGGTTGCGGTCAGCAGAGCTCCCACTTCCCAGAGCTTGTCCTGTATTACTAGTTTGCTCATCAGGTCATTCCTAGTGCTCCTAACCACCAGGTCATCATAACAGATGACACACAGATATATACTATATACAGGGGAGATGACACACAGGTATATACAGGAGCAGATGACACACAGGTATATACTATATACAGAATGAGATGACACACAGGTATATACTATATACAGGGGAGATGACACAGGTATATACTATATACAGGGGAGATGACACACAGATATATACTATATACTGGAGGAGATGACATACAGGTACATACTATATACAGGGGAGATGACACACAGGTATATACTATATACAGGAGCAGATGACACACAGATATATACTATATACAGGATGAGATGACATACAGGTTTATACTATATACAGGAGAAATGACAGGTATATACTATATACGGGAGGACATGACATACAGGTATTTACTATATACAGGAGCAGATGACAAACAGGTATATACTATATATAGGAGATGACACACAGGTATATACTATATACAGTGGAGATGACACACAGATATATACTATATACAGGAGGAGATGACTTACAGGTACCTACTATATACAGGAGGAGATGACACACAGGTATGTACTATATACAGGAGGAGATGACATACAGGTATATACTATATACAGGGGGAGATGACAAACAGGTATATACTATATATAGGAGGAGATGACATACAGGTATATACTATATACAGGAGGAGATGACACACGTATATACTATATACAGGAGGAGATGACACAGGTAATACTATATAAAGGAGGAGATGACTTACAGGTATATACTATATAGAGGAGGAGATGACACACAGGTATATGCTATATACAGGAGGAGATGACATACAGGTATACACTATATAAAAGGGGAGATGACTGTTGTGAATTGACTTTTTGGCTCCCTCTTGTGGTCACTAGTGGTATGACTCTGGGATTGTCTTTCTTCAGTTTGGAACTCACCTGGGTCGTTAGTCCAGGGGTGTCACTATATTAACTTCCTGCATCCTTAGTCCAGTGCCTGGCATCGTTGTAATCAGATCCTTCTGTTGCTCCTGTCTGCTGGTCCTGGCTCTTGCAAAATTAAGCTAAGTCTTGCTTCTTTGTTTTTTGAGTTATTTGCTTTGCTCCTATTTTTGTCCAGCTTGTACTAAATGTGATTTCTGACCTTGCTGGAAGCTCTAGGGGGCTGGTGTTCTACCCCCGGCCGTTAGTCGGTTCGGGGGTTCTTGAATATCCAGCGTGGATATTTTAATAGGGTTTTTGCTGACCATATAAGTCATCTTACTATATTCTGCTATTAGCTAGTGGGCCTCTCTTTGCTAAATACCTAGCTCATGCTTATGTTTGTCTTTTCCTCTTACCTCACCGTTATTATTTGTTGGGGGCTTGTATCCAACTTTTGGGGTCTTTTCTCTGGAGGCAAGAAAGGTCTTTCTTTTCCCTTCTAGGGTTAGTTAGTTCTCCGGCTGGCGCGAGACGTCTAGAACCAACGTAGGCACGTTCCCCGGCTGCTTCTATTTGTGGTGCTAGGATTAGATATATGGTCAGCCCAGTTACCACTGCCCTATGAGCTGGTTTTTTGTGTTTGCAGACTTGGTATTATTTCCTGAGACCCTCTGCCATTGGGGTCATAACAGATGACATACAGCAGGTATATACTTTATACAGGGGAGATGACATACAGGTATATACTATATACAGGAGATGACACACAGGTATATACTATATACAGAAGAGATGACATACAGGTATATACTATATACAGGAGATGACATACAGGTATATACGATATACAGGAGATGACATACAGGTGTATACTATATATAAGGGAGATGACAAACATGTATATACTGAGGGGAAAATGAGAGGTGTGAGGTGAAAATGAAAAGGTGTGAGTGCAAAATGAGGTGAGGGAAAATAGTGGAGTGATCAGAAAATGACAGATGTGAGGTCGAAATGACAAGTGTTAGAGGGGAATGAGAGGCGTGAGGGGGAATGAGAGGAGTGAGGGGGAAAATGAGAGGTGTGAGGGAGAAAATGAGAGAAGTGAGGTTCTAAATGAGAGGGGTGATGGGAAAATAAGAGAAGTGAGGTGCTATAACTAACCACAGATATTTACTATGCCCAGGCAACGCCGGTCTCTTCAGCTAGTATATATATATACCTATTCTATGTGTACACATTTATTCTACCTATTCTATTCTATTCTGTCAGTGTGATTTTACTGTACACCGCACTGAATTGCCAGCTTTTCTATAGAACACCGGTGCGTATTTCTCGCAAGTCACATTGTAATCTGTAATTTCCTCGCCCGCATAGACTTTCATTGGCGTATTTCTTGCGCAATACGCTGACAAACGCAGCATGCTGCAATTTTCTACGCCCGTAACATGCCGTATATTACAGATGCGTAATATACGGCAGATAGGAGCTACCCATAGAGAATCACTGGGCTGTGTGCAATGCGTATTTTCTGGACGTATTTTCTGCGCTCATACGTCCGTAAAACTCGCTAGTGTGACGCCGGCCATAGACTTATGTGGGAGCGAGTGAGCTGACTCTCGCTGCCACTCGCAGCATGCTGTGATTGTTTTCTCATGTCAAATTGGTGCGAGTAAATAATTGCAGATCTGCACTGCCCCATAGTATAACACTGTACCGAGTGTCAATCGAGAAAACATCAGATAACACTCGTCCGTGTTATACACCAGTGTGACTCCAACCTTATAGAGATCCTAGCCACGTTACCGGCACTATAAGGCCGGCCTCACACTCAGCGTATGTAAATACGGTCCGTTTTTTACGGCCATAATACGCTGAAAAGTCCCCAAAATAGTGGTCCGTATGTCATATGAACTCATATGAATTCGAGCGTGGGAACTTTTCCAAGGCTCCAGTTCATGAGGACATCCAGCAGAGGGCGCCTCACCGCGACTCAATGTAAGTACAGATCACCCAGCTTTCCTTTCAGCACCCGGGGTTTACAGGCACGAGCGAGTGCTTTAGCACAGCTCCTGCCTGTAAAATGATTTAACCCCTTCAGATGGATTTACTTCGTGGGACGTGACAGATCAACAGAAGGTATGTATATTGTTGGTTTATTATTTTGACGAACGAGGGTCTTCAGGTGGATTGAGAGAGCAATAAAATATTAAAACAACCTGTGTGTTTATTTCATTAAAATACTTTTTAATAATGTGTGTGTGTTTTTTTAACCATTTCGTACTATTGGATTAATAATGGATAGGTGTCATAATTGACGCCTCTCCATTATTAATCTGGCTTAATGTCACCTTACAATAGCAAGGTGACATTAACCCTTCATTACCCCATATCCCACCGCTACACGGGAGTGGGAAGAGAGTGGCCAAGTGCCAGAATAGGCGCATCTTCCAGATGTGCATTTTCTGGGGTGGCTGGGGGCAGATGTTTGTAGCCAGGGGGGGCCAATAACCATGGACCCTCTCCTGGCTAATAATATCTGCCCTCAGTCACTGGCTTTACCAGTCTGGTGGAGAATATTGCGCGGGAGCCCACGCCAATTTTTTCCGCCATTTAACCCTTTATTTTAGCAGCTACAGCACCCAAATTTTGCACATACACACTACTAACATTAGTAGTGTGGAATATGCAAAAAAAAAGGGATATGAGATGGTTTACTGTATGTAAACCATGTCTCATATCCTGTCGGGTTTGGGAAGGAGAAATGAAAAGCCGGCAATTGAATTACCGGCGTTTCACTAACACCACTGCGTATTTCTCGCAAGTCACACTGCTGGTCCGTGTGGAATCCGTATTTTTCTCGCCCCCATAGACTTTCATTGGCGATTTTTTTGCGCAATACGGTGACAAACGCAGCATGCTGCGATTTTCTACGGCCGTACAAGACCGTATATTACGGATGCGTAATATACGGCAGATAGGAGCTGGGACATAGAGATTCATTGGGCCGTGTGTAATGCGAATTTTACGGACGTAGTTTATGCGCTCATATGTCCGTAAAACTCGCTAGTGTGAGGCCGGCCTAAGATGTGTTTTTTATGCAACGAATATCTGCAGTGTCAAAAACTTATCAAAAAACTAATAGTGTGAATTTAACCAAAAAGCGATCTTTAGCCCGTCTTGTATTTTGACAGTTTGGACTGCATCACAAGACTGCGGACATTAGTAAGTCCTTGACTGCCCCGGCAACCATGAAGTTTTAGGCCGGGGTCACACACAATGTATAAAAAATCTGTCCGATTTTGTCTGCTGAGAACCGCACAAATGTTCTCCGTATGGTGATCCGTATCTCATCCGTGTGCAATGCCAGGATTTTTTTCTCAAACAAGTATCCGTGTGTCATCCGTATGTCATCCGTATGGTGAGATTTTCTCACACACTTGCAAAATGAGCAAATAATGGCTGAGCTTTCCTTGTCACCTTCTCAATGCCCGAGAATTTCTCGCAAGTCACACGCATGGTCCGTGTGCTGTGCGATTTTTTTCTCACCCCCATAGACTTGCATTGGTGTTTCTCAGCTGAGATGCGCGGACAATAGCAGCATGCTGCGATTTCACTCGCAAGTGTAATTCGGACGAGAAAAAAAACGGATGATGGGAGCTGCCCCATAGATTAACATTGGACCGAGTGTTATGCGATTTTTTATCGCTGAACACTCATCCGTATTACGCTGTAGTGTGACCCCGGCCTAAACATATGAGATTGTGAGTGCAAATAAATTAAAAAAAAAAAATTCCCACTCGGCTCATTCTTTTTTTCTTGCATAAGGGATTTCTGTGCTTTTCACGGATAGCACTTGAATCTATGATCATCTATGGGGCTGTTCATATGTCTGATTTCTTTTTTCTTGGAACAAGTAGTCCGTTTAAAAAAAACTTAGAAATGTGTGATTTTGATCAGAGGATCTAATCAAATTGACTTGCGTATTTGGATCTGTGGAAAAATTGGACCGAAATTGGATGACATTAGAGTGTAGTCTGCATTTCTTGGGCTGTTGAGAACAGAGACGGTGGAAAAACTTTTCTATTAATTCTCCACGAAAAAAATTGATCAGAATCGGTCCATTTTTCTTATAAGTGGAAAAATTGGACGCCTGAGCTCTAAGGAGTACCAAATATTCTTTCTCATTAAGGTTTTTACAATTAAATCTTGGAATTTATAAGTATCATTGAATTAGTAAATTCTATGACTTACATTGCATCAGCCAAGAGCTATGGACATGTAAAGTGATGGGCCGTAGCTGTGGACGAAGTGCTGCTCCATAACACCCTGGCGTTTTACAGGAAAATATTGTCCCAGTCCCAATGTGCTACCAGGTGTGGGGTGTGTCACACTCACTTGTAGTCTGTAAAAGTTCAGTATTTTACCTCAGTATTTGTAATCCAAAACCAGGAGTGGGTGATAAACACAGAAGTGGTGACGTGTTTCTATTATAATTTTCCTGATTGTTCCACTCCTGGTTTTGGATTCCAAATGCTGAGGTAAAGTACTGAACGTGTGAACATGGCCTAACAGCTTAGCATAAAGTGATCATCACCTTTAATTGACATATCAGTAGCACTAATTACACCTCTCTGCTCTTACGAGCAGACGCCTGAATAGGGTTAAAACAATATCCTAGAACAGAAGATGTGGGCTGCAGCACATTATTGTGAGGGCCCCACCTTACCTGGGTGTTTTTACAAGCTCCCAAATCACATAACACCTTCAGGCACCAACAGCGTCAGGAAACAGCTGTATTTACCCATCCATAATCCGGCATCTACCTGAGTCATCTCACAGCACAATTTATCTGAAGGAGATCTGCAGGAGTAACGTGAATGTGAATGGAGACATATAAAATGGCGATTTCCAGGAATTATGGACACTCAACCAGATATATAAGCTACTTTATATACACTCTTCAACATTGAAATTGTAACACTAGGAAGGAGAAGTCATAGAATTATGACAATAAGG
Source organism: Ranitomeya variabilis (assembly GCF_051348905.1). NCBI lineage: Eukaryota > Metazoa > Chordata > Amphibia > Anura > Dendrobatidae > Ranitomeya > Ranitomeya variabilis. The sequence continues at coordinate 1,023,910,763 of NC_135232.1, forward strand.
CCACGTTCACACGCTCAGTATTTGGTCAGTATTTTACCTCAGTATCTGTAAGCCAAAACCAGGAGTGGGTAAAAAATACAGAACTGGTGACGTGTTTCCATTATACTTTTCTTCTGATTGTTACACCCCTGATTTTGGCTTATAAATACTAAGGTAAAATACTGACCAAATACTGAACATGTGAACGTGGCCTTATTGTCATAATTCTATGACTTCTCCTAACAGGATGGATAGACATGTTAATAATATGCAAATGGTGAAAAAATGGAAACATTTTATAAAAAATCTCGATTTATTCAGTATCAGGTATGTGTGGCAAGGCAGAAATCCCTGCAATGAAACAATGACAATGAGATTATAAGGCTATGTTCACACTTTGCGGGTTTTGCCGTGGATCCGCAGCGGATTTGACACTGCAGATCCGCAGCAGTTTTCCATGCAGGGTACATGGCATCACAAAACCCATTCATACAAAAAGACACCAAACACTTTTCATGTGGATAAAAAATGGCCGTGTAGTTTATTAGGGTTACATAAGTTAAATAAATACCAATAAATATACTCATCTCTTAAAACCAAAGTTCCATACTTCTCCATAAAACCAATCCACCCATACATGGGTGATTTTCCCACAATCAAACTACACGACAAATAAATACAAGCATTTAATAAAAGGGGAGGGGGGGTGGGCTTCTTCTTTTCTTCTTTCTCCAACTGAATGATGAAAACCCCAAAAAACAGGGTTTATATAGACAAAAATCAGGCACCCAAGATTCAAATAGCCAATAAAAAACAGCCAAAAAAGGGCGCCAATCAACCAGCCAAAACTGGATAAAACCAGAATCCCACATCCACAGCTGACCGGCCTGACCTTTAGATGACCTCTCATTACAGAAGCCATATAATACAAATAGGGTTTATGAGGCCATGAGACCCCCGCTGTATTTCTTTTTTGTGCTTACGTGGGGGGGCTAACATGGCATCACAAAACCCATTCATACAAAAAGACACCAAACACTTTTCATGTGGATAAAAAATGGCCGTGTAGTTTATTAGGGTTACATAAGTTAAATAAATACCAATAAATATACTCATCTCTTAAAACCAAAGTTCCATACTTCTCCATAAAACCAATCCACCCATACATGGGTGATTTTCCCACCAGGCCAGGTCTCAAAGAGACCTGGCCCCCCCACCACCACACAGCCATCTTTCAATAATCGACTGTAGGTCAAGGTTGAAAATGTCCAATCCAATATCTGATAGATGAATTAGATCTCTTCTATAAAGACCAGGTAAGAAACCTTCAAGGTCGGAATGCCTGAAAGAAAAACCTGAAACCAAAGGAAAAAATTTCTCCATCGCTTTGTTCACTCTTTTGCGTATTTTCTCCAAAAAAGAAAAACGGTTATTATGCCACAATAGTCTGGGAACGATCTCGGAAAAAACAAAAGATGAATGAGGTAAAATAGACCGAAAACCAATCATATCAGATCTCATAGTAGCTAACAAGTCCATGGTCCTGATCTTTCCGAGATCATTCCCAGAAACATGAAAAATAATTAGATCGGGAGAAGGGTACTCTTCTAGCCATTTTTTAACTTGAATAACCAGGGAAAACCAACTCAGACCTCGAACAGCAAGCCACCAAACCTGAATAACTGACATATTAAAAGATAAGTTCTCTGTGTAAACTCGCTGATTAGCCCTCTTCTGGGCCCAGAAGACAAAAGAATGTCCGACTATCCAGATAACTAACGGACCTAAAAGAAAATTGATAATTAATAATCATAAAGATCATGTCTGATATACAGTTTGAATCTTTTAGAGTTCCATCTCCCCAATTCTTTTATTCCGGCCTCAGAAAGCCCGGCCCTAGAGGCCTCAGTAGCTGCTCCGATCCTAAAAGAATGGGAAGTAATGTTCAAGTGTTTCAAATTCAAAAGACAAACATTTCTTCAAAATAAAATTAAATTGGAATACAGTGACCGGTGATAAATCCCTATGAATAAACAGTGGGCCTTGCTTTAAAGGTCTAGTTTGAAACCAAACAGACATCTTACTCACAGGGCAAATGGATGGATCGGAGATAGCATTAATTCTCAACTTTGAACCTCTTCCTAACTGATCTGTCTTTGATTTCCTAATAAAAAGGATTAAAAAGGCTTCATGAATTTGAATATCTGCTAACAACAGTCCCGAAGGTTTAGATTTTTTGGCGGAGACTACTTCGCCAATCCTCAGTGCCCCAAAAAATGATAAAGAAAAAATGGCGCTAAATAAAAGCGCCTCCTCAGAGTTCAAACAGACATGGAAGAGACTAGAGCATAAATCTCTGAGCAGTGATAGAGATATAGGTCTTCTAGTATCGGGCATAAAATTAGATTTTTTGAGGCCCTTCAAAAACTGCTTCACCGGAAAAAAATTCGTTAAGGGAATGCTACCTGAAAGTTTCAGAAAAAAGGAAACTCCCGCAAGGCTTTTCGCTATCGCGGAGTACGACAGACCCCTCTGGGCCATTTCAGAAGCAAATTTGAGCGCTGCCGTAGGGTTTGAAACCAAAGGGTCAAAATAGTTTAACAGTAATAGTTTAAAAATTACTCCAATTACGCCATGCGGCTGAGTTATCAGCCCATGATCTTTCGGACAGAGAATTTTTAATAAAATGCGGTATTAAAGGGTGATCACTTCCCAGATTGAAGGGGATAAGAGGGTTGCTTCTGAATCTGCATACGGAACCTGTAGAAAAAAATTCGACCACTGACGATTAAGCAAAGAGTCCGTTAAAGCTATAAGCTTACTCTGTCCAAACTTAGCCTTCAACCAAATATTATTTTTTAGGCATAGAAAAACTAATTGTCTCAAAATTTTGGCTACTAGAGTGTTTTTTGAAGATAAAGTATTAATGGCAAAAACCACCGCCTGGTTGGAGGAAAGCATTAAAATTCTGGAATTCTGCATTAGAGACCCCCAGGTATAAATTCCGGAAAATATAGAAAAAATTTCTAGGATTGTAAAATTAGAAACAAACCGTTCAGACACCCAAATCTCTGGCCAAGAAAAACAAGTCCAATGGGAGGCAAAAAGGATGCAACCACCGAGATGCTTGTCAACAGAAAAAAGAAACGGGAAAGAGTCCGCAGCTACAAACGATGACTGCCACAAGGATCGACCGTTATGCTCTGATAAAAAGGAAAGCCATATTCTGGCATCTTCCTTCAGAGCAGAACGAATCCTAATATGAGAATGAGGTGAAGATACACCCTTGGTGGCATCATATAAGCTCCTACAAAACGCTCGACCAATAGGAATCACCCAAACTGCAAAATTCAACAATCCTAATAAGGATTGAATTTCTTTCAGAGTAACCTTCTCTTTTGACAAAAAATTAGTTAAAGCAGTGCAAAGTTTCAAAATTTTATCCGCCGGAAGTCGAGATTCCATTTTTTTAGAATCCAGGGTAATTCCCAAAAACTCAATGGATCGAGAAGGACCAACTGTCTTTTCGTGGGCGATAGGGATGCCGAAGTATTCACACATATGAATAAATTTAGTAAGGGCGTCCTCACAAATAGAGGAGCCAAAGGGACCAACAAATAAAAAGTCATCCAAATAATGGAGGATACCCGCTTCTTTACAAGTCGTTTGTATGACCCAATGAAGAAAGGAGGAAAAACTCTCAAAATAAAAACAGGACAAAGAAAAACCCATGGGTAAGCACTTATCATAAAAGAAACAATCATCAAAATAAAAACCTAGAGAATTAAAACCGGAGGGATGGACGGGGAGAAGCCTGAACGCTGATTTAATGTCTGATTTAGCCATTAAAGCATTGCATCCGAATTCACGGAGGATCTCCAATGCAGAATCAAATGAAGAATAAGATACTGAAATTAAAGACTTATCCACCTCATCGTTCAAAGATGAACCTAAAGGGTAAGATAAGTGGTGGATTAGTCTAAATGAACCCTCCTCTTTTTTTGGAACTATACCCAAAGGAGATGTACGAAAATTAGAAAACGGAGGTGTGTCAAAAGGGCCTGCGACCCTGCCTAATTGAATTTCACTCAAAATTTTGTCCCTAGCTACTCCCGGGTTGGCCTTTAAAGAAGGTAAATTAGAAACAATCAGACAGCCCTCCCCTTTAAACTGAGGTACAAAAAATCCTTCAGAAAAACCAAAAAACAACAACTTACTGGTCTCCTGATCTGGAAACCTGCTTAACCAAGGGGACATGTTTGCTAGTATCACTGGTGTCTGCGCTTTTTGTAATGTGTTCCCTGGCAGAGGGCTGCTGAGCTGCTTGTTTCTTGAAATATTTGGCCACTGGGTGTGAATTGCCACAGAACGAACATTCGTGGCGGAATCTGCAATTAGTATTCCATTTGCAAAAGGAATCATTGAAGGCGAAACAAACGCCACGCTTCACAGTGTTAGAGGAAGTCTGCCTAGTAGTATTGTGCCTTTGTGGAAGCATTAAATTGATCCACAAACCAATATCCTTCACTCCCCAATGGAGCTCAGGATGAACTGATAGTTTATGTCTGAAAGCCTCATCGTAACTCAGCCAGGCGAACCCGCCGAAGTTACGATAAGCTTCCAGTATAATATCTAAGTGCTGAAATAATTTACTGCAGAGATGGGGAGATTTTTCCCCCAAAACTGTAGCAAAAATGGCAAATGAACCCAATTGTTAAATGATTTAACATTCGTGCGTTTAAATTCATCAGACTCAATTTTATCATCTTTTTTATCTGCTCTGACATGCTGATCTTTTTTAGGTAATAAAGAAAAAATATCTACATACTGATTATTCCAAATGAGCTCTTTAACAGCAGAGCTCAAGTGGAATCCCAAAGGCGATAACTCGCACGTCAGAGCTTCTTTAAATGTGTTAATAGGAATAGTGTTAGCGGTTACTGCGCTAGAAACCGCAGCGCTAGGCAAATCTGCTAAGCGTGCAGTAGAAGGAACAATTTCTTTTAAAGTATCCGCTAACACTTTCCTAATTAAGTTAGAGAGGTGTGAATGAGGGACAGACGTAGGTATATTAAAAGTCTCACCCCTCGATGGCTGGAGTCCGGTCCTGGGATCTCGGGAGCAGCTGGAGCTCAAGCCCTCCAAGTTAGGCAAGCTCACATTGGAAGCTGCTGCGACCGGTGATTCCTCTTCATCCGACTGGGACGACACCAGATCTTCTTGAACGCTGGTATGACCAGCGGCTGTTGAAGCTGTCACCGCTGCAGGAGCCGCTGGCACCGCAGCGCTTTTACGGCCACGGTGGTGTGCGGGCTTCCCGGCCGGAACAGCTGACGAGGATGGAGCTCTATCTTCAAGCAGGCTGCGGAAGTCTCGCGCTGGGCTGCGAGACTTCCGAGGAGGGCGGCGCCGAGACTTTCCCCTCACTTCCTGTCTGGAACGGCTAGAGGCATGCGGCGACGCTGAGGGGGAATAAGGAACCCTCTGTCTTCTGAGCCACCCGGAAGCTGGGGATGCTGGCGATATAGAGGAAGCTTGACCCGGCGGCTGGAGAAGAGCTTGACCCGGCGGCTGGAGAGGAGCTTGACCTGGCGGCTGGATGAGCGCTTGACCCGGTGGCTGGAGGGAAGATTCTGCAGGAGGAGGGACGGACTCAGCTGCCGCCGACAAAGGTTCTATAGCCAGGCAGCGCTGAAGCCAGTCCACTCCACCCTCGGCTCCGGCTCTTGTCAGGATCTGCTGAAGGAGGCTTTCCATCTTCAAGGTAGTTCTTCTTCTTTTCTTCTTTCTCCAACTGAATGATGAAAACCCCAAAAAACAGGGTTTATATAGACAAAAATCAGGCGCCCAAGATTCAAATAGCCAATAAAAAACGGCCAAAAAAGGGCGCCAATCAACCAGCCAAAACTGGATAAAACCAGAATCCCATATCCACAGCTGACCGGCCTGACCTTTAGATGACCTCTCATTACAGAAGCCATATAATACAAATAGGGTTTATGAGGCCATGAGACCCCCGCTGTATTTCTTTTTTGTGCTTACGCGGGGGGCTAACAGTACAATGTTACCCTATGGAAAACAAAACCCGCTGTGCACATGCTGCGGATTTCCGCGGAAAAAGCCGCGCGGCTTTTCTGCGGAAAAAAAGAAGGAGCATGTCACTTCTTGGTGCAGAATCGCAGCGATTCTGCACCCATAGAAATGCATTGATCCGCTCACTTCCCGCATGGGGCTGTGCCCACGTTGCGGGAAGTTAAGTGGATAATGTGCCGATGGTACCCGGGGTGGAGGAGAGGAGACTCTCCTCCAGGCCCTGGGAACCATATTTTGGTGTAAAAAAAAGAATTAAAATAAAAAATGATGCTATACTCACCTCTCAGCGCTGCCCGCGGCGTCCGGTCTCAGTTGCTGTGCCGAACAGGACCTGTGGTGACGTCGCGGTCACATGACCGTGATGACGCCGCGGTCACATGACCGTGACGTCACGAAGGTCCTTGTCGGCACAGCCGCTTGCAGCGCCGAGGAGATCGCGACGTCAGAGGGTGAGTATAGCCAATTTTTATTATTTTTTACATTACTATTGATGCTGCATATTGCTGCATATGCAGCATCAATAGTACAGGAGTAATCCCGCAGCGGAAACCGCGGAACAAACCGCGATAAATCTGCAGGGATAACCGCAGCGGTTTTGCCCTGCAGATTTATCAATTCCGCTGCGGGATTAACCCGCAGAGGAACCCGCAAAGTGTGAACATGGCCTAAGGCTATGTTCACACTGGGCAGTTTTGCATGCTAATTTTCAGCTGCTTTTTACAGTACCAGCAAAGCCTATGAGAGGTCAGAAATCTCATGCACACACATTGTTTTTTTTGTCATCAGGATTTTGTGCTTTGCTACTTTTTTTGAACATAGAGCATGTCACTTCTTTCAGCGTTTTTGCAGCGTTTTTCACCCATTGGCTTGAAAAACAAACGCTGCAAAAACGCAGGTATTATTTGCAGCCTTTTTCTGCAGAAAGGTCATGGACATTAGCATGGACAAAGAGACACAAGTTAGCCCAAAAAACGCACCAAAAAAGCACCAAAACTGCAACAAAAATGCACCTAAACCTGCGTTTTTGCAGCAGCTTTTTTCCTGCCAAGAAATCAGGTTTTGCTGCAGAAACAAAAAGCAGCAAAAATGCCCTGTGTGAACTTACCCTTAATGGCTGTCTGAGGAATGTTCTGCCATGCTGAATGCATTTGAGAAAATCATCAAAATCTGCTTCTGGCATTTTCAATTGCGACCAATAAAGTCTCGATGACACTACAGGCCTTGGTAGCAGATTTAGGGTCTGTACACACGTTGTGGATTTGGCTGCGGATTTGACGCTGCGAATTCGCAGCAGTTTTCCATGTGTTGTACAGTATCATGTAAACCTATGGAAAACCAAATCTGCAGTGCACAGGATGTCCTCATATGAACTCGAGCGTGGGAACTTTTCCAAGACTCCAGTTCATGAGGACATCCAGCAGAGGGCGCATCACCGCAACTCAAGGTAAGTACAGATCATCCTGCTTTCCATTCAGTACCTGGGGTTTACAGGCGGAGCGCTTTAGCACAGCTCCTGGCTGTAAAATGATTTAACCCCTTCAGATGGATTTACTTCGTGGGACGTGACAGATCATCTGAAGGTATATTGTTGGTTTATTATTTTTCAGAGCGAGGGTCTTCAGATGGAATGAGAGAGCAATAAAATATTAAAACAACCTGTGTGTTTATTTCATTAAAATACTTTTTAATAATATGTGTGTTTTTTTAACCATTTCATACAATTGGATTAATAATAGATAGGTGTCATAATTGACGCCTCTCCATTATTAATCTGGCTTAATGTCACCTTACAATAGCAAGGTGACATTAACCCTTCATTACCCCATATCCCACCGCTACACGGGAGTGGGAAGAGAGTGGCCAAGTGCCAGAATAGGCGCATCTTCCAGACGTGCCTTTTCTGGGGTGGCTGGGGGCAGATGTTTGTAGCCAGGGGGGCCAATAACCATGGACCCTCTCCTGGCTATTAATATCTGCCCTCAGTCACTGGCTTTACCACTCTGGCGGAAAAAATTGCGCGGGAGCCCACGCCAATTTTTTCCGCCATTTAACCCTTTATTTTAGCAGCTACAGCGCCCAAATTTTGCACATACACACTACTAGCATTAGTAGTGTGGAATATGCAAAAAAAGGGGATATGAGATGGTTTACTGTATGCAAACCATGTCTCATATCCTGTCGGGTTCGTGAAGGAGAAATGAAAAGCCGGCAATTGAATTACCGGCTTTTCACATATATCGCGCAGAATTAAATATAAATACAGAATATATATATATGTGCCTCAATGACATATATACAGTATATATATATATACACTCACCGGCCACTTTATTAGGTACACCTGTCCAACTTCTTGTTAACACTTAATTTCTAATCAGCCAATCACATGGCTGCAACTCAGTGCATTTAGGCATGTAGACATGGTCAAGACAATCTCCTGCAGTTCAAACCGAGCATCAGTATGGGGAAGAAAGGTGATTTGAGTGCCTTTGAACGTGGCATGGTTGTTGGTGCCAGAAGGGCTGGTCTGAGTATTTCAGAAACTGCTGATCTACTGGGATTTTCACGCACAACCATCTCTAGGGTTTACAGAGAATGGTCCGAAAAAGAAAAAAAATCCAGTGAACGGCAGTTCTGTGGGCGGAAATGCCTTGTTGATGCCAGAGGTCAGAGGAGAATGGGCAGACTGGTTCGAGCTGATAGAAAGGCAACAGTGACTCAAATCGCCACCCGTTACAACCAAGGTAGGCCTAAGAGCATCTCTGAACGCACAGTGCGTCGAACTTTGAGGCAGATGGGCTACAGCAGCAGAAGACCACACCAGGTACCACTCCTTTCAGCTAAGAACAGGAAACTGAGGCTACAATTTGTACAAGCTCATCGAAATTGGACAGTAGAAGATTGGAAAAACGTTGCTTGGTCTGATGAGTCTCGATTTCTGCTGCGACATTCGGATGGTAGGGTCAGAATTTGGCGTAAACAACATGAAAGCATGGATCCATCCTGCCTTGTATGGAGCATCTTTGGGATGTGCAGCCGACAAATCTGCGGCAACTGTGTGATGCCATCATGTCAATATGGACCAAAATCTCTGAGGAATGCTTCCAGCACCTTGTTGAATCTATGCCACGAAGAATTGAGGCAGTTCTGAAGGCAAAAGGGGGTCCAACCCGTTACTAGCATGGTGTACCTAATAAAGTGGCCGGTGAGTGTATATATATACTGTATATATGTTTTAACGAACATTTGAGCCCATAAATCCATTAGATGTCGGTTTTGCAAGCCTGCGAGAAAATATCGCAGTACGGATGCCATACGGATTACATACGGAGGATGACATGCGCAAAATACGCTGACACACCCTGCCTACGGATGACATACGGATCACTATTTTGGGGACTTTTCTGCGTATTACGGCCGTAAAAAACGGACCGTATTTACATACATACGAGTGTGAGGCCGGCCTTAGGTTTTTTTTTTCCTGACTAAATTGAGAACCGCAGAGTTTTTTAAATCTGCAGCATGTCAATTATTTCAGCATTTTTGCATATTTTTTTACCCACAGAAACAAATGAGAAAGTAAAAAATACTGCAAAAATGCATCAAACAAGATTTTTGCAGTGTTTTTGCTGCATTTTTAGCAAAATAAACAAACTACATTAATTGTGTACCATGGACAAATCAGACATGTAATCCACACCAATAAGGCTATGTGCACACTGTGCGGATTTGCCTATGGATCCGCAGCGGATTGGCCGCTGCGGATTCGCAGCAGTTTTCCATCAGGGTTACAGTACCATGTAAACCTATGGAAAACCAAATCTGCTGTGCCCATGGTGCGGAAAATACCATGCGGAAACGCTGCGATGTATTTTCTGCAGCATGTCAATTCTTTTTGCGGATTCTGCAGCGTTTTACACCTGCTCCTCAATAGGAATCCGCAGGTGTAAAACCGCAGGTGAAATCCGCACAATAAAAGCAGGAAATCTGCGGTAAATCTGCAGGTAAAACGCAGTGCGTTTTACCTGCGGATTTTTCAAAAACAGTGCGGAAAACTCCGCACATGAATCCGCAACGTGGGCACATAGCCTTAAAGCAAAAAAAGCATAAAAACCTGCATTTTAAGTACTTTGTTTTTACTGCCAAGAGCATCATGTTTAGGCTGCAGAAACAAAAAAATACTGCAAAAACATTGCGTGTGAACATACCTTTAGGATCATGTACCTATATCACTGCCATTTTTTTTCTTGCAAATTCTATTTCAAATATTTTTATTAAATTTCAAATTTTAAATGGGGGAAAGTCAAGAAGAACAGGAAAACAAAAGGGGGAAAACTTGGGTAGATTGGGGAAAGAACATTAAAAATTTGAAATCTCTACACATACAATATATAAAGCAATGAAATATAGTAACAAGTATGGTAAATAACAGCATAAACAGGATATTGTTAATTTACAAGCTGGTATTAAATAGAAATTAAATAAGCATACAGTGGTCAGACTATCAAGTAGTGTCTATCAATCAAATATTGAAGTAAAGTTTAAAAGTCAACTAAAATAACTGTCAAATCATTTAAGATTTTTTAAATAGTGAGTTCCATATATCTCATTTCTTGTAATATGTTGTGAGGCCATTATTGATTATGGCAAATCGCAATTCCAGTGAACTATGTAAGTATACTTTTTTCAGGATTTCTGAATAGTTTGGATCTTCTGAAATTTTCCAATACTGTGCCATAGACAGGGGCGTAACTATAGCGGTCGCAGCGGTCGCAGCTGCGACGGGGCCCAGACTACTTAGGGGCCCCATGGACAGTAGTGAAGGAGAATGAAATGACCCATGATGACCCACCATTTGTGAGTGACCCGCAGCAGGGAGCCGTCACCGCAGGTCCTCCAGTTACATGGGGGAAGATGGATTCAATGCGGTCACGTGATCCAACCTTGTGACCTGGAGAGGCGTGTCCACAGGTCCTTCAGACCTTCAACCACAAAGGAAAGGAGAGGACTGGTCTAAGGCAGCTGCCGCAGCTGCTTGGGTGAGATTGCCCGAGTGCCGCAGCTTGCACTTTTTAAACCTAAAAAGCTGCAACTTGCTGTTGCTGCGTCCTCCTCCTCCTGCTGCTGAGGGGTCCCTCAAGCCGATCTTTATTTGTCCTGTTATTTGTAGCTGCCCGGAGGTGTGCAGACATAATTTGTATGTGAGTAGTGGCGGGAAGCAGGGGAGGGGTGGCGGGGGCTCTCTAATTATACTCACCTACTCCCGGCGCGGTCCCTGGACGTCCCTGCTTCTTCCAGCACTGCAGATTCTTCCTGCACTGAGCGGTCACATGGTCCCGCTCATTACAGAAATGAATATGTGGCTCCACCTCCCATAGAGGTGGAGCCGCATATTCATTAATGTATGAGCGGTAACGGTGACCGCTCAATACAGGAAGAAGATGCAGCGGTGGAAGAAGCAGGGATGCAGCGCCAGGAGCAGGTGAGTATACAGCGCTGCGCAGCGCTGCGCGATATTTACCGCTCCTCGTTCCGGTGCAGCTCTGTCATCAGCGTCCTCTGGCAGTGACGCTCAGGTCAGAGGGCGCGGTGACGTAGTCAGTGCACGCCCTCTGCTGAACGTCAGTGCCGAAGACGGAGCCGCACGAGGAGCAGCCAGGTAAATATTGAAAGTGCCGGGGGTCCTGAGCAAAGAGAGGTGAGTATGTGATTTATTTTTTTTATGGCAGCAAAAGCATAAGGGGCAAGTGGCTATACGGAGCATCTTATGGGGCCATAACTCTTGTGCAGCACTATAAGGGGCAGTGGCTATACGGAGCATCTTATGGGGCCATAACTCTTGTGCAGCACTATAAGGGGCAGTGACTGTGCGGAGCATCTTATGGGGCCATAACACTTGTGCAGCACTATAAGGGGCAGTGGCTGTGCGAAGCATCTTATGGGGCCATAACACTTGTGCAGCACTATAAGGGGCAGTGGCTATACGGAGCATCTTATGGGGCCATAACACTTGTGCAGCACTATAAGGGGCAGTGGCTATACGGAGCATCTTATGGGGCCATAACTCTTGTGCAGCATTTGAATATCTTTTGCTTTAAATACTGTATTTCAATATGCCTATATTTATTAAATATTGCAACAAAACTATAATGTGCAAAATGAATAGAAAACATGTGAATTTGGGTGGAAAATATTTTGGCATGGGGGGAACCCCATTTGAAAATTCGCACCGGGGCCCATAACTTTGTTGTTACGCCACTGGCCATAGAATTTTTAACCACTAAAAAAATATGGTTGATAACATATCGAACCGAAGGATCAATCTCATCCAAATCAATTGAAAGAAGAGAAATTTGAGAGGTAATCTGAAAATGTCTATTGAGTAAAGAATCTATATGTAATGATGTTTGCTTCCAAAGATATTTTAACATGTTTTATGCAACAGATAAATGTCCTCACTCAGTAGTACAGACAATGCTAACCAGAACAGTTCTCATCATTCCTACGGTGAGCAAGGGACACAATGAAAAGGTTATGCTAATAAAGGATTAATGTGATGGTCTCTTGCTAGGTCCTATTGATAAGGCATGTGGCTGTGCCGAATATTTGTTTTGAAATATTTATATAGTACATTATACAATAGTTATTTTACTCACTTATATACAGTGCCTTGCGAAAGTATTCGCCTCCCTGGAACTTTTCAACCTTTTCCCACAATATCATGCTTCAAACATAAAGATACCAAATGTAAATTTTTGGTGAAGAATCAACAACAAGTGGAACACAATTGTGAAGTTGAAAGAAATGTATTGGTTATTTTAAATTTTTGTGGAAATTCAAAAACTGAAAAGTGGGGCGTGCAATATTATTCGGCCCCTTTACTTTCAGTGCAGCAAACTCACTCCAGAAGTTCATTGTGGATCTCTGAATGATCCAATGTTGTCCTAAATGCCTAATCATGATAAATATAATCCACCTGTGTGTAATCAAGTCTCTCGTATAAAGGCACCTACTCTGTCATAGTTTCAGGGTTCTGTTTGAAGCACAGAGAGCATCATGAAGACCAAGGAACACAACAGGCAGGTCTGTGATACTGTTGTGGAGAAGTTTAAAGCCGGATTTGGATACAAAATGATTTCCAAAACTTTAAACATCCCAAGGAGCACTGTGCAAGCGATCATATTGAAATGGAAGGAGTATCATACCACTGTAAATCTACCAAGACCCAGCAGTCCCTCTAAACTTTCATCTCAAACAATGAGAAGACTGATCAGTAGTGTCGAGCGATACCGTCCGATACTTGAAAGTATCGGTATCGGAAAGTATCGGCCGATACCGGCAAAGTATCGGATCTAATCCGATACCGATACCCGATACCAATACAAGTCAATGGGACTCATGTATCGGACGGTATTCCTGATGGTTCCCAGGGTCTGAAGGAGAGGAAACTCTCCTTCAGGCCCTGGGAACCATATTAATGTGTAAAATAAAGAATTAAAATAAAAAATATTGCTATACTCACCTCTCCGACGCAGCCTGGACCTCACCGATGGAACCGGCAGCATTCTTTGCTTAAAATGCGCGCTTTTCCTTCCTTCCGTGACGTCACGGCTCCTGATTGGTCGCGTGCCGCCCATGTGGCCGCGACGCGACCAATCACAGCAAGCCGTGACGTAATTTTCAGGTCCTTCTAGGCATTCAGTATTTTAAAATTACGTTCCGGCTTTGTGATTGGTCGCGTCGCGGTCACATGGGCGACGCGACCAATCACAAGCCGTGACGTCACGGGAGGCAGGAGACGCGCGCATTTTTAAAATTACGTCACGGCTTGTGATTGGTTGCGTGCCGCCCATGTGACCGCGACGCGACCAATCACAGCAAGCCGTGACGTAATTTCAGGTCCTGAATGCAGAAATAGGCATCAGGACCTGAAATTACGTCACGGCTTGCTGTGATTGGTCGCGTCGCGGTCACATGGGCGGCACGCAACCAATCACAAGCCGTGACGTAATTTTAAAAATGCGCGCGTCTCCTGCCTCCCGTGACGTCACGGCTTGTGATTGGTCGCGTCGCCCATGTGACCGCGACGCGACCAATCACAAAGCCGGAACGTAATTTTAAAATACTGAATGCCTAGAAGGACCTGAAAATTACGTCACGGCTTGCTGTGATTGGTCGCGTCACGGCCACATGGGCGGCACGCGACCAATCAGAAGCCGTGACGTCACGGAAGGAAGGAAAAGCGCGCATTTTAAGCAAAGAATGCTGCCGGTTCCCTCGGTGAGGTCCAGGCTGCGTCGGAGAGGTGAGTATAGCAATATTTTTTATTTTAATTCTTTATTTTACACATTAATGTTGTATTTTACACATTAATGTTGTTTCGATACCGATACCCGATACCACAAAAGTATCGGATCTCGGTATCGGAATTCCGATACAGCAAATATCGGCCGATACCCGATACTTGCGGTATCGGAATGCTCAACACTACTGATCAGAGATGCAGCCAAGAGGCCCATGATCACTCTGGATGAACTGCAGAGATCTACAGCTGAGGTGGGACAGTCTGTCCATAGGACAACAATCAGTCGTACACTGCACAAATCTGGCCTTTATGGAAGAGTGGCAAGAAGAAAGCCATTTCTCAAAGATATCCATAAAAGTGTCATTTAAAGTTTGCAACAAGCCACCTAGGAGACACCAAACATGTGGAAGAAGGTGCTCTGGTCAGATGAAACCAAAATCAAACTTTTTGGCAACAATGCCAAATGATATGTTTGGCGTAAAGGCAACACAGCTCATCACCCTGAACACACCATCCCCACTGTCAAAACATGGTGGTGGCAGCATCATGGTTTGGGCCTGCTTTTCTTCAGCAGGGACAGGGAAGATGGTTAAAATTGATGGGAAGATGGGTGGAGCCAAATACAGGACCATTCTTGAAGAAAACCTGTTTGAGTCTGCAAAAGACCTGAGACTGGGACAGAGCTTTGTCTTCAAACAAGACAATAATCCCAAACATAAAGCAAAATCTACAATGGAATGGTTCACAAATAAACGTATCCAGGTATTAGAATGGCCAAGTCAAAGTCCAGACCTCAATCCAATCGAGAATCTGTGGAAAGAGCTGAAAACTGCTGTCCACAAATGATCTCCATCAAACCTCACTGAGCTCGAGCTGTTTGCCAAGGAAGAATGGGCAAGAATTTCAGTCTCTCGATGTACAAAATTGATAGAGACATACTCCAAGCGACTTGCAACTGTAATTGCAGCAAAAGGTGGCGCAACAAAGTATTAAGTTAAAGGGGCCGAATAATATTGCACGCCCCACTTTTCAGTTTTTGAATTTCCACAAAAATTTAAAATA
Organism: Ranitomeya variabilis; assembly: GCF_051348905.1. Classification (NCBI taxonomy): domain Eukaryota; kingdom Metazoa; phylum Chordata; class Amphibia; order Anura; family Dendrobatidae; genus Ranitomeya; species Ranitomeya variabilis. The sequence continues at coordinate 1,023,926,202 of NC_135232.1, forward strand.
ACCAATAAATTTTGTTCAACTTCACAATTGTGTTCCACTTGTTGTTGATTCTTCACCAAAAATTTACATTTGGTATCTTTATGTTTGAAGCATGATATGTGGGAAAAGGTTGAAAAGTTCCAGGGAGCCGAATACTTTCGCAAGGCACTGTAGTGCCATGAAATCCACAGCGCTTTACAGACATTATCGGCACTGACCCCACCGGGGCTCACAATCTAGATTCCTTATCAGTATGTCTTTGGAGTGTGGATAAAATCGGAGTACCCAGAGGAAACCCACGCACAGAGGCCTAAGCAGGTGGGCATCTGCCCTGAGCACCGCTGGCAGGGGGCGCCATGGGGGCCGCCTGACACGGTGGTCCGAGGTGTTTCCTCGGCAGCTGCATTTTGCCGCCCTCCCGGACTGGGAGTTGGCCGTTCTCTAACCCGGCCTTAGTTTAACAGCCGGTCTTGAGAAGGTGCAGCGACTCCCAGTGATCAATTGTACTCTGATTGCCAGGTCAGGGTGATGTCAGCGTGATCAGGTCATGTGATCACGCAGCTGACCTCACTCGCTGGCGTTGCAGATAGAGGTGCACATTGCTGGTAAGTGCCTCAGTGGAGCTGAAAACAACAAAGTAATTATCCCCTCTACTCCTCTTTGGTTAGACCTCATCTGGAATACTGTGTCCAGTTCTGGGCACCACATTTTAAAAAACACATGAACAAACTGGAGCAAGTTCATAGAAGAGTGACCAGAATGGTGATCGGTCTGAAAACAATGTCCTATGAGGAACGGTTAGAGGTTTTTGGAATGTTTAGCTTGCAAAAGAGAAGACTGAGAGGAGACTTATTAGCTGACTACAAATATCTCAAGGGCTGTCACACTGTAGAGAGATCAGCTTTATTCTCATTTGCACAAAGACTAGATCGAGTGGAACAGGCTGCCACAAGAGATGGTGAGGTGAGTTCTCCTTCAATGGAAGTCTTCGAATAGAGGCTGGACAGACGTCTGTCTCAGATGATTTAGTGAATCCTGCATTGAGCAGAGGGTTGGACCAGACGATCCTGGAGGTCACTTCCAACTCTACCAGTCTATGATTCTATGATCTATTGTAACCGGGGAAGAGGGGGTTGTTAGTTAGAGTGGAGGCCAAAGTATGGGGAAAGAGGAAGGAATGGGTGCATGCAGCCACAATATTGGGGGAGTAAGATTTGAGCACACTGTATGGGGAAAGAGGAAGGGATGGGTGCAGACACAATATGGGGTGGGGGTAAGATTTGAGGCCATAATGTGGGAAAAGAGGAAGGGATGGGTGCAGACACAATATGGGGGGAAGTAAGATAATTTTGAAGATTTCAGGACAGTATGAGGATCAAGATGGAAAATGGGCAAGCATATATAAGGAAATAGTATAAGAGGGGCATGCGTGCAGACACAGTATGGTGAGTGGTAGGATGGGTGAGCAGGCAGTATAAGGTGGGATGGGGAAATGTGTGAGGAGACTAATTGGAGAGAATAGTGTGAGGAAACAGTATGTGGGAGAAAAGTGTGAATGGGCACAGAATAGAGACTGAGTAGTGTGGGAGGGTAGCATGGGGAGACAATATGCTAAGGTGGGGGGACACAGTGTGAGAGCACAGTATGAAGAGGGGGCCCAGTATGGAAAGGAGGGGGCAGTGTGGAGGGCATGTTCCATATGAGGGACAGTGTGTGGGTCATATTTTGTGTAGGGAATATAGTGAGGGGCAATTATTCAGGGACTCAGCATAGGGCAGATATTCTTATTCAGGAGCATTATAATGACACTGCTATTTTTAAGGGCATCGTGTGGGGATTTACTGCTGAGGACCGACAAAGATGGAAGTCTGCAGAGATGAGCTGTGGCTATGAAAAGTCATCATAGCGTTTGGACAAGATGAAGAAAAGAAAGAAAATGACTCCAGAGACAATGTCATTTATAATGTACCTGGTATATTTTTTTGTGATACTGACTAATTCTCATCAGTACCGCAGTTCCTGTATAGACCGCAGCCTCAGGATGACTGATGGAAGCAACTCCCAGTATCTCCTCACCATTGTTAAGGATGTACTGGAAGTTGTAGGTTTATGCGATACAAATGTATACATACAGTTGTGCTCAAAAGTTTACATACCCTGGCAGAATTTTTGCTTTCTTGTCCTTTTTTCAGAGAATATGAATGATAACACCAAAACTTTTTCTCCACTCATGATGTGGTTGGCTGAAGCAATTTATTGTCAGACTACTGTGTTTTCTCTTTTTAAATCATAATGGCAACCCAAAACATCCAAATGGCCGTGATCAGAAGTTCACATACCCCATTTCTTGATACCGTGTATTGCCCCCTCTAACATCAATCACAGCTTGAAGTCTTTTGTGCTATTTGTGGTTGAGGTTCTTTATTTTCTCAGATGGTAAAGCTGCCCACTCTTCTTGGCAAATAGCCTCCAGTTCCTGTAAATTCCTGGACTATTGAGGTGTGGAGACTGAGATGGCCACTCCAGAACCTTCACATTGTTCTGCTGTAGCCAATGATAGGTCAACCTGGTCATGTGTTTTGGATCGTTGTCATGTTGGAATGTCCAAGTACGTCCCATGGGCAGCTTCCGGGCTGATGAGTGCAAATTTGCCTCCAATATTTGCTGATAACATGCTGCATTCATCTTTTCTTCAACTTTGACCGAGTTTCCTGTGCCTTTGTAGCTCACACATCCCCAAAACATCAGCGATCCACTTCCATGCTTTACAGTAGGAATGGTGTTCCTTTCATCATAGGCCTTGTTGACCTCTCTCCAAATGTAAAGTTTATGGTTGTGGCCAAAACATTCAATTTTGGTCTCATCACTCCAAATTACCTTGTTCCAGAAGTTTGAGGCTTGTCTCTGTGCTGTTTTGCGTATTGTAGGCAAGATACTTTGTGGCATTTTCACAGTAATGGCTTTCTTCTGGTGACTCACCCATGCAGCCCATTTTTCTTCAAGTGCCTCCTTATTGTGCATATTGAAACAGCCACACTGCCAGTTTTCAGAGAGTCCTGTATTTCAGCTGATGTTATTTGTGGGTTTTTCTTTGCATCCCAAACAATTTTCCTGGCAGTTGTGGATGACATTTTTGTTGGTCTACCTGACCGTGGTTTTGTTTTTACAGAGCCCCTAATTTTCCATTTGTTTATCACAGTTTGAATGCTGCTGACTGGCATTATCAATTCCTTGGATATCTTTTTGTATCCCTTTCCTGTTTTATACAGTTCAACTACCTTTTCCCGTAGATCCTTTGACAATTCTTCTGCTTTCCCCATGCCTCACAATCCAGAAACATCAGTGGCTAGATGAAAGATGCAAGAGTCTGTCTGGATCCCAGAAACTCACTCAGCTTGTATGCACACACACTAATTACAAGCAAACAGGTCACAGGTGAGGATATTACATTTAGTAGCCATTCAAACCTATTTGTGTCAACTTCAGTGCATGTTATCAGGCCAAAATCACCAGGGTATGTGAACTTTTTAACAGGGTCATTTGGATGTTTTGGGTTATCATGATTTAAACGAAGAAAACACAGTAGTTTGACAATTAATGGTTTCACCCAACCACTAACCATGAGTGGAGAAAAAGTTTTGGTGTTATCATTTATATTACATGAAAAAAGGACAAGAAAGCAAAAATTCTGCCAGGGTATGTAAACTTTTGAGCACAACTGTAGGTCTTGTGATGTATTGAAGAGAAAAAAAAAAAGGTTGAGTTCCAGCTCCTTAAAACAATTCTTTTATTGAATCCAAATATAAAATCCAAATGTCCATGGTGTATGACTCCCACCAATAAGTGCCCGGGATGACAGAGCTTTAACGGCTACGCGTTTCGATCAGAATGATCTTTATCAAAGCCAAAGATGGCTTTGATAAAGATCATTCTGATCGAAACGCGTAGCCGTTAAAGCTCTGTCATCCCGGGCACTTATTGGTGGGAGTCATACACCATGGACATTTGGATTTTATATTTGGATTCAATAAAAGAATTGTTTTAAGGAGCTGGAACTCAACCTTTTTTTTTTTATCTTCAATGAACATTACGTCTGCCTGCAGCGGAGTTCCGTGCACCTGCGGTGATTACTGGTGAGCTGGCTACCTCCTTTTCTTGTGATGTATTCCTGTACTTATGAGGGTATTGTTGTTGTATTTCTATACTGTTGGGGGTTTTACCGATGTATTTCTGTACTGCTGGTGATTCTGATGATGGATTTATATACTGTTGGTGGTTCTGGTTATGTACATGTGATGCGGCTGCAGTGCAGTTTACCACAACCTCCACCAGGGGGTGCTGGTGAGGGAAGGGAGGTTGCACACTCACAGCGCAACAACACTGAGCAGCCGCACAGGTGTCATAGGTAAGGAAAGAGTGATCAGACGAGCAGAGTGTGAAACTGTCAGGAGCAGAAGTGACAGAGGTCACAGTGATGCACAAAGTCAGAGGCAAGCCATAGGTCAGAGCCAAACGGGAGCGCGGTATCCAAAACGTGAGATGTAAGATGAAGTCGGGGTACAAGCCAGAAGTCAAAGCCGGTCGGGGAATGAGATATCAGAGATGGAAAGCAAGAGGGGTTCAGAGATCAGGCCGAATCATACACTGTAAGGAAAATCACCAGACGAACAGTAAGTCAGGGACAGGGAACGGGTCTCACACAAATACGGGAAGTCAGAGGCAGAAGGATCACCAGGGTATACGGGTCAGCTGCTCTAGCTTGGAAGCATGAACTATCACTGACGCTGGCCAGCAGACTGCAAAGGACTGAAAAAGCCCAGCCAGCTCCAAAATGAGGCCGAGTGGGTTAACCCCCACATAACCAGTCCAGTGAGAGGGAAGCAGAAAACAAACTCTGGACTGGATCATGACAGTACTCCCCTCTCAATGGGGGGCCACAGGACCCCCAGGCTTCCCTGGACAACGAGCGTGAAAGGCCCGGACCAACCGATCCAGATGGACCGAACGTGCTAGCAAACACGACCGGTCCTCAGGACCATAACCTTTCCAATGGACCAAGTACTGAAGTGAACGACGGAGCATATGAGAATCCACCACCCGTTCCACCTCATACTCGGTCTAGCCATCCACCACAACAGGCGGCGGGTGCAAATCACCGACGGCTTCAAAAGTGCCTTATGGAACAGATTGGGAATCCGCAACGACGGAGGCAAGCACAGGCGAAAAGCCACAGGATTAACCACCTCTAAAATTTCATGAGGGCCAATAAACTTGGGACCCAACTTAGCAGAGGGAATCCTCAATCTTATATTCTTGGTGGATAACCATACGTTATCCCTCACCTGGTAAGCCGGCCCCACAGAACGTTGTTTATCTGCGAAAAAATTATATTTGCCCTGAGCCTCCCAAATGTTTCTCTGAACCTCTTTCCAGACCTTCCCCAACCGCAGGAAGGCTGAATAAGCCCCTAGACACCCCGAATCCAGCCGGGAAAACTCACCAAAGTGGGGGTGAAACCTATAGTTGCAGAAGAACGGGGAAGTACCAGTGGACTGATTGACATGATTATTGAAAGCAAATTCCACCATGGGTACCGCAGAGCACCAATCATTAGGTCTAGACGTGGCAAGACATCGTAATATCTGCTCCAAAGACTGATTGGTCCTTTCAGTCTGACCGCTGGTCTCGGGATGGTAGGCCGATGAAAAGGTCAAACTGATACCCAGCCTTTTACAAAAAGCCCTCCAGAATTTTAACACAAATTGCACCTATCTATCAGACACTACACTGACAGGCACACCATGCTCAATGAATAGTTTTGATAGGGTTTCAGCATTAGGGAGGCCCACCAATGGTACAAAATGTGCCTGCTTACTGAACCTATCAACAATTACCCAGATCACGGCTTTGCCATTAGGGGGGAGATCGGTGATAGACTGTGGACTCATCTGTCCATTTATTTTATCTGGAATTGGCAGTGGCACCAATTCCCCGGCCGGCCGGTTCTGAGCGTTTTTGCGTTTTTGCGTGGTCACAAGTTTCACAGGAGGGCACAAACCCAGTGACGTCAGAAGCCAATTAGGGCCACCAAAACAGCTTAGTGATGGCTTTACGCGTGGTCGACATTCCAGGATGCCCTCCCAGAGCCGAGTCATGGAACTCCCGAAGCACCCTTAATCGATACTGAACAGGCACAAAGAGCTTATTATCAGGTACGGATGAACGAGCAAGAGATTGGGCCTCCCGAATCTCTCGTTCCAATGTCATGGACACCGCAGCCACCAGCATTCCACGCTGAAGAATGGAGGAAGGATGTTCAGGAGGTGATATTGGATGTAGGCTATGAGATAAAGCATCAGCCTTAACATTCTTGGACACTGGTCTGAAAGTAATAGAAAACTGAAATCTGGAAAAAAAAGTGAACATTTGGCTGTCTTGGAGTTAAATGTTTGGCGTACTCGATGTAAGACAGGTTCTTATGATCCATAATGACAGTGATATGATGGACAGCCCCCTCCAAAAAATGCCTCCATTCTTCGAACGCCAATTTAATGGCCAATAGCTCCCCGGTTACCCACATCATAATTCCTCTCAGCAGAGGAAATTTTTTTGAAAAGAAGGCACAGGGTCTTAAGTTAGTCAATGTGGAGGGCCCCACTTGAGAAAACCTCTTAATTAATTTTCTATAATAATTAGTGAAACCCAGAAAACCAGAAGACCCTTGAGATCTCTGGGTTGCACCCAATCCACAATAGCCTGTACCTTCCTAGAGTCCATGCGAAACCTCTCAGCAAACAAAATAACCCCAAGAAAGGACAATTCTTGAGCAAAAAATGAACGCTTCTCTGGTTTAGCAAATAGTGACTTCTCCCTAAGCCTCTGAAGAACCGCCTGGAGGTGGCCCATGTGACTCTGTTTGGCAGAAGAATATATGAGGATGTCATCCAAATAAACTACCATGAAACGCCCAATAAAATCTGAGGAAACATGATTCATAATATTCTGGAACACTGCTGGCACGTTAGTCAGGCCAAAGGGCATGACCAAATTTTCAAACAAACCCTCAGAGGTGAGAAATGCAGATTTCCACTCATCCCCCTCACGCATATGGATGAGATTGTATGCTCCCCTGAGGTCCAACTTAGAGAACCATCTGGCCCCCGACAATTAATTGTACAAATCGGGTATAAGTGGGCGGGGATAAGTGTGTCTTATAGTGATTTTATTCAGTTCTCGAAAATCGAGGCATGGGCATAAACCACCATCCTTTTTCTTCACAAAAAAGAACCGCCACGGGAGAGATAGATGGCCAAATGTGCCGTTTACGGAGGCTATCAGAGATATACTCCTTCATAGCAGCCCGCTCAGGGCCAAAAAGGTTGTACATATGGGCTCTGGGCAATTTGGCACAGGGAACAAGATCAACAGCACAATCGAATGGGCGGTGTGGTGGTAGAACCTCAGCCTCCTTTTCAGAGAACACATGCTCAAAGTCTTTCAAGTACTCCGGAGTACCCTCCAGACTGACGGATGACACAAGTACAGTAGTGAGGCAATTTTTACTACAAATAGGACCCCATTTAACAATATCCCCAGATTCCCAGTTTATCACAGGATTATGTAATTGTAGCCAGGGGAACCCCAACACCAGTCCCGCAGGCAGATTGTCCATAACAAAACATGAAATACGTTCCTGGTGTAGGGAACTCACTTTAAGGAGAAACTCCTCAGAAACACATTTGATGACATTCTTAGCCAGGGTTGTTTTGTCAATGGCAACAACATGAATAGAAGTCTCCAGCCTAACTGTCCCTAACTTACACTTTGACATTAAGTCAGAGTCAATAAAGTTCATGGACGACCCGCAATCCACAAAGGCAGAAGTAGGCGCGGAGCCACTCCCACAACAAAGTTCCATTTCAAACAAAATTTTTGATAATGCAGAAAAAGTTACCCGAGAGTCTGGGTGTTTTTCACGTCAATCACCCAGTCTCAGCCGCTTGGTAGTCGGTGGACAGGTGGGGCAGTCCTTTTTCCAATGTCCAGGATCTCCGCATTTAAAACACAGCTTTCCTACATGTCGCCATCTCCTCTCCATCTCCTCAAGGTTGGCGGCCCCCACCTCCATAGGTTCAGAGGTAGGCAAAACAACAGAACCAGCAGGGAGCAATGGGACCTCTTGCTGTGTAGCAACTATCTCCCGCAGCCTCCAATCCATACAGATAGCCTGAGTTATAGCTTCCTCCAATGAGCTGGGAGGTGGATGGAGAGCCAGAGCGTCCTTCAGGTAATCCCACAGTCCACTCCTGAACTGACATCTCAGCGCGGAGTCATCCCAGGACACCTCAGTGGACCATCGATGGAACTCGGAGCTGTATCACTCGTCTGAGCGCTTTCCCTGGACCAGACCCATAATAGTGTCCTCTGCCAACCTATCTACCAATATCCATTCTGGAGCACTAGGGGGCAGCGAGAAAGCTCAAGATTGGGTACCCTCCCTATGTAAGGAGATAATAATCTCTACCCGCTGAGTCTAATTCCCAGACGACGGAGGTCTAAAAGAAAAAAATAATTTACAATTCTCCCTGAACATACAAAATTTATCTTTTTCACCAGAAAAGGTGTCAGGAAGCTTAACTGAGGGTTTGGGAGAGTGCAAAACAACATCTACTGAATCCCCAGGTCGACTAACAGCATGAGGGGTGATTCCCCGCACGGTCTTAACAGTCTCCGTCAGCTTTTTTCTTAGGTGAATATGAGACGTGGCAAGGGTTCGATGTTCCACCAAAAAATCCTGCATCATCTGTGTCAAAACACCACAGAAAAAAAAACAGGCAAAAGGTGCTTACCTGTCCAGGCCTCAAATCAAATGCACTAACATGGTGCAGTGGGCCCAAGTAAAGATGGCGAATGCACAGGTGCGGTAATACCAAATGAGACAGCCAGACTACAATCAGGGATTGGCCAATTGGCACAAAAGTGCAAATAAATAATCTGCAGCAGTGTTCAAACTGGACACTTGATCCACCAAGTTACCAAGCAGATCCATGACCAAAGGAAAAAAAAAGCAAAATCCCCCTTTAAATATGTGGTCAGTGATAATGTGATGTGGCTGCAGTGCAGTTTAGCGTAACCTCCACCAGGGGGTGCTGTGAGGGAAGGGAGGTTGCACACTCACAGCGCAACAACTCTGAGCAGCTGCACAGGTGTCACAGGTAACGAAAGAGTGGTCACACAAGCAAAGTCAGAAACTGTCAGGAGCAGAAGTACTAGAGGTTACAGCGATGCACGAAGTCAGAGGCAAGCCAGAAGTCCAAGCCAAACGGGAGCACGGTATCCAAAACGTGAGACGTAAGATGAAGTCGGGGTACAAGCCAGAAATCAAAGCTGGTTGGGGAATGAGGTATCAGAGACGGAAAGTAAGAGGCGGGGTTCAGAGAACAGGCCGAGTCATACACTGTAAGGAAAACCAGACCTCCAAATAATGCAAAGAACACAAGTTCAGAATCATTTAGAAACAACAATACTAATGTTTTACTCAGGAAGAGTTCAGAATTCAATATTTTGTGGAATAACTATGATTTTTAATCACAGCTTTCATGCATCTTGGCATGCTTTCCACCAGTCTTTCACACTGCTTGTGGCGCAAAAATGTAAGCAGTTCTTCTTTGTTTATGGCTTGAGACTATCCATCATCCTCTTGATTACATTCCAGAGGTTTTCAATGGGGTGCAGGTCAGGAGATTTGGCTGCCCATGACAGGGTTTTGATGTGATGGTCTCTTATTTTTTGCCAGAGCTGTATATCTGTAATACTGATGGTTCGCATGCTGTATTTCTGTATTGATAAGGGTTGTGATGTTGTGTTTCTGAACTAATGGGGGTTCTAGTGATGTATTTCTGTACTGCTGGTGGTTCTGGTTATGGATTCTTGTGCTGTTATTGGCTCTGATCTTGTACAGGTAACAATCTGGAGCGCCCCCAGACGCAGGGCCGTGGGGTACTCGGTACCGGGCCTCTCTGTCTCGGTCCTGGGGTTGTCACGGTGGCTAGACCCGGTCCGTGACCCTGCTAAGGGGCATCCAATGAAAGGTGTGATGATGGTGCGTGGTGCAAGGCGCGATGAGGCGCGATGAATAACGAGGACACAGGGTTGCAGTCTCTTTACCTCTTTACTGAAGGCTTCGGGATCCGCAATCCAGAGCACTGCTAACAGGGCTGGCTGAGACCGGCCGGTCCGAAGGAACATCCAGAGTTCCCTTTACAGGTGGAAATCAGTAGCCTACCTTCTAGCGCCTGTGTGTTGTAGTTCCTCCCTGCTGATCACCCCGGGATAGTCCTCACAACTTTTGTGTCTGTTTCTGATGTTCTTTCTCTCTCTGTCCCCCAGATGATATGGCTAGGATGCACCCGTATGACGGGGTAGGCCTGGAGTTATTCTGGGACCATAGAGACGCCCCTCTCCCACAATTGCCTCCTTTGTCTTCGTTAGGTGATTTAGGTGAGACAGACAACCTATAATTAACTGTCCTGCCGCTGTTTAAAGTAATACGTAGAGTCTCTTACTTCCTCGGTGCTCCGGCCACCGGCTACATGCCTCAGAAGGATGTTGCCACGGTCTTAAGGGCACCACTCCTTCTGGTTCTCTCGCCTCTGTACTAAGATCTCGCTTCTCACTTCTCCGCAATATACTCCGCTTCGTGTCCTTTCTAAGGAGCCTGCCGCTATACCTCACAGGCACAGCTCTGTAACGATCTGTCCTTTTCGCTAGGCTACTGTCAGGATCCCACCCCTGACAGGTCCTCTCCCGAACTCTCTCGGGCTGCTTTCTCCCTAACTTCCTGTCCAACCCCCAGTTTTACCAGAGTGTGAGGAGTGGCCTAATACATAGAACCACCCCCCCTGGTGGCCGGAGTGTGGAGTGTAGTGTGTGTCTGTGATACCTGGTCAGGTGAACTCCTTTAGTGCAGTCAGACGTAACATCACTCCCCTTAATGGCAGAGCGACATTACTGCAACGACCAGGACTCTGGGGCGCTGCAAATCCATAACTTGTTAATAAAGTGTTGTTCCATCTGACACATTAAGGCTATGTGCACACGTCAGGATTTCCTGCAGAAATTTCCTGACAAAAACCGGACATTTCTGCCAGAAGTCCGCATGCGTTTTTTTTTCGCATTTTTTGCGCCGTTTTTACGCGTTTGCATTAAATAGCGGGAAAAACGCAAAAAATCCGCAAACATGCTGCTTTTTTTACCACTATGCGCAAAATTACGGAATGCATTCTAAATGATAGGATGCATATGTCTGCGTTTTTTATGCGCTTTTATCGCAAAAAAAACGGGGAAAAAAAGCGAAAATTCCTGAATGTGTGCACATACACTAAGGGTTACTATGTTTTTATTTAAGAGCATTAAAGGAATTGTCCAAGTTTGTGATGATTCTGCAGTCATTCTATGTAACTGCAGACCTCTGATTTCTCATAGTGTGAACTGCTGCACACTGTCAGGATTCTCTGATGGCAGCGATTTGCAAACATGCGGTCACGTGCCGACTAGGCATGCGTGGCCTCACTCAATGAAAATTAATTGAGAGAGGCCAGAAAAGTCTTGTTGGTATGTGGCTTGTGCTCACATGACCGTCTACTCTTACCATCAGCAAGGGAGAATCCTAAAAGTGTACAGTTCGCGCTGTGAGAATTCAGAAACCTGCAGTCACATAGAGTGACTGCAGACTTTCATCTCAAACCTGGACATGCCCTTTAATTATAAAATGAAGCACTGAAGCATGCCAATCCTAACAGGGTGTAATATACTCACTGTCAGGATTCAGCTCTGCAGGTTCCAGCAGTCATCATCACACTTCACTCATATGCGATTTTCATAGTTAGTCACGTGACAACTAGCTTTTTCTTCCCGCTTCTCTCAGTGACTGAGTGTGCAAAATGTGCCTGGGATGCTGGTGGGGCACCAAACTGAGTTCTGGCCCCGGGTGCTGGAGAACCTAGATACCCCTCTGCCCACGCAAACACGGGGAGAACATACAATCTCCTTGCAGATGTTGCCCTTGGTGGGATATCCAGTGTGCTCCTTGATCAGATTGTCTTAAATTCTCTATACAGTCTCATACCTGTATTCTTAATACACCTAAATAAATTGTATTATGCCTTTAAGCACAAGTAGAACTTCTATCTGCAATATCTAAGCTAATTGCTGTCAAATTGAGGACAAGTGCCTAAGGGCAAGAGAAAATTAAGGTTCGCAATGGAGAATTTATCTGCCCCACATTTTCCATTACAAGAAGTGTAACAAGCATAGGATTTTTTCCAATATTTTATAATAGTTTTATAATAGTTTTCAACTTGATCTGTGCATATTTAGGCTCATGAGTCCTTGTCCCTAAGAGAACAGAAGAAATATGAATTGAGGTTGTTATTTGGGCTAAATGGGGTATAGATAAAAAGTATTTCTGATGATCACAAAAGGACATTATTACTACGAGATCTCGCAATTCTTGGTGACCTCAAGAGACGACTCTCGACCCAAAAGGGTCTATGACCTGAACTGCACTACATGACTGACAATTAGTTTTACTGATTTCTATGTTATCAAGCCTTAAACAATTGCTAGTGTGGTTCCACTTTAATTTCAGAAAAATTATTGGAAAATAAATGAAATTGTATTGTTCTCACAGGAAAAAATGTGAATCATGTAAAGATAGTGCTATACGATCACTAGAAATCAGACTTGTCCTTTAGAAAAGGAATTATATTCACAGACTTAATTTATGTAGCCAACATATTAGATTGAAGGAAGAAACTGAGGATATTTGAATGAAATCTTCCCTGTGCAGACTGTGGCAGGAATAGACAATTTGTACCTGGGCCCCCAACTAGATGCTGGTCAGATGTATTAGCCCTTATAACTTTCTAAATCTTATAAAGACATATGTGTTGCACCCATAATGTAATAAAGTCCCCCATCTTGTACTAATGTCACCAATCTTGGACCCCTACCTGCTATAATGTCCCCCATCCTGGGGCCCTTCCTGCTATAATGGCCCCAGTCCTAGGCTCCTACCAGTAATAATATCCCCATACTGGTGTATTGTCCCCATTCTGGGCTCCTTCCAGTAATAATGTCCCCCATTCTGGTGTAAAGTCCCCCAAAGCTTTTTTCGGTTTTGCGTTTTTGTTTTTCGCTACCCTTCTTCCCAGAGCCATAACTTTTTTGCAATCCCACACTTGCTTTTTGTTTGGCTTTTTTTACTAGGTTCACTAAATGCTAAAACTGACCTGCCATTATGATTCTCCAGGTCATTTACAAGTTCATAGACACCAAACAAGTCTAGGTTCTTTTTTATCTAAGTGGTGAAAAAAAAATTCCAAACTTTGTAAAAAAAAATTAATAAATCGCCCCTTTTTTCGATACTCGTAGCATCTTGATTTTTCGTGATCTCGGGCTGGGTGAGGGCTTATTTTTTGCGTGCCAAGCTAACATTTTTAATGATGCCATTTTGGTGCAGATACGATCCTTTGATCACCCATTATTGCATTTTAATGCAATGTCACGGCGACCAAAAAAACATAATTCTGGCATTTTGACTTTTTTTCTCGCTACGCCATTTAGCAATCAGGTTCATCCTTTTTTCTTCTTGATAGATCGGGCGATTCTGAATGCGGCGATACCAAATATGTGTATGTTTGATTTTTTTAATTGTTTTATTTTGAATGGGGCGAAAGGGGGTGATTTTTTTAACTTTTGGCATGCTTCAATAGTCTCCATGGGAGACTAGAAGCTGCCATAACCTGATCAGCTCTGCTACATAGAGGCGATGATCATATCGCCTCTATATAGCAGAATTACTCACTTGCTATGAGTGCCGACCACTGGGTGGCGCTCACAGCAAGCCGGCACTGACAACCATAGAGGTCTCCAGAAGACCTCCAGTTGTCATGCCAACACACCAGTGACCCGCGATCATGTTCAAAACAGCTGACATGTGCCGGAAAAGATGAGGGCTCACCGCCGGAGCCCACATCAAAGGGAGTGAGGGGGATGGATATGAGTCTTCCGTAAACTTTTGTTCACATAATTTTTCATGGCAGTACGTTCTGTCCCAGATAAATTATAAAGGCAAGCTTTAAGTAATTTGGAACCAGGAATAAGAGCAATAGCACAGTCATAAGGACGATGGGGAGGTAATGTCTCTGCCTCTTTTTCCAAAAAACACAGGTACCCTGGCAGACCTTCCAGACTTGAAAAGCATACTTGCACAGAGCTTAGACAATTCTTATGACATTTGGGGCCCCTTTTAACAATTTCCTTCTGACACCAATCAATAAATCAAAAGGATTGTGAATGAGCAATCATGGAAGACCCAACATCACCCCAGCAGGTAACTTATCCAAGACAAAACAGGAAATGGATTCAGACTGAAGTGCTCCTATTTGAAGCGTGAATTCCACCGTTACAAATTTCTGAAATGGCGGTGCTTTGTCAATGGCAAAAATTTTAATGGGTTTTGCCATACAAATTGTCCCTAATCCTAATTTCCGAACCAGTTCAGAATCAATAAATTTAGCTGCAGACCTGCAGTCAATGAAAACCAATGCTGGCAATACGTGGTTCTTTAAAGACAAAACCATTTTGTACTTTATCAGAGGAGAAAAAAGATACCCGAAAGTTTGGGTGACCTCCTAGACGTTTTCCAGACAGCTTACTTGCTTGAGGGCGAGTTCAACAGTTCTTTAAAAAAATGTTCTGCGAGATCACAGTAGAAGTAGTTCCTGTCTCCATTTCTTCTCCACAACACGAAAACTGGCAGCTTCAATCTACATTGGCCCTACTGAGGGTTAATGGGCCTGCTGCGGGGAAGAGTACAACCAAGCCTCTCACGAATTTTGTGGTCGATCTGTACGGCCTGGGTTATGCCACAGAACTGGGGAGTTCATGAAGAACTAGAGTATCCTTCAGGGATTCAGAAAGACATCTATGAAATTGGCACCTAAGGGCAGCATCATTCCACTGAACCTCAGGGTACCACTGTCAGAATTTAGTACAGTAGTCCTCAGCGGTGGGGCTCCCCTGCGTAAGGTTCATAATCCTAACCTCAGCGACCTGGATTCTGTGAGGTTTGTCATAGATAATTCCTAAGGCATAAAAAAAGGCATCAACTGAAGACCTTTCTGAGGCATGTGGAGACAAAGAAAATGGGCAAGTCTGAGGGCCCCCTCGCAATAGGGACATGACTATTCTTACCCGCTGGGACTCGTCCCCGGAAAACTATGGTTGCAGGGTAAAGAATAGCCAACAACTCTACCTGAACACTCTAAACTGGTTTCTCTCCAGGTCTTGAATTGCTAGAGGCAGGTTCATCACATGATCACCAAGTGTGTGAATGGGATCCATGCTGGCAGAGAAAAAAAAGTAAATGGTCAGTTGTAAAGTGATGCTGAGTCACCATTACTCACGGGCAAGCCATGAGACAGAGTAGTCAGAAGGTCTGAGGTCAAATACCAGGAGGATTCGTAGTACATAGGGGGTAAGACAAGGGTGTGGTAAGATAACAGTTCGGGGTAAAATGCCATAGAGGTACATCAAAATAAGAGAGTACAACAAATGGATAGTCAGGGGCCAAGTCTGGGGTCAGATACCTGAAATCAGAGAGCATCAAAAACAGAAGGGATAATCCACACAAATAGTCATCATGACAAGTCAGAGGTCCAGCAACAAGATCAAAAAGTTAGACACAGAGCAAGCAGACACACCTAACCAAGCTAAGCTAGAACTGACAATGTGCTGCTCACAGCAAGCCAGCTAAAATACTTGCAAATCATTGAGGACAGTAGACACTTGGGGACATGCCCGCAGGCTAGACCAGGTTGAGTAGCATGGCTGTCAATCAAAATGCTGACAGCCCAGGATCAGATTGGATGACTTGACTGTCATTCACAAAACCAACAGTCCAGCACACTCTAGACCCATAGGGCAGCTGAGCTGTCACTCACAGCATCCCTATCAGTGATTAAACTGTGAGAGATATATTCCTAAATAATATAAAGTACACCAACGAAGATGATGGAATACATGCACCAAATTTTGTATTGCATGTAATAGGCAGACATAGGCTGAGTCTTTAGTCACGGATGAGCTGTGAGACAAGGAATTCAAGGAGTCCAGGGTTATATAGCAGGAGAGCATGTCAAAGGCAAAAGTGTAATGCAAAAGAATGGTCAAATGTCCGAGGTCAGGCAGCAAAGTTCAGAATATGTCAAAAGCATTTTTAATACCTGATGTAATTGCAATTAAATTACGGTAATAAAGTACCCATATTTTGGTCAGTTTTTTCTTGTGTTTTGTGACTCTTCTGTTCTTAAACTTTTTAATAACTACATAGGTTAGTACACAACATACAATACTCTATAGTTAAAATGTACATAAATATAAAACAAATGTCTATATACCTGGACATCCTCTTTTTTTAAAGGTTTTAATCCAGGAACTGATTTAATAGGTTCTATAAGGGCAAAAGGAGGCATATGTATTCTAGGCACAGTAGAAAAGGGGTGGGTAACCTCTGACCTGTTGTTAATCAGGTCCTTTGCTCACTACTGGATCCTGCTGCAGCACATACAAGACTGGATTGTGTCCAATTCTGGCCGGTGTCAGCATCAGGATGCTTTTCATGAGCAGAGTTAGCACATTCTGTGCTTTGGCCTAAGTGTTGCATGCAGCCATCACATTGTCTTCTATATGATTTATATATAGCAGCCTCAGTGTACACTAAGTGATGTATGCAACAGTCTCAGTGTATCCTATGTGATGTATATTCTGTAGTCTTGCTGTATCCTATATGATGTATATACAGCAGTCTCAGTGTATCCTATATGATTTATACAGCAGAGTCTCAGTGTATCCTATATGTTGTACACAGCAGTCTCAGTGTATCCTATATGATGTACACTGACAAACAAAAAGGCAATAATATTGAACTTTTTACTTTCAGGCTCCCGATCTCACCATCTACTACTGCTTCAAATGTGGGACTAAAATCATTTAATAGCCAATCATCTTGGCTATCTTACACATAATATACATAAATTTGCTTTCAACTATTTAGCATATGATTAGTTATGCAGATTCTTGTCAAGTCACTGCATTGTTACTGTTTAGCTAATGATGGTAGAAAAATCTTTTTCTTCCCATATATTACAAATTACAACCTGTTCTCACATTCCATGATAGCTCAGTGTGTTATTAGTTTGATTCTCAAGTGAATTGTCTCTGGTTCGAATCGAAGAGCAGCCATGAAGATTTCCCAAGAAAAGAGAAAAAGCCTCATCCAGCTCATCGATAGAAGTCTCTCGGGCCAAGAAAATTGCCAAACTGCAATATGTGAGTGCCATGACAGTGGGAAGGATACAAATGAAGTCTGATTCAAAAGCCAAGAGGTGGATGTACAGGAAAAAAATAGTCAACTAGACGGCTCATCACAAGGTCTATCAGGTCTGGTGTGACAAACAAGGCAGTGGACGTGGCTCGTATGCTTCATAATAGTGAGATCACAGATGTACATGCAAGCACTGTGTAACGCACGTTACACAAGTTTGGAACATTGGATGGAAAAAAAGTGAAGAAGCCTCAATATCAATATTGTCATAAGAGTGTCAGCTTGAGTTTGCAGAAAAACAGTAACAGATTTGGAGCTATGAGACGAAAGTCAATAGAGTAGGCTCTGATGAGTGCAAATGGGTCTGGAAGAAATAAGAGAAAAAAGGGGCTAACTGATCGAGGAATTGAAGAAACTGTCAAGTTCGGTAGAGGACGCCTGATGACATGGGGTTGTTTCACAAGCAAAGACATTGGATACTTGATCAGGATTGACAGTGGTATCAATGCTGAGGTACTGTATATGTGAGTATTGTACAAGACGAGTTACTTTGTACACTCATGTTGTAGTGCAATGACCGGCACCCCTGCATGATGTCCCCTTCTCCCTCCATGCAGAGACGCCGGCTCTCTGATCTCCCCGGCCCCATGGTGTGGTTCCCTGGTGTGTGCACTGCAGATCCCGGCAGCGCACTCCCTTGCTCTTAAAGAAGCAGAGTGCGCATATAGTAAATGCCCTCAGCTTGTTGTTGTCTTCAAAAGGAGATTTGTAATTAAAATTCTGCGCTGCCGCTAAGATGAATTTCAGGAGAGTATAGTTGATTCACAGTGGTTTTATTCAACGCGTTTCAGGGGTCTCATGCCCCCTTCATCAGGAAATACCACATTAGGTGTGGTATTTCCTGATGAAGGGGGCATGAGACCCCTGAAACACGTTGAATAAAACCACCGTGAATCAACTATACTCTCCTGAAATTCACCTTAGCGGCAACGCAGAATTTTAACTGCAAATCTCCTTTTGAAGACATTAATTTCTCTGGTCGGTGAAGACCTGTGGATCTGCAGCAGCCGCTATCTATATGCTCTAATCTCATCCTAACCAGGTGAGCAAATTTGGTGTATATTCTCCTCTGTGTAACGTGGATAAGACCCTATTGCGCTCTTTGTCTCCCCATTGTTTTGCAATACTCAGCTTGTTGTTGAGAAACATTTAGTAGAATTTGTACACCTGCAAGATGGCTCCTAGCCAATCACTGGGAGTCATCCTGCATGTAAAACTCCCTCTGCCTTAGGGAGTTGCCAAGCAAGTAGTTGAGTCATTAGGTAGTTGGTGTTCTAACAAAGCAGTTATGAGGTCCCCTAGTCCCGGGGGGCCAGTATCTTAAACCCGAATCCCTGGTCCAGCCAGTGCTAGAACATTGTCCCCTGGTCCCGGGGATGCCAGTCCTGTTCCCGAAGTCCCCTGGTTCCAGTGCGGATGTTACGGCTGCGACCGCAGACGCGGCCGAGCAGACGCCTCCACATTGCCAGACATAACGACGTGGGGCGAGCGTCCCTAATGGGAACGGAATGTGGACCCACTGGACCACATAGAGTTACCTGGACCTACCCAGACTAGGGAAGGGCAGTGAGCAGGGTCTGTGGCAGCTGAGCATGTGGACAAGATGGCGATATGCAGAACTAGATTACACCGCACAACTTCAGGTATGAAGAAACAAAGTTTACTTAAATGAAAACACAGTACATAACAAAACATAATGATGTCAGGATCCCGATTCCACACATCAGAGTAGGGTACACGTCTCAGGATAACAGACAAAGGCAGGAGGGCATCACTGGTTGATGAAGTCCAGGGTTATCTGGCACGGGCATGCTTGGACGGCCTCTCTCTCAGGCCTCAGGTGCAGCACAGGCTCAGCAGGAGAACATCAGACACCGACCTCGGACGGACTTCTGATGATGGCAAGGGTCATCACAGGTTGATGCAGTCCACGGTCATCTGGCACAGACTTACTAGGATGGCCTCTCTCTCAGGCCTGAGGCGCAGCACAGGCTCAGCAGGAGAACATCAGACACCGACCTTGGACAGACGTCAGACGATGGCAGGGGTCATCATGGGTTGATGCAGTCCAGGGTCATCTGGCATGGGCTTTCTAGAATGGCCTCTCAGACCTCAGGCATAGCACTGGCTCAGCAGGAGAACATGAGATACCGACCCAGGACAGATGTCATCACAGGGTGGACCTGTTGTGAATTCTGTTCTTGGGCTCCCTCCGGTGGTTGTTTGTGATAGTGCAGTTGTCTCTGGGTTGTAATTCGGGCAGGTGTTTCTGCTGATTGCAGCTCTATTCGGTATTTAGGTGTGCTGGATTCATTAGTCAGTGCCAGTTGGCCATTGTTCTTGGAGGGTTTACATCCCTGTCTGGTTCCTTCTGCTCTGCTGCCAATTCAGCCAAGATAAGTGTGCAGCGCCCCAGAGTTCTGGTCGTTGTAGTACTGTGGCTCTGCCACTAAGGGGAGCCATGGTACGTTCGATGGCACTGAAGGAGTTCCTCCAATCAGGTATCACAGACACCAATATGTTTCACAGCAGGGCCTCCGGGGGGAGCTAAGGGTGCTATTCATTAGGCCACTCCCCACCATAGTGGGTAAACTGGGGGTCAGGCAGGAAGTTAGAAGAGAACGCTGACGGGATTGAACAGAGCAACACCTTGTGGCAGAGGGTGTTGTGAAGGGAGAGACTGTAGGGTCTCTGCCAGGGGTGGGATCCTGGCAGAGGCTTGGCATTGAGAGAACGTAACGGGACCGTGCCTGCTCAGCTTAGCGGCGGTGCCCAAGAAAGGACTAGAAGCGAGGCAGATTGTGCTGAGTGAGAAACGAGATCAAGCAGAAGGAGAATACCAGCAGGGGTTTTGTTGAAAGAGGCAGCACCCTGCTGAGGCGCAATACCGGTGGCCGGAACGCCGAGGGAGTGGATTAGAATACAGCTTCAAGCCATACTCCAAACAGCGGCAGGACAGTCGGTCTCAGGCGGGCTGTCTACCACATATCACCTATGAAGTCTTGGGGGGCAATTGCGGGAGAGGGGCGTCTCTAGGGTCCCGGAAGAACTCCAGGCCTACCTGACAAACGGGTGCCATTCCAACCTGAATACAGGGAAGGGGTGGATTACAGAGGAACATCAAATCGAGTTGTGAGGGAACTTAAGAAACAGACACAACCGTTGTGGGGTCACTTTCCGTGAGCACAGCAGGGAAGGACTACAACACATAGCGCTAGAAGGAAGGCACAGATCTCCACCTGAGAGGAGGACTCTGGAGGTGCCATTGGACCGGCTGGACTTGCGTAGCCTGGTGACCCGTGTTCTGGACTGAGGACTCAGAGATCACCAGTAAAGAGGTAAAGAGACTGCAACCTGGTGTCCTTGTTATTTACCGCGACCTGCACCCCACAACTGCACCGCTACACCACCATTAGCACCACTTATTTCACCGGACGTCCCCCACTGACGGACAGGGCCACGGACCGGGTCTAACCACCGTGACAACCCCAGGACTGAGACCTAGAGGCCCGGCTCCGGGTACCCCTCGGCCCTGCGGCGGTGTGGGGGCGCGCCGCAACTTGGCGTCACGAACAGGATCTACTTAAGCCTGAAGAATCAGGTCATGTGTGCCTAGAGACTGTGATTTGCTGTGCTTGGACTGTACTTTATTGTAAGACTCTGCTGCGCCATTAGCCGCCAGAAGTTCCCGCCAAAAGGCGCCGCCATTGCTACATCCAAGGGGAAGGAGGGCGTGTTATGGGCGGAGACTCCCAGTGTGGCGCGAGAAATGGCTACCGCCCCCTGCACTTCTGGTTGCAGAGGAATGGCCTGCCCCAAAACGGAAGAGAAACACCCCTTGATATGCAACAGCGAGGGGCTGGGGATGGAGAAGCCCGACCTTGGAGAAATGGCGGAGTTAGGTGCATGCACTGCCACCGACTATCGGGCAGCGACGATGAACGGCGAGTGCCTGAGCGAGGAAGGAGCAGTTCCGGCCTGCCCTTCTTCACCAACGATGGACCGGAAGCCTGCGGACCCGACAGCGGGGCTACGTCCACCAATCCTGACTTCGGAGTTAGAGGAGGAGGAACTACAGCAAGCGGAGCCGAATCCGAGAATCCTATTGGAGGAGCCGCAGTCTGGGCTGCAGCCGACTCCAGCACCCTTGTTAATGGACCGGAGCGACACCGATGGAACCACATCAGGCGTAGGTACGGAAGACACCCCTGCCTCCCCGCTCGATCCCGCTCTCGCGACCGACCCCTCTCACAACAGTAGCCGCCTCTTCATGGCGGGAATGGTGGCATCATCCCCCGAAGTGATTAAGGGTCTGGTACCCCTGCCACCGACCGCAATGGGGGAGTTCCTAGATGTGAGCTCAGAGGGAGTGGTTCTCCGGTGGGAGGCCCCCCGGATTAAGTCGAATGGGGTTTGGAGAAGAAGCCACGCCGTTGCCGTGCTCACTTGGGAACAGTATAAACAGTGCCTGATTTCCCAATGGAAAGACTGGAAAGAGATGGGGCAAGTCTCCGCTGCATTAGCCGTGAACCAGGGTCTGAAGCCTGCACGGTCAGGAGATATCCGCCATCGGAGTGCCCGGGAAGAGTGTGCCCGCAACGTTCGCCGATGTGGATCTGAGAGAGTGTCATCTACTACCTCAGCTGCGATCGAACTAAATGTAGCGGAGCTTACCAACATTGCCACCGCCCATATCATTGCAGCAACTGAGCTGGCAGCCAGGATCCGTCTTCAGGTTCAGGCGTCAAGTGGTCTGACTGCACTGGGAAGACCCACCGCGGACACTGGCGCTACAGTGGCCGGGGTCCCGGAACCAAAGCCACCTGAAGAAGAATAAACCTCGGAAACCTGAAAAGTGTAAATAGTTTTCCTTTAACTGTTCCTGATTGTTTGTTGCTAAACCCGTCCAGGGTAAACTTTAAAAGGTGACCCCTTTGTTGACCCGGGGTCACTATTGTTGTTTCCTTGAAGTTTTGCACAAAAGTTACACAAACTGTGAAATCATGGACTGTGCATGATTCGAACTTCCTTGTAAATAGTTGCACCTTCTTAAGGGTGCCTCCTACTGGTTTTAGTTAAAAGACACTTTGCGAAGATACCTTTCCTACTGGTTTTAGTTAAAAGACACTTTGCGAAGATGCCATTCCGGAGCCTTTGCGTGGACTGGTAGGCTGAGAAGACGAGCTACCTCAGAAAGGCTTGGTCCCCTCTTAAAGGGGATGCGTGGAATTGAACTTGAAAGCGATACTGTTTTAGAACGGTAACATGATGATGCTTTGAGAAAAAGGATGTAACTGTTTTACATGAAAGGTTATATGTGTTTAAATTGTTTGAATTGTGAAATCTGAAAATAATGTTTTGTGAAAGGAAAAGATGCAGAGAGCCCGCAGGGGTAGAAGTAGAGATCTGCGTAGTTGAAAGTAAAGAAGTAATGATGAAGGTGAGGATAGAAGGTAAACCCTGCGTCCCCATAGAAAGTTACTTTGTTACTAAGGACAGAAAGCGAACCCGTAGGGGTTAGAGAGTGAGTCCTTAAAGGAGCCGAGTAGAGCTGGCTCAGAGTTCTTTAAACGAAAGGAATGTTATGTCTATACTATGTATAGTAGCGAAAGGCAGTAGGCTCTGGCTGAACGGGGCGGTCCTGTAAAAGAAAGGAGAGGCAGTAGGTCTGGTGCCATAGGGACAGGCGGTCCTGCAGGTTCAAAGTAGGAGAATGTGAAGTTACCCTACCCTGTAATGTGATTATAGGAAGGCCTTTGGTAAACTAAGAGTGTATGTTTCTTAAAGGCAATGTTAATTTATTGTTCCAGAATTTGCACTAAGTAGAATACCCGGTTGGGTAACAGGAGTTATGTATAGCCTGTAATTTATAATGTTGACTATGTTTGTAACGTTAAAAGTGTCCTCACCTCCCATAAAGGGAAGCCTGTTCAAGTATACTTATTGTTTTGCACTCAACAAAATTGTATGTCTGTTTACTAATCTGTATTGTTGTTTTTCTTCCCAGTCCCGGAGTACTGTGTTTAACCAGGGGGGAGTGCAGCGCCCCAGAGTTCTGGTCGTTGCAGTACTGTGGCTCTGCCACTAAGGGGAGCCATGGTACTTTCGATGGCACTGAAGGAGTTCCTCCAATCAGGTATCACAGACACCAATATGTTTCACAGCAGGGCCTCCGGGGGGAGCTAAGGGTGCTATTCATTAGGCCACTCCCCACCATAGTGGGTAAACTGGGGGTCAGGCAGGAAGTTAGAAGAGAACGCTGACGGGATTGAACAGAGCAACACCTTGTGGCAGAGGGTGTTGTGAAGGGAGAGACTGTAGGGTCTCTGCCAGGGGTGGGATCCTGGCAGAGGCTTGGCATTGAGAGAACGTAACGGGACCGTGCCTGCTCAGCTTAGCGGCGGTGCCCAAGAAAGGACTAGAAGCGAGGCAGATTGTGCTGAGTGAGAAACGAGATCAAGCAGAAGGAGAATACCAGCAGGGGTTTTTTTGAAAGAGGCAGCACCCTGCTGAGGCGCAATACCGGTGGCCGGAACGCCGAGGGAGTGGATTAGAATACAGCTTCAAGCCATACTCCAAACAGCGGCAGGACAGTCGGTCTCAGGCGGGCTGTCTACCACATATCACCTATGAAGTCTTGGGGGGCAATTGCGGGAGAGGGGCGTCTCTAGGGTCCCGGAAGAACTCCAGGCCTACCTGACAAACGGGTGCCATTCCAACCTGAATACAGGGAAGGGGTGGATTACAGAGGAACATCAAATCGAGTTGTGAGGGAACTTAAGAAACAGACACAACCGTTGTGGGGTCACTTTCCGTGAGCACAGCAGGGAAGGACTACAACACATAGCGCTAGAAGGAAGGCACAGATCTCCACCTGAGAGGAGGACTCTGGAGGTGCCATTGGACCGGCTGGACTTGCGTAGCCTGGTGAACCGTGTTCTGGACTGAGGACTCAGAGATCTCCAGTAAAGAGGTAAAGAGACTGCAACCTGGTGTCCTTGTTATTTACCGCGACCTGCACCCCACAACTGCACCGCTACACCACCATTAGCACCACTTATTTCACCGGACGTCCCCCACTGACGGACAGGGCCACGGACCGGGTCTAGCCACCGTGACAACCCCAGGACTGAGACCTAGAGGCCCGGCTCCGGGTACCCCTCGGCCCTGCGGCGGTGTGGGGGCGCGCCGCAACTGTCTTGTTTATTTTCCTGCATCACACATGTAGTGTGCTTTTCAGTTCAGAACAATTTATTGTTTTGTCTTGTCCAGCTTAGACTTGTTTGGATTTTTTCAGTCATGCTGGATTCTCTGGAGATGCAGATATACATTCTATGTCTTTAGTTAGATGTGAAATTTTTGTATTTTCTGCTGTGGATATTTTCAGAGTTTTAATACTGACCGCTTAGTACTCTGTCCTATCCTTTACTATTTAGCTAGAAGTGCCTCTTTTGCTAAATCCTGTTTTCAGCCTGTGTGTGTCTTTACTCTTATATTCACCGTCAATATTTGTGGGGGGCTGCCTATCCTTTGGGGTTTCTGCGCTGAGGCAAGATAGAATTCCCATTTCCATCTATAGGGTTATTTAGTCCTCCGGCTGTGTCGCGGTGTCTAGGATGTGTTAGGTACACCCCACTACTTCTACTTGCAGTGTCAGTTTAGGGTTGTGGTCTGTACAGGTACCACCTTCTCCAGAGAAGGTCTCATGCGGCTCCAAGGCCACCGGATCATAACAGTACAACTGGCCAACAATGAGTTAAATGCATCTCAGAAGAAGGGAAGAAGGGTGTTGAGCCATTTTTTTTTCTGTAGTCTGCTTTGTCTCTCCTTCCCTCTTTTTCTCTGGGTGGCTGTGGAGTCTTGTGCTAGTATGGATGTTCAGGGATTAGCTTCTCGTGTAGACCAGCTTGCTGCTAGAATACAGGGTATTGCAGATTATATTGTACAGACTCCGGTTTTAGAGCCTAGGATTCCTACTCCCATTCAGCAGGTTAAAATTGTCATCTCCCTGCTGCGTGGCGATCCTCAGGATTGGGCATTTTCCCTGGAATCTGGGAATCCGGCCTTGCTTAATGTAGACGCCTTTTTTCAGGCTCTAGGATTATTATATGATGAACCAAATTCTGTGGATCAAGCGGAGAAGACCTTGTTGGCCCTGTCTCAGGGTCAAGAGGCGGCAGAATTGTATTGTCAGAAATTTAGAAAATGGTCTGTGCTGACTAAATGGAATGATGATGCTTTGGCGGCAATTTTCAGAAAGGGTCTTTCTGAATCCGTTAAAGATGTTATGGTGGGGTTTCCCCACGCCTGTTGGTCTGAGTGATTCTATGTCTCTGGCCATTCAGATTGATCGGCGCTTGCATGAGCGCAGAGCTGTGCGCGCTGTGGCGTTG
Source organism: Ranitomeya variabilis (assembly GCF_051348905.1). Classification (NCBI taxonomy): domain Eukaryota; kingdom Metazoa; phylum Chordata; class Amphibia; order Anura; family Dendrobatidae; genus Ranitomeya; species Ranitomeya variabilis. The sequence goes on from NC_135232.1 coordinate 1,023,952,023, forward strand.
TCCTCAGAGCAGATGCTTGAGCCTATGCAGTGTGATAGGATTCTGTCTAGAACAGAAAAACAAGGATTCAGACGTCAGAATAGGTTGTGTTTTTATTGTGGCGATGCTTCTCATGTTATTTCAGTCTGTCCTAAGTGTACAAAGAGAATTGCCAGTTCAGTTACCATCAGTACTGTACAACCTAAATTTCTGTTATCTGTGTCCCTGATCTGCTCATTGTCATCATTTTCTGTCATGGCGTTTGTGGATTCAGGCGCCGCTTTGAACTTAATGGACTTTGAATTTGCCAGGCGTTGTGGTTTCCCCTTGCAGTCTTTGCAGAATCCTATTCCTTTAAGGGGCATTGATGCTACACCTTTGGCAAAAAATAAACCCCAGTTTTGGACACAGGTGACCATGTGTATGGCGCCAGCCCATCAGGAAGATTGTCGTTTTCTGGTGTTGCATAATTTGCATGATGCTATTGTGCTGGGTTTTCCATGGTTGCAGGTACATAATCCTGTGTTGGATTGGAAGTCTATGTCTGTGACTAGTTGGGGTTGTCAGGGGGTTCATAATGACGTTCCTTTGATGTCAATCTCCTTTCCCTCCTCTTCTGAAATTCCAGAGTTTTTGTCTGATTTTCAGGATGTATTCGATGAGCCCAAGTCCAGTTCCCTTCCACCGCATAGGGACTGTGATTGTGCTATTGACTTGATTCCAGGCTGTAAGTTTCCTAAGGGCCGACTTTTCAACCTGTCTGTGCCTGAACATACCGCCATGCGGAGTTATGTTAAGGAGTCTTTGGAGAAAGGGCATATTCGGCCATCTTCTTCACCGTTGGGAGCGGGATTCTTTTTTGTTGCTAAGAAGGATGGCTCCTTAAGACCCTGTATTGATTATCGCCTCTTGAATAAGATCACGGTCAAGTTTCAATACCCCCTACCTTTGCTTTCTGATTTGTTTGCTAGGATTAAGGGGGCTAGTTGGTTTACTAAGATTGACCTTCGGGGGGCATATAATCTTGTTCGTATTAAGCAGGGGGATGAATGGAAAACTGCGTTTAATACTCCCAAAGGCCATTTTGAATACCTTGTGATGCCATTCGGGCTCTCTAATGCTCCATCTGTTTTTCAGTCCTTCATGCACGACATCTTCCGGACTTATCTTGATAAATTCATGATTGTATATTTGGATATTTTGATTTTTTCCGATGATTGGGAGTCTCATGTGGAGCAGGTCAGGATGGTATTTCAGATCCTTCGTTATAATGCTTTGTTTGTGAAGGGGTCTAAGTATCTCTTTGGAGTGCAGAAGGTTTCTTTTTTGGGCTTCATTTTTTCTCCTTCATCTATTGAGATGGATCCGGTTAAGGTTCAGGCCATTCATGATTGGATTCAGCCCACATCCGTGAAGAGCCTTCAGAAAATTTTGGGCTTTGCTAATTTTTATCGCCGTTTCATTGCTAACTTCTCCAGTGTGGTTAAACCTTTGATCGATTTGACGAAGAAGGGCGCTGATGTGACGAATTGGTCTTCTGCGGCTGTCTCTGCCTTTCAGGAGCTTAAACGCCGATTTACTTCGGCCCCGGTGTTGCGTCAACCGGACATTTCTCTTCCGTTTCAGGTTGAGGTTGACGCTTCTGAGATTGGGGCAGGGGCCGTTTTGTCTCAGAGGAATTCTGGTGGTTCCTTGATGAAACCGTGTGCCTTCTTTTCCCGTATGTTTTCGCCTGCTGAACGCAATTATGATGTCGGCAATCGGGAGTTGTTGGCTATGAAGTGGGTGTTTGAGGAGTGGCGACATTGGCTTGAGGGAGCTAAGCACCGTATTGTGGTCTTGACCGATCATAAAAATCTGATTTACCTCGAGTCTGCCAAGCGGCTGAATCCTAGACAGGCTCGATGGTCCCTTTTGTTTTCCCGTTTTGATTTCGTGGTCTCGTATCTTCCGTGTTCTAAGAATATTAAGGCTGATGCCCTCTCTAGGAGTTTTTTGCCTGATTCTCCTGAGGTCCTTGAACCGGTCGGCATTCTGAAAGAAGGGGTGGTCCTTTCTGCCATTTCCCCTGATTTACGACAGGTTCTTCAGGAATTCCAGGCTGACAAACCTGAACGCTGTCCAGTGGGGAAACTGTTTGTTCCTGATAGATGGACTAGTAGAGTGATTTCTGAGGTTCATTGTTCTGTGTTGGCTGGCCATACTGGTATTTTTGGTACCAGAGATTTGGTTGGTAGGTCCTTTTGGTGGCCTTCTTTGTCGCGGGATGTGCGTTCTTTTGTGCAGTCCTGTGGGACTTGTGCGCGGGCTAAGCCTTGTTGTTCCCGTGCTAGTGGGTTGCTTTTGCCTTTGCCGGTCCCTGAGAGGCCCTGGACGCATATTTCTATGGATTTTATTTCAGATCTTCCGGTTTCCCAGAGGATGTCTGTTATCTGGGTGGTTTGTGACCGGTTCTCTAAGATGATCCATTTGGTGCCTTTGCCTAAATTGCCTTCCTCTTCTGATTTGGTTCCGTTGTTTTTTCAGCAGGTGGTTCGTTTGCATGGTATTCCGGAGAATATTGTGTCTGACAGAGGCTCACAGTTTGTTTCTAGATTTTGGCGAGCCTTTTGTGCTAGGTTGGGCATGGATTTGTCTTTTTCCTCTGCATTTCATCCTCAGACAAATGGCCAGACCGAGCGAACTAATCAGACTTTGGAAACTTATTTGAGATGCTTTGTGTCTGCTGATCAGGATGATTGGGTGGCTTTCTTGCCATTGGCCGAGTTTGCCCTTAATAATCAGGCTAGTTCGGCTACCTTGGTTTCGCCCTACTTTTGTAATTTTGGTTTTCATCCTCGTTTTTCTTCAGGGCAGGTTGAGCCTTCTGACTGTCCTGGTGTGGATTCTGTGGTTGACAGGTTGCAGCAGATTTGGGCTCATGTGGTGGACAATTTGGTGTTGTCTCAGGAGGAGGCTCAGCGTTTTGCTAACCGTCGTCGGCGTGTTGGTTCCCGGCTTCGGGTTGGGGATTTGGTTTGGTTGTCTTCCCGTCATGTTCCTATGAAGGTTTCTTCCCCTAAGATTATCAATCCGGTCTATTTTCGTTTGGCCCTTCCGGCCTCTTTTGCCATCCATAATGTTTTCCATAGATCTTTATTGCGGAAATATGTGGTGCCCGTTGATCCCTCTGTTGATCCTCCTGCCCCTGTGTTGGTTGATGGGGAGTTGGAGTATGTGGTTGAGAAGATTTTGGATTCTCGTTTTTTGAGGCGGAAGCTTCAGTATCTTGTCAAATGGAAGGGTTATGGCCAGGAGGATAATTCTTGGGTTTTTGCCTCTGATGTCCATGCTGCTGATTTGGTCCGTGCCTTTCATCTGGCTCGTCCTGATCGCCCTGGGGGCTCTGGTGAGGGTTCGGTGACCCCTCTTCAAGGGGGGGTACTGTTGTGAATTCTGTTCTTGGGCTCCCTCCGGTGGTTGTTTGTGATAGTGCAGTTGTCTCTGGGTTGTAATCTGGGCAGGTGTTTCTGCTGATTGCAGCTCTATTCGGTATTTAGGTGTGCTGGATTCATTAGTCAGTGCCAGTTGGCCATTGTTCTTGGAGGGTTTACATCCATGTCTGGTTCCTTCTGCTCTGCTGCCAATTCAGCCAAGATAAGTGTCTTGTTTATTTTCCTGCAGCACACATGTAGTGTGCTTTTCAGTTCAGAACAATTTATTGTTTTGTCTTGTCCAGCTTAGACTTGTTTGGATTTTTTCAGTCATGCTGGATTCTCTGGAGATGCAGATATACATTCTATGTCTTTAGTTAGATGTGGAATTTTTGTATTTTCTGCTGTGGATATTTTCAGAGTTTTAATACTGACCGCTTAGTACTCTGTCCTATCCTTTACTATTTAGCTAGAAGTGCCTCTTTTGCTAAATCCTGTTTTCAGCCTGTGTGTGTCTTTACTCTTATATTCACCATCAATATTTTTGGGGGGCTGCCTATCCTTTGGGGTTTCTGCTCTGAGGCAAGATAGAATTCCCATTTCCATCTATAGGGTTATTTAGTGCTCCGGCTGTGTCGAGGTGTCTAGGATGTGTTAGGTACACCCCACGGCTACTTCTAGTTGCGGTGTCAGTTTAGGGTTGTGGTCTGTACAGGTACCACCTTCTTCAGAGAAGGTCTCATGCGGCTCCAAGGCCACCGGATCATAACATGGACCCCAGGGAAGCGGTGGAACATCGGGTCACAAGCAGGACATCAGACACAGGCTGAACATCAGGACATCGGACATAGGCAGAACATCGGACACAGGATAGACATCTGGGACACTGGTGTGGCAGCCCAGGTCATCAGCTGGGACACTGGGGTGGCAGCCCAGGGAATCAGGACATCGGACATAGGAAAGACATCAGGACATCAGACACAGGCGGGACATCAGGAATATCGAATAGACATCTGGGACACTGGCGTGGCAGCCCAGGTCATCGGCTGGTACACGGATGGCACAGGACCAGGTAGCGGTGGTCATCAGGTTCCTAGCTGCGGCTGTCAGGCTCTGGGTATCGGAACTAGGAAGAAACTCAAGCGTGATGGTGCAAGCACCGCCGAACTGGAACTGGGCCAGACGGGGTTAGCACCGCATGGAAGGCTGAGCACAGCATAGTAAGAGCTCAGCAAGAACACCAGACTCCATCTTTAAAAGATGAGCCCTGAAAGTTCAGTCACTGGGTGCGGTGTGTCAGACACAAAAGGACTTCAGGAACATAACAGAGGACACAGTTCAGACAGGGTCAGGTACTGGATATGCAGCCTCCAGGATAGGCGGGTCTGGGTACTCTGCCCCCAGATTAGGCGGAAAAACAAAACACAAACGGATCTGGATATGCAGCCTCAAGGATAGGCAGGTCTGGGTACTCTGCCCCCAGATTAGGTGGAAAAATGAAACACAAACAGATCTGGATATGCAGCCTCCAGGATAGGCGGATCTGGGTACTCTGCCCCAGAACAGGCGGAAGACAGGTATCAGCTCTCCCAGAACATACTGCAGACAGAACGGGAGCTGGATACCTAACTCACAAGGCAAGACACAGAAACACAATGCAATGCTCCGGCAACGCCCAACAGGAAAGAGGGAGTTTATATAGAAGCTGCCCCTCAGCGATAGCCTGAGGAAAGCAACACAGGTGCACACTCAAACCCTGATAAAAGCAGGGTAGGTGTGACCGCACGCACCCTAAGCACAGAAACAGAAACCATTACAGCACAGATAGCACAGGAACTGTGGCTTAGGGCACCTGGCAGTGACTGCTAGCCTGAACACACGTGGAAAGTCATGTGCCAGCTGTAGAGGACCCTGCAAGCTGCGGATAGCTTCCACAGCGGCAGCCAGGGACCGCACATGCGGGTGGTCATGCAGCAGGGCAAAGACATCACAGCACATGTACAGCTACGCAGCAGTACAAGGAACTGAGCAGCATCCATACAGGTAACAGACTACAGTATCCCTGCAAGTTAGGGGGAGAGGAGCAAGGGTTAAAGCAGAGACATGCAAAAGTAACGCCGAAGAAACAAGGTATAAACCCAGCAGCGTTACAGCGGACACTGCATGAATGTTGTTCTGTGGTCCTAGTGCGGCCAGTCCTGTTGCCAAAGTCCTCTAGTCCCAGTACGGCCAATGCCTGAACATGGTCCCTCGGTCCGTGTGCGACCATACCCTGATCCAGTATCCTAGACCGGTGTGTTTGAGCATAGCCCTAATCAGTGTCAGTGAACCTCAGCAGCTGCAGTAGCGGGATCTGCTTAGGAGTACCTGGCAGCTATCTGTAGCCCAGTCTGTCTCCACCATCAGGAGCTCCAGTGAACACCTGGTAGTCACTTAGCTACGCCCTTTCATAGGCAGGCCCGGAGCTGTGGCACAGTGGGTCCACAAATCCACATATGCCACCATTTGGCATAACACGAGTTCTATGGGTATGAGAAGAACGACAGTGTTCCAGCAGGAGAACGACCGAAGCATATGTCGAGATTGTTGAAGAAATAGTTAAATAACAATGACAATGAAGTAGGGGTGCTAGATTGGCCCTCACTGTCCCCAGATCTCAACCTAAATCATACACTTGCAGGCAGAGTTGAAGAAAAATCTGTGTAAATATTCAAGTGAGTCGATCAGCATGTACCAACTTTGGGAACGTATAGAATAGACCAGGGAACAGATTTTGGTCAAGACATGCTTAAATCTGATCGAGTGCATGCTCAGAATATTTCAGCTGGATGTGCGCCCAAGAAATGCATTGCAGCACAGAGACCCACAGGGTTCCTGCAATACACGCTGCCGTTTGCGTGCCCGTGACTGGGGGTGCTTGGCAGTGACGTCATGTGTTGCCCGTCATTTGATTGCTGAAGTCAGCTGTCGTTTACAGAATAGGACATCATGCAGTGTGGGAGCAGGGGGCAAGGTGAGAAGAAATATTTATTAAAGAACATATATACCAGGATGGTGAATATATACACTAGGATGGGTCCAGGATGTGGAGCATATAGTGGAACATGCATACCAGAGTGGGTCCAGGATAGGGGACATATACACCATGGTGGAGAACATATATACCAGGATAGGAACATATACACCAGATTGTGGAACATATAGTGGATCATGTAAACCAGAGTGGGGCCAGGATAGGGGACGTATACACCAGGATGGAGAACATATATACTAGGATGGGAGACCTATATACCAGGATGGGGGACATATATACCAGGATAGGTGACATATATACCAGGATGGGGGACATACAGCTCTGGCAAAAATTAAGAGACCACTGCAAAATGTTCAGTTTGTCTGATTTTTCGCTTTATAGGTATATTTTTGAGTAAAATGTAAATTGTTCTTTTATTCTATAAACTGACAACATGTCTCCAAAGTTTCAAGCAATAAATTTTGTATTTTCTGAAAATGAGAAATGGTCAAAACTAGGGTTGAGAGAAACGGATCGAACATTTTCAAAAGTCGCAGACTTTTGGCAAAGTCGGGTTTCGTGAAACCCGACCCGATCCCAGCGTGGGATCGGCCACGCGGTCGGCAATCTTCGCGCCAAAGTCGCGTTTCGTATGACGTTTTCAGCGCCTTTTCTCAGCCAATGAAGGTGCACGCAGAGTGTGGGCAGCGTGATGACATAGGTCTCGGTCCCCACCATCTTAGAGAAGGGCATGGCAGTGATTGGCTTGCTTTCTGCGGCGTCACAGGGGCTATAAAGGGGCGTTCCCGCCGACCGCCATCTTACTGCTGCCGATGTGAGCATAGGGAGAGGTTGTTGCCGCTTCGTCAGAAGCAGGGATAGCGTTAGGCACGGTACATTAACCCCCAAACCGCTTGTGCTGTAGCGATTTCCACTGTCCAACACCACCTTTTCTTTGCAGGGACAGTGGAGGCTAGATTTCTCCTCATCAGCTCTGTAGCTTATTGGGCTGCCCTAGAAGGCTCCCTGATAGCTGCATTGCTGTTTGTACGCCGCTGTGCAAACCAACTGCTTTTTTAAAAGCACAAATCCTGTTGCTCCTTCCTTTCTGCACAGCTATCTTGTTTGTTTGTCCACACTTTTTGTGTGCAGCAGTCCTTTTAATTGCTGCCTGACATACTTTTCAGAGATTATTGTAGGGAGGTAGTAATTGTAGTACAGTCCCTTTTTTTTTTATATATATACAGTGGGGCAAAAAAGTATTTAGTCAGTCAGCAATAGTGCAAGTTCCACCACTTAAAAAGATGAGAGGCGTCTGTAATTTACATCATAGGTAGACCTCAACTATGGGAGACAAACTGAGAAAAAAAATCCAGAAAATCACATTGTCTGTTTTTTTATCATTTTATTTTCATATTATGGTGGAAAATAAGTATTTGGTCAGAAACAAAATTTCATCTCAATACTTTGTAATATATCCTTTGTTGGCAATGACAGAGGTCAAACGTTTTCTGTAAGTCTTCACAAGGTTGCCACACACTGTTGTTGGTATGTTGGCCCATTCCTCCATGCAGATCTCCTCTAGAGCAGTGATGTTTTTGGCTTTTCGCTTGGCAACATGGACTTTCAACTCCCTCCAAAGGTTTTCTATAGGGTTGAGATCTGGAGACTGGCTAGGCCACTCCAGGACCTTGAAATGCTTCTTACGAAGCCACTCCTTACGAAGCCCTGGCGGTGTGCTTTGGATCATTGTCATGTTGAAAGACCCAGCCACGTTTCATCTTCAATGCCCTTGCTGATGGAAGGAGGTTTGCACTCAAAATCTCACGATACATGGCCCCATTCATTCTTTCATGTACCCGGATCAGTCGTCCTGGCCCCTTTGCAGAGAAACAGCCCCAAAGCATGATGTTTCCACCACCATGCTTTACAGTAGGTATGGTGTTTGATGGATGCAACTCAGTATTCTTTTTCCTCCAAACACGACAAGTTGTGTTTCTACCAAACAGTTCCAGTTTGGTTTCATCAGACCATAGGACATTCTCCCAAAACTCCTCTGGATCATCCAAATGCTCTCTAGCAAACTTCAGACGGGCCCGGACATGTACTGGCTTAAGCAGTGGGACACGTCTGGCACTGCAGGATCTGAGTCCATGGTGGCGTAGTGTGTTACTTATGGTAGGCCTTGTTACATTGGTCCCAGCTCTCTGCAGTTCATTCACTAGGTCCCCCCGCGTGGTTCTGGGATTTTTGCTCACCGTTCTTGTGATCATTCTGACCCCACGGGGTGGGATTTTGCGTGGAGCCCCAGATCGAGGGAGATTATCAGTGGTCTTAAATGTCTTCCATTTTCTAATTATTGCTCCCACTGTTGATTTCTTCACTCCAAGCTGGTTGGCTATTGCAGATTCAGTCTTCCCAGCCTGGTGCAGGGCTACAATTGTGTTTCTGGTGTCCTTTGACAGCTCTTTGGTCTTCACCATAGTGGAGTTTGGAGTCAGACTGTTTGAGGGTGTGCACAGGTGTCTTTTTATACTGATAACAAGTTTAAACAGGTGCCGTTACTACAGGTAATGAGTGGAGGAAAGAGGAGACTCTTAAAGAAGAAGTTACAGGTCTGTGAGAGCCAGAAATCTTGATTGTTTGTTTCTGACCCAATACTTATTTTCCACCATAATATGCAAATAAAATGATAAAAAAAACAGACAATGTGATTTTCTGGATTTTTTTTTCTCAGTTTGTCTCCCATAGTTGAGGTCTACCTATGATGTAAATTACAGACGCCTCTCATCTTTTTAAGTGGTGGAACTTGCACTATTGCTGACTGACTAAATACTTTTTTGCCCCACTGTATCTTCCAGCCACTTTCTGCCCCTGAAACTGTGTAGTGTAAAACAGTGGGCCTGTATTTTTCTGCACTGTCCCACACCTGAAAAGGGAGATTAATATTGCCAATCAGTGCAAGTGCATCTGTGCCAGTCGTGTCTGTGGTATCTGTCAGTCATTTTGTGCCACAGAAACTATACTGTGATATAGTGGGCCTGATTTAATGACTAGTCTCCCATATAAAAAAAAATAAAAATAAAGGGAGAATAATATTGCCAAATCTGTGCATCTGTGCCAGTCGTGTCTGTGGTTTCTCTGTCAGTCATTTTGTGCCACAGAAACTATACTGTGATATAGTGGGCCTGATTTAATGACTAGTCTCCCATATAAAAAAAAAATAAAAATAAAGGGAGAATAATATTGCCAAATCTGTGCATCTGTGCCAGTCCGGTCTGTGGTATCTCTGTCAGTCATTTTGTGCCACAGAAACTATACTGTCATACATTGGGCCTGATTTATTCACTAGTTTCCCATATAAAAAAAATAAAAATATAGAGAGAATAATATTGCCAAATCTGTGCATCTGTGCCAGTCGTGTCTGTGGTTTCTCTGTCAGTCATTTTGTGCCACAGAAACTATATTGTCATACAGTGGGCCTGATTTATTCAGCACTCACCAACACATAAAAAGGGAGATTTATATTCACAACAAGTAAACATACACCTTCTACCTTGTTTTTCAGTACCATATAATGGTTGTTAGTTTGGTTACATTTTCCCAAGAATGAGGAAGGCTGGTGGAAGAGGTCGTTGCCGTGGGCGGTCATTGCCATCTGGTAATGCTGATGGTGGTGGTGGTGGTGCTGGTGGAGCATCGGGTGGGGGAGGGAAAATCAAAATAGCACCTAAGTCTCGAGTTGTTGAGCGAGCGTCATCGTCCAGCTACACAAGGCCTCGAACGCTACCTTTTCTGGGAGTAGGAAAACCGCTGTTAAAGCCGGAGCAGCAGGAAAAAGTTTTGGCTTTCCTTGTTGACTCTGCCTCTAGCTCTTTCGCCTCCTCTTCAGATACTTCAAAATTGAAAAGTTGCCAGTCGTCGGTGGATGCTCCCGGTCAGGAACAAGTTGATTCCTTGTGTCCTTCCCCCGAAACAACAGTGAAGGATGCGTCAGGTGACACAACAGTTTACTCCATGGAGCTCTTTACACATACCGTGCCTGGGTTAGAAAGGGAAATAGTTAACAGCCCACTAGGAGATGATTTGGACATGGAGTGCACTGATGCACAGCCACAGCTAGATTGTCATGCTGTTCCATCGACTCACATAACTACATTGCCCTCGCAGTGTACTGAGCCCAAAACTGACCCTGATGACACGATGGTGCCCATTCCCGAACGTTATAGCACCTTACACGGTGACACAGAGATAGCTGAACATGAGATTGAAGAGGAGGTGATAGATGACCCAGTTGTTGACCCAGATTGGCAGCCATTGGGGGAAGAGGGTGCCGCTGGCAGTAGCTCAGAAGCGGAGGAGGAGGATCATCAGCAGCCATCTACATCACATTTGCATTCATCTGGCAGGCCCGTCTCTGGCCCAAAAAGTTTGGCAAAACCAAAACCCTTTTTCGGACAGCGTGGCCATCCGGTTAAAGTAGCACAGTGTGCAATGCCTGAAAAGGTATTCAATAATAGGAAGAGTGCAGTCTGGCAATTTTTTAACCAAGATCCGAATGATCAGTGCAAAGTGATCTGTAAGAAATGCTCAAGGACATTTAGCAGAGGTCAGAATGTCAAAAGTTTAAATACAACTTGCATGCGTCGACATTTAACCACCATGCACTTGCAAGCCTGGACTAGCTACCAAACGTCCCGTAACGTTGTTGCACCCGCTCACAATGAAGCTAGTCAGCAACGCTACATTCCTTCCCTCACTGTAAGCCCACCGGTTAGAACAACAACAGCAGCAAATGTGGAGGTGTCGTCGCTAGGGCAAAGCAGTCAGGGAATCGCAAGTTTATTGGTAGGAAACACAGCATGTAGGCCTACTTCGAGAATACCATCACCAACCCTCTCTTAATCCGCCATGTCCACCACCACCACCACCGCAAGTCCCACCATATGCACCTCGCCAGTCCAGCTCACCCTCCAAGAGACTCTCATTAGGAAAAGAAAGTACTCACCCTCTCATCCGCGTACACAGGGTTTGAACGCCCACATTGCTAGACTTATATCGTTAGAGATGATGCCCTACCGCTTGGTTGAAAGCGAAGCTTTCAAAGCCTTGATGGCCTACGCAGTACCACGCTATGAGCTACCCAGTCGACACTTCTTTTCGAGAAAAGCCATCCCAGCCCTCCACCAGCATGTCAAAGACTGCATTCTCCATGCACTGAGGGAATCAGTCAGTAGAAAGGTGCACCTCATAACTGATGAATGGACCAGTAGGCATGGTCAGGGACGTTACGTGTCCATCACGGCACACTGGGTTAATGTGGTGGATGCAGGGTCCACAGGGGACAGCCACAGTGGGACAGTTCTGCCTAGCCCACGGTCTAGGAAACAGTTGGCTGTAAGCGTTCGCCACCCCTCCTCCTCCTCCTCCTCTTACAGCCGAAGCGAAAGCTCATCCACAGAGCGCAGTCGCACGACCACTCCATCCGCAGCTGCCAGTGTTGCACATGAGGTGTCCCATTATGGAACAGCTAGTGGTAAGCGTCAGCAGGCTGTGTTGGAAATGAAGTGCTTGGGCGACAACAGACACACCGCGGAAGTTCTGGCCGAGTTCTTGCAGCAAGAAACTCAGTCATGGCTGGGCAGTGTACATCTTGAGGCAGGCAAGGTAGTCAGTGATAACGGGAGGAATTTTATGGCTGCCATAGCCCTTTCAGAACTGAAACACATACCTTGCCTGGCTCACACCTTGAACCTGGTGGTGCAGTGCTTCCTGAAAAGTTATCCGGGGTTACCAGCCCTGCTCCTTAAGGTGCAACGACTTTGCTCTCACATCCGCTGTTCGCCCGTACACTCCAGCCGTATGCAGAACCATCAGCGAGCGTTGAAGCTTCCCCAGCACCGCCTAATAATCGACGTTGCAACAAGGTGGAACTCTACACTGCACATGCTTCAGAGGCTGTGCGAACAGAGGCGTGCTGTCATGTATTTGTGGGAGGATACACATACACGGGCAGGCAGTTGGATGGCAGACATGGAGTTGTCTGCTGTGCAGTGGTCGAAGCTCCAAGACCTCTGTCAAGTCCTTCAGTGTTTTGACGAATGCACACGGCTGGTCAGTGCGGACGACGCCATCATAAGCATGAGCATTCCACTAATGCATCTGCTGATGCAAAGTTTGACGCACATTAAGGAGCAGGCGTCTGCAGCCGAGGAGGAGGGAAGCCTTGATGACAGTCAGCCATTGTCTGCTCAGGGAAGTCTCGGGGATGAGGTTGCGGTCGAAGAGGAGGAGGAGGAGGAGGAAGATGGGGATGATTATTTATGGGAGGAGGAAGCATCTCAGAGGGGAATAGAAAGTGTTGGTGGTGCAAGGTCAGGTACAGGTTTTTGCGGGAGACAAGTGATGTGGATTTGGCAGAAAGTGCTCCTCAACCCAGCACAAGCATTGATTTGACACCTGGAACATTGGCCCACATGGCTGATTATGCATTGCGTATCCTAAAAAGGGACCCCCGCATTATCAAAATGATGACCGATGACGATTACTGGTTGGCCTGCCTCCTGGATCCACGCTATAAAGGGAAATTGCAAAATATCATGCCACATGAGAACCTTGAGTGTTATGATCCTAGTGGCAAGGATCGCAAATCTGACTAGCTAAGAAACTGAACCGACGACTAGCTCTGGGGAAGTGGTAACTGAATTGACCGCAACCTGATCCTATCCGCAAACAACTATAAGCAGCCGTGGAACGTTACCTGGAAATCCTAGACGTCTCGTCATGGCCTGAGAAACTGACTATTCCTAGAGAGAAAGTAAGTCCTCACTTGCCTCAGAGAAATGACCCCCAAAGATATAGAAGAGCCCCCCACAAATATTAACGGTGAGTTAAGGGGAAAGCACATACGCAGAGATGAAATAGATTTAGCAAATGAGGCCCACTAACACTAGATAGCAGAAAATAGGAAGAGAACTGTGCGGTCAATGAAAAACCCTATTCAAAATATCCACGCAGAGATTGCTCGAGCCCCCGCACCAACTAACGGAGCGGGGGAAGCAACTCCGTACCCCAGAGCTTACCAGCAGCAAGAAATCACATATTAGCAAGCTGGACTAAACTCATCATAAACAGAAATCATATTGCAGACAGATGAGCAAAAAATAATCAAACAGAACTTAGCTTCTCATGAAGAGACAGAAAACCAAGATAGTCAGGAGTAATCAGAATAGCACTGAATACATCGACAGCCGGCAACAAGTGGAGGTGAAGCAGAGCTAAATAGGAACCTCCCTAGAGAATAACGAGGCAGCTGATCAGCCACAGACCCGCAAGATAACAAACAAAGCCACCAGGGGGAGCCCAAAAATAAAACTCACGCAATACCACCTGTGACCACAAGAGGGAGCCCGAAAACAGAGTTCACAACAGTACCCCCCCCTTGAGGAGGGGTCACCGAACCCTCATCAAAACCCCCAGGGCGATCAGGGTGAGCCACATGGAAGGCACGAACCAAATCGGCCGCATGAACATCAGAGGCGACAACCCAGGAATTATCCTCCTGACCATAGCCCTTCCACTTAACCAAATACTGAAGCCTCCGTCTAGAAACATGAGAATCCAAGATCTTCTCCACCACGTATTCCAATTCACCCTCAACCAGCACAGGGGCAGGAGGCTCAACCGAAGGAACCACAGGCACCACATACCTCCTCAACAACGACCGATGGAACACATTATGAATAGCAAACGATGCTGGGAGGTCCAGACGAAATGACACAGGGTTAAGGACTTCCAAAATCTTATAAGGACCGATAAACCGAGGCTTGAACTTAGGAGAGGAGACCTTCATAGGAACAAAGCGAGAAGACAACCACACCAAGTCCCCAACGCGAAGTCGGGGACCCACACAGCGACGGCGGTTGGCAAAGCGCTGAGCCTTCTCTTGTGACAGCTTCAAATTGTCCACCACATGATCCCAAATCTGATGCAACCTATCCACCACAATATCCACTCCAGGACAGTCAGAAGGCTCCACCTGACCCGAGGAAAAACGAGGATGAAACCCCGAATTACAAAAAAAAGGAGAAACCAAAGTAGCAGAACTAGCCCGATTATTAAGGGCAAACTCGGCCAATGGCAAAAAAGTGACCCAGTCGTCCTGATCAGCAGAAACAAAACATCTTAAATAAGTTTCCAAGGTCTGATTAGTTCGCTCGGTTTGGCCATTCGTCTGAGGATGGAAGGCCGACGAAAAAGACAAATCAATGCCCATATTAGCACAAAAGGTCCGCCAAAATCTAGACACAAACTGGGATCCTCTGTCGGAAACAATATTTTCAGGGATCCAACGAACCACATTTTGAAAAAACAGTGGAACCAACTCGGAGGAGGAAGGCAACTTAGGCAAGGGCAGCAAATGGACCATCTTAGAAAAACTATCACACACCACCCAGATGACAGACATTCTCTGAGAGACAGGGAGATCTGAAATAAAATCCATGGAAATGTGCGTCCAAGGCCTCTTCGGGACAGGCAAAGGTAACAACAAACCACTGGCATGAGAACAGCAAGGCTTAGCCCGAGCACAAATTCCACAAGACTGCACAAAGGAACGCACATCCCGCGACAAGGAAGGCCACCAAAAGGACCTGGCCACCAAATCTCTGGTACCAAATATTCCAGGATGGCCCGCCAACACCGAAGAATGGACCTCGGAAATGACTCTACTGGTCCATCTATCTGGGACAAACAGTCTATCCGGTGGACAACGATCAGGTCTATCCGCCTGAAACTTCTGCAACACTCGTCGCAAATCTGGGGAGATGGCGGACAAAATCACCCCTTCTCTGAGGATACAAGCCGGCTCTGAATCTCCAGGAGAGTCAGGCACAAAACTCCTAGACAGAGCATCAGCCTTCACATTCTTCGAACCAGGCAGGTACGAGACCACGAAATCAAAACGAGAGAAAAACAACGACCAGCGAGCCTGTCTGGGATTCAGCCGCTTGGCCGACTCGAGATAAATCAGATTCTTGTGATCAGTCAAGACCACCACACGATGCTTAGCTCCCTCAAGCCAATGTCGCCACTCCTCAAATGCCCACTTCATAGCCAACAACTCCCGATTACCGACATCATAATTCCGCTCGGCAGGCGAAAACTTTCTTGAAAAGAAAGCACATGGCTTCATCACAGAGCCATCAGAGCTTCTCTGCGACAAAACAGCCACCGCTCCAATCTCAGAAGCATCAACCTCGACCTGGAAAGGAAGAGAGATATCTGGCTGACATAAGACCGGAGCAGAAGAAAACCGGTGCTTCAGCTCCCGAAAGGCCTCCACAGCCGCAGGAGACCAATTAGTAACATCAGAACCCTTCTTGGTCAAATCCGTCAAAGGCTTAACAACACCAGAAAAATTAGCGATGAAGCAACGGTAAAAATTAGCAAAACCCAAGAATTTCTGAAGACTCTTAACAGATGTAGGCTGAGTCCAGTCATGAATAGCCTGAACCTTGACTGGGTCCATCTCAATAGTAGAAGGAGAAAAAATGAAACCCAAAAAAGAAACCTTCTGGACTCCAAAAAGACATTTTGAGCCCTTCACAAATAAAGCATTGGCACGCAGGACCTGAAACACCATCCTGACCTGCTTAACATGGGACTCCCAATCATCAGAAAAAAACAGAATATCATCCAGATACACAATCATAAATTTATCCAGATATTCGCGGAAGATGTCGTGCATGAAGGACTGAAAGACAGAAGGAGCGTTAGAAAGTCCAAAAAGGCATCACCAAGTACTCAAAGTGGCCTTCGGGCGTATTAAATGCAGTTTTCCATTCATCACCCTGCTTAATACGCACAAGGTTATAAGCACCACGAAGATCTATCTTGGTGAATGAACTAGACCCCCTAATGCGAGCAAACAGATCAGATAACAATGGCAAAGGATACTGAAATTTTACCGTGATCTTATTTAGAAGGCGATAATCAATACAAGGTCTCAGGGAACCATCCTTCTTAGCCACAAAAAAGAACCCCGCACCAAGAGGGGAGGAGGAGGGGCGAATAAGTCCTTTCTCCAAAGACTCCTTTATATAACTCCAAATAGCAGCATGCTCCGGCACTGACAAATTGAAGAGTCGTCCCTTAGGAAACTTACTACCAGGAATCAAATTTATAGCACAATCACAATCCCTATGAGGAGGTAGAGAACTGAGTTTGGGCTCATCAAATACATCCTGGTAGTCCGACAAAAACGCAGGGACTTCAGAAGGAGTGGATGAAGCAATTGACACCACAGGAGCGTCGCCATGAATTCCCTGGCAACCCCAACTTGACACAGACATTGCTTTCCAATCCAGGACTGGATTATGAGTCTGCAACCATGGCAGACCCAACACGACGACATCATGCAAGTTATGCAGTACAAGAAAGCGAATCACCTCCTGATGAACAGGAGTCATGCACATGGTCACTTGCGTCCAGTACTGAGGTTTATTCATAGCCAATGGTGTAGCATCAATTCCCCTTAGTGGAATAGGGAATTTTAAAGGCTCCAAAACAAAACCACAGCGCCTGGCAAATGACAAATCCATCAGACTCAGGGCAGCACCTGAATCCACAAAAGCCATAACCGGGTAAGATGACAGGGAACAAATCAGGGTAACAGACAAAATGAACTTAGGCTGTAAAGTACCGATGTTGACAGACTTATCAATCTTTTTTGTGCGCTTAGAGCATGCTGAGATAACATGAGCTGAGTCACCACAGTAAAAGCACAACCCATTTTGCCGTCTATAATTTTGCCGTTCACTTCTGGTCAGAATTCTATCACATTGCATAGACTCAGGTGTCTGTTCAGAAGACACCGCCAAATGGTGCGCAGGTTTGCACTCCCGCAAACGCCGATCAATCTGAATGGCCAGAGTCATTGACTCATTCAGACCTGCAGGCGTAGGGAACCCCACCATGACATTCTTAATGGCTTCAGAAAGACCTTTTCTGAAATTTGCAGCCAGGGCACACTCATTCCATTGAGTAAGCACCGACCATTTCCGAAATTTCTGGCAATACACCTCTGCTTCATCTTGCCCCTGAGAGAGGGCCAACAAAGCTTTTTCAGCCTGGTTCTCAAGATTAGGTTCCTCATAGAGCAATCCAAGGGCCAGAAAAAATGCATCCACACTGAGCAATGCAGGATCCCCTGGCGCCAATGCGAAGGCCCAATCTTGAGGGTCGCCGCGCAAGAAAGAAATAATAATCCTAACTTGCTGAACGGAATCACCAGAGGAACGAGGTTTCAAAGAAAGAAACAACTTGCAATTGTTCTTAAAATTCAGGAACCTAGATCTATCTCCAGAAAACAACTCCGGAATAGGTATTCTAGGCTCTGACATAGGACTGTGAACAACAAAATCCTGAATACTTTGTACCCTTGCAGCAAGATGATCTACACTGGAGGCCAAACTCTGGATATCCATGTCAACAGCTGAATTCAGAGCCACACCAAGATTAAGAGGAGGAGAGAGGCTAGACACACAGCAGCTAGACACACAGAAACAAACAAAAAAAAAACAAACTCAAGGCTTCTCTTCTCCTGCTTCTGCCATGCAATTAACATTTTACGGGCCGGCTGTACTGTTATGATCCTAGTGGCAAGGATCGCAAATCTGACTAGCTAATAAACTGAAACGACGACTAGCTCTGGGGAAGTGGTAACTGAATTGACCGCAACCTGATCCTATCCGCAAACAACTATAAGCAGCCGTGGAACGTTACCTGGAAATCCTAGACGTAATCTAATAATCGACGTTGCAACAAGGTGGAACTCTACACTGCACATGCTTCAGAGGCTGTGCGAACAGAGGCGTGCTGTCATGTATTTGTGGGAGGATACACATACACGGGCAGGCAGTTGGATGGCAGACATGGAGTTGTCTGCTGTGCAGTGGTCGAAGCTCCAAGACCTCTGTCAAGTCCTTCAGTGTTTTGACGAATGCACACGGCTGGTCAGTGCGGACGACGCCATCATAAGCATGAGCATTCCACTAATGCATCTGCTGATGCAAAGTTTGACGCACATTAAGGAGCAGGCGTCTGCAGCCGAGGAGGAGGGAAGCCTTGATGACAGTCAGCCATTGTCTGCTCAGGGAAGTCTCGGGGATGAGGTTGCGGTCGAAGAGGAGGAGGAGGAGGAGGAAGATGGGGATGATTATTTATGGGAGGAGGAAGCATCTCAGAGGGGAATAGAAAGTGTTGGTGGTGCAAGGTCAGGTACAGGTTTTTTGCGGGAGACAAGTGATGTGGATTTGGCAGAAAGTGCTCCTCAACCCAGCACAAGCATTGATTTGACACCTGGAACATTGGCCCACATGGCTGATTATGCATTGCGTATCCTAAAAAGGGACCCCCGCATTATCAAAATGATGACGATGACGATTACTGGTTGGCCTGCCTCCTGGATCCACGCTATAAAGGGAAATTGCAATATATCATGCCACATGAGAACCTTGAGTGTTATGATCCTAGTGGCAAGGATCGCAAATCTGACTAGCTAAGAAACTGAACTGACGACTAGCTCTGGGGAAGTGGTAACTGAATTGACCGCAACCTGATCCTATCCGCAAACAACTATAAGCAGCCGTGGAACGTTACCTGGAAATCCTAGACGTCTCGTCACGGCCTGAGAAACTGACTATTCCTAGAGAGAAAGTAAGTCCTCACTTGCCTCAGAGAAATGACCCCCAAAGATATAGAAAAGCCCCCCACAAATATTAACGGTGAGTTAAGGGGAAAGCACATACGCAGAGATGAAATAGATTTAGCAAATGAGGCCCACTAACACTAGATAGCAGAAAATAGGAAGAGAACTGTGCGGTCAATGAAAAACCCTATTCAAAATATCCACGCAGAGATTGCTCGAGCCCCCGCACCAACTAACGGAGCGGGGGAAGCAACTCCGTACCCCAGAGCTACCAGCAGCAAGAAATCACATATTAGCAAGCTGGACTAAACTCATCATAAACAGAAATCATATTGCAGACAGATGAGCAAAAAATAATCAAACAGAACTTAGCTTCTCATGAAGAGACAGAAAACCAAGATAGTCAGGAGTAATCAGAATAGCACTGAATACATCGACAGCCGGCAACAAGTGGAGGTGAAGCAGAGCTAAATAGGAACCTCCCTAGAGAATAACGAGGCAGCTGATCAGCCACAGACCCGCAAGATAACAAACAAAGCCACCAGGGGGAGCCCAAAAATAAAACTCACGCAATACCACCTGTGACCACAAGAGGGAGCCCGAAAACAGAGTTCACAACACTTGTGCAAATATTGGCTACCAAACAAGCAACTCTTGTAGACCGTTTGGTTCAGGCATTCCCAGCACACAGCAGCGGTGATGGTTCTCACACGAGCTGCAGGGGGCAACATGCAAGAGGTGTTAGAGGGGCACAAATCAGAAGTGGCATTGGACAGAGGGGTTTTATGACCAGATTGTGGAGTGATTTCGCAATGACCGCAGACACGACAGGTACTGCAGCATCGATTCAAAGTGACAAGAGAGAACATTTGTCCAGTATGCTTACTAACTATTTTTCCTCCCTTATCGATGTTCTCCCTCACACGTCATTCCCCTTTGATTACTGGGCATCAAAATTAGACACCTGGCCTGAATTGGCAGAATATGCATTACAGGAGCTCGCTTGCCCAGCTGCTAGTGTGCTATCAGAAAGAGTATTCAGTGCTGCTGGTTCAATACTGATCGAAAAAAGGACTCGTCTGGCTACCGAAAATGTTGATGATCTAACCTTCATTAAAATGAACCAATCATGGATTTCTAATTATTTTGCTCCACCTTTCCCTGCTGACACCTAGCTTTCCTATAAAAAGGTCTTGCTTTTGGAATCGTCTTACTGACTACTCCAATTTCTCCATTTGCAGCTGCTGTATGTCCACCATAGGCCTTTTTTACACCTCCCTAAATGGGCTGACTCCCCCCACGGGGCCGTGGTCACCACTTGGCGCAAGCACCCGTGCGAGTGCCGTTTGGCTGAACAGGTGGGTGTGCCCACTTTTGGGCGACAGCACTAGCACAGAGTCCCTCATAGTACAATGAAGTGTCTCTGGCGGTGGTGGTGCACACCCAACGTCAGACACACCGTCGTAACATGAGGAGCCCTGGGCCAGTACTGCCACCCACGGGAGAGTGTTCCCCCCCCCCCAGCTCAAACAGTGCTCTACCACTTGCAAAATTACCTCTCACTGCTCCACCACTGTTTAGTCTGCGCTGTTAAATCCTTCAATGGCACTGCCAATACCAATTTGTTGACATGATTGTTGATAGTAAAAATATTCAGGGGCCCTGCCCTACATTTACACCAGTTAATACTTTGCACCAACTACCACTGTCTGAAAGTCAGCAGAGGAGCCCACCCCTGTACCTAGGTATGGCACCTGTTTATTTGTGTTTTGTTTTTTTTTGCCAGACATTCACCTCACTTTATTATTTAGGCCTACTAACTGTGACAGACACTCCTTACAGTTGTCCTCCACTGAACAAAGCTAGGCCGCCTGCATACTCCTGTAACCTATTTTTAACTGCATTTTGCCTATTACTTTTTTGGGCCTACTAACTGTGTCTGCCCCTCGGTGCAATTGTCCTCCGCTGAACACACCAATGCTGCCTGTGTTCCCCTGTAGGCTAATTTAAACTGCATAGAGCCTGTTTTTTTATTTTAGGCCTAGGAAGTCTGTCCGCGGTCCCTCCTTGCAATCGTCCTCCGCTGAACACACCAATGCTGCCTGTGTACCCCTGTAACCAATTTAAAGCTGCATAGAGCCTAATTTTTTATTTTAGGCCTAGGAAGTCTGTCTGCGGTTCCTCCTTGCAATCGTCCTCTGCTGACCAGACCAATGCTGCCTGTGTACCCCTTTAACCAATTCAAAGATGCATAGAGCCTATTTTTTTATTTTAGGCCTAGGAAGTCTGTCTGCGGTCCCTCCTTGCAATCGTCCTCCGCTGAACACACCAATGCTGCCTGTGTTCCCCTGTAGGCTAATTTAAACTGCATAGAGCCTGCTTTTTTATTTTAGGCCTAGGAAGTCTGTCCGCGGTCCCTCCTTGCAATCGTCCTCCGCTGAACACACCAATGCTGCCTGTGTTCCCCTCTAGCCTAATTTATACTGCATAGAGCCTGCTTTTTTATTTTAGGCCTAGGAAGTCTGTCTGCGGTCCCTCCTTGCAATCGTCCTCCGCTGAACACACCAATGCTTCCTGTGTTCCCCTGTAGGCTAATTTAAACTGCATAGAGCCTGTTTTTTATTTTAGGCCTAGGAAGTCTGTCTGCGGTCCCTACTTGCAATCGTCCTCCGCTGAACACACCAATGCTGCCTGTGTACCCCTGTAACCAATTTAAACCTGCATAGAGCCTACTTTTTTATTTTAGGCCTAGGAAGTCTGTCTGCGGTCCCTCCTTGCAATCGTCCTCCGCTGACCACACCAATGCTGCCTGTGTACCCCTTTAACCAATTTAAAGCTGCATAGGGCCTACTTTTTTATTTTAGGCCTAGGAAGTCTGTCCGCGGTCCCTCCTTGCAATCGTCCTCCGCTGAACACACCAATGCTGCCTGTGTTCCCCTGTAGCTTAATTTATACTGCATAGAGCCTGCTTTTTTATTTTAGGCCTAGGAAGTCTGTCTGCGGTCCCTCCTTGCAATCGTCCTCCGCTGAACACACCAATGCTGCCTGTGTTCCCCTGTAGGCTAATTTAAACTGCATAGAGCTTGTTTTTTTATTTTAGGCCTAGGAAGTCTGTCCACGGTCCCTCCTTGCAATCGTCCTCCGCTGACCACACCAATGCTGCCTGTGTACCCCTGTAACCAATTTAAAGCTGCATAGAGCCTACTTTTTTATTTTAGGCCTAGGAAGTCTGTCTGTTGTCCCTCCTTGCAATCGTCCTCCGATGAACACCCCAATGCTGCCTGTGTACCCCTGTAACCAATTTAAACCTGCATAGAGTCTACTTTTTTATTTTAGGCCTAGGAAGTCTGTCTGCGGTCCCTCCTTGCAATCGTCCTCCGCTGACACCAATGCTGCCTGTGTACCCCTTTAACCAATTTAAAGCTGCATAGAGCCTACTTTTTTTATTTTAGGCCTAGGAAGTCTGTCTGCGGTCCCTCCTTGCAATCGTCCTCCGCTGAACACACCAATGCTGCCTGTGTTCCCCTCTAACCAATTTAAAACTGCATAGAGCCAACTTTTTTATTTAACACATACTACCTTTGTCTGTCTGCGCCACTCAATCCCGCAGTCCTCCACTGAAAAAGCTGAGCTTCAATCTTCAGGCTTTCGGCCTGTATTTAGAATTTAAAACTGCATTTGGGCTACTAGTTTGGGTGGGCCTAGTAACGGTGTCTGCCGCTCCAGGGTTTTCTCCTGTTTGGTTTTCCAGAGCTTCAATTTTCTGGCTTTCGGCCTAAATTTTAAATATTAAACTGCATTTGGCCTACTACTTTGGTTGTGCCTAGTAACGGTGTCTGCCACTCCTTGCTTGTCTCCTCCACTGAATAAAGCTTAGCTTTAACCTTCAGGCTTTCGGCCTACATTTTAAATATTAAACTGCGTTTGGGCTACTAGTTTGGGTGGGCCCAATTAACGGTGTCTGCCGCTCCCTGGTGTTGTCCTCCACTGAACAGAGCTGAGCTTCAATCTTCAGGCTTTCATTAAGTAGTTGTTAATATAACACTGCAGTTGGCCTACTAGTTTGGTTGGGGCCTACTAACGGTGTCTGCTGTTGTGAATTAGACTTTTTTGGCTCCCTCTTGTGGTCACTAGTGATATGACTCTGGGATTGTCTTTTCTCAGTTTGGCACCCACCTGGGTCGTTAGTCCAGGGGTGTTGCTATATAAACTTCCTGGATTCTCAGTCCTGTGCCTGGCATCGTTGTAATCAGTCCTTTCTGTTTGCTCCTGTCTGCTGGTCCTGGATCTTGCAAAATTAAGCTAAGTCCTGCTTCCTTGTTTTTTGGTTATTTGCATTGCTCTTATTTTTTGTCCAGCTTGTACTAAATGTGATTCCTGATTTTGCTGGAAGCTCTAGGTGGCTGGTGTTCTCCCCCCGGGCCGTTAGACGGTTCGGGGGTTCTTGAATATCCAGCGTGGAAATTTTGATAGGGTTTTTGCTGACCGTATAAGTCATCTTACTATATTCTGCTATTAGTCAGTGGGCCTCTCTTTGCTAAATATCTAGTTCATTCTTACGTTTGTCTTTTCTCCTTACCTCACCGTTATTATTTGTTGGGGGCTTGTATCCAACTTTTGGGGTCTTTTCTCTGGAGGCAAGAAAGGTCTATCTTTTCCCTTCTAGGGTTAGTTAGTTCTCCGGCTGGCGCGAGACGTCTAGAACCAACGTAGGCACGTTCCCCGGCTGCTGCTATTTGTGGTGCTAGGATTAGATATATGGTCAGCCCAGTTACCACTGCCCTATGAGCTGGTTTTTTGTGTTTGCAGACTTGGTATGTACTTTTGAGCCCCTCTGCCATTAGAGTCATAACCATGCATTGCAGAAGTGGGATTATAAGAAAGGAAATTCTGAGTTTTTTTTTTTTTTCCTCTCTTTGTTCCTCCCCTTTACCTCTGAGTGGCTTGTGCTTGCTGCAGACATGAATGTCCAGACCTTGATTACAAGTGTGGACCAGCTTGCTGCTCTTGTGCAGGGCATACAAGATTTTGTTACCAGTAGTCCTATGTCTGAACCTAAAATACCTATTCCTGAGCTGTTCTCTGGGGACCGATTTAAGTTTAGGAATTTCAGGAATAATTGTAAATTGTTTCTATCTCTGAGACCCCGTTCATCTGGAGACTCAGCTCAGCAAGTAAAAATTGTTATCTCTTTCTTACGGGGAGACCCTCAGGATTGGGCCTTCTCGCTAGCGCCAGGAGATCCGGCATTGGCAAATATTGATGCGTTTTTTCCGGCGCTCGGATTGCTTTACGAGGAACCCAATCTTGAAATTCAGGCAGAAAAAGCCTTGTTGGCTATTTCTCAGGGGCAGGATGAAGCTGAAGTGTATTGCCAAAAATTTCGGAAATGGTCCGTGCTTACTCAGTGGAATGAATGTGCTCTGGCCGCAAATTTCAGAAATGGCCTTTCTGAAGCCATTAAGAATGTGATGGTGGGTTTCTCCATTCCTACAGGTCTGAATGATTCCATGGCGCTGGCTATTCAAATTGACCGGCGTTTGCGGGAGCGCAAAGCCGCGAATCCTCTGGTGGTGTTGTCTGAACAAACACCTGATTTAATGCAATGTGGTAGAATTCAGACTAGAAATGAACGGAAAAATCATAGACGTCAGAATGGGTTGTGTTTTTACTGTGGTGATTCTACACATGTTATATCAGCATGCTCTAAACGCCTAACTAGGGTTGTTAGTCCTGTCGCCATTGGTAATTTGCAACCTAAATTTATTTTGTCTGTGACTTTAATTTGCTCATTGTCCTCCTACCCTGTTATGGCGTTTGTGGATTCAGGTGCTGCCCTGAGCCTTATGGATCTGTCGTTTGCCAAGCGCTGTGGTTTTGTTCTTGAGCCGTTGGTAAATCCTATCCCTCTTAGAGGTATTGATGCTACGCCATTGGCGGAAAATAAACCGCAGTTTTGGACACAGGTAACCATGTGCATGACTCCTGAACATCGGGAGGTGATTCGTTTTCTTGTTCTGCATAAAATGCATGATTTGGTCGTTTTGGGTCTGCCATGGTTACAGACCCATAATCCAGTCTTGGATTGGAAGGCAATGTCTGTGTCAAATTGGGGCTGTCAGGGAATTCATGGTGATTCCCCGCCGGTGTCTATTGCTTCCTCTACTCCTTCGGAAGTTCCTGAGTATTTGTCTGATTACCAGGATGTATTCAGCAAGTCCAGCTCCAGTGCTTTGCCTCCTCATAGGGACTGTGACTGCGCCATAGATTTGATTCCAGGTAGTAAATTTCCTAAGGGAAGACTATTTAATCTGTCTGTACCTGAGCATCCCGCAATGCGTTCGTATATCAAGGAGTCTCTGGAGAAGGGGCATATCCGTCCATCCTCTTCCCCTCTTGGTGCGGGATTCTTTTTTGTGGCCAAGAAGGACGGATCTTTGAGACCTTGTATTGACTATCGGCTTCTGAATAAAATCACTGTTAAATTTCAGTATCCTTTGCCTCTGTTGTCGGACTTGTTTGCCCGGATTAAAGGTGCCAAGTGGTTCACCAAGATAGATCTTCGTGGTGCGTACAACCTTGTGCGCATTAAGCAAGGAGATGAATGGAAGACTGCATTTAATACGCCCGAAGGTCATTTTGAGTACTTGGTGATGCCTTTTGGGCTCTCTAATGCTCCCTCAGTGTTTCAGTCCTTTATGCATGATATTTTCCGGAAGTATCTGGATAAATTTATGATTGTTTATCTGGATGATATTCTGGTTTTCTCTGATGATTGGGACTCACATGTAGAGCAGGTCAGGATGGTGTTTCAGGTTTTGCGTGAGAATGCTTTGTTTGTTAAGGGCTCAAAGTGTCTCTTTGGAGTACAGAAGGTTCCCTTTTTGGGTTTTATTTTTTCCCCTTCTGCAGTGGAGATGGACCCAGTCAAGGTCCGAGCTATTCATGATTGGACTCAACCCACGTCAGTTAAGAGTCTTCAGAAGTTCTTGGGTTTTGCTAACTTCTACCGTCGTTTTATCGCTAATTTTTCTAGCGTTGTTAAACCTTTGACGGATATGACCAAGAAAGGTTCTGATGTTGCTAACTGGGCTCCTGCAGCCATGGAAGCTTTCCAAGAGTTGAAGCGCCGGTTTACTTCGGCGCCTGTTTTGTGCCAGCCTGATGTCTCACTTCCCTTTCAGGTTGAAATGGATGCTTCTGAGATTGGGGCAGGGGCCGTTTTGTCGCAGAGAGGCCCTGGTTGCTCTGTAATGAGACCATGTGCTTTCTTCTCTAGGAAGTTTTCGCCTGCTGAGCGGAATTATGATGTTGGCAATCGGGAGTTGCTGGCCATGAAGTGGGCATTTGAGGAGTGGCGTCATTGGCTCGAGGGTGCTAAGCATCGTGTGGTGGTCTTGACTGATCACAAGAATCTGATGTATCTCGAGTTTGCTAAACGCCTGAATCCTAGACAGGCCCGTTGGTCATTGTTTTTCTCCCGTTTTGACTTTGTGGTCTCGTATTTACCAGGTTCAAAGAATGTGAAGGCTGATGCTCTTTCAAGGAGCTTTGTGCCTGACTCTCCTGGAGTCGCAGAACCAGTTGGTATTCTTAAAGAGGGAGTAATCTTGTCAGCCATTTCTCCGGATTTGCGACGTGTGTTGCAGAGATTTCAGGCTGGTAGACCTGACTCTTGTCCACCTGACAGACTGTTTGTTCCTGATAAGTGGACCAGCAGAGTCATTTCCGAGGTTCATTCCTCGGTGTTGGCAGGGCATCCGGGAATTTTTGGCACCAGAGATCTGGTGGCTAGGTCCTTTTGGTGGCCTTCCTTGTCACGGGATGTGCGGTCATTTGTGCAGTCCTGTGGGACTTGTGCTCGGGCTAAGCCTTGCTGTTCTCGTGCCAGCGGCTTGCTCTTGCCCTTGCCTGTCCCGAAGAGGCCTTGGACACACATTTCCATGGATTTCATTTCAGATCTTCCGGTGTCTCAAGGAATGTCTGTCATCTGGGTGGTATGTGATCGCTTTTCCAAGATGGTCCATTTGGTATCTTTGCCTAAACTGCCTTCCTCTTCCGATCTGGTTCCCTTGTTCTTTCAGAATGTGGTTCGTTTACATGGCATTCCTGAGAATATCGTGTCTGACAGAGGATCCCAGTTTGTTTCCAAGTTCTGGCGATCCTTTTGTGCTAAGATGGGCATTGATTTGTCGTTTTCGTCTGCCTTTCATCCTCAAACTAATGGACAAACGGAGCGAACTAATCAGACTCTGGAGGCTTATTTGAGGTGTTTTGTTTCTGCAGATCAGGATGATTGGGTGACCTTCTTGCCGTTGGCTGAGTTTGCCCTTAATAATCGGGCTAGTTCCGCTACCTTGGTTTCGCCATTTTTTTGCAACTCTGGTTTCCATCCTCGTTTTTCCTCGGGACATGTGGAGTCTTCTGACTGTCCTGGGGTAGATTCCGTGGTGGATAGGTTGCAGCAGATCTGGAATCATGTGGTGGACAACTTAAAGTTGTCACAGGAGAAGGCTCAGCGTTTTGCCAACCGCCGCCGCGGTGTGGGTCCCCGACTTCGTGTTGGGGATTTGGTATGGCTGTCTTCTCGATTTGTTCCTATGAAGGTCTCCTCTCCTAAATTTAAGCCTCGCTTCATCGGTCCTTACAAGATATTGGAAATCCTTAATCCTGTGTCCTTTCGCTTGGATCTTCCGGTGTCGTTTGCCATTCACAACGTGTTCCATAGGTCTTTGTTGCGACGGTACGTTGTACCTGTGGTTCCTTCTATTGAGCCTCCTGCTCCGGTGTTGGTTGAGGGCGAGTTGGAGTACGTGGTGGAGAAGATCTTGGATTCTCGTCTCTCCAGGCGGAGGCTTCAGTATCTGGTCAAGTGGAAGGGCTATGGTCAGGAGGATAATTCCTGGGTGGTTGCCTCTGATGTGCATGCGGCCGATTTAGTTCGTGCCTTTCACGCTGCTCATCCTGATCGCCCTGGTGGTCTTGGTGAGGGTTCGGTGACCCCTCCTTAAAGGGGGGGTACTGTTGTGAATTAGACTTTTTTGGCTCCCTCTTGTGGTCACTAGTGATATGACTCTGGGATTGTCTTTTCTCAGTTTGGCACCCACCTGGGTCGTTAGTCCAGGGGTGTTGCTATATAAACTTCCTGGATTCTCAGTCCTGTGCCTGGCATCGTTGTAATCAGTCCTTTCTGTTTGCTCCTGTCTGCTGGTCCTGGATCTTGCAAAATTAAGCTAAGTCCTGCTTCCTTGTTTTTTGGTTATTTGCATTGCTCTTATTTTTTGTCCAGCTTGTACTAAATGTGATTCCTGATTTTGCTGGAAGCTCTAGGGGGCTGGTGTTCTCCCCCCGGGCCGTTAGACGGTTCGGGGGTTCTTGAATATCCAGCGTGGAAATTTTGATAGGGTTTTTGCTGACCGTATAAGTCATCTTACTATATTCTGCTATTAGTCAGTGGGCCTCTCTTTGCTAAATATCTAGTTCATTCTTATGTTTGTCTTTTCTCCTTACCTCACCGTTATTATTTGTTGGGGGCTTGTATCCAACTTTTGGGGTCTTTTCTCTGGAGGCAAGAAAGGTCTATCTTTTCCCTTCTAGGGTTAGTTAGTTCTCCGGCTGGCGCGAGACGTCTAGAACCAACGTAGGCACGTTCCCCGGCTGCTGCTATTTGTGGTGCTAGGATTAGATATATGGTCAGCCCAGTTACCACTGCCCTATGAGCTGGTTTTTTGTGTTTGCAGACTTGGTATGTACTTTTGAGACCCTCTGCCATTGGGGTCATAACAGTCTGCCGCTACCTGGTGTTGTCCTCCACTGAACAGAGCTGAGCTTCAATCTTCAGGCTCTCATTAAGTAGTTGTTAATATAACACTGCAGTTGGCCTACTAGTTTGGTTGGGGCCTACTAACGGTGTCTGCCGCTCCAAGGTGTTCTCCAGGTTTACTTGCCTGGGCTTCAATCTTCAGGCTTTCGGCTTATATTTGAAATATGAAACTGGATTTGGGATACTAGTTGGATTGGGCCTACTAACGGTGTCTGCTGCTCCCTGGTGTTGTCCTCCACTGAACAAAGCTGAGCTTCAATCTTCAGGCTCTCATTAAGTAGTTGTTAAGATAACGCTGCATTTGGCCTACTACTTTGGTTGGGCTTAGTAACGGTGTCTGCCGCACCTTGGTGTTGTCCTGTGTTATTTTCCTGAGCTTCAATCTTCTGGCTTTCTGCCTACATTTGTAATATTAAACTGCATTGGGCCTACTAGTGTGGTTGGGCCCTTAAAACGGTGTCTGCCGCTCTTGGGTTTTCTACTCCACTGAACAAAGCAATGCCACCTGGTTAGTCCTGTCACCAATTTTGAACTGCATTTAGCCTACTTTATTATTTGGGCCTATATCTGTGTTTCCTCCTCATCCTGCCCATTGCCCAGCCAGTGCTAGATGAGTCTTATGGTACATTGACCCAGACCACTAAATTCCCCTTGCACGCTACACAGCCACAATCTGACCCTGCTGAAAGTCAGGTTCCCCTTCCCGCATACTATACCACCTTACACGGTGACAAAGAGGAAGGTGCAGATGAAAGTGCAGGTTCCTTCATCAGGTGGGGGGGCATACTCGTTGGCGACGTCACTGGCACAGGGCCCCTCAGAGTACGCAAAAGTGTCGCTGCCGGTGGGAGGCGCCCCCGCCGTGCAAACACACAGCCGTACTTTGAGGGGCCCTGTGCCAGTGCCAATGCGAACGAGTGGGCCCCCTGTTATGATCCCAATGGCAGAGGATCTCAGAGATTTCAGCAAAGTCTGCAAACATAAATACCAGCTCATAGGGAAGTGGTAACTAGGCTGACCGTATATCTGATCCTAGCACAAACAACTAACAGTAGCCGGGGAACGTACCTACGTTGATCCTAGACGTCTCGCGCCAGCCGGAGAACTAACTAACCCTGTCAGGGAAAATAAGACCTCTCTTGCCTCAAGAAGAAAGACCCCAAAGTTATAGTACAAGCCCCCAACAAATAATAACGGTGAGGTAAGAAGAAAAGACAAACGTAAGAATGAACTAGATTTTAGCAAAGAGAGGCCCACTGACTAATAGCAGAAGATAGTAAGATGACTTATACGGTCAGCAAAAAAACCCTACAAAATATCCACTCTGAATATCCAAGAACCCCCGAACCGACTAACGGTGAGGGGGGAGAATATCAGCCCCCTAGAGCTTCCAGCGAAATCAGGAATCACATTTTGTACAAGCTGGACAAAAATAAGAACAATGCAAATAAACAAAAATAAGAAAGCAGGACTTAGCTTATCTTGCAAGGAACCAGGACCTGAAGACAGAAGCAAACAGAAATGAACTGATTACAACGATGCCAGGCACTGGACTGAGAATCCAGGAAGTTTAAATAGCAACACCCCAGGCCTAACGAACCAGGTGAGTACCAACCTGGGGAAAGACAATCCAAGTGCCAACCACTAGTGACCACAAGAGGGAGCCAAGAAGTATAGTTCACAACAGTACCCCCCCTTTAAGGAGGGGTCACCGAACCCTCACCAAGACCACCAGGGCGATCAGGATGAGCAGCGTGGAAGGCACGAACCAAATCGGCCGCATGAACATCAGAAGCGACCACCCAGGAATTATCCTCCTGACCATAGCCCTTCCATTTGACCAGATACTGAAGCCTCCTTCTAGAGAGACGAGAATCCAAGATCTTCTCCACCACGTACTCCAACTCGCCCTCAACCAACACCGGAGCAGGAGGCTCAACAGCAGGAACCACAGGCACAACGTACCGCCGCAACAAAGACCTATGGAACACGTTGTGAATGGCAAATGACACCGGAAGATCCAAACGAAATGATACTGGATTAAGAACTTCCAAAATTTTATAAGGACCAATAAAGCGAGGCTTAAACTTAGGAGAGGAAACCTTCAGAGGGACATACCGAGAAGACATCCAAACCAACTCCCCCACACGAAGTCGGGGACCCACACCGCGGCGGCGGTTGGCAAAATGCTGAGCCTTCTCCTGTGACAACTTCAAGTTGTCCACCACATGATTCCAAATCCGCTGCAACCTATCCACCACGGAATCCACCCCAGGACAGTCAGAAGGCTCAACATGACCCGAGGAAAAACGAGGATGAAAACCAGAGTTGCAGAAAAATGGCGAAACCAAAGTAGCGGAACTAGCCCGATTATTAAGGGCAAACTCAGCCAATGGCAAGAAGGTCACCCAATCATCCTGGTCCGCAGAAACAAAACATCTCAAATAAACCTCCAGTGTCTGATTAGTTCGCTCCGTTTGGCCATTAGTCTGAGGATGAAAGGCAGATGAAAATGACAAATCAATGCCCATTTTAGCACAAAAAGATCGCCAGAATCTGGACACAAACTGGGATCCTCTGTCGGACACGATATTCTCAGGAATGCCGTGTAAACGAACCACATTCTGAAAAAACAAAGGAACCAGATCGGAAGAGGAAGGCAACTTAGGCAAGGGCACCAAATGGACCATCTTGGAAAAACGATCACACACCACCCAGATGACAGACATACCCCGAGACACCGGAAGATCAGAAATGAAATCCATGGAAATGTGTGTCCAAGGCCTCTTCGGGACGGGCAAGGGCAAAAGCAACCCGCTAGCACGAGAACAACAAGGCTTAGCCCGAGCACAAGTCCCACAGGACTGCACAAATGACCGCACATCCCGTGACAAGGAAGGCCACCAAAAGGACCTGGCCACCAAATCTCGGGTACCAAAAATCCCCGGATGCCCTGCCAACACCGAGGAATGAACCTTGGAAACAACTCTGCTGGTCCATCTATCAGGAACAAACAGTCTGTCGGGTGGACAAGAGTCAGGTCTACCAGCCTGAAATCTCTGCAACACACGTCGCAAATCAGGAGATATGGCTGACACGATTACTCCCTCTTTAAGAATACCAGCTGGCTCCGAGACTCCAGGAGAGTCAGGCACAAAGCTCCTAGAAAGAGCATCAGCCTTCACATTCTTCGACCCAGGCAGGTACGAGACCACAAAGTCAAAACGAGAGAAAAACAATGACCAACGAGCCTGTCTAGGATTCAGGCGCTTAGCAGACTCGAGATACATCAGATTTTTGTGATCAGTCAAGACCACCACACGATGCTTAGCACCCTCAAGCCAATGACGCCACTCCTCAAATGCCCACTTCATGGCCAACAACTCCCGATTACCAACATCATAGTTCCGCTCAGCAGGCGAAAACTTCCTAGAGAAAAAAGCACTTGGTCTCATCACAGAGCAACCAGAGCCTCTCTGCGACAAAACAGCCCCAGCACCGATCTCAGAAGCATCCACTTCAACCTGAAAGGGAAGTGAGACATCAGGCTGGCACAAAACAGGCGCCGAAGTAAACCGGCGCTTCAGCTCCTGGAAGGCCTCCACGGCTGCAGGAGCCCAATTAGCCACATCAGAACCTTTCTTGGTCATATCCGTCAAAGGTTTAACAACGCTAGAAAAGTTAGCGATAAAACGACGGTAGAAATTAGCAAACCCCAAGAACTTCTGAAGACTCTTAACAGACGTGGGTTGAGTCCAATCATGAATAGCTCGGACCTTGACTGGGTCCATCTCCACAGCAGAAGGGGAGAAAATAAAACCCAAAAAGGAAACCTTCTGCACTCCAAAGAGACACTTTGAGCCCTTCACAAACAAAGCATTATCACGCAAAACCTGAAACACCATCCTGACCTGCTTTACATGAGAATCCCAATCATCAGAAAAAAACAGAATATCATCCAGATAATCAATCATAAATTTATCTAGATACTTCCGGAAGATATCATGCATAAAGGACTGAAACACTGAAGGAGCATTAGAGAGCCCATAGGGCATCACCAAGTACTCGAAATGACCTTCGGGCGTATTAAAAGCAGTTTTCCATTCATCTCCCTGCCTAATGCGCACAAGGTTGTACGCACCACGAAGATCTATCTTGGTGAACCACTTGGCACCCTTAATCCGAGGACAATAGTGGCAAAGGATACTAAAATTTAACAGTGATTTTATTCAGAAGCCGATAGTCTATACAAGGTCTCAAAGACCCGTCTTTCTTGGCCACAAAAAAGAATCCCGCACCAAGAGGGGAAGAGGATGGACGAATATGCCCCTTCTCCAAAGACTCCTTGACATAAGAACGCATTGCGGCATGCTCGGGTACAGACAAATTAAATAATCGTCCCTTAGGAAATTTACTACCAGGAATCAAATCTATAGCGCAGTCACAGTCCCTATGAGGAGGAAGAGCACTGGACCTGGACTCACTGAATACATCCTGATAGTCACACAAATACTCAGGAACTTCTGAAGGAGTAGAGGAAGCAATAGACACCGGCGGAGAATCGCAATGAATTCCCTGACAACCCCAACTCGACACAGACATAGCCTTCCAATCCAAAACTGGATTATGGGTCTGTAACCATGGCAGACCTAAAACGACCAAATCATTCATTTTATGCAGAACAAGAAAACGAATCACCTCCCGATGTTCAGGAGTCATGCACATGGTCACTTGTGTCCAATACTGCGGTTTATTTTCCGCCAGTGGCGTAGCATCAATTCCTCTAAGAGGAATAGGAATTTTTAAAGGCTCCAGGACAAAACCACAGCGCTTCGCAAACGACAAGTCCATAAGACTCAGGGCAGCACCTGAATCCACAAACGCCATAACAGGGTAGGAAGACAATGAGCAAATTAAGGTCACAGACAAAATAAATTTAGGCTGCAAATTACCAATGGTGACAGGACTGACAACCTTTGTTAGGCGTTTAGAGCATGCTGATATAACATGTGTAGAATCACCACAGTAAAAACACAGCCCATTCTGACGTCTATGATTTTGTCGTTCAGTTCTAGTCAGGATTCTATCACATTGCATTGAGACAGGTGTCTGTTCAGACAACACCGCCAGAGGATTAGCGGATTTGCGCTCCCGCAAACGCCGATCAATCTGAATAGCCAGCGCCATAGAATCATTCAGACTTGTAGGAATGGAGAAACCCACCATCACATTCTTAATGGCTTCAGAAAGGCCATTTCTGAAATTTGCGGCCAGAGCACACTCATTCCATTGAGTAAGCACGGACCATTTCCGAAATTTTTGGCAATACACTTCAGCTTCATCCTGGCCCTGAGAGATAGCCAGTAAAGCTTTTTCTGCCTGAATTTCAAGATTAGGCTTCTCATAAAGCAATCCGAGCGCCAGAAAAAACGCATCAATATTTGCCAATGCCGGATCTCCTGGCGCCAACGAGAAAGCCCAATCCTGAGGGTCGCCACGCAAGAAGGAGATAACAATTTTAACTTGCTGAGCTGAATCTCCAGACGAACGAGGTTTCAAAGATAGAAACAATTTACAATTATTCCTAAAATTCCTGAATTTAAATCGATCTCCAGAGAACAGCTCAGGAATAGGTATCTTAGGCTCTGACATAGGACTGCTAACAACAAAATCCTGAATGCCCTACACTCGTGCAGCAAGCTGATCCACACTAGTAATCAAGGTCTGAACATTCATGTCTGCAGCAAAGCTTCAAGCCACTCAGAGAAAAAGGGGAAGGAAGAAAGGAAAAAAAAAACAACTCAGAACTTCTTTTCTTTTAATCCCGCTTCTGCAATGCATTAACTATTCACTTGGCCTGGCATACTGTTATGATCCCAATGGCAGAGGATCTCAGAGATTTCAGCAAAGTCTGCAAACATAAATACCAGCTCATAGGGAAGTGGTAACTAGGCTGACCGTATATCTGATCCTAGCACAAACAACTAACAGTAGCCGGGGAACGTACCTACGTTGATCCTAGACGTCTCGCGCCAGCCGGAGAACTAACTAACCCTGTCAGGGAAAATAAGACCTCTCTTGCCTCAAGAAGAAAGACCCCAAAGTTATAGTACAAGCCCCCAACAAATAATAACGGTGAGGTAAGAAGAAAAGACAAACGTAAGAATGAACTAGATTTTAGCAAAGAGAGGCCCACTGACTAATAGCAGAAGATAGTAAGATGACTTATACGGTCAGCAAAAAAACCCTACAAAATATCCACGCTGAATATCCAAGAACCCCCGAACCGACTAACGGTGAGGGGGGAGAATATCAGCCCCCTAGAGCTTCCAGCGAAATCAGGAATCACATTTTGTACAAGCTGGACAAAAATAAGAACAATGCAAATAAACAAAAATAAGAAAGCAGGACTTAGCTTATCTTGCAAGGAACCAGGACCTGAAGACAGGAGCAAACAGAAATGAACTGATTACAACGATGCCAGGCACTGGACTGAGAATCCAGGAAGTTTAAATAGCAACACCCCAGGCCTAACGAACCAGGTGAGTACCAACCTGGGGAAAGACAATCCAAGTGCCAACCACTAGTGACCACAAGAGGGAGCCAAGAAGTATAGTTCACAACAGCCCCCCCTGCTTGCTCAGGATCACAGCACTTGCAAAGTTGAAATACTTACCTCTCACTGCTCCACCGCCGTGACGTAGTCCACGTTTCCTGGGCCCACTAAAAAATTGAACCAGCCCTACCCCCCCACAACTTTAGCCAAATGACCCCCAATTTCCAATGCCTATTATTATAAAGTAAATTAAGATTGACAAGCTTCAGTAACAAGAATGGATGTTTTTACCATTACAATGGGCACTGTAGGTGTTTTCCTGGCCTCCACTCACTGCCAACTATGCTTTGCAAAACCCGACTCGATCCTAAAAAAGTGAAAGTCGCTCAACCCTAGTCAAAACAACAACAAAAAAAGCATTTCTTGTAGACCTCAAATAATGCAAAAAATACAAGTTTGCAATCATTTAGAAACAACGATACTAATGTTTTAACTCAGGAAGAGTTCAGAAATCAATATTTTGTGGAATAACCATGATTTTTAATCACAGCTTTCATGCGTCTTGGCATGCTTTCCACCAGTCTTTCACGCTGCTTTTGGGTGACCTTATGCCACTCCTGGTACAAAAATTTAAGCAGTTCTTCTTTGTTTGATGGCTTGTGACTATCCATCTTTCTCTTGATTACATTCCAGAGATTTTCTATGGGGTTCAGGTCTGGAGATTGGGCTGGCCATGACGGATTTGGTGTGGTGGTCCTTCATCCACACCTTGATTGTCCTAGCTGTGTGGCATGGCTGTTGTGAATTCCGTTCTCGGACTCCCTCCTGTGGTCATGAATGGTACTTTGGTTAGTTCTGCTCTTGGGCTCCCTCTGGTGGCTTCGAGCGGAACTGCTGGTCACTAGGTTGACTTTATCAGCTGCTCTCGTTATGTTGCTATGCTGGCTTCCCTATTTAACTCCACTCAGATCGTTACCTGATGCCAGCAGTCAATGTATCAGAATTGGTTCAGATCTCTCTTGGACTTCTCTGAGGACCTGTCTACTCCAGCAGAAGCTAAGTCCCTGCTAGTTCATTTGTTGTTACTGCTGCCTGAATATATTTCTTAGTACTGCTAAATTCCAGTCCAGCTTGCTATCATGATATTTCCTTGCTAGCTGGAAGCTCTGGGGTGCAGTGTTGCACCTCCACACCGTGAGTCGGTGCGGGGGTCTTTTTGCATACTCTGCGTGGTTTTGTAGTTTTTTTATGCTGACCGCATAGTATTCTTTTCTATCCTCTGACTATTTAGTAAGTCCGGCCTCATTTGCTAAAACCTGTTTCATTCCTGTGTTTGTGACTTTCCTCTTAACTCACAGTCAATATATGTGGGGGGCTGCCTATACCTTTGGGGACTTTCTCTGAGGCAAGGTTAGGCTTCTATTTCTATCGTTAGGGGTAGTTAGCTCTTAGGCTGTGAAGAGGCGTCTAGGGAGAGTTAGGTACGCTCCACGGCTATTTCTAGTGTGTGCGATAGGAGTAGAGTTTGCGGTCAGCAGAGTTCCCACTTCCCCAGA
The DNA here is from genome assembly GCF_051348905.1 of Ranitomeya variabilis. Taxonomy (NCBI): domain Eukaryota; kingdom Metazoa; phylum Chordata; class Amphibia; order Anura; family Dendrobatidae; genus Ranitomeya; species Ranitomeya variabilis. The sequence continues at coordinate 1,023,989,072 of NC_135232.1, forward strand.
GCTAGTTCCGTTTTTGAGTTTACTCATCAGGTCACTCCAGGTGCTCCTAACCACCAGGTCCATAACAGTACAGCTGGCCCGTAAAGTGTTAATGCATCTCAAAAGAGGGATAAGAGAAGTTCTGAACCCATTTTTTTTTCTCTGCAGTGTGTTTTGTCTCTCTTTTCCCCTTAACCTCTGGGTGGTTCAGGACTCAGGTGTAGATATGGATATTCAAGGTCTGTCCTCTTGTGTGGATCATCTCACTGCAAGGGTACAAAGCATTCAAGATTATGTAGTTCAGAATCCGATATTAGAGCCTAGAATTCCAATTCCTGATTTGTTTTCTGGGGATAGATCTAAGTTTCTGAATTTCAAAAATAATTGTAAACTGTTTCTTGCTTTGAAACCCCGCTCCTCTGGTGACCCCATTCAGCAAGTAAAAATTATTATTTCTTTGTTGCGTGGTGACCCTCAAGACTGGGCATTCTCCCTTGCGCCAGGAGATCCTGCATTGCTTAATGTAGATGCGTTTTTTCTGGCGCTTGGATTGCTTTATGACGAACCGAATTCAGTGGATCAGGCAGAGAAAATTTTGCTAGCTTTGTGTCAGGGTCAGGATGAAGCGGAGATATATTGTCAGAAGTTTAGAAAATGGTCTGTGCTTACTCAATGGAATGAGTGTGCCCTGGCAGCAATTTTTAGAAAGGGTCTTTCTGAAGCCCTTAAGGATGTTATGGTGGGATTCCCCACGCCTGCTGGTCTGAATGAGTCAATGTCCTTGGCCATCCAAATTGATCGGCGTTTGCGCGAGTGCAAAATTGTGCACAGTTTGGCGGTATCCTTTGAGCAGAGGCCTGAGCTTATGCAATGTGATAGAACTTTGATCAGAACTGAACGGCAAGAACACAGACGTCAGAATAGGCTGTGTTTTTACTGTGGTGACCCCACTCATGCTATATCTGATTGTCCTAAGCGCACTAAGCGGTTCGCTAGGTCTGTCACCATTGGTACTGTACAGCCTAAATTTCTTTTGTCTGTTACTCTGATTTGCTCCTTGTCATCCTACTCGGTTATGGCATTTGTGGATTCAGGCGCTGCCCTGAATTTGATGGACTTGGAGTTTGCCAGGCGCTGTGGTTTTTTCTTGGAGCCTTTGCAGTATCCTATTCCATTAAGGGGAATTGATGCCATGCCGTTGGCCAAGAATAAACCTCAGTACTGGACTCAGTTGACCATGTGCATGGCTCCTGCACATCGGGAAGATGTTCGCTTTTTGGTGTTGCATAATTTGCATGATGTGGTCGTGTTGGGTTTGCCATGGCTACAGGTTCATAATCCAGTATTGGATTGGAAATCAATGTCTGTGTCTAGTTGGAGTTGTCAAGGGGTACATGGCGATGTCCCATTGGTGTCAATTTCTGCTTCCACTCCTTCTGAAGTCCCTGAGTTTCTGTCGGATTACCAGGATGTATTTGATGAGCCCAAATCCAGTGTCCTACCCCCTCATAGGGATTGTGATTGTGCTATAAATTTGATTCCTGGTAGTAAGTTTCCTAAGGGCCGACTTTTCAATTTATCCGTGCCAGAGCACGCCGCTATGCGGACTTATATAAAGGAGTCCTTGGAGAAAGGGCATATTCGCCCATCTTCATCACTGTTGGGAGCAGGGTTCTTTTTTGTGGCCAAGAAGGATGGTTCTCTGAGACCCTGTATAGATTACCGCCTTCTCAATAAAATCACGGTCAAATTTCAGGACCCTTTGCCTCTGCTGTCTGATTTGTTTGCTCAGATTAAGGGGGCTAGTTGGTTCACCAAGATAGCTCTTCGAGGGGCGTATAACCTTGTGCGTATTAAACAGGGCGATGAATGGAAAACAGCATTTAATACGCCCGAGGGCCATTTTGAGTACCTGGTAATGCCATTCGGGCTTTCAAATGCTCCATCTGTGTTTCAGTCCTTTATGCATGACATCTTCCGAAAGTATCTGGATAGATTCATGATTGTATATTTGGATGATATTTTGGTCTTTTCGGATGATTGGGAGTCTCATGTGAAACAGGTCAGAATGGTATTCCAGGTCCTTCGTGCTAATTCCTTGTTTGTGAACGGGTCTAAATGTCTCTTTGGAGTTCAGAAGGTTTCCTTTTTGGGCTTCATTTTTTCCCCTTCTACTATCGAGATGGATCCTGTTAAAGTTCAGGCCATTTATGATTGGACTCAACCTACATCTGTGAAGAGCCTCCAGAAATTCCTGGGCTTTGCTAATTTTTACCGTCGCTTCATCGCTAATTTTTCTAGTGTGGTTAAACCTTTGACTGATTTGACCAAGAAAGGTGCTGATGTGGTGAATTGGTCCTCTGCGGCCGTTGAGGCTTTTCAGGAGCTGAAACGTCGTTTTTCTTCGGCCCCTGTGTTGCGTCAGCCAGATGTTTCACTCCCTTTTCAGGTCGAGGTTGATGCTTCTGAGATTGGAGCAGGGGCTGTTTTGTCTCAAAGAAGTTCTGATGGCTCTGTGATGAAGCCATGTGCCTTCTTTTCTAGAAAGTTTTCGCCTGCTGAGCGTAATTATGATGTTGGCAATCGGGAGCTGCTGGCTATGAAGTGGGCATTCGAGGAGTGGCGACATTGGCTTGAGGGAGCCAAGCACCGCGTGGTGGTCTTGACGGATCACAAAAATCTGACTTATCTCGAGTCTGCCAAGCGGTTGAATCCTAGACAAGCTCGATGGTCGCTGTTTTTCTCCCGTTTCGATTTTGTGGTCTCATACTTTCCAGGTTCTAAGAATGTGAAGGCTGATGCCCTTTCTAGGAGTTTTGTGCCTGATTCTCCGGGAGTCCCTGAGCCGGCTGGTATTCTCAAAGAGGGGGTAATTCTGTCTGCCATCTCCCCTGATTTGCGGCGGGCGCTGCAGGAGTTTCAGGCTGATAGACCTGACCGTTGTCCAGCGGAGAAACTGTTTGTCCCTGATAGATGGACCAGCAGAGTTATTTCTGAGGTTCATTGCTCAGTGTTGGCTGGTCATCCTGGGATTTTTGGTACCAGAGATTTGGTGGCTAGGTCCTTTTGGTGGCCTTCCTTTTCACGGGATGTGCGTTCTTTTGTGCAGTCTTGTGGGACTTGTGCTCGGGCTAAGCCCTGCTGTTCTCGTGCCAGTGGGTTGCTTTTCCCCTTGCCAGTCCCGAAAAGGCCTTGGACGCATGTTTCAATGGATTTTATTTCAGATCTTCCTATCTCTCAAAGGATGTCTGTCATCTGGGTGGTTTGTGATCGCTTTTCTAAGATGGTCCATTTGGTTCCCTTGCCTAAATTACCTTCTTCCTCTGATTTGGTGCCATTATTTTTTCAACATGTGGTTCGTTTGCATGGCATTCCGGAGAACATTGTGTCGGACAGAGGTTCCCAGTTTGTCTCTAGGTTTTGGCGGTCCTTTTGTGCTAAGATGGGCATTGATTTGTCTTTTTCTTCGGCTTTCCATCCTCAAACAAATGGCCAAACCGAACGAACCAACCAGACTTTGGAAACCTATCTGAGATGCTTTGTTTCTGCTGATCAGGATGACTGGGTGACCTTCTTGCCATTGGCTGAGTTCGCCCTTAATAATCGGGCTAGTTCGGCTACTTTGGTTTCGCCTTTTTTTTGCAATTCTGGTTTTAATCCTCGTTTTTCTTCGGGGCAGGTTGAGCCTTCTGACTGTCCTGGTGTGGATTCTGTGGTGGACAGGTTGTAGCAAATTTGGACTCACGTAGTGGACAATCTGACGTTGTCCCAGGAGAAGGCTCAACGTTTCGCTAATCGCCGTCGTTGTGTTGGTCCCAGACTTCGTGTTGGGGATTTGGTTTGGTTGTCTTCTCGTTATGTTCCTATGAAGGTTTCTTCTCCTAAGTTTAAGCCTCGTTTCATTGGTCCTTATAAGATTTCTGAAATTCTCAACCCTGTGTCATTTCGTTTGGTCCTTCCAGCTTCTTTTGCCATCCATAATGTGTTCCATAGGTCGTTGTTGCGGAGGTACGTGGCGCCTATGGTTCCCTCCGTTGATCCTCCTGCTCCGGTGTTGGTTGAGGGGGAGTTGCAGTATGTGGTGGGAAAGATTTTGGATTCTCGTATTTCGAGACGGAAGCTTCAGTACTTGGTTAAGTGGAAGGGCTATGGTCAGGAGGATAATTCCTGGGTTGTTGCCTCCGATGTCCATGCTGCCGATTTAGTTAGTGCCTTTCATTTGGCTCGTCCTGATCGGCCTGGGGGGCCTGGTGAGGGTTCGGTGACCCCTCCTCAAGGGGGGGTACTGTTGTGAATTCCGTTCTCGGACTCCCTCCTGTGGTCATGAATGGTACTTTGGTTAGTTCTGCTCTTGGGCTCCCTCTGGTGGCTTCGAGCGGAACTGCTGGTCACTAGGTTGACTTTATCAGCTGCTCTCGTTATGTTGCTATGCTGGCTTCCCTATTTAACTCCACTCAGATCGTTACCTGATGCCAGCAGTCAATGTATCAGAATTGGTTCAGATCTCTCTTGGACTTCTCTGAGGACCTGTCTACTCCAGCAGAAGCTAAGTCCCTGCTAGTTCATTTGTTGTTACTGCTGCCTGAATATATTTCTTAGTACTGCTAAATTCCAGTCCAGCTTGCTATCATGATATTTCCTTGCTAGCTGGAAGCTCTGGGGTGCAGTGTTGCACCTCCACACCGTGAGTCGGTGCGGGGGTCTTTTTGCATACTCTGCGTGGTTTTGTAGTTTTTTTATGCTGACCGCATAGTTTTCTTTTCTATCCTCTGACTATTTAGTAAGTCCGGCCTCATTTGCTAAAACCTGTTTCATTCCTGTGTTTGTGACTTTCCTCTTAACTCACAGTCAATATATGTGGGGGGCTGCCTATACCTTTGGGGACTTTCTCTGAGGCAAGGTTAGGCTTCTATTTCTATCGTTAGGGGTAGTTAGCTCTTAGGCTGTGAAGAGGCGTCTAGGGAGAGTTAGGTACGCTCCACGGCTATTTCTAGTGTGTGCGATAGGAGTAGAGTTTGCGGTCAGCAGAGTTCCCACTTCCCCAGAGCTAGTTCCATTTTTGAGTTTACTCATCAGGTCATTCCAGGTGCTCCTAACCACCAGGTCCATAACACATGGCGCATTGTCCTGCTGGAAAAACCAGTCCTCAGAGTTGGGGAACATTGCCTGAGCAGAAGGAATCAACTGTTTTCCCAGGATAACCTTGTATGCGGCTTGATTCATAGGTCCTTCGCAAAGATTAACCTGCCCAATTCCAGCCTTGCTGAAGCATCCCCAGATCATCACCAATCCTCCACCAAATTTCACACTGGGTGCCAGACACTGTGGCTTGTATGCCTCTCCAGGTCTCCTTCTAACCATTAGATGATCAGGTGTTGGGCAAAGCTGAAAATTAAACTCATTAGAGAAGATTACCTTACTCCAGTCCTCTATGGTCCAATCCTTATGGTCTTTTGGCAAACTTCAGCCTGGCTCTCCTTTGCTTCTCATTGATGAAAGGCTTTTTTCTAGCTTTACATGACTTGAGTCCTGCCTCTAGGAGCCTGTTACGACCTGTTCTTGCTGTGCACTTCACCCCAGCTGCCATTTGCCATTCCTTTTGTAGATCACTTGATGTCATCCTGCGGTTGCTGAGTGACATTCGAATAAGATGATGGTCATCCCGGTCAGTGGAGAGTCGTTTTTGCCCTCTGCCAGTCCGTAGCTTTGTTGTCCCCAATGTCTGCTGCTTGACCTTGTTGTAATGGACTGGCGTCTTACAAATTTTGAGGATGGAGGCAACATGACGCTCACTGTTTCCCTCTGCTAGTAAAGACAGAATTGAGCCCTTCTTTTCCTCACTCAAGACTTTTCTTTTCAACTCTTTTGGCATTGTTAAGTTATTTTTTCATTCCTATTACGTTTGGGATATTACTAGCAATTGCCAACCAGATTGTCCTATTGCAAGAGGACTGTGAACACCGCAGCAGTGTGTTTTATACTTTCCTTCGTTAAATAAGATTTGGTTCAGGTGATCACCTAATCAGAAGCACATTAAGTAGAATGAGGTGTACTCTGGTTGGAATTCAACTGACACTGGAATGGAATGGCTGTCAGACATGTAGAGAAGCTGATTTTTATAAAACTGTGTAGTGGTCTCTTAATTTTTCCCAGAGCTGTATATACCACTACAGAGAACATATATACCAGGATAAGGGAAATATATACCAGGATGGTGGACATATATACCACTATGGAGAACATATACCAGGAAGGACCCAGGATGTGGGGGGAAAGGTCAACACATTTGTCCTTGTAGAATTTAGAACGCTACAAAGGCCTATACATTTGAGCAACATACGGAGGGGCGGGGGAGGTGCCAGGTCCAAATTTTGCCCCGAGGCCTACTGGACTCTAGTTACACCACTGCTCAGGCTCTTTATTACATATGTAACATACATATCACAGGAGATCTTGGAATGAAAGCTATGCAGATAGTTTCTTGGCTTTGCTCTTATGTGATGACTCATTAGAAAAGCTCAATTATCTATTATACTGACACTGTATATATAAAGCAGTGAAAAACGTTGTTTTTCTCGTCAATTTGTTTATTATTTGCTTTAATTGTACTGTTCAGAACATTTTAGTGGTATTACTAAAAGTTATTAACCATTTTACTACTTATATATTGTGTTTGATCATTCTATTACTCCTCCCCCAGTAAGAATAGACTAATTCCTGTTTGTTTAATGATTTTTTATTACAGGTGAGGATCAGACAGGGCTTATAGTGAGGTAAGCCATGTTTCCTGCATAAAACCCTTTCTTCCTGTAACAAGTCATAGTGACGGCTGACAGGGAAGAGGCAGCCCTGGGTGCAGTGCAGCAGGTCGGGCGGCAGAGGGCGGCAGGGGGCAGCTGTCAGCTCCGGAGGGAGGGTCTATAGCTGCCAATAAATCAGACGTTTATTACCCACCTGTAAATTCCACCCGGGGCTTGTCAGCCAGGCTCAGGGCGCTGCTCTCCCACTGCACTGGCTGTGTGGGAATGGCCAGCGCTCGGGCGAGCAGGGTCTTGTCGGTGGGAAGGATTGCTTAGTGCTGGTGATCTGGGCAGAGGTCTGCAGGGAGAATGCACTTGCACTATCAGCAGGGCTCCGGCTAAAAGTTTGTCTGGGCACCCTGCACCTACTTACTGCGCCCGAGATGCCTCACAGCATGGAGTCCATCCTGCAGATCGCCCCCCACTCCCTGGCCGTGGTCCTGAGTCACCGGGGGGCGTCGGAGAGGCTGCTGCTGTCACACCAGAAGCACCATGTGGGTTATGAGATCTTTGCCGACTTCAAAGCCGAGAATATGCAGCATTTCTGGAACAAGAAAGTGACTTCTGCCATCTCCGAGACTTTCTTCCTGGGCTGGATAGATGAGCATGTCCTGCTGATCCAGGGCAAGGAGGAGCACCTGGGGGTCCTCAGGGAAGGCTGGGTCAGGAGGTCCCTCAAGCCCCCTCCAGGATTCGACATCAAGTATTTAGGTATAGTGCATGCCATTGTATGATGTGTGGTGGCTACAGTGTATGGGTCTGCCCTCATTCCTTCTGCTGGACCAGGAACATCTCCCTCCAGGTGTTATGGAGAGGTCTGGTGTCTATTCAGCTGTCTCTGGTGTCTGTCAATAGCTGCAGATTATACATGTTCTGTGTCTGGGGGGGCAGGAGCTGAGGGTCCTGGGGTGTAGATCTTACATAAATAAGTGTCAATAATTACCTTATTATAAATGTAACACCATAACCAGTGCAGAACATATGGTCATAAAACTGGGTCTTTTCAATGAGGTGGTCTTTTAGAGAGAGATGTCTTTCTTTTCTTTCATTCTTTTCTTTCCTTTTCTTTGTTTCTTTTGTTCTTTCTTTTTTTCTTTCTTTCCTTCTTTTCCATTCTCTTCTTTTAAATTAAACCGTACCTACATAAATATGAATATCGCTGTATTCATGGGTTGGCCAATAAGAGGCACATACCGCTGGTGTCTATGACCTCCCCTTTATGGTTTCAGTAGCACAGTATTGTCTGTGAAGTCCAGAAACATGCACAGTAAGTATCATTATATATTTTACTAACTCAAAGAATACAGACCAAGTTCCCCACTAGAAGCTCATCCTGCTGTATGGAGTCTTGCGTTGCTATATACTTGAGGCCACCATTGACGTTCAATAACACATGATAATGTGCTGTAGGGTAGTTAGATGGTCTTCATCAGATATTATTACTTTAAACTGCACTATATTTGCATCCAGTGTTCCCCATGATTAAACAACAGAAGGTTTACCCGCCATCTCTCTATGAGAACCACCATGCCGCCTAGTCTCGAATTTAACAAGCACCGTTTATTTGTTTCTCACCTTTTTTGCTGGTTAGTGATTGCTATTGTGAAATTGTCTTATCTTCTGATTCTTCTGACACTTATGACTCCATTTGTTAGGGATGTATTGAGTTCTAGTTTTTTATTCTCTTGTTCTAGTTTATCGCACTTGTTCTTTTGTGCAATAATTGTTTTGGCTTTTACCACCGGTCTTGTACATTACTGTATAAATAAGTCTTATCCTAAATACAAAGCTTTCATTATGAGGCTTCCATCCATATTTGTGCCTATTTCCAGCTTGGATGTTAATGGGCCTGTAATAAAGCAGATATTATATTTCATGACCTCGCTGATATAGGCATATTATGTTTGCGCACTCAGTGTAAGTCATGTCTTCCTATTGTATTGTACAAATGATTCGGCTATAGACCCCATGTGCTCTGGATTCAGTTTTGCAGGATCAGAGATCAGGATGTCCTTCCTTAGCCCTGAGGGTCTTGTGCTACCAGCAAAGAGTGTGATTTATCATGTATAGAATCTGGATGTGGCTGGATATGAGTATTGTGTATGTTGAATTTATTTGCTTTTTTGGTTCCCATAGCTTAGTTTTGATAATCTGTAGTTTGACTGCTCTTTCATCACTCCTAAGTTATTAAATCTGTTAAATCAACCTGTCATTTCAAAGCATGCTGAGTGAAATGTGATAGCCTTAGCAATACATACCAGGTATATTTTACTCTCTAAACTAGTTCCACCATTTTTTTCAGAGACAGGAAAGTGTATTGTTCCTGGGGGGTAGCAGTTATTTTCAATTAGCTGTGTTAGTTTACGCATTAACATTTCTTGCTTCAGTGGTTTTCATGACTTGGAAACAAAGGAATAATTGTACTAAAAACATGTTCTGTATGTTTAGGAATAATACTTCAAACTGGATTATGGAAATACAATAGATGCCTCTTAGACACGTGTGCCTGCCATGCCTACTCATCTCCAGAATGGAGCCCTATCAGAAATATCTGGCCACGCATACCTGGCAAGCATGCTCACCCTCCAGACTCACACAGAAGTGTATGGAGAATGACACACACATGTGGCCACTTTTCCATTCCCAGTTGTGAGAGATGAATGAGTGTGGATATGTCAGAGTTAAAGGTGAATAAATGTCTGCTCTTGCTTATATAGAATAATATATTACTAAGGAGGATTGGCAAATGCAACCAACTTGGGGCACCTCCAGTATTGCACTATAAGGCTACTCAATACACAGTGGTTAACCGATAGTAACAAAAATATAAAGAAAGCATGGCTTTGAGTCGCTGCCGTTACCAATTCATAGCCTGGTACGTTGAAGGTTCAAAGTAATTGCTTTCTAATGTATCCTCCTAATGGTGGTGCTTAAAACTCCAGCATGTTTTTTTTATTTTACTGTTGGAGTGGTGTCACCAATCTAAGTTCCCTGCTTCTGCTATTATACTCAACATCCGTCAACTTCATTGGTCATAAAATTATAGTATGCTAGAGTTGGAAGGGTCCTCCAGAGTCATCGTGTCCAACCCCCTGCTCAATGCAGGATTCATTAAGCCATCTCAGACAGATGTTTGTTCAGCCTCTGTTTGAAGACTTGCATTGAAGGAGGACTCACTAACTTTCGTGGCAGCCTGTTCCATTCATTGATCACCTTCACTGTTAAAGTTTTTTCTAATATCTAGTCTGTATCTTCTTCTTTTCAATTTCATTCCATTGCTTCTCGTGTTTCCATGTGCAAATGAGAATAAGGATCCCTCTACACTGTGACAGCCCTTCAGATATTTGTAGACAGCTATTAAGTCTCCACTTAGTCTTTTTTGCAAGCTAAACATTCCCAGATCCTTTAACTATTCCTCATAGGACATACTTTGCAGTTTGCTAACCATCCTGGTCGTCTTCTGCAGATTGTAAAGAAAGCTTTCATAAACTTTTGTCAAGAGCTTGTGACCAACTCTGACTTCCGAAGTTGCGGCCACAAGATGTTGGTGCGGGGCCAGAGTGACACTAGGGAGAGCTGAAGACAGCGGCATCTTGTGATTGACGCACAGCTATTATTATAAGATGCCAAAAATGCACCCTTCATTTGCCAAAAGTAGGTTTAAACTATATTTTTATTTACATCAAGTAAACCTTCATCACATGATTTTTCATCTAGTGACCATATAAATACTACACCACCAATAAAAAACTTCCAGAGGACAGGTTCACGTGGAGCCGTCCTTTAAGTAAGATCCTCCCTTCTCCTTCCTTAAAAATTAGCGTAAGTTGGCATAAATCTGGTGCCCATAGCAGTACCCCACAATTTAGCATTGTGATGTCACAGAATAGTAATAGAGCTAAAAGAGTTGCTGCAGAATAGGGATAAAATAAACCACAAGCTGCTATCATGGGATTTTAAAGATGAGTGAATTGATGTGATGCAATTCAGATTATTTCAAGACAATTGTATGACTTTCAAAATGTGGGAATGGATTAAATTAAAATTAAATTATCTGGAAAAATTCAGGAAAGCTGGAGAATTAAAAGCAGTGTGAACAGACACAAAAGTAGACAAATGCCACGTTTTCTATTCTGCATCAAAGCCACAAATACAAGCATTATTCAACTGGAAAGTAAATATTTTTATTATCTTAGATTTTTCTTTTTTTTATCATTCGTGTGTAGTAGTTTTGGGCTTGGTTCTAGATAATGAACCAAGGGATTATCTCCCGTTTATATTTTGTAACTACAGTCATGACAGTTTAATTATCTGTGATCATTGTATTATGTGGATGGAATGTGTATCTTGCGTCATAAAGATCTGTTTATTACAAAGCCTAACAAAGGATCCCAACTCCTTGACACCTCACTAGATGCTTCACTGATGGTATCAACATGACATAGCTTGACAAGTTGGTGCTAGTAGGTTCTGTTCTCCTATTCATTTATGTATCTACCCATGTACACTTCTTATTATTTTCCAAAAGCTACTTGCTTATTTTGTTACTTATTCTTTTTTATTTCTTTTTGTTACTTTTCTTTTTGTACTTTCATAGCAGAAGTAGTCAGCAATAGACTTTCCACCTGTGGAAACAACAACTCTCAGCATGTCCAGACAGCTTGTGACTGTTGTGTAGGGATATTACTCTTGAACTCACCTACTGGATGTGATGCTAATCACTACTTATGGACACTTCGTGAGGTGGGGAAGTCAGGGAGTCCGAGGTCAAAAGCGAGGACGGTGTGTCAAAGACAGATTGGTGAGGCAAATGCGTAGTCAGGTCACAGTCCAGGGTCAGAATTAATAAAGGCAGGTGATCAAGATAAAGGGGCTAGGCAAATGGATGTTAGAAGGCAAATCCAAGGTCAGTCAACAAAGATCAAAATACTGGAACTCAAAGCACAGAGCAAAGACATACCAAACTGAGCAGAGCTACAACTGGCAGACATAAAGAGGCAGACAGAAAAAAACTAAGGATAGGCGATGGGTAAACACACCTGCCAAGAAGAGATTCCCAACAATTGAAAGATAAAACATTATATTTTTTATTGATACACAATTTTAAAACCATTTAGACAGGGGATACGACCTCCAAAGAGGGAGGGGGAGCTACTGCAAACCAAGGAGGTAATGTAATGATAATGAGGAGGTAAAAACTAGAAGAGGAAGGGGGAGAGGGAAGGTTGTACAATGAAGCTGTGTGTTTATAACAAGTGGGTAAGGCTGGTTTCACACTTGCGTTTTTTGCCGCTGCGTTTTAGCGCTAAAAAACGCATGCGTTTTTTTCTATACTTAACATTAAAAATGCATGCGTTTTTTGCATGCGTTTTGACGCGTTTTTGGCAACGCATGCCTTTTTTTATGCTTGCGGTTTTTTGCAGAAATGCAACCTGTAGTAATTTCTAGCAGCGTTTTTTTGCCGCAAAAAAAGCATGCGTTTTTTCGCGGCAAAAAAATGTATTGCTGTCTATGTAAACGCATGCGTTTTTAAGCACATGCGTTTGCTTGCGTTAAAAACGCATGCCTTTTTATAGAAAAACACAAGAAAACACAAGAAAAAACAAGAAAACCCTAACCCTAGGGATCCTAACCCTAACCCTAAGGTTAGGATCCCTAGTAATCCTAGGGATCATAACCCTAACCCTAGGGATCCTAACCCTAACCCTTAGGGTTAGGGTTAGGGTCAGGGTTAGGATCCCTAGGGTTATGGTTAGGGTTAGGATCCCTAGTAACCCTAGGGATCCTAACCCTAACCCTAGGGATCCTAACCCTAGGGATCCTAACCCTTAGGGTTAGGGTTAGGATCCTAACCCTTAGGGTTAGGGTTAGGGTTAGGATCCCTAGGGTTAGGGTTAGGATCCCTAGGGTTAGGGTTAGGGTTCGGGTTAGGATCCTTAGGGTTAGGGTTCCTAGGGTTACTAGGGATCCTAACCCTAACCCTGACCCTAGCTATTTCTGTTTATAGTGGGTTTTCTAGTTGATTTTGATGATTGGCAGCTGTCACACACTTCTCAGCATGCGTTTAAAAAACGCAAACGCAGGAAAAAACTAATGTAAACGCGGCAAAACACTGCGTTTTTTTCTGCATGCAAAAACGCATGCGTCTAAAAAACGCAGCGTTTGCACGCGTTTACATGCGTTTTTTCACCACATGCGTTTTTTTTTTAACGCTGCGTTTTGAAACGCAAATGTGAAACCAGCCTGAGTAAGCTGGTTACATGTCATGCAGTCCTTTTATAGGGCTCTGCAGAAAATACAAATGTAGTAACTTATTACCAAGAACCCCCTATCAAATAAGTATGTATATAATCCCTTCCCTTAGTAATTCATATCAAGCTGTGTAAGCGTAGAATACATTTATCTCCACAAAGCTGGTAAAGTCAGGATGGCGTGCGGTGTTCCCCTCACACCCGATGGGTGCCGTTTCGCTCACGCTTCTTCTAGGGGCATGACAAGAGACAGACAGCCAGCTTAAATAGCCTGTGAATCATTCTGAGCAGGAGACACTTGTAGGAAACCCAGCACACCCTGGCACTAATTGGGGCAACTGGACTGTCACTCACCACACTCAAAGATACGCACTCCCAAGCCTCAGATTGGATGTCAGAGCTGTTTATCACAATACTGATAACTCAGCATGCCCTGCCCCAGATTGGACTGCTGAGCTGCCACTCATTACACTGAGAAAAGGAATGATGACAGTACCCCCTCTTATAAGGGTGCCATTGGATCCCTAGGTTTCCCAGGAAACCTATAATGGATGGCCCTGACCAGGCAATTGGCTTTCACATCTCCAGCTGGAACCCAGGATTTCTCCTTTGGTCTGTATCCCTTCCAGTGAATGAGACAATGGAGGGTATTGTGGACCTTCTGAGAATCCACAATTTTTTGTACCTCGTACTGTGGACTGTCATTGACATAATCCAAAGGAAGCGGGGATGAGTGACTCAAAATCAAAGGGGTAAACTCCTTTGACAAGTATTTATGGAAGACTTTGGGATGCAACAAGATGGAGGAAGCTTCAACCTACAAGCCGCTGGATTGACCACTTCTAGACCACTTCTAGAATCTCATAGGGACCGATGAACTTCCAATTCACCTTCGCCGATGTTACCTTAAGGTTAATGTTTTTTGCATGACAACCAAATCTTATGACTTACTTTAATCAAAGAACCTGTCGAACGTTTTTTATCATCCTTCTGTTTTTGGCGAATCTGAGCGGTCCACATATTCTTTTGTTCTTCGCTCAAGACAAGTTTCTATGTCTCGAACTATACCACAGGAAACTCAACAAAATGGAGATGAAAACCATAATTACAAAAATACGGCGAGGTTCCAGAGGACTGACCGACCCGACTGTTAAAAGGAAACTTAGCAAAAGGTAAAAATGAAGAACAGTCCTTCTGCTGAGCACACATACACCTTTAAAATTTGTTCCAAAGATTAATTTGTCCTTTCTGTCTGATTAGTTGTTTCAGGGTGGTAAGCAGAGGAAAATGACAAGTTTCTTACAAAAAGCTCAGAATTTGGAGACAAATTCCACTCCCCTATCAGACACAATGTTCAGAAGAATTCCATGCAGTCTCACAACATGGCAAATAAGCAACCTGGAGAGTGTCTCTGCATTAGGTAACCCTGATAAAGGAACAAAATGAGACTGTTTACTGAATTGGTCAACCACCGCCCAAATAAAAGTTTTCCCACCATACAGAGACAAACCCCAGATGAGTCCACAGTCTTTCTGAAATTGGCAATGAAACCAATTCCTTGGCTGGCAAACTTCACAAGCAGATATAAAATCTTTAATATCATTATTAATGAGGAGCGAACATGCTCGGATAACGTGTTATCTGAGCATGCTAGGGTGTTATCCAAGTATCTTGGGCGTACTCGGATAATGTGTTAAGAGTCCCCGCGACAACCGCAATACATGCAGGGATTACCTAACAAACAGACAATCCCCTCATGTGTTGCATCTGTCTATCTGGTGATAGGTGTAATTCCCATTTTAAAGGGAATCTATCTGAAATGGACACCTTTTTTCAAAAGACCCTATAACAGCTGCATTTGCTACCTCTATGGTATGTGCGGCCTTAATAATACTTGATGACGGATGGCCAAAAACTACAAAAATTTGAATGGGTATTCTGGTTTCTCAAGAATACCTGAGTCCCGAGACTGGTAATATGCATCCTGTTGTAAAACATTTACAGAGCATAAGTAGGTTGCGAGAGATAATTACAACAGCATCTTTTTCTAAACTGCACATTCCACCTTTTGGTTTAGCATTGTTTATTAGTCAAAAATTCTTAATTTTCTGTGCAAGATGTAGGCATAATAAAGATAATGATGAATTTATAGAAAGGCAGTTTACTACAGTTAGGTCCAGAAATACATGGACAGTGGCCGAATCTTTGTGATTTGGGCTTTGCATGCCACTATTTTTTATTTAACCCCTTTAGTGACTGGGCCAAATTTTTCAAATCTCACTAGTGTTACTTTATGTGGTAATAACTCTGGAATCCCATATCCCATTGATTTTGAGATTGGTTTTTCATGACATATTACACTTTATGATAATGGTAAATTTATATTGATATTTTCTGAGTTCGTTTATAAAAATATTAGAAATTTTACACAAACTTCAAAAAATTTGCAATTTTCGAACTTTGAATGATTATCACTTAAAACCAGATAGTTGTTGTGGATTCTGTTTGCGGGCTCCCTCTGGTGGTTACTGCTGGTACTGGGTGACTTTGGTGGGTTGCGGCCTTTTGTTTCCATCTGTCCATCAGAGGCTGGGTGTTTCCTATTTTACCTGGCCTTTCTGTCATTTCCCTTGCCGGCTATCAATGTGTTCAGATGTGCTCTGTTTGGTTCCTGCCTACCTGCTCCCAGATCTTTCAGGATAAGCTAAGTGCTGATTTTCAGTTGTTTGGTTTTTTTGTCCAGCTTGCTTAGAATGTCTCTTTGTTAGCTGGTTGCTCTAGTGGACTGAGGTTCTCCCCATGTGCCATGAGTTGGCACATGGGTTCTTGTAATCTCAGGATGGTTTTTTTGATTAGGGTTTTTTGCTGACCGCTCAGTCCCCTTTTGTGTCATTCTGCTTTCTAGTTTTCAGCGGGCCTCTATTTGCTAAAGCTATATACATCATCTCTATGTGTGTGCCTTCCTCTCATTTCACCGTCAATACATGTGGGGGGCAACTATATCTTTGGGGTTAATTCCTCTGGAGGCAAGTGAGGTCTTTGTTTTCTCTGCAGTACTAGTTAGCTCTTAGGCTGGTGCGTGGCGTCTAGAACCAACGTAGGCACGCTCCCTGGCTATCTCTAGTTGCATTTGTCAGGCGTAGGGCAGCGGTCAGCCCAGGTTCCATCACCCTAGAGCTCGTCCGATATTTATTATACTTTGCTTATCCTGTGCTATCCCTAGCCATTGGGGATTCATGACAGTATAGCCGGCCCACAAAGTGTTAATTGTTTGGGCTGAAGCAGGAGAAAAAGAAGTGTTCAAGGAAAATTTTTTTTTTTTTTTTTTCCCTTCAGAGTTTTGCTGTCTAGCCCTTAATTGCTGTCTAGCTGCTTCTTACCTCCTCTTAACCCTTGAATGGCTCTGATCTTAGCTGTTTATCATGGATGTCCAGAGTTTGGCTTCCAGCCTGAGTAATCTCGCGGCAAAGGTTCAAAATATACAGGATTTTGTTGTTCACACTCCCATGTCTGAACCTAGAATTCCTATTCCAGAGTTTTTTTCTGGAGATAGATCTACCTTCCTGAATTTCAGGAACAATTGTAAATTGTTTCTCTCTTTGAAATCTCGCTCCTCTGGAGACCCTGCTCAACAGGTTAAGATTAATATATCGTTCCTACGGGGCGACCCTCAGAATTGGGCATTTGCATTGGCACCAGGGGATCCTGCATTGCTCAGTGTGGATGCGTTTTTTCTGGCATTGGGATTGCTCTATGAGGAACCTAACCTAGAGATTCAGGCTGAAAAGGCTTTATTAGCCCTCTCTCAGGGGCATGATGAAGCGGAAATATATTGTCAGAAATTTCGGAAATGGTCGGTGCTTACTCAGTGGAATGAGTGCGCCCTGGCTGCAAACTTCAGAAATGGTCTTTCTGAGGCCATTAAGGATATTATGGTGGGGTTCCCTGTGCCTACAGGTCTGAATGAGTCTATGGCTATGGCCATTCAGATTGATCGGCGTTTACGGGAGCGCAAACCCGTGCACCAGTTGGCGGTGTCTTCTGAACAGGCACCTGAGACTATGCAATGTGATAGAATTCAGTCCAGAAGTGAACGGCAAAATTATAGGCGGAAAAATGGTTTGTGTTTTTATTGTGGTGATTCAGCTCATGTTATATCAGCATGCTCTAAACGCACAAAAAGGGTTGATAAATCTTTTGCCATTGATACTCTGCAGTCTAAGTTCATTTTGTCTGTGACTCTGATTTTTTCACTGTCTTCCATTTCCGTCGATGCCTATGTGGATTCAGGCGCTGCCCTGAGTCTTATGGATTGGGCATTTGCTAAACGCTGCGGTTTTAGTCTAGAGCCTCTGGAAGTTCCTATTCCTCTGAAAGGAATTGATTCTACACCATTGGCTATGAATAAACCGCAGTATTGGACACAAGTGACCATGCGCATGACTCCCGTTCATCAGGAGGTGATTCGCTTCCTTGTACTGTATAATTTACATGATGTACTAGTGCTTGGTCTGCCATGGTTACAAACTCATAATCCTGTCCTGGACTGGAAAACAATGTCTGTGCTAAGCTGGGGATGTCAGGGGGTTCATGATGATGCACCTCCGACTTCTATCGCTTCATCTACTCCTTCGGAGATCCCTGCGTTTTTGGTGGATTATAGGGATGTTTTTGAGGAGCCTAAGCTCAATTCGCTCCCTCCCCATAGAGAGTGTGACTGTGCTATAGAATTGATTCCTGGCAGTAAGTTCCCTAAGGGTCGTTTATTTAATCTGTCACTGCTAGAGCATACTGCTATGCGGAATTATATTAAGGAGTCCTTGGAAAAGGGACATATTCGTCCATCTTCGTCCCCTCTGGGAGCAGGTTTTTTTTTCGTGGCAAAAAAAGATGGTTCCCTGAGACCTTGTATAGATTATCGCCTTCTGAATAAGATTACAGTCAAATACCAGTATCCATTGCCATTATTTACTGATTTGTTTGCTCGCATTAAGGGGGCTAGGTGGTTCACTAAAATAGATCTTCGTGGTGCGTATAACCTGGTGCGGATAAAACAGGGTGATGAGTGGAAAACCGCATTTAATACGCCTGAGGGCCATTTTGAGTATTTGGTAATGCCTTTTGGACTCTCCAATGCTCCGTCAGTCTTTCAGTCCTTTATGCACAATATTTTCCGTGAATATCTGGATAAGTTTATGATTGTGTATTTGGATGATATTTTGGTGTTTTCTGATGACTGGGAGTCTCATGTTCTACAGGTCAGGAAGGTGTTTCAGGTTTTGAGGGCCAATTCTCTGTTTGTGAAGGGCTCAAAGTGTCTCTTCGGAGTCCAGAAGATTTCTTTTTTGGGGTACATTTTTTCTCCTTCTACTATTGAGATGGATCCCGTTAAGGTTCAGGCTATTTGTGACTGGACACAACCTACATCTGTTAAGAGCCTTCAGAAGTTCTTGGGGTTTGCTAATTTTTATCGTCGGTTCATTGCTAATTTTTCCAGTATTGTTAAACCTTTGACTGATTTGACTAAAAAGGGTGCTGATGTTGCTGATTGGTCTCCTGCGGCCGTGGAGGCCTTTCGGGAACTTAAGCGCCGGTTTTCTTCTGCTCCTGTGTTGTGTCAACCAGATGTTTCACTTCCTTTCCAGGTGGAGGTTGATGCTTCCGAGATTGGAGCGGGGGCGGTTTTGTCACAGAGAAGTTCTAATGGCTCGGTGATGAAGCCATGTGCTTTCTTCTCTAGAAAATTCTCGCCCGCCGAGCGCAATTATGATGTGGGTAATCGGGAGCTTTTGGCCATGAAGTGGGCATTTGAGGAGTGGCGTCATTGGCTTGAGGGTGCTAAACATCGCGTGGTGGTCTTGACTGATCACAAGAATCTCATTTACCTTGAGTCTGCCAGGCGTTTGAATCCTAGACAGGTTCGTTGGTCGTTATTTTTTTCTCGTTTCAATTTCGTGGTTTCATACCTGCCAGGTTCAAAGAATGTGAAGGCAGATGCTCTTTCCAGGAGCTTTGTGCCTGACTCTCCTGGAGATACTGGGCCTGCTGGTATCCTTAGGGATGGGGTAATATTGTCCGCCATATCCCCAGACTTGCGACGCGCATTGCAGGAGTTTCAGGTGGATAAACCGGATCGATGTCCACCAGAAAGACTGTTTGTTCCGGATGATTGGACCAGTAGAGTCATCTCCGAGGTCCATTCTTCTGTGTTGGCTGGTCATCCTGGAATATTTGGTACAAGAGACTTGGTGGCCAGGTCTTTTTGGTGGCCTTCCTTGTCTAGGGATGTGCGTACCTTTGTGCAGTCTTGTGAAGTGTGTGCTCGAGCTAAGCCTTGCTGTTCACGGGCTAGTGGGTTGTTGTTATCCTTGCCCATCCCGAAGAGGCCTTGGACGCACATTTCCATGGATTTTATTTCTGATCTCCCGGTTTCACAGAAAATGTCCGTTATCTGGGTTGTGTGTGACCGCTTTTCTAAGATGGTTCATTTGGTGCCCTTGCCTAAGTTGCCCTCCTCCTCTGAGTTGGTTCCTTTGTTTTTCCAGAACGTGGTTCGTTTGCATGGGATTCCGGAGAATATCGTTTCTGACAGGGGATCCCAGTTTGTGTCTAGATTTTGGCGGACGTTTTGTGCCAAGATGGGCATTGATTTGTCTTTCTCGTCTGCATTCCATCCTCAGACGAATGGCCAGACGGAGCGAACTAATCAGACCTTGGAAACTTATTTGAGGTGTTTTGTTTCTGCTGATCAGGATGACTGGGTTGCTTTTTTGCCACTGGCCGAATTTGCTCTTAATAATCGGGCTAGTTCGGCCACGTTGGTCTCTCCTTTTTTTTTGTAATTCGGGGTTTCATCCTCGTTTTTCCTCTGGTCACGTGGAGTCTTCGGATTGTCCTGGAGTGGACGTGGTGGTGGACAGGCTACATCACATTTGGAATCAGGTGGTGGACAATTTGAAGTTGTCTCAGGAGAAGACTCAGCAGTTTGCTAATCGCCGTCGCCGCGTGGGTCCCCGACTTCTTGTTGGGGACTTGGTGTGGTTGTCTTCTCGTTTTGTCCCTATGAAGGTCTCTTCTCCTAAGTTCAAGCCTCGGTTCATCGGTCCTTATAGGATCTCGGAGATTCTTAACCCTGTATCTTTCCGTTTGGATCTCCCAGCATCGTTCGCTATTCATAATGTGTTCCATCGGTCGTTGTTGCGGAGGTATGAGGTGCCTGTTGTTCCTTCGGTCGAGCCTCCTGCTCCGGTGCTGGTGGAGGGAGAATTGGAGTATGTTGTTGAAAAGATCTTGGATTCTCGTGTTTCCAGAGGCAAACTCCAGTATTTGGTTAAGTGGAAGGGTTATGGTCAGGAGGACAATTCCTGGGTGGTCGCCTCCGATGTTCATGCGACTGATTTGGTCCGCGCCTTCCATAGAGCTCACCCTGATCGCCCTGGGGGTTCTCGTGAGGGTTCGGTGACCCCTCCTCAAGGGGGGGGTACTGTTGTGGATTCTGTTTGCGGGCTCCCTCTGGTGGTTACTGCTGGTACTGGGTGACTTTGGTGGGTTGCGGCCTTTTGTTTCCATCTGTCCATCAGAGGCTGGGTGTTTCCTATTTTACCTGGCCTTTCTGTCATTTCCCTTGCCGGCTATCAATGTGTTCAGATGTGCTCTGTTTGGTTCCTGCCTACCTGCTCCCATATCTTTCAGGATAAGCTAAGTGCTGATTTTCAGTTGTTTGGTTTTTTTGTCCAGCTTGCTTAGAATGTCTCTTTGTTAGCTGGTTGCTCTAGTGGACTGAGGTTCTCCCCATGTGCCATGAGTTGGCACATGGGTTCTTGTAATCTCAGGATGGTTTTTTTGATTAGGGTTTTTTGCTGACCGCTCAGTCCCCTTTTGTGTCATTCTGCTTTCTAGTTTTCAGCGGGCCTCTATTTGCTAAAGCTATATACATCATCTCTATGTGTGTGCCTTCCTCTCATTTCACCGTCAATACATGTGGGGGGCAACTATATCTTTGGGGTTAATTCCTCTGGAGGCAAGTGAGGTCTTTGTTTTCTCTGCAGTACTAGTTAGCTCTTAGGCTGGTGCGTGGCGTCTAGAACCAACGTAGGCACGCTCCCTGGCTATCTCTAGTTGCGTTTGTCAGGCGTAGGGCAGCGGTCAGCCCAGGTTCCATCACCCTAGAGCTCGTCCGATATTTATTATACTTTGCTTATCCTGTGCTATCCCTAGCCATTGGGGATTCATGACAGATAGTCATACCAAACAAAATCATTAATAAATGACATTTCCCTCATGTCAGCTTTACATCAGCACCATTTGTAAAATGTAGTTTTATTTTGTTAGAATTTTAGAAGGTTTAAAAATGTAGCAGTAATTTTTCAAGGAAATATACAAAACTTATTTTCTTAGGGACCTATAAAGTTTTGAAGTTACTTTGAGCCTTCTACTTATTGGAAACCCCCAAAAAGGATACCATTTTAAAATCAGCACCCCTTAACATATTCAAAATTGCTTTCAGGTAGTTTAGTAACCCTTCAAGTGCTTTTCAGGAATTAATGCAAAGTGGCATAACAGGAATGAAGAAATGTATTTTTACCACCTAAATGCTGATAACTTCTGAAGAGGCTGCTATAGCTGGCAGATTCCATGGCCGCTGTTTTGCCATGAAGTGCCATGGCAAACATCAGGACCACACAATCATGATCTCAGGGTGCTAATGGGCTTAAAAAGGGAGTCCCCACACTCTGTTAACATCTAGAAGCTATAGTCATTATTGACAGCAGCATTTAAGGGGTTAAACGACTTTTGTCGGTACCAACACTGATCATTGATGATGCAGCAAGTTGTCAGCTATATTGTACAGCTGATAGCTGCTGGATTGTCACCCGTGGGGAGGTGCTAGTCTCTTATTTTTCAGGTCAGTAGAAAGACATTGCTGGTCACTAAGGCGTTAAAATGAAACAACTGAGATGTAATTGAAGTGTAGACTTTCAGGTTTAATTAATGGGGTTGAACAAAAATATCCTGTGAAATGTTTAGTAATTGCAACCATTGTTGTTGCTAGGTTGTGGGCATTTCTACCTTAAATTTTGTCTTCAGCATGTGAAATTATGTTCGATGGGATTGATATCTGGTGATTGACTCGGGCATTGCAGTGTAAGAGGGTGGTGCTGTTATGGACAGTAAGGAACACGCTGTCACTTTAAGAGGCTGCACCCCCTTGTCTGGCGTGATGGAATGTTCTGCTTCTCCACTGCAATAGTCGGAGTAATGAACTAGTCTGTGCAGAGTGCAGGTGTGGAGCTGTAGCAGCGTGTGTGAGCTGAGGCTGCTGCAGAGAGGACTTTTTGTGCTGATAGCTGAAAGAGAGAACTGTGCCCTGATATAGCTGCAAGAGAGCCACAAAGATACAGAGAAAGGGATTGACAGTTTCCAGGAGCATCCCTAGGATCCAGAAGCAAGGAGAAGACCACGTTTCACAGAGCTGACAGAAAGCCATGCGCACCACCATATTAGACTGCTGGGGCCCCCCTGGGACTGGAGCTGATTCTCCAACATCACCGTGAGTTTGTTCCTGTTTGGTGCACCTGTTAGGGCCTAGTGTAGACTTCAATAGTCAGTACACGGGAGCCGTGTGGCCTACTTAGTAAAGGCCAGGGAGGTTATACGTAGAGTAGCATCATCACTTGTTTATTGTTTACATTTGCTTGTTAGACATATTTTGAGTCTGTAATAGTTGGAGCACCGTGCTATTTTACGGAAAAGATAAAGTTTATAACTCTTGTAAATTGTCTTTTGCCATTGTATACCCCTGTTTGCATCTTCCTCATTCACTTTCTTCCTTGCCTCCCAATAAATCTACCCTTTGTTGTTTGCACCTCATCTTGTGTACAGTAGTCTTCCTGCACCGTGGTGGTCCCCCGGCCATTGCTTCAAGTGGCGCTGCGAGCAGGGTACTGTCACCAAGATGGAGGCAGCAGACAGCAATGGCGGAAATGCTAATGTTAATGGAGATGCTGTGGGCATTGGTGGAACCCCTGCAAGGACACTCCCTATGGGCACCATATTTAGTGTGCTACCAAAGTTTGACGGCAAGAATATGCCACTGTCCGACTGGGTGTCCCGGCTGCAAAGCACCCTGAAGATTTATAACATCATCCCATACCTTGAAGTGTTCATCGCTTTAACTGCCCTAGAGGGAGAAGCCCGTAGAAACATCTGCCTACAACCAGAACTCACCCACAGTACCCTGAAGGAGCTAGTGAAGTTCCTGGAAGAGATCTATGGCGAGACTGCTAGCGCCAGACACCTTAGCGTCAAATTTTTCTCTAGGCTGCAGCGGGAAGAAGAAGGAATTTCTCAGTATGCAACAGCACTGCAAGAAGTGTTAGCAGAGGTGCAGAGAAAGGAGGCAGATGGATTTGGCGGCATGGGCTCTAAAGACCGGATACTCCGGGAGCAATTCATTCTGGGACTGCACAGCACATCCTTGAGGCAAGCACTGTCGGAACGGGTCTGGGCAGATCAGGCTCTTACGTTTCGTCAAATCCTGGCGGAAGCAGGGGCCCGATGTAAAGAAAAGAGCTATGCGTCTGGGGTGATGCGTGTCCAGGGCACCAATACCAGAGGGGACCCAAAACATCAGGACGTGCTGGTCCAGGTGGTGCAAGACTTGCAGCGGTCCCTTGTCAACGTGCAAGAGAAACTGACCCAGATGGAGCGAAAAGTGGGGGAACTACAACAGTCTGACCCACCGTACTCATGCAACCATTCTTCAGCTCGACCGATAAGGGATCAGTGGGAGCAAGCCCCCTCCCGTCAGGCATCAGAGGCACGAGGACAGGCTTGAGGTCCCCCCCGGCGAGGAGGAGGCATCCAATGCTGACAATGTAGAGGACGGGGGCACCTGTCATGATCTCAATGGCAAGAGATCATAGCATCAGCATATATAGGAACTAGCTCTTGGAAGATGGAAACTGAGCTGACCATGAACTAAACCTAACGCACAACTAGCAGTGGCCGGGTAGCATGCCTACGTTGATTCTAGATGCCCAGCACCAGCCGGAGGACTAAATAAAACTAGCAGAGGAAAATATTAGTCCTAGCTCACCTCTAGAGAAATACCCCGAAAGGAGACAGAGGCCCCCCACATGTATTGGCGGTGAATCAAGATGAAATAACAAACGTAGTATGAAAATAGGTTTAGCAAATTTGAGGTCCACTTACTACATAGCAGAAGACAGGAAGGACACTTTCATGGTCAGCTAAAAACCCTATCAAAACACCATCCAGAAATTACTTTAAAACTCTGGCATTAACTCATAACACCAGAGTGGCAATTCCTGTTCACAAGAGCTTTCCAGACACAGTAACGAAACTACAGCTGTGAACTGGAACAAAAAATGCAAAAACAAACATGGACAAGAGTCCAACTTATCTAGTAGTTGTCTAGGAGCAGGAACAAGCACAGAGAGGCTTCTGATAACATTGTTGACCGGCAAGCAACTAACAGAGCAGCAAGGTTATATAGCGACTCCCACATCTTGATGGGAACAGGTGAACAGAGAAGATGAAGACACCAGTTCAATTCCACCAGTAGCCACCGGGGGAGCCCAGAATCCAAATTCACAACAGTACCCCCCCCCTCAAGGAGGGGGCACCGAACCCTCACCAGAACCACCAGGGCGATCAGGATGGGCCCTATGAAAGGCACGAACCAGATCAGAGGCATGAACATCAGATGCATTCACCCAAGAATTATCCTCCTGGCCGTATCCCTTCCACTTGACCAGATACTGGAGTCTCCGTCTGGAAACACGAGAGTCTAAGATTTTCTCCACAACGTATTCCAACTCACCCTCAACCAACACCGGAGCAGGAGGCTCAACGGAAGGCACAACCGGTACCTCATACCTGCGCAATAATGACCGATGAAAAACGTTATGAATAGAAAAGGATGCAGGGAGGTCCAAACGGAAGGAAACAGGGTTAAGAATCTCCAAAATCTTATACGGGCCGATGAACCGAGGCTTAAACTTAGGAGAAGAGACCCTCATAGGGACAAAACGAGAAGACAACCACACCAAGTCCCCAACACGAAGACGAGGACCAACACGACGACGGCGGTTAGCAAAAAGCTGAGTCCTCTCCTGGGACAACCCCAAATTGTCCACCACCTGCCCCCAGATCTGATGCAATCTCTCCACCACAGCATCCACTCCAGGACAATCCGAAGATTCCACCTGACCAGAGGAAAATCGAGGATGAAACCCCGAATTACAGAAAAACGGGGACACCAAAGTGGCAGAGCTGGCCCGATTATTGAGAGCGAACTCCGCCAATGGCAAAAAAGCAACCCAATCATCCTGGTCAGCAGACACAAAACACCTCAGATATGTCTCCAGGGTCTGATTAATCCGCTCAGTCTGGCCATTCGTCTGAGGATGGAAAGCGGACGAAAAAGATAAATCTATGCCCATCCTAGCACAGAATGCCCGCCAAAATCTAGACACGAATTGGGTCCCTCTGTCAGAAACGATATTCTCAGGAATACCATGCAAACGAACAACATTTTGAAAAAACAGAGGAACCAACTCGGAAGAAGAAGGCAACTTGGGCAGAGGAACCAAATGGACCATCTTAGAGAAACGGTCACACACCACCCAGATGACAGACATCTTCTGAGAAACAGGCAGATCTGAAATAAAATCCATCGAGATGTGCGTCCAAGGCCTCTTAGGAATAGGCAAGGGCAACAACAATCCACTAGCCCGAGAACAACAAGGCTTGGCCCGAGCACAAACGTCACAAGACTGCACAAAGCCTCGCACATCTCGTGACAGGGAAGGCCACCAGAAGGACCTTGCCACCAAATCCCTGGTACCAAAAATGCCAGGATGACCTGCCAACGCAGAAGAATGAACCTCAGAGATGACTCTACTGGTCCAATCATCAGGAACAAACAGTTTATCAGGTGGGCAACGATCAGGTCTATCCGCCTGAAACTCCTGCAAGGCCCGCCGCAGGTCTGGAGAAACGGCTGACAATACCACTCCATCCTTAAGGATACCTGTGGGCTCAGAGTTACCAGGCGAGTCAGGCTCAAAACTCCTAGAAAGGGCATCCGCCTTAACATTCTTAGAACCCGGTAGGTATGACACCACAAAATTAAACCGAGAGAAAAATAATGACCAGCGCGCCTGTCTAGGATTCAGGCGCCTGGCGGTCTCAAGATAAACCAAATTTTTGTGGTCAGTCAATACCACCACCTGATGTCTGGCCCCCTCAAGCCAATGGCGCCACTCCTCAAAAGCCCACTTCATGGCCAAAAGCTCCCGATTCCCAACATCATAATTCCGCTCAGCGGGCGAAAATTTACGGGAAAAGAAGGCACAAGGCCTCATCACGGAGCAGTCAGAACTTTTCTGCGACAACACTGCCCCAGCTCCGATCTCAGAAGCGTCGACCTCAACCTGAAAAGGTAGAGCAACATCAGGCTGACGCAACACAGGGGCAGAGGAAAAACGGCGCTTAAGCTCCCGAAAGGCCTCCCCAGCATCAGGGGACCAATCAGCAACATCAGCACCCTTCTTAGTCAAATCGGTCAATGGCTTAGCAATATCCGAAAAACCAGCAATAAATCGACGATAAAAGTTAGCAAAGCCCAAAAATTTCTGAAGACTCTTAAGAGAAGAGGGCTGCGTCCAATCACAAATAGCTTGAACCTTGACAGGATCCATTTCAATGGAAGAGGGGGAAAAAATATATCCCAAAAAGGAAATCCTCTGTACCCCAAAAACACACTTAGAACCCTTCACACACAAAGAATTAGACCGCAAAACCTGAAAAACCCTCCTGCCTTGCTGGACATGAGAGTCCCAGTCATCCGAAAAAATCAGAATATCATCCAGATACACAATCATAAATTTATCCAAATAATCGCGAAAAATATCATGCATAAAGGACTGGAAAACTGACGGAGCATTTGAAAGACCAAAAGGCATCACTAAATACTCAAAGTGGCCCTCGGGCGTATTAAATGCGGTTTTCCACTCATCCCCCTGCCTGATTCGCACCAAATTATACGCCCCACGAAGGTCAATCTTAGAGAACCACTTGGCCCCCTTTATGCGAGCAAACAAATCAGTCAGCAACGGCAATGGGTATTGATATTTAACAGTGATTTTATTCAAAAGCCGATAATCAATACATGGTCTCAAAGAGCCGTCTTTTTTTGACACAAAGAAAAAACCGGCTCCTAAGGGAGATGACGATGGACGAATATGTCCCTTTTCCAAGGACTCCTTTATATATTCACGCATAGCAGCATGTTCAGGCACAGACAGATTAAATAAACGACCCTTTGGGTATTTACTACCCGGGATTAAATCTATGGCACAATCGCACTCACGGTGCGGAGGTAACGAACCAAGCTTGGATTCTTCAAAGACGTCACGATAGTCAGACAGGAACTCAGGAATTTCAGAGGGAATAGATGATGAAATGGAAACCACAGGTACATCCCCATGAGCCCCCTTACATCCCCAGCTCAACACAGACATAGCTTTCCAGTCGAGGACTGGGTTGTGAGATTGCAGCCAAGGCAATCCTAGCACCAAATCATCATGTAGATTATACAGCACCAGAAAGCGAATAATCTCCTGGTGATCCGGATTAATACGCATAGTTACTTGTGTCCAGTATTGTGGTTTATTATCAGCCAATGGGGTGGAGTCAATCCCCTTCAGAGGAATAGGAGTCTCCAAAGGCTCTAAATCATACCCACAGCGTTTGGCAAAGGACCAATCCATAAGACTCAAAGCGGCGCCAGAGTCGACATAGGCGTCCGTGGTAATAGATGACAAAGAGCAAATCAGGGTCACAGATAGAATAAACTTAGACGGTAAGGTGCAAATGGAAACAGATTTACCAAGCTTCCTAGCGCGCTTAGAGCATGCTGATATAACATGAGTAGAATCACCACAATAGAAACACAACCCATTTTTCCGTCTAAAATTCTGCCGCTCGCTTCGGGACAGAATTCTATCACACTGCATACTCTCTGGCGATTTCTCAGTGGACACCGCCAGATGGTGCACTGGTTTGCGCTCCCGCAAACGCCTATCGATCTGAATAGCCATTGTCATGGACTCATTCAGACCCGCAGGCACTGGGAACCCCACCATAACATCCTTAATGGCATCAGAGAGACCCTCTCTGAAAGTCGCCGCCAGGGCGCACTCATTCCACTGAGTAAGCACAGACCATTTACGGAATCTTTGGCAGTAAATTTCCGCTTCATCTTGCCCCTGAGATAGGGACATCAAAGTTTTTTCTGCCTGAAGCTCCAAATGAGGTTCGTCATAAAGCAACCCCAAGGCCAGAAAAAACGCATCCACATTGAGCAACGCAGGATCCCCTGGTGTCAATGAAAAAGCCCAGTCTTGAGGGTCGCCCCGGAGCAAGGAAATCACAATCCTGACCTGCTGTGCAGGATCTCCGGCAGAGCGAGATTTCAGGGACAAAAATAATTTGCAATTATTTCGAAAATTCTGAAACCCAGATCTATTCCCCGAGAAAAATTCCGGCAAAGGAATTCTCGGCTCAGATACAGGTGCATGACAAACAAAATCTTGCAAATTTTGTACCTTCGTGGCGAGATTATTCAAACCTGCAGTTACACTCTGAAGATCCATTGCAAACAGGTGAACACAGAGCCATTCAAAGGAGAGAAAAAAAAAAAAAATTTCAGCAGACTACTTATTTCTCTCCTTTCTCAGCCAAGGATTTTAACCCTTTAGTGGGCCGGTCAAACTGTCATGATCTCAATGGCAAGAGATCATAGCATCAGCATATATAGGAACTAGCTCTTGGAAGATGGAAACTGAGCTGACCATGAACTAAACCTAACGCACAACTAGCAGTGGCCGGGTAGCATGCCTACGTTGATTCTAGATGCCCAGCACCAGCCGGAGGACTAAATAAAACTAGCAGAGGAAAATATTAGTCCTAGCTCACCTCTAGAGAAATACCCCGAAAGGAGACAGAGGCCCCCCACATGTATTGGCGGTGAATCAAGATGAAATAACAAACGTAGTATGAAAATAGGTTTAGCAAATTTGAGGTCCACTTACTACATAGCAGAAGACAGGAAGGACACTTTCATGGTCAGCTAAAAACCCTATCAAAACACCATCCAGAAATTACTTTAAAACTCTGGCATTAACTCATAACACCAGAGTGGCAATTCCTGTTCACAAGAGCTTTCCAGACACAGTAACGAAACTACAGCTGTGAACTGGAACAAAAAATGCAAAAACAAACATGGACAAGAGTCCAACTTATCTAGTAGTTGTCTAGGAGCAGGAACAAGCACAGAGAGGCTTCTGATAACATTGTTGACCGGCAAGCAACTAACAGAGCAGCAAGGTTATATAGCGACTCCCACATCTTGATGGGAACAGGTGAACAGAGAAGATGAAGACACCAGTTCAATTCCACCAGTAGCCACCGGGGGAGCCCAGAATCCAAATTCACAACAGGCACCTTGCCAGAGACTGTCGGAACTATACTCAAGGCCAGCGGAAGCCGCCGTTAAACTACCAACCCCCGCAGTAGTGCGGCACTCTGCGGGGGAGGCGAGGAGAGAGGCCGCTCCATATCATAACGAACACTTGATTGCTGGGAGCCCCATCCTACGTGCTGAATTCGAAGGAGTTCTAGTGGATTGCCTGATAGATACCGGGTCACAAGTGACAACGATGCCAGAAGCGTATTTCAAGCAGCATTTCCAGGACCTGGCCAAGCCAGAAAAAGAGACATTGATCCGGTTGTTTGCTGCCAACCAACAACTGATCCCGGTCACAGGGGTCGTGTGGATGAATATTCGAATCTGTGGGCAAGAAGTTGGGAGAAAAGGGATCCTGCTAGTCCCTGAGCCTATCAAGGAAGATGTGCCTGTAGTACTGGGAATGAACATCCTACGTGAACTCGATCAGATTATGTTTACCAAATGGGGACCTGGATATTGGAAGAAGGCTACTACACATAAGCCTACTCAAGAAGCCCTTCAACGACTGATCCGCATCTGTGGGACGCAGAAGAGTGTGCCATCTTATCAGACGGTAGGGATCATCAGGGCTCCTGGTAAAGAACCTGTAATCCTACCTCCCGAGCGAGAAACTATAGTATACTATAGTATACCTTCCAGTGGGGACCCACCGCAACCTCGACGGGTTGGAAGTGGTTGCTCAGCCTGTGGTAGGCGGAGGAGTAGACCAAGAAGTCATGATACTGTAGCTCGTATGATAGCTCTGGTCCAGCGAGGACATGTCCCCATAAGAGCTTTGAATGTGGGCCCCGGGGAGGTCACCTTGCCACGAGGGACAGATCTGGCCCTGGTGTACCTACATAAGGGTGAAGTAGTGAGTCAGAAGGAAATGTCTTTATCACCGAAAGAAGGCGCGGGGTGGACCCTAGCAGTTGCTGCGGGGGATGAAGAGATGCCATCCCCGGAGTGGAGTGGAGGGGTCATCCTTGATCAAATGGAAGTGGATGTGAAGGCTCTGGGCCCTGAGCGTGTGCAAGCAATAGAAACTATGCTGTGGGAAAATCAGGCCGCATTCACCCATCACGCTGAAGATTTCTGCTGTACTGAAGCCATCACACATGAGATACCGACTGGGGAAGCTCGTCCAATTCGAAAACGATACTGGCAGATCCCGCCCAAGATGTATCAAGAGGTGAAAACATTACTGAGGCAGATGCTGGATTCAGGAGTGGTGCAGAGTAGTCAGAGCCCTTGGGCAGCCCCGGTGGTGCTCGTCAAGAAAAAGGATGGGACCATCCGGTTCTGTGTAGATTACAGGAAACTCAATGCCTGCACTGTTCGAGATTCGTATCCGTTGCCCCGCATCGAGGAATCCTTGACAGTGTTGGGGAAAGCCAAGTACTTCTCCACCCTGGACCTAGCAAGCGGATACTGGCAAGTAGCCGTAGCCGAGAAAGACAAAGAGAAAACCGCCTTCATCCTCCCTATGGGGCTGTTCGAGTTTAACCGGATGCCCTTCGGGCTCTCCAATGCTCCAGGCACATTTCAACGGCTGATGGAAAAGTCTTTGGGAGACTTAAATTTTGAGGCTACCCTGATCTATCTGGATGACATCATTGTGTTTTCGGCCTCATTCGAAGAACACCTTGCCCGGCTTGGACAGGTACTCGGAAGACTGCGGGCTCATAACCTGAAGGTGAAGCCAAAGAAGTGCCACCTCTTCAACAGAGAGATCGAGTACCTGGGCCACATAGTGTCACAAGATGGAGTTCTACCCTCGCCAGAAAAAGTGGCTGCTATCCAGAAGTGGCCAGTCCATCGAACAGTGA
This sequence comes from Ranitomeya variabilis, assembly GCF_051348905.1. Lineage (NCBI taxonomy): Eukaryota > Metazoa > Chordata > Amphibia > Anura > Dendrobatidae > Ranitomeya > Ranitomeya variabilis. The sequence continues at coordinate 1,024,020,468 of NC_135232.1, forward strand.
GAGAACTCCAGGCCTTCCTGGGTCTCGCTGGGTACTACCGCCGGTTTGGTAAAGACTTCGCGAAGGTGGCGGGTCCTCTCAATGAGTTGCTGAGGGGGACCGCTGGAGTGCCGAAGACCCAGCGCATCCCCTGGGCACAGGGACAAGACGAGGCCTTCCAGGCTATAAAGAATGCCCTTACCTCAGCCCTGATTTTGGCCTATGCAGACTTCGATCAACCATTCCTTTTGTACACAGATGGTAGCCTTCATGGACTCGGTGCAGTACTTTCTCAGATACAGGATGGACATGAGAGAGTCATCGGGTATGCCAGCAGGTCCCTGCGAGACAGCGAAAGAAACCCTCACAATTACAGCTCCTTCCGGTTAGAGCTCCTGGCCCTGGTGTGGGCCATGACAGAAAAGTTTGCAGGCTTCCTGACAGGTACCAAGATTCAAGTTTGAACAGACAATAATCCCCTGGCCCACCTTGAGAATGCTAAATTGGGGGCCTTAGAACAACGGTAAGTGGCTCGCCTAGCCAAGTTCGACTTTACCATCCGTTAACGCTCTGCTACCGAAAACACAAATGCTGATGGGCTGTCAAGAGTGACTGTGGAGACTCCAGTGGGGGATCTTGATGAGCAACTCGAAGAGGAGGAAACCCCAGACTTTTGTAAGTTTAAGCCCCCAATTGTTGCGGCCCAGTCAAGAAGGGAGGCCTGCGCATTACCCCGGTCCCTGGGGAGAACCAATGAGGAATGGGGACACATTCAGGATGAAGACGAAGGGCTGAGACAGATGAAATGGTGGGTAGCTCAAATGCGGAAGCCTGGCAAACAAGAGAGAGATGATCTGGGCTCTGAAATGAGTGTGTTACACCAGTGGGATAGACTGGAAGTGCGAGAGTCAGTGCTATATTGTAAGAGGCAACAGCCAAAAGATGGAAGTAAGGTGGCAAGTGGTCATCCCAGGAAGAATCGCTCAAGAAGTAGCTAAAGAAGCCCACGAATTTGGAGTGCACTTCGTCCCCACAAAGACCTACCAATGGTTACAGTGGTATGTGTATTGCCCCCAGTTGGAGTTTGTGGTGGAAGAGGTTTGCCGGCAATGTCAAGTATGTGACCTCATTAAGAGTACCGAACAGAGGGCACCCATCCAGACCATACAAACTAAGGAACCACTAGAAGTCTTGATGATCGACTATCTCCTCGTGGGACACTCGGCCTGAGGGCTGCAATACTGTTTGGTGATGACCGATCATTTCTCTAAGTTCGCAGTAGTCACTCTGACTAGAGATCAGACTGCGGAATCGGCGGCACGAGCCATCTGCCAAGACTTCATCCGGGTGCCCAAAACGCATCCACTCCGACCAAGGCGCATGTTTCCAAGGCAAGGTGATGGAAGAATTGTATCGTATGTATGGCATCGAGCGGTCCCGGACCACCCCTTAGCACCCTCAAGGCAACGGAGCTTGTGAACGCTTCAACCGAACCTTACTTCAAATGCTGAGAATGTTGGAGGAGGATAAGAAGGCGTGTTTGCCAGACTATCTGCCGGAATTGGTCTGGACCTACAACAATCGGGTCCACTCCACCACGGGTTATACCCCCTATCTACTGTTGTTTGGAAGAGCTGGACGAGAGATCATTGAGCTGAATTTGAAACAGCCAGAGGAGCTGATGGAGCGAACTGTCACCTCATGGGTGAAAGAGCATCGGCAACGATTGCAAACGATACGGCGGTTGGCGGGTCAGCAGCTGCAAGAAAAGGAACATATGGGCCACAAACCGACTCAAGAGTTACCGCTCCAACCTAGAGAACGAGTATTAGTCAGAGAGAAACGCCCCAAGGGAAAACTAAGTGAGAGATGGGAAGTACAGCCATACAAAGTTATCGAGCAAGGGTATGCTAATGGCCCTGTCTACAAGGTACAGATTGAGACTGGGGCATCCACCCCTAGAGTACTTCACAGAAATATGCTGCGGCCTTACCGTTCTGAGGTCTGTTCTATGCCATTGTCGCCTGAAGGCGCTACTCCACTTCCTGAATCTGTCATGCCTAATGGTGAAATCGATGATGAGTGCTGTACCGTCCCTGACACAGTAGGGGGTCCTCAGCCGCAGAGAGATGGTAATCCCATGGATGTACCAGTACCGCCATGTGAGGACAGGACCAGACAAGAGCACACAATGTTTCCTGCAACAAGTGTTCCTCTGGAGGATAGTCAAGCCTTACCTGACAGCCAAGAGCTTCGGACATCCCAGAGGTCTAATGCAGGGGTTCCACCAGTCCGATATGTAGAACAGTGTGCTCTGTCTGTTTTTACAATTTTGTTGCCTCCTCTATAGGTGCTGTTTCTGCATTGCACGTTCCTCCATTACACTTTGACCCTGATGCTGTGATGGCCGAGGACGACCATCATTAAGAAGGGAGGCATGTAAGAGAGTGGTGCTGTTATGGACAGTAAGGAACACGCTGTAACTTTAAGAGGCTGCACCCCCTTGTCTGGCATGATGGAATGTTCTGCTTCTCCACTGCAATAGTCGGAGTAATGAATTAGTCTGTGCAGAGTGCAGGTGTGGAGCTGTAGCAGCGTGTGTGAGCTGAGGCTGCTGCAGAGAGGACTTTTTGTGCTGATAGCTGAAAGAGAGAAGAACTGTGCCCTGATATAGCTGCAAGAGAGCCACAAAGATACAGAGAAAGGGATTGACAGTTTCCAGGAGCATCCCTAGGATCCAGAAGCAAGGAGAAGACCACATTTCACAGAGCTGACAGAAAGCCATGCGCACCACCATATTAGACTGCTGGGGCCCCCCTGGGACTGGAGCTGATTCTCCAACATCACCGTGAGTTTGTTCCTGTTTGGTGCACCTGTTAGGGCCTAGTGTAGACTTCAATAGTCAGTACACGGGAGCCGTGTGGCCTACTTAGTAAAGGCCAGGGAGGTTATACGTAGAGTAGCATCATCACTTGTTTATTGTTTACATTTGCTTGTTAGACATATTTTGAGTCTGTAATAGTTGGAGCACCGTGCTATTTTACGGAAAAGATAAAGTTTATAACTCTTGTAAATTGTCTTTTGCCATTGTATACCTCTGTTTGCATCTTCCTCATTCACTTCGTTCCTTGCCTCCCAATAAATCTATCCTTTGTTGTTTGCACCTCATCTTGTGTCCAGTAGTCTTCCTGCATCGTGGTGGTCCCCTGGCCATCGCTTCAGCAGAATATTCCACTTTTCTTTACCTCCTGGGTTGCTTTCTCAGTATGTTTTTTGATCGTTGTCTATCTGTACTGTGAAGCGCCGTTCAATCAACCATTCTGCATTTGGTTAAATCTGAGCAGAAAGTATCACCCTGTACACTACAGAATCCATCCGACTGCTTCTGTCTTCAACTACATCATCAGTAAACACTAGTGACTCAGCGCCATTGGAAGACATGCATGCCCATGCCGTCACACGGCCTCCACCATGTTTTACAGAGGACCTTCTGTGCTTTGGATCATGAGCCATTCTTCCTCCCATCATTCTTGAACAGTTGATCTTAGTTTCATCTGTACAAAGAATGTTTTTTTCCGGAACTGGGCTGTTTTTTTTAGATTTTTTTTTTGCAAAGTCTATTCTGGTCTTTATATTTTTAATGCTGATTAATGGTTTTCACCTTGTGATGAACCCTCTGTATTTGCTCTCATGAAGTCTTCTCAGTATGGTAGCTTTACATATTGAAACCCCTACTTCCGAGAGAGTGTTCTTGGCCTTTTTGATTTCTCAAGCTCAGCAATGTGCTCTTTTTGCAGAATGAACCAAACTGTTGATTTGGCCATGCTTAATATTTCTGCTATCTCTGACGGCTGTCTTTTTTTCAGTCTAATGCTGGTCTGTTTCTTTACCATTGAGAGCTCCATTGACCACATGTTGTGGGTTTACAGCAACAGCTTCCAAATGGAAATGCCTCACCTGGGATCAGTTCCACACCTTGTACCTGCTTAATTGATGTTGGATTAATGAGGGAAAAGCTCACGCAGACCCTTGAAGAGCTTTTGAGATAATTGTCCAATTACTTTTGGTCCCTTTGAAAAGAGGCAGCTACATTTTAAAGAGCTGTAATTCTTAAACTCCTACTCCATTTAGGATGTAAATACCTTGAAATTAAAGCTGAGAGTCTGCATTATATAATTATATAACTGTATCTGGAATATGTTTTGGTAAACAGCTAACATGTCACTGTTCAAATTTTTCTGGGCCCAACTGTATGATGTAATTGAACTTGAGCTTCATGTAGACTTTTACTCTAATTGAAGCACAATACTTTTATTATATTCAATAATAGTAAATGGGAAAAGTTGCAATAAGCTTTGGTCCTTCTTCTCTTATGTCAGTTGTGTTAGAGGTCATCATTTGCTCAAATGTTTAAAGTTGCAGTAAACTTACTGTTAATACAAAATGTATTGATGCCCTTATATTGAATTCTTCCCATTGAGTGTGCTCCTGTGGTTCTACCTGTTGTATCATGATGCATCATATGTTGGGTTCTTTAATGGCTTGCATAAATATATTTCATATAATTCTAATGCTTAAATAAGTAAAATATTTACCGTATTTTTTGGACCATAAGACGCGCCTAGGTTTTGGAAGATAAAATTTGAAAAAGAAATAAAAGCAAAAAATGTGGTTAATTCTGTACAAATATATCCCCTATCCTGATATGCATGGCCCCCTCATCCTTATCCTGTTATGCAGGGCCCCATCTCCATCCTGGTATGTATGGCCCCATCCTTATCCTGGTATGATTGGCCCCCATCCCCACCCTGGTATGCAGGGACCCCATCAGAAAAACATTTAAACAAACATAAACCATTATACTTACCATCCTGTTCCAAAGCCAGCAGCTGATTTATGCTTGTAAGCAGTGCATGACAGTGACGTCATGCGCTGCTTACAAGCCGAGGACAATTGCCAGAATACTCGCAGCTCCCCACACCGGGACTATGTGTGTAGAGAGCAGTGAATATTCATTGCTCTTTAATAGCGGGCACAGTGTTGGCAGCAGTTGGTGGCATTCTTCAGCTGTCAGGCTTTCACGCGTGCCCGCTACTAAAGGGAATGAATATTCACTGCATTCCATGCCAAGCAGAAGCAGTGTGTCCGCTATTAAAGAGAAATTAATATTCACTGCTCTCCACTCCCATGGGCGTGGAATGCAGTGAATATTAATTTCTCTTTAGGAGCGGGCACAGGAGTTAGCCACAGCCGCCGGCCCCTTCCTCCTGTGACCTGCAGCTCCGCTGCTGCCGCTCCCCTACCTCCCCATCCACAGCCAGAGCAGGTACATTCAGACTATAAGATGCACCCCCATTTTACTCCACATTTTTAGAGGTAAAAAGTATGTTTTATAGTCTGAAAAATATGGTATATAGTTTTTCCTTGTATACAATTTATCATATGATGATCAGAAGTTACAAAACAAAGAATTCTATTCACCAGGAGTCATTTGGGTGGTGCTTAAGTTGTGAATAGTCATGATGTCCTATCTGTTAGCACATCCATTCTTCCTTTATTGATGTCTCTCTGGGAATTTGGCATCAAGACTTCTATCAAAGCACAATTATCATCTTCCCAGTTAGGACATTTTATTTCAATGCTGTGGTGGCCAAAAAAACTGTAATTCTGTCTTTTTGATTTTGGTTTCTCATTACACCATTATCCATCTGATTAATTTATTTTAATACCAAATATTTTGATACCAAATATGACAATTGTTTTTAATTGTTTTATTTTCAATAGGGCAAAGGGGGTGATTTGAACTTTTGTTTTTTTTTTGTTTTTTTTTTAGATTTTTAAAAACTTTTTTCTTTTACTTTTTAATTTATTTAATAGTCCTCTTAGGAGACTTGAAGCTGTGAGTGTCATATTGCCTGTGCTACACATAGCAGGGTTTCAGCACTCTTGTATGTAGGCGAAATCACGATCTTCTATTAATGCCGGCCACAAGTCGGAGTTTGCAGGAGGATCATAATGACAGACATGAGGGTCATCATCAGCAGACCCCCAGCAGTCATGACAAAGAATCGTCGCACTGCCCTCACATGACAGGGCAGCCATTGGGCGGGATGAATGACGTGCTTCCGGCCGGCGCATGTTAAATCCCGCTGTCAGTGGGATCTAACTGATAAATAACTGATAATGTAGGCATAACATCGCTCCACCCATGGCTGTTAAACACCTGAGATGGATATTTAAGTCAGCTGTCACGTGTCGGGAGAGATGCGGGCTCAGCGTGAGAGCTTGCATCAAAGTCTGGGACATGACATATGACGTAAATATACGCCATATATCATGAAGGTGTTAAAAGGGTATGTTAGGAATGGTATTCACAAGTATTTTAAATTCACTGCATTAGTTTAAACATGATAATTGTAGTGACTGGTTCCCTCTAAAAAGAACCTGTCAATATGGCAAAAGTGGGCAATTTTTGCTCTTATTTTATTCCGCTGCTGATTTTTCTCTTTTTATATCCCGTGAACAGATATGTACACATATACAAATTTAAATTTTTCTTCTTTATTTTAATTTCAGTATTTCAAATGGGTTTTATTGTATGGGATAGTTGTTTTTTTTTTGCCCACACAATCTATTTCACATGAAAACAAGTCAGGAACATGTATCACAATGTAGAGATTTAGTACTGTACATGTTCTACGTGGTGATATGGAGAGATAAGCTTGTTTCATCTCCATCTTGTCATGCGGGTGAAATGTCAGGAATGAAGTCTAATGGCTGGAGGACAGCAGGCGGACAAGTATCTGAGAAATATCTAATCTGGAATGGGAAAATATTTTCTTTTTCCCAGACTTCTTTGTTTTAAGCCACCGTTTATATATTTTTGCAATTGGGCAAACAATTTTTTTTTCTTCTGTAGAGAACGACATTTCGGTCTTCTCATTACAAAGCTGTCTACAGACTAACAATATATTAATTAAAGGTCCTGTAATTGTATGGAGATAGTTGGTAAACTGAAGACAATTCATCTCTGAAGTACGATGGGTGGACTGCACTTCATGCTCTCATGCCTGTGTCCTTATTTCCCTGACCGCTATTGTCTTCAGTCAGTCTTTGGATGGTCACTCTTTTCTCTTTGCCTGCCCGAGATTCTGCAGAGGCACTCTAATCATTGCCCCGGTTGTCACATCATATGAGGCGGTGCACGTGCAGTATGCTCCTGATGGCGTTACAAGAGCCAGCTTCACAATCTGCGCCGTCTTCTTTGTTGAGATGACCCAGGCGATAATTTAACATCTGCGCAGAATCGCTGTCCTAAGTCAGCAGAGGGGGCAATGCATGTGTAGATTGTTAAATTGTCTCTTTTTGTGATCTGCGCATCTGCCGCCCCTATGATGAGACAACACCACGCAATGATTCGGCACCTGTGCAGAACCCTAGGTAGGAGTAGATCAAAGAATGACCAGTCAGTCAAAGACTGAAAGTTCCCGGTGGGCAGGGAAATAAGGAGACAGGCATAAGAGCTGGGTTTTTCTACAACTTCCATATTAATTCTACAAGAACAGTTCGCATTTAATAAGCATTAAAGACCTTTAGACAATGCCTTTAGTTAGGCTCTAATATCCTGATGACACTTTTCCTTTAAGATAACCTAAGATGTAATCACTGTCCTTAATAATCTGTACAATTCTACAACAATTGATAATAATGGAAAGAATTTCAGGACCATTAATATAATAAGTTAGTCACCGAGCGAATTCCACAATATATCTCCTATCAAAACTAAACAAGTCAACCAAACTACAAGAATTCAATAAAAATCCATAATTTTCAAAAATACACAGAACAATGAGAAGAAATATATAGCATAAGGTTACCAATGTAATGATCAATGAGGATAGCAGATATAGCTCAAAAAGCAGACAACACTAGGAAACAAGGATATGGATTTAGTAATCCTCAAGATGAATATACATACTGGTCACATGGTCATATAATATAGACTATCTGTGCACCACTAGGTGTGTTGGCTGTACAGAATTACATGCATATCGAGTAACTTAGATGAGGTATTTTATATGTAATATGAAGTGCGGCTCTAACACAAGTACATACAAGGAATTCAAATTGTAAAACACAGCATGCAACCCTGCATATGGGGATTTGTGATCAATTAGCATGAATATATCCATATGGTTATATAATATAGGCAATGCTGCAACTCTGTATATGACCAAAAAAGTGACCGAGTAAAATTTTAGAAAATCCGTGTCTTGCACATGTCCCTAAGTGTGCTCCAGCATTTCCAAAAAGCAAGTTTTGCAAGCGCTTCTTCAGGGGGTAGAGTAGAATATTATAAAAGGTTAAATAAGATGAATTGTATATTTGAAAATATACAGTAACCCATAGCACTAATGGATAGTGCCAGAAAATGTGCATATACAAGTGAATACATCACCAAAATGGTGACATGCCTGAGAAAAGGGGGTGTACATATAAACATATATATTTAAAGTGAAAAAAACCTAGTGATCTCCAATCCTGGATGACATGGAGGTCTTGACTGGCAGAAATCCAAATTTGAAGGTCATCACATAATGGAGATAAATACTAAGAAAGAAAAAACAAACAACATTGAAATTAATAAAAAGACATAAAATACAGAAAAACAGAAGGATCTTAAATAAAAGGTGAGTTTTTCATTCAGCCCATTTGGTGTCATGGCACTGAGGGTCACAATCCAATGGCATTCTAGTTGGTCTAGAAGGCATTTATAGTCATCCCCTCTGATGCCACAGCGGAGCTTGTCAATGCCTTGTACCTTTTAAAGTGAACCTGTCAGCAGGATTTTGTTAAATAAACTACAGGCACTGTCAGGTTGGCCGTATTGTGGTTCTTATGTAATCAGTGTTGAAAGTTTTCAGTTAAGGTACCGTCACATTAAGCGACGCTGCAGCGATAGCGACAGCGATGCAGATCGCTGCAGCGTCGCTGTTTGGTCGCTGGAGAGCTGTCACACAGACCGCTCTCCAGCGACCAACGATGCCGAGGTCCCCGGGTAACCAGGGTAAGCATCGGGTTGCTAAGCGCAGGGCCGCGCTTAGTAGCCCGATGTTTACCCTGGTTACCAGCGTAAAAGTTAAAAAAACAAACAGTACATACTCACCAGCGCGTCCCCCAGCCTCTGCTTCCTGACACTGACTGAGCTCCGGCCCTAACAGCACAGCGGTGACGTCACCGCTGTGCTTTCACTTTCAGTTTAGGGCCGGCGCTCAGTCAGTGTCAGGAAGCAGAGGCTGGGGGACGCGCTGGTGAGTATGTGCTGTTTGTTTTTTTAACTTTTACGCTGGTAACCAGGGTAAACATCGGGTTACTAAGCGCGGCCCTGCGCTTAGTAACCCGATGTTTACCCTGGTTACCAGTGTAAAATATCGCTGGTATGGTTGCTTTTGCTGTCAAACACGGCGATACACGGCGACCTAGCGACCAAATAATGTGCAGACCTTCTAGCAGCGACCAGCAATTTCACAGCGGGATTCTGATCGCTGCTGCGTGTCAAATACAGCGATATCGCTCCCTAGGACGCTGCAACGTCACAGATCGCTGGCGACGTTGCTTAGTGTGATGGTACCTTTAATGATATACCTGTGCTCCGGGGCAGGACTATAGGCAGAGTCTTATCTTCCAGCTCTAAGCCAGAGAAACCAAGGAAAGACCTGCCCACAGGCCCGTCCAGAAGCACAAACTCTCTCTCTCTCTGTCTCTATGATGAGGAACATGTTTGTGCTTCAGGGCGGCCTGTGGGCAGGTCTCTTCTTGGTTTCTCTGGCCTAGAGCACCAAGATAAGACTCTACCTACCGTCCTGGTCCAGAAAATGAGCATCTGATTAACTAAAAACTTTTTAACACTGATTACACAAGAACTACAAGATGGATTTCTTCACCCCATGTATTATTTTAATCAGTTTAACACTGCCGACCCGACAATGCCTGTAGTTTACTTAGCAGAATCCTACTGACAAGTTTGCTTTAAATGTGGAGGGGTCACAGTTATGAAAGGATCTGAAATGCTTTGGAATTGTTTTGAACGTTGAAGGATCATCTACTACTTTTGCAGCCAAGATGTTCACATGCTCTCTTGTCCCTATCCATAATTCACATGAGGCGAGACCTATGTTTATCAAATTGCATGAACAGATGATATAGTATATAACATGTGTGGAACTACATCTACTATATAATTGTCTAAAGGGTACTTCCGTCTGGCTGTCTGTCCCGGATATTCATTGGTCACGGCCTCTGTCTGTCATGGAAATCCAAGTCGCTGATTGATCGTGGCAAAACAGCCACGACCAATCAGCGACAGGCACAGTCCGGCGGCAAAATGGCCGCTCCTTCCTCCCCGCAGTCAGTGCCCGGCGCCAGCTCCATACTCCCCTCCAGTCACCGCTCACACAGGGTTAATGGCAGCGTTAACGGACCGCGTTATGCCGCTGTGTAACGCACTTTGTTAACGCAGCTATTAACCCTGTGTGACCAACTTTTTACTATTGATGCTGCATAAGCGCGCTGTCCTCGGCAGTGCAAGCGGCAGGTTCCGTTGCCAAGGATGCTAAGCGAGAAGCACCTGCCATGACCTCGCAGTCATGTGACCGCGACGTCATCACAGGTCCTGCGCTCATACCAACCCTGGGACTCGCGAGACCGCTAAGTCATCTGGGTAATTTCGCAATGCATCTCTGGGAACGGAAGCTGGTGGCAGCCGCTCGCGCATCGGGACAGCTTCGCTGGATGACGGAGGGTGAGTATATAACTATTTTTCATTTTTATTATTTTTTTTAACAGGGATATGGTGCCCACACTGCTATATACTACATGGGCAGTGTTATATACTGCATGGGCTGTGCTATATATTACGTGGGCTGTGTTATAAACTACGTGGCTGTGTTATATACTGCGTGGCTGCTATGTACTACGTGGCCTGTGCTATATACTATGTGGCTCCTATATACTACGCGGCCTGTGCTATATACTATGTGGCTGCTATATACATACATACATATTCTAGAATACCCGATGCGTTAGAATTGGGCCACCATCTAGTGAAATATAATTGGTAAGGCAAAATTGTTTTGTACCATCAGTAGAATCAAAAGAAAATGCTCTTATATTTTTACATGCAATACAGTCCCCGCAGGGGAAGCATCCCCATTTTAGTCCCTCTGTGCCAAATTGTGAAGTGGATATTGCCACATAATGGCTCTTAACAAGTAAGTCCTTTATGTTCTTATTCCTTGTTGCTGTTACCAATGCTTGTTTAAAATATGGGGGATACTGTCCCATTGTGAGTTATAAATAGAAATAAATCACCCTGTATTACCCTCCTGTGCTTTTTTGGGCTTTTTTTTAGTTTTTAATGAGCAGCCTAGATCGAGGGGTGAACTTAGCCCTCTGATATCTATTTTTTATACTTCTCTTGCTGCACCCTCCGGACAAAAACTGTGCCGAGGATGCATTGGTTTGGTTGACTTCTTTAATTTTGATAGGAGATATAACGATTCACAATAAATGTTACTAAAGCTGAGTTATTGGATTTCATAGGATGTTATAGTTGGAAGGGATCTCCAGGGTCATCGGATTTGACAGATGGAGATCTACTTCATTGGTTGGGACCTTGATGTTCATGTTTCAAGATTTTTGTCCATTGTTAATGTGAAAAATTATGAAAATAATTTCCTTAAAAGCAGACAATAATCTATTGAAAGAAATACAATTGTCATATTATGGTCTTATCTCAACATCCATAACCAGTGTTCACATATCTGTGACCAACACATAAAAGTTGAGAAAATGATTAATCGCCAGGAAATATGTATTCTACAACTGGAATTGTTAAACACCAGGGAGTTAACTCGGCTCACTACCTCAATTGGTCCATAAGTGAATGGCTTACAAGGTCATTGCTTAAATATTGATCATGCCTTTGAAAGCTGGATTGATGTATGTTTAAGGGGTTTTAAAAGTTAATCGTTAACTTTTTGAGAACCTCCTACTGTTCCTTCTTGCTACTTTAAGCTCTTTTAGTGGGAAACATCCTAAAACCGTGGACAATGTTAACAATTTATGTGGGCTTGGTCTGAACTCATTTTACAAGAGATATTAGTCTAGCTGGATATTAACTTTGAGCAAATTGTTTTCTAGGGTTTTTGTAGCAATTCTTCCATGAAAATGTGTGTATCTTTGAACTAAAACATAACTGTATCTTCAATTTTCTAACAAACCTTGTACAATAAAATATATTAACCAATGATAATCCATGTCCTATGCATGTTAGCAGAGTTTCAGGAACTTTCTTCACATGCCAAAGAAAATAATTGTGAGACTTAAAGGGACACACATGGCATCCCGCGGCCATTTTCCTGAAGCCCCGGGCAGCAGAGCGCTCCATCTGCGCACGCGCGGCCTCAGGAAGATGGCCGCCCCCACCGATCACCAGAGGAATAGCGCAGATCGCGCTCTTTTTCCTCACCTGTGCAGTGGATTCGGCAGTTGGGCATGCGCAAACCACTACGCCACCAACGGAAAAATAAGCAAGATCTGGGGGAAGAAACAGCGATGTCACCACGCCCATTTGACCAGACCAGCCTGATTGACAGGCGAAAACGGCGACTTTGGTAATGTATTTCGGCAGCATAGGTGGGGAATCGGGGTACACAAAATACACTATTGTAACGCACAGCTCAGGCTCTATTTAACGGTATTTTTATCTCATACGGAAAAAACGGGGTGACAGGTTCCCTTTAAAAGAAAAAGTAGAAAAGTATAGCATTTTTGTCCACATTTACTCCTGTATTCTATATTTATAGCTGCTGCCTGGCCACAATCTAAATCTCAAAATACCGTGCTGGCTCATTATGAAGTAAAAACTAATATATGATACTAGTTGGCCCATGCAAAATTTTCGCACATTGGTTGTCGGGGGGCAGGCAATTTCAGGAAAATCAAGCTGGTCAATATGTTAATGTATTTAATGAGATGATGAACACAGAGAGGTATATGTAGATTGGTAATACAATAAATTGGTTTGATAAGTAGAGGCTAAAAAAATGTCTTGAAGTTGGGGTGCCACTTGCAGGTTATTGCTTTTTTCTGCAGGTTTCTGAAAATGAATGTTTAAACTGTATTTATTGATCAAATCGTGAATGTGTGGTTTGTTTGTGTCTTTTCTTGCTGAAGGGGGCAAGTTTACCTTTCAAATGGTGTATTATTTGTGTGTGGGGCGAAGTAATCACCGAAAAAGCAGTGCATGTTTACAAATGTGTTTGCATATGTGACTCACATGCAGTGGCCTGTGCAATCCTCCAATGTGCCTGAAATCGGCTGGGCAAGGAGTTCGGCAAGCTGGAAAGCCCCCAAGGCAAATGTTAGGATTTGTTTGTGATGTCTGTAAGCAGCTTTGTGGTAGTGTGCTTTGGTGTAGTGTAGTGCCACCTGCAGGTCATTTTTCCTTACTGCAGATTTATGAAAATTAATGTTTAAACTGTATTTTGTGATCACATGGTGGATATGTGGTTTGTTTTGGCTATTTTCTTGCTGAAGGGGGCAAGATTACCTTTCAAATGGTGTATCATTTGTGTGTGTGGGTGCAGTATGAATGGAGATACAGAGTAATCACCGAAAAAGAGTGTTTGAAAAAATATATAAGGATGATATTACCAGGCAAAGGCAATACACATTTATGCCAGAACAGCAAATATAAAGTTGTATGGACATTGACAACCCCTTTGGGTTGGGGTTTCATGTTGTGGCAATTGCCACAGTTTTCAATGTGCAGTGATTAGCTGATTAACTGTGGGGATTTCACTGTTATAATTGTTAAATACTTTCACATGTAAAAGTGTGCAGACAAAGAGCACATCACAAAAATATGCTGATTTGTTGTGTGCGGTTCACACTACCGCTTGTCTGAGCTCAGCACTAGACAGTAGCCTCAATTTGAAAGCCGCGTTTCACTATTTTGAGGGAATTTTTGCATGAACAGATGATTTTATTTTTGTAATGATATTAAAAAAAGACGAAGCTCAGAACTTCAGAAATTCAGACTTGGAGAACCTGTGGAATGCAAATAAATATGTATTTTAACCCCTTTACACCAAAAGGTGGCATGTTAATGACTAGGCCAATTTTTACAATTCTGACCACTGTCACTTTATGAGGTAATAACTCTGGAACTTTTCAACAGATCCCTGTGATTCTGACATTACTTTCTCATGACATATTGTACTTCATTCTAGTGGTAACATTTCTTTGATATGACTTGCGTTTATTTGTGAAAAAAATGGAAATTTGGAGAAACATTTTGAAAATTTTGCAATTTTCCAAATTTGAATTATCATGCCCTTAAATCACAGATATGTGTCACACAAAATACTTAATAAGTAACATTTCCCACTTGTCTACTTTTCATCATAACAATTATGGAACCAACATTTTTTTGTTAGGAAGTTATAAGGGTTAAAAGTTGACCAGCGGTTTCTCATTTTTACAACAAAATTTACAAAACCATTTCTTTAGGGACCGCATCACATTTAGAAGTCCTTTTGAGGAGTGTATATGATAGAAGATACCCAAAAGTTACACCATTCTAAAAACTGCACCCCTCAAGGTGCTCAAAACCACATTCAAGATGCTTCACAGGAATTTTTGTAATGTGGGGAAAAAAAATGAACATTTAACTTTTTCACCAAAGATTTACTTAAGATCCAATTTTTTTATTTTGACAAGGTTACGACTAAAAATTGGACCCCAAAATTTGTTGTGTAATTTCTCCTGAGTATGCCGATACCCTATATGAGAGAGAAAAACCACTGTTAGGGTGCATAGCAGAGCTCGGAAGGAAGGAGTGCCATTTGACTTTTTGAATGCTAAATTTTCTGGAACAATTGGCGGACACCATGTCGCCTTTGGAGAGCCCCTGATGTGTCTAAACAGTGAAAATCCCCCACAAGTGACAGCATTTTGGAAACTAGACCCCTTAGGAAACTGATCTGGATGTGTGGGGAGTACATTGAATCCTCAGGTGCTTCACAGAAGTTTATAACGTTGAGCCGAAAAATAAAAAAATCTCATTTTCCCCACAAATATATTTTTAGCACAAAATATTGCATTTTCATAAGGGTATCAGGAGAAATTGCACCATACAGTTTGTTGTGCAAGTTCTCCTGAGTACGCCAATACCCCATATGTAGGGGAATACTACTTTTGAGGCACAGTGCAAAGCTCAAAAGGGAAGAGGTGCCATATTGGAGTTCAGATTTTGCTGAAATGGTTTGAGGGTGCCATGTCACATTGGCAGAGCCCCTGAGGTGTCAGAACAACAGAAACCCCCTATATGTGAACTCATTTTACAAACTACACTCCCGAATGAATTCATCTAGGGGTGCAGTGATCATATTGACACCACATGTGACTCACAGAATTTTATACCATTTAGCGGTAAATAAAGAATAGATTACATTTTCACCACTAAAATGTTGTTTTAGCCCCAAGTTTTTAATTTTTTTTAAGGGCTAATACAAATTTTTTTTTCAACAAACTGAGGTTCATTTTTTCCTGAGTGCACCAATACCCTACATGTAATCAGGAAATATTTTTCAGGCGCGGTGCAAAACTCAGAAGGCAAGGAGCGCCAGATTTTACTGTTATGGTTTGCAGGTGCTATGACCAACTGCGAGAGCCCGTGAGGTGCCAGAACAGCATAACTCTCCATAAGTGATTCCATTTATCTAGGGGTGCAGTGATCATATTGACACCACAGGTGTGTCACAGAATTTTATACCATTGGGCGGTGAAGAAACAATCTACATTTTTACTGCCAAAATTTTGTTTTAGCCTCATATTTTACATTTTCACACAAGAAATGGGTAAAAATGGTACCAAAATTTGTCCCACAATTTATACTGAACGTGGCAATACCCATATGTGGCTGTGCAGTACTACCTAGCCATACAGAGAGACTCGTGAGGAAAGGAGTGCTCTTTGCCTCCTTGAGCTCAGATTTTCCTAGAAGAGTTTGCGGATTCCATATACAGAGCCACTAATTGCTAGAAGAGCAGAATCCCCCCCTCAAGTGACCCCATTTTAGAAATTGTACCCCTTGGGGAATTTATCTCCCGGTGTAGTGACTATTTTGACTCCATGGGTGTTTTCCAGAAACAAGCAGCAATGAATGTTGCCTGAGTGAAAATTGCAAAGTGACCAGTACATTATGCCCAGCCCGTGCTTCTGGAGGCATGCACCCATAAGTTAGGTGGGCTCTTATCACTTCAGAAATGCCAAACTTGGAAGCAATATGTGGTTTAGGTTCACTGTGGGGCTCAGAAAGGAGGGGGGGATTTGGGAGCTGAGAATTTGCTGAATTTCTTTTGGTGGGCGAGGAGCCATTTTGCTATTCCAGAGACTTTTGTGCTACCAGTAACGTGGAAGCCCCCTATATGTCCGTTAACAGATGACAGACCTGAGTGAGGGCTTGCTTTTTTTTCTGGAATGAGTTGAAGCTTTTATTTGGAATATTTTACATAATGTTAAGGATCACAGTTATCTGGCGCTCTGCACTGACTACTTACTTTGAGGTTTCCATCTAAATCTCTGAGTGACCTGATTCAGATGAGAACCCCGAGGGATCCATTCACCATAATGAGGCAGCAGAGTTACTCTGGACTCCTTCTGGCCTCTGTTCAGCAGTGTCCTTTTCAGAAGTGCACAAAACTGTGTCTGACAGCACTTTTATGCAATCCTAAAAAGACAGATCACAGGTCATATGGCATCCACAGTGCCTCCATCTGCCTCATTTTAGGGAATCTGCCGCCAGAAGTTCTGTCTGAATCACGTATTTCAGAGATTATGTAGAGGTTAGAGTCTGACTGATTATAAAAGATTCCTGTCCACAGACTCAATTAAAGGTGACTATGTAAGACAGCTGTCTTTAATGGAGGTAACGAGTTGATTAGGAGGGTCTAACTGGTCTGTAGGAGCCAGAACTGGTTGGTAGGGGATCAAATACTTATTTCTCAATGCAAAATGGAAATAAATTTATTTAATTTGATTTTTTGGGGATTTTATTTTTGATATTCTATCTCTCAGTGTTAAAATGAACCTACCCTTAAAATTATAGACTGTTCATTTCTTTGTCAGTGGACAAACTTACAAAATCGGCAAGGGATCAAATACTTATTTCCCCCACTGTTCAAACTTCCTGTAGTTGTCTTTGATGGGATTTGAGCACAGGACACCAGCGCTGTAAGGTAAAAGGCTGGTGAAACTGTGCTTAAAGGGGTTTTTCCACAAACAGAAGTTCATTTTAATCAATATATCTTGGAATAATAATAACTGGATGTGTTTAAAGGGAACCTGTCACCCCCAAAATCGAAGGTGAGCTAAGCCCACCAGCATCAGGGGCTTATCTACAGCATTCTGGAATGCTGTAGATAAGCCCCCGATGTATCCTAAAAGATGAGAAAAAGAGGTTAGATTATACTCACCCAGGGGCGGTCCCGGTACGATGGGCGTCACGGTCGGGTCCGGGGCCTCCCATCTTCTTACGATGACGTCCTCTTCTTGTCTTCATGCTGTGCCTCCGGTGCAGGCGTACTTTGTCTGCTCTGTTGAGGGAAGAGCAAAGTACTGCAGTGCGCCGGCACCAGGAAAGGTCAGAGAGGCCCGGCGCCTGCACACTGCAGTACTTTGCTCTGCCCTTAACAGGGCAGACAAAGTACACCTGCGCCGGAGCCGCAGCGTGAAGACAAGAAGAGGACATCATCTGATGAAGATAGGAGGTGCTGGACCGGACCGCAACACCCATCAGACCAGATCGGGACTGGGACCGCCCCTGGGTGAGTATAATCTAACCTCTTTTTCTCATCTTTTAGGATGCATCGGGGGCTTATCTACAGCATTCCAGAATGCTATAGATAAGCCCCTGATGCTGGTGGGCTTAGCTCACCTTCGATTTTGGGGGTGACAGGCTCCCTTTAAAGGGAACCTGTCAGCAGGATTGTGCATAGTAACCTACACATAGTGTCAGGTCGGCGCTGTTATACTGAATATACTGAATAAAATGATACCTTGGTTGATGAAATCTGTCTTGTGGTTGTTGTTTAATCTTTATTTTCAGTTTTGAGTTAATGATATGCTCGTGCTCTGGGGCGACCTGTGGGGGGTCTTCATATGATGCCCTGATTAGATATTCATAATGCAGACTGCTGACGGGTCACTTAGCCCTCACTGACCTGCCCCCTAGTTTGCATAATGAATACCATCACATACTGAATTAAAAAAAAAATCTTCTGCAGACAGATGCCGGCTGTGGCACCTGCGCTGCAGCATAACCGCATAGTTACTGTGCACTTAATCAATTTTTTCAGATTTACTTGAAGGAGGGGAAAAAAAATTATTTTGAAAATGGGGCTCGGGGCGCCTGCACAGTTGCAGCTATCAGTTTGTATAGATCCGACAGCTGCTGTTGCGCAGGCGCCAGGGGCGCCATCTTGCTGGAGAAGAAAAAAAAATGTCCTCCACCAAGATAGTGCCTCCCACGCATGCGCGATAGCAGCTGTTGGCAAACTCCCCTGTAAATAAGATGGCACAAGAATATTTTCCTTATTAACTGATATGTATATTCTTGAATGTATAATTGATGAGTTCCCAACATACACGGCATCTAAAGTGTAGTGATCTGTAGGAATCTTAGCAAAGGAAAAAGTCCATCAATTACAAAATTCAGTGCAATGCTTGCTACTCGTGCCTGGCACGCCTGTGCACCACACGAGTTATCTATATATCAGGTATTCTTGGAGCTCTTCTGCTGTTCTCATGATGCACTGACCTGCCTCAGTGATAAGCCACAATATATGTGAACGTGAACTTGCTCTTTTACTAAAACTATTCATTTGAGAAATTTCTATTTATCAAAACCGTGTTCAGAAATCTAATTGGCGTGCAGCAAAACACCCCACAATGCAGGTACCGGTCTGGGTGTAGATACTCTCGGTGTAGATACATGTTCTTCCTCCTCCTTGTTTGAGCACATGAGACTCAGGTAATACTTTTGTGTGTGTGAAATGATCTCTTAAAGTGAAATAGTGTCATACATTTACCACCAAAAACTAGGCTATTGTTTTTATAGGCTTTAGGCTATGTGCATACGTCCGGAATTTCCACGGCAATTCCGCAACTGCAGCGGGTAAAATGCATGCGGAATTGGCATGCGTTTTCCCGCTAAACACTAGCCTTTTACAAGCGTAATTAGCTTGCAGAATGCTAGCGTTTTCCAAGCGATCTGTAGCATCTCTTCGAAAACTGATTTGACAGGTTGGTCACACTTGTCAAGCATAGTGTTTGACAAGTGTGACCAACTTTTTACTATTGATGCTGCCTATACAGCATCAATAGTAAAAAGATCTGTTAAAACTACTAAAAAAAAATTGTGATATTCTCACCTTCCGGCGTCCCCCGCAGTCTTCCCGCTCCTCGCGATGCTCCTGTTCCCAATAATGCCTCGTGGCAATGACCCCAGTTGACGTAGCATCACGTGAGACTGCAACGTCATCATAGGTTATTGCCGCAAAGCATCCCTGGGAACGGGAGCATCGTGAGGAGCGGGAAGGCTGCGGGGGACGCCGGAAGGTGAGAATATCACAATTTTTTTTTTCATTATTTTCTTTTTTAACAGCTATATAGGTTCCCATGGCCCGGAGGAGAGTCTCCTCTCCTCCACCCTGGGTACCAACCGCACATGATCCCCTTACTTCCCACATGGTGGGCATAGCCACATGCGGAAAATAAGCAGATCAATGCATTTCTATGTGTGCGGAATTCCCGCGGTTCTGCACAAAGAATGAACATGCTGCATTTTTTTCCGGAATGCGATTCTGCCGCGGAAAAAAAAACACAACATGTGCACAAAAATTGTGGATTGAATTCTAATAATAGGATGCTTAATGTATGGTTTTTTTGCGATTTTATCACGTTTTTATAGCGAAAAAACAAGAAAAATCTTGAACGTGTGCACACAGCCTTATAATGCCTGACTTCAAAGACAACACCAAATGCAAGAATTACCGTACTCATAGAATATATCATAGAAGAAGAAAGGAAAGCTAACAAAAGAGACCTTAGTAGTCACACCATTCAACAAGACATTGAAGTTTTCTAACCTGAGGTCATGTTGTCAGATGGATCCAGTATTTTGTACAACAGAAGTCAATGGAGATCGGATGCAGTTGGGAAGACGTTTACACTGTACCTTTTTTTGGGGGGAAAAAATACCACCTCAACAGGATGCAAAAACAATGTAGTTGTCAGGACTCTGAACATTTTTTACCTTTTGTGCATTACTGCCCTTTTCCAACATGGCGTCTTTGGTCTCATGTGCACTTGTCTTCCTGCTATAAAACTCCACCCCAGCCTTCAGTCTGTGCTAGATTATTCTGCTTTGCATCCAGCTCCTGATTACTCCCTGGCCTTGCACCTGCACCTGCTCCTGTGAACCTGTGTTGGAGATCCTGCCACTCTGCTCTGAGTTCCTGCTGCATACACCAGTGTTCAGGAATCCTCCTTCATCTGCTGCTCGTGTTACTTCCATCTGCATTTGCTGGACATGTAAGCTGTTTCTGCTCTGCAAAACCTGAGACTATTAACCAGGCCTCCCTGGTTGAGCTAAGATATGATTTGAACTGCCTAATAGCATATCTATCTGTGTCTAGACTAAGTCAAGGATCTATTCGTGTCAAGTTTCCTCAAGAATAACTGTGCTTCATAGACTTTCTGTTTGTTTGCATCTACCTCTGAAGTTTCCTATTGACTGCTAAGCTGCGTTTATTATTTGCACCAAGTGTTGTGGACTTGAGTTTCTCTCTGCACCTGCTTGAATCACCGTGTGATAATATAAACTTTACCACTTATAGAACTGTGTCCTGTTGTCTTGTTCCACGCAAAGAGTCTCCTGAATTATCCCCTATAATTATTACAGTAGTTGTCATCCTCAAAATCTGCTAATATTTTTCTCAAATTTCTCAAATTTTGCTCATGTTCATTGTGTGGCTTACATTAGTAAATGTGACTGAAATAAACAGCATTGTAAAGTTTCCAAAGTGAAAAAAAAACTTTGGGGATTGGTCATCACAGGCAGAGGCGTAGCTAGGATTTTGGTTCGGGGGGGCGAAGCTTCTGAGTGGGCCCCTAACCAGGTAACCTTGATTACAACTCGGTGACGCACTCTAATAGTGGAGGAGAACCTCAGCAGGTGACTGCGCTATTATTTTAATCTCTATATGAAGACCAACATGGATATCACTGCCATATGGTCAGTGTTAAAAACCAGTCCTACAGAACATATACTGTAGGCTATGTGCACACGTTGCGGATTTTGCTGCGGATCCGCAGCGGATTTGAAGCTGCGGATTCGAAGCTGTTTTCCCTGAGTTTACAGTACCATGTAATCCTATGGAACACAAAATCCGCAGTGCACATGCTGCGGAAAAAACGCGCGGAAACGCAGCGTTATTTTTTCCGCAGCATGTCAGTTCTTTGTGCGGATTCTGCAGCGGTTTACACCTGCACCTCAATAGGAATCCACATGTGTAAAACCACAGGTGGAATCTGCCAAAATCCACGGTAGATCCGCGGCAAATCCACGAGTAATCCGCAGTGCGGTTTACCTGTGAATTTTGCAAAAACAGTGTGGAAAAATCCACACACCAATCTGCAACGTGTGCAAATAGCCATAAGAGATCACTGCACAGTTACAGATAATGACGTTCTTTCTGATGGATTAGCTCATTTTAACCGTCTTTTCCCTGTAGTATAAGGCAGCACCCCTATAGGCAGACCCTGTAGTATAAGGCATCACCCATAAAAAATAAATAAATAACTACTCACCTCTCTTCTTCCTGGTTCCTCCGCTGCTCTGAGCACCCGCTCATATCCTGACAGCGAGCGCCGGGTGGTTACGTCATCGCGGCCGCTGTCGGCATCGGTGATGTCAGACGCTGACAAGGGGATGATGGGAGAAGGAGTGTAGCGCAGAGCTCCTTCCCTCATCAGTGCGGTCAGCTGTATCGGCTAGATGCTGATACAACTGACCTTGCGATGATGGGCGGGGGCCCACTGCTGGCACCGGGGCCCCCCGCCTGCTCAGGGGCCTATAGCGGCCGGGCAGCACAGCAGGGAGATCGATTCTCCCTGCTCTGCCGCAGAATGTAACTGTATCGGCGCGCTGCACGCGCAGATACAGTTGCAGTAACGTAGCTCCGGCTGGGCCGCCTCAGAGCGCGGGGCTCTGGGCGACCTCCCCCTGTGACCCCCTGGTAGCTACGCTACTGATCACAGGTGTAGAATAGAACCTTTTTGTGTAATATTGTATTATTTTGTTATTCTTTAGCTAAAATTTTGGCATATTAAGGGTGTTGCAATCATCCTCCAAGGGATTCATTGCTAGGATTCTTCTACTTTCCAAGTTGGAAGAGAAAAAGGGTTGGTCCATTTATTTTGGTAAGGCCTCCTGCAAATGTCTATTTTTCGCATATTTGTAGTATCCATTTTTTTTTTTCACAGATAGTATACATGATAGTCTATGGGGCTGTGCACATGTGCATGTTTTTGCAAACTGGAAAAAAAATCCAACACATGGCCTTTATTGATACAAGGCACCAATCAAAATCGCCAATGCAGGTCAATGGGTCAATGAAAAAAACAAGACACAGAAGCCATCCGTGTTTCATCTGTTTGCTATCCGCTTTTACTGTATAATAGGTAGGAGTACAGTGGAATTTTTTTTTTCCATGCGGTAAATCGGATGCGATATTGATGGTAAACTGGACAGACAGACCCATAATGGATGAAAATTGGACCCAGCACACTTTGGAGAAACGGTCTTTTTGTACTTGTATGCAAAAAAATCAACAACTAACGAATATCTGAGACAGACCTTACTTAGCTTGTGGATACTCAGATTCCGAAGCTAAGTGCCATTGACATGTCGGAGTCCATGTATTGTAAAATATTAATAGGAGCTCAGGTTCTGCACACTCTTCTATGTATAGGTAGCAGGCTGGTGATCTGCGCATGTACAGACACATATGCAGAGCTTGGGCATTCATTGTGATTGCATTAATATTGCACAAACATACAAGACATGATAGGAACGAGCTTTATTTCCACTGGTATTGTTTGCTTTTCTTCACTTGGGGGGAAATATTCAGGTAGCTTTTTCATGGCTTTGTATGAAATTTGTATTATACAAAAACAATTTAGTAGACAGTGGTAGACATGAACGCAATCTATCTGCAAATATCTTACGTGCTTTTCATTCAGGTATGTCACCTTTTTAATTGCACTGGCTGAACACCAGCTCTGTTGTAGCAGCTCCCCACTCCCCCGGCACAGAGTTATACATTATTATGTATTCCGGAGAATTAATAATGTGACTAATTTTAGGAATTTGACACAAATGGCCATTTACATTTTCAATTTTTATTAGGCATTTTCCAGTTGTAATGCCAAGAAATTTTCTAGGAATTGGATGGTAACTATTATTCCTATACCCCATAAATACAGCAGGAAATCAGCAAAATCAAGCCTAAAAAATGTAAGATTTTAAACTAATAAGCTTCTTCTAGTCGTTCCTAAATGCTTAATCTATGTAAGCTATTTTTTTGCATTAAGCACATTATATGAACACATTGTATGCAAATAAAGAGGATTTCCAACCCTGAATTTTTTTTAATAACCATACAAGAGGTAGAGGGGTCAGGCATATGTGACTGCTCTAGCCAATGACTAGCCACAGTGGTGACATCAGCTGCTGTGGCTAGTGATTGGCTGCAGTGGTCAAATGCCCGTCCCCACTGGAAGAGGAAGCACAGAGAGCAAAACGTGGATTGGATATCAGTAAAAGAATAGTTCTGGTCATCGGTAAGGTGTGTATGATTTATGTTTTTAGAGCTGCCTGGTTAATCAGAAAAAAAATCATTAGTAGAAAACCCCTTTGAACTTCACATATAGTTTTCTTACAAACAGCTTACAGAGTATTGTCCTATAAAAATCGGTCCCTAAATGTCTTTTGTGATTTTTTTTTATCTCTCGTTAGCACTTCTAATGACATGAGATGAGTGAGACTTGATATTCATTTGCTAAATTAATTACATTTATTTTTTAAAGATCAAACTTAATTTTGAATAAATTAGATATTGAAATTCATTTAATTTCGGGAATATTGATGTTGAGAAATATGAAATATTCTCTAATTTGAATCTATGCCCTTGTAGAGAATCCGCAGTTTCTATTATATTTGTGAGTCGCCCGACAGACACCAGTGCTAATGGACAGACTATTGGCTTATCATGGGGTCTGTCCGGTCCCAATGAGGTGTTTGTCGCTTTGATGGAAAGAAAGCACAAATGCCAAGGAGAGAGCATTGTATAAACAACCTGGTATTATAAGAGAATCACACAAGGACTAAGGGAATAGGAATACTTGCCAGAATTACCAGAATATCACCTATTGTACATTGTTTCATGCATGCACAGTTTGTATATGCAGCTGGACTAATGGGGGCTTCTAAAGGAGCATGAGACGGCCTTGACCCCAAGCATTTTCATACACACAGTCTGAAAATTTTTGTCAGGTGAGCATGTACATTTGGTAGAGTCGACCATGCACCTCTGTTTGATTTATTGAAGAAACATGGATGGGACATGGGGTAAACCAAGCACGGAGTTCTCCAGACACATCTGGTTTGGGTTGTGTTAGGCTACTTTCACACATCAGGTTTTCAGTGTCAGGCTAAATCCAGCGAATGTTGGAAAAACTGGATCCGGCGCAGATTTTGAAAAAGTGATGCGATGGATCCATTTTTTTGACGGATCCGGCTAGCCTATCTAGAGTATTGGATAAAAAAAAAAAAATTTGGAGCATGCTCAGTTTAAAAAAACGGTTCAGGCTGCCGGATCCGCCTTTTCCGGATCCGGCACCTTCCAGCTCCCATAGGCTTTCATTGTAGCAAACAGCCGGAAGCGCTTCAGGCTTTTTCGCCGGAGACAAAAAACGTTGCAATGGACGTCTTTTCAAGAAACCGGAAGCGGCAGATTTGCCGGATCCGGCGAAAACCGGATGAAACGCAATGTCATCCGGTGCAATCCGGCACTAATACAAGTCTATGGGAAAAAAAACCTGATCCGGCGGCAACATTCGCCTGATCCAGTTTTTTGAAAATAAGCTAGATTTAGCCTGACGGCGAAAACCTGATGTGTGAAAGTAGCCTTAGGCTACGTTCACACGATCCGTTTTTTGCTGCGGATCCGTAGCGGAATTGCAGCTACGGATCCGCAGCCGTTTTCCATGCAGGGTACAGTACAATGTTACCCTATGGAAAACAAAACCCGCTGTGCCGACGATCCTTTTTTTCGCTGGAAAATCCGCGCGGATTTGCCAACGGAAAAAAGAAGTACCATGTCAATTCTTTCAGCGGATTCCGCTGCGGGTTTCCAACAGCACCAATAGGAAACTGCAGTTGGAAACCCGCAGTGGAATCCGCAGAAGAAAAAGGACACAAATCCGCCGAGAGAAGCACCGCCGTTATCCACTGCGGATTTCCCCGAAAAAGGACCGGAAAAATCCGCAGTGAAAAACGGATCGTGTGAACGTAGCCTTAGTGTATCGGGACCACAATGGGGCCCCATTTCTAAGTTTGTTATGAGCTCCCTCACCTTTATATGCTCACCTGGTTTGAGGACTCAGACTTTCATTGTATCAGTGGGTTATTATTTCATGTTAAGGAAACAGCCACAAAACTAACCGAACAATTCCTTCTTTCCTGCCAGAAAGCGAACAGTACTCTAAAAGAAAGAATATTGGCAGGAGACAGCATCAATTTATTAAGCTGTTAGTAACTGAATGCTGCACACGTCTAGTGCATGATTCATTGCTGGGTCACTTTCATCGAACACGGCAGTGTAATCCGCAATGTAAAAATTGGGTAATTTTTTTAATTTAATTTTTTTACTTGCACAAAATAGATTCACCAACTAGTGTCTCATCAGTCACTCCCTCAATCACATGCGCACAAGTATTAGCCATACGCCAGGGATGGCAAGCTGCATTGGATAGATCCCTGCAATGCACGCTCATATTGTGGTTGGTGGCATATCTGGCACACTGTAATGACCCATGTGCATCCAACATCTTTACAGCAGATCTGTTTGTATTACTTCTTGATAAAGCTGTGTGCATTAAA
Source organism: Ranitomeya variabilis (assembly GCF_051348905.1). Taxonomy (NCBI): domain Eukaryota; kingdom Metazoa; phylum Chordata; class Amphibia; order Anura; family Dendrobatidae; genus Ranitomeya; species Ranitomeya variabilis. The sequence continues at coordinate 1,024,046,737 of NC_135232.1, forward strand.
CAGAGAAGAAGGCAAGCTACAATGCATGTTCCTATAGCATAATATTGGTGCCACTATACCGTAAATAGCTGAATTCTTCTTCAGCCTACAGCTCAGCTCCGACTGTCACATGGCAGGTGAATCCCCCAATGGGCCCTTTGCAAGAGTGGGCCCCCCACATGAGCAGTGCTTGGTACAATATATTTCATGTATTAATTACTGTAATGCTGGTGGATGTGGACCCACTGCGCCAAGGGCTGAGCTTACACTGGGGCGGCGTGATTTCTTGGTTCTTGGTTCACTCTAGCCCCTGGTGGTGAGGTTAGGCTTTCCCGCAGGTAGTCAACAGGTATCACTCCAGGGCAGTCCCCAATCCTGCAGCAGATGATCAGCAGGTCAGTGGCACGGGAACCAGCACAGATGGGCAAAGACAAAAACGTTGTCAGACAGTCTGAGGCCGGGGAAGGCAGAGCAGTATCAATAAGCGTAACCAAGGTCATGAATGGAGAGGTCAGGCAGGACAGGAAAACTAGCCAGGTCTGCAACGAGTATCGGAATGCAAATGCAAACATAAACGTGGACTAACTGGGTAGGAACCAACGTTCAGGTGCGGAGTGGAAGGCAGAGCTGCCTAATAAAGGCGCTACTTGCATGGGATAGGCCGGGGAACCTAATCACTGCAGGACCTAGCAGGCTAAAATCCTGCAGAGACCGGACATGCTCTCTTAAGGCTAAATGAATGCAGCAAGCAGAATGGCTTGATGCTGGGAGAAACCACACGGCGAGAACAGGAGCACTGGGGAGGAGTGTGAGTTAACGCTGTGACATTTACAGACGAAAGCAGCATCTCATCATTTATTTAACAAACTACTCTGCTTATTATATAGAAGCATAGGTGAGTTTATGAATGAGGGTCAGGTTATATTTCATGCAGCGGAATAGTATCAATTGTTACTGGTGGGACTTTGGCACTCCAGTCTGACACTGCTACAGCTCGCTCTCTTTATTCCCCCATACACATGAATACTCAACTTTGCCGAGCATTCATATGTTTTCAATGTGGCAGGTGGAGAAAGCAGGTCCAAGACTCTTCTGGCAGCGGCTTATTTCAAGGTATTGGATATTGAAACTCAACAAGCTACATCCCTTTCCCCATCATCTGTCGGGCAGAGTCAGGAGTTTCCTGAACACATTAGATGGTTGGGTGGTCCCCCTGAAATCGTTGGATTTGGCTGACTTTTCCATGTTGTGTATGAGGGCCTTTATATCTCATGCACAAATTAGTGAGCACAAAGTCACTTCAGTACAATATCAAAGACACTCCAAGGACCTTTGTACAATGGCTCCATGAGGCACTATATTACGGAGGAATGTCTCCTTCATTTTTTGTTTTTAGTCATGTATTTAATAAAAATGATAAGCGTCCCAGCAGATCCAGAGAAGGTGGCTCTGGAGGTTTCCGCCAACACCTGAAGCTGTGTCTGCCCTGTTCAGAATATTACACAGCAGCGGCGCTGCCTGTAACTGGCTGCAGCAATCATGTGACTAGAAGAACGCAGCATTGGATGTTTTTCTGATGACGGCCTCTCCTAGTCACCTGACTGCTACAGCAAATTACAGGCTGCCACAGTCTGTGACTTCTGCAAGGGGCACACCGCTTCCATAGACAGCGGAGAACTGCGCTGTGCCCTGCGCCCATTCATCCATTTATTATTTTTGATAAATCCATGCCTAAAAAAAAAAAAAAAAAATCGGACAAACTCTTTAATATATTATGCAAAGGTATTTTTTGTACAACTCAGAGATTGTGTAAAGTCATATTAGGTCCTTGAGACCTAAAGATAATGAAAATATTAAAAATAAATTAAAATAAGCACAGAAGAATACAATCATGCAATGATTAAATACACATCAGTGGCTAAGATACTAACCTCGTGAAATGTGCTAAATATACAGCTATAATATATAGAAGAATTTAGAATATGTGAAAGTCTGTAACCCTACAGAACCGCTTTATAGGCAGCTGGATGTTTAATCACCCCCTATTGTAAATATAGACCTATATCAGAGTTGTGGTCCTCACTGTGTACTCTAAGAATAGGGGTCAACCAGGGCAGGCTCCTTTTACAAAATAGCGAAGTTCAATAACAGATCTCTTCACAATGAGACAAAGAATGACATTTAACCCTAGATGGCTTCCCAGAGACTACAACCTTCATGTTTGCTTTGGGTCAGTACACAGGTATGCTAGCTAAACACAGGAGCTATTGTATTACTGCCACCTTTGCGTTGAATTTTTTTTTTAATGCTGAGTTAAAGTGGGATAATAGACACAATTAATAAATTAGGAAAGAGTTTTGTTGAGCCGATTATTATAAAAGAAAATGCTAAAAAGTAACAGATTGTATCTTCTGCTTCGAGTTATGAAAGTCCCAATTATCCTGCCATGTTATGTCATTAATTGAATTTCTTGACAATCATTGTTGTTTAATTTCAATCCAGACTGGATGAGAAACCAGATGGCCTGTGTACTTTTCGTAATGGGGTCTATTTAATTCCCTTGACACTAAAAGGAGTTGTTTCCTCTTCTCTTACCACTTAAAGGTCTTGAGCCCCCCATGCCTCCTCACTGCAGTCCACACAGCTCAGCTGTATTTGTGACCAACTGTTCCATTCAGCTCCTCTGGGCCATAGTCTTGAGCCCTGGGAGAAACAGGACAACCTCTGGGGGTCTTATCAGTGGGACTTACATCAATCTAAAAATTATCCAGCATAAAGGTGATAACTTTTGAAGAATGGACTACCCATTCAACTGTTCACTAAAGTGGCATCGTTCAATTTGGTTATGCCCAGCTAACTGTAATTTTCCTGTGAATAAACCCAATATATTTTTTAAAAAATCATACAAATGTATATCTATAAAATGAAGTCCCTTTGTCTGTTTTGACAATTGGTGCTGGGCCATATTTTGTCTAACTCTGACATGACACTTGAAGCTGAAGTTAAAGAGAGAAATACAATTATAAGGTATCCTGAATATTCATTAATTGTCACCAGAATGTATCCCCCGCTAAGCAGTGGACAACAGAAACACTGCTTCCTAATTTAGCATGTGAGTAATGAGTTGTTTATTACTTCACAATATTTGGTCCCTTAGGCCCAAAATTTTGATGGCCTCAGAAAATCTCTCCAGGCCGGTTGCCCAATTCTGATATTCATGGTCCATGATAAACAGACTGGCCGTGTGTCTCCTGAGTCTTGACCCAAACTCAACAGTCTCTCATGTATGCCTATGAGGCTGTTGAGTTTGCGTTAGAAGACTCATGTTCAGTTTAAATTTTCCTAAGGATTTTTTAAATTGGTAAATTTAAAAATCCTAAAATACGAGCAACATTTACATGTGGTGAAATTGTACTTTTTTTCTCAAATCTCTTTTCCTTCTTTCACATGTCGAATGCTAAATGTAGATCATGCTGCTCCTTAGGTTTCAGAAGCCTGACATTCCTTTGCACTAATGGTATATATGTTGGTAGTTAAGTCACCTCCACCCAATAGTTGCAAATGTAAACTATTGTTCTGAGGTTATTGTCAGCAAAGATCAGGATTTGACATTGAATCACTTGTCAGCACTTTGTCACCGGAGACACAATGACAATGGCCTGTCTTCCCACTGCTGAGTGGCAGTATCATAGAGTGGCTTACACTCCTGCTGGGAAAATTCCAAAAGTACGCTTTTCACCTAGCATTAATCTGGATGCCTACATTTCATATATGGTGAGTATGCTATTAAAAAAGGCAAAAAGGTTACTACAAATGTAATTAATATTTACAGTGTTCAGCATAAATTAGTATAACTTGTTTGAAAATAAGATTTTAATCAATATCTCACTGAACACAAGAAGAATTTCCTAAATTTTTGCAAAACTGAGTTTCATAGAATTTAACCCATAACATGAAAATAAGGTTAACAATATAACTTTCATTCCATAATCTTCAGTTTTAATACATGCCACATCAACAGCTACTACATCTAGTATTTTGTATGACTTCTATGATTTTTAAGGACCGCACCAATTCTTCTAGGCATTGAATGAACAAGTTGACAAAATATTTTAACATCTATCTTTTTCCATTCTTTAAGAACGACCTATTTTAGTGCATGGATGCTGGAGGGAAAGTGATGCTCAACTTGTCTCTTTAGAATAGGTGTTCATTTGGGATAAGGAGACATACTTGGCTACTGAATCACTTGTCACTATGATCTTCTTCAGAAATGCAACAGTGACCTTAGATGTGTTTTGGATCATTGTCATGTTGGAAAAGTGCACGTCTACCAAGGGCACAGGAGTGATGATTGCATCTTCTCTTTCAATATAGAGCAGTATATATGTGAATTCACAATACCACCAATGAAATGTAGCTCCACAACACCAGCAGCACTCATGCAGCCCCACATAAGGACACTGCTACCACCATGTTTCACTGTAGACACCATACATTTTTCTTTGTACTCTTTTATCTTTGCAAAAACATTTAGTTTTGAACCATCAGTTCCAAAAACATTTGTCTTGGTCTCAACATTCCAGAGTTTAGAGTCCCAAAAGTCTTCATATTTATCAGCAAGGACATGGCAGATTGTAGGTGGGCTTTTTTGTTCATGAGCTTCCTTCAGGGACAACACCCATGTACACACGGGGTCAAAATTGTTGGTACCCCTTGTTTGATGACAGAAAACCCACAATGGTCACAGAAATAAATTAAATCTGACAAAAGTAATAATAAATAAAAGATCTATGAAAATGAACAAATGAAAGTCAGACATTGCTTTTCAACCATGCTTCCATAGAATAAAAAAATAAAATAAAACTCATGAAATACACCTGTACAGAAATTATGGTACCCCTGACAATAATGTAACAAAAGGGACATTTTAAATCAAGGAGTGTCCACTAACTAGCATCACAGGTGTCTACAATCTTGGGATCAGTGAATGGGCCTGTATGTAGGGCTGCAGATACTCACTGTGCTGTTTGGTGACATGGTACAGGGGTTGGACAAAATAATGGAAACACCTGTAAACATCAACAAAAGTTAGTTTAACCCCTTCCCGACCTGTGACACAGCGTATGCGTCATGAAAGTCGGTGCCAATCCGACCTGTGACGCATATGCTGTGTCACAGAATGATCGCGTCCCTGCAGGCCGGGTGAAAGGGTTAACTCCAATTTCACCCGACATGCAGGGACAGGGGGAGTGGTACTTCAGCCCAGGGGGGGTGGTTTCGCCCCCCCCGTGGCTACGATCGCTCTGATTGGCTGTTTCACTTTCAACAGCCAATCAGAGCAATCTGTAATATTTCACCTATGAAAATTGGTGAAATATTACAATCCAGCCATGGCCGATGCTGCAATAGCATCTGCCATGGCTGGAGACCCCGATCTGCCCCCCCACCGACTGACGGCGGCGATCTGCAGCCGCCGTCAGTGTTCCGTACCCCTCCGTCCTGTCCTAAGCGCCTTCCTCTCCCATCTGACCCTCCCCCGTCCTCCCCTCTGCCCCCCCCCCGCTGTCCGATCGCACCCCCCCATACTTACCTAGTCCCGGTGTCCCTTCCGGTGTCCTCGGTCTTCTCGCATGGGCGCCGCCATCTTGGAAAATGGCGGGCGCATTCGCAGTGCGCCGGCCGAATCTGCACATTTTGATCGCTGCGATAGGTTCTATCACAGCAATCAAAATAAAAAAAATAGTAAATAACCCCCCCCCTTTATCACCCCCATAGGTAGAAACAATAATAAAATACTGAAAATATATTTATTTTTGTTTTTCTGTTAGGATTAGGGGTAGGGTTAGGGGTAGGGTTAGGGTTAGGGTTAGGGGTGCACTTAGGGTTGCACTTAGGGTTGCACTTAGGGATAGGGTTGCACTTAGGGATAGGGTTGCACTTAGGGATAGGGTTGCACTTAGGGATAGGGTTGCACTTAGGGATAGGGTTGCACTTAGGGTTGCACTTAGGGATAGGGCTGCACTTAGGGATAGGGTTGCACTTACGGTTGCACTCAGGGTTGCACTTAGGGATAGGGTTGCACTTAGAGATAGGGTTGCACTTAGGGATAGGGTTGCACTTAGGGATAGGGTTGCACTTAGGGATAGGGTTGCACTTAGGGATAGGTGTCATGATTCCCCAATGGCATGGGAACATCAGAAACACAAAAATTACAGACTAGCTCTCGGGTGATGGAAACTCAAGCTGACCGTGACCTAAATCTACCACACAACTAACAGTAGCCAGGGAGCATTCCTACGGCTGCCTAAATGCCACGCGCCAGCCGGAGAACTAACTACGCCTGGAAGAGGAAGGAACAGACCTGGCTTACCTCTAGTGAAATTCCCCAAAGATGATAGTAGCCCCCACATATATTAACGGTGAGTTCAGAGGAAAAGACATACACAGTATGAAGGTAGATTTAGCAAAGCGAGGTCCACTTACTAGATAGAGGAAGGATACAAAAGAGGACTTCACGGTCAGCTGAAAAACCCTTTCAAAAACCCATCCTGAAATTACTTTAAAACTCCTGTGTCAACTCATCACACAGGAGTGGCAATTTCAGTCCACAAGAGCTTCCAGTAACAGGAAATGTCAAAACTGTAAACTGGACAAAAATACAAAACAATAAGGACAAGAGTCCACTTAGCTGATCAGCAGACTAGTAGCAGGAACATGCAACTGAATGACTCAGGTTACAATGATGACCGGCAAGGAAGTGACTGGAGAGCAAGGCTAAATAGGGAACTCCCAAAACTGATGGAAGCAGGTGAGCGAGGCAGAAAAGAACACACAAGTCTCCAGTACCACCAGCCACCACTAGGGGAGCCCAAAAAGCGATCACAACAGTACCCCCCCCCCTTAAGGAGGGGGCACCGAACCCTCACAAGAACCGCCAGGGCGACCTGGATGAGCCCTATGAAAGGCACGAACCAAATCCGAGGCATGAACATCAGAGGCAGTTACCCAAGAATTATCTTCCTGACCATAGCCCTTCCATTTAACCAGATACTGGAGTCTCCGCCTGGAAATACGGGAGTCCAAGATTTTCTCTATAACGTACTCCAATTCACCCTCAACCAGCACAGGAGCAGGAGGCTCAGCAGAAGGAACCACCGGCACCTCGTATCTCCGCAACAACGACCGATGGAACACATTATGGATAGCGAAAGATGCCGGGAGGTCCAAACGAAAGGAAACAGGGTTAATAATCTCCAAAATCCGATAGGGACCGATAAACCGAGGCTTAAATTTAGGAGAAGAAACCCTCATTGGGACAAAACGGGAAGACAACCACACCAAGTCCCCAACACGAAGGCGAGGACCAACCCGACGCTGGCGGTTAGCAAACCGCTGAGTCCTCTCCTGGGACAAATTCAAATTGTCCACCACTTGTTCCCAAATCCGATACAACCGATCCACCACAGCATCCACTCCAGGACAATCCGAAGACTCCACCTGACCAGAAGAAAAACGGGGATGAAACCCCGAATTGCAAAAGAAAGGGGAAACCAAAGTGGCCGAACTAGCCCGATTATTAAGAGCAAACTCCGCCAACGGCAAAAAGGCAACCCAATCATCCTGATCCGCAGACACAAAACACCTCAAATACGTCTCCAAAGTCTGATTAGTTCGCTCCGTCTGGCCATTAGTCTGAGGATGGAAGGCAGACGAAAAAGACAAATCAGTGCCCAACCTGGCACAGAATGCCCGCCAAAATCTAGAAACGAACTGGGTACCCCTATCAGAAACGATATTTTCAGGAATACCATGCAAGCGAACCACATTTTGAAAAAACAAAGGAACCAACTCAGACGAGGAAGGCAACTTCGGCAATGGCACCAAATGAACCATCTTAGAAAAACGGTCACACACCACCCAGATAACAGACATCCTCTGAGAGACAGGAAGATCAGAAATAAAGTCCATCGAGATGTGCGTCCAAGGCCTCTTCGGAATAGGCAAGGGCAACAACAACCCGCTAGCCCTAGAACAACAAGGCTTGGCCCGAGCACACACATCACAAGACTGCACAAAAACACGCACATCTCGAGACAGAGATGGCCACCAGAAGGATCTAGCCACCAAATCCCTGGTACCAAAAATTCCAGGATGACCCGCCAGCGTAGAAGAATGAACCTCCGAGATGACTCTACTGGTCCAATCATCAGGAACAAACAGTCTACCAGGTGGACAGCGATCAGGTCTATCCGCCTGAAACTCTTGCAAAGCACGTCGCAGATCTGGGGAAATAGCGGATAATATCACCCCATCCTTAAGGATACCTGTAGGTTCCGAATCACCAGGGGAATCAGGCTCAAAACTCCTAGAAAGGGCATCTGCCTTCACATTTTTAGAACCTGGTAGATATGAGACCACAAAATTAAACCGAGAGAAAAACAACGACCAGCGCGCCTGTCTAGGATTCAGGCGCCTGGCAGACTCAAGATAAATCAGATTCTTGTGATCAGTCAAAACCACCACCTGATGTCTAGCACCCTCAAGCCAATGACGCCACTCCTCAAATGCCCACTTCATGGCCAAAAGCTCCCGATTACCGACATCATAATTTCTTTTGGCGGCAGAAAATTTTCGAGAAAAGAACGCACAAGGTCTCATCACTGAGCAATCGGAACTTTTCTGCGACAAAACCGCCCCCGCTCCGATCTCGGAAGCATCAACCTCAACCTGAAAGGGGAGAGAGACATCGGGCTGGCGAAACACAGGGGCAGACGAAAAGCGGCGCTTAAGTTCCCGAAAGGCCTCCACAGCGGCAGAGGACCAATTGGCCACATCAGCACCCTTCTTAGTCAAATCCGTAAGAGGCTTAGCAACACCAGAAAAACCAGTTATAAATCGACGATAAAAATTAGCAAAGCCCAAGAACTTCTGAAGACCCTTTAGAGAAGTAGGCTGCGTCCAGTCACAAATAGCCCGAACCTTGACAGGGTCCATCTCAACAGAAGAAGGGGAAAAAATGTACCCCAAAAAGGAAATCTTTTGAACCCCAAAAACACACTTAGAACCCTTTACACACAGAGAATTCTCCCGCAAGACCTGAAAAACCCTCCTGACCTGCTGAACATGAGACTCCCAGTCCTCAGAAAAAAATCAAAATATCGTCCAAATACACAATCATAAATTTATCCAGATATTCACGGAAAATATCATGCATAAAGGACTGAAAAACTGAAGGTGCATTAGAAAGGCCGAAAGGCATTACCAAATACTCAAAGTGGCCCTCAGGCGTATTAAATGCGGTTTTCCACTCATCCCCTTGCTTAATTCGCACCAAATTATACGCCCCACGGAGATCAATCTTGGAGAACCACTTAGCCCCCCTTATGCGAGCAAACAAATCAGTAAGCAGCGGCAATGGATACTGATATTTGACAGTAATTTTATTCAGGAGTCGATAATCAATACAAGGCCTCAGCGAGCCATCCTTTTTAGAGACAAAGAAAAACCCAGCTCCTAAAGGTGATGAAGAAGGACGAATATGTCCCTTTTCCAGGGACTCCTTAACATACTCTCGCATGGCAGCATGCTCAGGTACAGATAGGTTAAACAAACGACCCTTTGGAAATTTACTGCCTGGAATCAGATCTATGGCGCAATCACACTCTCTGTGGGGAGGGAGAGAACCAATTTTAGGCTCTTCAAAAATATCCCCAAAATCCGACAAAAATGCCGGAATCTCAGAGGGAATAGATGACGAGATAGAACCCAAAGGTATGTCCCCATGAGCCCCCCGACATCCCCAGCTTAACACAGACATAGTTTTCCAGTCCAGTACTGGGTTATGAGATTGTAACCATGGTAATCCAAGCACTAACACATCATGTAAATTATGCAACACGAGGAAGCGAATCATCTCCTGATGGTCTGGAGTCATACGCATAGTCACTTGCGTCCAGAACTGTGGTCTATTACAAGCCAGAGGTGTAGAATCAATACCCTTCAGAGGTATAGGAACTTCCAGAGGCTCCAAATCAAACCCACAGCGCCTGGCGAAGGACCAATCCATGAGACTCAGAGCGGCGCCAGAGTCCACATAGGCATCCACGGTAATAACTGATAATGAACAAATCAGAGTTACAGACAGAAGAAATTTAGACTGTAAAGTGCCAATAGAAACAGACTTGTCAACCTTCCTAGTACGTTTAGAGCATGCTGATATAACATGCGCGGAATCACCACAGTAGAAGCACAAGCCATTTTTGCGCCTATAATTCTGCCGCTCGCATCTTGACAGAATTCTGTCACATTGCATTTTCTCTGGCGTCCCTTCAGAAGATACCGCCAAATGGTGCACGGGTTTGCGCTCCCGCAAACGCCGATCAATCTGAATCGCCATTGTCATGGACTCATTCAGACCTGTGGGTGTAGGAAACCCCACCATGACATCCTTAACGGCATCAGAAAGGCCCTCTCTGAAAATTGCCGCTAGGGCACACTCATTCCACTGAGTAAGCACAGACCATTTACGAAATTTTTGGCAGTATATCTCGGCTTCATCTTGCCCTTGAGACAGGGCTATTAAAGCTTTTTCAGCTTGAATCTCCAAATTAGGTTCCTCATACAGCAACCCTAAAGCCAGAAAAAACGCATCCACATTGAGCAACGCAGGATCCCCTGGTGTCAATGAAAATGCCCAATTTTGAGGGTCACCTCGCAGCAAAGAAATCACAATCTTAACCTGCTGAACAGGATCTCCAGAGGAGTGAGGTCTGAGAGAAAGGAATAATTTACAATTACATTTGAAATTCAGAAACCGAGATCTATCTCCGGAAAATACCTCTGGTGTAGGAATCTTAGGTTCAGAAATAGGAGTACGTATAACATAATCTTGTAAATTCTGAACCTTCGTAGCAAGATTATTTAAACCTGCAGCCAAACTCTGAGAGTCCATCCTTAAACCGGAGAGATCAGAGCCATTCAAGGATTAGAAGGAGAGAAAGGCAAGGCTGTAAATAGAGCAGAAATACAACTGAGCCAACTAAGTAGCAAACATGAGAGGAAAAAAAAAAAAAATCTACAGACTTCTTTTACTCTCCTTTCTTCTGCCAATTACTTTAACAGTGGCCGGTCATACTGTCATGATTCCCCAATGGCATGGGAACATCAGAAACACAAAAATTACAGACTAGCTCTCGGGTGATGGAAACTCAAGCTGACCGTGACCTAAATCTACCACACAACTAACAGTAGCCAGGGAGCATTCCTACGGCTGCCTAAATGCCACGCGCCAGCCGGAGAACTAACTACGCCTGGAAGAGGAAGGAACAGACCTGGCTTACCTCTAGTGAAATTCCCCAAAGATGATAGTAGCCCCCACATATATTAACGGTGAGTTCAGAGGAAAAGACATACACAGTATGAAGGTAGATTTAGCAAAGCGAGGTCCACTTACTAGATAGAGGAAGGATACAAAAGAGGACTTCACGGTCAGCTGAAAAACCCTTTCAAAAACCCATCCTGAAATTACTTTAAAACTCCTGTGTCAACTCATCACACAGGAGTGGCAATTTCAGTCCACAAGAGCTTCCAGTAACAGGAAATGACAAAACTGTAAACTGGACAAAAATACAAAACAATAAGGACAAGAGTCCACTTAGCTGATCAGCAGACTAGTAGCAGGAACATGCAACTGAATGACTCAGGTTACAATGATGACCGGCAAGGAAGTGACTGGAGAGCAAGGCTAAATAGGGAACTCCCAAAACTGATGGAAGCAGGTGAGCGAGGCAGAAAAGAACACACAAGTCTCCAGTACCACCAGCCACCACTAGGGGAGCCCAAAAAGCGATCACAACAGATAGGGCTGCACTTAGGGTTGCACTTAGGGCTGCACTTAGGGTTAGGGTTGCACTTAGGGATAGGGTTAGAATTAGGGTTAGGGTTGCAATTAGGGTTAGAATTAGGCTATGTGCACATGGTGCAGATTTTGGTGCAGATTTTGCTGCAGATCCGCAGCGGATTGGTCGCTGCGGATTCGTAGCAGTTTTCCATCACGTTTACAGTACCACGTAAACCTATGGAAAACCAAATCCGCTGTGCCCATGGTGCGGAAACGCTGCATTGTATTTTTCGCAGCATGTCAATTCTTTGTGCGGATTCCGCAGCGTTTTACACCTGCTCCATAATAGGAATCCGCAGGTGAAATCCACACAAAAAACACTGGAAATCCGCGGTAAATCCGCAGGTAAAGCGCAGTGCGTTTTACCTGCAGATTTTTCAAAAACAGTGCGGAAAAATCCGCACACAAATCCGCAACGTGGGCACATAGCCTTAGGGTTAGGGTTGGAATTAGAGTTAGGGTTGGAATTAGGGTTAAGACTAGGGTTAGGGGTGTGTTGGGGTTAGGGTTGGGATTAGGGTTAGGGGTGTGTTGGGGTTAGTGTTGGAGTTAGAATTGAGGGGTTTCCACTGTTTAGGCACATCAGGGGGTCTCCAAATGCGACATGGCGCCACCATTGATTCCAGCCAATCTTGAAAAAGTCAAATGGTGCTCTCTCCCTTCCGAGCCCTGACGTGTGCCCAAACAGTGGTTTACCCCCACATATGGGGTATCAGCGTACTCAGGAGAAACTGGACAACAACTTTTGGGGCCAAATTTCTCCTGTTACCCTTGGGAATATAAAAAATTGCGGGCTAAAAAATCATTTTTGAGAAAAGAAAAATTATTTTTTATTTTCATGGCTCTGCGTTATAAACTTCTATGAAGCACTTGGGGGTTCAAAGTGCTCACCACACATCTAGATTAGTTCCTTTGGGGGTCTAGTTTCCAAAATGCTGTCACTTATGGGGAGTTTCTACTGTTTAGGCACATCAGGGGCTCTGCAAATGCAACGTGACGCCCGCAGAGCATTCCATCAAAGTCTGCATTTCAAAATGTCACTACTTCCCTTCCGAACCCCGACGTGTGCCCGAACAGTGGTTTACCCCCACATATGGGGTATCCGCATACTCAGGAGAAACTGGACAACAACTTTCGGGGTCAAATTTCTCCTGTTACCCTTGGGAATATAAAAAATTGCGGGCTAAAAAATCATTTTTGAGAAAAGAAAAATTATTTTTTATTTTCATGGCTCTGCGTTATAAACTTCTATGAAGCACTTGGGGGTTCAAAGTGCTCACCACACATCTAGATTAGTTCCTTTGGGGGTCTAGTTTCCAAAATGCTGTAACTTGTGGGGAGTTTCTACTGTTTAGGCACATCAGGGGCTCTGCAAACGCAACGTGACGCCCGCAAAGCATTCCATCAAAGTCTGCATTTCAAAATGTCACTACTTCCCTTCCGAACCCCGACGTGTGCCCGAACAGTGGTTTACCCCCACATATGGGGTATCCGCATACTCAGGAGAAACTGGACAACAACTTTCGGGGTCAAATTTCTCCTGTTACCCTTGGGAAAATAAAAAATTGCGGGCTAAAAATCATTTTTTGAGAAAAGAAAAATTATTTTTTATTTTCATGGCTCTGCGTTATAAACTTCTATGAAGCACTTTGGGGTTCAAAGTGCTCACCACACATCTAGATTAGTTCCTTGGGAGGTCTAGTTTCCAAAATGGGGTCACTTGTAGGGGAGCTCCAATGTTGAGGCACACAGGTGCTCTCCAAACGCGACATGGTGTCCGCTAATGATTGGAGCTAATTTTCCATTCAAAAAGCCAAATGGCGTGCCTTCCCTTCCGAGCCCTGCCGTGCGCCCAAACAGTGGTTTACCCCCACATATGGGGTATCAGCGTACTCAGGAGAAACTGGACAATAACATTTGGGTTCCAATTTCTCCTGTTACCCTTGGGAAAATAAAAAATTCTGGGCTAAAAAATCATTTTTGAGGAAAGAAAAATTATTTTTTATTTTCACAGCTCTGCGTTATAATCTTCTGTGAAGCAGCTGGGGGTTTAAAGTGCTCACTATGCATCTAGATAAGTTCCTTGGGGGGTCTAATTTCCAAAATGGGGTCACATGTGGGGGAGCTCCAATGTTTAGGCACACAGGGTCTCTCCAAACGCGACATGGTGTCCGCTAACGATGGAGATAATTTTTCATTCAAAAAGTCAAATGGCGCTCCTTCCCTTCCGAGCCTTGCCGTGCACCCAAACAGTGGTTTACCCCCACATATGAGGTATTGGTGTACTCAGGAGAAATTGCCCAACAAATTTTAGGATCCATTTTATCCTGTTGCCCATGTGAAAATGAAAAGATTGAGGCTAAAAGAAATTTTTTGTGAAAAAAAAGTACTTTTTCATTTTTACAGATCAATTTGTGAAGCACCTGGGGGATTAAAGTGCTCACTATGCATCTAGATAAGTTCCTTGGGGCGTTTAGTTTCCAAAATGGGGTCATTTGTGGGGGAGCTCCAATGTTTAGGCACACGGGGGCTCTCCAAACGCGACATGGTGTCCGCTAAAGATTGGAGCCAATTTTTCATTGAAAAAGTCAAATGGCGCTCCTTCGCTTCCGAGCCCAGCCGTGCCCCCAAACAGTGGTTTACCCCCACATATGAGGTATCAGCGTACTCAGGACAAATTGGACAACAACTTTTGTGGTCCAGTTTCTCCTTTTACCCTTGGGAAAATAAAAAAATTGTTGCTAAAAGATCATTTTTCCCTTCCCCCATGACGGCACACCTGAGAGAGGGGATCCGCCCAGTCAGGACAGGAAACCCTACTGAAAATAAAAGGGCGGTACCTCTCCCTCGCTTCAGTTGGGTTTCCTGTCCTGACAGGGACCCTTGTACTGAACACGGCGGTTCAACTTACCCAGGTCCCGTCCCGGCGTGGAAGAACAGGCAGCGCCTGTGCGTCGGAGGTTCGGGTCCTGGAGGCGCCGTCCGCAGGTCCCCCCGGGTCACTGCGTCCGTGCGGGCGTTGCGCAGCATGGTTGGAGGACCGGGTTCCTTCCATGGCTGCCACGCCGCCCTCCCCTCTCTGCCGGCGTCCAGGCGCGGCGGCCGCTTCCGGGTCGCTCTTCTGACGTCACACGCCAGGCACGCTGGGAATGGGCGTGCCCGTGTGGCGTCGGAGGCAGGCGCCGGATCCAAGATGGCGGCGCCCATGAAGAAAACGCCGGCCGGTGAATGAAGACTCCGGCGGCATGGCAGAGAGGGGGAGGGGCCATTACTGGGCACCGGAGAGGCGGGGAGTGCAGTGGTCCCCCCATAAAAGGGTGGTAGACCACAGAAGACGCGCTCATGTCCAAAAACTTCACCATGGAAGTAGGACAACAAGAGCAGCTGCAGCAGCCGCTTTCACAACAGCAACAGCAGCAGGAGCTCTCACCAGATGCCTTGCCGAGCCACCAGCATACCAGGAGCAGCCGCTCAAGTGGTAGAAACAGTGGTCGTTCCGTCCGGCAAGATTCGTCGGCGTCCAGGAGGGACGCTTCACGTGCATCTGTCCAGCCTCCAAAATCGGTACCCTTGATTGTCGGCGGTGGTGAGTGATCTACGTGAATGTATCCCTTATGGTAACAGGGTCCATTTTTCTGTTTTGATCACTAGGGGTCCAGGAAAGCTACCGGTAAAACAAAGAACCGAGAGTGTGCCCTTTGTAAAAACCCGCTTGCAGTGCAGTATCAGAAGGATCTCTGTGCTGACTGCATTAATAAGACTATTCAAGAAGAAACCCCTAATTTCGCCACTAGCCTTAAAGCCATAATACAGGCTGAAATTAAAGACTCCTTGAAATTGGCCCTTAGCGAGCCAAGAGGGAGAAGCCGTAAGGCATCTACAGAGTCGGATACCTCTCAGAGACAGGGGAGTCATAAAACATCCCGATCTCCCTCTACTTCTCCAGCCTCGGTCCACTCTTCAGATTCCTCCTCGGACAGTGATTCAGGGGGTCGTCCATGCTTTCCCACTGAGGACGTGGACAAATTAGTCAAAGCAGTTAGGTCTGCAATGGGCCTTAAAGAAGAGAAGACACCTAGGTCACTAGAGGATGTCATGTTTGGTGGCTTAGAAGAGAGGAGGAAACGCACGTTTCCAGTTAATGCAAAAATAAAAGCATTAATCGAGAAAGAGTGGAAAAGACCTGAAAAAATGGGTTCTTTGCCCTCTTCATCCAAAAGGAGATATCCCTTTGAGAATAAAGACTCTGAACCCTGGGAAAAGATCCCAAAAATTGACGGAGCGGTAGCCAAATGCTTAAAAAAATCATCCCTCCCATTAGAAGACTCGGGTGTTCTTAAAGACCCGCTTGACAAAAAAGCAGATGGGTTTCTCAGACATATCTGGGAAGCCTCAGCGGGGGGCCTGAAGCCAGCAATCGCTGGAACATGTACGGCCCGCGCTCTGATGGTCTGGCTACAGCAGATAGAGGATCAGCTAAGGGACAAGGTACCCAGAACCGACATCCTTGCCAATATATCCTTAGTGCAAGGAGCAGCAGCCTTTTTAGCAGACTCTTCTGCAGATTCCGCAAGACTAACGGCCAGAGCAGCGAGCTTGTCTAATGCGGCAAGAAGAGCCCTCTGGCTCAAAGGTTGTCCGGGGGATTTACCATCTAAACACAAGCTGTGCTCCATCCCATGTGATGGTCAACTTCTCTTTGGGAAGAAGCTTGAAGAAATCCTGGAACATGCAGGAGATAAAAAGAAAGGCTTTCCCAATATCCCTAAAGAGTCCAAAAAACCCTTTTTTCGGAGGAGAAGATTTAATAGAGGTCGCCCCCCAGGGGAGAGGAAAAACTGGGACTTTAGGGATAAAAGAGGCTCAGGCTATATGTTTAAAGGGCCCTCTACTTCAGCCAAAAAATCCCCCCAATGACATTACGCCAGAAGTGGGAGGAAGACTCTCCCTCTTCTTTCCGGCCTGGGTAAACATCTCCCCCAGTACCTGGGTCATAAATATCATCAGAGACGGCCTCAAAATAAAATTCACCTGTCCACCCAGACGAAACTTTATCATAACTCCCCGAAGAAAGTCTCTGCAGGAACAATCTGCCCTAGAAACCGAAGTCTTGGGACTCATCCAAAAAAGGGTTCTTCAGGAGGTTCCTGCTCGGGAGGAGAGAGAGGGATTTTACTCCCCCCTCTTCTTGATCCAAAAACCGGATGGTTCTTGGAGAACTATTATAAATTTGAGAAAACTCAACCAATCCATAGAGAACTACTCTTTCAAGATGGAGTCTATAAATACGACCATAAAACTCCTTTTCCAACACTGCTTCATGGCAGTAATCGACTTGAAAGACGCGTATTATCATATACCAATACATCCGGAATATCAGAAATATTTGAGAGTAGCTCTCTTTGTCCAGAACCAGATAAAACATTATCAATACACAGCCCTTCCGTTCGGTCTGTCTACAGCTCCCAGGGTTTTCACCAAGGTGATGGTGGAGGTTATGTCATACCTCCGGTCCCGGGATGTAGTCATTGTCCCATATCTGGACGATTTCCTGGTAATAGGAAGATCAGAGTCCCACTGCACTCATCAAGTATCAGTGGTAACATCAACTCTAAGGGAGCTGGGTTGGATAATAAATATCCCCAAGTCCAGACTGCTGCCAGTAAAATTACAATCTTTCCTGGGGTTAATACTGGACTCCGAACGTCAGCTCTGCCTTCTTCCAGAAAACAAGGTAGACAAAATAATAAATCTGACCAGTACAGCAATACGCCAGCCGACAATGACTCTGAGAAAGGCAATGTCCCTTCTAGGCTCGTTAACATCGTGTATTCCGGCAGTAGAATGGGCACAATTCCACCTAAGACAACTACAGTGGGAAGTTCTCTCAGCTCAAAGACTACTAAAAGGGCATTTAGAAGGAAATCTATGTCTCTCCCTGGGCGTAAGGGATTCCCTAGTTTGGTGGACTGTGAGAAACCACCTGACAATGGGGGTCCGGTGGAAAAATCCGGTCATAGACATTATCACGACCGACGCAAGTGGTACAGGTTGGGGGGCTCACCTGAGGTCTCACTCTGTACAAGGGACCTGGTCCATACGAGAAAAGAACTATGGATCAAACGAAAAAGAGCTGTGGGCAGTGGAGAAATCCCTAAGACATTTTCTTCCTTTACTCCGGGGTCGCCATACTCGAATCCTGACGGACAATCGAGCAGTGGTGGCGTATGTCAATCATCAGGGGGGAACGAGGTCCAAAGGCCTCATGCAGGCATCAAACATACTCTTTCAACTAGCAGAACAACACCTGTCATCTCTGTCGGCATTGCACATCAAAGGCACAGAAAACACTCAAGCGGACTTCCTGAGTCGCAGAGGCTTAAAGCAGGGGGAATGGTCATTAAACCCCCAGATATTTCAACAAATAGTCCAAGCCTGGGGCACACCAGAGATAGACTTGTTCGCCAACTCCCACAACAGAAAAGTCAGGAGGTTCTGCTCCTTGAATCCGAGAGAACATCCCTTCGCAGTAGATGCCCTACTGATACCTTGGAAGTTTTCTCTGGCCTACGCATTCCCCCCGATAGTGATGATTCCAGCTGTGATCCGGAAGATCAGAGAGGATCAGGCGAATATCATCTTCATAGCTCCTTTTTGGCCAAGGAGACCTTGGTTCTCCCTTCTAAGGCAGATGTCGGTAACAGACCCATGGATCCTGCCAGAGGTTCCGGACCTGCTAACCCAGGGCCCAGTGACCCACTCTCAGGTGAAGGGCTTCCATCTCGCAGCCTGGAATTTGAGAGGGCGTTACTAAGTCGCCAAGGATTCTCTCCAGGGTTAATCTCCACCCTGTTGAAAAGCAGAAAACCCATAACCTCCAGGATCTATGGTAGGACATGGAAAAAATTCCTCGACTTCCTGGGTGAACCATTGGGGGAGGTGGCTCCTATAGGTCCTATCTTAGAGTTTCTGCAAGCAGGGTTACATCTTGGGTTGGCAACCAGCACCCTTAAAGTTCAGGTTTCTGCCCTGGGGGCCCTATATAATTGTAATCTTGCCTCAAATAGATGGGTCTCACGATTCATAAAATCTTGCAGTAGATCTCGGCCGGTCATTATCCCAAAAATCCCTCCTTGGGATCTAAATTTGGTCTTAGAAGCCCTGACTAAACAGCCCTTTGAGCCTTTGCAGGAGTTATCACCTAAGTTACTTACCCTTAAAACAGTTTTACTAGTAGCCTTAACATCGGCACGTAGGGTAAGTGATTTACAGGCCCTGTCAATATGCCCTCCTTATACTCAGGTTTTTGATGACAGAATTGTTCTAAGACCAGACCCGGCTTATCTCCCCAAGGTGGTTCAAAAGTTCCATAGAAGTCAAGAGATTACTTTACCATCATTCTGTAGTAATCCTAAAAATCCAGGGGAACAAAAGTTCCACATGTTAGATGTGAGAAGATCTATGTTACATTACATGTCTATGACTAGTCAGTGGAGGAAAGACCAAACCCTATTCGTAGCCTTTCAGGGTAGCAAAAGAGGGTGCGGGGTAGCTAAAAGTACTATTGCTAGATGGATCAGGGAGGCCATTAGTTTATCCTACTCTGCAAGTGGCACTCCGGTTCCTGACGGCATCAAGGCTCACTCCACCAGAGCTGTGGCTACCTCCTGGGCAGAGAAAGCTGAGGTATCAATTGACCAAATTTGCAAGGCCGCTACCTGGTCCTCACCCTCAACTTTTTTCAAACACTACCGGCTAGACCTTTCCTCCTCTGCTGACCTAACCTTTGGTAGAAGGGTGCTCCAAGCGGTGGTCCCTCCCTAAAGGTTTCATTCTACAAAATTCTCTCAGGTGTGCCGTCATGGGGGAAGGGAAAACACCAAGGTTACTTACGGGTAGCCGGTTTTTCCGGAGCCCATGACGGCACCCGTATATTCCCCCCCTTTTATCACCCTTCGGTGTGCACTATTGTTTTGGGTGTGTTTAGTTAATATAATGTGGTGATGGATTTGCCATGTGTACTAACCAGGGGGGCCTCTCATGCTCTGAAAACCAACTGAAGCGAGGGAGAGGTACCGCCCTTTTATTTTCAGTAGGGTTTCCTGTCCTGACTGGGCGGATCCCCTCTCTCAGGTGTGCCGTCATGGGCTCCGGAAAAACCGGCTACCCGTAAGTAACCTTGGTGTTTTGTGACTAAAAAGTTAATTGTTCACTTTTTCCTTCCATGTTGCTTCTGCTGCTGTGAAACACCTGAAGGGTTAATAAACTTCTTGAATGTGGTTTTGAGCACCTTGAGGGGTGCAGTTTTTAGAATGGTGTCACTTTTGGGTATTTTCAGCCATATAGAACCCTCAAACTGACTTCAAATGTGAGGTGGTCCCTAAAAAAAATGGTTTTGTAAATTTTGTTGTAAAAATGAGAAATCACTGGTCAAATTTTAACCGTTATAACTTCCTAGCAAAAAAAAAATTTTGTTTCCAAAATTGTGCTGATGTAAAGTAGACATGTGGAAAATGTTATTTATTAACTATTTTGTGTTACATAACTCTCTGGTTTAACAGAATAAAAATTCAAAATGTGAAAATTTCAAAATTTTCAAAATTTTCACCAAATTTCCGTTTTTTTCCACAAATAAACGCAGAAATTATCGACCTAAATTTACCACTAACATGAAGCCCAATATGTCACGAAAAAACAATCTCGGAACCGCTAGGATCCGTTGAAGCGTTCCGGAGTTATTACCGCATAAAGGGACACTGGTCAGAATTGCAAAAAATGGCCAGGTCATTAAGGTCAAAATAGGCTGGGTCATGAAGGGGTTAATATGGTGTAGGTCCATCTTTTGTGGGGATTACAGCCTCAATTCTCCGAGGCATGGATTCATACAAGGTGTGAATTGTTTCCAAAGGAATTTTAGCCCATTCTGCAGTTAAAACATCCTCCAGTTCTTTGAGCGACGATGGCGGCGGAAATCGATGTCTAACTTGAATATCTAAAATCGACCATAAATGCTCAATAATGTTGAGGTCTGGGGATTGTGGGGGCAAGATGAGATGCTCAACTTCATTAGAATGTTCCTGCTGCCATGCTTTACCGACTCTAGCTGTATGAATTGGTGCATTATCATCCTGAAAGATGGCGTTCCCCTCCGGGAACAGTGATTGAACCATTGGATGCACTTGGTCGCCAAAAATGCCTAAATAATCTCGGCTGTTAATTCTTCCATTGGCTGGCGGATCTCTACGAAATAGCACCCCAGATCATCACAGAACCTCCGCCATGTTTTACGGTTGGGAGAAGGCAGTCTGGATGGAATGCTTCTTTCGGCTGTCTCCAAATGTACAGTCGGCCGGAGGTCGGAAATAGGGTAAACGATGATTCGTCTGAGAATATCACATGTTTCCACTGCTCGAGGGATCAATTCTGGAGGTTTCTACACCACTCTAAACGCTTGTAAACATTTGTCATTGAGAGCAGCGGTTTTCTAATTGCAGCTCTTCTGTGGAATCCAGATTTGTGCAGCTTCCAACGAACAGTTTTCGTGGAAACTGGGTTCTGTAGGTGTTCGTTGAGCTCAGCAGTGATTTTCGGAGCCGTGGCATTGGGATCCTCTCTCACAATTTGCTTTAGAGTCCGACGGTCTCTCTCAGTCAACTTTGACTTTCGTCCGGACCTGGGCTTTGCTGCAGACATTTTTCCTTCTCTTTCAAACGCAGTCATTACTTTGGAGACAGTACCTTCTGACACGCCAAGCAATCGGGCACTTTCTGTTACACTAGCGCCTGCCATACGAGCACCAACAATTTGGCCTCTTTGAAAATCCGAGAGGTCTGCCATTGGTATCAGGTTCTCATCAATGTTCTTACATTTCTGCAAAACAAACAGTTAATTTACATACACATATCACATAACACAAATAATCAACTACAAAACATTACCATATGTCACAGTTTGCATGTTTATAACATGTTCGAAGATTATGATGCCAAAACGTTAGGTGTTTCCATTATTTTGTCCAACCCCTGTATGTATCACACTCAACATGGACCAGAGGAAGAGAAGGAAAGAGTTGTCTCAGGAGATTAGAAAGAAAAGTATTGGCAAACATGTTAAAGGTAAAAGTTATAAGACCATCTCCAAGCAGCTTGATGTTCCTTTGACTACAGTTGCACATATTATTCAGAAATTTAAGATCCATGGGACTGTAGCCAACCTCCCTGGATGAAAATTGATGACAAATCAGAGAGACGGATAATAAGAAGGGTAACAAAAGAGCCCAGAAAAATGTCTAAACAGATTAAAAGTGAACTTCAAGCTCAAGGAACATCAGTGTCAGATCGCGCCATCCTTCGTTGTATGAGCCAAAGTGGACTTTATGGGAGACGACCAAGGAGGACACCATTGTTGAAAAAATCATAAAAAAGCCAAACAACATGTTGACAAGCCACAAAGCTTCTGGGAGAAGTGTCACGGTTCCTGGAGTGGACCCACTGGATCATGGAACTAACCGCCCTGGACAAGCTGGGCAGGTGGAACCGACCCCTATACAGGGAGCGTCAGGGGTAGGCCCAGGGGGAAAGTATACTGCAATAGCTGACACCAGAGGGCCGGTTCGAAGGAGACAGAGAGGACTAGAAAGAACTCCGTGATTAGAATAGGGCTGAGCGCACACTGGGGAGTGCAGTGGGACCAGGACAAGGCAGAGCAGACACAGAGAAGAGTATCAGGACCAGCCCAGGACAGTGTGCACACAGGGAAATGCGTCAGGACAGGGCAGAGCACACACAGGGAGGTGGGAGACCAGGACAGGGCTGAGTGCACACAGGGAAATGCGCCGGGACCAGGACAAGGCAGAGAGCACACAGGAAGGTGTGGAACCAGGGCAGAGCAGAGTGCAGAAGGTAAGTGCACCGGGACCTGAATAGAAGGGATGTCCGAAGTGATACCAACAGGCAGCGAACAGACAAACAAATGATCATCAGGCACTCACCCACGAGCAGAAGGCAGCCTGAAGTACTCAGTGGTGGCTGCCATGACAGGGCGGAGCTTCCCGGTCATGACCCTCCTGTGGGCTGAAGTGTAGAGAGAGCGTGTGGCCGGGACCCAGTGCGCCTGCTCAGGCAGCGAACCCTTTGAGGACCTGGAAGTGCCAAGGAGACGCAGCGTGGGACCGGCACAGAGCAGTGGCGAGGAGTAGCAGCACCAAGGTAAGTATCAGGGGACCGGGTGGCCATAACAAGAATGTCCTATGGACAGATAAGACAAAAATGGAACTTTTTAGCAAGACACATCAGCTCTATGTTCACAGACGGAAAAATTAAGCATATCAAGAAAAGAACACTGTCCTTACAGTGAAACATGGAGGAGGCTCTGTTATGTTCTGGGGCTGCTTTGCTGCATCTGGCACAGGGTCTGTAGAATCTGTGCAGGGTACAATGAAATCTCAAGACTATCAAAGGATTCTAGAGAAAAATGTCCTGCCCAGTGTCGGAAAGCTTGGTCTCAGTTGCAGGTCATGGGTCTTGCAGCAGGATAATGACCCAAAACACACAGCTAAAAACACCCAAGAATGGCTAAGAGGAAAACATTGGTCTATTCTGAAGTGGCCTTATATGAGCCCTGACCTAAATCCTATTAAGCATCTTTGAAAAGAGCTGAAACATGCCATCTGGAAAAGGCAGCCTTCAAACACGAGCTAACTGGAGCAGTTTGCTCTTGAGTAGTGGGCCAAAATACCTGTCGAGAGTTGCATAAGTCTTATTGACAGTTACAGGAATCGTTTGATTGCAGTGATTGCCTCAAAAGGTAGTGCAACAAAATATTAAGTTAAAGGGAACCTGTCACCTGAATTTGGCAGGACCAGTTTTGGGTCATATGGGCGGGGTTTTCGGGTGTTTGATTCACCCTTTCCTTACCCGCTGGCTGCATGCTGGCCGCAATATTGGATTGAAGTTCATTCTCTGTCCTCCGGAGTACACACCAGCGCAAGCAATCTTGCCTTACGCAGGCATGTACTCCGGAGGACAGAGAATGAACTTCAATCCAATATTGCAGCCAACATGCAGCCAGCGGGTAAGGAAAGGGTGAATCAAACACCCGAAAACCCCGCCCATATGACCCAAAACTGGTCCCGCCAAATTCAGGTGACAGGTTCCCTTTAAGGATACCTTCATTTCTGTCCAGGCCTATTTCATGAGTTTTATATTTTTTTTAAATTCTGTGGAAGCATGGTTGAAAAGCAATGTTTGACTTTCATTTGTTCATTTTAACCCCTTCATGACCCAGCCTATTTTGACCTTAATGACCTGGCCGTTTTTTGCAATTCTGACCAGTGTCCCTTTATGACGTGGTAATAACTCAGGAACGCTTCAATGGATCCCAGCGGTTCTGAGTTTGTTTTTTCTTGACATATTGGGCTTCACGTTAGTGGTAAATTTAGGTCGATAATTTTTGCGTTTATTTGTGAAAAAAATGGAAATTTGGCAAAAATTTAGAAAATTTCGCAATTTTCAAATTTTGAATTTTTATTCTGTTAAACGAGAGAGTTATGTGACACAAAATAGTTAATAAATAACATTACCCACATGTCTACTTTACATCAGCACAATTTTGGAAAACAAAATATTTTTTTTGCTAGGAAGTTATAAGGGTTAAAATTTGACCAGCCATTTCTCATTTTTACAACGAAATTTACAAAACCATTTTTTTTTAGGGACCACCTCACATTTGAAGTCAGTTTGAGGCGTCTATATGGCTGAAAATACCCAAAAGTGACACCATTATAAAAACTGCACCCCTCAAGGTGCTCAAAACCACATTCAAGAAGTTTATTAACCCTTCGGGTGCTTCACAGCAGCAGAAGCAACATGGAAGGAAAAAATGAACATTTAACTTTTTAGTCACAAAAATGATCTTTTAGCAACAATTTTTTTATTTTCCCAAGGGTAAAAAGAGAAACTGGACCCCAAAAGTTATTGTACAATTTGTCCTGAGTATGCTGGTACCCCATATGTGGGGGTAAACCACTGTTTGGGCACACGTCGGGGCTCAGAAGGGAGGGAGCACCATTTGACTTTTTGAACGCAAGATTGGCTGGAATCAATGGTGGCGCCATGTTGAGTTTGGAGACCCCTGATGTGCCTAAACAGTGGAAAACCCTCAATTCTAACTCTAACACTAACCCAAACACACCCCTAACCCTAATCCCAACTCTAGCCATAACCCTAATCACAACCCTAACCCCAACACAACCACAACCCTAACCCCAACACACCCCTAACCCTAACTCCAACCCTAACCCCAACACCCCTAACCACAACCCTAACCCCAACACACCCCTAACAACAAGCCTAATCTTAACCCTATTTCCAACCCTAGCCCTAAATCCAACCCTAACTCTAATTCCAACCCTAAACCTAAGGCTATGTGCCCACGTTGCAGATTCGTGTGAGATTTTTCCGCAGCATTTTTGAAAAATCCGCAGGTAAAAGGCACTGCATTCTGCCTGCGGATTTCCAGTGTTTTTTGTTCGGATTTCACCTGCGGATTCCTATTGAGGAACAGGTGTAAAATTCTGCGGAATCTGCACAAAGAATTGACATGCTGCGGAAAATAGAACGCAGCGTTTCCACGCAGTATTTTCCGCACCATGGGCACTACGAATTTGGTTTTCCATAGGTTTACATAGTACTGTAAATCTGATGGAAAACTGCTACGAATCCGCAGCGGCCAATCCGCACTGTGTGCACATAGCCTAATTCTAAGGGTATGTGCGCATGCTGCGGAAAATGCTGCAGATCCGCAGCGTTTCCACAGCTGCGGCTCCGCAGCAGTTTCCCATGAGTTTACAGTTCAATGTAAACCTATGGGAAACAAAAAACTCTGTGCACATGCTGTGGAACAAATGCGCAGAAACGCAGCGGTTTACATTCCGCAGCATGTCACTTCTTTCTGCGGATTCCGCAGCGGTTTTACAGCTGCTCCTATAGAAAATCGCAGTTGTAAAACCGCAGTGAAATCCGCAGAAAAACCGCGGTAAATCTGCGATAAATCCGCAGCGGTTTTGCACTGCGGATTTATCAAATCCGCTGCAGAAAAATCCGCAGAGGACCAGAATACGTGTGCACATAGCCTTACCCTAACCCTAAATCTAACCCTAGCCCTAACCCTAACCCTAGTTCTAACCCTAGTTCTAACCCTAACCCTAGTGGAAAAAAAAAAGTAAATATATTTTCTTCATTTTATTATTGTCCCTACCTATGGGGGTGATAAAGGGGGGGTTCATTTACTATTTTTTTATTTTGATCACTGTGATAGGTTTTATCACAGTGATCAAAATGTACATGGAACGAATCTGCCGGCCGGCAGATTCAGCGGGCGCACAGCGCCATCTTCCAAAATGGCGACGCCCATGGAACAGACGGACGGACACCGGGAGGCTCGGTAAGTATGAGGGGGTGATCGGAGCACGGGGGGGTGATCGGAGCACGGGGTGGGATCGGAGCACGGGGGGAGCGGACAGGAGGACGGGGGAGCGGACAGGCGGACGGAGGGGAGCGGAGCACAGGACGGAGGACTGGGGAGGAGATCGGTGGCGGTGAGGGGGGGCAGATCAGGGTTTACAGCCATGGCCGATGATATTGCAGCATTGGCCATGGCTGGATTGTAATATTTCACCACTTTTCATAGGTGAAATATTACAAATTGCTCTGATTGGCTGTTGCACTTTCAACAGCCAATCAGAGCGATCGTAGCCACGTGGGGCAAAGCCACCCCCCCTGGGCTAAAGTACCACTCCCCCTGTCCCTGCAGATCGGGTGAAATTGGAGTTAACCCTTTCACCCGATCTGCAGGGACGTGATCCCTCCATGATGCCACATAGGCGTCACAGGTCGGATTGGCACCGACTTTCATGACGCCTACGTGGCGTCACAGGTCGGGAAGGGGTTAATAGATTTTTTTTATTTAGTCAGATTCATGTTTTTTCTGTGACCATTATGGGTTTTTCTGTCATTAAACGAGTGGTACCAACAATTTTGACCATGTGTGTATGTCATTCCTCTGCACTGTATGCCATAGTGTCATGTAGAACGCTTACCCCAATTTGGCTTTCTAATTTTGC
Source organism: Ranitomeya variabilis (assembly GCF_051348905.1). NCBI lineage: Eukaryota > Metazoa > Chordata > Amphibia > Anura > Dendrobatidae > Ranitomeya > Ranitomeya variabilis. Next base: position 1,024,073,739 of record NC_135232.1, read on the forward strand.
TAACTAGAGCGAATCTGCATTTTCTTTAACCCTTCTCATCAGAATATGCTAATCTTGTTAACTCCTGTAATCGGTTTGGACGTTTCTGAGAGATGGTTGCAGTTCCATCTTTTTAAGTTTTTGTATCACTTTTTCTAGAGCATTCTGATTAATAAGTAATGCTCTGCTGATTTTCTGGTAGCCTTCACATTTGTTGTGTAAAGAAATTGTTTTCTTTATCAGGACTTTTGTCATTTCTCTTCCATGGTGTACCATTTGTAACAGCATGAAATGGGAAGGAGTTTTCATTGTAAATTATTGCCCTTTTATAGTCAACTGTATGCTGGAAACCTGTTTAATTAATAATTAGACTTACCTGTTGTTGACTTCTTGCTCATTAGAATTTTGTTTAAACTTTAGCTTTTCTCCTAAAACTTTCATTGAGGTGTACTCATTTTTGCAACATGGTCTTGAATAAATCTGTGAGGAAAATGTTATAAGCAATCATAGAGACCCAGCAAGACTGGCACCAAACCAGCAAAGGCGCAGCCACAGATGCAATTGGCTCAAGATGCCTAAGTTAGGCAAGTCTTAAAGGGCTGGGGATACTCTTCACCCAGCTCCCAGTAAATAGCAGGGGACTTTGGAAGAGCCCTTCCCAGGCCCGCTGTCACCGGGCAGCTGGCGTCTGGTGACGTTGACGGAGCCTAGTCGAGAACAAGTAGATACCTCTCTGCGAGAAACCCTGGAACTGTAGCAAGAAGAGAAAAAGAAGCAAACCCTAAGACCAACCCTGAAAGAGCAACCAAGACGGCAAACACCGCTCACCAACACAACACATAGTAACTGCAATAAACGGCAAAGACCTGAGCTGGGCACAGGGTTAAATAGCCCACCTGATGCTGAAGGAAATGATCAGGTGTTGAATACCTCCAAATCATCCCCAGATAACAATTCCCTGTTAACTAGCACAGCAGAATTGACACAATCCCACCAATGCCTAGTACCAGACAGCGCCGCCGTGTGTTGCCTGGCAGCCGGGGAGCACAGGGTCCCATGTACCCCAGGCAGTGATATCTGTGGGAGATTCGGCATCCCCACTACTACAGAACGCAACGCTTCATAAGATTAGGACAATCTCCCTGCGCACATGGTAGCTCCACCTCAAGAGTGGATCCCTCTCCTGATAATAAAGAAATGTTGAAAGTGTACCCTCTCAGGGCTAGAAGAACAATGGTGGCTCTTGCGACCAATGGTGGCTCTTGCGACCGGAGTAGCGTAGCACCAGACACGATCCATTCCAAGGTGGGAGCACAGAACCACAATTCCAAACAGAAAATTACTTTTTTGAGTGTGCAAAATAAGTTGGGTATGTAAAAGTTTTATTTGCAATGGCCCATATGTGTGAGTATTTTGTACTATTGTATCCCATAGAAAATTTTGATTCTGAAAGGAAACAGAAGTTTTCTCACAAATCTGTTGGGGTGTCCTTGTTTGTGTTGTTATGCCACTGTCTGTCTGTCTATCTGTCTGTCGATCTTTCTGTCGATCTGTCTAGCTTGATACGTGTGTGTGTGCGCGTGTGTGTATGTATATATATGTATGTTTCACAGTTGGGATGATGTTCTTAGGCTTCCAAGCTTCTCCCTTTTTTCCTCCAAACGGAATGATGGTCAATATCCCCCAAAAGTACAATATTAGTTGAATTAGACCACAGGACATGCCCCCAATGATTAAGGTCTTTGTTCCGGTGTGCATTTGCAAACATTGATCTGGCTTTTTTTATGTTTCTTTTGGAGTAATGGCTTCTTACTGGCAGAGTCAGCCTATATTGATACAGTACTCGTTTCACTGTGGATATTGACACAATCTTGCCAGCTTCTGCCATCATCTTCACAAGGTCTTTTGCTTTTGTCCTTGGGTTGATATGCACATGTCAGACCAAAGCACATTCATCTCTGGGACACAGAACCCGTCTCCTTCCTGAGCAGCATGATGGCTGGACATTCCCATCTTCTTTGTACTTGCATATAATTGTTTGTACAGATGAATGAGGCACCTTCAGGTTTCTTAAAATTATACCCAAGAATGAGCCAGACTTGTGCAAGTCCACAATTATCTTCCTGATATCTTGGCTGATTTCTTGAGACTTTCCCATGATGCTGCCCAAAGAAGCAGTGTGTTTCAGGTGTGCATTAAAATACATCCACAGATGTGTCTCTAATTAACTCAAATGTTGCCAAAAAATCTATCAAATGCTTCCAAACACATGATATCTTCATATGGGCAGGCCAGAATTGTTTAAAGGCATAGTAATCTTAGTTTATGTAAATTGCCTTTGCAGTAACTAATAAAAATGCCTTAAAACATTCTCTCGCTTTCATTATTCTGGCATTTGGGAAATAATAATAATTATGGTAATTCTAATTTACCTAAAATGGGAAAGGTCTATTATGATTTCATGTCAGATATTGAGAAAAATGTGCATATGTGTCTTTTTATACAGTGTATGTAAACTTCTGGTTTCAACTGCATACAGTATACTCCTTAACATCCATATTGCAGCACCAATGGTAAAGGTATGGTAATATATGCAATCTGTTAGTGGTAAACAAATGATTAAAAAACGGAGACAACATTTTCAAAACTTCTCAAGTTATCTAGTAATGAGCAGAAATACATGCGCTTACACACCTTTGCTGCTTTTAATGAGTTTATTGATTGAGGAATATTATTACTCTTGGCTGCTCCATTTGCCATGATGTCTCAAATGCTTGATGGGAGACAACTTCGAATACGCTCCAGGCCATTGTAGCATGTTTAGGTCAAGCATGCTGCTCAAAGAAGCACGAGCAACGTGCTGTCTCGTGTTGTCAGGTTGAAAAATGGATCCTGGGACAATTGGAAGAAATTGCCATATCACTGGTTCCATGCCCAAATTAATGTAACGCTGAGCTGCTAGTGTTCCTAGAATGAAGACCATACGGGTTCAGCTACTGAATACTATGCCTCCCCAAACCATAATGCCGAGAGGACCAGTGTGAAATTCCCTTGTAAAGGCCTCTTAAAGGTGTTGCCCACCTAATTTCCAGACCTCCATTTCAGCATCCATTGCCATTTTTCTCTTCACCATGATAGCCATTGAGACTGGTGGCATGAGGTCAATGGAAAACCTGTAGTTGAATAACTGGCTCATAGCCCAGCGTCAAGCAAAAAGTAAGACCCTTTTTAATGTTTTAGGCTTTGTATGTGACGTACAGTTTCACATGTAGTGCAAAATGGATTACTATGCGCCATTCTTCTAATCTGACAGTCGTCTATACAGATCTTCTGTGCATCTCTTGCTGTCATTCCAGCTCGTTATTCTCCCCACCACTTAGACACGAAACGTTGAACAGTGCTAACATCTCAACCTCTTCACTGATGTGTGAATTTGAAATAAATTTGTGAAATTTGTGAAATATAAGGCAGTTTGCCGAAGGGCTGGAAAGTGGTACAGTACTGGCTTTCTGCAAGCAAGAATGAGACTCTGCAAGTTTGGAGCTGCATGTCAACAAATCAAGTTGAGGATTAATGGTGTCCTAAATGCTGAAAATACAGGCAGATATGTAGACATCATGCAATACCATCAGTCAGGTGTCTGAATGAATGGTTTTCAATTTTTTTTCTGCAGCAGGACAACAACTCCAAACATGCAAATAATGTCATTAATAACTATTGATATGACCTCTATAAAGCCCTGATCTAATTATCATGCAGTCTGTCTGGGACTACATGAAGAGACAGAATTTGTTCAAGCTGACATCCACCAAGGATATGTGGTTAGTTCAAGATGTTTGGATTAACCTCCTCACACAGTTTTTCCAAACCTGTGTGCTAGTTTCCCTGGAATAATTTATGCTGTCAAAGGGCAGTCACTCAAATACTTAATTTGTATTTATTTTTTTTTTGCTCTTAGGTGTCACTTCCCTTGGGCTAGTCCTGTCTTGGATCTTATACTCACATCCTTTGGTGTGATAGGCTGCATAACTCTCCAACCATTTGCTCTCCATATAAGTGTTGTGACTGTCACACAGCCGCGACACATGAAGCTGCAGCGTCGAACAGCTGATTATCGGGAGCGCTCCAGTTATCTGGGTTCCAGATGCAGCTAGTCGGTAAGCGCTATAGCTAGTCGGATAAGGAGTTATCCGAAGCTATTTGCTCATCACTAATTATTATAAATGAAAGGGGAGAGTTACCAGTGTGAGACATGTGATGGCTGGCAATCTGCTCTTCTGATCTACATGTCACACACTGGTAATATCTCCTTTCATTTAAAATAAGCTCTGGAGGCAGATTTTCAGATAGATCAATGTCTGGCCCTTAGAGATTAAGGCTGTGTGCACACGTTGCAGATTTTTTGCGGTTTTTTAGCATTTTTTCCCCGATAAAAACGCTACAAAACCGCAAATAATCTGCATGCATTATGCATCCCATCATTTTTAATGAATTCCACAATTTCTGTACACATGATACGTTTTTTTCCGCGAAAAAAAACGCATCGCGGTAAAAAACGCAGCATGTTCATTAATTTTGCGGATTTCCCACTATATAATGCATTGGGAAATGTCCAGAAAAATCAGCAAAAAAACGCACCAAAAACGCGGTAAAAACGCACAAAAAACGCATGCAGATTTCTTGCGGATTTCTTGCAGAAAATCTCAGGATTTTCTCAGGAATTTTCTGCAAGAAATCCTGAACATGTGCACATAGCCTTAATCAGTTCATTTATATATTAAGTAAACGTAGATTTTTTCTAAATAAGACATCTAATTGAAGATATCAAGTTATCATTTCATTCAACTTTCTATGACCTACATGCCCATATAGATGGCTAAGAAGGGTTCATCCCACTGACCGATTCCCTGCAACATTGAAAGCATTCATACAGAGCTCAGCTCAATTTACAAGTCCAGCAGTGAGCTAGGTGTGTTGTAGTGTTGTACTTACCAGTGTTGTAGTTACCATCCATACCCTTTGTTGTCTCATACAACTAAATACACAACATGTGCCTTTCTTGATCAGTGAATATATCAGGTCAACAAAGTTTAGTCCAATCTCTTTGTGGGTAATACTGTACCTGTAGGGATGACAGCACTTACACTACTATCATTTCCTTGTCTTGAGGCATTTCCACTGAAGTTGAATCAGCCTGTGATTTGATTTTCCACTTTTATTTTAAGTATCATTCCAAACCCAGATCTCAATGGGATATTAATCTTGATGTACATTAATCATTTTTATGTATTATTGTTCTCATCGCATTCCACTATGTAATGAATAAAGATTTGCAACTGCGATAATTCATTCAGTGATATCTAGGATGTGGTTTTCTAGTGTTCCTTTTATTTTTTGAGCAGTGTAAAATATATATATATATATATATATATATATATATATATATATATATATATATATATATACCGTATATACTTGAGTATAAGCCGAGATTTTCAGCCCACTTTTTTGGGCTGAAATTGCCCCTCTCGGCTTATACTCGAGTCATACCGGGGGTCGGCAGGGGAGGGGGAGCGGGGGATGTCTAAAAATACTCACCTAGTCCAGGCGCGGTCCCTGCTTCCCTGGCGCCGGCAGCAGCAGCTTCAGCTTCTTCCTGTACTCAGCGGTCACATGGTCCCGCTCAATGCAGTAAATGAATATTCGGCTCCACCTCCCATAGGGGTGGAGCCGCCTATTCATTACTGTAATCAGCGGGACCATGTGACCGCTGAGTACAGGATGAAGTGCTGCGGCGTCGGAGAAGCAGCGGCAGGACCAGGTGAGTATACGGGCAGGGGAGCGCAGCGCTGCGCGATAGTCACCTGCTCCTCGTTCCGGGCGCCGATCTGTCTCCAGCAGTGACGCTGAGGTCAGAGGGCGCGGTGACGTGGTCAGTGCGCGCCCTCTGCTGAACGTCAGTGCTGGAGACAGATCCGCGCCCGGAACGAGGAGAGGTGACTATGCGGGGGCCTGAGCGACGGAGAGGTGAGTATGTGATTTATTTTTTTTATCGCAGCAAATGGGGCAAGTGTCTGTATGGAGCATCTATGGGGCCATAACGTTCCTGCAGCACTATATGGGGCCATAACATTCCTGCAGCACTATATGGGGCCATAACATTCCTGCAGCACTATATGGGGCCATAACGTTCCTGCAGCACTATATGGGGCCATAACATTCCTGCAGCACTATATGGGGCCATAACATTCCTGCAGCACTATATGGGGCCATAATATTCCTGCAGCACTATATGGGGCCATAACATTCCTGCAGCACTATATGGGGCCATAACATTCCTGCAGCACTATATGGGGCCATAACATTCCTGCAGCACTATATGGGGCCATAACATTCCTGCAGCACTATATGGGGCCATAACGTTCCTGGAGCACTATATGGGGGCCATAACATTCCTGCAGCACTATATGGGGGCCATAACATTCCTGCAGCACTATATGGTGGCCATAACGTTCCTGCAGCACTATATGGGGGCCATAACGTTCCTGCAGCACTATATGGGGGCCATAACGTTCCTGCAGCACTATATGGGGCCATAACATTCCTGCAGCACTATGTGGGGCCATAACATTCCTGCAGCACTATGTGGGGCCATAACGTTCCTGCAGCACTATATGGGGCCATAACGTTCCTGCAGCACTATATGGGGCCATAACATTCCTGCAGCACTATATGGGGCCATAACATTACTGCAGCACTATATGGGGCCATAACATTCCTGCAGCACTATATGGGGCCATAACATTCCTGCAGCACTATATGGGGCCATAGCATTCCTGCAGCACTATATGGGGGCCATAACGTTCCTGCAGCACTATATGGGGGCCATAACGTTCCTGGAGCACTATATGGGGGCCATAACGTTCCTGGAGCACTATATGGGGGCCATAACATTCCTGCAGCACTATATGGGGGCCATAACGTTCCTGCAGCACTATATGGGGGCCATAACATTCCTGCAGCACTATATGGGGCCATAACATTCCTGCAGCACTATATGGGGGGCCATAACGTTCCTGCAGCACTATATGGGGCCATAACATTCCTGCAGCACTATATGGGGCCATAACATTCCTGCAGCACTATATGGGGCCATAACATTCCTGCAGCACTATATGGGGCCATAACATTCCTGCAGCACTATATGGGGCCATAACATTCCTGCAGCACTATATGGGAGCCATAACGTTCCTGCAGCACTATATGGGGGCCATAACGTTCCTGCAGCACTATATGGGGCCATAACGTTTCTGCAGCACTATATGGGGCCATAACGTTTCTGCAGCACTATATAGGGGCATAATGTTTGTGCAGCACTATATGGGGCAAGTGTCTGTATGGGGCCATAATAAATGTTTGTAGGGCACTACGGCATATGGGGCAAGTGTCTGTATGGAGCATCTTATAGGGCCATAACGTTTGTGCAGCACTATAAGGGGCAAATGTCTTTATAGAGCATCTTATGGGGCCATAATCAGCATTTGTGCAGCATTATATTGGGCAAATGTGTCTATGGAGCATCTTATGGGGCCTTTATTAACCTTTATGCAGGATTATATGGGGCATATTTTAATATGGAACATCTTATGGGGCCATAATGAACAGTATGGAGCATTATATGGGGCTCCTGATTCAGTATGGATATTCAAAGACACTTAACCTACTGATGTCTCAATTAATTTTACTTTTATTGGTATCTATTATTACTTTTGACATTTACCGGTAGCTGCTGCATTTTCCCCCCTAGGCTTATACTCGAGTCAATAAGTTTTCCCAGTTTTTTGTGGCAAAATTAGGGGGGTCGGCTTATACTCGGGTCGGCTTATACTCGAGTATATACGGTATATATAGTACAGACCAAAAGTTTGGACACACCTTCTCATTTAAAGATTTTTCTGTATTTTCATGACTATGAAAATTGTACATTCACACTGAAGGCATCAAAACTATGAATTAACACATGTGGAATTATTTACTTAACAAAAAAGTGTGAAACAACTGAAAACATGTCTTATATTCTAGGTTCTTCAAAGTAGCCACCTTTTGCTTTGATGACTGTTTTTGCACACTCTTGACATTCTCTTGATGGTCCCAACTCCATTTATAAGGCAAGAAATCCCACTTATTAAACTTGACAGGGCACACCTGTCAAGTGAAAACCATTCCCGGTGACTACCTCTTGATGCTCATCTGTTATGATCCGGTGACCTTGGAGCCTTATGAGACTTTCTCTGGAGTAGGTGGAACCTGTACTGACCGCAACCCCTAAACTGACACCGCAACTAGAAGTAGCCGTGGGGTGTACCTAACACATCCTAGACACCTCGACACAGCCAGAGAACTAAATACCCCTATAGATGGAAATGGGAATTCTATCTTGCCTCAGAGCAGAACCCCAAAGGATAGGTAGCCCTCCACAAATATTGACTGTGAGTATTAGAGGAAAGACACACGCAGGCAGAAAACAGGATTTAGCAAAAGAGGCCACTCTAGCTAAATAGAAAAGGATAGGATAGAATACTAAGCAGTCAGTATTAAAACCCTAAAAATATCCACAGCTGATAATAGAAAAATTCCACCATCTAACTAAAGACATGGAATGTATATCTGCATCTCCTGAGAATCCAACTTGACTGAAAAAATCCAAACACAGTCTAAGCTGGACAAGAAAAAACAATGAATAGTACTGAATAGTAAAGCACACAGCATGTGTGCTGCAGAAACAAAACCCAGACACTAGTGTTGAGCATTCCGATACCGCAAGTATCGGGTATCGGCCGATATTTGCTGTATCGGAATTCCGATACCGAGATCCGATACTTTTGTGGTATCGGGTATCGGTATCGAAACAACATTAATGTGTAAAATAAAGAATTGAAATAAAAAATATTGCTATACTCACCTCTCCGACGCAGCCTGCACCTTACCGAGGGAACCGGCAGCGTTGTTTGCTTAAAATTCGCGCTTTAACATCCTTACGCGAAGTCCCGGCTTGTGATTGGTCGCGCGCCGCCCATGTGGCCGGAACGCAACCAATCACAGCAAGCCGTGACGTAATTTCAGGTCCTTCAGGATTTTAAAATTACGTTCCGGCGTTGTGATTGGTTGCGTCGCGGTCACATGGGCGACGCAGCCAATCACAAGCCGTGACGTCACGGCAGGCAGGAGACGCGCGCATTTTAAAATGTCGTCACGGCTTGCTGTGATTGGTTGCGTCCCGGCCACATGGGCGGCGCGCGACCAATCACAAGCCGGGACTTCGCGTAAGGATGTTAAAGCGCGAATTTTAAGCAAACAACGCTGCCGGTTCCCTCGGTAAGGTGCAGGCTGCGTCGGAGAGGTGAGTATAGCAATATTTTTTATTTTAATTCTTTATTTTACACATTAATATGGTTCCCAGGGCCTGAAGGAGAGTTTCCTTTCCTTCAGACCCTGGGAACCATCAGGGATACCGTCCGATACATGAGTCCCATTGACTTGTATTGGTATCGGGTATCGGTATCGGATTAGATCCGATACTTTGCCGGTATCGGCCGATACTTTCCGATACCGATACTTTCAAGTATCGGACGGTATCGCTCAACACTACCAGACACTTATCTTGGCTGAAGGGCAGGAGGAACCAGACAGAGATGTAAAACCTCCAAGAACAATGGACAACTGGCAAGGGCTAATGGATCCTGCAAACCTAAATACCCAGAGAGAGCTGCAATCAGCAGGGACACCTGGTCAGGATTGCAACCCAGGGACAACTGTATTACCACCAACAACCACCGGAGGGAACCCAAGAGCAGAATTCACAACACTCATCAAGAGAATGCCAAGAGTGTGCAAAGCAGTCAGATGACCTGGCCTCCACAGTCACCAGACCTGAACCCAATCGAGATGGTTTGGGTTGAGCTGGACCGCAGAGTGAAGGCAAAAGGGCCAATAAGTGCTAAGCATCTCTGGGAACATCTTCAAGATTGTTGGAAGGCCATTCCCGGTGACTACCTCTTGAAGCTCATCAAGAGAATGCCAAGAGTGTGCAAAGCAGTCATCAAAGCAAAAGGTGGCTACTTTGAAGAACCTAGAATATAAGACATAATTTCAGTTGTTTCACACTTTTTTGTGAAGTATATAATTCCACATGTGTTAATTCATAGTTTTGATGCCTTCAGTGTGAATGTACAATGTTCATAGTCATGAAAATACAGAAAAATCTTTAAATGAGAAGGTGTGTCCAAACTTTTGGGCTGTACTGTACATAATATGTGATTTGGGCAATTTAATTTACCATATAATGTATTGAAAAAAGGGGAATGTTCATTCTACCAAATCTACCTTTTGTGTCCCACTTTTATGCTGTTCTCTGTGTATTAAAGGTCACAAGTTGGCTTTATCCTGTGGATCCATCAGAATGATTCAAAATAATGTAATAGTTAATACTTTGGGCTAGTAAAGAAGTGGGTGAAATACGCATTAACATCCGCAGAATAAGTTTACCGGGTGTGGTTCTCAAATTCGCAGCTTTGTCAATTCTGGTCCTTTGAAACAGAGCACTTTTCCTGCAAACGAATACACAATGAAAAATCCCTTACCTTTTCACTGCATGGAACATACCTTAACAGAGATATACAGAAGATTGTTTGGTTTTTTGTATAGCTTTACTATGTTTATAAATGGGAAAAGAGATCTTTTTAAAACAATTTTAATATTTTTAATTCTTAATTTAGGCCTCAGATGTCCGCAATGTGTATTATTTGTAAAATCATGGATCGTTGTTCATCACTTTTGTGGATCAGATTTTCATCACTGTGTCAGTTTTTACTATCAGTGATTTTCAGTGATGAAAATAAAATGTTTTAAAGCTTCTCCTATACTTTACAGTGTTAATCATGTACAGTGCACAGTTTGCCCACTATCTCCATCCGTGTGCTGTCTATGATTTTCATAGACTTGCATGATCATTTTGATCCGTGGCTCGGCTCAAACACGGCCATGTCTTTGTGATTTTTTTTTTTTACAGACACACAGTCCTGATGAAACATCTACATGTGCACAGACTATAAAGGGTAAATGCACTATCTTTGAAAAACACATGTACGTGGATTACAGAAGTCTGAATGAGACATTAGTCGCCCAAGGGAACTTGAACCTGCAGTCTCTTGACTGCTCCTAATTTTAGGAGTCTCCTATTAAGGCTGCCATGCTCATGGCTGGCATGAGAGGACATTGGCAACCCATGATCATCTTGTAGATGGTGATGCACTTGGGTAACAGAGCAGGCACCCTTTTTTGTCTAACAGCTTAGATGCTAAAGTTGCTTCAGCGTTACATTATTATGACAAGCGCTAGACCTGTTGTATCAGCTGTGTAATACAGCCGGCACCCGCTCTGTATGGAGCGGGCTTGTCTCCTGAGACAGTGCCATGTACACAAATGCAGATAGGCTGTTTGTTTTCCACCTTTTGTGAGGAAGGATTAATAAAGGTAACTATCCAGACATTTCAACTGTTCTTTCTCCTGTAGGATTCTATTGGTTGCCTTGAAGGAAATCTGACTGTTCCTAATCACTAATATAGCAGTATTCTTGGGCTTTCTGTAATCCCATCATGTCTGAAAAATGAATTTTAACCCTGCATCATTGATTGATAACCTGTATAACTGTCCTATCATAATGGGGAGTGTATGCAGGCTGTCAGTTAGGCCCAGGGAGGCGTGATTAGAAGATGGGGAAGAGACATCCTACTGGTCTAGTCCGGCTTCATTCGCATATATGCATGATAAAAGTTCATTTTTCATACATTGCTGCGTTATTAAATCACATAAAACAACTTATCAGATTAACGAAATCCCAAGTATACCGCTTTCATCATGATTTGGAGCAGTCAGGGGACAGTGATGGATGCTCAGATGAATGGTCACTAAGGTTAGGAACTTTTCCAAGTGAGAGTGAGTCCTTTTGCCATATACCGGGTTGCTAGTTGTTAACATACTTTTTTTTTAACTCCATAGTATTGCAAAAGACTGTAGAGAGACTATCCTATCCCATGCAGAGTCACAAAGTAGAAAAATGATATACTGTGGGAAACGTTTCTGTTCTTATTGCTATGAATCGCTTTGGGTGGTATATGTTGAAGCCTTCCCTTGAAGGAAAATATTTGATAATTCTGCAAAACACTTTTATTGAATGAAGGTAAAAGTGAAGTCTGAACATAGGGTCTTTAAGTAAATTTACACATAGCAGTTGAGGTATGTTTTAAAACCTTATCATAACCACATCTGGAAAAACTACATATGGTTTTGTAACAGTTTTGTGATACTAGATGGAGGCCCGATGCTAATGCATTGGGAGGGCGGTAATGTCACGATGAGGGCAGGCATGCGGCGCTTTTGTTGCCTAATGGCATCCTGTGATAATCTAATTTTTGCATCAGGGGACTCATGTGCGTGACGCCTACGCTTATATGCATTGTTTTTGTCCCAGCGATGCTATTGCTATTCAAGAGTCTAATTTGCCCTTTGTTGTCTTCGATGTGGTACCTTTGCTGCTTTCCTTTCATTGTTATTGGCGTACTTTTTAGGAGGAGCCATGTTGGCGTTGATATTTGTTTTTTAATGGGGTTTTCCAATGAACAAATGTTCATTTTAAAAATTGTCTGTGTCTGACCGTGTACCGAACATACCACAGCTCCTGGGCAGGGGAGGAATTAAAGGACAATGCTGACATTACTGCAGGAGATCACAGGGAATACATTTTGTGAGGTAAAATATTTTTTAAAAACAAGTAGTGAAATATTTTACCTGACAAAAGGAATCCACTGTGATCCCCTGCTGTAATGTCAGTATTATCTTTTGCTTCCTCCCCTGCCCAGGAGATGTGGTATGCTCCGTACACGGTCAGACACAGTCAGTTTTTAAAATTAACTTTCATTCGTGGGAAAACCCCTTTAATGTGACCGGCTTCCTCTGCCTGTAGACACGTCGCACATCTGCCGCCGGGATCAGCCGAATTATTTACTGCAGCCCCCCCATAATTCGGCGCAGTAAATCAGACCGCCGCCATCTTTGTGCAGACAGATTGCGGCGGTCACATTAAAACTGCGCATGCGCTCCTCCTGTACAAAGATGGCTGCAGTTAGTGAATCATTCGGCTGATCCCAGCGGCGTGTTCGCGACGGTGTTCCACTGGTGGTACCGCGTGAGAGTATGTGAAAGTGAGTGAGAGTGTGTGTGTGTGTGTGTGGTGCGACGGAGTTGCGCTGATGGTACCGTACAATAGGTTGGTACCAGCAGCAGTTTCCATATTGAGACACCCATCACTTGGGTGTCCCAATATGGCGGTCGGTGAACTTCCTCCGCTTGGAATTCTAGGATACGGTGACATCTGGACAGAACAGGAAATGAAAACATTACAAGGCAATTATATAAATAGATGGTCATTGGTAACACAGATTTTACATGGGAAAATGCATATTTTACATACTTCACCTGTAAAAACTGCCGCAGGTCACCGCTTTACTTTAGCGCAGCAAATTGCAGTAAAACCTTGTTCAGCTTGTTAGATGCGGTTCTGATGAAGGTCTTGTGGGCATAACCTCATTTATGGATAGGCAGGGTACTCACACCTCTATGACGTCTGTTACATGCAAACCTTTGGTACATCTCCCTACAAGCCCAGGTTGGATGCTGTAAAGCAGTGTTTCCCAAACTCCAGTCCTCACGGACCCCACAGGTCATGTTCTCAGGATTTCCTTAGTATTGCACAGGTGGTGGAAGTTTCATCAAGCCCTCATTAATTCTCTCACCTGTGCAACACTATGGAAATCCTGAAAACATGACCTGTGGGGTCCGTGAGGACTGGAGTTTGGGAAACACTGCTGTAAAGTGTGATGATTGACAGGTGCCCAAGTTTTGTACACTCGGTGTCCTAGCGGTCACAGACTGTCCCCATTATTTGCATCAGGTCTTCTGCAGCCGTGAGTTTCCTCATATCCTAGGAGTCAGATCTACATAGACAGCATTGCTCAGCATTATTCTTTAGGCCAGGTTAGTTTTCTGGTGTCGGGTTGCACCTCCTGGCTCCATGTTGCTCATTTTAATGAGATTATTGTGGAGAAAATGCATGATTTCACACAGGAATGAAGGAGGTCTGGACTATGGGGGAAAGATTCTTGTGGCGCCAAGCAGATAACCTTACATATGTATTAATCAATGCATGATGGCTGCTGCCTATTCTTCCACTTCAGGTAAGTGATATTGTAGTTTTAATCTTAAGTGCATAAAGCTGCTTTGGGAACTCTCGTTTCCCTATAATCGTGCAGTGTAATCAGGCTGACAGGGAAATTGTCTTTAAGTTTCCTTAAATGTTCATAGTTTTCGGCAGCACATAGTCCTGTATAACCAGGTATGTGCTGCTGAGTACAGAGACAGTCTCTGCGCTATCACTGATTGCTCAGTGTGCATCATAGGCGTTATCGGCCCGTATAAGCAGTCCATTAATGACCGCTGATCAGAAAACATAACTGATAAAACAGTCATTTAACGATGCACATTGTCTGTCAACGAGCCATAAGACTTACATTGTAGTCATTCTCAGCATTTGTAATCTGTTAATGGAAATAACCAATCATCCAATAAAAAATGGACATTTCGCTGTGACTTGCTACGTGTAAACTTATGACTAGGACATGAAAAACACGTCTGAATTTTTTTTTTGTAACATGTTCGATTCTTTGTTCTCAGGTGAGATGAGTTGCTGCTCTTGTATTTATATATAACATTGTAATTTTTACATTATTTTGACTTTACACCCAAGCCGCTGTCAGATCCCAGTGAACCTGGGCAAATGCCAGGGTCTACAGCATCAGTTCGACTCAGATTTCCAGTGGGGATTTGCACCATACATGTACTGCAGAAAAGAAAACTTAGGCCATGTTCACACATTCTGTATTTGGTCAGTATTTTACCTCAGTATTTGTAAGCCAAAACCAGGAGAGGAACACTCAGAGGTAAAGTATAATAGAAACCCGTCAACACTTCTGTTTTATCACACACTCCTGGTTTTGGCTTACAAATATTGATGTAATATACTGACCAAATACTGAACGTGTGAACCATGGAAGCCGGCTGTGTTAAAAAGGCATCCAAGTCTAAAAGGCTGTAATTGCAGCCAGCTCAGATTGCATCAGTTTAATCCCTTAACATAGAGCTGTCAGTAATCATGACTGTGATATTAAGGCCAGGTTCATAGAAGCATATTTCACAGTCTGTATACAAACTGTAATGCCTGGACTGATCTCGGATATGTGTCTATGAGGATGTAAGTTCGGGTCGGAGAACTGTGTTTCAGACCTTAATTGGCCTGTTAGGGTTATTGTTTGTTCACTATCATCGTAAGGAAAGAAAAAAAAACACAAATTGAACTTGGATTAAGTTGGTATACATGCAGCACATAAACGCATGTTCATGGCCATAAAGCATATAAAATTTACAAGAAGCAAAATAAACAAAAACCCCACTGTACTAAAGTAAAAAGCAAAAGTGCATCTAAATAACTCGGGGTTCTTGGTAATATTGTTTTTGATCAAAAATAGCATAAAAGCCATCCCACTATTGTCAAGGTGCCCCTCATCGTACATCGATAGGAAAGGTCAAGTGGTGCAGATTTCCCAGCTTTATAAAAACCCAGCCCCCTCTAACCTTGTGCCAAAAACCATCAGCCATGGTGTCTTCTAATCAGCTGCCTAGCACTCTGAAAATTATTATTATTATTATACATTTTTATAGCGCCATTTATTCCATGGCGCTTTACATGTGAAAAGGGGGCAAATAAAGACAAATACAATAAACATGAGCAAAAAACAAGGCACTAACAGGTACATAAAGAGGGAGGACCTTGCCCACGAGGGCTCACAATCTGCAGGGGATGGGTGAGGATACACTAGGAGAGGGTAGAGCTGGTTGTGCGGCGGTTCAGTAGGTTGGGGATCACTGCAGGCTGCAGGCTTGTTGGAAGAGGTGGGTCTTCAGGTTCTTTTTGAAGGTTTCTATGATAAAATGAAAATATGAAAATGGTGGAGGCCCACAAAGCAGAAGAAGGGTATAAAAAGATAGCAAAGCGTTTTTAAGTTGCCCTTTCCTCAGTTCAAAATGTAATTAAGAAGTGGTAGTTAACAGAAACAGTGACGGTCAAGATAAGGTCTGGAAGACCAAGCAAAATTTCAGTGAGAGCTGCTCATAGGATTGCTAGAGAGAGAAATTAGAACCCTGCGTGACTGCAAAAGACCTTCAGAAAGATTTAGCAGATTCTACAATTGTGGTACATTGTTCAACTGTTCAGAGACATCTGCATAAATATGGCCTTCATGGAAGAGTCATCAGAAGAAAACCTCTCCTGTATCTTCACCATAATTCAGTTTCAGAAGTATGCAAATATGCAAAAGAACGTCTAAACAAGCCTGATGCATTTTGGAATGTGGAGAAAAAAAAAAACAGAATTTCCCGAAAAGAATATCTCCCCAATTATTAAGCATGGGGGTGGATATCTGGTGTTTTGTTGCAGCCAATGGCACGGGGTCATTTCACAGGTAGAGGAAGAATGGATTTGATGAAATTTCAACAAATTCTTGATGCAAACAGAACATCATCTGTAAAAAACCTGAAATTGAAAACAGGATGGCTTCTACAAATGGATTATGATTCTAAACACACGTCAAAATCCACAATAGACTACCTCAAAAGGCGCAAGCTGAAGGTTTTACAATGTCCCTCACAGTCCCCTGATCTGAACATAATTGACAGTCTGTAGGTAGACATCAAAATAGAAGTGCATGCAAGACGACCCCGGAATCTCACAGAACTAAACAAATTTTCCAAGGAAGAATGTGTTAGTTGGAAGCACATTTGGCTAGCTCCAAAAAAAAGAGTTTATAAGTTGTGATACTTTCAAAAGGAAGTGTTACTAGTTACTAACCATGTGACCAATAGAGGACAGTGAAGGTACAATATGTTTCAAAAAGTACAAATTTATTTAAATCACAATCATTAAATATACAGTACAGGCCAAAAGTTTGGACACACCTCATTTAAAGATTTTTCTTTATTTTTATGACTATGAAAATTGTACATTCACACTGAAGGCATCAAAACTGTGAATTAACACATGTGGAATTATATATTTAACAAAAAAGTGTGAAACAACTAAAATTATGTCTTATATTCTAGGTTCTTCAAAGTAGCCACCCTTTGCTTTGATGACTGCTTTTCCACACTCTTGACATTCTCTTGATGAACTTCAAAGAGGTAGTCACTGGGAATGGTCTTCCAACAATCTTGAACTAGTTCCCAGAGATGCTTAGCACTTGTTGGCCCTTTTGCCTTCACTCTGCAGTTCAGCTCACCCCAAACCATCTCGATTGGGTTCAGGTCTGGTGACTGTGGAGGCCAGGTCACCTGGCGTGTAGAAAAGCCGCGGAGACACCATCACGTGTTTCTCAACGCAAGCAATGAATAGCCAGGTCTTTCACCGGGAAGGAACAACCACGGGAAGGGCAGCATCCAATAAAGGAAAACCACCTATGCCAAAACATGGTATCCATCCACAGACAGCTGTTTCGGGGTATTTGCCCCTCATCAGTGTGGAGCAGGACAGCTGTCTTTGGATGGAGTAATGATGGCCACTCGTTTTCTTTACTTAGCTGCTTTTTTCTTGCCATAATACAAATTCTAACAGTCTATTCAGTCGGACTATCAGCTGTGTAGCCACCAGACTTCTGCACAACACAACTGATGGTCCAAACCATTTATAAGGCAAGAAATCCCACTTATTAAACCTGACAGGGCACCCTGTGAATTGAAAGCCATTCCCGGTGACTACCTCTTGAAGCTCATCAAGAGAATTCCAAGAGTGTGCAAAGCAGTCATCAAAGCAAAAGGCGGCTACTTTGAAGAACCTAGAATATAAGACATATTTTCAGTTGTTTCACACTTTTTTGTTAAGTATATAATTCCCCATGTGTTAATTAATAGTTTTGATGCCTTCAGTGTGAGTGTACAATTTTCATAGTCATGAAAATACAGAAAAATCTTTAAATGAGAAGGTGTGTCCAAACTTTTGGTCTGTACTGTATATATATGTATATATATATATATATATATATATATATATATATATATATATATATATATATATATATATATAGTAATAACTATGGCTACTATAGATAAGACCTCCTGATGAAACTGCAGAGGCGGTGAAATGCACGTCGAGGTGCGCCACGGGGCCACTATCCAGGTTTATACTATGACTGCAGGTATTTTCTGAGTTCTCCTGATGTTGTTTATCCTGCATGTTGAACTATTGCCCGGCAGGTATTATACCTGTTAAAACCTTGGGCTATAAATATGGGTATACCATCAGGCTGAATGTGAGCATGATAGATGTGACTATATCTTATACATAGTAGACATAGTTATTACCATCTAGCCTAGATAGGGTAGATTGTTATGGAGACACCATTCCAGTGTCCCCCCAGCAGGCTTGTATAACTGTAAGGGGGTGAAGAGGAAGAAGAGCCCAAAGGAGGTTGCTTTCCCTGCTCCTTACCTGGAACCCCTTAGCCGGACAGCTGGGTTGTTGGTAGGAGGACTTTCTGCCCTGGACGGAGGAGACCATGTGACTGCTGGGGGCGGAGAGGAAGAGGACGGGGCAGTGGTCCAAAAAGCGGGCAGGTGGAGGGCGCGAAAGCAGAGCGCGCCAGAGAGAGGGGACAGCGCGCCAGAGAGAAAGCAGGCGGCAGCGCCATTCTCCCCAAGAGAGAGTACTCCCCGTGAGGGCACTGAGGCTGAGATACGAGCCATAGTGAAGGCTGTATATGAGGGTGTGGACTCGAAAGCCTCCATTATCAGAGGAGACTTTCCCCCTGACAGTGCAGAGACAGTGACCCGAGCGCGCAGCCCCGGTGACCACAGTGACAAGCCGAGACCCCTGAGTGTGACAAATAAACTGCTCAGTGTCTAGCATTGCTACTGCAGAGAGACTGTTAGCTTAACATACAGAGACTCGTGCAGCAGTGTGGTTGTTCTACTTCCTGCTTCCAGTTTCACCCTGAGAAGAGACTGCAAAGATTTAACCCCGGAGTTTCCAGTTCCCAGGAGACAGAGGAGAGACTTCAGAGTCGACAAGTGCCGCTGTTTCTTGGCACCTACGTTGGAGAAGATGACCCTACAAGCAAGTCCTCTTCAGACTGATAAGTATTTTCTCAAGAAATTCTGTTTACTACTGTTACACTGATTGACTGTCTGGTAACTTATACTACATTCCATATATTATTAGTTTATATTCTACTGTTTTCTCCCTGCGAGGAGAACCTTATTCCTGTTAATAAACCCCTCAACAGTTGGTCTGTCTGTTCCTTGGTGACATACTCAACACCTGCATTCTATTACAGAACACTCTCACAAGAGTGATTGACACCTGGAGATCTGTGGCCCTAGCGGCTACTCCTGACATACAGCCAGTCTTCCTTTTTAGGTGTTAATGTTTACTATTATTTTCTTGTAATTTGTTTTCTGTAATTCTTTACATTAATATGTTGTATATATATTTAACGATTGTGATTTAAATAAATTTGTACTTTTTGAAACATATTGTACCTTCACTGTCCTCTATTGGTCACATGTTTATAATGAAGGGATCACTGGTGATCGTATGTAAGGCACATCGTTTTTTAGGTGTTTAGTTACTAACCATGCAGGGTGCCCAAAGTTTTGCATTAGCCTATTTTCCTTTTTTGTAATTTTTAAAATGTTAAAATTGACAATATATAAATATATATACTTTTTGCCTAAAATACTAAAGAAATGTCATCTTTAACTTTAGGCCTTTTAGAGATCATTTCATCTCCAACTTGCTTAACTGTTCACAATAGCAGTAATTTTGACCAGGGGTGCCCAAACATTTACACGCCACTATACATTTCACTGCACTATTCACTGTATTGTACAGGTCATCATGTTCCTTAGAGGCACTAATTAAAATGTAAAACACATTGAAAATATTTTTGTACATATAGAAGGCAATGCACAGGGCAGGAAGGACTGTTCGGCAGTCTGCGGCTGCTTCTCCCTGGCAGTCAGGACTGTAAGTACACCTTCAATAGCAGTCCCAGAACATCCTAAAGACTGAGAAATAGATTTTTTTTTTTTTGTCCCTCACTTGTTGTTTATAGCTGTATGGTACATTATGCTGCAGAATTGCAGGGTAAAGCAGACACCTCACCACATTTCCCATTTCCAAAAATTCCAGGGAAAGAAAAGTGGACGACATTTTACAAAATCTCATCCATCTGCTGTGGAAAGAATCTGTCCTGTAAATTGAATAAGGTGCAGATAATTATGGATCCTGACCATTTAGCGTAAATCTCCGACTAATCCACAGCATATTTGTGACAAAATTCACAACAAAGGTCGCATAATTTTTTGCCTCTGCAGATCTCGCTGTGGCTTCTTCTCCCTGGACAGTGCGTAGCATATTAGTCCCACGTGGATTTACATATTATGTAATTGTCACGTCTTGCAGTATTTTACATTATCACTCTTCTGCATCAATAAGAACTTTGGACATTTTACATGGTATTTATTTATAAGCACTTTTCAGGCATTTTGTAAGCATTCATACAAGCAGCATACTTATACATGTTGTGCACGGCTCAGATGGATGTTTTTTTACATCATTATATTTCAATATTCAACAAAATTCCATTTATTAGTTCCGTTTTCTGTGTGTTGTGTTATTAAAAATTAACACCAGAGGGCAGCAATAACCTAGAAAATGTAGTGCTTCTTTTTTTATGTAAAAAGTGATGCAATGCTGCCCTCTACTGTTTACATAGGTGTACTGCGGAACCAGTTATTTGTATTCATGTTTTACTTCTCTTTGTAGTTCTTGATATGGACCATCATAAAAATTCACTGATTAGTATTGCAAGCTGTACTTGAAGAGCTTTTAAGTCAAATTTAGATTTTTTTTATTTTGGAATAGATGGTTTATTATGATATAGTTGGCAAGATTTTCAGTAGTTCATGGTATCATCATATACATATTTCCAATGGTGCTGTAATACTTAAAAACATTTTCCCCTCTGTAGTAAAAAAATAAAAATGAAAAAAATATATAGAAAACGCCCAAGCCCACCCTTTCCAGATAAATCCACATCTAAACATGATTCCTTATGGATGGTCCACGGCAGGGGTGTCAAACTGCATTCCTCAAGGGCTGCAAACAGGTCATGTTTTCAGGATTTCCTTGTATTGCACAGGTGATCATTTAATCACCTGCACAGAATGATTCCAGCACCTTGTGCCATGAGAAGGAAATCTTGAAAACACGCATGGTTTGAGGCCCTCGAGGAATGCAGTTTGACACCCCTGGTCCACGGCACAAACAATTTTCTGGTCTTCAGACATAAGGCAGCATCCACCAGCACTCACCCAAAGATACAAATATTTTTGCTTAGTTTCACATATTGAATACATAAAGGATCATCCCAAGGGATCTCCTTTACATGTTTCAAACCAGTCTGGTTCTTGTTTATACCATGTAACGAGATTCCCGGGGTTGTGCACTTATGTTTATATTATATAGATCTAAATAAAGAAATAATGTTTTGTTTTTGGGTAAGTGCTGGACCCTACCATCCTTTGTATGAGCCATAATCCCATGTTTGTCCAATTTTGTAACATAATGTAATATTTTATTTGAATATCTTATCTTTACCTTTTTATAAAATATGATTTGTGACTAATAGTGTCCATCACAATATCAGTATATTTTCTATTCAACTGTAGAAATCTTGGAGGAAATGCTCCCTTGTAGAAAGCCGCCTAAAAACTTCCTCTTGGCTTTATCCTATTGCCACAATTCCCATAGGGTATGATGGTGTTATAGCCGTCCACTCAGAGTATGATACCCCCACAGTGGATTTGCCCCTTCAGCTCTTCCATACGCACAGTATGATGACTCCAGCAAGGTATGAAACCCCACATAGTGTGATGGCCCCATAACCACCTCATGCACAGTAACATATAATACCCCATAGCCCTCATTTCATATGCATTATTATGCCCTCTTAGCTCCACTATACACAGTATAATGCCCCCAAAGCTTCACTATACACAGTATAATGCCCCCAAAGCTCCGTTATGCAGAGTATAATGCCCCCATAGCTCCGTTATGCAGAGGATAATGCCCCCATAGCTCCGTTATGCAGAGTATAATGTCCCCATAGCCCCCTACTAAATAGTACAATTCACCCTATACACAGCATATTGTGGCCAGCCATTATATACAGTATGATGCCCTCATATCCCGCTTTACACCATATAATTCCCAGTAATGCCCCTTAGGTTCTCTTATATGCAGTATAATGCCCCCATATCCAGGTACACATTGCTTAGCTCCTGTGTTGCTTACCACATGTCTTGTCTCTGTTGCTTGGATTCCGTGTCCGATGAGCTGCATGATTTCGCAGGTGCGGCCCTCATAGTGAGCTGCTCGACCACTTCTGCTATTCTGTGATGCAGTAAGTCCAGAACCACGCAGAATTAAAAGCACAGTCCTGGCTCACGACTGTTAAAGCTGCTAGGGGGCTGGCCAAGGGGGCATATGCTCCGCTAGCCCCCAACTCAGCCCATCCCTCCTACAGGGTCAAAAGAGCTATAAGCCCATCCATAGCTGAGTAATGGCAATTTAAGTACACGTTTCATAAATGTAAGGTCATGCACTTGGGCTGAGGAAATAAAATGTACAATTATGTACGATATGGTAAAACACTGGGTAAAAACCTTTGGCGTATGGGTGGACGCTAAACTCAACATTAGCTACCGGTGCCAGGAAGCTGCTGCCAAGGCTAATAACATAATGGGATGCATTATTAGAGGCGTAAATGATAATGACTAGAGCATATGTTTTGCCTCTATAAAAGTCACTAGTGTGGACACACTTAGAATATGGTGTGCATGAATGGTCCATGAATGAACCAGAACGGGGGCAGAGATGACCGACCAATGTTATTATGGGAATGGGTGAACTGCAATATTAAGACAGGTTATCAAACTTTGGGTAATTTTAGTTTTGAAAATCGAAAACTTAGGGGCGATCTTATTAGAAGGTACATTGTATGAAAGGACAATACAGAGATCTTTCTAATGATCTTTTTACACCTGCAGCAATGCCAAGGAGACATCCTATAGGTCTAGAGGAAAGTAAATGTAATCAATGCAGGCAGTGATTCTTTATTGTATAAGCGGTGAGACTATGGAATCGAATAATTGATCCGCTAAAAAGTTAGAGGAGGGCCTATGAAATAAAATATTACAAGTTATGGCTACTAGTTTCCATGATGAGATGATCCAGGGAACTAGTCTGATTGCTGGATGTGGAACCTGGCAGGAATTTCCCCCTAATATGGGGCCATTAGAATCTGCCTCGTGCCCTTTTTTTCCTTCCTCTCCATGAACATGTTATGTTATAGACTGAACATGATGGACTTTGACTTCTTTCATCCTTAAAACTATGAAAGTTGACCTTCTATATATATAATTGTCTAAGGGATACTTCCGTCTTTCTGTCCGCAACTTCCGTAACGGAAATCCCGCGTCGCTGATTGGTCTCGCCAGCTGCCTGTCATGGCTGCTGCGACCAATCAGCGAGGGGCACAGTCCGATTAATCCCTCCCTACTCCCCTGCAGTCAGTGCCCGATGCCCGCATATTCCCCTCCAGACACCGCTAACACAGGGTTAATGCCAGTGGTAACGGATCACGTTATGCCGCGGGTAACGCACTCCGTTATCGCTGCTATTAACCCTGTGTGTCCCCAACTTTTTACTATTGATGCTGCCAATAAGGATCACTGTCATATGTTGATCCAATATGAATTATTTTGCACTGTCACCTTAATACCTTGAGTATATGCTACAGGGAATTTTTACCTAGTTATTGATTATCTTTTATAAACATTTACAATTACATGTGTAGCAGCAATTTTGTATTGTCACTTGAAAGAATTTGATATTGGCTGCAAGGAATTTTTCTTCCAGTGATTAATGAATTTTCATGGGTATATGTGCAGCAACTATTTTGAGGAATCTTATCTGGACTGTTATGACCCCAATGGCGAGGGTCTCAGAGGAACGTGGAAGTCTGCAGAATACAAAAATCCAGCTCATAGGGCAGTGGTAACTGGGTTGACCATATATCTACTCCTAACGCCAACACTAGAAGTAGCCGGGGATCATTCCTACGTTGATTCTAGATGACACGCGCCAGCCGGAGAATCTAGCTACCCCTAGTAGAGGAAAACAAAGACCTTTCTTGCCTCCAGAGAAGGGGACCCCAAAGCTGGATAGAAGCCCCCCACAAATAATGACGGTGAGGTAAGAGGAAATGACAAACACAGAAATGAACCAGGTTTAGCACAGAGAGGCCCGCTTACTGATAGCAGAATAAAGAAAGGTAACTTATATGGTCAACAAAAACCCTATCAAAATCCACACTGGAAATTCAAGAACCCCCGAACCGTCTAACGGTCCGGGGGGAGAACACCAGCCCCCTAGAGCTTCCAGCAAAGGTCAGGATATAGATTTGGAACAAGCTGGACAAAAATACAAAACCAAAACAAATAGCAAAAGCAAAAGGCAGACTTAGCTGATATAACTGGAACCAGGATCAGTAGACAAGAGCACAGCAGACTAGCTCTGATAACTACGTTGCCAGGCATAGAACTGAAGGTCCAGGGAGCTTATATAGCAACACCCCTAACTAACGACCCAGGTGCGGATAAAAGGAATGACAGAAAAACCAGAGTCAAAAAACTAGTAACCACTAGAGGGAGCAAAAAGCAAATTCACAACACTGGACATCTGCAGTTCCCTTTTTCTACCTTTGTTATAGAATCTTGTTCTGATTTTGAGGCACTGTTTTAATCATGTGTATTGTTTATATGTGAATAAAGGTTTCTTTTTAAGTATTCAAACACTTTGTGACTGAGTATAGTTTAATAACTCTACGGTCAATATGTTTATAACAAGTTTGCCCATGTTTGCCCATGAGTGTTGCCCATCCGCAACCTAAGGAAATGGGTTGGTGCGGTATGTTTATTATTGTGGGCTGTGTTATATAGTACGTGGGCTGTGTTATATACTGTTTGATCTGTGTTATATACTGCGTGGCCACTGTTATATATTGCGTGGCCTGTATTAACGCATCGGGTATCCTACAATATGTATGTATGTATGTATGTGTATAGCAGCCACATAATATATAGCACAGGCCACGTAGTATTTGTCTGCTATATACTACATGGCTCCTATATACTACGTGGCCTGTGCTATATACTATGTGGCTGCTATATACATACATACATATTCTAGAATACCCGATGCGTTAGAATCGGCCACCATCTAGTATTTAATAATGCACAGTTCTTGCTTGCTCAGGAATTGCGGGACATGGACTATTCCTCATCTCCACGTACCTAGCCAGGTCCCCAGCTCCACACCGATATGCTACCTCCTTATGTTTCCTTCTTATTGATGTACACTGCATATACCTTTCCAAGAACACAGGCACCTTATTAATTAGAAATGTGGGGTCATCTTAGGTTAGTGTCTCATACACCAAGTTACCTAGAGGAGCATAAGTTGGCATAAACCTTAGCCGTGAATAATTATGGCGCAGGATAGACTTCAGAGGCTTAATGCACATGACAGGTTTTAGATTATAGAAATTATATTCTTACCTTAAGCCAAAACATTTGGACTTGTTTGGAAATCTTAAGGGTGTGCTCAAGGTAGAACGTCTTTGAAATGTAAATGCTCTGATTAACTGAAAGCCCTTGTCAGCATATCACTGGAAGATGCTGCACCTCCATGAGAAAGGTATTAGCACAGGCTGCTGACATAAGAAGGAAGCTAGGTAGAGGATGAAGACACACGAACTGGGTGCAATCATACCTTATTCTGTGGGTAGGACGGAAATATAAGAGTACAACCAGCATACTGCATAGATGCAGAAGACGGAGAGAGAAAGAAGGGTAATACATAAAAGTGGGTGTCCTACAATAAACCATGAAGGAAGTAAAGCACTTTATTAAAACCTCAGTAAAAATATTCAAATCTGTACATAAGTTATAGAATCAGACAGTAATCTTTGATAGGATCACCAAATTTACAAACCAGACTTGAACTATATAATTTGAATGTACAGTTGTAGCCAAAAGTTTTTGAGGCAGACACAAATTCTGGTTTTCACAAAGTTTTCTGCGTCAGTTTTTATAGTGGCAATTTACTTTTCTTTAGATTGTTATGAAGAATGATAAGATGATTTGCAAAAAATTGCCAAGTCTTTCTTTGCCATTAAAATGTCCTTAATCACAAAAGCCCCATTTCCACTAAATTTCTGCTTTGCCACAAAATGACCCGTTTACAGCAATTCAGTGATCTTTTTATCTGGAGAAAGTGTTAATGAGGACAAGGCAGCTGATATCACTTTGTCATGCTTGCTCATTGAATTGTAAGTGCAGACTGGATGCTATAAAAGGGGGCTGGTGCTTGAATGACCCTAAATCAAGCATTTATTGGCTCACCAAGAATTCAAAGAGAAGGTTTACATTTCTGTGAAGATGCCCAAGAAAGTGCAGAAGGTTTCAGAAACATCTGCTAAAGAGGATTCATCTACGAGATGAGCTCAACTCAAATGCAGAGCTTGCTCAATAATGGCAGCAGGCAGGTGTGAATGCATCTGCATGCACAGTAGGCAAAGGTTTTTGAAGACTGGCCTGGTGTCAAGCAGCAAAGAAGCCACTTAACATCTGGGATAGATTGAGAGCAGAGGACTGGGATAAAGTAAAGCTTCATTCAGACTGTTTGAGACGTCTGGAGAAATGATTGAAGAAAAGGTCACTGCTACCATGGGTCCCATGTTATTCCAACAATAAAGCATCCTGAGACATTCATGTGAGGTTGCTTTTCAGCCAACTTAATGGGCTCACTCAAGATTTTGCCTAAGAACACTACCATGAATAAAGGATGGGATCTAATCATCCTCTAAGAGCAACTTGTCTCAATGATCCAGGAGCAATTTGGCAATGAAGAATGCTTTTTACAACATGATGGAGACAATGTCACAAGACTAAATTGACAACTAAGTGGCTTGGTGGGAAAAAAAAATAAATTGGGGGTCCATGGCCAGGAAGCTCCCCAGATCTCAATCCCATTTAGGATGTGTAGTCAAAAGCAAAATCACAAATATTGAGAAGTTCTGATTGAGCGGTCATTAGTCAGGATTTGGCCCAGAAGCCGATCCGATATCCAGCTGCCAAGTGCCGAAGTTATGAAAAATAAGGGTCAATATTTTAAATATTGAGTCTTTGTAAACTTTACATATTTGTCAATAAAAGTTTATAAATTTAAAAAAAATGCTTATAATTGTACTTCAGTAATCAAAGAAATATGTGACTAAAAGATCTAAAAACAGCAAACCTGCAATAATGTGAAAAAAGAAAATTGTGCCCGTCTTTAAACCTTTAGCGACAAATGTAAACCAGAATCTACCTGTATTGGGTCTTGTTCACACTGGCATATACATTGGACAAGTGCAATGTGAGCAAAAATAAACCAATGTTATCCAATGAGGCAGCGCAGATCTGCGTATTTTCTCTCAGCTGTATTCGACATGACAAAAAAACAGATGGGTGCGAGAAAAAAAATCCGATTTTTACAGATACATTACAATTCTGTAGCATAGAAAACTGTAAATGGCCCTGTAAATGATTAACCCCTTACCGACATGGGGCGTAATAGTACACCGATGTCGGTATCCCCCGCTTTGATGTGGGCTCCGGCGGTGAGCCAACATCTTTTCCAAGCCATGTCAGCTGTTTTGGAACAGTACAACAAAACCCGGCACTCTTACAGGAATGAGTTATTGGTGCTCAAGTAGGGTATCCAGCCCCTCCTATATTAGTAGAAAAACTTGGCACTCAAAAGAATATGCAGAAAAAACAGTGTTCCTTTATTGGCATCCAGAGAACAGGTTGAACGTTTTCGGTCCCTGAATGGACCTTCATCAGAACTGGTTCAGTGAGAGATTCAAGGGAAGGTTCTAAATTCCGCTCTATGTAGTAACACTTCAATGACATAGGATGCCTGAATGATGAGAGTGAATCTGCGTGGGGCAGCGCGGCGCGTCTAGGATATAGGGCTATCGCCGCTGTGGATAAGCGCTGGCAGGGACCGAAAACGTTCAACCTGTTTTCTGGATGCCAATAAAGGAACACTTTTTATTTCTGAATAATCTTTTGAATGCCAGTTTTTTTTTTACTAATGTCAGCTGTTTTGAACAACTGACATGTGCCTGCAACAGCCGCGGGTGGAATTGCGATCCACCCGCAGCTATTAACTAGTTAAATGCCGCTGTCAAACTCTGACGGCGGCATTTAAATCACGCTTCCGGCCATCGGGACGGA
This sequence comes from Ranitomeya variabilis, assembly GCF_051348905.1. Lineage (NCBI taxonomy): Eukaryota > Metazoa > Chordata > Amphibia > Anura > Dendrobatidae > Ranitomeya > Ranitomeya variabilis. Next base: position 1,024,102,287 of record NC_135232.1, read on the forward strand.
AATACGCGCACCAGTGACCCCCGTCACGTGATCGGGGGTCATCGGTTCGTCAGCATGACAACCAGAGGTCTCCTTGAGACTTCTATGGTTGTCAGTGCTGGATTGCTGTGAGCGCCACCCAGTGATCGGCGCTCATGGCAAGTCAGTATATCAACTACATAGAGGCAATCTGAACATCTCCTCTATGTAGCAAAGCCGATTGAGTTGTGCCAGCCACAAGTGAGGAAACATCATATCACTTTTCTGGATGAGGATGGGACCAATTTTTATTTTTTTTTACACACTAGTGAGTGTACCCTATTGTCACATATCATGAGACCGCGACTTCTCGCGAGATTTCACAATGTATTACTAGGAACGCTAGCTGCCGGCCGGGAGCATCGCTGCGCCTGACATTGGTAGGTGAGAATACTGCGATTTTTTACATTTTTTACCCTGGTTTGTGTTGTGTACGCGTTACACAACAGGTGCACATAGCCTCGACGGGTCCGTCAGAAGGACGGGCCCAGTGCACACGTTTTCCACAATCTGCACAGGATCCGTCAAGACGTTGAAATTACGGATCCTGTGCAGATTGTGGAAAACGGAAGTGTGAAAGAAGCTTTAGCAGCAGGTTCCAGCTAAAGACCGTTTAGCATCAGTGCGGCAATATAGGAAATATCATGAAACTTTTTTTGTTTTTGTGACAATATCTGGATTCTGTAAATTTGATCAATAAATCTTTTATTCAAGTGAGCTTGATTGTAGAATATGTTAGTCTCTTTTGTACAACAAAAATCCTATTTGTTCTTTGTCATAAAATTCAAAAAACTGATTGGTTGTTCCATACTGTTACTTGTTCTCCTGGCTAGAATTATTATTTCGCTTATTATAGTTACAAAATGTTTATTCCTGTGCAATAATTTATTATTTTCAGCTATGTTTAACATGTATGAAAAGTTTTAAAAGTATGCAAAAACGTGTACATTTTTATTGATGTCTAGCTTTTTCCTTGCTCAGTACAAGATCTTTTATGACCGTGTCTCAAGACTTTTTCCTCACAATTTCATGCAGAAGAGAATTGTTATACATATGTACTGTAGAGTCCACCTGTAAACCCTGGCTTATCATTCCCCATAGATATGTTCCCGGTGTATATGCCACTGTCCTCCTGAATCTGCCAGTGTATTTTTTTTTCTTTTCTTGTTACTGCGATTCTCCATTTCTGAGAGATGCAGTCACTCTCTATTCCCTGTATGTAAATCTAGTCTTCTTAACCAAGTGGGTGTGGTACTCAGCTCTTCTTTATGGGAGTTGTTGTGAAATTGGATTCTGGGCTCCCCCGGTGGCCACTGGTGGAATTGAACTTGTGTGCATCATCCTCTCTGTTCACCTGTTCCCATCAGGATGTGGGAGTCTCTATATAACCTTGCTCCTCTGTCAGTTTCATGCCGGTCAACAATGTAATCAGAAGCCTTTCTTTGCATGTTCCTGCTACTAGACAACTCCCAGCTAAGTTGGACTTTCGTCCTTGTTTGTTTTTGCATTTTGTTCCAGTTCACAGCTGCTGTTTCGTTACTGTGTCTGGAAAGCTCTTGTGATCTGAAATTGCCACTCTGGTGTTATGAGTTAATACTAGAGTCTTAAAGTAATTTCTGGATGGTGTTTTGATAGGGTTTTCAGCTGACCATGAAAGTGCCCTTTCTGTCTTCCTGCTATCTAGTAAGCGGACCTCAATTTTGCTAAACCTATTTTCATACTACGTTTGTCATTTCATCTAAAATCACCGCCAATATTTGTGGGGGCCTCTGTCTGCCTTTTGGGGAAATTTCTCTAGAGGTGAGCCAGGACTGTATTTTCCTCTGCTAGGATTAGTTAGTCCTCCGGCTGGCGCTGGGCGTCTAGGGATAAAACGTAGGCACGCTACCCGGCCACTGTTAATTGTGCGGCAGGTTTAGTTCATGGTCAGTTTAGATTCCATCTTCCAAGAGCTAGTTCTTATATATGCTGGGCTATGTTCTCTCGCCATTGAGAACCATAACAGGGAGTCAAATGATGGCCACACCCAGTTGGCTAACAAGACTAGTTTTATAATACAGGGAAAAGGGGGACCATGTCTCGGGAGCGGAGAGGCGCAGAAGCAAATATTAATCCCGCTTTCAGTAGATCAATGGCATTTTGACCAGGTAAAAAATCTGTATTTATGGCAATTGTCAGGTTCTGTGAAAACCATTGTATAGTTTAGTCCTGTGAGAACACTCTGTTGCCTGAAATGATGGTGCTCTTGTTTCAGAACTAATAATTCTGCTATGACAGCAATCTTTGACAGATCACCTAGTCATGTGTGTGGTTTGACCTAGAATGGTTTACTTTCGATCTTTATCTACTTTGTTACAATGACATTATTAGTACACAGTAGTGATATATTCACACACGGGGCTGTCATTCTCCATTAGTCAGTAGTCTGTGACAGGTTTCAGCAGGTGAGCACACATGCGGATAGTCCGCCGTATTCTCTAGAAGAACCGTAACAGGTTAATGTGGAGGGAAAGTTAAGCACTGAGCTTTCTAATAGGATGTTATAGTAGGACCACCATACCCTGTCCGTTAGAGAATGGATTCCAGAGCTGGAATAAAAAGGAAACAATAAGAAATCTTAAAATGGTGACTAATATTAGATTATTGTACTGCTACCAGTGTTCTAGTTACCAGGTAAAGTGAAGATCTTCTCTACATGACTTCTATTCTGGTTACAGCTGGAACTCCTTTCAAGGACCATGTGAGACCTCTTAACCAGGCGGTGCCTACATAGAATTTACGGACCACTGTTGAACTGCTCTGCAGGCATCGTTTTGGTGCACGGAGCATATACAGGTGCTTCTCACAAAATTAGAATATCATCAAAAAGTTAATTTATTTAAGCTCTTGCAGGGATGAGTTATGGATGGAAGAAGAGGTCATGGTGGTCTGGACTGTATGCAAAGGAAAAGGGAAAATGAAAGTCAACAATTAGTGAGAAGGTCACTAGTGAGAATCTGTACAGTACACACATACACAGTATGGTCTGCAGAGCCTTGGTGTAGACCTGTGATTACCATTATATGGTCACTATATGGGGGGTAATATCAGTCTTAAGAGTGGTTTTGGTTAAAGTGGTTGTCCAGGCTTGAAGTTAAAGTCTGCAGTGACTCTGTGTTACTGCAGAGTTCTGAATCCTCACAGTGCACACATCGCACACTGTGAGGATTCCCCGGAGGAGGAGCTGTCAGTTGCCGATCATGTGACCTCAAGTATGCGATTTGCACAACCTTGCTGAACACAACTAAATTTAGCAAAGCAGAGTAATTTTACTAGAAATGTGGCCGGAGGTATGGAAACTGCATACTTGCGGTCACATGAAGGCCTGCTCCCAATGCCAGCACCGGAGAATCCTCACAGTGTGTACTATGGGAATGTAGAAGTCTGAAATCACATAGACTTTAACCTCAACCCATTTACAATCAGTATGATCGTTTTATTTTTCCTGTATATGATGGTAATATTTGGTTATGGTTTGTTGTTTTTTGTCTGTTATATTGCAATAATATTATTGAGGTATTATTATTCAATCTTATATAGCGGTACTATTGGTATTATTAGAATTATCATTGTTGTAGTAAATCTTGATTTCCTCGAGGCAGGGTAATATCAGTATAAGATGGCCACATCTGGAGTTTGGGGGGCGGGGACAGCAAGGGACTTTGTGATTTCAAATGCCAGGGCTGAATTTTAGTCCCAGTCTGTCCCTGGTTACAACCACTAGCAACTAACTAAGGCCACGTTCACACGTTCAGTATTTGGTCAGTATTTTACATAAGTATTTGTAAGCCAAAACCAGGAGTGGGTGATAAAGAAGTGGTGACGTGCAGGGCCAGTTTTAAGGCAAAGTGGGGCCCTAGGCAAAAGTTTAAAATGGGGCCCCAAATGCTAACATATTGCACATCACACAGAAGCATTTCTGTTGTGTTTACATGCGCTGAGTTCAGGTTGAGAAAGAATGACGGGAACAGAGCAATCACTATTAGATCAATCTGTCCCCATACAGTATCATGTTATCAGCAGCATATCTGCAGTTTACACCGGCGATGTGCTGCTGAGATCAATGATTTCTGTTCCGGCATAAACAATCCAATCACTCGATGAATAGACAGCATTTTGCTTGTTTAGTATAATACACCCCATAGTCCTCCACATAGTATAATGTGCACCACAGTCCTCCATATTGTAAAATGCACACCCCATAGTCCTCCATATAATATAATGTGCCCCATAGTCCTCCATATAGTATAATACACTCCCCATAGTTCTCCATATAGTATAATACACTCCCCATAGTCCTCAATATAGTATAATACACTCCCTATAATCTGGAATCAACAAAAGAAAATAAAGCTAGCTCACCACCTTCCAGGTGCATGGAACCTCCATCCTGATGAGACGATGTGCAACATAGAAAAAAAAGGTCTTTGTTCCAGCTCCTTGAATAAAATCTTCAAAATTTATTTCATGAATTAAAAATGACAAGACATGCTCCAAGACCGCACCAAACATGCACACAGAGACTCCCTATAATCCTCCATATATTAAAATACACTCCTCAGTCCTCCATATAGTATTATACACTACCCATAGTCCTCCATATAGTATAATACACTCATCATAGTCCTCCATATATTAAAATACACTCCTCAGTCCTCCATATAGTATAATACAGTCTTCCATATAGTATAATACACTCCTCAGTCCTCCAAATAGTATAATACACTCCTCCTTAGTCCTCCATATAGTATAATACACTCCTCAGTCCTCCATATAGTATAATACACTCCTCATAGTCCTCCATATAGTATAATGCACCACCATAGTCATCCATGTAGTACAATTCATTTCCCATAGTATAATGCATCCCATAGTTCTTCATATAGTATAATGTATTCCCCATAGTCCTCGATACAGTATAATGCAGGCAGCCCACATGTAGTATATTGCTGCCACCCCACAGAGAATAATTCAGCCACCCCACAGAATATAATGTAGCCCCCTGAGTATAATGCAGCTCTGCTACACAATATAATGTAAACGCCCATAGAATATAATGCAACCCCCTCATATAGTATAATGCAGTCCCTCCATAGAATATATGGTAACCCCCTCATATAGTATAATGCAGCCCCCCATAGAATATAATGTAGCACCCTCATAGAGTATGATGTAATCACCCCTCATAGAATATAATAAATTTAATACATAGAATAAATATAATACATAGAATATAATGTAGCCCCCCATAGAATATAACACAGCCCACTTCCCCATAGAATATATTGTAGCCCCATAAGAGTATGATGCAATCTTCCCTCATAGAATATAATACAGCCCCATAGAATATAATGTAGCCCCCCAGAAAATATAATACAGCCCCCCATAAAATATAATGTAGCCCCAGAGAATATAATACAGCCTCCCATAGAATATAATGTAGCCCCCAGAGAGTATAATACAGCCCATCTCCCAATAGAATGTAATGTAGCCCCATCAGTTTGATTCAGTCCTCCCTCATAGAATATAATACAGCACCCCAATTTAATATAATGTAGCCCCCATAGAATGTAATACAGCCCCCCACAGAATATAATGTAGTCCACAGAGAATATAATACAGCCCCCCATAGAACATAATACAGCCCACCTTTCCATAGAATATAATGTAGCCCCATCAAAGAGAAAGATGCAACCCTCCCTCATAGAATATAATACAGCACCCCATATAATATGATGTAGCCCCCCAGATAATATAATACAGCCCTCCATAGAATGTAATAGAGCCCCCATAGAATATAATGTAGTCCACAGAGAATATAATACAGCCCCCCCATAGAACATAATACAGCCCACCTCCCCATAGAATATAATGTAGCCCCATCAAAGAGTATGATCTAATCCTCCCCATAGAATAAAATACAGCCCCCACAGAATGTAATACAGCCCCCCCATAGAATATAATACAGCTCACCTCCCCATAGCATGAAATACAGCCCCCCATAGAATATAATACAGCCCCCCATAGAATGTAATACATCCCCCATAGAATATAATGTAGTCCCCAGAGAATATAATACAGCCCTCCATAGAATATAATGTAGCCCCATCAAAGAGAGTGATGCAATCTTCCCCCAAAGAATATAATACAGCACCCCATATAATATGATGTAGCCCCCCATACAATGTAAGGCTGGTTTCACACTTGCGTTTTGATCTGCAGCATTTTAAAAAAAAACGCAGGTGGTGAAAAAACGCGTTTAAACGCTGCGTTTTTTTGACGCATGCGTTTTTGCATTGAGTTAAAAAACGTGGCGTTTTGCCGCGTTTACATGCGTTTTTTCATGCGTTTGCGTTTTTGAAACGCATGCTGAGAAGTTTGTGACAGCTGCCAATCATCAAAATCAACTAGAAAACCCACTATAAATAGAAATAGCTAGGGTTAGGGATAGGGTTAGGGTTAGGATCCCTAGGGTTAGGGTTAGTGTTAGGGGTAGGGTTAGGGTTTGTATCCCTAGGGTTAGGGTTAGGGGTAGCTTTTTATTAGAAGAATGTCCTGGTCACCAGGTCACTGATAAGCCACCCCCCACCATCAAGGTGATAAAGGGATCCAAACCCTAACCCTAACCCTGACAAGCCACCCCCCACCATCAAGGTGATAAAGGGATCCTAACCCTAACCCTGACAAGCCACCCCCCACCATCAAGGTGATAAAGGGATACAAACCCTACCCCTAACCCTGACAAGCCACCCCCCACCATCAAGGTGATAAAGGGATCCTAACCCTAGGGATCCTAGGGATCCATAGGAATTGGCTATTATGTTGACCTGTTGACCAGGACATTCTTCTAATAAAAAGCTTTGTTCAATGTGGACACCCCAAGATATACGGTATTGCTATAGAGTACTAAAAATATAAACTCGTAGAGTATTGACTGTCATAGTGTTAGGGTTAGGGGTAGGGGTAGGGTTAGGGTTTGGATCCCTTTATCACCTTGATGGTGGGGGGTGGCTTGTCAGGGTTCGGGTTAGGGTTCGGGTTAGGGTTCGGGTTAGGGTTTGGATCCCTTTATCACCTTGATGGTGGGGGGTGGCTTGTCAGGGTTAGGGTTAGGGTTTGGATCCCTTTATCACCTTGATGGTGGGGGGTGGCTTGTCAGGGTTAGGGTTAGGGTTTGGATCCCTTTATCACCTTGATGGTGGGGGGTGGCTTGTCAGGGTTAGGGGTAGGGTTAGGGGTAGGGTTAGGGTTAGGGTTTGGATCCCTTTATCACCTTGATGGTGGGGGGTGGCTTGTCAGGGTTAGGGTTCGGGTTAGGGTTCGGGTTAGGGGTAGGGTTAGGGTTTGGATCCCTTTATCACCTTGATGGTGGGGGGTGGCTTGTCAGGGTTAGGGTTTGGATCCCTTTATCACCTTGATGGTGGGGGGTGGCTTGTCAGGGTTAGGGTTAGGGTTTGGATCCCTTTATCACCTTGATGGTGGGGGGTGGCTTGTCAGTGTGTATTCTTGTTTTTTTCTATAAAAACGCATGCGTTTTTAACGCATGCAAACGCATGGGCTTAAAAACGCATGTGTTTACATAGACAGCAATACGTTTTTTTGCGGCAAAAAAACGCATGCGTTTTTTTGCGGCAAAAAACGCCTCTAGAAATTAGTACATGTTGCATTTCTGCGACCGAACGCATGCAGCAAAAAAACGCATGCGTTGTTAAACGCGGCCAAACGCGTACAAAAAAACGCATGCGTTTTTAATGTTAAACATAGGGAAAAAAACGCATGCGTTTTTTTTTTTAAAAAACGCTGCAAATCAAAACGCAAGTGTGAAACCAGCCTAATAGAGCCCCCCAATAGAATATAATACAGCCCCACATAGCATGTAATACAGCCCCCTATAGAATATAATGTAGCCCCCGGAGAATATAATACAGTCCCCCATAGGATATAATGTAGCCCCCATAGGATATAATGTAGCCCCCAGAGAATATAATGTAGCCCCCCATAGAATATAATGTAGCCCCATAAGAGTATGATGCAGTCTTCCCTCATAGAATATAATACAGCCCCCATAGAATGTAATGTAGCCCCCCAGAAAATATAATACAGCCCCCATAGAATATAATGTAGCCCCCATAGAATATAATGTAGTCCACAGAGAATATAATACAGCCCCCCATAGAACATAATACAGCCCACCTCCCCATAGAATATACAGTGCCTACAAGTAATATTCAACCCCCTGCAGATTTAGCAGGTTTACACATTTGGAATTAACTTGGCATTGTGACATTTGGACTGTAGATCAGCCTGGAAGTGTGAAATGCACTGCAGCAAAAAATAATGTTATTTCTTTGTTTATTTTTTTTTAAAATTGTGAAAAGTCTTTTCAGAGGGTCATTTATTATTCAACCCCTCAACCCACCAGAATTCTGTTTGGTTCCCCTAAAGTATTAAGAAGTAGTTCAGGCACAAAGAACAATGAGCTTCACATGTTTGGATTAATTATCTCTTTTTCCAGCCTTTTCTGACTATTTAAGACCCTCCCCAAACTTGTGAACAGCACTCAAACATGGTCAACATGGGAAAGACAAAGGAGCATTCCAAGGCCATCAGAGACAAGATCGTGGAGGGTCACAAGGCTGGCAAGGGGTACAAAACCCTTTCCAAGGAGTTGGGCCTACCTGTCTCCACTGTTGGGAGCATCATCCGGAAGTGGAAGGCTTATGGAACTACTGTTAGCCTTCCACGGCCTGGACAGCCTTTGAAAGTTTCCTCCCATGCCGAGGCCAGGCTTGTCCGAAGAGTCAAGGCTAACCCAAGGACAACAAGGAAGGAGCTCCGGGAAGATCTCATGGCAGTGGGGACATTGGTTTCAGTCAATACCATAAGTAACGTACTCCACCGCAATGGTCTCCGTTCCAGACGAGCCCGTAAGGTACCTTTACTTTCAAAGCGTCATGTCAAGGCTCGTCTACAGTTTGCTCATGATCACTTGGAGGACTCTGAGACTGACTGGTTCAAGGTTCTCTGGTCTGATGAGACCAAGATCGAGATCTTTGGTGCCAACCACACACGTGACGTTTGGAGACTGGATGGCACTGCATACGACCCCAAGAATACCATCCCTACAGTCAAGCATGGTGGTGGCAGCATCATGCTGTGGGGCTGTTTCTCAGCCAAGGGGCCTGGCCATCTGGTCCGCATCCATGGGAAGATGGATAGCACGGCCTACCTGGAGATTTTGGCAAAGAACCTCCGCTCCTCCATCAAGGATCTTAAGATGGGTCGTCATTTCATCTTCCAACAAGACAACGACCCAAAGCACACAGCCAAGAAAACCAAGGCCTGGTTCAAGAGGCAAAAAATCAAGGTGTTGCAGTGGCCTAGTCAGTCTCCTGACCTTAACCCAATTGAAAACTTGTGGAAGGAGCTCAAGATTAAAGTCCACATGAGACACCCAAAGAACCTAGATAACTTGGAGAAGATCTGCATGGAGGAGTGGGCCAAGATAACTCCAGAGACCTGTGCCGGCCTGATCAGGTCTTATAAAAGACGATTATTAGCTGTAATTGCAAACAAAGGTTATTCCACAAAATATTAAACCTAGGGGTTGAATAATAATTGACCCACACTTTTATGTTTAAAATTTATAAAAATTTAACTGAGCAACAAAGCTTTTTGGTTTGTAAGATTTATGCATCTGTTAATAAATCCTGCTCTTGTTTGAAGTTTGAAGGCTCTAACTTATTTGCATCTTATTAAACCTGCTAAATCTGCAGGGGGTTGAATACTACTTTTAGGCACTGTAATGTAGCCCCATCAAAGAGAATGATGTAGTCCTCCCTCATAGAATATAATACAGCACCCCATATAATATGATGCAACCCCCCAGAGAAAATAATACAGCCCTCCATATAATGTAATAGAGGCCCCATAGAATATAATGTAGTCCACAGAGAATATAATACAGCCCCCCACAGAGTATAATACAGCCCTCCTCCTCATAGAATATAATGTAGCCCCATTAAAGAGTATGAAGCAACCCTCCCCATAGAATAAAATACAGCGCCCATAGAATGTAATACAGCCCCCCATAGAATGTAATACAGCCCTCATATAATATAATGTAGCTGAACCCCCCCCCCCTGAGAATGGCCCCACAGTTGAGTACTCTGTCATTGATGGGCTCCAGCTCCGGTCTCAGTGGCTGCAATCTGCCCGGCACATAGCAGGTATGGGATAAAGTGAGGTCATCGTGCACCCGCAGTGTCAGAGGCAGAGGGGAATGATGGGAGAGGGAGCGTCAGCTGACAACTCTCCTCCATTATTGCTTTGAACTGTACAGGCGTCATAGACGCTGGTATAGTTGAATGTGTTGGCGGGGCGCAGTCAGCACTGGCAGGGGGGGGAGTTGGCGCTGGCGGCAGGCAACTGGCTGGGGGTCTCTGGGGGAGCGGGGGCCGTAGGCAGCTGCCTGGTCTGCCTGCTGCTAACGCCAGCCTTGGTGATGTGTTTCCACTATACTTTTCCTCTGATTGTTCCACTCTTGATTTTGGCTTACAAATACTGATGTAAAATACTGACCAAATACTGACCATGTGCACGTGCATTCAGTGTTATTATATGAGTGGTCGTAACCATGGATACCTAAGCTACTGCAATGCCCTGCATATGGAGTAAGCAGCATAGAGAATCAGAAGAACTATACTACATTTCTAATTTACGGTATTTGCTAATATTATTACACCTACTACATATTGGGATAGTATCCTGGGGATGGAAATACCCCTTTTAAGTAAAAAAACAAAAACAAAACAAAACTGAAGAACCTTTTTTGGTAATTCTTTTTTTCATGCAAAATGAATGTTAGTAATACAATCCCCAAGAAATACTAGCGGAATTGCTTTTCTTTCCCACTTCACCAAACTTGGATTTTTGTTTACCGTTTTTCAATAGAATATGTGGTAAAACATACGGTCACACTATCAGTATTTGGTCAGTATTTTACCTCAGTATTTGTAAGCCAAAACCAGGAGTGGGTGATAAATGCAGAAGTGATGCACATGTTTCTATTATACTTTTCCTCTAAGGGTATGTGTCCACGGTCAGTAAACGCTGCTTGTTTGACGCTGCACAGAGCTGCAGCGTCAAATAAGCAGCGTCCAGATGTTCCAGCATAGTGGAGGGGATTTTATGAAATCCCGTGTCCACTATGCGTGGAAACCCGCACGCGGCGGCCCTGCGACTCCGGACATGCTGCGCGTCTTTTCAGATCGCAGCATGTCCGTGCTACCTGCGGCGACGCTGCGTCGCCGCAAGTAATATTACAGGGCGCTATGCGAGGGGTGCGATGATCCTGGATGTGTACAGTTAACACATCCGGCATCATCGCGTCCCAGAAAGGGGGCGGGGCTTAGCGCCGAGCTGCTTCGCCGCTCCGGCGATACCGCCGGCCATCCTGACCGTGGACACGTACCCTAATTGTCCCACTCCTGGTTTTGGCTTACAAATACTGATGTAAAATACTGACCAAATACTGCTAGTGTGACGGCAGCCTTATGGTGTAAAAAATCTCCCTCAAATGGTTATGTTGATGAAAAATGCACATTTTCTGAAAATAGGGGAGAAAAATCAAAAACTGCATAGTGTGCTTACTTTGAAAATCGTCACAGTAGCTGTATAAGGCTGGATTCACACATCAGTGTTTCGCAGTCTGGGTACAGATTGCAATACACAGAGCGGCCGCAGGTTTCCTTACCAAACTGGAGAGCCTCGTAGAAAGATATAAGGCTGGCGTGATCAGGTCAGGAGACCTGCGACCGTCCATGCATTGTGGTCCGAACTTGCTGTTCTTACAAAGGATTTAAAAGTAAGTACACCAGCCTCCCCCTTCGAGATCTACCGAATATTGTAAACTATTGTGAAAAATCTATAGACAGATCCACTTGTAGCAATTATGTATTTCAGTGAAAAAAAACAAAACCAGACGAGTATAAATAAAATAAATCAGCCATACAGTATGTCATTAATAATGAACATGCAAGGGTTGTATCTGAGCAGCCATACATTTTACAGTTGGCTTTAGACAAGTCATTTCTTGCGTGTTTTTTTGTAATGGTCTGTGAATAATTGTTTTTATGGCGTGTCCTTAGAAAATATTTGAACATGCTTTTTTTTTTTTTTAGAAGGCAGAAATCATTTACATAAGCTGGCTGTGTGAATGTCACTTGAGACGTTTCTCACCCTTGACACCTTAATAACACTTCTGTTTTTTCAGCAGTCACTGTTTTGCAGCATTTAGTAAAGTGAGAGCTAAGTGATATACTGTATATATGAGGTAGTATGGAAAGTGTACAAACCTCGCCATGTTCCCGAGCTATGTGAAATCGGTAGTATTGTCCCCTGTGAAGTAATGGTTGCATAGAAGCACATGCTTCACAGCTGAAGAGTGTGACTTCACCGCACAAGAATAACTACTGCTGGTAACTTATGATACTGACTTCAGTAAAGTATGGAATTATTTACCAGGTACAGACTAAGCACATCCTGTCACCACGACGCGGTCTTCTTATATTTTGCATGATGCCCCTTCACAAATGAAGCAGGTGCCATCTTGTGAGTGGAACGTCTGACTGGCCAGAAGTCAGAAGCTACGTCACAAGCTATCCACACATCTATGAGCGCCAGAAAGAAAGTCTCAGGGTATGTGTCCACTTTCAGGATGGCCGGCGGTATGGACGGAGCGGCAAACCCGCCCCAAGCCCCGTTCCCTTCTGTAGACGCGATGATGCCGGATGTGTTCATTGTACACATCCGGGATCATCGCACCCCACACATAGGGCCCTGTGATATACCTTGCAGCGGCGCAGCGTCGCCGCAAGGTACACGGACATGCTGCGATCTAAAAAGACGTGCAGCATGTCCGGAATCGCAGGGCCGACGGGTGCGTGTTATCACGCATAGTGGAGACGGGATTTGATAAACTCCCCTCCACTATGCTGTAACATCTGGACACTGCGTGTTTGATGCTGCAGCTCTGCGCAGCGTCAAACACGCAGCATTTCCTGCACGAGGAAACATACCCTCATAGACTTGTATTGAAAAGTGACCTCCACGAAGCTCTATGAAACACTGGAGCTGCCGGCAGGTCACTTTTTGCCTAAGAAGACCTAAGGAGCTATGCTGGAAAACGATGAAGGCGGCAGCAGGTGAGTATGAGACGGGGCAGGGGAATTACACTTAAAGCACCACCACCACAATAAAATAAAAACGCTGGAGCCGTGCTTTAAGCAGAGACGATACCGTAATCATTATAGGGTACATTTGGTGTTCGCCTTTTAGAACAGAAAAAGTCTTCCATGAAGAACTTTTTTTTTTTCTGTTCAAAAAAAACAGATCGGCACCCATACTTCTTAATGAGGCCCCTCTGCTTCCCTTTGTCTTAAAATGGAAAGAACAAACAGAAATTCCAAATCTATCTATATAATCGTCTAATCGTCAATTGCAGCATCAATAGTAAAAAGATCTAATGTTAAAAATAATAAAAAAATAAAAAATCATTATATTCTCACCTTCCGGCGCCTTTCCAGCTCATCGTGACGCTCCGGTCCCAGGAATGCATTGCAGTCTCGCGAGATGATGACGTAACGGTTTCGTGAGGCTGCTACGTCATCATCTCGCGAGACCGCAATTCATTCTTGGGACCGGAGCGTCACGAGGAGTATCGCTAAACGCCTGGCCTGGATCTGGGGGCTGCTGGAAGGTGAGTATATAACTATTTTTAATATTAATTCTTTTTTTTAACAGGGATATGGTGCCTACATTGCTATATACTATGTGGGCTGTGTTATATACTACGTGGGCTGTGTTAGATACTACGTGGCCTGTGTTATATACTGCATGGGCTGTGTTATATACTGCGTGGGCTGTGTTATATACTATGTCTCTGTGCTATATACTACGTGGGCTGTGCTATATACTACGTGGCTATGCAATATATTATGTGGCTGTGTTATATACTGCGTGGCTGTGTTATATACTGCGTGGGCTGTGCTATATACTACGTGGGCTGTGCTATATACTACGTGGCTGTGTTATATACTGCGTGGGCTGCGCTACATACTACGTGGCTGTGCTATATACTGCGTGGGCTGTGTTATGCACTGCATGGGCTGTGCTATATACTATGTGGCCTGTGCTGTATACTATGTGGGCTGTGCTATAAACTACGTGGATGTGCAATATACTACATGGCTGTGCTATATACTACATGGGCTGTTATATACTACGTGGCTGTGTTATATGCTACGTGGCTGTGCTATATGCTACGTGGGCTGTGCTATATGCTACGTGGGCTGTGTTATATACTACATGGCCTGTGTTATATGCTACGTGCCTGTGCTATATTTCTCTGCTGTATCTGTGCATCATGAATCGTGGTATGTGTTAAAGAGGGGGGCCCACTGAGACTCTTTCGCCCAGGGCCCTCAAAACCCTGGAGCAGGCCCTGGCTTCACTGATTGTTCGCGGCCGGCCGGGCATGACCAATCAGCAACAGGCACAGTCCGGCCGCGAATTGGCGCGGAATTTGAACCATGCTTCGCTAATTGGTCGCGCCCGGCCGGCCAAATCCTGTGTATAAATTGCATTATTCTGAAAACTTCATAAATAAACTACATACATATTCTAGAATACCCGATGCGTTAGAATCGGGCCACCATCTAGTGGATGTTATAAATCTGTAGACTTATTATCAGAAGTCTATATATTTATAATGATCAGGACTGCAGACAAATTTGTCTCTACTTGGCTTACAATTCTGAAACCCTTATGGTTGTCTAAAGGGAAGATGGGGCAGTAGTTCAGGGATATTAGTTCTTCTGTAAAGATGCTGTCATTTAAAGAGAACATTTCATAATATTTTTTATTTTAAACTGTATATATATCAGTAAAAAATAACAGCTTGAAAGATTTTTTTTTCTTTTTATTCTCCACAGTACTGTGTAGATATGGGCTTTTGAAGTTTATATGCAAATTTTCCCTTCAACCAAGAAGGTATTAATAAAGATTCTGTGTTGGAAGCATTTACTTTTTCCCCTGCATGACGTTGTCCAATCATGAAAAGGCAGCGTCATACAGGTGGAAAAAAAGGAAAAAAAAAACCCAGAGAAGATCTAAATCTGTGCGATCAGTCATTACCGTGCCACAGGAGGAGAGGTACAGCATGCAAGAATCATACAAGTGGTGTTTGTCACATATAGCGCTTTGGAACTACTACAGATATCGATATCTGAGAGAGCATTGCATGTAGCAAAAGCTGTTCACATGATGCTCATATACTGCATCTCTTCTCCTCTCCGGGAGCTGTAATGACACTACATCACACCTCTCCACCTCTCCAGGAGCTGTAATGTAATGACATTACAGCACACCTCTCCTCCTCTCCGGACACTGTACTGATATTACAGCACACCTCTTCTCCTCTCCGGACTCTGTAATGACATTACAGCACACCTCTCCTCCTCTTCGGTCACTGTAGTGACATTGCAGCACACCTCTCCTCCTCTTCGGTCACTGTAGTGACATTGCAGCACACCTCTCCTCCTCTCCGGACTCTGTAATGACATTACAAAACACCTCTCCTCCTCTTCGGTCACTGTAGTGACATTGCAGCACACCTCTCCTCCTCTCCGGACTCTGTAATGACATTACAGCACACCTCTCCTCCTCTTTGGTCACTGTAGTGATATTACAGCCCACTTCTTCTCCTCTCCAGATTCTCTAAAATGACATTACAGCACACCTCTCCTCCTCTTTGGTCACTGTAGTGATATTACAGCCCACCTCTTCTCCTCTCCAGACTCTGTAATGACATTACAGCACACCTCTCCTCCTCTTTGATCACTGTAGTGATATTACAGCCCACCTCTTCTCCTCTCCAGACTATGTAATAACATTACAGCACACCTCTCCTCCTTTCCGGATGCTGTAATGATAGTAAGCAACGTGAATTTATTCACCTCGTTTTGAAGTCACAAGCGCTTCTTCATGAAATAACCACATACAGACGTTGAACATACAGGATAGCTTTTAAAGCCTTGAATTTCAAATAAAGGCACCAAACCAGCACGTGTCAGTGCATGTTGTGTCAAAGGTCGGCACATGATTAAATCGGGCAACATTGAAAAAAGTGTGAGCATTTGATTTCCATCTAAAATTTAAAATGTATACACTATCGTTCAAACGTTCAAAAATTTAGGGTCACCCAGACAGTTTTGTGTTTTCCATGAAAACTCATACTTTTATTAATCAAATGGGTTGCCGAATAAATTGAAAATCTAGTTGTCATGCTCGCGCCCAGACTGGTTGGCGCGGGCGTGCGGGGGAGTGTGGCCCCACTGTGCCACAGACCAAACCTTCCTGGAAGGGGCGTAACTAAGTAGCTTCCTAGGTGTTCGCTGGAGCCTCTGATGGTGAGGTCAGACTTGTGCAATAGGAAGCTACCAGGTACCACTCCAGGGTGGAGTCTGGTTGTGGCTGCTGATCCCACCAGGGAACGGAACATAGACAAGCAAGCGGGCACGGCTGGCACATAGGCAGGCAGACGGGTACAACAGGAACACTGTCAGGCAGGCGGGCACGGCTGGCTCTCTGGTAGGCAGGTGGGCACGGCTGGCTCTCTGGAAAGGCAGGCGGGCACGGCTGGCTCACTGGCAGGACTGGTGGACAAGACTGGTACACTGGAAGAACCGGTAGGGACCGGTCTGCAGGCAGGTATATAGAACGGGTAAGAACCTGTTCAGACACGAGGACCTAGGAATAAGTAGATAAAGACCGCAAGAGCGGATGCAGAGCGAAAGCACAGGAGCTAGAGCCAAGAACAGAAATGCAGGAGGCGGAGCCAAGTGCAGACAGGCAGGAGGCGGAGCCAAGAGCTGGAGGCGGAGCCAAGTGCAGACAGGCAGGAGGCGGAGCCAAGAGCTGACGGCGGAGCCAAGTGCAGACAGGCAGGAGGCGGAGCCAAGAGCTGGCGGCGGAGCCAAGTGCAGACAGGCAGGAGGCGGAGCCAAGAGCGGAGGCGCTGGAGGCGGAGCCAAGAGCGGAGGCGCTGGAGGCGGAGCCAAGAGCGGAGGCGCTGGAGGCGGAGCCAAGAGCGGAGGCGCTGGAGGCGGAGCCAAGAGCGGGGGCGCTGGAGGCGGAGCCAAGAGCGGGGGCGCTGGAGGCGGAGCCAAGAGCGGAGCCAGGTAGAACCGCAAGGAGCGGAGCCAGGTAGAATCGCAAGGAGCGGAGCCAGGTAGAACCGCAAGGAGCGGAGCCAGGTAGAACCGCAAGGAGCGGAGCCAGGTAGAACCGCAAGGAGCGGAGCCAGGTAGAACCGCAAGGAGCGGAGCCAGGTAGAACCGCAAGGAGCGGAGCCAGGTAGAACCGCAAGGAGCGGAGCTAGGTAGAACCGCAAGGAGCGGAGCTAGGTAGAACCGCAAGGAGCGGAGAGGTGCTGCGGGAGGGGTCTCTGCAGCAAAGCTGAGCAGAGCCACAAAGAATGTGGAGAGAAGCTGCAGCAAGGGATAACTGCAACAGCAGAAGATAAGCAGAGTACAAAGGAGCAGAAACGCAGAAGTGAGGAGCAGTGGTAAAGTAACAAAGGTTCAGAGTAGGCAGAGCTGCAAGAGTGCGGAGTGAAAGCAGACTGAGAATACAAGGAAAGACAACAGGGAAGGAAGCCAAAGACTAGGAGACCGAGGTAAGACTAAGTGCAGACAAGGCAATGGAACAAGACACAAGGACAAAGACACTGGGACCAGGATATTCTGCCTCCTGGTGGGCGGACAACAAGACCAAGGAAATAACACAGAGAATCCTCCAGAGAGGGAGTAACTCAGAGCAAGGCCAGGCAAACTCAGAAGCAAGACACTAACTGAGCTAACACATTGCACAGGCCCAGAACACTGGGTGAAGCTGCACTATATACTGGAGGCCTCTTGGTAATTGGTCAGGAACAGATTGGACAGATGCACCTGATTGCTATAAGAACCAGAGAGTTCAGGCGCCGCCCCTCTATACACAGAACCATGAAGCATGCAGAGAGCAGAGACACAGAACATGGAGCTGGCAAGAAACAGAAACCACATCATGACCTGGAGCAGTGGGTAAGATAGTGTGAGAGATGCGAGGCCATGACGTGATGCCAGCAGAGTTGTTACAGTACCCCCCCCCTTTACGGCCCCTCTTCTTCAAGCCCGCCAGAATAACTTGTAGAAGAAGGATGGGAGCACACATAGTCCAGGCCAACATGACATCTTCAGGGTAGAAGGCGGCAGGAGAGTCACCAGGTATCTCAGAAAACAAAGTCTCTTTGTGCTCTGCAGGGTTAGCTTCATCAGAAATCTCGGATAGGAAAGTCTCATTGTACCCAATAGGGTTAGCTTTCTCAAAGGACTGGACCATTTCCTCAGGGTAGACAAGAAGCAGGGACTTGGAAGATACCGATTTGTTATCTTCACCAGCCGGCCACATGGAAGCTGAAGGAATACTGACAGGATACACCTTCTGCCCGATATCCAGAGACAAACTTTCAGATAGCAGACATGTTCTAGAGTACTGAACACAGGAAAAGTCACTAGAGATGAATGTGGAGAGCATCAGCTCCACCGGGTCAGAGAAGAATTGAGGTGAACAAACTTCTGTTTTGAAATCTTCACCAGCCGGCCACAAGGACGCAGAAGGTATAAACATAGGAACCATCTTCTGCCCGTTATCCAGAAGAAATCGTCCAAGCGGCGGGGATGTTCCTAGGAATGGAATACAGGTAAAGTCGTTGGAGATGTGTGGAGAGATAGTCACCGCTTCCCCATCTTCGGTGACATTAGCACATCTTGACTCGACGACTAAGTGTTTACTGGTATAGTCGCTGGAGATGTGTGGAGACATAGTCACCGTTTCCCCATCTTCGGTGACGTCAGCACAGCTTGACTCGACGACTAGCAGACCAGCAGAAGATGTCACTGCTGAGTGTCTTTGACGCATGGGAACCAGACACTTCTCAAGACTGGGTAAGTTCAAACGAAGCACCTTACTGCAACTCTTGACCAGAGCGGGTGGTAGAGTCCTTGGCTTAGAATGACCCATGGGCATAAGACAGCATATGGAAAACAAACTTCTTCGTGTATAAGGCTCCAACTTGGAGCTGTAGTTGTCCTTGCAGGACTAGACTGCTCTTTAGCAGGGTTCGGCCATTATCAGGCAACGCCCACACTGGGTTCTGGAGCTGAAGAACGGAGACCATACACCGACTACGTATGACAGGCGGCTTAGACACACCAAAGCTCCCAGAAGGCAGAGAAACAGTCATTAACTTAGATGGAGAGGAAGTACTCTCGCCAGGGGCAGCCTCTCCAACTGGCCCGAGGTTTTGGAGCTTAAGATCCCCTGGACAGAGGCCATCCAGGTGTTCCTCACAACAGCAGCGACATTGTATGCCCTTCTTATGGCTGATTTCAGGCTGCTGTTTTGCCAGCCCACTCTCATCAACCTTCTTAGGCTTCACACAGGTTGCTGCTTTAACGGGTAGAGGAACAGGAGGGTCACAGACGGTCATGGCTTGACGTGGGGGTTTCTTCACGGGTTTCGCCCGTCTGGAGCGCCTCTCGGATCTAGATGGGGAAGACTTAACAGGAGCAGCAGGACAAGGCTTGTCAAAGACTTTACGGAAGGCCACTAGGAAGGCCCCTAGGTTCATGACAATAGGATCCCCTGCTTCCCAGAGGGGAGTTATCCATATTAGAGCATCTTCGGCCAGGTAGGACATGATGTAACCCACCTTGACCCAGTCAGAGGGGAAACAAGCTGCATTCTGCAGGATGTAGCGTAAGCACTTCTTCAGGAACCCCTGGCATTCTTCAGGATTCCCATAGAACCTAGGTGGGTCAGCTGGGTAGTGCTCCTCCTCATAGGCCTGAAGTTGCTTGAAGAGAGCATTAGAGACTATAATTGGGTCAGAGGTCTCTTCAATCTGAACCACCCTTGGTGGAACAAATTTTTCAGGTTGCTCATACGGGCAGGAAAAAAGTTCATCATGCTCTGCGAGCGGTAGGACATGGGATACAGCGGAGGCCATGGCCTGTGCAAACTGTCATGCTCGCGCCCAGACTGGTTGGCGCGGGCGTGCGGGGGAGTGTGGCCCCACTGTGCCACAGACCAAACCTTCCTGGAAGGGGCGTAACTAAGTAGCTTCCTAGGTGTTCGCTGGAGCCTCTGATGGTGAGGTCAGACTTGTGCAATAGGAAGCTACCAGGTACCACTCCAGGGTGGAGTCTGGTTGTGGCTGCTGATCCCACCGGGGAACGGAACATAGACAAGCAAGCGGGCACGGCTGGCACATAGGCAGGCAGACGGGTACAACAGGAACACTGTCAGGCAGGCGGGCACGGCTGGCTCTCTGGTAGGCAGGTGGGCACGGCTGGCTCTCTGGAAAGGCAGGCGGGCACGGCTGGCTCACTGGCAGGACTGGTGGACAAGACTGGTACACTGGAAGAACCGGTAGGGACCGGTCTGCAGGCAGGTATATAGAACGGGTAAGAACCTGTTCAGACACGAGGACCTAGGAATAAGTAGATAAAGACCGCAAGAGCGGATGCAGAGCGAAAGCACAGGAGCTAGAGCCAAGAACAGAAATGCAGGAGGCGGAGCCAAGTGCAGACAGGCAGGAGGCGGAGCCAAGAGCTGGAGGCGGAGCCAAGTGCAGACAGGCAGGAGGCGGAGCCAAGAGCTGACGGCGGAGCCAAGTGCAGGCAGGAGGCGGAGCCAAGAGCTGGCGGCGGAGCCAAGTGCAGACAGGCAGGAGGCGGAGCCAAGAGCGGAGGCGCTGGAGGCGGAGCCAAGAGCGGAGGCGCTGGAGGCGGAGCCAAGAGCGGAGGCGCTGGAGGCGGAGCCAAGAGCGGAGGCGCTGGAGGCGGAGCCAAGAGCGGAGGCGCTGGAGGCGGAGCCAAGAGCGGAGGCGCTGGAGGCGGAGCCAAGAGCGGGGGCGCTGGAGGCGGAGCCAAGAGCGGAGGCGCTGGAGGCGGAGCCAAGAGCGGAGCCAGGTAGAACCGCAAGGAGCGGAGCCAGGTAGAATCGCAAGGAGCGGAGCCAGGTAGAACCGCAAGGAGCGGAGCCAGGTAGAACCGCAAGGAGCGGAGCCAGGTAGAACCGCAAGGAGCGGAGCCAGGTAGAACCGCAAGGAGCGGAGCCAGGTAGAACCGCAAGGAGCGGAGCCAGGTAGAACCGCAAGGAGCGGAGCTAGGTAGAACCGCAAGGAGCGGAGCTAGGTAGAACCGCAAGGAGCGGAGAGGTGCTGCGGGAGGGGTCTCTGCAGCAAAGCTGAGCAGAGCCACAAAGAATGTGGAGAGAAGCTGCAGCAAGGGATAACTGCAACAGCAGAAGATAAGCAGAGTACAAAGGAGCAGAAACGCAGAAGTGAGGAGCAGTGGTAAAGTAACAAAGGTTCAGAGTAGGCAGAGCTGCAAGAGTGCGGAGTGAAAGCAGACTGAGAATACAAGGAAAGACAACAGGGAAGGAAGCCAAAGACTAGGAGACCGAGGTAAGACTAAGTGCAGACAAGGCAATGGAACAAGACACAAGGACAAAGACACTGGGACCAGGATATTCTGCCTCCTGGTGGGCGGACAACAAGACCAAGGAAATAACACAGAGAATCCTCCAGAGAGGGAGTAACTCAGAGCAAGGCCAGGCAAACTCAGAAGCAAGACACTAACTGAGCTAACACATTGCACAGGCCCAGAACACTGGGTGAAGCTGCACTATATACTGGAGGCCTCTTGGTAATTGGTCAGGAACAGATTGGACAGATGCACCTGATTGCTATAAGAACCAGAGAGTTCAGGCGCCGCCCCTCTATACACAGAACCATGAAGCATGCAGAGAGCAGAGACACAGAACATGGAGCTGGCAAGAAACAGAAACCACATCATGACCTGGAGCAGTGGGTAAGATAGTGTGAGAGATGCGAGGCCATGACGTGATGCCAGCAGAGTTGTTACACTAGTCCAGACATTGACAAGGTTCGAAAGAAAGATTTTTATTTGAAATAATAATTTTCTCCTTCAAACTTTGCTTTCGTCAAAGAATGCTCCCATTGCAGACCTTTGGCATTCTAGAAGTTAATTTGCTGAGGTAATCTGGAGAAATGTCACCATCTGCTTCCAGAAGCCCCTCCACAAGTTGGTTTGGCTTGATGGGCACTTTTTGCGTACCATACGGTCAAGCTACTCCCACAGCAGCTCAATGGGGTTGAGATCTGGTGACTGCGCTGGCCACTCCATTACAGATAGAATACCAGCTGCCTGCTCCTTCCCTAAATAGTTCTTGCATAATTAAACACAGGGTATGGCATGGCATTGCAAAATGGAGTGATAGCCTTCCTTATTCAAAGTCCCTTTTACCTTGTACAAATGTCCCACTTTACCAGCACCAAAGCAACCCCAGACCATCACATTACCTCCACCATGCTTGACAGATGGTGTCAGGCACTCTTCCAGCATCTTTTCAGTTGTTCGGCATCTCACATAGGTTCTTCTGTGTGATCCAAACACCTCAAACTTGCATTCGTCTGTCCATAACACTTTTTTCCAATCTTCCTCTGTCCAATGTCTGTGTTCTTTTGCCCATATTAATATTTTCCTTTTATTAGCCTCAGATATGGCTTTTTCTTTGCCACTGAAGGCCAGCATCCCGGAGTCGCCTCTTCACTGTAGACATTGACATTGGCGTTTTGCGTGTACTATTTAATGAAGCTGCCAGTTGAGGACCTGTGAGGTGTCGATTTCTCAAACTACAGACTCTACTCTAATGTACTTGTCTTGTTGCTCAGTTGTGCAGCGGGACCTACCACTTCTCTTTCTACTCTGGTTAGAACCTGTTTGTGCTCTCCTCTGAAGGGAGTAGTACACACCGTTGTAGGAAATCTTCCGTTTCTTGGAAATTTCTCGCATGGAATAGCCTTCATTTCTAAGAACAAGAAAAGACTGTCGAGTGTCACATGAAAGTTCTATTTTCTGGCCATTTTGAGAGTTTAATGGAACCAACAAATGTAATGCTCCAGATTCTCAACTAGCTCAAAGGAAAGTCAGGTTTATAGGTTCTTTAATCAGCCAAACTGTTTTCCGCTGTGCTAACATACTTGCACAAGGGTTTTCAAGGGTATTCTAACCATCCATTAGCCTTCTTACACAGTTAGCAAACACAAAGTACATGGGGAAAGAGAGAATGAATAGGTGGGTGAGCACATGGAGGGGAGAGATTCTCAACGCTGCAAAGCCTGCCCCCATCTTGACATTACCGCCCTCCCGATGCGATAGCATCGGGCCTCCATCTAGTATAATATAAGTGTGATCTGGCGAAATAGGGATCGAACGTGGTTTGTTTGTGTGGAGGAACAGAGAAGAAAAATGAATGATTTATATATACATTTTTTTAAATATTTTTTTTTACATTTTTTTTAGATGGATATAAAAATGCTCACTTTTTTAACGTTGCCAATTTAATCATGTGCCAACATTTGGCACGAAATGCACTGTCATGTGCTGGTTTGGTGCCTTTGTTGGAAATTCAAAGCTTTAAAAACTGTCCTGTATGTTTAATGTCTATATGTGGTTATTTCCTGAATAAGAAGTGCTTGTCACTTTGAAATGCGGTGAATAAAAGACATAAGTTTATTAATAATTATTTGTGAACAGACGTCTTCAATAACCGGCAGCGCGGAGGATATCCACAAATTCTCCAGATCCTGAAACTCATCTGTTTGTGACAACCCGTGGATCCGCAGCATCTGAACATTAATCTTAAAACGCATAATATCATGGATCAGGTTAGTATAATCTGATAAAAATATTTGTATTGTAAGTCAGCTAAAACCCTATTTGTGCCATTTGTCCCCTAATGGTTTATCTTTATGGAGCATATAAGTTCATCCTACTCAGCGGTGCCTCGTCCTGTGTAACCAGGATTCACACTGCTGAAAAACAATGGGAGCCAATGCGCACTGAGCGACCTAGTATAGATGATCGGTAAAAGCTGATCGATAAAACTTCACCAATCGGCCATTGTATCGTGCCACCGGTTGGTCTGTGTAAATGGATTCTTATGAATCACAAACCTAGGGTCCCCCAATTTCCTGTGTGGGTGACATTCAGGACAACAATACACTACATACATTTATGCTGCACCATTTATAATTTATTGAACTGACGGAGATAGTCCCGTGCTCTACTTACCTGTCTCCACTGGTCCCTTAGAGAATTATGAATACTCATTCTTTGACTATTGGCTTGTCTAAATGGACCATTCAGTTAAATGGATGGTAACATTTGAACCTTACTTGCATTAAACAGTTTATGGGTCCTATACCCTATTTTGCCAGTTATGGCCTTTTTAGCACACAATTCTCGTATTATATATAATATAGTGTATACTGTATAATATATAGAATGACATGGACGTAGATGGAGTACAGCTCTTTGTGACCGCTGTCTATGTCCATCCATGGTTGAGCTGCGCTACTCTCTATTATTTGCTTTGGAAATCTACCAGTAACTTTCTGTCTGCTTCTTGCTATTCAATGTTTTCCACTTCTGACGGAATACCCCATATAGTTACTTATTTACAGTATACAGGCCTTGAATAAACTTGGTATAATTTTAATTAAGTCTAAAACAAAAATATTAACCAGATGAAATGGACCAATGAAAAGGGGTTAAACCAGGTCAGACACTGCCTGTGCTGATTGCATTACAGACTGATGGGTTAATAGATAACTGTAGAATTTCATCCCACACTTTTGATTAACGCGTGAAGCTTCCTTGGTGTTTATAGGCATGCTCTGTACGTGTAAAGAGAATGGCTTCTGCTGGTGAAAAGTTAATTATTATCTTACACGGCACTAAGGCATGTGAGATATATGCATCTTTATTGATGGAGGAAAACTTGTCCTATTTTGACCACTTTTGATTTAAATTCATGACCATCTGAGCAATATTTGTATTTAATGCCAGAAATAATGTTATGCCTGAGCGTGGGCTGTTAACTGCTCAGGAGAATCGTGGACCCACTGCGCCATGGACGGAGGAGAGCCTGGGGGGCTAAGCATCATCAGGGGCCCCTGATGATGGGGTTAATCTTGGCTTTGGATGGACACCAGGTTCTACTCCAGGACAGACCTCAGATACACGGCAGCTGACCCCCAAAGGGACAGGAAGCTGTAACGACAGGGTCTGGCAGGAACGCCAGGGATACGGCAGGCAGGCACGGCAGATGCAACAGGAATTAACCCTAGAATGCTTAACGCAACTACAGCGCCCCCACATGACATTAACACAGACCCTCACTAGAAAGATTTGATGAAGCAACCATTAGACAAGGTGGGACTTGGGGCTGCCTCACCCACTGCCATGCTTCTATGCTAAATGGGAGGCGAAAATCTTATGCCACCATGGAGGATCCACCATTCAGCACAATACAATAAAATGACAACATTAAAGGGAACCGGTCACCCCCAAAATCGATGGTCAGGTAAGCTCATCGTCATCAGGGGTTTATCTACAGCATTCTGTAATGCTGTAGATAAGCCCCCGATGTATCCTGAAAGAGGAGAAAAAGACGTTAGATTATACTCACCCAGGGGCGGTTCCGCTGCGGTCCGGGTCCGATGGGTGTCTCAGGTCCGGTTCGGAGCCTCCCATCTTCATTCCATGACGTCCTCTTTTGGTCTTCACGCCGCGGCTGCAGCGCAGGCGTACTTTGTCTGCCCTGTTGAGGGCAGAGCAAAGTACTGCAATGCGCAGGCGCCGGGCCTCTCTGACCTGTCCCGGCACATGCGCACTGCAGTACTTTGCTCTGGAATGAAGATAGGAGGCGCCGACCGGACCTGAGACACCCACCCTGATGACGGTGAGCTTACCTCACCATCGATTTTGGGGGTGACAGGTTCCCTTTAAAGAATAGTGACCAACTTTTTGTTATTTACAGACAATATTAAAGTTCTTGTCTGTGAATAAGAAACTGTGGGATACGGAGTATACTTAACCATGAAAAAACAGACCCTGTCCTGAGGGACGAAGAATGTCACTTCCCGTGGGGTGCAAAACTTTAGTCAAATAAGGGTTTTGCCCACTTTCTTCCATTAGCTCATATTCTTTTCCATCCACCCATGATTGAGTGCTACTTGCTTTCTCCACCTAAAAAAGTGATACAAGTTCATGGTCAGTTTAACAGGACATGACACCAGTATGGGTGGAGTTCCCAGTTAATCGTTACCATACTAACACAGTATGAATAGTTAATTGTTACTCTGATGTATTTCTAAGTGGTTTTGCTCACTTTGTTTGTGGTCATGCTATGCAAGCACTTTTAATGGTTCAATAGGCCTGTAACTGATACTCTCGCCATGGGAATGCAATCAAATTTCTAGAATTAAATGTGTACATGTATTCAGCAGGAAACAATGATGTTGAAATGTGAACTGGCTTTATATTGATCAACACAAAAGTTTTCATGTGTAATTTGTTTAGTATATTCTCTTGGGAAGTAATCGGGATTATACCAGTGTCTGTAATGTGAACTGACCAGAGTAGACTTATACCATGACTAAGGAGGCTAGCCGATGTCCCCCATTGAGAAGAATTGGATCTGATCTTCAGCACCATCAGACGCAGCTGAACAGTGTGTGGAGCTACAAAAATCAAATACACTGTTACATCCAGACAAAGGTATTAACATCTAATCAGTGAAGCTGCTGGCTCTACGACCTCCATCATTCTAGGTTGATCACTTATTAGAAATCAGCAGAGAGAAGCAGAAGGCCCATGATATATGGAACCGTTTTGTAATTATACATATGCTTTGATATTGTAACTTTCAATAAAAAAATATATATATATTAACCCCTTAGTGACAGAGCCAATTTTGATCTTAATGACAAAGCCAATTTTTACAATTCTGACCACTGTCACTTTATGTGGTTATAACTCTGGAACGCTTCAATGGATCCCGCTGATTCTGAGATTGTTTTTTTTCGTGACATATTGTACTTCTTGTTAGTGGTAGCATTTCTTTGATATGACTTGCGTTTATTTATGAAAAAAATGAAAATTTGGCAAAAGTTTTTAAAATGTTGCAATTTTCAAACTTTTAATTTTTGTGCCCTTAAATCAGAGAGTGGTGTCCCACAAAATAGTTAATAAATAACATTTCCCACATGTCAACTGTACTTCAACACAATTTTGGAAACCTTTTTTTTTTTTTCGTAGCCGAGATCACTGAGATTTTTCAACGCTGGGGGCACTATACACTTATTTCATTTTTTTTATCACTGAGGAATAAGTACACTTAACTGCCGCCATTAAAAGGCGTATCAGCAGTCATTAAGAGGTTAAGAGAAACTTGACATCTGATGCAGATGTATCAAGTACAGATGTACAGGCGGGTCCCTGTCGACTTCTTCCCGCCCGCTGCCAGTGAGTGACAGGTCGCTCTCCTTACACACAGAGACCTGTTACTTAAGGGCATCAGGTGGAGAGAAGCCGCCAGAAACCCGCTTGTGCATCTATTTAATCTCCCGTGCAGCTTGGTTCCTGGCAGCTTTTACAGTATGTGTTTCTGTAAAACACTGTAGATACCTGGCTGAAAGCAAAGATCCAGTGACTGATACATGCTGCCAGTGAATTGAGCAGCATGTATAAGATGTCAGGTTCCCTTTTTAGGAAGACTCCCAGAAGATCTGTCATGTGTAGAATAATAACGTATATAGCCAGTACTATTGTATACTCCTAGTACTTTCTCTGCATTCTGTTACCTACTGACTGTGCAATCATTTACCATAATTAGAAAGATTGTTATGAGCCTAGGTACTGAGTTTAGGCTGCATCATTTTACTATAAACGCTATTCGCAGAAAGTTAAGAATATTTGGCTTTCATGTGAAATTTATGGAAAACCTAAAAAGTTCATGCTAAAGTGATATTTTGTTGTGAAAGTAGGGCGTTTAAGCAGAAGCATGCAATGGTATAACCCCCCAAAATGTCAATGTCTCAATAACTTGTCATGTAGCCTTGAACATCAAATACAGCCTGGCAATGACATCTCATGCTGTTCACGAGTCGATTTATTGTCTTCTGAAGCATGGCATCCCACTGTTCTTGAAGAGTGGCCCGCAGGTCATTGAGGTTCTGGGGTACAGAGTTACGACCCGTAACATGGCGACTCAGCTGATCCCATAGGTTTTCTATGGGATTCATGTCTGGAGAAAGTGCAGGGCTCTAAATTTGAGGTACCTGTCTTCGGAAGCCGTTCCCTAATAATGCGACCTTGAATAGCTGGAGCATTGTCAAATATGAAGATGAAATTAGGCCTGTGTTGTTCATGCAGGGGTACAATAACTGGACTAATGATAGAAAATATTTAGAATTGAGAGTCCTCAGTAGTTGATACCTTTTATATCAAGATTTCCTATATCATCATGGATTAATGATGTTATTTAAGTAGTAGGAACTTGTCACTGTACCATTCACAAACTGTAGGTCAGTTCTGTATTGATGAGACACACCTGCCCACACTGAAACACCACCACTACCAAAGGCTCATCTGGTGACAACAGTGGCTAATGTATAGCACTCTCCTTGATGTCTCCAAGATTGTTGGCGGCCATCATTTCTGCTCAGTATGAATTGGCTTTAATCAGTGAACAGCACTGAAGTTCCCTGGACTCACGTCCAACGTAGATGCTCCCTGGGCCATGCAAGATGATCATGCCTGTGCTTGGTGGTGTGGTCAGGTACCCTTGCAGAGGTTGTCT
The DNA here is from genome assembly GCF_051348905.1 of Ranitomeya variabilis. NCBI lineage: Eukaryota > Metazoa > Chordata > Amphibia > Anura > Dendrobatidae > Ranitomeya > Ranitomeya variabilis. Next base: position 1,024,131,180 of record NC_135232.1, read on the forward strand.
AGCATGGAAACCACGCTGATGTAAATGGTTTTTAATGGTCTGATATGACACTTGGGTGCCTCTCACCTCCTTTAACTGTGCCTGGAATTGTGTGGCATTCATCATCCTATTCCGAAGGGCATTGTTCACAATGAAGGGGTCATCAGTGTGGGATGTGGCCAAAGGACGTCCACTTCTATGACTTTATGTGACCCTTCAAGTCTCTCTTTATCTCTGTGGAAATCTGTTGATGACTCTGTGACACTCCAAGGTCAGTGGCCACTTGTGTGAGAAATTCTGCTTGAAGCCTCCAAATGGCGAGGTACTGTTGATCAATTGTTAGGTGTCGTCTTGGTCTCATTATGTCAAAATGTGGACAGCGTGATGAGGAGGACTGTTTACATACCAATTCTAATTGAACCCCAAAATGTATTAGCCGATTCACGGATCAAACACCTATTGTGAATTGTACCATTAGGCTCCTTGTTAGAGAACAGCAAATTGTACTGAAACATTGAACAGTTGGACATGTGCATTCAGAAGTTTAGAGATGGTCACATTAAGTTCACCTGAAAAGGTTAGAGTGGATTATAGGTTCATCCTGAAATTTCACCCAAAAGCCACATATGCCTAACTTTTTTTTGAGTAGTGTATGTACTCTTGGCAATCTGTAAACTATTAATATGTTAAACAGAGCCCTAATTTACACCATAGTTAGTCTGGTGATCATTACCTCCAAAAAGCATCCCAAATTCATTGGACATAAGGGTAGTTAGTTACTTTAAAAGAAATGGAAAGATGTGTTTTTGTTAGTACAGATAATTGATTGGATCCAGTTGTCTTGAGATACAACACCTACATAAGGATGTATCAGTATATTGAATTAGCATATATGAATGATAAAATCTTATATGTACATGTAATACACATTCTATTACTTTTGTTTATTGACTTCTAATTGTTAGAGTATATTCACCTTTGCAACCTAGTGATTTTAAACTAGAAAGCAAGTAACTTTGACAATTAAAAATATCCAACCGTTTTTTGTATACAGCTCCAACGCAGATCTACGGGTTTCATGGTTAGAGATTACCATGTATCTTCTGATCCTTCAGTCGTATGTTCTTTTTTTCTTCCTAACTTAAAGAAAGTATCAGAGGAGAACAGAGGAAGAGTGTAACACTGGACTGCAGGAAAAAAATTAACATTTTGTATGATTAGGTACAATTTTCTCCAAATGGATTTTACTAATACCAGTGACCAAGGCGCTCATGTGTGGAGACATCCCAGTTATATTCCCGCGGCTTACATTACTTGGCCCCAGCAGTTTGTAGATGTTACATGGGAATTATTTTCATTTTAAACAAAGCTGCAGAAAATGGGAGCAGAGCCATAGACCATGTATGTTTTGAGATCTCAACTTCCTCTTATAAATGTTTTTGCTTTTTTTTTATGGGCACTTCTAACTTTATGTCCAACTTCTCAAGCTGTTTTTACAAGAAACCGTATATGGGCTGTGGTTTACAATAAATCCAAGGATTTTAAATATTGTCCTCAATGGAGGTTACTCAGAATGTGCAGGTGGCTTTTAATCCTCCAGGATTTCTTAAGAGACGTGCTGTTTTGTGCTTCATTCAGCCATTTCTCATGGTATTATGGACATTGGGAGTTGACTTTACTAATGCATTGTACAAATTCCTATAATAACAGCTTGTCAATGGAGGATAAACATGTTGGTATACGAGGACGCTACATATGGCGCTTTCTGATGTTTGCTTACATGAGCTACGAATGCTTCTCAAGGATTTTATTGTTTCTAGTTGTCTTTCAAGACCACCTGCAATCCAATGCAATGATATCATTTTTTAAGCATTTGCAAAAGATTGTGCAAATTGTCTTAGCATCTCATATTTCAATCATTTGAATATCTGGCACTATTTGGAATATACAAATAATGAATTAGTAATACTTGTATTGATATAGGTATATTACAAAAAAAATAACAGAAAAAACCCTAATACACCAAAATTCAACCAATTAATTTAATTCACAAATAGACTAGATAAAAGCTAGGATTTTTTTTTCCACTCAGTCATGGCGGTTTGCTATTGCTCAAAGTGAAACGAGAGCTTCGCCCTAGAAAACTCAGGCCAATATGGAATGCAGGTCATACTTATTGAAATTAATAGTGAGAATGATACTTTCCTTTACCAGGGACAAAAATGGTTTGCTGCATTAGTTTTATGTATAAATACCATGGAGACAACGCTGTAATAGCAGCGACCTGCGCTTCCTCCCATTACTTCTGTTTAGCCATTTAATTGAGGGTGTCAGTTTCTGACAGCGGTATAGAAGTGACACATAAGCTTGGGCACATGCATTGGCTATCATCAGTCCCCCCCTGCGTGATGGCAGCGGAGAACATGGCTGCCATATTAGCAGCTTCATAGCAGAACATCATTTTGACTATATACTTCAGTACATTAGTATTGCAGGAAATTGCGCAAGCAATCGATCGAGAGCAGGTTGAAGTTCCCCAAGTGGACTAAATAAGGCAAAAGAAAAGGATTTAAAAGAAAATAAATGAAAATGTAACATCGCTCTAGCTCTTATTCCCATTTTTCAAAATAAAGAAACAAAAAATAATTATATTCAGTATTGCTGCTTCTATAAAAGTAAGATCTTTTAAAATCTAAAATCGATGACCCTTTTAACCATGTAAAGGTAAAAAAAATGAAACTTTTAACCAAAGTGGCCCAAAGTAGGAGATCTCATGAATGGAAAACAAAATCTTGTGTACAAAGTTCTATTGGATGCATTTGAGGGTGTGAAGGCTCGGTCATCTGGCCAATTCTCACACAAGAGCTACAAAATACTGGACCAAAACCTCCTGAAAAGCCTAATGCTAGCTCTGATAGAAAGACATCAGTATTCATAGAGCTTCGCAGCTTGCTGTGTATGGAGCGGTATTGCCGCAGCATGGTAAGAATGCAGATCCCTGCCAAACACCGAAATTGGCCACATTAGGCACTTGAGCATTAGAACCTGACCATGAACCAATGAAAAAGGGTGGCCTGGTTTATGGGTGGGCAATTAATTTACCCAAGGGGCAACGTGAGAAACTGTTGTGGAGGGCCGAATTTAATTCTGCTCATTATTATTATTTTATATTATTACTATTACCGTATATCAATATTCAGCAGAATTCAAGGGAAACGGTTACGCAAAAAAATAAAACGCTATTAACCTGCAGATATGAGATTAATCTGCAGGTTTAATAGCTTTCTGAACCTGCATGACACCCGCACTTAGAGGCCTGCTGCCGGGAGGAAATTAACTTTATTCCTCCCATAGCGTTCAGTGAACAGTCACTGGGGAGGCGCCGGCACGGTTACCCCTCTGTGTACACAGAATGGCGGCTGTAACTGACTGAATGGTGACACGGGGGGACCTATGTACTATTAGGCAGGTGGTCCTAATGTGCCTATCTGTATACAACTGCATGTGTTATTCAAGAATACCTCAACATAGAATTTTTCTAGAACTCTAATGATATCCTGTAGGAAAGGTTTTTTGTCTCTTGTATGAAGAATTAAAGACTTTGTGTTCTGTATGTTAAATTCTATACATTCTATACATTGTAGTGTGCGATTGTGCAGTGTTTTTTGTGTGTTTGTTTCTTCTGCATTCAATAGTCAAGATTTTAAATATCAGGTCATGTGTATAAGTGGCCAGGAAAAGCTAAGTGAAGAAATCACAGACATCTCCTACAAGCTATTATCATTTCCCACTCGGCATGTTAGCGGTGCTACTGTTTATTTACTTTCACCCTGAATAATTAGCAAAATGTTCTCCGCTTCCCATGATTCCTTCTATATATGACCTTACAAGAATTGTGATGCTTTATGGAAGTTGTGGACATATGTGACGTGAAATAGGAAATTATACTGCATCCTATGTGCTGTACTGATTCCCAAACGCCATAGATAGCTGAAATCGAAGAACTCAAAGAATAATCGTACATTGTAAATTTAAAGGAATACCACTTAAAGCACCACTTTACTGATTCATCTGTGAAATAAAAAAAGACAGTGGTGCTTTAAAGTAGCATTTCATATTGGAAGTACTAACCTGTATTGAACAAATTTCAAATCGTATAAAAAAAAGTTTAAAAGGAGAATATCAGACATAGACAAAGCCACACAAAAGCCTCCAATCACAGAGCCAACAAGAGTCAATAAGTAATAATGACTGTATGCACCGCTAAAATATCATATCCAAGAAATTTATGTATAGCAGAAAGTAGTCAATCTCCAGACGTATGCATCAAAATTGAAGAAATACACGGTGAACCAAAATCCTACCAAGAAATAGATAGATGCACAGGGATATTTAATAAAGGTATGACAAAAAATCTTTGAAGATAGAGATGCACCCGCAGAGGAAGCTGTATGTGAAACGTGCGTCAAGGGTTCTCCTTTGGCTGCCACATAGGTCTATTTTACCTCCCTATATTTTGGTTTATATCTCTCTTGTAGTCCAGCTCAGGACTGTGTCTATTCTTCTCTACTCTTATGCCTTCCCATGGCAAGATTCTCTATTTTGAATGATTCACTTTGATTTTATGCATTGCCTTTCCGAATTAGTGGTCACATTCCCGTTGCTAATGCACGATTCCTTCAGCAGACCTTTGTCCTGGTAATACATAACGCATCTGTATCTTCAGCAAAGATTTTTTGTCAGAATTTATTTAATATCCCTGTGCATCTATCTATTTCTTGGTAATATTTTGGTCCACCGTGTAATTATTCAATTTTAATGCATACTTCTGAGGACTGACTACTTACTGCTATATATAATTTCCAGTATATTATATTTTAGGTGTACATACATACATTACTCATTGACTGTTGTTGGCTGCAATTGGAGGATTTTGTGTGGCTTTGTCCATGGTTGATATTCTTCTTTTAAACTTTTTTTTATACTTCTTGAATTTTTTTTCAATAAACATTTGTCCTTTATGTATGGCTCATACTCCTGTGTTTCTAGAGGTTTCTGTTGCTTTTTAAAAGTTTGATTAAGCCCGCCCAATTTGTGACTTAACATCTCATTTGTTTTGGGGCCTCCTGATTTCTCCCAGGACAGATGATGCCAGGGGAGAAAAGTATAAGGCAGTTGGGTTCTCAACTCTTGGAACCTTTGTTTTCAAGTCTGCCAAAGGTATCTGACAGCAACTTTCTCCTCTCTCCCCTTTGAAAAACATCAGTGCTCAGCCAAGCCAAAAGCTCATATGTATTGATGAATCAGGAGAGATCGTTGTCTGCCAAGTTAGCAACAGCTATCTCATGTGTAAGTCCACCAGGAGTGAGTTGGCTGAACAGCCATTTCATTCAGTGAAAGATTTTTGATCAGATTATTGACTGAAATTTTTAAGTTCACTCAACGTCATTACAGAAGATGTTGGCTAAAGCAATTGTTTGTTAGTAAAAAAAAAAAATTCCTGCCGAACATTCGTTATGGTGCATTTTCATCAAGTTTAGTCTTCTGCATTTTCATCAAGTTTGGTCTGGTGCATTTTCCTCAAGTTTCCTCCTTACCCCAGGCAGATTCCCGGGGCCAAGGGGGCTTGTGCCGGCAACTGGCAAGATGCTTGGAAGAAGAACATGACCATTATCTGCATAACTAATCATATGCTAAATAGTTGCAAGTCAAATTTAAGTATGAGGTATCCAAGATGATTATCTATAAAATGATGGTAGTCTCCCAATCGAAGCTGTAGAGGATGGTGAGCTATGGAGCTGGAAAATCTGTCACCCTTTTGCTTCTCAGTATATATCACCCAGGACCAGCCTCAGCCCTTCCTGTGATGTGTATACCCCCAGCCCCTCCTGTGATGTGTATGCCTCCAGCCCCTCCTGTGATGTGTATGCTCCCAGCCCTTCCTATGATGTGTATGCCTCTAGCTCTTCCTTTGACATGTATGCCTCAGCCCCTCCTGTGACGTGTATGCACCCAGTCCTTTCTGTGCCATGTATGCCCCCAGCTCTTCCTGTGTATACCACTAGCACCTCTTGAGATGTATATGCCTCCATGTCTCCTGTCATGTGTATGCCCCCATGTCCCCTGTCATGTGTGTGCCTCCAGTCCCTTCTGCGATGTGTATGCCCCCATCACCTCCTGTGATGTGTGTGCCCCATGTCTCCTGTGATGTGTATGCCCCCAGGCCCTCCTGCGGTGTGTAGGCCACCAGTCCCTCCTGTGATGTTTATGCCACCAGCCCCTCCTATAATGTGCATGCCTCCAGGAACCCCTTTGATGTATATTCCCCCAGCCCCTCCTGTGATGTATATGCCCCCAGCCAACCTGTGATGTATATGTCTCTATGCCTCCTGTGATGTGTATGCCCTCAGATCCTCCTGTGGTGTGTATGCCAAAAGCCCCTCCTGTGATGTGCCTGTCCACAGCCCCTCCTGTGATGTGCATGTCCCCAGCCCCTCCTGTGATGTGCATGTCCCCAGCCCCTCCTGTGATGTGTATGTCCCCAGCCCCTCCTGTGATGTGCATGTCCCCAGCACCTCCTGTGATGTGCATGTCCCCAGCCCCTCCTGTCATTTATATGCCCCCATTCCCTCCTGTCACATGTATTCCCCCAGCCCCTAGTGTCATGTGTATGCCCCAACACCTCCTGTGATGTAATATGCCCCATGTCTCCTGTCATGTGTAAGCCCCATGTCTCCTGTGATGTATATGCGCCCTGCCCCTCCTGTGATGTGTATGCCCCTATGTCTCCTGTGATGTGTATGCCCCCAGCCCCACCAATGATGTGTATGCACAAAGCCCCTTCTGTGATGTATATACCCCTATATATACTGTGGTGTGTATGCTACCAGACCCTTCTGTGATGTACATGTCCCCAACCCCTCCTGTAATGTATATGCCCAGCCCCTCCTGTGATGTACAGTATATGACCTCAGCCCCTCCTGTGATGTACCGTATGTTTCGGACTATAAGATGCACTTTTTCCCCAAAAAATTTGGGAGGTAAATGGGGGGGTGCGGCTTATAGTCTGAACACAGACTTACTGTGGGGTTGCGGCAGTGGTGTAGCAGCGTCCATTTCTCAGGGCATCGGCGGCAGCAGAGCAGAGATGTGGTGATGTTGAAGCTTGGTTTCGGCAGTGAGCGGTGCAGAGTCCATTGTTTGTTTCCCTGCGGCCATCTTCACCGTGCACAGATTGAGATCACGGCTGACCTCTCGTGCTCCATTTTCCTGAGGCTATGGGTTTGATATCTCGGCGGCCCTTGGCTTCAGGAAAATGGCCGCCGGAGGCCGCGCATGTGCAGATTGAGATCTCGGCGGCCATTTACCTGAAGCTGAGGGCAATCTGCGCATGATCAGCCTCAGGAAGATGGTCACCAAGAAAACGGTGATCCACTCGGCTCTGCTCACCATGGACACCGGGCCACAGCGTGGTTACATTTCTGCCACCGGTATCCTGAGGAAGGGACCCAGCTCCATGTTCTGCTTTGCTGCTGACACTGGACCCGCAGCATCGCACTGCTGGCATACCCCGGGACTGCAGCATTGCTCCACTTCTGCTGCCAACGGCTTCCTGAGAAAGGGACCATGCCTCCTGTGACCTCGCTCTACCACCGCCAGCCCTCAGGTAAGATACCTTAAATTCGGACAACAAGACGGATCCCCATCTTATAAAAATCTCTTTTCTGCTATTTTCCACCCCAAAATTTGGGGTGCATCATATGGTCTGGTGCGTCTTAAAGTCCGAAAAATACGGTATATGCCCTCAACCCCTCCTGTGATGTATATGCCCTCAGACCCTCCTGTGATGTATATGCCCTCAGACCCTCCTGTGATGTATATGCCTCCATCTCCTGTGATGCAGACCCCAGCGTTTCTTTTCAAAATTCAACACAGAGTCGACTGCGCTCCAGACCGACACAAATCTGAAAAATCAGCTGTGAGTTGTAATATCAATACAACCTAACATCACAGCCACACCAAAGAGAAGCTGTTCCATTAGTGGTGAGTTAATTAAATGTTTATATAGCAGGATACATGATCAAGTTGATCATCTTCTACAGCCCCGGAATTATGGTATGATTATCCAAATGGTCAATGACAGAAAAAAGGTTCTCCACCCATGTTTTAGATGATGATGGTGTGTTTTCTGGCTGATAAAATGATTGTTCATTGTTACATATTACCAAAAAAAAGTTCCTTATGGTGAACCCTTTCACACTCCATGATGTTTATAACCTGGTGAAGTTATATATGTATAACTGTGAGTTACATTTGTGAAGTTTCACAAAGGGCAGTGCCACATGTGTTATATATCCAGCAGCTTCCTCTGTTTAACCAATTCCGCTGTCATATATACACATAAATATGTGTATATTTGATTTTTTTTTTAGTTGTTTTATTGTGAATGAGGCGAAAGGGGGGTGATTTGAACCTTTATATTTATTTTATTTTTTATATATTTTCAAAAACTTTTTTTTTTTTTTTTTTTTTTTTTACTTTTGGCATGCTTTAATAGTCTTCATGGGAGACAAGAAGCTGCCATAACCCAATCGGCTCTAATGCATAAAGGTGATGATCAGATCACCTGTATGTAGCAGAACTACTCACTTGCTATGAGCGCCAACCACCGGGCGGCGCTCATAGCAATCATGCAATGACAACCATAGAGGTCTGCAGGAGACCTCTGGTTGCCATGCCAACCTATCAATGACCCTTGATCATGTGATGGTGGTCTCTGATGGTCAGATTTCCGGCACGATTGCCGGAAGCGCATAATAAATGCCACTGTCAGATCGCGATTCCACTCTCGGCTGTTAGTGGCACATGTTAGCTGTATATATCAGGGGGAGGCGGATAGATCCATCATTGGATGTTAAGGGGTTAAAGATGAGCATGCAGATTAGACTAAAGTTGATGCACGGTGGCTCAGTGGTTAGCACTGCAGCCTTGCAGCACTGGAGTCCTGGGTTCAAATCCCACCAAGGACAACATCTGCAAGGAGTTTGTATGTTCTCCCCGTGTTTGTGTGGGTTTCCTCCGGGTTCTCTGGTTTCCTCCCACATTCCAAAGACATACTGATAGGGAATTGTGAGTCCCATAGGGGACAGTGATGATAATGTGTGCAAACTGTAAAGCGCTGCGGAATATGTTTGCGCTACATAAAAATAAAGTTTATTATTATTATGAACGTTCATCGGATGAAATTTAACAATTAAGAATTGTTTGAACTTTTTCTCTGATCAAAAGTGAAGAAAAGATCTTTAGCCTATGAAAGAATATTCCCACACAGCTGGCTGCTTTATCTGATATTATTGACTATGTATGGCTAGGTTAGCCTACTGTAGTGGCCACTAATAGTTAAGGTTCTTCTACTTACTAGTGATGATCGAATAGTGAAATATTCAGATTTGGGAAAATGGGCACAAATAATTTCTAATATCCATGTATTCGTACCGAATAACTAATATAATGCAAGTCAATGGGAAAACCGAAAATATTTCTGCTGGACCCATCAAACAGGTCTGGAGGCATGGGAAAAAAGCTGAAATGGATGGGAAAGAGCTAAAACTAAATGGGACAGTATGGAGAAGATGCCTGCATGTCTTTCTGACTCACATATGGTATCTGGGAATAATGTTGTCAGACTAGTGTGCCAGCTTTCGATTTCTAAGAAGACCTACCAAACGTAGTTTGTTTTTTTTAAGGGAAAAATGCTAAGAAACATTTTTCCTTCTTAATTATGCAAAATAAAAGTGAAAAAAAAATTATATATAAAAAAAAAAAATTATACCTCCCCTTTAGCATATGTTCACATGTAGCGTTTTGGTTTTTCCTTTTAAATTTTTGAGGGCTCTCCCTCCTACATTTGGGAGGCATTAATTGATTTGTAACACGTGTAAAAGAAAAGGTCTTGAATGATAAGCAATAAACATTTTCCCAGTTTTACGGTTAAACCGGAATTGGGCAAAGTTACAGTCCTGTAAATTCAAAAGCCAGGCAAGCAAATCTAGGGGCCAACATTGTTTGTGTATTGAATCACCAGTCTAAGCCTTAATTTAGCCATGTACCCACTGGCTGCATGTTAAATAGGGTCTCTGGTTTTATGGATCATTTAAACTTTCTTTTATTCACTTACAAGTGCAACGGAGCCAAAATTTTAATCAATATCAGATTAAAGCTCCCTTTTCTCTATCCTTTGTACGTTAATAGAGGGTTTGGGCTGGGATTTTAGGATTTACTGTCCCTGCTAAGTAGACAGAACTCTTCCTCAGATACAAAGCAGGGTTGGTTGCATTTGGCTGCTCAGTTGTCGATGTCCATGGATGTTTTTCTTTGCAAAGGGGATAATTTTTATGTATTTGGCTGTGGGTTCAATTGTGCATTCTAAAAGTACAATGATGTATTCTAAACGGAGCAGCATTTCCTTTTAGTATAGCAATATGCTTATTATATATGAGTAATATTCCTTGATAATTATATGTTTTGGCGATAGTCAATGTTGCATTGCTTTTATCTAAAAACCATTATGGTTAACCACATGCATCAGTTTGCAGATTCCTTAGATCCGATTTCTATTTTAAAAGCCATCGAGTGTTCAAGGATCATGCAGAGCCAATCTTACTGTTAAAACTTTACCCTTATATTGGTCCACTTTCATCTAATCCAGATTCCTCACTACTAAGTGAATCAAGTGTTGGAACAAAAATCAACTTAACTACCATCAGCAATCTAAGATATGTGAAGAATACAACCATGTTAGCAGAAAGTGAGCATGATTTGAAAAATCTGATCTCGAAGTTAAAAGAAGAAAGCGAGAAGATGAGACTTTACCTGAATATCAGGAACACCAAAATCTTGACTACCACCAATGAAGAAGTTTGTATATGGATCAACAATGAAGAAATTGGAGTGGTCAACAGCTTTGTTTTTCTATCTTAGGTCCCTCATGAATCACAGTGGTGGTATGACAACAGAGGTCAAGCGTCAAATAGCACTGGGGTGTATATCCATGGTGAGCATGGACCAAATATGGAAGTGCGAAGATGTGTCAATCACCGCCAGAGACTGATGACGGCAATTGTGTTGGCTGTGAGATGTGAACACTTACGAATGCAAACAGAAGAAATATAGATTTGAGATGTTTCTGTAGAAGAATTATTCAAAATTGATTGCTAGGATCACCAACAAAGATCTTCTTGATCATATAAACTCAGAGATGGCAGGCAAGATCACAAGACAAAAACTGACCTATTTTGGACATGAGATGAGGCCAGATTCACTAGGAAGGGAAAGGCTAGTCTTAATGGTAAGTGGTAAAAGGAAACAGGGGAGACTAAAAGCCTGTTCGCTGAATACCTTCAAGATTGACACAGAAATGAACATTAAGCAATTGAAAGAAGCCATGGAAAAAGGAAGCATGATGAGAAATGGCCTATACAGTATCCAAGAGTTGGACATTACTGAACGAATGGCATCATCATTTGGTCCATGCTCTGATTTATAATGCTGGGGTCTTAGTTTCACATCTGACCAATGTACCACTAGCAATGGGCTTGTGTGGATTCTCTGTGATTTAGCAGGCTTCCTTTCATAGTTGAAAACTCAGTGAATGCTGATCACATTCATGTTTTTTTCTATGTGGCAATGCCATTAAAATGTTAGTCAAGCATTTATGCATCTGGACCACTATCTTACATATCCAACCTCAGTAAAACACACACAAGTCATACACAGGCACTTTATCAAGTTTTACATATCTTTTCTATAGCCAAGTATGCTCTCTTACCTAGGCTGAAAATGCTTATTTTTTGCAATGGGATATGCTGTTTAAATCTAGGCATTGGGCTTAGCACTGTATTCATATGAAAGAATTATATGCTAGTGGTGCCAAGAGTGGTTTTTGAATATTTGTTTTAAAATGTAGGCACTTAGTGTGGGGTTACTAATTACAGTTTAATGTTCTCTCCATTGACTTTGACCTCAGAATTCTAAAATTACAAAGAACACGCTAATGTTACATTCGTGGTAAAAGAGGTTACAAAAAATCCTTAAATACATATCCTGAATTCCTATCTAGGTTCCTGGCGTGTCGCTGGGTTCTGTGGGATTAAATGGTAGTTCTGTTCCTGTTACTCATGAAAAGCTACAGGCTGAATCACAGTAATAGCTAATGCTAGGAATGTCTCTAGTTTAGATCTCTGCACCATATAGTCAGTCGCCTTCTAGGAAAATACAAATTTTGAATACTTTATGTTAATATATTTATAGTTAGGATGAGTAAATTGTTGGATCCATATGCAAAATCCATTTGATTTCTGAAATATGGAAACTTTTTTAATTTTGGCAGAATATGCCAATAGTGATGAGCGAGTGTACTCGTTGCTCGGGTTTTCCCGAGCACACTTGGGTGATCTCCGAGTATTTGTTAGTGTTCGGAGATTAAGTTTTCATCGCCTCAGCTGAATGATTTACAGCTATTAGCCAGCTTGATTACATGTTGTGATTCCCTACCAACCAGGCAACCCCCACATGTACTCAGCCTGGCTAGTAGCTGTAAATCATTCAGCTGCGGCGATGAAAACTTAATCTCCGAACACTAACAAATACTCGGAGATCACCCAAGTGTGCTCGGGAAAACCCGAGCAACGAGTACACTCGCTCATCACTATATGCCAAGCCCAAGACTGTTTGGCCAGAGGTTTTCCCAACTTGTCCTTAAGGCCTCTGCCTCTGCCTACCACTGCAACTTTGCAGCAATTTTTTGCAGCAGAAAAACATCCTCTTAGACCATACAATGGAACTGGTATATAATATCGATGGCTAGCACTCGACAAATTACTATGGGTATAAGGTGCTAGTGAAAAGGGACCACTGGCCTCATAGATACAAGTTCAATATGGAATCACTGCACTCATACAATGGGAAAAGTATGCTTCAGGTGAATGTTTATTAACGGTGATGAGAGAAGCAACAGCTAGACGTTTCGACCGGTAAAACGGCCTTTATCATATGGTCGCCTTTTGAGTAAAGTGTCACCGAGTAGGTAGTATCACTGCTATGTAATATTTCGTATAGCGCGATGTCCAGTATAGTTGGCTGTCCAATATGCGCATTAAACTCCCACACACACTGCTCGGACACCGCTGTGTCTGCTACCCACACCGCGCCACCAATGACCCCTTGGCAAACCACCAGGACAACTGCTTCCTGGGAGTTTAATGCACATATTGGACAGCCAACTATACTGGACATTGCCCTATACAAAATATTACATAGCAGTGATACTACCTACTTGGTGACACTTTACTCAAAAGGCGACCATGTGATAAAGGCCGTTTTACCGGTCGAAACGTCTAGCTGTCGCTTCTCTCATCACCGTTAATAAACATTCACCTGAAGCATACTTTTCTCATTGTATAAGTGCAGTGATTCCATATTGAACTCATACAATGGAACTGGTATTTTTTCACGCTGTATTCCTGTTTTATAAAGTATTTGACCCATGGACGTGGAAAACAGGAAAAGCTACACGTAAAAGTGTCATGTGAAATTTTTTTGTGGCACTCCAGTGCTGTGTTTAGCACAAACAGGTTGAAGTACAATTCCAGGGTTTTATATTGCCATAGCTTGGGGTGAAACTTTATGTGTAAACTCCATTTCTTCATTTCTTTGCTACAAACATATAGTCACAGTACAGTTGAAATCAGGCAAATGTCTTTCAACTTCAAGCATGGGATTAGTGAGAATCTATTGTACATGAAGGAAATGGCTACACAGGATTAAAACAAAAACGTAATACCTGAACCGAACTGACTTCTCATCAGACTGGATCAAGACATTTCAGTAAAAGAATCCTATACAGTTACATCATTACATATGTTATTTTGTTATCTAAGCATTTTTTTTGTTTTTTTAAAGTGATTTTTCCCGCTGTGACTTAAACTGGCTGATCCACAGATGAATAGTTCTAATAGTAAAGAAACCTTTTCTCCTATGTTTTTTTCTTTCATTTTTTTTCTAGAAGGAGGGAATTCCATCTTGTCTTTTGAAGAGGTTTATATAGAGCATTTTTTTTTGTATGACCCATTTATATACATGTACAGATTTATTATGTTCTCCCTCTCAAGACAAAATAAATTAAATTATTTTAATCTTTTCTGACAACTAAGATCCTCCATGCTCCTTATTACCATTTTGGCTTTTCTTTGCAATTTCCAGGTCAACTTTTCATTGAACTGGTGCCCAGAATATTCCATATTACTGATTTACAAAACACTAATGCTTTATAAAGCGGTAGTATTAGTTCTTCATCCCGAGAATCCGTGCCTTTTTTAATACCTAACAATATCTTGCTGGTCTTGTATGCCACTGATTGACATCGCGTGCTGTTATTTAGTGTATGATCTACAAGCACACCCAGCTCCTTCTCTACAAGTGACTCTTCTAGTTTTACTCCCCTGGAAGAAGGTACGTAAGCCGAAACGCGCGTAGGGGCAGTGGCGCCGCAGGTCTAAGGTAATCATGTTGGATTAACCCCTTAATCCCATATGACGTACTATCCCGTCGAGGTGGGGTGGGCCTTAATTCCCACCGACGGGATAGTACGTCATATGCGATCGGCCGCGCTCACGGCTCACGTATTGACTATCGCAGCTGACATCCGGCACTATGGAGCGGTCATGGACCGCCCCCGGCACATTAACCCCCGGCACACTGCGATCAAACATGATTGCAGTGTTCCGGCGGTATAGGGAAGCATCGCGCAGGGAGGGGGCTCCCTGCGACCCTCGGAGCAACGCGATGTGATCGCGTTGCTCCGAGCGTCTCTTACCTCCTATCCCTGCAGACCCCGGATCCAAAATGGCCGCGGGGCTGCATCCGGGTCCTGCAGGATCTACTTCTGGGTCCAGAGCAGGCGCTTGTAAGCCTGCAGCGCTGTAAGTCAGATCGCTGATCTGACAGAGTGCTGTGCAAACTGTCAGATCAGTGATCTGTGTAGTCCCCCCTCTGGGACAAAGTAAAAAAAAAAAAAATCCGCATGTGTAAAAAAAAAAAAAAATTCCTAAATAAAGAAAAAATATATATATATTATTCCCATAAATACATTTCTTTATCTAAATAAAAAAAACAAAAAAATAAAAGTACACATATTTATTATCGTCGCGTCCGTAACGACCCAACCTATAAAACTGTCCCACTAGTTAACCCCTTCAGTGAACACCGTAAGAAAAAAAAAAAACGAGGCAAAAAACAACGCTTTATTATCATACCGCTGAACAAAAAGTGGAATAACACGCGATCAAAAAGACGGATTTAAATAACCATGGTACCGCTGAAAACGTCACCTTGTCTCGCAAAAAACGAGCCACCATACAGCATCATAAGCAAAAAATTAAAAAACTTATAGTCCTCAGAATAAAGCGATGCCAAAATAATTATTTTTTCTATAAAATAGCTTTTATCGTATAAAAGCGCCAAAACATAAAAAATTATATAAATGAGATATCGCTGTAATCGTACTGACCCGAAGAATAAAACTGCTTTATCAATTTTACCAAACATGGAACGGTATAAACGCCTCCCCCAAAAGAAATTCATGAATAGCTGGTTTTTGGTCATTCTGCCTCACAAAAATCGGAATAAAAAGCGATCAAAAACGGTCACGAGTCCGAAAATGTTACCAATAAAAACGTCAACTCGTCCCACAAAAAACAAGACCTCACATGACTCTGTGGACCAAAATATGGAAAAATTATAGGTCTCAAAATGTGGAGACGCAAAAACTTTTTTGCTATAAAAAGCGTCTTTTAGTGTGTGACAGCTGCCAATCATAAAAATCCAGCTATAAAAAACGCTATAAAAGTAAATCAAACCCCCCTTCATCACCCCCTTAGTTAGGGAAAAATAATAAAATTAAAAAAATGTATTTATTTCCATTTTCCCATTAGGGTTAGGGCTAGGGTTAGGGTTAGGGCTAGGGTTAGGGCTAAGGTTAGGGCTAGGGTTAGGGCTAGGGTTAGGGTTGGGGCTAGGGTTGGGGCTAAAGTTAGGGTTAGGGTTGGGGCTAAAGTTAGGGTTAGGGTTGGGGCTAAACTTAGGGTTAGGGTTGGGGCTAAAGTTAGGGTTAGGGTTGGGGCTAAATTTAGGGCTAGGGTTTGGATTACATTTACGGTTGGGATTAGGGTTGGGATTAGAGTTAGGGGTGTGTCAGGGTTAGGGGTGTGGTTAGGGTTACCGTTGGGATTAGGGTTAGGAGTGTGTTTGGATTAGGGTTCCAGGTAGAATTGGGGAGTTTCCACTGTTCAGGCACATCAGGGGCTCTCCAAACGCGACATGGCGTCCGATCTCAATTCCAGCCAATTCTGCGTTGAAAAAGTAAAACAGTGCTCCTTCCCTTCCGAGCTCTCCCGTGCGCCCAAACAGGGGTTTACCCCAACATATGGGGTATCAGCGTACTCGGGACAAATTGGACAACAACTTTTAGGGTCCAAGTTCTCTTGTTATCCTTGGGAAAATAAAAATTTTGGGGGCTAAAATCATTTTTGTGGGAAAAAAAAAGATTTTTTTATTTTCATGGCTCTGCGTTGTAAACTGTAGTGAAACACTTGGGGGTTCAAAGTTCTCACAACACATCTAGATAAGTTCCTTGGGATGTCTAGTTTCCAATATGGGGTCACTTGTTGGGGGTTTCTACTGTTTGGGTACATCAGGGGCTCTGCAAATGCAACGTGACGCCTGCAGACCAATCCATCTAAGTCTGCATTCCAAATGGCGCTCCTTCCCTTCCAAGCTCTGCCATGCGCCCAAACAGTGGTTCCCCCCCACATATGGGGTATCGGCGTACTCAGTACAAATTGGACAACAACTATTGGGGTCCAATTTATCCTGTTACCCTTGTGAAAATACAAAACTGGGGGCTAAAAAATCATTTTTGTGAAAAAAAATATATATATTTTCACGGCTCTGCGTTATAAACTGTAGTTAAACACTTGGGGGTTCAAAGCTCTCAAAACACATCTAGATAAGTTCCTTAGGGGGTCTACTTTCAAAAATGGTGTCACTTGTGGGGGGTTTCAATGTTTAGGCACATCAGGGGCTCTCCAAACGCAACATGGCGTCCCATCTTAATTCCAGTCAATTTTGCACTAAAAAGTAAAATGGCGCTCCTTCCCTTCCGAGCTCTGCTATGCGCCCAAACAGTGGTTTACCCCCACATATCGGGTATCGTCGTACTCGGGACAAATCGCACAACAACTTTTGTGGTCTAATTTCTTCTCTTACCCTTGGAAAAATAAAAAATTGGGGGCAAAAAGATCATTTTTGTGAAAAAATATGATTTTTTATTTTTACGGCTCTGCATTATAAACTTCTGTGAAGCACTTAATGGGTCAAAGTGCTCACCACACATCTAGATAAGTTCCTTAAGGGGTCTACTTTCCAAAATGGTGTCACTTGTGGGGGGTTTCAATGTTTACTCACATCAGGGGCTCTTCAAACGCAACATGGCGTCCCATCTCAATTCCAGTCAATTTTGCATTGAAAAGTAAAATGGCGCTCCTTTCCTTCCGAGCTCTGCCATGCGCCCAAACAGTGGTTTACCCCCACATATGGGGTATCAGCGTACTCAGGACAAATTGTACAACAACTTTTGGGGCCAATTTTCTCCTGTTACCCTTGGTAAAATAAAACAAATTGGAGCTGAAATAAATTTTGTGTGAAAAAAAAATAAATGTTCATTTTTATTTAAACATTCCAAAAATTCCTGTGAAACACCTGAAGGGTTAATAAACTTCTTGAATGTGGTTTTGAGCACCTTGAGGGGTGCAGTTTTTAGAATGGTGTCACACTTGGGTATTTTCTGTCATATAGACTCCTCAAAATGACTTCAAATTAGATGTGGTCCCTAAAAAAAAATGGTGTTGTAAAAATAAAAAATTTCTGGTCAACTTTTAACCCTTATAACTCCCTAACAAAAAAAAATTTTGGTTCCAAATTTGTGCTGATGTAAAGTAGACATGTGGGAAATGTTACTTATTAAGTATTTTGCGTGACATATCTCTGTGATTTAAGGGCATAAAAATTCAAAGTTGGAAAATTGCGAAATTTTCAAAATTTTCGCCAAATTTCTGTTTTTTTCACAAATAAACGCAAGTTATATCGAAGAAAATTTACCACTATCATGAAGTACAATATGTCACGAGAAAACAGTGTCAGAATCGCTAAGATCTGTTGAAGCGTTCCAGAGTTATAACCTCATAAAGGGACAGTGGTCAGAATTGTAAAAATTGGCCAGGTCATTAACGTGCAAACCACCCTCGGGCTTAAGGGGTTAATATAGCTCAATTTACCCTCCTAAGCCTTACAATATTGTGCACTGGATATTGCTTACTTATAAACCTACATACTACCTACACAGATATGGCTCAATGTATTTTTAACACGTTGGTAGGGTGCTGGCACATTTGGTCATACTAACTTGCCTTTGACCTTTGGTCCCATTCAGTAGTTTTCTCCATCTTGGAATCCCGTATGTTGTTATAATTTATGTTTTTTCATCAGTATGTTTTCAATAAATTGTATGTTTTTATGATTTGGATTCCGTAGTGCATTTTTTCCTATAGGTTTATATATATTGTTGCACTGGGGAATAGTTTGTAATTTCCGTACATGGGCACAGGTGATCTTCTATCGTATACTGTGCATTGTTATCTATATCTGGTTACATAGTTTTACTCCCTCTAGATTGTATGGTGCCCACTTAGTGCTCATGTGCACAACTTTACATTTATCCTCATTAAACCCCATGTGCCAAGTGGATACCCAAAAACTCAGTTTATCCAAATCGTCTTGTGACTTGCAAACATCTTCAATAAACTATACTCTTCTATATTGCTTGGTACTATCTGCAAATATACAAAAAAGAAACAACGCTATTTATCTATTCTTCCAAATCATTAATAAAAATGTTGAATAATAGAGGTCCCAGCACTGAAACTTGGGAAACATCATCTATAACTGATCACCAGTCGGATTTGCAGTCATTTACCACAACTCTGTGGATACCTTAGCCATTGTTCAATTAAAGTACAAACATTACTTAATTTTACTCATTTAGTGTCTAGAGGACAGTGCCAATACCAGTGTCTTTCATCTCAGAACTTTCTGTTGATGTGCAGCAGTAAAGAAATGCATTCTATCGACATCATGTTCAGGAAAAATTTTCCTGTACACAAAAGCACATATCCAAGATCAATTAGGACATACTCTTCTCTGGTATGATTAGCGTCAGATTTAATGTTTAGTAGAAACTTGCACTCCATCTCAGTTATGACACATGACGTACAAGTTTACTTGATAGAATTTTGAATGTCTGCTCAATGAATTGGGTGAATAGATCTCCTATGCAAACTCTTCATTATCCAACTGCTGATTACATCAGTATATGCACTGCTCAAAAAAATAAAAGGAACACTAAAATACCACATCCTAGATATCACTGAATGAAATATTTCAGTTGCAAATCTTTATTCATTTCATAGTGGAATATGATGAGAACAATAAAACATAAAAATGATCAATGTAAATCAAAATTAATATCCCATGGAGGTCTGGATTTGGAATGATACTAAAAATCAAAGTGGAAAATCAAATTACAGGCTGGTCCAACTTCAGTGGAAATGCCTCAAGACAAGAAAATGATGTTCTGTTGTGTGTGTGTGTGGCCTCCACGTTCCTGTATGACCTCCCTACAATGCCTGGGCATGCTCCTGGTGAGGCGGCGGATGGTCTACTAAGGGATACCCTCCCAGATCTGGACCTAAGCATCTCCCCAACTCCTAGACAGTCTCTGGTGCAACGTGACGTTGGTGAATGGAGTGAGACATGATGTCCCAGATGTGTTCAATCGGATTCAGGTCTGGGGAACGGGTGGGCCAGTCCATAGCTTCAATGCCTTCATCTTGCAGGAACTTCTGACACACTCAAGCCACATGATGTGTGGCATTGTCCTGCATTAAGAGGAACCCAGGGCCAACCGCACAAGCATATGGTCTAACAAAGGGTCTGAGGATTTCATCTCAGAACCTAATGGCAGTCAGGCTACCTCTGGCAAGCACATGGAGGGCTGTGCGGCCCTCCAAAGAAATGCCACCCCACACCATTACTGACCCACTGCCAAACCCGTCATGCTGAAGGATGTTGCAGGCAGCAGATCACTCTCCACGGCGTCTCCAGACTCTGTCATGTCTGTCACATGTGCTCAGTGTGAACCTGCTTTCATCTGTGAAGAGCACAGGGTGCCAGTGGCGAATTTGCCAATCTTGGTGTTCTGTGGCAAATGTCAAGCGTCCTGCACTGTGTTGGGCTGTGAGCACAACCCCCATCTGTGGACATCGGGCACTCAGACCATCCTCATGGAGTCGGTTTCTAACCGTTTGTGCAGATACATGCACATTTGTGGCCTGCTGGAAGTCATTTTGCAGGGCTCTGGCAGTGCTCCTGTTCTTCCTTGCACAAAGGCTGAGGTAGCAGTCCTGCTGCTGGGTTGTTGCCCTCCTACGGCCCCCTCCACGTCTCCTGGTGTACTGGCTTGTCTTCTGGTAGTGCCTCCAGCCTCTGGACACTGCGCTGACAGACACAGCAAAGCTTCTTGCCACAGCTCGCATTGATGTGCCATCCTGGATGAGCTGCACTACCTGAGCCACTTGTGTGGGTTGTAGAGTTCGTGTCATGCTACCATGAGTGTGAAAGCACAACCAACATTCAAAAGTGACCAAAAGATCAACCAGAAAGCATTGGTACTGGGATGTGGTCTGTGGTCCCCACCTGCAGAACCACTCCTTTATTGAGTGTGTCTTGATAATTGCCAATAATTTCCATCTGTTGTCTATTCCATTTGCACAACAGCATGTGAAATTGATTGTCAAACAATGTTGCTTCCTAAGTGGACAGTTTGATTTCACAGAAGTTTTATTTACTTGGAGTTATATTCTGTTGTTTAAGTGTTCCCTTTATTTTTTGAGCAGTGTATAATGACATCAACCATTTTATGATGTTTGTGAGGGTGGATCATTTTGCCCGTTAATCACCTTTGAAAACACTATGTAATAAATATTATTTATGAAGTCTTGTTCTGTTTTTATGTTGTTTTCCCAGTTTTTCATACACATTATATACCATACAAGCAGGCGATCAATGACAGGAAACTGATGTCCGTGGAGTAGCACTGGGAAAAACACTGAAAAGAACACTTGTACATAAGAAATAAGTAATTCAATACCATTAGGAAGCAGTGGTTTTGAGAAGTAACTTAATAAACACAAGGTTATAATGTATTCACCAAGTTTTATTCAAAGTACACAATGTACGTTACGTAGAGATGTCTCAATTTTTTAACTAGATACATAGACTATTATGCACATATTTCTCTGTTCATTTCTTTTCCTTGTTTCAAACCTATGTCATATGTCCGTGTGATAAACACAAATAGTCATGGATAACGCAGATATTTCCATCAATTAGGCATTATAGATCATAATGTGCATATGTACAGACAGGTTAGTCTAGCCAAATAATGACCCCACAAAAGGATGACGAAAGGCACAATTTGCTCAGATAGTTAAATGTGATCATACGTAACCCCTTTTCTCATGTACAGCACCATGGAATTAATGGTGCTATATAAATAAATAATAATAATAATAATAATAATAATGTAAAGATTTGACAAGTTAGTAGAGAAGAGTGGTGAACATACAGTGCTATGGAAACAGTATAATTTCTTTTCAACTGAAATCAACGGTGCAATAATTAAAATATACATATATGTTTTCATATGCTTGAATCCAGCTAAAGAAAAAAGGTGAATGCCAACGGTACTATTATTATTATATATATATTTTTAATTATTATTTTTTACAACTGTTTAGGAGAGTGACCATGATTGCTGGACCTGTAAAATAGTGTAGACCTACCATCACTTTACGTCTGTTAGGTAATAGCCTAAATGACCAAAGTTTTGTCTTTTTTTTTTTTAAAAAAAGCAACCTTCTATGTTGAGCTGAGCATAAAGACTTGCGCTGCCCTTTTTCAGGGTCTAGTCCTGTTTTCTGTGGCAGCCAAACCAGGGCAGTCTTTTCTTTCTTTTCTTCTGCATCTGGCATCAACGAGCCAGCACCTTGTGCGCCTCTTGTGTTTAATAGACTCCGTGACATATGGCTTGAATTTGCATGAGGCCTAGTTATTATCCCTAGTAAACGCCAGAAGTGCCCAGGATGCCAGGCCTATGATGCTGGTCGCAAAATTAAAGACTGCCCTGGTCCAGCTGAGAACCAGATTGGATCAGGGCAGTCTGCATTTTTTTGCTCTGACTTTTAAGCATTACAATTAACATCTCACACAAAAACTGTATTTATTCCTGTTGGGGATGAGCAGATCTGTGGATGAATCAATAAAAGTCAATGAGTACCCAAACTTTGGTGCTTTTAAAATGGTTGTAAAATGGTCATAGTAAGTGTTAGGGGGCTGCAAAAGGAAGTAAAATGGGGGTAAGAGCAGCGCAATGGCTTTGTAATGATATGTGGATAGGAAAATTACTTAAAATAACATAGAATTAAAAAAAAAATAATCTAGAACCAGGAGGCGGAGGTCCAAGTGGAAGAGTAGGTGGAGGAAATGGAGGTGGACATGGTGGTGTAGGTGAAAGAGGAAGGGGAGGAGGTATCATACATTGATTTTGTTGTTGTTTTTTTTATTTTGGGAAACTGCCATAACCCCTTAACGACCGCCAATACACCTTTTAACGGCGGCAGTTAAGGGTACTTAAACCACAGCGCCGCTGTGGAAACAGTGTATAGTGCCCCCCAGAGTTGGATTTTCTCTGGGGTCTCGGTTGCCGGGGGTAGCTGAGACCCCAGAGAACATGATTCGGGTCGGTTTTTACCGACCCCCGAGATGCGATCGCCGGTAATTAACAGTTACCGGCGGTCGCAAAAAAAAAAGAAGCAATTTGCCATTTAATTTCTCTGTACTCCGATGTGATCGCACATCAGAGGACAGAGAAATGTGGTCCCCAATAGCCCCCTGATACTCAAGCGTCTCCCCTGGTGCTCCTCGTGGTTCCCCATGCCATCTTCTTCCTGCAAAAAAATGGCGGGTGCAGTGCGCCCGCCGGCCTGCACCCGGAAGATCTTTGGGGTCTCGGCTGCCAGGGGTATCCGAGACCCCAAAGAACATGATCGGGGTCGGTTTTTACCGACCCCTGTTTTTTGATTTTTTGATTATTCTCTGTCCTCTGATGTGATCGCACATCAGAGGCCAGAGAAATAGGGGGATCGGGGACCCTATTATACTTACTGGTGTCCCTGGGTCCTCCTGCTTATTCTCTTAGCAGCTGGCATCTTCCTCTGGGAAGAAAATGGCTGGCGCATGCGCAGTGCGCCCGCCATGATGTGCCGGCCAGCAGAGGAAGATTCTTCCTCTCGTTTTATTTTGGTCACTGTGAGATCCTATCACAGTGATCGAAATTAAAAAAAAAAAGTACATAACCCCCCTTTATCACCCCCTTAGTTAGAAAGAAATAATAAAGTAAAAAGTATGTATTTCCATTTTCCAATTAGGGTTAGGGCTAGAGTTAGGGTTGGGGCTAAAGTTAGGGTTAGGGTTGGGGTTAGGTTTAGGGCTAGGGTTAGGGTTGGGGCTAAAGTTAGGGTTAGGGCTAGGGTTAGGGTTGGGGCTAAAGTTAGGGTTGGGGCTAAAGTTAGGGTTAGGGTTGGGGCTAGGGTTAGGGCTAAAGGTAAGGTTAGGGTTGGGGCTAGGGTTAGGGTTGGGGCTAAAGTTAGGGTTAGGGTTGGGGCTAAAATTACGGTTAGGGCTAGGGTTGGTGCTAAAGTTAGGGTTAGAGTTGGGATTAGGGTTGGGATTAGGGTTTGGATTAGTGTTGGCATTAGGGTTAGGGTTGGCATTAGGGTTACGTTTGGGATTAGGGCTAGGTTTGGGATTAGGGTTAACCCCTTCCCGACCCATGACGCCTATGTGGCGTCATGCAATGATCGCGTCCCTGCAGATCGGGTGAAGGGGTTAACTCCTATTTTACCCGATCTGCAGGGAGAGGGGGAGTGGTACTTCAGCCCAGGGGGGGTGGCTTCACCCCCCCGTGGCTACGATCGCTCTGATTGGCTGTTGAAAGTGAAACTGCCAATCAGAGCGATTTGTAATATTTCACCTAAAAAACTGGTGAAATATTACAATCCAGCCATGGCCGATGCTGCAATACCATCGGCCATGGCTGGAAAACCTGAAGTGACCCCACCCACCCCACCGATCGCCCCCCCAGTGCTCCGTTATGGGGTCCGGTCCCCTCCGTCCTGTGCTCCGCTCCCCCGTCCTCCTGCCCGCTCCCCCCTGCTCCTATGTCACCCCCTGGTGCTCCGACGCCCCCCCCCATGCCCCGATCTCCCCCCCCTTATACTTACCGAGGCTCCCGGTGTCGGTCCGTCTCCTCGCTGGGCGCCGCCATCTTCCAAAATGGCGGGCGCATGCTCAGTGCGCCCGCCGAATCTGCCGGCCGGCAGATTCCTTACAAGTACATTTTGATCGCTGTGGTAGGTTCTATCACAGCGATCAAAATAAAAAAATAATAAATAAACCCCCCCCTTTATCACCCCCATAGGTAGGGACAATAATAAAATAAAGAAAATATTTTTTTTTCTTTTTCCACTAGGGTTAGGGTTAGAACTAGGGTTAGAACTAGGGGTAGGGTTAGGGGTAGGGTTAGGGTTACGGGTGGGGTTAGGGTTAGGGGTATGGCATGTGCACACAGAGCGGATCGGCCGCGGATCCGCAGCGGATCGGCCGCGGATCCGCAGCGGATCGGCAGCGGATCGCCCGCGGATCCGCAGCGGGTTGGCAGCGGATCGGCAGCGGATTGGCCGCTGATCCGCAGCGGATTGGCCGCGGATCCGAAGTGGATTGGCCGCGGATCCGCAGCGGATTGGCCGCTGCGAATTCGAAGCAGTTTTCCATCAGGTTTACAGTACCATGTACACCTAAGGAAAACCAAATCCGCTGTGCCCATGGTGCGGAAAATTCCGTGCAGAAACGCTGCATTGTATTTTCCGCAGCATGTCAATTCTTTGTGCGGATTCCGCAGCGTTTTACACCTGTTCCACAATAGGAATCCGCAGGTGAAATCCGCACAAAAAAACACTGGAAATCTGCTGTAAATCCGCAGGTAAAACGCAGTGCCTTTTACCTGCAGATTTTTCAAAAATCGTGCGGAAAAATCTCACACGAATCCGCAACGTGGGCACATAGCCTTAGGGTTAGGGTTGGAATTAGAGTTAGGGTTGGAATTAGGGCTAGGGTTTGAAATAGGGTTAAGATTAGGCTTGTGGTTAGGGTTACGGATAGGGTTAGGGGTGTGTTGGGGTTACAGTTGTGGTTAGGGTTGGGATTAGGGTTACGGTTGGGATTAGGGTTAGGATTAGGGTTGGAATTAGGGTTACGGGTGTGTTGCGGTTAGGGTTGTGGTTAGGGGTGTGTTGGGGTTAGGGTTGTGATTAGGGTTATGGTTACAGTTGGGATTAGGATTAGGGGTGTGTTGGGGTTAGTGCTGAAGTTAGAATTGAGGGGTTTCCACTGTTTAGGCACATCAGGGGTCTCCAAACGCAACATGGCGCCACCATTGATTCCAGCCAATCTTGCGTTCAAAAAGTCAAATGGTGCTCCCGCCCTTCCAAGCCCCGACGTGCGCCCAAACAGTGGTTTACCCCCACATTTGGGGTACCAGCGTACTCAGGACAAACTGGGCAACAACTGTTGGGGTCCAATTTCTCCTGTTACCCTTGGGAAAATAAAAAATTGTGGGCTAAAAAATCATTTTTGAGAAAAGAAAAATTATTTTTTATTTTCATGGCTCTGCGTTATAAACTTCTGTGAAGCACTTGGGGGTTCAAAGTGCTCACCACACATCTAGATTAGTTCCTTGGGAGGTCTAGTTTCCAAAATGGGGTCACTTGTGCGGGAGCTCCAATGTTTAGGCACACAGGGGCTCTCCAAACGCGACATGGTGTCCGCTAATGATTGGAGCTAATTTTCCATTCAAAAAGCCAAATGGCGTGCCTTCCCTTCCGAGCCCTGCCGTGCACCCAAACAGTGGTTTACCCCCACATATGGGGTATCATCGTACTCAGGACAAACTGTACAACAACATTTGGGGTCCAATTTCTCCTATTACCCTTGGGAAAATAAAAAATTCTGGGCTAAAAATCATTTTTGAGGAAAGAAAAATTATTTTTTTATTTTAACGGCTCTGCGTTATAAACTTCTGTGAAGCACCTGGGGGTTATAAGTGCTCACTATGCATCTAGATAAGTTCCTTGGGGGGTCTAGTTTCCAAAATGGGGTCACTTGTAGGGGAGCTCCAATGTTTAGGCACACAGGGGCTCTCCAAACGCGACATGGTGTCCGCTAACGATTGGAGCTAATTTTCCATTCAAAAAGTCAAATGGCACGCCTCCCCTTCCAAGCCTTGCCGTGCACCCAAACAGTGGTTTACCCCCACATATGAGGTATCGGCATACTCAGAAGAAATTGCCCAACAAATTTTAGGATCCATTTTATCCTGTTGCCCATGTGAAAATGAAAGAATTGAGGCTAAAAGAAATTTTGTGTGAAAAAAAAGTAATTTTTCATTTTTGCGGATCAATTTGTGAAGCACCTGGGGGTTTAAAGTGCTCACTATGCCTCTAGATGAGTTCCTTGGGGGGTCTAGTTTCCAAAATGGGGTCACTTGTGGAGGCGCTCCAATGTTTAGGCACACAGGGGCTTTCCAAACGCGACATGGTGTCCGCTAACGATGGAGATAATTTTTCATTCAAAAAGTCAAATGGCGCTCCTTCCCTTCCGAGCCTTACCATGTGCCCAAACAGTGGTTTACCCCCACATGTGAGGTATTGGTGTACTCAGGAGAAATTGCCCAACAAAATTTAGGATCCATTTTATCCTGTTGCCCATGTGAAAATGAAAAAATTGAGGCTAAAATAATTTTTTTGTGAAAAAAAGTACTTTTTCATTTTTACGGATCAATTTGTGAAGCACCTGGGGGTTTAAAGTGCTCACTATGCTTCTAGATAAGTTCCTTGGGGGGTCTAGTTTCCAAAATGTGGTCACTTGTGGGGGAGCTCCAATGTTTAGGCACACGGGGGCTCTCCAAACGCGACATGGTGTCCGCTAAAGATTGGAGCCAATTTTTCATTCAAAAAGTCAAATGGCGCTCCTTCCCTTCCGAGCCCTGCCGTGCGCCCAAACAGTGGTTTACCCCCACATATGAGGTATCAGCGTACTCAGGACAAATTGGACAACAACGTCCGTGGTCCAGTTTCTCCTTTTACCCTTGGGAAAATAAAAAATTGTTGCTAAAAGATCATTTTTGTGACTAAAAAGTTAAATGTTCATTTTTTACTTCCATGTTGCTTCTGCTGCTGTGAAACGCCTGAAGGGTTAATAAACTTCTTGAATGTGGTTTTGAGCACCTTGAGGGGTGCAGTTTTTAGAATGGTGTCACTTTTGGGTATTTTCAGCCATATAGAACCCTCAAACTGACTTCAAATGTGAGGTGGTCCCTAAAAAAAATGGTTTTGTAAATTTTGTTGTAAAAATGAGAAATCACTGGTCAAATTTTAACCCTTATAACTTCCTAGCAAAAAAAAAATTTGTTTCCAAAATTGTGCTGGTGTAAAGTAGACATATGGGAAATGTTATTTATTAACTATTTTGTGTCACATAACTCTCTGGTTTAACAGAATAAAAATTCAAAATGTGAAAATTGCGAAATTTTCAAAATTTTTGCCAAATTTCCGTTTTTTTCACAAATAAACTCAGAAATTATCGACCTAAATTTACCACTATCATGAAGCCCAATATGTCACGAAAAAACAATCTCAGAATCGCTAGGATCCGTTGAAGCGTTCCTGAGTTATTACCTCATAAAGGGACACTGGTCAGAATTGCAAAAAACGGCAAGGTCATGAAGGGGTTAAGGTTAGGGTTGGGATTAGGGGTGTATTGGGATTAGGGTTAGGTTTGAGGTTAGGGTTGAGATTAGGATTAGGGGTGTGTTGGGTTTAGGGTTTTGATTAGGGTTAGGGTTGGGATTAGGGTTAGGGGTGTTTTGGGGTTAGGGTTGTGATTAGGATTATGGATAGGGTTGGGATTAGGGTTAGGGGTGTGTTGGGGTTAGGGTTGGAGTTAGAATTGGGGGATTTCAACTGTTTAGGTACATCAGGGGGTCTCCAAACGAGACAGCCAATTTTGCACTCAAAAAGTCAAATGGTGCTCTCTCCCTTCTGAGCTCTGCCGTGCGCCCAAACAGTGGTTTACCCCACTGTACTAGTTGGATAACAACTTTTGGAGTCCTTGCACAAGTAAAAAAAAATTTGGGGCTACAAAATCATTTTTATGGGAAAAAAATGATTTTTTATTTTCACGGCTCTGCGTCAAACTTCTGTGAAGCACTTGGGCGTTCAATGTGCTTACCACACATCTAGATAAGTTCCTTGGCGGGTCTAGTTTCCAATATGGGGTCACTTGTAGGGGGTTTCTACTGTTTAGGTACTGTACATCAGGGGCTCTGCAAACTCAACATAACGCCTGCAGACCATTCTATCAAAGTCTGCATTCCAAAACGGCTCTCCTTCCCTTCCGAGCTCTGCCATGCGCCCAAACAGTGGTCCCCCCCACATATGGGCCATCAGCGTACTCAGGATAAATTGCCCATTAAATTTTGGTGTCCAGTTTCTCCTGTTACCCTTGTGAAAGTAAAAATTTGGGGGTGAAAAGATCATTTTTGTGGAAAAAAAATATTTTTTATTTTCACGACTCTGCATTATAAACTTCTGTGAAGCACTTGGGCGTTCAAAGTGCTCACCACACATCTAGATAAGTTCCTTGGGGGTCTAGTTTCCAAAATGGGGTCACTTGTGGGGGGTTTCTACTGTTTAGGTACATCAGGGGCTCTGCAAACGCAAAATAACTTCTGCAGACCATTCTATCAAAGTCTGCATTCCAAAACGGCGCTCCTTCCCTTCCGAGCTCTGCCATGCGCCCAAACAGTGGTCCCCCCCACTTATGGGGTATCAACGTACTCAGGATAAATTGACCAATAAATGTTGTGGTCCAAGTTCTCATGTTACCCTTGAGAAAATAAAAAATTGCGAGCTAAAAAATCATTTTTGAGAAAAAAAAAAGGATTGTTTATATTCAAGCTATACGTTATAAATTTCTGTGAAGCACTTTGTGGTTCAAAGTGCTCACCACACATCTAGATAAGTTCCATAATGGGTCTAGTTTCCAAAATGGGGTCACTTTCGGGGGTTTCCACTGTTTAGGCACATCGGGGGCTTTCCAAACGTGACATGGGGTCCGATCTCAATTCCAGCCAATTATGCATTGAAAAAGTCAAACAGAACTCCTTCTCTTCCAAGCTCTGCCATGCGCCCAAACTGTGGTTTACCCCCACATATGGGATATCGGCGTACTCAGGACAAATTGCACAACAACTTTCGTGGTCAAACTTCTCCTGTTACCCTTGTGAAAATAAAAATTCGGGGGCTAAAAGATCATTTTTGTAGAAAAAATGCAATTTTTTTATTTTCATGGCTCTGTTATAAACTTCTGTGAAGCACCTGGGGGTTCAAAGTGCTCACCACACATCTAGATAAGTTCCTTAAGGGGTCTAGTTTCCAAAATTGTGTCACTTGTGGAGCGTTTTCACTGTTTAGACACATCAGGGGCTCTCTAAATGTGACATGGCATCCGTTCTCAATTCCAGCCAATTCTGCATTGAAAAAGTCAAACTGCGCTCCTTCTCTTCCAAGCTCTGCGGTGCGCCCAAACAGTGGTTTACCCCCACATATGGGGTATCGGCATATTCAGGAGAAATTGCACAACAAAATTTATGGTTAAATTTCTGTTTTTACACTTGTGAAAAAAAAAAGTGGTTCTGAAGTAAAATGTTTGCAAAAAAAAGTTAAATGTTCATTTTTTCCTTCCGCATTCAGTTCCTGTGAAGCACATAAAGGGTTAATGCTAATATATTGCACATCACACAGAAGCATTTTTGTTGTATTTACATGCGCTGAGTTCAGGCCGCTAAACAAGTGTGATCGACAATATTGAAGTCGTTCAACACTTGTTTCCCAGCCTCTTTACACCAACTGAGAAAGAATGATAGGAACAGAACAATCACTATTAGATCAATCTGTCCCCATACAGTATCATGTTATCAGCAGCACATCTACAATTTTCAGTGGGCGATGTGCTGCTGAGAACATGGATTTCTGTTCCTGCATAAATAATCCAATCTCTCGATGAATATGCAGCATTTTGCTTGTTTAGTACAATACACCCCATAGTCCTCCACATAGTATAATGTGCACCACGGTCCTCCATATTGTAAAATGCACACCCCATAGTCCTCCATATAATGTGCCCTATAGTCCTCCATATAGTATAATACACTCCCTATAGTCCCCCATATATTAACCCCTTCATGACCTTGGGATTTTCCGTTTTTCCGTGTTCGTTTTTCGCTCCCCTCTTTCCCAGAGCCATAACTTTTTTATTTTTCCGTCAATATCGCCATGTGAGGGCTTATTTTTGCGGGACCAGTTGTACTTTTGAACGACATAATTGGTTTTACCATGTTGTGTACTAGAAAATGAGAAAAAAATTCCAAGTACGGTGAAATTGAAAAAAAGTGCAATCCCACACTTGGCTTTCTTGCTAGGATCACTAAATGCTAAAACTAACCTGCCATTATGATTCTCTGGCTCATTATGAGTTCATAGACACCAAACATGTCTAGGTTATTTTTTATCTAAGTGGTGAAAAAAAATTTCAAACTTTGCTAAAAAAAAAATAAATCGCCATTTTCCGATACCCGTAGCGTCTCCATTTTTCGTGATCTGGGGTCAGGTGAGGGCTTATTTTTTGCATGCCGAGCTGACGTTTTTAATGATTCCATTGTGGTGCAGATGCGTTCTTTTGATCGCCCGATATTGCATTTTAATGCAATGTCGCGGCGACCAAAAAACTTAATTTTGGCGTTTCAAATTTTTTTCTCACTACGCTGTTTAGCGATCAGGTTAAGTTTGTAGGTGTGGTGTGAAAATATGTGTAAAGGTTTGCAGGGTATGAATAAGTTTTCATGGCACTGTTCGCACATAAGGATATGACAGAACTTTTTATTGCTTTGTTTTGGAAATCTAATGAAAGCGAACAAGCCATGCAGTGATTTATAGTGATAGCTTACCAGCCAGTCTATAAGACAGCTTTATTGACTTACCGTAGCCCCCGTCACTCTTTGAAATCTTATAGATAAACCTGTGTTGATGTTCTCTTGCGCCACATGTTAAGAAATAGTAACTTACCTGTTAAAATGTATTAACATTTTTCAGTTTTACTCCCAAGGGTTGGTCTTCAGATCGAGAAGACAGATGTAAGTGCACACTGTGCAGTACAATTGCAACCACATATGGCAGGTGTTATTATCATGCATTGGTCCTATTAATTAGAATAGGAGTCATTCATGATTTTTGCAGGGCTTTGTGAGTTTGCTTATGAAGTTGGCCAGAGAATCAATCTGTTCATTCACAATAGATAACTGTCATTTCTCCCATAAACAGGAGCGCTTGTTTGTCCAAGTGCTCCTGTGTTCTCTATGAGAAAGCCAACATGTTGGCCGGAGGTTTATCACCGGGAGAACAATGCGATTGACAGTCTGAAATTGGACATGCGTGATCAACATCTCCCTAGACCATCAGTCGGCTGGTTCCCCATACACATTAGAACCTGTCAATATCGTCAGGTTCGGATTACATTAGTCTGTGTATGTGGGCCTTTACTTTACATTACTTTCTATAGGTACCATATTTGCACATGAGGCAGATACACAGTATATTTTTGTTTCACGCTTCATTACATTGCAGCATCGTGGATGAGATTTTAGAAAACCTTACAAGGCTTTGGAGGAAATACATAGTCCAATACAAAGAAAACATTTCAGCACCTCTCTAAAACATGTTATCCTGTTCACTTTTGATGGTGCTTATATAAAAAGTCTAATAGTATTATAAAAGAAAAGAAATTGCGTGGTAGTGAATGGCATAATCCTATGTACAGACAACGTTCCACGCCGAGCTGGTCCCCTGGTCTCTATGTAAAGAAAAATCTGAAGCAAATCTAAAGCATTTCAATACAAAATCTGCATACTTTGGTGTACTTTGTCACATTCACGCTTACTCTACTCATACCCACCGGCACGGTGGCGCAGTGGTTAGCACAGCAGCCTTGCAGCGCTGGAGTCCTGGGTTCTAATCCCACCAAGGACACCATCTGCAAAGAGTTTGTATGTTCTCTCCGTGTTTGCGTGGGTTTCCTCCGGGTACTCCGGTTTCCTCCCACATTCCAAAGACATGCTGATAGGGAATTTAGATTGTGAGCCTCATCGGGGACAGTGATGATAATGTGTGCAAACTGTAAAGCGCTGCGGAATATGTTAGCGCTATATAAAAATAAAGATTATTATTATTATTATTACCCACAGGCCAGAAATACATGTAAAGTTTTCAGTGCAGTTCAAGATTCAGTTTTTGATTATGTTTTTGTGCTGGAGCCAGAGGTGGATTCAGCATTAGAAGTATAAGACCTTTATTTTTCCATTTATTTTAAAAACTATTTTGAGTTTAGCTCAAAAAGCTGTCAGAAAAACCGAATGTATGGTTACAGACTAAAGATGTTTGCCAATTTCCAGGAAAAAGTCAACATACTAAAAGTTATGTTGCCTAATGCACTGTATTTGACCTTTCTATAGCAATGGTAAAATTTGCATTAACCCCTTAACGACCAATGACAGACATAGCATGTCATGAGCGGCTGTCAGTCCCCGCATTATGACGTGCTATGTCCGTCGTGACAATTCCATGCTGACAGCTGTCACTGACAGCTGAGCGGCATGAGAAGAGGTGCAGGGACCCATGCCGTCAGTCCCTGCACTCAAGTCGTTGTGATCAGTCAATCAATCTGACTGACCTATCACAGCATGATCGCGCAGGTGGTGCTGAAATATCAGTACCTCCTGCCTATCACAGCATGAACTCGGCACTGCTAGTGGCTGAGCTCCTGCACTAACAGCCAGAGATGGTGCCAGTACTGCCCCTGGCTGTTTAACCCCCTAAATGCTGTAATGTGCAATGGAGAGCGATCACAACATTTAGGAAGCAGACAGAGGGAGAGAGCCCCCTCTGTCTTTAGATCGGCACCCCCGCCACGTCATCACGGGTGCCCGATCGTTGGCATGGTGACCCGTGGTCGTCATGAGAACCGCCGGGTCACCAAGCTACAGAAAGCTTCTTAGACCATGCTCAGAGAAGTTTTCTGTACACGTATAATACTCTGTAATGCATTATAATGCATAAATTTATTGAGGTGTAGTTTGTAACATGGGGTCACTTATGGGGGGTGCTGCTATTTTTGCACTTCGGGGGCTCTCCCAGTGGGTCATGGCACCCACGAACCATAATAGTAAAATCTGTACTATAATATGGCATTCGTTCCCTTCTGAGCTTTGTACTGTGCCTGAAAAGTAGTTCCCAATTACATGCAGGGTATTTGCACAATCGGTAGAAATTGCACAACAAACTGAGAGGTCGATTTTTTTCTTATTAGACCTTATACAAGTAAAAATTTGGGGCTGAAACAATATTTTAGCGCTAAAAAATTTAATTATTCTTTCTTCACCGCCCAATGGTATACATTTCTGTGAGGCACATGTGGTGTCAACATGCTCACTACACCCCTGAAAGAATTCATTGAGAGTTGTAGTTTGTAAAATGAAGCTACTTATGGGAGGTTTCTGTTGTTCTGGCACCTCCTGGACTCTGCCAATGTGACATGGCACCCGCAAACCACTCCAGCAAAATCTGAATTTCAATATCGTGATTCTTCCCTTCTGAGCTTTGCACTGTGCCTCAAAAGAAGTTTTCAACGTCATATGGGGTATTGGTGCACTCAAGATAGATTGCACAAAAATTTGGTGCATTTTCTCCTGTTACCGTTGTGAAAATAAAAAAATGTGGGGCTAAAATAATATTTTTATGGTAAAAATGTGATTTTTTTTTTTTTTTTTAATTTTCATGGCTATACCTTATAAACTTCTGTGAAGCACCTGGGGGTTTAATGTGCTCATCCCACATCTAAATACATTCCTTGAGGGGTGTAGTTTCCAAAATGGAGACACTTGTGTGGGGTTTCCACTTTCTATGCACATCAGAGGCCCTCTGCATGCAATTATTTTTGTGTTCAAAAAGTCAAACGGTGCTCCTTCCTTTCCAAGCCCTGCCATGCGCCCAAATTGTAGTATCATAAAGAGAACTTGGCATTCAACTTCTAGAATATTTTTGGATTTTTTTTAATGCAGCCAGAAAATAATATAGACGTTTCGGCCTCACTGGCCTTCATCAGTAACGGACTGCAGTATAATGGTTAATTGTGTTCAGTGCAATAATAGGAGTGACACCATAGGCACTTTCAATGTGTCTGGTCATACAGTAGGCGCTGGGCATGGAGCCTGTATAAGATAGTACCTGGGTGGTTGGGGGTGCCAGCGTGCAGTCATCAGTGACGCAGTATCCACCGCATTATACTGCAGTCCGCTACTGATGAAGGCCAGTGAGGCCGAAAGGTCTATATTATTTTCTGGCTGCATTAAAAAAAATCCAAAAATATTCTAGAAGTTGAGTGCCAAGTTTTCTTTATTATACATGTATGGTGTGGGGCCCTACTTGAGCACCTTCTGAAGTTCTGCATACGGTGTTTTACCTTTACTCAAATTGTAGTATCGGCGTACTTGGGAGAAATTGCACAACAAATTTTGAGGTTCCTGTAAAATTTAGGACTAAATTACATTTTTGTGGGAAAAAAGTAAAATGTTCATTTTTTCATTTACACTGCATTAATTCCTGTGAATCATTTCAAGGGTTAATAAACTTCTTAAATGTGGTTTTGAGGACTTTGAGAGGTGCATCGTATGAAGAGGCCCCTGGGTGAGTATAATATAACCTGTTTTTCTTAACTTTCAGGTTACATCAGGGGCTTATCTACAGCATTACAGAATACTGTAGATAAGCCCCTGATGGCGGTGGCCTTAGCTCATATACGATTTTTGGGGTGACCGATTCCCTTTAACTATTTTTGTGTGACATAACTCTCTGTTTAAGGGCATAAGAATTAAAATTTTGAAAATTGTGAAATTTTCAAAATGTTTGCCAAATTTCCAATATTTAAAAATAAATAAATAAACACAAGTTATATGGAACAATTTTTTCCCACTATCATAACGTACAATGTATCATGAATAAAAAATCTCAGAATCACTGGAATCTGTTGAAGCGTTCCAGAGTTATTACCTCACTGATTTGGCTTTTATCCTAAGTCATATTGCACGACTTGTTAGGGTATGTTTTCATGTTCAGCAAACGCTGCGTGTTTGACGCTGCGTAGAGCCGCAGCGTCAAACACGCAGCGTCCAGATGTTACAGCATAGTAAAGGGGAGTTCATGAAATCCCGTCTCCACTATGCTGTAAAACATGCAGGCGGCAGACTTGTGTAAACGGATATGCGGCGCGTCTTTTCAGAACGCAGCATGACTGTTTACAATGCGGCGATGCTCCGTCGCCGTACCATAAATTTATCATAGACTATCATTAGATACGGTAAAACCGCATCTAATGATTAGTCACATGAGTAGAAACTGCATAAACGCAGCTTACTATGCATGTCTGCCGGCTCACCTGTCCCGCCGCCGGAAGTCCCTCGTCCACTGCAGTTCTCGCGATCTTTTATCTTATCTTGAGAACGGCCGTGCACGTGACCGAGACTTATCTCCGGTCACTAGTCTGGTTCTCACAAACAGCTGATCAGCTGATTGTGAGAACGCTGTAGTGTAGGTGATCGCTGGAGAGTTATCTACAGGCTCTGCTACATCTGGATGTCAGGCATCCAGATGTAGCAGAGCCGGACTCGTCTAGACTGTGTGCACATACAACACACAACATACAACATGCGACATACAACACGCGACATGCGATATACAACATGCGATATACAACATGCGATATACAACATGCGACATACAACATGCGACATACAACATGCGACATACAACATGCGACATACAACATGCGACATACAACATGCGACCTACAACATGCGACCTACAACATACAACATACAACATGCGACATACGACATGCAACATGCGACATACAACATGTGACGTGCAACATACGACATGCAACATGTCACATGCGTCATGCAACATGCTGCATGCGGCGTGCAACATGCGACATATGACATGCAACATGCGACATACAACATGTGACGTGCAACATACGACATGCAACATGTCACATGCGTCATGCAACATGCTGCATGCGGCGTGCGACATATGACATGCAACATGCGACATACCACATGCGACATACGACATGCAACATGCTACATACAACATACTGTACATACATACAGAACATGCAACACTCATAACATATATACAGTACATACATACAGTACATACAATACATACACACATACAGTACATTAAACATAGAGAACATACTCACCATCACCTTGATCCCCGAAGCCATTGTCACCTGTAACAAATAAAATAATAAACAATATACTCCCTGATCTGCAGATATCCAATTAAAACGAGTGTCATACGACGATCTCCCGTGGAGAGCAGCCACATCAGCTGATGTGACCGCTCTTCAGGGGCTCCAGGAATACAATGATGGAAGGTATCCTTCAATGTATTCCCCACAATGTATTCCTCCGCCCCTGTGAGAAAATAGTCCCTAGTCTCACTTGTGGCACTGCTGTGTGGGAAAATTCCCACACAGCTTTGCCATAAAGTGAGACTCTGAACTAAGGAACCTCAGTGATACACTGCAGGAGCCCTTGTCTCCTGTCAGTTTGTCACTGGAGGGCCTATAGAGCGGTGACATCACCCGATGTCACTGTTCTATAGGGGAGATCATCGTGGGACATTCGTTATTAATCAGACTACGGCGGAAAGTAAGTATACGGTTGGTTTATTATTTTTACTTTTTTTTGCAAGCGCTCAAGTATGGTAAGTATGGTGAAATTAAGAATAATATACTTTTTTCTCGCTGTGTCTTTATTTTTTTTTACACTTTCACAATAGGATTAGTAATGGATAGGCGTTTTATTGATGCCTCTCCATTATTAACCAGGCTTAATGTCACCTTATATTAGCAAGGTAACATTAACCCCTTATTACCCCATATCCCACTGCTACTGGGGAGTGGGAAGAGAGGGGCTAAGTGCCGGAATTGGCGCATCTTACAGATGTGCCATTTCTGGGGTGGCTGCGGGCTGGTATTTGTAGCCGGGGGGGCCAATATCCATGGCCCCTCTCTAGGCTATGAATATCAGCCCACAGCTGTCTGCGTAGCCTTTCTGGCTATAAAATATAGGGGGATCCACGTCATTTTTTTGGGGGGTCCCCCTATTTTATAGCCAGTAAAGGCTATGCAGACAGCTGCGGGCTGATACTCATAGCCTGGGAAGCTCCATGGGTATTAACCCCTTCCCAGGCTACAAACATCAGTCCCCCAGGCGCTGGCTTTCCCTCTCTGGTGCAGAAAATTGCGCGGGAGCCCACGCCATTTTTTTTTTCACATTTTTTTTTAAATTAAACATTGCGTTTAAGGCCGGCGTCAATACCCGGCACTGCCGCGGGCACTCGGGACCGGAGCGTTCAGCTGCATAGAAATACATGCAGCTGCACGCTCCGCTCCCGAGTGCCGGTGGCAGTGCCGGGTATTGAAGCAAGAGACTTGTGTGAGTTTCTCGCGGGTGTGACCCCGCCCTAATGCAGATTTTGTGTGTGTGTCTTTATTTAAGGCCGGGATCACACATGCGAGAAAGTCGGACCCTGGCGCCGGCACTCGGGAGTGGAGCGTGCAGCTGGATAGAAATACATGCAGCTGCACGCTCCGCACCTGAGTACCAGCGGCAGTGCCGGGTATTAAGATGCGAGACTCGTCCGAGTTTCTCGCTTGTGTGATCCATCTATCGTATTTATCTATCGTATCCATTATCAATCATCTGTTTATCTATCTATCTATCGTATCTATTATCTATTTATCTATTATCTATCGATATATCTATCTATCGATATATCTATATATAGATATATTTATAGATAGATATATCGATAGATACGATAGATGGATACGATACAAAAGATAGATAGATATGATAGATGGATACAATAGATTGATAGATATGATAGATACAGTAGATGGATACAATAGATAGATATGATAGATATCTATCGTATCTATCTATCGTATCCATCTATAGATAGATATATTTATAGATAGATATATCGGTAGATAATAGATAGATATATCGATAGATAGATAGATACCATAGATAAATACGATAGATAGATAGATCCATAGAT
This sequence comes from Ranitomeya variabilis, assembly GCF_051348905.1. Taxonomy (NCBI): domain Eukaryota; kingdom Metazoa; phylum Chordata; class Amphibia; order Anura; family Dendrobatidae; genus Ranitomeya; species Ranitomeya variabilis. The sequence continues at coordinate 1,024,169,750 of NC_135232.1, forward strand.
AGATATGATAGACAGATACGATAGATAGACACGATACATATCTATCGTATCTATCTATATATCTATTTCTATCTATCTATCTAACGTATATATCTACTGTATCTATCTATCTATCTAACGTATCTATCTACTGTATCTGTCTATCTAGCTGTGTGTGTATATTCGTCAATGGAGTATGAAAATGAAGAGGTTGGACAAGAAATTACATCACAATTCTTTTTTTTTTGTATATCTTTATTGAGCTTACAAAACCACACACAAATCCGCATGAAAAGAACTCATGAAAATCGCGTCAAAAAACGCATGAAAAAAGCAGGTGACCTGCCAGTGACCTCAGGTGCAGATTTGGTGCAGATTTTACCTGCGTGAAATCCTGATCAAATCCTGATGCAATCCTGAACGTGGAAACATACCCTTAGGCTATGTCTCCACGTTCAGGATGGCCGGCGGTATCGCCGCAGCGGCGAAGCCGCTCGGCGCTAAGCCCCGCCCCCTTTCTGGGACGCGATCATGCCGGATGTGTTAACTCTTCACATCCGGGATGATCGCTCTGTCCCATAGGGCCCTGTGATATGCCTTGCGGGGACGCTGCGTCCCCGCAAGGTGTACTGGCATGCTGTGATCTGAAAAGACGCGCAGCATGTCCGGAGTCGCAGGGCCGCCGCGTGCGGGTTTCCACGCATAGTGGAGACAGGATTTCATAAAATCCCCTCCACTATGCTGGAACACCTGGATGCTGCTTGTTTGACGCTGCAGCTCTGCGCAGCGTCAAACAAGCAGCGTTTCCTGACCGTGGAAACATACCCTTAAAGGGCTGATTGTGACTTGTAGGATCGCCACTTCCAACAGGTGGCGCTATAGAGTTTAAGTCTTCTTTTTCTCTGAAGAGGCAATTTGCATACCTCATAAAGTGACACTGGTCAGATGTAAAAAATGAGGCCTGGTCATTAGCCTACAAAGTGAGACGGTACTTAAGGGGTTGATGTAGCAGGCTATTTATGTTGCAGATACCCCATTAATTACTGGTCTTTTCTTGGGTTTGCCCAGTTAAAAAAAAAAAAAAAAAAATAGCAAGATTTTAATTTCGGATGACACATTTAAAAAGTACATACTGTAAATCCGGTGGAGAGAGTGCTTTGTCAGGAGTGTTGTAAATCATCACTGTGATAACCAAGAACTACCACAATGCTGTATGGTGGGAATATAGGGAACTTCTCACATTTCTATGTAAATATATCTCTCAAGGTTAAATTAAGTTCTTACTAATAATTATTCATAGTTGACGCTTCGGGTACATACCTCCTATGTTTTTGTTCAAGTTCTCACATGAGATACAAGCCTAAGGGGTAATGAAATTCCATAGGTTCTTGACAGATATGGTACTGTATATACTGGAACGTCATATGCTATCCTATGTATGTATTGCAGAACTTTCTCTCCTAATTCCCCATTTTTGTACCTACACACCATTCCTTTTTTGATTTTTATTTAAATTAAAACATAGCCATGAGGCTTCGGAGGACCAGTTGACAGATTATCTTCATCATTATTATTATTATTATTATTTATTTATATAGCACCTTTAATTCCATGGTGCTGTATATGAGAAGGGGTTACATACAGAGTTATAGATATCGTTTACAGTAAACAAATTTACCATGACAGACTGGTACAGAGGGGAGAGGACCCCCCCAAAAATGTAAAAACTAAATGTAAAATCATATGTAAGAAAAAAATGGAGACTTGCACTTAAGGACAACTTACACATCACAATATAGTAAGCAGAGGTGTTTGTTGGCTACAGTAGATCTGACACATGTAAATACCAAAGGGCTTATACATAATGCTGAATGTGCCAGTTACCTGGGATGACCTGTGCAAGCTAGGGTATTAGGTACTTAGTGGAGAGAATATGGCATAAAAGAGAATGGGAGAGATGTGCTAGATTAGTATTTGGGTTTAGCAAGCTAAACAGTATATAATAGATTTGGCGTTAGTGAAATTATGTAAGAAATTCCAATGTACAGCTGCAGCACTAGTGGATTTTTTTTTTTTAATGAGGAATTACAATCATTAGCAGAATAGTGGCCATGGTAGCAGAGATGAGAGGTAGGCTGTAGGAGGCATGTTATTTGTGAGTAGCTAAATGGGGAATCTTAAGTTATAAGATTAAATGGAGATGTAGTGTAAGTGGCTGCATTGACTGAAAGAGTAACACAAAGTTGGTAAACCATTTTTGGCCACATCGAGTAACATAAGCACCTACACTATTCTATATTGAGGAATTCAGTAAAACATGTAAATCTTGCTGTATTATAATTTTCTTTTTTTGTTGTTTTTTTTTACATGGGTGACTACAGAGCACTTCTTTCCAAACCCTATTCTCATGGCCCCCCTACAGATTGTTTTATTTGTTAGTATTGAACAGGTAATAGAATTGTCATGAATGCATTGGAAGTTATCATAGGGTCTCTCGTCTGTGCAATACTAAGGAGATCCTATCATGATCTGAGGGGCCATGCGGACTGGAGACTGGAAAACTCTGCCGTAGGGGTATGCCTGGATGCCTCAGAAACTCCAAGTATGCACAATAATAACAAGTATTACATTAAATTGAGTTTTTAACCTTGGCTTCTTATTGTTTAGTATATCGCACAAACTAATTGTGAGCATGACTTCTACAAGCAAGAAACTTCCAATGCAAGATGCCTGAATGAGTCAATGTACTTAAAAAAAGCAGTCCCATCAAAATGTATATCCTCCTAATATATTGCAGTTATCGTATTATATAGCACTGTGGACTTACAATTGCTCCTTTTGCCTTTCTGCCCAGTTAATTATTCTCTTTTCTATTAGTCCTATGATCACATGATTAAAACATACTAGCTCTAGTCTAACCTCTATGTAGAAACTGGAAGTCTTTTCACTGCAGGAGTCATCACTGCAAAAGTCCCTGGCAGGTGGGAAAAGCACAGCAGCTGGGTCAGGAGTTGCAGAGAGGAATGACTCCTGCAATGAAAAGAGACTTCCCGTTTCTACATAAAGCTTAGAAGGTGTCAGCTAGTCTGTTTTTAATAATGTGATCTCATAGACCTAATAGAAAAAGAGACGAATTTACGGAGTAGAAGGGCAAAATTAGCAATTGTAAGTACAACATGATATGTAATAAGATGACTGCAAAATATTGAGAGGATAAAAACTTTGATGGGAAGAGTGGTTCTTTAAAAGAAGTGTGTCAGCTCAGAATGGCTGTTCAAGCGAAGTACAGGTGCTCTCTGCATCATGGCGTGGCCAAATATTTAAATGCACCTTGTCACCTGCTTGTTTTCCATCTATCTCCACCCCCTCATTGACAGCTCTGGCTTTATATAGCCAGAGAAGAGAGGAGATGGATGGAAAACAAATAGGTGGGAAAGTGCTGAGACACCAGAGAACATGATTCGGGTCGGTTTTTACCGTCCCCAGTCTGATGATCGCCGTTCTTCACTGAATAACAGCAATCGCCAAAAAAAAAGTCAGATTTCCCATTCATTTCTCTCTCCTCTGATATGATCTAGCACACGGGTCCCCAACTCCAGTCCTCAAGGCCCATCAACAGGTCATGTTTTCGGGTCCCCAACTCCAGTCCTCAAGGCCCACCAACAGGTCATGTTTTCAGGATTTCCTTAGTCTTGCCCAGGTGGTAATTGCATCACCTGTGCAATACAAAGGAAATCCTGAAAACATGATCTGTTGGTGGGCCTTGAGGACTGGAGTTGGGGACCCGTGTGCTAGAGGCTCTCCCAGTGGGTCATTGTACCTGAGGGGCTCTCCCAGTGGGTCATTGGTACCTCAGTGGCTCTCCCAGTGGGTCATGGTACTTCAGGGGCTCTCCCAGTGGGTCATGGTACTTCAGGGGCTCTCCCAGTGGGTCATTGTACCTGAGGGGCTCTTCCAGTGGGTCATTGGTACCTCAGTGGCTCTCCCAGTGGGTCATGGTACTTCAGGGGCTCTTCCAGTGGGTCATGGTACTTCAGGGGCTCTTCCAGTGGGTCATGGTACTTCAGGGGCTCTCCCAGTGGGTCATGGTACTTCAGGGGCTCTTCCAGTGGGTCATGGTACCTCAGTGGCTCTCCCAATGGGTCATGGTACCTCAGGGGCTCTCCCAGTGGGTCATGGTACCTCAGGGGCTCTCCCAGTGGGTCATTGATACCTCAGGGGCTCTCCCAGTGGGTCATTGGTACCTCAGGAGCTCTCCCAGTGGGTCATTGGTACCTCAGGGGCTCTCCCAGTGGGTTATGGTACTTCAGGGGCTCTCCCAGTGGGTCATTGGTACCTCAGGAGCTCTCCCAGTGGGTCATTGGTACCTCAGGAGCTCTCCCAGTGGGTCATGGTACCTCAGGGGCTCTCTCAGTGGGTCATGGTACCTCAGGGGCTCTCTCAGTGGGTCATGGTACCTCAGGGGCTCTCCCAGTGGGTCATTGGTACCTCAGGAGCTCTCCCAGTGGGTCATTGGTACCTCAGGGGCTCTCCCAGTGGGTCATTGGTACCTCAGGGGCTCTCCCAGTGGGTCATGGTACCTCAGGGGCTCTCTCAGTGGGTCATGGTACCTCAGGGGCTCTCTCAGTGGGTCATGGTACCTCAGGGGCTCTCCCAGTGGGTCATTGGTACCTCAGGAGCTCTCCCAGTGGGTCATTGGTACCTCAGGAGCTCTCCCAGTGGGTCATGGTACCTCAGTGGCTCTCCCAATGGGTCATGGTACCTCAGGGGCTCTCTCAGTGGGTCATGGTACCTCAGGGGCTCTCCCAGTGGGTCATTGGTACCTCAGGAGCTCTCCCAGTGGGTCATTGGTACCTCAGGAGCTCTCCCAGTGGGTCATTGGTACCTCAGGGGCTCTCCCAGTGGGTCATTGGTACCTCAGGGGCTCTCCCAGTGGGTCATGGCACCTGCAAACCATAATAGTAAAATCTGCATTATAGTATAAGATAGATAACTGGCAAAAGTACAATTCTGTAGCTTTCATAGCATAATGTAGTGTAACGCGTGCATACTAGTTCCTCTAAGGTAACTATTTCTGTGCCCCCTTGGGTAATTGGTATATTGGTGACTATTTGAAGTTGGCAAGGTTATCAGTGGAGCAGTGTGAAGGTGACCAATATCTGTCAGTCATTAACAGCTGCTCAGTACCATGTGGATGGAGCCCGGTGTTCCCCTGGGTAGTTTGGTGAGGAACATAAAGCAGATGGGCGAGAGTGCGGATTCTACCAGAACACTTTATTACAGTTGTACAGTGCCACAGAGGAATGTGCAGCTGTCACAGGAGCCGTTCCTCTGCTGCCCACCTTAGCAGTAGCCTGGCACATAATACCGACACTTACGCTTTTATTTATTTTCCTGCTTTTTTCCCGTTCTCCCTTTTCAAAACAAACATTTTCTTTCCTCCTCGGAGAGGGTCGGACTAACCTAAAAATACCCAGCTTTGTATGTGACTAGAGGAGAGCTGGTTCTAGGCTGGGACTACAGCCAGGGCTGGGGAGCGCCTCGGGTGACAGGATCAGTGTGCCCGACTTAACCCTGTAGTGGAGGGCATTGATCTGTCGGGGGTATGGACCGTACGGCGAGATCCCCTCGGGAACGGGCAATGTGACGGGGGGTTGTGGGACTCTGACGCTGAGACTGACAAGGTGAAAGGGTTAAGAGCGCTTGTAGATTATTAGCAGGAGACGGGGCTGACGCTTCCTGCCCTTCACTAGCTTCTCACTGCATTCACCGGAGGACAGAGCCGGGGACCCCTGAAGGCAGGACTGGTCGGGGCTTCTAGGATTGTAGACCCCTAAGGAGGTGAGGGCCATAAATGATGGAGTATGAGCGGTGGCGGGAAAAGGCTGCCAGTGGAGTCCTCCCTGTCATCACTGTGAGCATTGGTCCAGGCTGTGGTGCCATGGGGGGCTGTGGTGCCATGGGGGGCTGTGGTGCCATGGGGGGCTCTTGCACGCCCAGTGTGTAGGGACAGCTGTGAAGAATGAATAGTGTCCCCTGATTACTGCAATGCCGGTGTAGATTGCCTCATTGATTCGCTTCACGGAGCCTGATAGGTGAGGAGAGGAGGGAGAAGCCTCCACGTTCGGCGTCATCGCCTCCTCATTTTAATGCCACAGCCATTGGGATATTGACGTTTTTTCTTTCTTGGGTGCAAGGGGTCAGGCTGAACCCCGATTCTGTGGGTGTTTTCCTCTGCCAGTGTTCGCCGGGCTCTGCCAGTGTTTGCCGGGCTCTGCCAGTGTTCGCTGGGCTCTCCCGGTTGGCTCCGCAGCAGCCCTATGCTGAATCCAGCTATTGTTTGGGATCTCCGAGCGTTCACGCTACAAATCTCCGCGCACTCCCCCTCCCCCGGCCGAGCAGCCCCACAATGTGCCTTTCCTCCACATGAATCTGGAAGCTATAAGCTGGATTGATTGCAAATGAAGTGTAATGCATTGTGGGACGTGTGTAACATTGGATCATTCGAGGAGGGAGAGAACGGACGGCCCCGCAGCTGGCTCCCGACAAGCGGCAGAATGTGTGCAGCCCCGGCGCCAGCTGTGCGCCTGACGCGCTGACGAGACCCCGGAGCCGCGGCGGTGAGGCCGGAGCCGCCATGCAGCTGGACAGTTAGGTCGCCTCACGATGAAGAAGACGCGGAGTACAACGTTACGCCGGGCCTGGCCCAGCGCCGATTTCTCTGACCGGGCCTCAGAGCGCATGAGGTCCCGGAGCGAGAAGGACTATCGCCTGCACAAACACTTCCCACCAGCGTTTATCTCCCAGGCGTCACGGGGCTACATGACATCAGGTTGGTCCCAGTTCCTGCATTTCTCGTGTTGTCTTTTGTATATTCAATGCTGAGACCAGGGGCAATGGCCATCTGTCTGTCCTATCCGCCTGTCTGTCCATCTATCCGCCTGTCTGTCCATCTATCCGCCTGTCTGTCCATCTATCCGCCTGTCTGTCCATCTATCCGCCTGTCTGTCCATCTATCCGCCTGTGTACCTGCCGGGTCGCCATTGTGTCTGTGTACAATGTATAGCTGCGTGTATTTACATACAGACCACAATTGTGGATACTTAGCTGCTTGTGTCTACAGCCACCATTTTGTACATCACTAACATTGAACGTTAGGCCTCGCAATATGGTGTTATTTGGCCAATAATGTATGCAGCCCATCTAGGTCTCCGGCCGCCCCTCGCTTCACCCCATTATTGTTCCATGTATTGGGAGCTGCTTAGCCAGCACTTTCACTATGAGGGATGCCATTATATGTAATCGCACGTATGCTGATACTCCAAAATGGGCAGTTATAGAAGCTGTACGGCTTATACGGCTTTTTTCTTGTCTCATTTGCAAAAAAATAAATGGTGCAGTAATTGGCCTAATTAAAAACAATAGCCACAGACGTTATCCCCCTTTTATGCACGGGGAGGGTGATGTTGTTTTCTTGGTGTCGGTGGTACTGCAGGATGCGGTGGTTAAATACTGGTTTAATTTGCAGAGAGGGGAACAGGCATGCTTAAGCAATGACCAAAATCTATTTAAAGACTGCTGCGTAATCTCAATGCAAAGCAGCTCTGGGCTGCAGAGAGGATGGTGCCTCCGCTCCCCACAGCTAGCCCACCGCCTCTCCAACCTGGGCATATTCCTCCGAAATCTATGTCACCAGGCCCGATACGTCTGTATGTGTTACATATGCCGTGTCCCCATAATGAAGCATACAGATAGCCAAATTCAGATGTAGCCAGACATTCTGGCATCATAGATGTTGGCTATGTCATTCTCCATCATTACAAGAAGCCTACCATACCAGCACAGGGCTTAGGCTGTCATTTGAGCCTACCTCTGCTCCTCACCTTCACATGTCACTCACACCTTCCATATTTATTGCTCAGAATGAATGTATCCCATCTGGTCATCCAGCAAAGGTTATAGTAGATATCGATTGGGTATTGGTCCATTTCCCTGGCCTACGTCCATTTATACTTGGCTTTGATTGTCGCATGCTTATAAGGGTGGCAATGCCCGTATTCCCCATGCCAGGCTCGATCATTGTCTTATAAGGATATAAATAATGTGGGAAGGTAATAGGCCTGCAGTGCATCCTGCTGGAAGCCTATCCTCCTCTACTGACATCACACAAGCTACAACGATAATGTGTGATGTCCAGAGGATGTATCTATTGATCTCTGATAACCTCAGCGTATTACTATAGTAATGGCAGAATAGCCGGCTTGCCCATAGGCATTGATTGCATTTGTAATACCACTAGATATTGGAACAGTTCAGGGTTTGTTTGTTTTTTTTAAGATTTTTATTTCTAAAAGGAAGGAATCCGGCTTGCCTCACCCTCAAGGTTTCTGAGGCCTTTCTATGGTTTTTCTAGTCATCGGTATTACATACATTGAAATATGGCTGCCCGTGCATCAGTAGAAAGACACAACTTCATCTCTGTGTGACGTCGCTTTCTCTTGACCACTGGAGTTGAGCCTGACTCAGCTATATTGAAAAATGGTGTTTAATTATTGTATTGGGCTAATAAGTCATATATCGTGGCACAATGGTTCTCCTACTTCATGGCTGTGCCTTGTCCACGTAGTGTATTCATTTCTGATAGGAAATCCCCAGCATATATCCTATTCGGTGGCCCTTGTATAAGCAGTCTATCTGGTTACAGATCCTTTGGAATATATCTAATTGTTTGCTGGTACGTGTGTAATCGTGTATTTGTGGAGTTTTGCTTTATCCTCTTGTGTAGATTTGTTGCGTTGTGATAACTCAAGTGTCTCTAGGAGATCCGCTGACTCTTTGGGCTATGTCTTCAGGTTGAAATGTGATACCGTCTTGTGTCCTTTCAATGGATGGTCACGTAGTTATCTGTAAAGAGAGAAAAGGAGGTGACTGGAGTAAAGGAACATTACCAGTTGCTCTTTACATGAAGGGTTGACAACATTGGGTTATCTTTGGCTGACATCATCCTTCAGGCACTACAGGACGGAGACAATGTATTCTTGTAGCTTACATATCATCCTACCTTCATTGTAACCTGAACGATCCTCATCAGGCTTGCCATATTTGTTTTATTCACCTCCCCAAATTGAAGTAGTTTTTAGTACTGATATGATTATCACATAAGGTTGTACTTAGTGGCAGGGCACAATAACTTTCTCTCCACCTTGTGATGACGTGACAATTAATTAAAAAATGTTTTTCCATTCAAGCAGCCAGTGTGTGTGTATGTATATATATATATATATATATATATATATATATATATATATATATATATATATATATATATATATATATATATATATATATATATATATATATATATAATTTTTTTTTTTTTTTTTTTTTAATACTGGCATATGTACTAAATTCTTATTACACATTTCATAAATCATTGAGAAGAATCTGGTTTGGGTCTATACCCTTAGGGTACCGTCTCACAGTGGCACTTTTGTCGCTACGACGGTACGATCCGTGACGTTCCAGCGATATCCATACGATATCGCTGTGTCTGACACGCAGCAGCGATCAGGGACCCTGCTGAGAATCGTACGTCGTAGCAGATCGTTTGGAACTTTCTTTCGTCGCTGGATCTCCCGCTGTCATCGTTGGATCGGTGTGTGTGACACCGATCCAACGATGCGTTCGCTTGTAACCAGGGTAAACATCGGGTTACTAAGCGCAGGGCCGCGCTTAGTAACCCGATGTTTACCCTGGTTACCGTCGTAAAAGTAAAAAAAAAAAACAGTACATACTCACATTCCGGAGTCCGTCAGGTCCCTTGCCGTCTGCTTCCCGCTCTGACTGACTGCCGGCCGTAAAGTAAGAGCAGAGCACAGCGGTGATGTCACCGCTGTGATCTGCTTTCACTTTACGGCGGCACTCCGTCAGTGCGGGAAGCAGACGGCAAGGGACCTGACGGACACCGGAATGTGAGTATGTACTGTGTGGTTTTTTTTACTTTTACGATGGTAACCAGGGTAAACATCGGGTTACTAAGCGCGGCCCTGCGCTTAGTAACCTGATGTTTACCCTGGTTACCCGGGGCCTTCGGCATCGTTGGTCGCTGGAGAGCGGTCTGTGTGACAGCTCTCCAGCGACCACACAACGACTTTCCAACGATCACGGCCAGGTCGTATCGCTGGTCGTGATCGTTGGAAAGTTGCAGAGTGTGACAGTACCCCTACTAGGTCCTGTTGTGTCCTTGGCAAGGAACCTGTACACAGTGCACAGAGTGATGACCATGTCCTCAGGTGCTGGGACAATAGACACGCAGGGGCTAATTGACTTGTCTCCCTGGACATAAACTTCTTTGCATCTGTTCATAGTATAACAAAAAATGTTAAGATTGCAAATTTACAGAAACTGAGATTGTTATTATGCGTGAAAAGCAAATGTATTCTAAGGTCAGTCTTGCCATTGTACAATGGTAGATACTTAGCTGGAGGTACTAGTATGTTCAATAGCAGCTCAGTTTGGAAAGAGGGTAAATTATCTCATTGGAAGCTGCTATCCTGTCAGATTAAGGTATGTTTTAGCAAACTAGTATTTACGGTCCCAAACTTTGCCTTTGGAGTCAAAGTTGCCATATATGCCCAATTTATCTGGCAGGTCACGTATGAAGCTGTATATCCATAGACACCGACAGCCCAAGGCACTCAATATCACATGTCAACTGTTCTAACATGTTTGGAATAGTCCTAGTATAATAACATATGTTTCCAGTTGTCAGAAAAGGTCAAAGTTAAGTAAATAAACAGGTGGAATATATGTAGGAAAGTTTCTTTAGCGCTCATATTTTACTTGCATAAGTGTGTGTCACTTTTTCTTTCCTTGGCGGTGCAGTATATAGGAGTCAGCAGTTCTTGGTCTCCAGTGTTTATTTGCATGGCCTTGATAAACAGTGAGCACACCTGTTATGTAAACCTGTTCCCTCCTTTTTGTCACCACAGCTTGCAGCAGACTGACATGGGTGTGAGTGCACTTTCCGAGTTTACCAAGCTTTAAATGCAAGCAAAGGACCATTCACACAAATAAAATTGCATTATACATTTTGTAAGCTTTTGAGCAGTCGAAATAATAGGACTCTGGCGCAACATCACAACAATAATAAAACTAATTTATTGATAATTAAAATTGATCATCCATACATAGGAGTCAAATTTATTAGGCCATGTTTTCAGGTGTAACAATGCTTAATTTTTGCAGATGTGTGTAACAAAATAAGCAATTTCATCCTACTCTGATTTTTGTTGTATTTTTTTGTGTGTGTTTGTGTTTTCCCCTTTTTTTTTTCATGTTATCTGTGTATCTTTGGGCGTGCTCAGATAATAGATTAGAGTCCCTGAGGCTGCATGTTTTGAGCCGGTATATAGCCCATACACATGCGGGCAAACAAGCAATCCGTGCATGTGTTGTGGCTGTCTAAAACCTCAAAACATGCAGCATCAGGGACTGGAATATATTATCCGAGCACGCCCAAAGAAACTCGGAAAACACCAGAGCATGCTCAGATAGCACGTTATCCCAGCACAATCGCTCATCACTACTTGGGACATATAAATCGAATAGTGGTTTCATTCATCCACTGTCATGGTATTCCGTCAAGTCCTGATCCAAACTCAACGGCCTCATCTATGGCTGTGCCATAATTGTAAGTGTTAAATGCTGGAAGACGAGTGGATATGCTATAGGTTTAGTTGATATTAGGATCACGTATGGAATAGTAGGATTTATGTATAGACTTTTATCAGAAATCAGCAATACTTTCTTATTGGAATAAGACCACTATTATGTGCATTAGTCCTACCAATATGTAGATGGTATTTGTCCACTAAGAAGAGTATACATTGCTGTGCTAGAAAGAAATCTTGCAGCAATGATGACAAAAGTAATTTGCAGAATGGTGTTTGGGTTAAAGTCAAATAGAGCGATTCTTCAAGTTACAATATTAATTCCAAGATGACCATTGTATTCTGAAAACTTCACAACATAAAAAATAGTAATTGGTTCCGAAATCACGATATATTAGCTCAAAATAATACAAAACCAATATTAAAGAAAACTATAGAGTTGTCCCCTACGTTACAACTTCTAATAAATGGGCCGAGGTTGAATTAAGAAAACAAAAATACCTATACCCTCCTGCCAGACTGATGCCACTCCTCTACATTTGCTACTGAGCCCCCTGCCAGTCTGCTAGCATCCAGCATCTACAGCCAAGTAATGGTCACTGTAATGCAGGTGGTGTAAGGACTGTAATACTAATAACTTATCCATAGGATATATCAGATCAGATCTATGGAGGTCCGATAGACCCCCACTGATCACCTCATCTCTGGAGGTGACAGAAGGTATGACTGTATAACAGCATCACTCTGTCCACTGTGCGATAGGAGTTCCCAAATAATGCAGATCAGCTCCTATTGAAATGAGTGAAGCTGAGATGTAGTAACAGACTTTTTCTATCAGTTTATTGTGTGAAGCCTTAAGGCCCCGTCTCACTTAGCGACGCTAAAGCGATCCCGACAACGATACGACCTGTCAGGGATCGTTGCTGCGTCGCTATGTGGTCGCTGGTGAGATGTCAAACAGTGAGATCTTACTAACGATCGCAGCTGCGATCTCACTGTTTGACATCTCACCAGCGACCTGTAGCGACCTGTACAACGATCTCACATGGGAGCTATTATGACGATTCAGTGTCTGAGTCGTCAACGAGGTAGTTGGTAAGGTGTCAAACACAGCGATGTGTGCTACCCAGCGGGACCTCAACGATCAAAAAAAGGTCCAGGCCATTCCGACACGACCAGCGATCTCACAGCAGGGGCCTGGTCGCTGCTACGTGTCACACAAAGCGAGATCGCTACTGAGGTCGCTGTTGCGTCACGAAACTTGTGACTCAGCAGCGATCTCGCTAGCGATCTCGCTTAGTGAGACGGGGGCTTTACTTTGATCTTCATGGAAGGTGGCATAATAGAAGTTACCTACTTTGAGGACTTTTTGGTTTTGTAAATGTATCTGCTCTATGTAATGAGAACACCTTATTCCACAAAACTATGATCCCACCAAATATGTATGCATGTACTCTACTTACCGACTAGCGTTATATACGAGGTGATAATAATATTTGTGTAAGAAGTCTGGACAAATAATACTTTCAAAGAACTTTGTTGTGATTTGTGGATGCTGAGGAAAGCCAACGGATGATCCTAACTTTGATAGTGACAGGATCTCTTTAAGGCACACCCTGATGTAGGGATAGGTCTAGAGCACAGATGTCGGTAGGTAGGTAGAGCAGCTGCTTTCTTAGACGACCACCTTTTTAGCAGAGATCTACAGATGTTGCCATTCTTAAAATGAGAACGATATCACGGTGCAGGAATGTGTAACTCAGCACGGTGGCTCAGTGGTTAGCACTTCAGCCTTGCAGCCCTGGGGTCCTGGGTTCCCACCAAGCACAACATCCGCATTGAGCTTGTATGTTCTCCCCGTGTTTGGGTGGGTTTCCTCCTTGATACTCTGGTTTCCTCCCACATTTCAAAGATTTTCTGATAGGGAATGTAGATTGTGATCCCCAATAGGGTCGGTGCCGATAGTGTCTGTAAAGCGCTGTGGAATTAATGGCACTAAATAAGTGATTTAAAATAAATTATAAGTTATTGGCTTTTTGTTTAAAATTCTGCATTTTGATGTCTTTCTTAGTAGTTAGTTTAGGAAAGGCTTCATGTGTGCATCAAGTTGAAATATGAGTTTGGTTTATTGTTTGCGTATATACAGTATACCTTACATTGTTCAGAAAAAAATGACATGTGATGTAAAGGAAAGCCTAAAGCCACCTGATTCTATACTTTCTTGCTTGGACTAATTTTGTCTGTGTGGTGGTTAGAGATTCTGGACTAATGGCTTTTACTGTGATGAAGATGAATGGTCTGTTCATAGCAATTTGTTGGCAGCCTTTACTGCCTGTAAGGCCCCTTTCACACATAATTTTTTTTTTTTTCCGTCAGTCACAATCTGTTGGCTCGACGGATCCGTCGCAGATTGTGAAAAACTGATGTGACTGATCCATTTTTTGTACGGATCCGACTAGCGGATCTGGCTAATTGGATCAGAGCATGCTCAGTTAAAAAAAAAAAATGGAATTGGTCGCCATAGGCTTCCATTCTAACAAGCGACGGATGCGTCGCTGTTTGTTTTTCGACGTACACAAAATGTTACTTTGTCCATTGTCTCCGGCTGCCGGACAAATAATTTTCAACGGATCCGGCTAATACAAGTCTGAGAAAAAAAACGGATCCAGCGGCATTAGTTGCTGGATCTGTGTTTTTTTTCAAAATTTTATGGATTGCGACTAAGGGAAAAAACTGATGTGTGAAAGGGGGCCTAAGAGTGCACCAACTTGCATTATAACGTTATATTCATTATTTCTGGCTTTTATTTTTGTGAAACATGTACCGTATATACTCGAGTATAAGCCGAGATTTCAGCCCAAATTTTTGGGCTGAAAGTGCACCTCTCGGCTTATACTCGAGTCACGGTCGGCGGCAGGGTCGGCGGGTGAGGGGGAGAGGGCGCTGAGGCATACTTACCTGCTTCCGGAGCTCCTGGCACTGTCCCTGCAGTCCCACGGTCTCCGGGTGCCGCAGCTCTTCCCCTGTTCAGCGGTCACGTGGGACCGGTCATTAGAGAAATGAATATGGACTCCACTCCCATAGGGGTGGAGCCGCATATTCATTTCTCTAATGAGCGGTAACGGTGACCGCTGATAGAGGAAGAGGCTGCGGCACCGAAGACCAGCTGTCCGGGGGAAGGAGCCGGGAGCAGGTAAGTATTACATATTCACCTGTCCGCGTTCCACACGCCGGGCGCCGCTCCATCTTCCCGTCGTCTCTCCGCACTAACTGTGCAGGTCAGAGGGCGCGATGATGCATATAGTGTGCGCGCCGCCCTCTGCCTGATCAGTCAGTGCAGAGAGACGCCGGGACGGGACGCCGAGGAGCTGCAAGCAAGAGAAGTGAGTATGTCATTTTTTTTTTTTATTGCAGCAGCAGCAGCAATGGCACAGCTTTCTATGGTACATCTATGGGGCAATAATGAACGGTGCAGAGCACTATATGGCACAGCTATGGGGCAATAATGAACGGTGCAGAGCACTATATGGCACAGCTATGGGGCAATAATGAACGGTGCAGAGCACTATATGGCACAGCTATGGGGCAATAATGAACGGTGCAGAGCACTATATGGCACAGCTATGGGGCAATAATGAACGGTGCAGAGCACTATATGGCACAGCTATGGGGCAATAATGAACGGTGCAGAGCACTATATGGCACAGCTATGGGGCAATAATGAACGGTGCAGAGCACTATATGGCACAGCTATGGGGCCATAATGAACGGTATGGAGCATCTATTTTTATTTTTGAAATTCACCGGTAGCTGCTGCATTTTCCACCCTAGGCTTATACTGGAGTCAATAAGTTTTCCCAGTTTTTTGTGGCAAAATTAGGGGGGTCGGCTTATACTCGGGTTGGCTTATACTCTAGTATATACGGTAACCTGGCAAATATACCACACATTTAGTCTTTATTCTTCAAAAATAGCTGTGCTGTTATCATTTGTTGTCAGTGCCGGTTATTGCTTTACGTTGATATAAATTGTCGAGTATATTGTTATAATATAAAGATTTGGTTGTGAAGCATTATATTGAAAAATACATTTCAACATTTTGAGTCCAAGCATTTTTATCTGGTTATAAAGATATGAGTAATAAAATAAGCAGTAGGTCAAATTCAGGATAGATATGCATTCCCGTAGTGAAAATGATAAAATATTAAAGTAGTAAACTTGATATTTACCTAGGCAGATAACTGACAGACAACATCACAGACCTTTATTTATTTTCCAGGGACCCTTTTTATTTTTATTTTTTTAGACCAGTACAGTTTGTTTTTTATGTCTCCTCAGTGTATGTGTGAAATCAGAGTTTTAATTGGAAACTGTGCACACTTGTTAGTGCAAACAAAAGTTGTGTAATTGACACTCAGACAAACCATGTAATGGACGCATTGATGACTTTCAGCTTCTTTGTTATTTGATCACTATTTATGGTTGACAGGTTAGATTAAAAAAAACAGGAATTTGAGAAATTTTCCTTAACGAAATGAGATTGCCTTAACATTGGTGCGATGGTTTAATATATGGTAATCGTGTACATTAGATTTTAGAAGTTTGGACAGAGCTTCAGCAGACTACATGGATGAAATAGAGTGCATGCAACATAGATGGGCATTATTGATCTGAGATGTTGGTCCAACATGCCACATGCAGAAGTTTTTTTTGGTAGTCTATCTGTCAAGCAACTTGGTGGTAATAGGGCTCCATCGTCATTTTTCAGATTGTTGCGTAGTCTAACGCTTTTCTTTCATTTCGGGTATATTCACACACTTGATAGCTGCTTCATTATGGAAAAATCTTCAGAGTAAAAGAATGTCAGCTAAGTAGAGAAGATTTCAACACATTTTATTTACGTATTGCAGAAAAATTCTGCATGAAATTCACATGTAGTGCAGGCTTTAAAACACAAAAAATTCCAAAGAATTGACGGATATGTCAAACCCATAACGGAAAATAGCAGAAAAATCTGCTTGTAACAGTTCCGGATTTTGCTGCAGAAAGATCTGTAGCAAATCTGCTACATTTGAACATATATACGTGTAGACTCCGATGGATCGTTGTAAGATGACCAATTTTAACATTTCAAACAATTGATTTTTTTTTTTTTTTTAGCTGGTCAAACACTACATTTCCCATAGGACATATCAACAGTAAACTCCCCATAATCGTAACGAAAAGCTGCAGATTTTCTTGTGTATGCCATAGTGCTGCTATGTACTACACAATAGGGTGTAACAAAATTTTCACAAAACCTATGTGCAAATTCTCTGCCTACTGTTGGCTCCTTTTCATGACATGAACGATTGTGGTGGCAATAACCGGTATCTTGGGAAAAGTCTGCCTGCTGTGTTGGATTTTTTTTCCTTCATTATCTGGTGCAGTTATTGGCAATACTTGGAAAGGTGTTAATGGTAAATGTCACATGTGCACCACAGAGTCCAGAGAAGACCACAGATCATAGCAGAGATTGCTCAATGATTTGTCTTACTTATTGCATTGTTGACAGAGGGAACAATTTTCATTGATCAATCATGAACAAGTGAGAGAACATCTGTCAGAAATCACTAGTGTACGGCTACCTGCTCTATATTGCAGTCTTTGCCTCACACAACAAAAATTAGGCTGCCGTCACACTAGCAGTATTTGGTCAGTATTTTACATCAGTATTTGTAAGCCAAAACCAGGAGTGGGACAATCAGAGGAAAAGTAGAATAGAAACATATGCACCACTTCTGCATTTATCACCCTCTCCTGGTTTTGGCTTACAAATACTGATGTAAAATACTGACCAAATACTGATAGTGTGACGGCAGCCTTAAGGTAATCTAGTCAATCAAGACCTTCTAGGCTAACTTGCATGCAGTGGCATAGCTTGGGTTTCCAATACCTGGGACAGGGCAAGTATTTTGCTCCCCCTGACTTGTGAAACGTTTGAACTCCCCGAATCTATTCCTCTCATCCAGTATTGGAAGCACATGTAATTTAAAAAAAATACTTACCGTATTTTTTGGACTACAAGACGCACTTTTTCCCCCCCAAAAAAGGGGGGGAAATGGGGGGTGGGTCTAATAGTCGCAATGCAGGCTTACCGTGGCGGCAGAGGTGCGGTGGCAGAGGTGCGGCGGCAGAGGTGTGGCAGCAGAGGTACGGAGATAAGGAGGCGCAGTGAGCGGGGTCCCTTTTCCCGGTGAGGTGATGCAGCAGCCCGGTAAGGCAGCAGAGCCGGGTGAATCCTGATGTTCGCAGATGGAGCTCTGCTGCCCGGGGCTTCAGGAAAATGGCCGCGGGATGCCGCGCGTGCGCAGATGGGGATCGCGGCGGCCATTTCCTGAAGCCCCGGGCAGCAGAGCTCCATCTGCGAACGCGCGGCCTCAGGAAGATGGCCGCGCCCACCGATATCAACAGGATTCACCCGGCTCTGCTGCATTACCGGGCTGCTGCAGCTGCATCACCTCACCGGGACTTTGGACTCTGTATACTCCATCCTTTTGCTTCCCAGGATGGGTGCAGCAAGGTTCAGGAAGGATCTCGTGGGCACATGGACTGGAGATGATGGAGGTAGTGGTGTACATTGTGAAGCGAGTATTCCACAGGCGCTCAGATGTCTGAGTCCTTGCCGCTTCCCGGCGCTCCTCAGCACCGCATGGCACGGCCGGCTCTCCGCCTCCAGCAGGGCTCGCAGCAGTACAGAGGCGCTTTTCCCGCAGTGTCCGGTCATGGCGGCTGTGTCTCGGTAGCGGAGCTCCTCACTTATTACCGGCTTCTGAAATAATTATTGCGCTGAGGAGCGCCGGGAAGCGGCAAGGACTCAGACATATGAGCTCCTGTGGAATACTCGCTTCACAATGTACACCACTACCTCCATCATCTCCAGTCCATGTGCCCACGAGATCCTTCCATCACCTCACCGGGGAAAGGGACCCTGCCCACGCCATACCTCTCACTGTGCCTCCTCATCCCAGCTCCTGTCGGTAACCACTGCTGCCACCCTCCCATGGACACCAGGCCATGGCGTCGCCCACCTAAGCAGGAAGGGACCCTGCTCAGGTGCACGCCGTACCGCATCACCCCACCTCTGCCGCCACCATGCCTCCTGTGACCCTGGTCTGCCACCACCAGCCCTCAGGTAAGATACTGTAAATTCGGACAATAAGACGGACCCCCATCTTATAAAAAATCTTTTTTTTTCTGCAATTTTCACCCCAAATTTGGGGTGCGCCTTATGGTCCGGTGCGTCTTATAGTCCGCGAAATACGGTATGTAATTATAGTTTGCTCTCTAACCTAAAATGTTTTTGGGGCTTTTTATTACATAAGTGTGTAACATTTGTTACATAAAAAAAAGTATTACACTAACCCTATTTCTATCCCAAACCCCAAGTCTAACCCTTGCTATAAAACTAGCCCGAACCCTAGTTGGGGTTAGAGAAAGTGTAAAAAATATAAAAGCAGTTCTCCGTATTTCAGTGCACATGATTCAATACCGTGTTCATTGATTAGCAGCTCATCTTCTATCGTCTCAGTCATTGCTTATGCAGAGTGCAGCAGTTGAAGATGAGTTTGCCATTGGCTGCAGTGACCAAGATGACAAGGCTCACGTCATTATACTGAGCTTTGTCATTTCAGTCTCTGCATATGCAGAGAGCAGCAGCCAATGACAATCGCATCTCGACTGTTGCACTCTGCATAAACAGCGAATGTCAGACACTGACAGTGCTGCTCCAGGAAGAAATTTGTAGTTGCTGAACATTTGATGGTGGGGAAGTGTGAAGGGGTTGGGGTGTGCAGAATTTTGCCCCCCTAGCGACTGGTGTCTAGGGTTCCCACACGATACACCATTGCTTGCGTATGATATATTGTAGTCTATTACTGCCTATATGACCATGAAAAAAAACATTTAAAGGGGCCTACTTATATAAGATATGGTAAATGATGTCATTCTAATTAGAAAATGTCGATCTGTTCTGTTCACATACAAACAACTAAAAAATTCTATCTCGTGCCAGACTTATCCAATGAATACCACGAAGAGTAATACTTACTAGCACTGCTGGCAGCGTGAAGAGTATTTGATGAATTTATTTTTGGCTATGGAAACTAAAAGTCTACACACTGCTCCGTGTATATAGATGGATGGATATAGATAATATAAAAGTGCTTGGATAATGTAGTGGGTCTTGGATTGATTAATTGCTAAGCAAGTGCCATTTTCTCTGAGCAGGCGGACTTGGGACTGCTGCTCTTGTCAGGATTCTTTCAGCAATGCAGTAAAAGTGCAGGCCAAGAATATTTCATCCAGGCGTTTGCAGAGTGAGCACCACTACCTCTTGCACTGTTTGAATGTTTACCACTAATCCCAAGAGAAAACTTGCAATTTAAATATGTCAGTAGTAAAAGAAACCATATTCAGTAATAACCAATGGGCTGGAGAGTTTGCTTTATGGCGAGAAACCGATCCAAAATACAAATGTTACCCGTAACTCTTAAGATCTGGCACTGATGCGGAGCCAACATTTACGAGTCTATGAAAGAAATCATAGACAAGGAGAGCAAACATTCCTGAGGCGTGTCGCCAGAAGTTACAAATGTCCAACTTGACTAATTAAAGTATACATTAGATTTATTCATTGCTTTTAAGTAAACGCTGATACCGGTTTGTTATCTTCAGCAAACATCTTGGATATGACAGATAACATTAATGCTCCAGTGAAATAAGATATGTTTGACTGCTGGAGAGCCTTATTCTAGAGCGATACTTATCCGGTATTCATTACATTATCTGGCTTGGAATTAGAAAAAGTTATGAATGACAGTAATTTTAACCTATTTACACTGACTGATTTTTCTTTTTCTTTTTTTGCCAAGACCATAGTTATGGCCTGGATAATACTTCCCTAAAGCGAACCTATCACCAGGTTTGACTGTTATGAGATACGGCCACCACCTTTCAGGCCGGACATACAGCATTCTATAAGACAAGAAAAACAACTTTTGTTATACTCACGGGGGGGGGGGGGGTCCAGTCCGAGGGGTGTCGATGTTCTTGTTCAGGCACCTTCCTTCTTGCTTCATGTGGATGACGCGTCCCTACGTCATCGACATGGTGTTCTCTGACACTGACCAGGGCAGAGTAATATACTGCAGTGCGCATGATCCAGGCCACTTTGACCTTTCCCAGCGCCTGCGCACTTCTGTACTGAGGGCAGAGAAGTACGCCTACACAGGAGGAAATGCCAGGGAGACTGTTGATGATGTATATTAAGTCTTTTCTAGGAAGCTATCACCTTCAGTGCCTTTTTATCAGCAATTTAAGGCCTCCATACACATTGGATGAAATTTGAACGTACCCATTGACCATCTTATGTGTATGGAGAACTTCCAACTCTTCCATAACAGATTATGTTGGGGCAGATAAGGATCAGGTAGTGGGAATTTCAACACCCAGTCTTTTTTGCTTTCAGGGGAAATAAAGTCTTTATTTATTATGACTATCACAGACCTTATATAAGTTTTCACAACCTTAAGGAGTACTATAGATTGAAGTCTACACTACACTATCCGTTTGCCTGTGGCAATAAGCAGTTTTGCCAGGCCGGGCAATATGCTGCCACTGCGTTTACTGCAAGATTCGGAGTAGTGACTGCAGTAGATGTGATGAGCTGTCACTGGGGCGGCAGGCTTCCAGCCTGGACAGTAGGCATGAGCCCTGGTGCCACCAGCAGACCCTAAAGAGGTACTATGTGACATTATTAGCTTCCCTGCTTATCAGGTTACCAGGACAAAGAGTTTTGATACTAGAGGAAACCAATAAAGCCTACTCCACTGTTGCTATGAAGCTTGCACCAATGTTCAGTAGCACACATACCATTGGAACAAACTTGTGTAGTCATATAAAGGTCCACGAAGTACGAAGCTACTGTCAGACACATAAAAAGTGTATTATGATGAGCTATTGGATTGCAAAGGGCCCATATACTCCTTAGGATCTCTGTGCAAGATTGTCCGTCCTGAAGTGTATGCAGCTCTGAGCCCCTGTACAGTGTAACATTTAAAGGGAACCTGTCAGAAGGATTGTGCACAGTAACCTACAGACACTGGCACTGTTAAACTGATTAAAATGATACCTTGGTTGATTATGTCTTGTGGTTGTTGTTTAATCTTTATTTTCAGTTTCGGGGCGGCCTGTGGGGAGGGGTCTTCATGTGGTGCTCTTCTTAGCTATTCATAATACAGACTGCTGACAGGTCATTGATCCCTCACTGACCTGCCCCCGAGTTTACATAATCAATATTATATGTACATAGTGGAAAAAAAAGAAAAACCACCTGCAGGCGGATGCCGGCTGTGGCTCCTGCCTACAGCATAATTGCATATGTAATGTTCATATAATAAATATGGATGAGGTTATCCTGATAATAATAATAAAAAAAAAAAAAAATCCATTTGAAAATGGCGCCCGCTGCACCTGCACAGTAGGAGCTATCGGTGTCTATAGAGGTGACCTGTCACCAGTCTTCAATATGACTACCTAATCAGAGCACCACAGGCCACCCCGGAGCACAAGCATATCATTAACTCAAACCTGAAAATAAATTTTAAACAACAACCACAAGACTGATTTCATCAACCCAGGTATCATTTTATTCAGTATAACGGCGCCGACCTGACACTGTCTATAGGTGAGTGTGCACAATCCTGCTGACAGGTTCCATGTAAGTCCATGTGTCTCACCGTTGAGGCATCCTGTAGTAGTTTCCTTTGTGGCTGTGAAGTATAGTTATTTTTGAGTTGAATCTCATATTATTGTCCTTCATTACCCATGTTTCTCTCCTAAGTTTCCAGCAGGCGGCTGTTCTTGTGACTTGTAATAGCATATTGCATGTATGTGACTAAGGCCGGAGTCACATAGTAAATATAGGTAAACTGACTGAACAGCAATCTAGTCTGAACTGGTGCATAACCAAAATAGACTTGCATAGCAAATAGATCAATGGCTGCACTCAACTGTACTAAAGCAAGGAAATGTGCGCTATATGAAATGTGAATAGCTTAATGGCTTGTGAAATCTATTAAAAAACACATGAGATGCTTGGCACAAAATTTGTCCAAAAAATGTTAGCCCATCCACCAAACGTCAAGGTAATCTCAGATCGGATGGGTCCCTGACCTGACTGCCTAGTGTGAACACTTACCTATGGCTAATAACATGGTAAAGCCTGCATTTATAGGGAGGTCGGAACCAACTGTGTTTGGATGTAATTAAAATCACAGCATGGTGAAGGGCGGGGAGTTCAAGTCAGAAAAAATTGTACATAGTAAATATAGGTAAACTGAACAGCAATCTAGTCTGAACTGGTGCATAACCAAAAAAGACCGGAGTCACACTACAGCGAGATACGGCCGAGTCTCGCAGGTTAAAACCCAGCTCTGGCACCGGCACTCCGGAGCGGAGCGTGCGGCTCCATGTATTGCTGTGCGGCTGCACGCTCCGGAGTGCCGGTGCCAGAGCCGGGTTTTAACCTGCGAGACTTGGCTGTATCTCGCTGTGTGTGATCCCGGCCTCACATTACTGCTCCAAAAATCATTTTAGTAATTAAATAACAATACTACACCATCATTATGTGAGACAGTGGCCGCAGGGGACAGGTGCCTTTTTTTTATCTTGGAGAACACTCCCTCCCAATATTTTTATCTCTTTGACTTTTTCCAATTAGACCATCCTTTCTTCATGGCAGAAGTGGGAACCTTTTGCAGTTTGTTAATTTTGTGACTGAACTTTTTTCTTTAACCTGTTGCTATGGCAGCTGACCCCTATACCACGCCAACATTGTTAATGTGACTTTGAGCTTCTTGCCAACGCGGAGCCTCTCTCTGTCATTGTCCTGCCACAGTACAAGAGCCGATCTGTGCATTACTATCATTTGTAAACTTGGTCCATTCAGCAAAGTTTCCCACGGGTCCCAACAAACACTGTACATTTCAAAACCGGAATATTCATAGCACCGAGACAGACGGACACCCAGACTTTCAGCCATCAGAAAGCACCCTTTATATTTATTACAAGCATATGTGTCAGGAGAGGTTATCCGGTCCACGTGCAGATTAATATCATCTGTAAAGGAAAGAGAAATCTGAGAATTTCAGCAGAAAAATAGGACTCGGTTTTCCTGTTATGGTTGAGAAACTAGTATCATTATTGGGATAGACCCTAGAGTAAAAATCAGGCATTTTAATACCAGATTTTGTAGGCTTTTCTTCATGCACAACATTTTTTTTTTTTTTCCTACTTCAGAGTACATTGTAATTTTCACCAATATATTCTGCCAAATGAGCAAAAATATCCATACAATTTCACTATGGCTGCCTATTTACCATGAACACATTAAGTTTTATGATATCAACTCCTGTAGTAGCAATCCATGACTGAATGTTTATATCTTGGCGGTAAATAATCTTTTATAAGTCAATATGTTATGGATAAAATTGTTAAAAAAACCAATCTGCATTTATCAACTATTCACAGGATTGGTCTTCAACGTATTTTCAGATGGGATCTGACTTCTTGTATCTCCACCAATCCTAATGTTGCGACAAAGTCCCGCATGATATGAACGGTAGCGCACATCTGAGACTGCTACTTCTTTGAGCCTTGGAAAATGTTGGTGTGCTCAATTCTGGTGCTCTGGAACGGCCTGTGGAGGATCTTTATGTGGTGCTCTGCATGTGGTGATCCCTCAGTGACCTGCCTCCTATTTTACCTACTGCCGCTACCATTTTGCTAGAGAAAAAAGTGGCTGCATCAAAATGGCAACGGGGACAGCCTACATCATTGCTCATTCATTCCATCACTTCCATCATTGCCTCCTCCCCCACCACCCCGATCATTGTCCTTTCCACAACCACCATCATTGCCTTCTCCCTACCACCTCCATCATTGCCCTTTCCACCACCTCCATCATTGCCCTCTTCACCACCTACGCACACACACACCCACACCACTCTCCTCTCCACACGCACACACACACGCACATGAGCTAGAGACTTTTCAGTTTAGCACTTAATCATAATTAGGATAGTTGAAAATCTTTGACCTGATCATACCTTTTTTTTTGCTTTTTGGTGCTCCGCAAAACTAAATCTATTAACTTATGAGCTTGCACACATTTCCACTTTAATTTACACCAATTTCAGGCATAGATTAGATTAATTCTGTTTGGCCGATGTCTGGCCATGCCCTCCTGACAATTTCCACCTTTTAAAACATTTTACATTTTTCTGGAAAACAGGAGTGTGATAAAAATGTTGAACTTTTTTTGGCACAGATACCTTAATATATCTCCTGTTTAGTGTTTTGTTTAAACATTGTATAACCATATTATTTTATGTAGATAAGTATAGTGAATGGGGAAAAAGACTTTCTTTGACAATGGCTTAATGTGAAAGGTGTAAAAAGATGGATTGTTAGGGAAGTATCCCGATACGTAGCATATATTTAGGAGGAGGATGTCCTGTAAGGCTACTTTCACACTAGCGTCGTGCACTGCACGTCGCTATGCGTCGTTTTGTAGAAAAAACGCATCCTGCAAAAGTGCTTGCAGGATGCGTTTTTTTCTCCATTGACTTGCATTAGCGACGCATTGCCACACGTCGCAACCGTCGTGCGACGGTTGCGTCGTGTTGCTTCGGACCGTCGCCACCAACAAACGTTGCTTGTAACGTTTTTTGGTGCGTCGTTCCCATCTTTTCCGACCGCGCATGCGCGGCCGGAACTCCGCCCCCGCCTCCCCGCACCTCACAATGGGGCAGCGGATGCGTTGAAAAACAGCATCCGCTGCCCCCGTTGTGCGGCGCATTCACTGCTAGCGTCGGTACGTCGCAACGACGCAATTCGTCGTGCGTCGTCCGACGCTAGTGTGAAAGTAGCCTAAGGCTACTTTCACACATCAGGTTTTTTGCATCAGGCACAATCCGGCGAATGTTTTAAAAAACGGATCCAGCGCAGATTGTGAAAAACTGATACGACAGATCCGACTAGTATATCCAGATAATTGGATAAAAAAAAAAAATTTGGAGCATGCTCAGTTTAAAAAAAACAAAAAAACAACAGAATCTGGCGCCGGAATCAGTCATTTTCTGGATCCGGCACCTTCCGGCTCCCATAGGCTTCCATTCTAGCAAACAGCGCTTCCGGCTTTATCGCCGGAAACAAAAAACGTTGCTATGGACGTTTTTTTCCAGAAACCGGAAACAGCAGATTTTCCGGATCCAGTGGCAAACGGACGAAACGCAATGTTATCCGGCACTAATACAAGTCTATGGGATAAAAAACGGATGCGGCGGCAACATTCGCCGGATCCGTTTTTTTTAAAATTAAGCCGGATTTAGCCTGACAGCAAAAAAATGATGTGTGAAAGTAGCCTAAACCAACAAGAAGGCTTTCTTAATTTATTAGTACATGGAAGATCTGTTTCTTCTAATCTATTAAGAACTTTTTTTCCTTGTGAAAAAGTCTTTTGTGCATTGATTTACTATTTCAGTACGTAACTTTGCACCGTGTGGCAGAAGTAGGTCATAAGAGATTCTTTTCAGGTCTTGGAGGAGAAATTTATCAGGTTTGCTCAGGAACCTAACCTCACAGAAGAAGGTGACAGGCATCAATAGCTCATTGTGGCAGCTGTCTATTTCATTAGAATTTTTTTGTATTCATTCTTGGATCCCACTTTAACACATTTAATGATGGATTGGGCTACATTCATTTATTACAGAAATGCCCATTATCACATATAATAAAATATACTGTACTTTTTGTCACAGACATAAAGATCTGGGGAATGTTCTCTTTTCTTTTTTAAATCAGACATCAGAAAATGTCTAAAGGTGAAAAGATATTTCCGAATGTGTAGTATCGTTCATGTCTATTGCCCTTCTGAATTTTTGCATTTTCTTGGGCAGGAGCTTTGAGGACATGTTTACGTATAATGTAATTGCATCATTTTTTTTTTTTTTCTAATTCATTTTTCCCCCATGTTTTTCTCAGGTGGCTGTTTAATGCATTTTTGTTGCATACCCAAATTTCTAAGCATCTTGTTCCCCCTGCCCTGCAGCCTGCCTGCAAAGATCGCTATAAAGGTAACAGCAGTCATGTGATTCTCTGTGTTCCCGTAGGGTAGTGCCCGCTGCCCCAATCAACCTGGTCTGCAGTCTTCAATGTTAGTCCTTATTTCCTAAGAGCTGCATGCACATCATGTCATACAGTGTCTGTCTGTCTGTCTAAGGAGTCAACATGATTTTGTCATGCTGCTGCGCTCTGCGGATAACAAAGCACATAGTGTAATCATTGTAAGTATAATCAGTGTACTGAGCACTTTGTCATTTTGGAGAATGGGCTGCCTTACTTTGGGTGAAACACTCACTGCTCCCATGTGATTGCCGGCCACTTAGTGAAGATCCCCAGTTATAAAAGAATAACAGTAATAAAAGAATATGTATGGTGGACTCATAAGTATTTATTATATAGCTATAGTCATGAGTTAAGAGCTTACTTTGTCTCTAACCACATATGACAGACAGGTTTGTGCATATACATAGATGTATACAGAGCAACCTCTCAATCACATGTGATGGTTTGGGGAGGCAGGGAGAGATTGGTGAACCCTTCCATTATACACTGGAATCGTAACTGCTTCATTGCTCCTCTTAGGCCTCTTTCACACTTCCGTCTTTCAGCTCCCGTCACAATCCGTCCATTAAAAATTTGTGGGATCCTGCATTTTCTCATAGACTTGCATTAGCAATGGATTGTGACGGATGGCCATCCGTTTCATCGATCGTGCACTGGATCCTGCGTAAAAAAAAAAAAAAAAAAGTCCGTCGGGCAGAGAAAACGTTCAGAGGAACGTTTTTTCTGCACGTCGGAAAATCGTTCAGCGACGCATCCTGCGCTGCCTGTCACTGGCTACAAACACCTGGTTTGTGTTGTGTATGCGTTTTCGCAGCGGAAAACCGCTGCAGAGACGCATACACAACAGGTGCACATAGCCTCGACGAGTCCGTCAGAAGGACGGGCCCAGTGCACACGTTTTCCACAATCTGCACAGGATCCGTCATTTCAACGTCTAGTCTGATCCTGTGCAGATTTGGAAGACGGAAGTGTGAAAGAAGCCTTAGCAACATTTTATAATGCCGTTTTAGGCATACAGATCTGCCTCAGTAATATGCGGCCCTCGCATAGGGCGGCAAACTTAACAGACAGATCCAATTTAATGATCCATCATTAAGTCAAATATGGAGTTTGTTGTCAATCAAAATTAGTTAGAAGATTTTGACTCTAATTTCAGAAAATATTTTGGAACAGAAATTTCATTTATGGCTATTAAATGACCCTTGACCACCCATATTTAATGTGGCTGCATATTTTAAATAGTCACTATACTACATGTCCTGCTTTCTGCTGACTCCATCTCTGAGATCGTTGCACCATGTTCATCTCCAAATGGCAAAGCAGAGGCATGGGTAGCTCTGTGGAAACTTGGAACCACCCATCTCTATCGGTGGATGTGAAGTATCCGGAGACAGAGTGAATTTGAGGCTTTATTGAAACAACTCGTTTCGGACTTAAACCAACTGATGAATATGTTGGCTCAACTCCAAAATATGTTTCAATAAAGCCTCAAAATCACGTTCTCCGGATACTTAATAGTCCCTGGCAGCGCCCAGTTTATGCCACAAGTTTTTATCTCCACTCCATATTTTTTCAGTTACGACACTCACAAGTCCCAGAGCCAGCAGTTGGAGCTGCAGTCGTGCATTATGGGTCCACTCATACCTTTCACAATGTTGTTCCTGCTCCGCACAACCTAATCAGATGATCAGTGCACGTTTATGCACCTAATACTTGAATATACTGATCCACACAAGGAGTGCTTTTCCTTTTGATAAGGAGAATGAGCAGAGGAGGCATGGTTCACTCTCCACAATGGTCTCCAAGCCTTTGCTTGGCCTTTTTGGATGAAGATTTCAGAGACTCAGTGACAGCAGAAAAGAGTAAATTATGTTTTGTGACTATACATATGCAGTGGGTAAAATAAGTATTGAACACGTCTCGGAGTTCATAGAAGGAGCCCATGAAACCTTCAGGATTTGTGTGCCAGAATGGGCCAAAATCACACATGAGCAATGCATGTGACTAGTTTCTCCATATCGGAGGAGTCTTGAAGCGGTCGTCACCAACAAAGGCTTTTGTACTAGGTATTACGGTAATTAAATTTCAGTAAGTGTGTTCAATACTTTTTCCCTGTGTCATTTCTCATTGTTAGATAAAGAAAATTGGCGCGCACTCAAGGTATTAAAGGGAGCAAGGTGCTGGTGTAATGGGCTGTAAAAAGCCCTAAATGCAATGAAGAATATATATACACCGCACACTCTAGGTATGTGAAATGCAATAATTACAATTTATTAATGATGTGAACAAATGCGTGTTTGAAAGCGACCAGAGGAAAGAATGACGTTTCGGCTCTACCAGAGCCTTAATTATATAATCGCTTTATTACGCATAGAGTAGAGGATAAGGATCCTTGTGGATACGTTGAATGAACTTATTAGCGTTTTGATGACGCTATAGTGGGACTGGTGAGAGCCCTGGTGTGGGGTCTGAATGTATAGATCTGTGAGCGGCGCTCCCGGTGTTGTAATTATTGCATTAAACATACCTAGAGTGTGCGGTGTATATATATATATTATATATATACATACACTCACCGGCCACTTTATTAGGTACACCATGCTAGTAACGGGTTGGACCCCCTTTTGCCTTCAGAACTGCCTCAATTCTTCGTGGCATAGATTCAACAAGGTGCTGGAAGCATTCCTCAGAGATTTTGGTCCATATTGACATGATGGCATCACACAGTTGCCGCAGATTTGTCGGCTGCACATCCCAAAGATGCTCCATACAAGGCAGGATGGATCCATGCTTTCATATTGTTTACGCCAAATTCTGACCCTACCATCCGAATGTCGCAGCAGAAATCGAGACTCATCAGACCAAGCAACGTTTTTCCAATCTTCTACTGTCCAATTTCGATGAGCTTGTACAAATTGTAGCCTCAGTTTCCTGTTCTTAGCTGAAAGGAGTGGTACCCGGTGTGGTCTTCTGCTGCTGTAGCCCATCTGCCTCAAAGTTCGACGCACTGTGCGTTCAGAGATGCTCTTAGGCCTACCTTGGTTGTAACGGGTGGCGATTTGAGTCACTGTTGCCTTTCTATCAGCTCGAACCAGTCTGCCCATTCTCCTCTGACCTCTGGCATCAACAAGGCATTTCCGCCCACAGAACTGCCGCTCACTGGATTTTTTTTCTTTTTCGGACCATTCTCTGTAAACCCTAGAGATGGTTGTGCGTGAAAATCCCAGTAGATCAGCAGTTTCTGAAATACTCAGACCAGCCCTTCTGGCACCAACAACCATGCCACGTTCAAAGGCACTCAAATCACCTTTCTTCCCCATACTGATGCTCGGTTTGAACTGCAGGAGATTGTCTTGACCATGTCTACATGCCTAAATGCACTGAGTTGCCGCCATGTGATTGGCTGATTAGAAATTAAGTGTTAACAAGAAGTTGGACAGGTGTACCTAATAAAGTGGCCGGTGAGTGTATATGTATATATATATATATATATATATATATATATATATATATATATATATATATATATATATATATATATATATATATATATATTCTTCATTTCTCATTGTTACACATAATTTTATTTAAGGACATCTGTGGTTTGATTTACTTGCCTGTGTGGATTGGCTGGGTTGTTACCGATATCTGGTGAGATTTTCATTTCAATAGCTGCTTTAGAAAGATATTTACTGAGGAAATTGGTGACGTGTTCAATACTTATTTCACCTTTTGTGTATATAGTCACATTTAACGTGGGGAGTGAGGGTAGCTTTAAACTCTAAAGCTAAAATGCTCTCTCCTATCATTTGTACTTGTGCATTAGCAAGCTGACGTTACAGAGATGTATGGCAATAAATATTGTTATCACTTGGTTAATATGATGTTAGATATTGTAAAAAAGGGAAAATATGAATACCTTTATAATTCTCCATGGGCAAATGGAAGGAAATAATATACAACTGCTCCTTGTATAACACCATATAGCCACGACTGGAAAACTTGTCAGTAACTGACGTCAATCTACTAAGTGACATTTTACTTAGAAATGTTACAGCTTTTATCCAAAGTGATATTTATGGGCCATGTGTGTTCTGCATATGCTGCTCATTCTCGTAATAATTTTACTTTATAATTGGTAACGCATATTTTTCGCCTGTGCCAAGCTGCAGTGTCGATTGCAGAGTGTTGGCAATGGTGAGTAATCTTCTGGCAGAAGGCCTCCTTTTACAGATGACTTCACGAGGTGACAACTTGGTTTGCACTCTGAGTCAGACTGCAGAGATGTAGCGTAGCGTAGGGTTGCAGACTGAGCAAATTCATAGGTCTGCAGAATATAGCAATGATGTAAGACCGTAGTGGACAATTAATGGATCGCCAATTACTATTATACTACAGCTTCCAGTATTCTCTACGTGAACTTGATCTACAGCCACAATATGCTGCATTACGTTATGGGAAGCCAGTACCGTCAATATTTTACAAATGATTCTTTGTGACATATTGCTGCAGAGTAAGTGCAACTAAATATCTCACATCCAGTAATATCAAGGTGGACCTTACTGCACTACAAATCGTATATACTGTCATCCTTGCAATTTTAAAGGAAACCTGTTAGCCCATTTTTGCATAAGGAAGTAGTACTATGGATACATAGGCACTTGCCACCTAATAGAAACTGTAACTTATTTTTTGCAAAGATCGGATATACCAGTCATAAGAAATGTAGCATTGAATGCATACAGTCTACAAGCAGTGTAGCATGACGGCCGTATGCTGTATCCCTGCACAACGGTCTTTCCAATAGCCTCCTGACGAACTGGCATCTTGGCAGGGAAACGCGTTGAGGCACTAAATGATCGTCTGGACAAAGGCACTAGATGATCGTCTGGACACCAGATAAGTTATGCAGTTTTTTCAGGGTATCACGTCACATGGACTGCCGGGTAGTGTGCAATAAGGGGAGATATGTTTGATGGCTAAATACAACTCTTTTGAGTATGGGTATCTGATGCACTGTATATATATAAAAAATCCTATATTATATGAGTTATCATCTCTGCAGGATTGTGAATATTAATTATACAGAGATACTCCGCTAGGGCATATGTGCAATAATCTGTTGAATAGGGTATCATTCAGCTATTTATCTCTCTGAAGGTACCTTAATATATATAAAAATTGAGTGAATATTTACTGTTTTTTATATTTACAAGCAGCGCACATATGATATAATAAGATGGTATACATGCTAAGATGTTCTTTTATTTATAAAGGTATCTAACTACCCCCC
This sequence comes from Ranitomeya variabilis, assembly GCF_051348905.1. Classification (NCBI taxonomy): domain Eukaryota; kingdom Metazoa; phylum Chordata; class Amphibia; order Anura; family Dendrobatidae; genus Ranitomeya; species Ranitomeya variabilis. Next base: position 1,024,201,922 of record NC_135232.1, read on the forward strand.
ATACCTACCTGTGCAGATTCATTATTTTTACTGGCCCATCCCGGGACATTATCCCTCTCCTTTTCCCTCCCCTTTTGGGTTCAATCATCTGGGTGCCCGTGTTAATATATGAGACAGGTGAAGTGGATAGGGTTATTGAGGGTTAGTCGACGAGACCGGGGGCGCCATTTGCGTGTTTATTCAGGGGTGCCAACCTCCGCATGCTAGGCAGGGACAGCCTGTATAGGGATCACTAGGGTTAGATCATTGGCACCTTGATTTGTATATTATATCCTGAGGTACAACTACTGGGGGTGTCCTGATAATATTTGACAAATTCAGGCTAGTACATTCCCGATATCACAGGGTAATCAGGTACCTGTGAGTATTTGTTTTGTAACCACCAGCCCCAAAATTTTTTTTTCTTATTTACTAAACGGCATGCCTGGTAGGATTTTTGGTCTTAGGAGCAGTCCTGCGGGCATTATGACCGAGTAGGGTAAATGGGATAAACCAGATAAGTTACACAAACTACTGGTTGGGGTGCCGTCGCATTTGGTGGTACGGTTTAAGTAGGGGATCTAGAGCCTTATTTATTGTTGTTACATTTCTGTAGGGTTGTGGTTTTTGTCTATTACAGTTTTTTAACGTATTTTTCATTAAAATATAATAATTTTAGGTATTAGTTGTTTTTTGATTTGTTTGAATGCATAGGTAAGTCAGACTGGAAGTGCACTGGGGGGGTGTCAGTGCACCCCAAATAATCCATCCAGTTGCACTTCCCCGAAGTCAAAAGTATCAGCTGTTATAATTATATTTGAGCTTGGTTGAGGTCTGTGTAATAATGTAATAGAGTATGTAATTGTTTTTCTTTTAACTGTTTTCTATAACTACTTAGGTTTATTTGAAATTACATTTTGTGACAATTGTTTTTTATTGTTTTTATATATTGCAACACTGATCAAGAAGATATACATAAAAATCATCTGTCAGTTTTTAGTCACAGATGAATGCATGGCTGACCATCATAATGGGGGATAAACAAAGAGCAATAAATCACAGTTAAGAATAAGGGGCCAAATATAATGCAAAAATTGGCCATATTCAAATGCAAAACTGGAACTTGACTCTCCACAACTGCAGAGACTCTGGCCCAAATATTCAATATGAACATACAGTGGGGCAAAAAAGTATTTAGTCATTCAGCAATAGTGCAAGTTCCACCACTTAAAAAGATGAGAGACGTCTGTAATTTACATCATACGTAGACCTCAACTATGGGAGACAAACTGAGAAAAAAAAATCCAGAAAATCACATTGTCTGTTTTTTTATCATTTTATTTGCATATTATGGTGGAAAATAAGTATTTGGACAGAAACAAAATTTCATCTCAATACTTTGTAATATATCCTTTGTTGGCAATGACAGAGGTCAAACATTTTCTGTAAGTCTTCACAAGGTTGCCACACACTGTTGTTGGTATGTTGGCCCATTCCTCCATGCAGATCTCCTCTAGAGCAGTGATGTTTTTGGCTTTTCGCTTGGCAACACGGACTTTCAACTCCCTCCAAAGGTTTTCTATAGGGTTGAGATCTGGAGACTGGCTAGGCCACTCCAGGACCTTGAAATGCTTCTTACGAAGCCACTCCTTCTTTGCCCTGGCGGTGTGCTTTGGATCATTGTCATGTTGAAAGACCCAGCCACGTTTCATCTTCAATGCCCTTGCTGATGGAAGGAGGTTTGCACTCAAAATCTCACGATACATGGCCCCATTCATTCTTTCATGTACCCGGATCAGTCGTCCTGGCCCCTTTGCAGAGAAACAGCCCCAAAGCATGATGATTCCACCACCATGCTTTACAGTAGGTATGGTGTTTGATGGATGCAACTCCGTATTCTTTTTCCTCCAAACACGACAGGTTGTGTTTCTACGAAACAGTTCCAGTTTGGTTTCATCAGACCATAGGACATTCTCCCAAAACTCCTCTGGATGAACCAAATGCTCTCTAGCAAACTTCAGACGGGCCCGGACATGTACTGGCTTAAGCAGTGGGACACGTCTGGCACTGCAGGATCTGAGTCCATGGTGGCGTAGTGTGTTACTTATGGTAGGCCTTGTTACATTGGTCCCAGCTCTCTGCAGTTCATTCACTAGGTCCCCCCGCGTGGTTCTGGGATTTTTGCTCACCGTTCTTGTGATCATTCTGACCCCACGGGGTGGGATTTTGCGTGGAGCCCCAGATCGAGGGAGATTATCAGTGGTCTTGAATGTCTTCCATTTTCTAATTATTGCTCCCACTGTTGATTTCTTCATTCCAAGCTGGTTGGCTATTGCAGATTCAGTCTTCCCAGCCTGGTGCAGGGCTACAATTTTGTTTCTGGTGTCCTTTGACAGCTCTTTGGTCTTCACCATAGTGGAGTTTGGAGTCAGACTGTTTGAGGGTGTGCACAGGTGTCTTTTTATACTGATAACAAGTTTAAGCAGGTGCCATTACTACAGGTAATGAGTGGAGGAAAGAGGAGACTCTTAAAGAAGAAGTTACAGGTCTGTGAGAGCCAGAAATCTTGATTGTTTGTTTCTGACCAAATACTTATTTTCCACCATAATATGCAAATAAAATGATAAAAAAACAGACAATGTGATTTTCTGGATTTTTATTTCTCAGTTTGTCTCCCATAGTTGAGGTCTACCTATGATGTAAATTACAGACGCCTCTCATCTTTTTAAGTGGTGGAACTTGCACTATTGCTGAATGACTAAATACTTTTTTGCCCCACTGTATATACCTCAATCATACAAAATGGACCAAAAGCACCCATACCTGCACCCATCTGGCCACAATCACACAACCAATTATCATAACTCCACTCATGACCCTAAACATGTAGTATCTAGAATTAGGTGATACATATCAATAAAACTCAATTGGGTATCATATGGAGAAGAAACTTCAGTTATAACTGTTCTCTAAGTCTCCAGACAAACTGATCAAGCTTTATCAAATTTAGTTGTGTCGGATTCACATAGGGTATCTGCTACCACCCATGTCACCCAATTTTGAACGCGCTCGTCTGAACCCGACCTGATTCAGTCGCCAGCATTATTCTCTGAGAAGGCATCTCATGCTTCATATGCATCCACATGGTAAGGATCCAAAATAATACATGGTGTAGACTAATACTATATATTAATGTGCCTTGGACCCCAACTCCGTGTCAGACTAGGGTGTCTGGGGCCCACAGGAGGAATTGGCCCACCCTACCGCTATATGCAAATATCTGTAAGCCATTATCCCTGTTATATTGGAGCATCGAATGTAAAACACAGGCGGCTCCTGCACATCTACTGTTCCCCCATAGCTGAGATGTACAGTTACGGTAGTTTGCATTAAAGGGTTTCTTTGGTTCAGACACACCTATCCATGGGCTCCAGGTGATAACTTATTGTTCGTTTGTGTCCGACCATTGGAAACCCCACCGATCGGAAGAATGAAGAACTTTTATCCCTGACGGTGCACTTTTATCCGCATTTTAAAATGGACCCGCAGGTGGGATTTCTGACTTCAGCTTCATTCATTCTCTTTGGGACTTCCAGAATAAAAAAAAAAGTGCAGCGCTCTCAGCCACTTAGGGAATGAATGGATCAGTGGTCAAGTCACCATGCCTCTCCAGTCTAATGGGGATAAAAGCACATTCTGCTGATCGGTGCAGGTCCCAGCAGTCGGACCCCCTCCAATCAATAAGTTATCACTTATCCTGTGGAGAGGTGATTACTTGTTTATTCGGACTCCCATGACAGCACTACGAGAGAGGGGATCCGCCCTTCAGGAACAGGAAACCTACAGATACAAAAGGGCGGCACCTCTCCCCTGCATCAGTTGGTTTCCTGTTCCTGGAGGGACAGGATCCTACAGATGAATCCTATGGATCCCAGGCCGGCCGGCCGAATCTGGTAGCGGGGGGGTCTCCTACCTCGGCCGGTGCGGATGTCCCTGGAGACGCCACGGTGGTCCTGGCTGGACTGCACGTCGGTGGCGTGTTGCAGCAGGGAGCAGGGTCCGGAGGATTCCTGATCTCCATTATGTGCCGGCATCGGTAAGTATAGCCGCCCCCCTCGGTCCATGCGGCGGTGCAGCGGTGTGGTGTGGTGGCGGCGTCGGGAGATGAACGCCGACCGGAGCGCTGCTGTACGTCTCCGGCGTCCTGCATCGCTCTCAGGAGCGTTTCCGGCGCAACATGTACAGGCAGATCTTTAATGGTCTGGCTGGATCAGTTGGAGTCACAACTTAAGGAAGGCGCGTCCAGGAATACAATCCTGAATGCGCTCCCGGTAATTCAAGATGCTGCGGCCTTCCTGTCAGACGCTTCATTAGATTCGGTCAGAATGGCGGCCAGAGCAGCAGGACTTTCCAACGCGGCTCGTAGAGCCTTATGGTTGAAGTGTTGGTCTGGTGACATTCAATCAAGGTCCAAGCTCTGCGCTATCCCATGCAAGGGGGAATATCTCTTCGGGCCAACTCTGGATGAGTTGCTTGAGAAAGCAGGGGATGATAAGAAGTTCCCTAATTTGGCATCAGCATCTTACCGTCGTCCTTTCAATAGAAGGAGATTTGGCCGCGGAAGAAAACTCGTATCCTCACCTTCTAGAGATAATTTTAGATGGGAGGATAGACGCAGGAGAGGTACGGTCTACATGTTTCGCCGTTCCTCAAAAGAACGTAAAAAGCCAGACCAATGACTAGCAATCCCTGTGGGAGGGAGATTGGCAGCCTTCTCTTCCGCATGGTCTGACATCACAAATAGTGACTGGGTCCGAGGCATTATATCAGATGGTCTGAGACTGGAGTTTAATCACTGGCCTCGTGATAAATTTAAATTAACCCCCTTACGTTCTTCCACTGTTGGAACAGACAGCTTTGGAAGCAGAAGTCATGAATTTATGTCTTAAAAAAGTGCTGATTGAAATCCCAGATTCAAAAAGAGGAAGAGGGTTCTACTCTCCTCTATTTCTGATTCAGAAACCAGATAAATCATTTAGAACTATCATTAATCTTAAGTCCCTTAATGAGTTCCTGGTTAATAAAACCTTTAAAATGGAGTCAATCAGTTCTACAATAAAGATGTTGTTCAAACACTGCTTCATGGTAGTTGTAGATCTAAAGGATGCATACTATCATATACCTATCCATGAGAACTTCCAGAGGTTCCTAAGGGTTGCGGAGTCTATAGAGGGAATTGTTAGTCATTTTCAATTTAGAGCCCTTCCCTTCGGCATTTCAGCAGCACCTAGGGTGTTTACTAAAGTAGTTGCTGAGGTTATGGCGCATTTACGGGAATTCAATATCCTCATTATTCCTTATCTGGATGATTTCCTTATTGTGGGAAATTCAGCAGATCATTGCCTTTCACAAGCAAAGACAGCTACGACCAAACTAGAACGTCTGGGCTGGATTATAAATTATGAGAAATCCCGTTTACAGCCCCTAAAAATTCAGAGATTCCTTGGACTGTTATTAAATTCAGAGACCCAACATTGCTGTCTTCCACCTGATAAATTGCTCCACCTTCAACAACAGGTGTTAAAGGCGATTAATAGACCGTCCATGACCCTTAGGCTAGGTCACTGTTAGGATCCCTAACTTCGTGTATTCCTGCTGTCCATTGGGCCCAATTCCATACCAGACCTTTGCAGTTTGAGGTTCTGGATAATGATAGAGCCTTACAGGGGTCCTTGCAGGGTCAGGTGACGTTAAGTCCTGTAGTTCTTACTTCTCTCAGATGGTGGCTAGAAGAAGGCAATCTGTCAGCAGGAGTTCCCTGGGTGACGCATGTGACTCGTGTAATAACAGACGCCAGCCCTACGGGGTGGGGGGCACACATGGGTGACATCATAGTTCAAGGGCTATGGGACCCCCAAACGTCAGCCTCTTCTAATCAGAGAGAGTTAATGGCAATTGAATTGGCAGTTAAGGAACTCCTCGTGTATATACAGGGTCACCATGTCAAGATCCTCTCCGACAACCAGGTGGCAGTGGCCTACGTAAATCACCAGGGTGGAACACATTCCGAATCTCTGATGGAAGTAGCGGACCGCCTGCTCCAGACAGCAGAGAGCCATTTACTATCTTTAACTGCACTGCATTTAAGGGGGAAAGAAAATATAAAAGCAGACTTTCTAAGCCGCAACACCTTAAAACAAGGGGAATGGTCTCTGAACAGAGACATCTTCAATCAGATTGTCCACATGTGGGGTCATCCAGAGGTGGACCTGTTTGCCACCAGGGACAACAGAAAAACAAAACCGTTCTGTTCCATAAATCCTAGGGAGAATCCGTTGGCAGTGGATGTTTTCCTGATCAAATGGGATTTCCAATTGGCTTATGCTTTCCCCCCGCTGGGTCTATTACCTCTTGTGGTCAGGAAGATAAGGGAGGACCGAGCAAGGGTCATACTGGTCGCCCCGTTCTGGCCCAGAAGGGCTTGGTTTGCCTGGCTCAGGACCATGTCGGTGGAAGACCCCTGGGTACTCCCGGTCATTCCAAATTTACTCCATCAAGGTCCAATCAGCCATCCGCAAGTGAAGGGGCTCCATTTGACGGCATGGAGTTTGAGAGGTCGTTGTTTAAAAACAGAGGTTTTTCCCCAAATTAATTGATACCCTTATGAAGAGTAGAAAACATATAACAACAAATATCTACTCTAGAACCTGGAGGAAGTTCCTGGCCTCTTCAGATTTTAAAATCGAAGAAGAGATACCAATTAACCAGATTTTAGAATTCCTGCAGAAAGGGTTAGAGCTAAATCTATCTACAAGTACATTGAAAGTACAAGTCTCAGCCCTAGGGGCCCTGTTTTCTTGTAACATTGCTAATAATTATTGGGTATCAAGGTTTATAAAAGCTTCTAGTAGAGCTAGACCTATACACAAGAACAGGTCGGTGCCTTGGGATCTCAACCTAGTCCTTTCAGCCTTGACTAGAGAACCGTTTGAGCCCTTACATTCAGCCTCAGTTAAATTATTGTCCCTCAAAACAGCATTTTTAGTAGCAATAACATCTGCTCGTAGGGTAGGGGACATACAAGTGCTCTCTAGACACTCCCCTTATACAGAGTTTCTACAGGACAGAGTAGTCCTAAAACCGGACCCAGCCTATTTGCCAAAAGTGGCCTCACATTTTCACAGATCACAGGAGATAGTGTTACCATCATTTCTCCCTAATCCTTCTAATACTAAGGGTACCGTCTCACTATACGATTTACCAACGATCACGACCTGCGATACGACCTGGCCGTGATCGTTGGTAAGTGGTTGTGTGGTCGCTGGGGAGCTGTCACACAGACCGCTCTCCAGCGACCAACGATGCCGAGGTTCGCTGGTAACCAGGGTAAACATCGGGTTACTAAGCACAGGGCCGCGCTTAGTAACCCGATGTTTACCGTGGTTACCAGCGTAAAAGTAAAAAAAAACAAACCGTACATACTCGCCATCTGATGTCCATCAGGTCCCTTGCCGTCTGCTTCCCGCTCTGACTGAGTGCCGCCGTACAGTGAGAGCAGAGTGCAGCGGTGACGTCACCGCTGTGATCTGCTCTCACTTTCCGGCCGGCAGACAGTCAGAGCGGGAAGCAGACGGCAAGGGACCTGACGGACATCAGATGGTGAGTATGTACGGTTTGTTTTTTTAAACTTTTACGCTGGTAACCACGGTAAACATCGGGTTACTAAGCGCGGCCCTGCGCTTAGTAACCCGATGTTTACCCTGGTTACCAGCGAACGCATCGCTGGATCGCTGTCACACACAACGATCCAGCGATGACAGCGGGAGATCCAGCGACGAAAGAAAGTTTCAAACGATCTGCTACGACGTACGATTCTCAGCAGGGTCCCTGATGGCTGCTGCGTGTCAGACACTGCGAGATCGTAACTATATCGCTAGAACGTCACGAATCATACCGTCGTAGCTATGAAAATGCCACTGTGTGACGGTACCCTAAGGAAGAACTACTCCATACGTTAGATGTTAGGAGATGCCTGTTAGAATATATCGCAGTCACTGACGCTTGGAAGAGAGAGATTGCGTTATTTTTATCCTTCCAAGGTCCTAGGAAAGGGCTTAGAGTATCGAAATACACACTAGCGAAGTGGATTAGGGAGGCTATCTCTCTGGCTTATACTGCAGGTGTTGGTCCGGCTCCACAGAATCTGAGGGCGCATTCCACCCGGGCCATGGCTACATCCTGGGCGGAAAGATCTGGAGTATCAATCGACCAGATAAGTAAGGCAGCTACGTGGTCGTCCACTTCCACCTTTTTCAAACACTATCGGTTGGACTTGGGGTTCTCCTCTGATCTCACCTTCGGGTTAAGGGTGCTACAAGCTATAGTCCCTCCCTAAGGTAGTTTTACATCTCTGTAATTCTTTCGTAGTGCTGTCATGGGAGTCCGAATAAAGCATTAAGCTACTTACGGGTAGCGGCATTTTTCAGAGGCCCATGACGGCACCCTTAGTTCCCTCCCTTTTCACGTGGGGGTTGCACTTCCTATAATGTATATAATGAGATATATAGATCTCACGTGTGGTATCTAGTTATAATACAATGGATTAATTTTGTATATAAACTGTATATAATATTGTGTGCTACTAACCGCGGTAGTCCTCTCAGGCTCTAATATACAACTGATGCAGGGGAGAGGTGCCGCCCTTTTGTATCTGTAGGTTTGCTGTTCCTGAAGGGCAGATCCCCTCTCTCGTAGTGCTGTCATGGGCCTCCGAAAAATGCTGCTACCCATAAGTAGCTTAATGCTTTTCACCAGAGAACCCCTGTAAGTGTATCTTGTTCCAAGTATTTAATCACTGTTGGGAATAAAGTCTTCTAATTAATATGAGAGAGAAAAAATGAGCGCCATACACAACACAATCCACTATAGCAAGACCAATAATACCACATACAAGGGAGAAATACTGCCACACCATGACCAGACCACATATTTCCACCACATAGTGACCGAATAATACCACATACAAGGGATAAATGCCACCACACCATGCCTGGAGTACATATTACCACCACATAGTGACTGAATAATGCCACATACTGTACAAGGGAGAAATACTGCCACACCGTGACTAGACCACATATTACCAGTATATAGCGACTAAATAATTGCACTTACAAGAGAAAAATACCACCATACCATGACCAGATCACATAGTAACATAGTTAGCAAGACCGAAAAAAGACATTTGTCCATCCAGTTCAGCCTATATTCCATCAGAATAAATCCCCAGATCTACGTCCTTCTAAAGAACCTAAAAACTGTAAGATACAATATTGTTACACTCCAGGAAGACATCTAGGCCTCTCTTGAACCCCTCGACTGAGTTTGCCATCACCACCTCCTCAGGCAAGGAATTCCATGTGATTGAATAATATCACATACAAGGGATAAATACCACCACACCAAGGCCAGACTATATATTACCACCACATACTGAACAAATACCACATACAAGGGGCAATAGTGATCATTAATAAAAGCCACAACACAAGCAACACTATTATTACCACAGGTTACATTATACACAGGAGCTCTGTATATAGTATACAGGTAATACAGTTTATAGTGTCAATGTACAGGTAATACAGTGATCACCAGTGATATTATACACAGGAGCTTTGCATATAGTGTCAGTGTACAGGTAATACAGTGATAACCAGTGACATTATACACAGGAGCTTTGTATATATTGTCGGTGTACAGGTACCACAGTGATCATTGGCAACATTATACACAGCAGCTCTGTATATACTGTACACTGTATATAGTGTACAAGTAATACAATGACTCACAAGTGATAGTATACACAGGAGCTCTATATATTGTGTACAAGTAATACAGGGATCACCAGTGACATTACACGCAGGAGCTCCGTATATAGTGTCACTGGACATGGACAAGTAATACTGGGATCACCAGTGGCATAATTCATAGGAGCTCTATATATTATGTACAGGTAGTACAGGGATCACCAGTGACATTATACACAGGAGCTCTGTATATAGTGTCCGTGTACAGGTAACACAGGGATTACCAGAGACCGTATACAAAGAAGCTCTGTGTATAATGTCAGTGGATGAGTAATACAGTGATCACCAGTGACCTTATACACCAGCTCTCTGTATATAGTGTCAGTGTACAGTTAACACGCTGACTTACCAGTGACACCTCTAGGCGAAGACCTTCATCTTCCCTTTTGTTCTATATCTGGCACAGAACAAGATCACTTCTTCCAAACGGGACTCTTGTCTGCAAAAAAACTAACACACAGTTATCAATAGCTGATCGCTTCTAGAACACATTCCCTGACTTTTACACTACGCCAGATGAAGAAAAATAGCGACAAAGGTTGTGCCCTGCACAGTATGAGTACCTCCCTTTTGTTCTCAGTACAGTATTCTATAAAGTAATTTATATTACAGCACTAATAATGTCCCTCAATTGGCCCCTACAGTAATTATGTTCCCCACTTGCCACCATAAACTAATGTATGTTCCTCATTTTGGCCTCCATACAGAAATAAAGTTCCTTAACCTGGTCCCTTTCATTATAGTGTCTTCCCCATCCTGGCCCGTATGTGCACCATCCAGGGACCCCATGTTCCCCATCTAGGGCCCCTATGTCATTTGTCCTGGGCCCCTATGTCCCTTGTCCTGGGCCCCATATGTCCTTTGTTCTGAGCCCCATATATATTGAACTTGTCCTGGGCCGGTATTCACAAAAGAAGGGGAAAAAGATTCTGCTAACCCTTCTGTGCTCCCAGCAGGGCGTCCTCTCCATTCAGGTCTTGGACGGTCGTGTTGAAATGGCCGCTTACCTATCAGAGGCTGGCTGCTGACTTCAGTGCACCTGTCACAGGCAGTGCATGAGAGTGACATCATACACCAGCAACGTCACTTATGTGCCTCCAGTGATGGGCGCACTGATGTCAGCCGCCGGCCATGTTAACTTTTGCTGTGCAGACTTTCTGCACCCCAAAACATTTCACTGAATGTGCGTCCTTGGAAGCACATTCAGTTGAAACCAGCGGGGACCTGCCGAGGACCCGGGGCCTACTGGAGAATTCTCTGATGTCCCGGTGGGCTCGTCCGACCCTGCCCCCACTTACCTGATATTAATCAACTATCCATATATTGATGACTAATCAAGATATCCAAAGGATAGATAGATCAGCAATATTTCAATAGTGAAAAACTCCTTTTAAGGCGGTTCCTACAATAACTATTTGGTGAGTTTTTGATGTTGTGGATTTTCTGCAGCATTTGTGTACATATTGACTAAATAATGTCACTGGCATTTTTTTACATGTGTTTTTTTGACGCTGTAGTTTTTGTCTTTTTGGTATGTCATGTTTAAATCCTAAGTTTTTCATACTTCCTGGTATTTGACAGGACTATATTTATAGTCTGTTTCCACAACAGAAATGCAGTAAAAACACTTATGTGTTTTTTACCTGCAGATCTAATGCATTTCTATGGGATAAAACTTAGCGTACCCGCAAGACACACTACGGGTATGTGCACACGTTGCAGATTTGCCTGTGGAATTTTCTGTGCAGATTCTTCCTCTCTTGCCAGAAAACGCAGGTGTGGATTTGATGCGTTTTTTGATGCGTTTTTTTTTCATGCAGATTTGTATGCGTTTTTGAAAGCTAAATAAAGATCTATTGAACAAAGAAAAAAAAATTGTGATGTCATTTCTGGTCCAACCTCTTCATTTACATACTCTAATGAAGAATGTCTACACACACAGAAAGATAGCTAGATCTATAGATAAATAGATATATCTATAGATGCATAGATATCTATCTATCCATCTATCTATAGATATCTGTCTATAGATAGATATATCGATAGATAATACCAAGCCCGATGCTTAGTAATAAACATAATAAAATGGTAGTTAAAGAGTTAAATAAAGACTCACTCACTCACTCACTCTGCATTGGCCAGGGTCACACTTACGAGAAACTCGCACGAGTCTCTCGCCTCACTGGGACCGGAGCGTTCAGCTACATAGAAATACATGCAGCCACACAATCCGGTCTGAAGTGCCGGCGGCAGTGCCGGGTATTGAGGTGCGAGGTTCTCACAAGTGTGACCCCGGCCTTAAACGCAATATCTGTTTAATTAAAAAAAAAAAATGGAAAATAAAAATTGCGTCAGCTCCTCGCAATTTTCAAGTCCAGAGTGGGAAAGCCAGCAACAGGGGGCCGATGTTTGTAGCCTGAGAAGGGGTTAATACCCATGGAATTTCCCAAGCTATGAATATTAGCCCGCAGCTGTATATTTAGCCTTTACTGGCTATTAAACTAAGAGGACCCTCCAAAAAATGATGAAGGGTACCCCTATAACCCCTATAATTTATAGCCACAAAGGCTATGCAGACAGCTGCGGGCTGATATCCATAGCCTAGAGAGGGGCCATGGATAGTGACCCCCCCTGCTACAAATATCAGCTCCCAGCCGCCCCAGAAATGGCACGTCTGTAAGATGCGCCAATTCCGGCACTTATCCTCTCTCTTCCCACTGCCCTGTAGCGGTGTCATATGGGGTAATAAGGGGTTAATGTCACATTTGTATTGTAAGGTGACATCAAGCCGGTTAGTAATGGAGAGGTGTCAATAAGACACATATCCATTACTAATCCTATAGTAGTGAAAGAGTTAAAAAAAAAGACACAGCCAGAAAAAAGTATTTTAATATTCTTAATTTCACCATACTTACAACCACGCCTAATTCCCCGAAGCCATCGATCACCTGCAAAAAATAAACCAACCGTATACTCCCTGTCCGATGCAGTCCAATTAATAACAAGTGTCCCATGACGATCTCCCATATAGAACAGTGACATTAGGTGAATTCACTGTTCTATAGGGCCTCCAGTGACACACTGACAGGAGATAATGGCTTTTGCAGTGCATCGCTGAAGAGGTTACTTGAGTTCATTGACTCGCTTTACGGCAATGTTGCGTGGGAATTTTCTCACACAGCTTTGCCGGCGAGAAAATGAACTTAAGTGACCTCTCTCCCGGCAGCGGCGGAGGGATATACATTGTGGAGGATTACCTCCTCTGTCAGTTCATGGCGGGGCCCTTGTAGAGCGCTGACATCACCCGATGTCGCTGTTCTACACGGGAGATCGTCGTGGGACACTCGTTATTAACTGGACTACGGTGGAAAGGTAGGTATAGGTTGTTTATTATGTTATTTTTATTACAGGAGAATTGAGGGCTTCGGGGACTAGGTGATTGGTGAGTATGTACTCTGTTATGTTTTGTATGCTATGTGTATGTTCTGTATGTTTTGTTTGTTTTTTTTAACTGCTGAACACAGCCATTGTCTGATGGGACTACATTCCCATCTTCGGCAATGCTGTCACTGGGAGCATTCATTGCCGGATGGGAGCGGTAATCCCATCAGACAATGGATGCCTACACAGACAGGCACACACACAGGGACACACACATACACGCAGACCCCCGCACACACACATACACGCACATAGCTCCGCCCACACTCTTCCCCCTCCCGATCTGCAGGGTTTCTTCCGCAGCTAAGCCTACTTTCACACTAGCGTCGTTTGCAATACATTGCAATGCGTCGTTCAGGAGAAAAAACGCATCCTGCAAAGTTGTCTGCAGGATGCGGTTTTTCCCCATAGAGACTAACATTACCGTATTGCCACACGTCGCAACCGTCGTGCGACGGTTGCATCGTGTTTTGGCGGACCGCCGCCACAAAAAAGTTACATTTTTTTTTTGTGCGTTGAGTCCGCCATTTTCGACCGCGCATGTGCGGCCGAAACTCCGCCCCCTCCTCCCCGGACCTTGCAATGGGGTAGCGGAAGCGTCGTAAGACTGCTTCCGCTGCCCACTACGGGCATTTCTTTCACAGCATGCATCGGTACGTCAGCCCAACGCACTGCGACGGGCCCGTACCGACGCTAGTGTGAAAGCAGCCTAAACCGCAGATTTTTTTTACATCTGCGGGTTTGCTGCAGATGTGCCTGACTCAATGCAAGTCAATGGGTGCAGAAACGCTGCAGATCCGCCAAAAGAATTGACATGCTGCGGAAAAAAAATCCCTTGCCCGATTTTGGAGGATCGCGGAATTGTCGGCATCTTGAATATCCTATCCAGAATTTTTTGAAGATCCTTCGTGGGTCCGGTGCCATCTGCAGCCCTCCTATCATACTTACTGTAAGCGTTGTGCATACTCACAACGTGTTAAGGTGAGAATTTTACCTTACAGTTAACTAATTGTTATTTTGATAACTGCGCTATTGCGCCCCTCTCTTTACCGTTTCTATTCCTCTGCAGTGTGTGTTGTATTGTCATGGGAAAAGCTCAACATGGTTTGACTTTCTACTTCTTTAGCTACCGTAACTGCAGTGAACTTGCATGTTGATGTTCTTCAACTAGTCTTATCAGAAAACGCTGTCGTTTAGGTGTTAAGTTCTGTGGTCTGTGAGATGATTGCAGTTCCATCTTTGTTAAATGTTTGTATCACTTTTGCCACAGTGTTATTACTGATGAGTAAAGGTTTGCTGATCTTCTTGTAGCCTTCACCTTTTTTGTGTAAAGAAATTATTTTTCTTTCTCAGGTCTTTTGACATTTCTCTTCTATGTGGTGCCATTGCTGACAGCATCAAACGGGAAGGGGTTTTCTTTAAGTGATGCCCATTTATAGTTAAATGTCTACTGGATATCTGTTTACACTATGTTCCAAATTATTATGCAAATTACGTTTTTCTTGGATTTTCCTAAATGGTCGGTGCAAATGACAGTCAGTCTAATAAAAGTCATCACCCGTTAGAGTATACATCGAATTTTATTGGAGAAACCTCCCAATGATAACAGTATAGTCTCCAAAATGGATAAAAACTCAAAATGCACTGTTCCAAATTATTAGGCACAGTAGAATTTCTAAACATTTGATTTGTTTTAAAGAACTGAGAATGCTCACTTGTGGAATTTGCAGCATTAGGAGGTCACATTCACTGAACAAAAAAGCTTTTTAACTCCAAAACATCCTAACAGGCCAAGTTACATGTTAACACAGGAACCCTTCTTTGATATCACCTTCACAATTCTTGCATCCATTGAACTTGTGAGTTTTTGGAGAGTTTCTGCTTGTATTTCTTTGCATGAAGTAGGAATAGCCTCCCAGAGCTGCTGTTTTGATGCAAACTGCCTCCCACCCTCATAGATCTTTGCTTGATGATACTCCAAAGGTTCTCTATAGGTTTGTGGTCAGGGGAAGATGGTGGCCACACCATGAGTTTATCTCCTTTTATGCCCATAGCAGCCAATGAGGTATTCTTTGCAGCATGAGATGGTGCATTGTCATGCATGAAGATGATTTTGCTCCTGAAGGCACATTTCTGCTTTTTATACCGTGGAAGAAAGTTGTCAGTCAGAAACTCTATATACTTGCAGAGGTCATTTTCAGACCTTCAGGAACCTTAAAGGGCCATACCAGCTGTTTCCCCATAATTCCGGCCCAAAACATGACTCCTCCACCTCCTTGCAGACTTCTCAAAGAAATAGCGGGCACCAAAGAAACCAATAAGTCAGGGATCAACCGTATGCATATAAAGAGGACAATCGAAAAAACAAGAAAGAAAGATATGCATAACAATGGGATCAACCTTCAAGAAATAACAACTTTATTAATACAAAAAGGCACAACAGAGTAAGATATACATTTAAAAACAGTTAAAGACCAAAAAAGGAAACCGCAAACAGCTGATAAGCTATATGCAACCCCCCAGACAATTGGAAATAAATGCCATGAAGCACTAGAGAATTATGGAATGTGTCAATAACAAGAAAGTACATGTTTAGACATGAACACTAATATACGTCCGTCTGCTACCAGCTATACTCTATAGGCATAAGGCAGTATCTAAAAATAAGATACAAAAATTAAGTTTGGGTTGTTCCGCTTCCCAGATCTATTTAATCTCTGAGCCATCACACCAGATAAAATGTTACCTAGGGACTTGAGAACAAAGCAGCCGCATATTAGTCAAAGTATGTTCCACAAAGGTAAAAGTCACCAGGTAACGAAAGGATATATCACCTAAGACAGCAAGAGCGAAGCGGATGACGAACTCAAAGAACCTTAAGGTGCCAAATAGAGCAGCGGTAACGAAATATAAGGTGCTGGTGCTTATATTTCGCTACCGCTGCTCTATTTGGCACCTTTGCACCTCAAGGTTCTTTGAGTTCGTCATCCGCTTCGCTCTTGCTGTCTTAGGTGATATATCCTTTTGTTACCTGGTGACTTTTACCTTTGTGGAACATACTTTGACTAATATGCGGCTGCTTTGTTCTCAAGTCCCTAGGTAACATTTTATCTGGTGTGATGGCTCAGAGATTAAATAGATCTGGGAAGCGGAACAACCCAAACTTAATTTTTGTATCTTATTTTTAGATACTGCCTTATGCCTATAGAGTATAGCTGGTAGCAGACGGACGTATATTAGTGTTCATGTCTAAATATGTACTTTCTTGTTATTGACACATTCCGTAATTCTCTAGTGCTTGATGGCATTTGTTTCCAATTGTCTGGGGGTTGCATATAGCTTATCAGCTGTTTTCTGTTTCCTTTTTTGGTCTTTTTAACTGTTTTTAAATGTATGTCTTACTCTGTTGTGCCTTTTTGTATCAATAAAGTTATTTCTTGAAGGTTGATCCCATTGTTATGCATATCTTTCTTTCTTGTTTTTTCGATTCTCGCTGATGTCGCAGCCTTGTTGGGACATGGTGGCCATCTACCAACCATCCACTACTCCATCCATGTGGACCATCCAGGGTTGCTCGACACTCATCAGTTAAACAAGACTGTTTGAAAATTAGTCTTCTCTTCATGTATGTCTGGGCCCATTGCAACCGTTTCTGCTTGTGAACACTGTTTAAGGGTGGCCGAATAGTAGGTGTGCAGTATAACAAATCATGTTTGCAATCAATGGTCCACATTTGTTGGAGTATTTTGTAGATGGTATCCCATAGAAATTATAAATTCTGAAAGGAAACTAAAGTTTCAAATCTGTTGGTGTGCACTCATTTATGATGAGCACTGTATTGCTGACAGCTGAGGCAAAAAGTAGATATGGCTGATATTGCTCAGGGCTAATTCTGTAACATAGGCTTAGCTGTATGTGACCAGATTTATTATAGACATGTTATATTTAATTGTATGCTGATGAATATATTGTGCCCACAATTGTGAATGATGTGGAATGCTAATTGAGTGTTTTTGTGATGGTGTCTATCATTTGCACTTAATGTGAAGGTAATTTGATCTGCTCACATTTTCATTGCTCTTCATGTCTGGAATGTACTGTTTGGTCTGCTTTCTGTAACCCTACCCTTAAACTTTATATGATCCATGGGCTCATTTTCGCTGCAATTGTGATTTCCCCTCTTTAGTAAGGATTTGCAAGTGTAAAGCCTTCAATTGTCTGCTTATGTTGTGGTTACCAGAATACTGACTTAAATTTCTGAAATTTCTGATTGGGCCACCATAATTTTCACTTTAAGAGATGTTTCATGTTCATTTTTCCTTTGGTAAACCTACCCTTAAACATTAAGAAATGTAATTTCTGGCAGCTTTATAATATAAACCTATTAGTCAAATTATGATACTCTTTGTGCAGGTAGGAATGATGTGTGTTAAAGGGCCGTTCTGGCATGAGGATCTCAAATCCTTGCATTTACTATGGCCTACTGCAAAATGCAGATTCCTTTATGTTAAAGGGAACTTGTCACATCCAGAAACGTTCTTTACCTGCATACATACGGGTATACATATGGGTAATCTGCAGATAATTGTATTTAATACTGTTTAAATAAAAAAATATATATATTTTGATTCACGGGATTAGTTTGAAAACGGCTTACCAAAAAGACTAATACCATTATAAATTATCTTTTATTAGACTATTCTAAAACGTCCAGCAAAACAAATATAACGCGTGGTTGACCTACAGCTGACTAACACAGTAGTGGGAGGGTAAGGGGGATGGGGTGTGTCTAGTTCACTCTATTATATACCCTGATATAACCATACCTACCAGTGGAGGTTGGCACCCTAACTGAGGGAGAATCCTCGGTGAGCGGGGGTGCCACTTGCGTTCTATCTAGGGAGCCAACCTCCGTAGCAAGGAAGGGACTCCTTTAATAGTAATTCCAGAGGGTTAGTTATAGTTAATATATCTTGAATATCTCTTCACCTCCTTTAACACCAATAAAGTATCTTTTCATTGGTGAATTTAAGAATAATGGTGTGTTTTTCGGATCAGGTAGTACATTCCTCTTGTTTGGTTGGCATTTGAACTTTGGCTGCCTTTATATTAAGTCCCACCACAGTCCCTTATTTATGTTGGACTACTCGCTCAGGCCTGATTAAATATCATTGGCCTGATGACAGGTGTTTTGTTGTGGTAATTGATTGTGTTATTGGTTATGGTACTACAAGCTAAGTAGGGACTCCTAAGGTTATCCGGGTGAGCCGCCGGTGAGCTAGGGTGTCAATTTGCGTTCAAGTTATGGTGCCAACGTCCGCTGGTAGGTAGGGTTTAGTGATGAGCGAGTATACTCGTTGCTCCAGTTTTCCCAAGCATGCTCGGGTGTTCTCTAAGTATTTTCGGTGTGCTCTGGGATTTAGTTTATGTGGATGCAGCTGCATGATTTGCTTCTGCTAGACAGGCTGAATACATGTGGGGGTTGCCTGTTTCTTAGGGAATCCCCACCTGTATTCAAGCTGTCTAGCAGCCATAAATCATGCAGCTGCTTTGACATAAACGAAATCCCTGAGCACTCCGAAATACTCGGAGACCACCCAAGCATGCTTGGGAAACCCCGAGCAACGAGTACACTCGCTCATTACTAGTAGGGTTATATCAGGGGATGATAGGGTGAACTAGACACACCCCCTCATACTACTGTGCTAGTCAGTTGTAGGTCAACTTACCGTATTTTTCCAGACAATAAGACGCACCCCAAATTTTATGGTGGAAGTAGCAGAAAAAAGATTTTTATAAGATGGGGGTCCCTCTTATTGTCCAAAATTTAAAGTCTCTTACCTGAGGGCTGGCGTTGGTACAGCGGGGTCACAAAAGGCATGGCCTTTTCCTCAGGAAGCCGGCTGCGGCAGATGTGTGGCAATGCTGCAGTCCTGGGGTGCAATGCTGAGTGTCCGGTGGTGGCGGTGAGGCAGAGCATGGAGCAGGGTCCCTTCTTCAGGATGTTTGCGGCAGAAATGTGGCGACTCCGTGGCCCAGTGAACAGAGCCGAGTGCATCACCAGTTTCCCTGTGGCCATCTTCTTGAAGCCGTGGGCTGTCGGAGGCTTCAGGAAAATGGCTGCCCGAGGCTGCACTTGCGCAAATGGAGATGTCGGCGGCCATTTTCCTGAAGCCAAGTGCCGCCGAGATTTCAATCTGCGCACGAGCGGCCTACTGCGGCCATTTTCCTGAAGCCTCCAGAGGCCCATGGCTTCAGGAAGATGGCCGCAGGGAAACCAGTGATGCACTCGGTTCTGCTCACCATGGACGCCACATTTCTGCCACCGGCATCCTGAAGAAGGGACCCTGATCAGGTGCACTCCGCAGCATCGCCACACCTCTGCCGCACCCCCCCAGTAAGCCTGCAGTCTCACTAGAAGACGCACCCCCCATTTTCCTCCCAAATTGTTTTTGAGAAAGTGTCTTGTAGTCCGAAAAATATGGTATGTCTTGTTGTCTGGTAGGCATTGTATATGTTTTGTTGGTCGTTTTAGAATCTATTTATATACTAACCTTAAATTGTCTGTAATCCACTTCCGTTTGGACGTCCTCGAATCCCACAATTCACCGCGCCGCACCGGAAGTACGCCGACCGCCATATTGGAATACCCAAGTGATGGGTATTCCAATATGGCACCCGCTGGTGGTACCAGGCCCTTGCACAGTACCACCAGTGGGTCATCGCCAGACCCCCCACTGCTTGCTCTCTCCCATCGCTGGGATCCAGGCCATCGCTGGGATCCAGACCGCCGCTGCGATCCTGGCATCCATTGGAATCCAGGCCGCCGCTGAGATCAAGGCAGCCACTGGGATCCCGGCCGACGCTCGGATCCAGACCATCTGAGCACCCTCCCCACCGGGCAGCCGTAGGAAAATGATTCACTGCACAGGCGCAGTAAATCAAACCGCCATCTTTTTAGAGGCAGATGACGGTGGCCGGGCACATTAACTGCGCATGCGTGAATCCAGGGAGCGCATGCGCAGTTGCTCTATCTGTTTATTTATGAACTGCGTCACAGCATATCATTGTTTGACAAATGCTGTGATGCACATGCCAGCAGCCACTGAATTGGTGGAAGTTTAGACTCCACTACTTTCCCCTTGCTTTATGGCCTTGACTTAAACCTCTAGATTCACACATTTTAGAGATTCTCAGTGCTGCTAAGCCTGCCCCCATCGGGACATCACCACCCTCCCGATGCGATAGCATCGGGCCTCCATCTAGTATTCTAATAAAAGTTCATTTTTAATGGTATTTTTATTTTTGGTAAATACTGTTTAACCAGCTTACTGAAGCAGCACTCAAATGTAAGAAATAAAGTTTTGTTCTCCCTGCAGCCACTCTCTTATGGGGAGGTGCAGGGAGCAGTTACAGTCACTGCTCACTACAGTCAGTGCGCTGTATTCATTCTCCTGCTTCTTCACTGACTGCTGGGGAGTGATTGAAGCACAGTGACTGCTGAAACCGCTTTCTCAACTCCTTTATAACAGTGCAGGGAGAATAAAATGTAAATTTCACCCTGTAGCCGCTGCGCCAATAAGTCGCTAAACAGGATGTAAACACTATGTACCTGCATATTACCACTATATATACAGGTAAATGGCTATTCTGGAAGTGACAGATTCCCTATATGGCTATGTGCACATGTCAGGTTTTTCTGCAGAATTTTCCTCAGCAAAACCGGACTTTTTCTGCAGGAAATCAGCATACTTTTTTTCGCTTTTTTGACACTTTCTTTGTGTGTTTTTTCCGCGTTTTTTTCCGGAGCTTCCCAATGCATTAAATAGCGAGAAAAATCCACAAAATTAACCCCTTAATGACAGCCAATACGCCTTTTAACTGACCTGAGATATAAGAGAATAGCCTCCCCATACAGGTGTCAATGGAGCAGCTGTCTACTATAGCTGACAACTTGCTGTATCAGCCATGATCATTGCTGGCACCGTCCAAATCTGTTTAACCCCTTAGATGCTGCTTTCAATAGTGACTACATCATATAAATGGTTAACAGAGTTTGGGGGCTTCCTCTTTATCCAAATTGGTGCCTTCAGATCATGATTGTGTGGTCCTGATGTTTGCCATTGCAAATCAAGACCAAACAGCGGCTTAAAGGTACCATTACACTAAGCGACTTACCAACGATCACGACCAGCGATCGTGATCGTTGGTAAGTCGTTGTGTGGTCGCTGGGGAGCTGTCACACAGACAGCTCTCTCCAGCGACCAACGGTCAGGGGAAAGACTTCGGCATCGTTGAAACTGTCTTCAACGATGCCGAAGTCCCCCTGCAGCACCCGGGTAACCAGGGTAAACATCGGGTTACTAAGTGCAGGGCCACGCTTAGTAACCCGATATTTACCCTGGTTACCATTGTAAAAGTAAAAAAAAAAAAACTACATACTCACCTTCTGAAGTCTGTCACGTCCCCCGGCCTCCACGCGCTGCTGCAGAGAGCTTTCCCTGCACTGAATGTGTCAGTGGCGCCAGCAGTACAGCGGTGACGTCACCGCTGTGCTCTGCTTTACGGCCGGCCGGCGCTCACAGTCAGTGCAGGGAAAGCTCCCTGCAGCAGCGCGTGGACGCCGGGGGACGTGACAGACATCAGAAGGTGAGTATGTACTGTTTTTTTTTTAACTTTTACAATGGTAACCAGGGTAAATATCGGGTTACTAAGCACGGCCCTGCGCTTAGTAACCCGATGTTTACCCTGGTTACAAGTGAACACATCGCTGGATCGGTGTCACACACACCGATCCAGCGATAACAGCGGGTGAGCAGCGACGAAATAAGGTGCTGGCCTTCTAGCTCCGACCAACGATATCACAGCGGGATCCAGATCGCTGCTGCGTGTCAAACACAGCGAGATCGCTATCCAGGACGCTGCAACGTCACGGATCGTTGTCGTTCTCGTTGGAAAGTTGTTCAGTGTTAAGGTACCTTAAGGCCATGTTCACACTTTGCGGGTCCGCAGCAGTTTCCATAGCGTTTCCATTTACATGTAAACCCTATGGAAACCGCAAACCGCTGTGCACATGCTGCAGTCAAAAATGCGCAGAAACGCAGCGGTTTAAAACCCGCAGCATGTCACTTCTTTGTGCAGAATCGCTGCGATTCTGCACCCATAGGAATGCATTGAACCGCTTACTTCCCGCATGGGGCTGTGCCCACGTTGCGGGAAGTAAGCGGTTAATGTGCGGGTGGTACCCGGGGTGGAGGAGAGGAGACTCTCCTCCAGGCCCTGGGAACCATATTTGGGGTAAAAAAAAATAATAAAAATAAAAAATCATGTTATACTCACCTCTCACCGGCCGGTCAGAGTTGCTGTGCGAACAGGACCTGCGGTGACGTCGCGGTCACATGACCGTGATGACGCCCGGGCCACATGACCGTGACGTCACGAAGGTCCTTCTCAGCACAGCATCTTTGGAACCGCAGCGCCGAGGAGATCTGGACATCGGAGGGTGAGTATAACCAATTTTTATTATTTTTAACATTACTATTGATGCTGCATATTGCTGCATATGCAGCATCAATAGTATAGAAGTAATCCCGCAGCGGAAACCGCGGAACAAACCGCAATAAATCTGCAGGGATAACCGCAGCGGTTTTGCCCTGCAGATTTATCAATTCCGCTGCGGGAGAACCCGCAGAGGGACGCCGCAAAGTGTGAACGTGGCCTTAGAGTCTGACGGCTGTAGTAATCTGTTCAGAAGTTAGCAGCATTTATGTGGTATAAATACAAATTTTCATTTGTCATGCTACTTTGCATTAATTCCTGAAAAGCACCTGAAGGGTTAATAAACTACCTGACTGCAGTTTTCAATGTCAGGGGGGTGCTGTTTTTAAAATGGTATAACTTCTGGGGGTTTCCCAATATATAGGACCCCTAAAGGCACTTCAAACATGAATAGGTCCCTAAAAAAAAAATACATTTTGTAAATTTCCTTGAAAGAATGAAAAATTCCTGCTACATTTTTATACCTCCTAAAATGCTAACAAAATAAAAGAACATTTTATAAATGGTGCTGATGTAAAGCCGACATGTGGGAAATGTTATTTATTAATGTCTTGCTGTGGTATGACTCTGGATTAAAGGGATAATCACTCAAAGTTTGAAAATTGCTAATTTTTTTAAATTTTTCTCAAATTTCTGATCTTTATTATAAATAAACACAAAACAGATCGACCTAAATTTATCATTATCATAAAGTATAATGTGTCACGAAAAAGCAAACTCAATCACTGGAACTTGTTGGAGGGTTCCAGAGTTACCACATAAAGTGACAGTGGTCAGATTTCAAAAATTTGGCTCCGTCACTAAGGGGTTAATGATCATGCTGCGTTTTTTACCGTGATGCGTTTTTTTCGTGGAAAAAAGCATCATGTGCAAAAAAATTGCAGAATGCATTAAAAATGATGGGATGCTTATGTATGCGTTTTTTTAAGCGTTTTTCCCGCGGAAAACGGCCAAAAAAACGCGAAAAATCCTGAACATTGCCTGAAGCAAACGTGTAATTTGCTGATGTTATCGTAGATTAGCAGTCAGCTAAACACTCATTCAGCTTTTGCTTTCAACTCACCCATATGCTTTTAGACTTCTCCAAGTGTTCAGAAGGTTTTCTTAATAGGGAAAAGGGAATATCTTGCTGACCCACACTTCTGGGGGTGGCTTATCGCCTTTGAGAGCAAAGGATGGGACATGTTGAAATCTAATATGCCTGAGCCATCTTTCCCTTTTTAATATCTGCTAGTTGGAAGAGTCAATCTTGCTCTGCAACTGCTCTGTAGTGTTCCTGAACTATGCATTGCTATCTTAAGACCACTGGGCACTAGATCCCTGATTCATCAAACAATTTTCCCCAAAATTCTGACCTATAACTTTTAAGATTTTAAAGTCTTATGTGGAACTTGCATTTGCACAAAATTTTAGCAACTTTTGATTTTACACTAGTCTCGGCCAGCTCCTCTCACTTTTGAAAAACGGGTTTAACTTCGAGAGGAGCAGCCAACAAATTCACTCTTCAGATGAGCTGTAAATTACGACAGAAATCTACTGCAGCGCCTGACTGTAATAAATTTCTAACAATAGCATATGGCTGTTGAAAGATGCACCAGAGTCAATATGATGTGCGTGGAAATGCCAGTGTTGATGAATTGTGGCCTAAGTGTTGCTTAAACAGGTATTCCCTTCTTCAAGATCCTATCCCAGTATGTGGTAGGTGCAATAATAATATTAGCAAATACCTCTAATTAGAAACCTATTTTAGTTTTTCTGATTCGCTGGGTCTTTCCTCATGTGCAGACATTACAGGACCTTGGGTACATCGAGGAGCATCGCAGAGGGAGTGAGCTCCCTTTCTGCTCCCATCGGCACAACATGATGCGTTCGCGTTGTGCTGATGGTCTCCATGATGACTGCAGGGTCCTTCAGGATTCTTCAGGGAAGTTGGCCTGTGAGCTCCCGCTAATAGGAGCTTACATGCCTCCTCCCTGCCTGTCAAACATGGCTCTGATGCCCTGCAGTGCAGAAGCATTGCACAGTATCAGGTCAGCGATCTGTCAGTGTAAGGATTATGTCCCATAGTGGGACAGTGTAAAAAAGTTTAAAAAAAAAAAAGTCATTAAAAATATTAATCCAATTTATACATTTATTTATCTAAAGACAAAACACATTTGGTATTGCTGTCCAGAACTACCCAACCTATAAAACTGTTACAGTAGTTAACCCCTTCAGTGAACACTGTAAGAAAACCCCCAGAAACTATGCTTTATCATACCGCCGAACAAAATACAATAAAACAGAATCAGCAGAAAATAAGTTATATCTCTTTGAATAAAGCAATGCAAAAATAATTATTTTTTCTATAAAGTACGGTAGTTTTTATTCTGTAAAAGCACCAAAACATAAAAAATTATATAAATGTGATATTGCTGTAATCAGTGACCTGAAGAATAAAGCTGTCTTATCAATTTTACCACATGCGGAAAGGTATGAAAAAGAAAAACCCCAAACAATTGCTGAATTGCTGTTTTTTGTTCATTCTGTGTCCCAAAAGTCGTAATAGAAAGTGATCAAAAATTGAAAATGCTGTGTGCCCGAAAATGGTACCAATAAAAACGTCAACTCGTCCTGCAGAAAAGGAAGCTGTGACTATCAGCCGAAATATGGAAAAATTATAGCTCTCAAAATGTGGAGATGCAAAAACTAGTTTTTCAAATAAAAAGGGTATTATAGTGTGTAACAGCAGCCGCCAAACATAAAAACCCACTATAAATCTGGTATCACTGTAATGGCACCGACCAAAAGAATAAACTTGTCTAATCACTTATACCGCACGAGGAATGACGTAAAAAATAAATAAAACCAATTCTTCACCTGCTGTTGATGTGTTCACTCTGCCTCCTAAAGATCGCAGTATGGCTCGGCTCACTTTTATCCTGCGCTCTGCGCTGAGTGCTTTCGGTGTAAATCTCTAAAATCTGTGATTCAGATGGAAGATTCCCTATAATGAGGCAGAAGGAGGCACTGTGGATTACATAGGACCTGTGATGTGGTGGTGTCCATCTCTTTAGGCAAGCATGTAGCACTCTTCAGAAGTGCACAAAACTCTGGTCGAGTTTTGTGCACTTCTGAAAAGAGTGCTACATGCTAAACAGAGGCCAGACATAGTCCAGAGTAACTGCTGCCTCATTATAGTGAATGTCGCCCTCGGCCGGTTTTCATCTGAATCGCGCCACTCAGATTTAGATGGAAACCCCAAAGTAAGTGCTCAGCGTAGAGCGCAGGATAAATGTGATCCCAAATGTTATGTAGAATGTTTCCAATTAAAGCTTCAACTCAATCCACAAAAAAACCAAGTCCCCACTCAGGTCCGTCATCTGTTAATGGAAATATCGGGAGCTTCTACTTTACTGATAGTACAAAGGCTCTGGAAAAGTACTATGGCACCTCAACCCTCAAAAGAAATACAATGAATTCTGCACTCCCAAATCTAAATGCCCCCACCCTTTCTGAGCCCCACAGTGTGCATGAATCGCATCTAGCGTCCACATGTTTGGCATTTATGTAGCGATGAGATCTCGCAAAATTTACGGATGTGTCTCCAGAAGCACAAGCTGGGCATAACGTACTGGTGACTACATACATACATACATACATACATACATACATACATACATACATACATACATACATGCAGCACACTACAATGTGCGGGCACTACAATAGCGGATTAGCATTTTTCACTCGGCAACATCCACTGCTACTTATTTCTGGAAAAAACCCATGGAGTCAAAATCGTAACTAGACCTATAGATAAATTTTAAAAGGAGTGTAATTGCCAAAATGGGGTTAATAAAAGGGGGAAATTCTGCTTTTCTAGCACTTAGGGGCTCTGTGTATGGAGTCTGCAAACTATTCTAGGAAAATCTGCGCTCCAGGAGGCAAATAGCTCTCCATTCCTCTCGAGTTTTGCCATATAGCTAAGCAGTACTAGCTAAGCAGTACTGTACGGCCATATATAGGGTGTGTCTACATCCAGCATAAATTGTGGGACATTTTGGTGCCAATTTTAACCATTTCCCAGCATGAAAATGTAAAACATGGGGCTAGAACACAATCTTGGTGGTAAAAATTTAGTTATTTTTTTTTTCTTCACTACCCAATGGTATAAAGTTTTGTGACATACCTGTGGTGTCAATATGATCACTGCACCCCTAGATGAATTTATTGAGAGGTTTAGTTTGTAAAATAGGGTCACTTATTGGGATTCTGCTGGTCTGGCACCTCAGGGGCTCTACCAATGGGACATTGGACCCTCAAACAAGTCCAACAAAATCTGAACTCCAAAATTTGGGGCTAAAAAAACATTTTTGATGGAAAAATGTGTTGTTGCTTTTTTTATTTTCTCGGCTCGACATTATAAACTTCTATGAAGCATCTGGAGGTTCAATGTGCTCACCTCACATCTAGATAAGTTCAATGAGGGGTCTAGTTTCCAAAATGGTGTCATTGTGGCGAGTTTCCACTGTTTAGGCACATCAGGAGCTCTCCAAACATGACATGGCTTCAGCAAATGATTCCAGCAAATTTTACATTCAAAAAGTCAAATTGCACTCCTTCCCTTCCAAGCCCTGCCTTGCACCCAAACAGTAGTTTTCTTCCACATATTGGGTATCTGCATACTCAGGGGAAATTGCACAATAAATTGTATGGTGTATGGGACCCTCAAACAAGTCCAACAAAATTTGAGCTCCAATATGGCACTTCAGAGCTTTGCACTGTGCCTCAGAAGTAGTTTTTGACCACATATGGAGTATCGGTGTACTCAGGAGAAACTGCACAACAAATTTTGGGGTTCATTTTGTCCTGTGACCCCAATGAAAAAGCAAAATTTGGGGCTAAATAAATTTTGTGGGGAAAAAATGTTTAGTTTTTTTTTTTTTTAATTTTCACATCTCAACGATATACATTTTTGTGAAGCACCTGGGGTTTCAAGGTGCTCACCTCACATCTAAATCAATTCCCTGAGGGGGTCTATTTTCCAAAATGGCATCACTTGTGGGGGGTTTCGACTGTTTAGGCACATCCGGGGCTCTGCAAACATGTCATGGTGTCCGCTGATTGTGCCAGCAAATTTTAAATTCAAAAAGTCAAATGGCGCTCCTTCCCTTCCAAGCCCAGCCGTGCGTCCAAAGAATGGTTTTCCCCCACATTTGGAGTATCTGTGTGATCAGGAGAAATTGCACAACAAATTGTATGGTCCATTTTATCATGTTAGCCTTGTGAAAGTAAAAAAAAATTGTGTCTAAAGGAAAATTTGTGGAAAAAAATGTAAATGTTTATTTTTTCCTTCTATTAGTTCCTGTGAAGCACCTGAAGGCTTAATAAACTTCTGGAATGTGGTTTTGAGCACCTTGAGGGGTGCAGTTTTTAGAATGGTGTCACTTTGGGGTATTTTTTTGTCATATTGACCCCTCAAAGTCACTTCAAATGTAATGTGGTCCCTAGAAAAAATGGTTTTGTACATTTTGTGAAAATGAGAAATCACTGGTCAACGTTTAAACCTTCTAACTTCCTAACAAAAATAATTGTGCTTATATAAAGTAGACATGTGTGAAATGTTATTTATTAACAATGTTGTGTGACATTACTTTCTGATTTAAGGGCATAAAAATTATAAGTTTGAAAATTGCTACATTTTTGCCAAATTTCCGTTTTTGTTTTTTTTTCACAAATAAATGTAAGTCATATCAAAGAAATTTTTACCACTAACATGAAGTACAATATGTCACGAAAAAAAGTCATGGAATTGGTAGGATCCATTGAAGAGTTCCAGAGTTATAACCTCATAAAGTGACACTGGTCAGAATTGAAAAAATTGGCCTGGTCAGGAAGGTGAAAACAGGCTTCGGGGTAAAGGGGTTAATCACAGCAAAAAAAAAAAAAGTTTAAACCTTCCTCTTTAATTGCCATAGTGGTGTGGTTTACAATTAACCCTTTGCAGCCCTGTCTGAAATTCTAATAATGCTAGTGGAATTTTGTGCACAGTCAGTTTATTGTGATTTTTTTTGTCTTGTAATTCTCACAAACCTAAATAAGTCCTTTGCTATAGCCAATAATTTTGCTCAATGAGCAGCTTTTTAATGAATGAGATCCCTGTTCACTGCCTGTCACAGCCGATCAGTTTCTGCAGCAGATTTTTTTGTTGTTTTTGGCTGATCCCCAGCAGCTCGGGGCTTTCCCTCCCCACACCATACTGTGTCTCTTCCTCAATGCATTACAATAGCTGTGGAGCTCTCCCTGGTGTCATCATGCATAGCGCAATGTTTTGTGCTCTGTCCTCTATCTCCTTGCTTGCAGAACACATTTCATGACAAGCAAGTTGAATAATGTATGACAATTTTTGCAAAGGTTATCATAATCCACCATGTTACCCGTCTGTAAATCGACTCATTTTATAAGAACAATTGCATTCGGAGTGAAAATGTCCACACTGCATTATGTTTTGTATTTGTTCAAATGCTTGGGATGGTAATTCATTTTGATGGGAATTGTTGACTCATGGTTGTGGAAATGTTTTTTTTCACTTACATACGATGTGTCCCAAGTGTGTTACCTCATGTGTATGGTTGATTGTAAGGAGAATTATTGCAGGCAGAATATCGGCTTTCTTACCGTACATTTATACTCCACTAAATCCAATTACGGTGAGACATCTTTGTAGTGACCCTCCAATATTGCATTGAATTCTGATCTTCTAGAAGGTTTGTCTTTTTAAGTCTACGTTCACATTAGCGTTCGGCGCCGCAGCGTCGCCGCATGCGTCATGCGCCCCTATATTTAACATGGGGGCGCATGGACATGCGGTGTGCTGCGTTTTGCGACGCATGGCCGCAAGCGTTGGGCACAGAGAACGCAACAAGTTGCATTTTTTTGCGTCCAACTTTCGGCCAAAAAGGACGCATGCGTCGCAAAACGCAGCGTTTTAGCGTGCGTTTTGCTGCGTTTTTGTGTGCGTTGTGCATTGCGTCGCCGACGCTGCGGCGCACAACGCAAATGTGAACGTAGCCTAAAGAAGAAGGCCGGTGTGCATCTTCAGGGTAACTGGCAATGTATCGTAGTAAAGCTGGTATAGTTACATAGTTACATAGTTATTAAGGTTGAAAGAAGACTGTAAGTCCATCTAGTTCAACCCATAATATAGGTAAGGGACCGGTAATTTGTTTACTGCACAGAAAGGCAGGATTCAGAGGTTTGTGAAATAGTGGGGAAAAATAAGTATTTAGTCAGCCACAAATTGTGAAAATTCTCCCACTTAAAAAGATGAGAAAGGCCTGTAGTTGACATCATAGGTAGACCAGAACTATGAGAGTCAAAATGAGAAAACAAATCCAGAAAATCACCTTGTCTGATTTGGCAAGATTGATTTTGCTAATTTGTGTAAAATAAGTATTTGGTCATTAACAAAAGTTCATCTCAATATTTTGTTATATATCCTTTGTTGGCAATGACAGAGGTCAAATGTTTTCTGAAAGTCTTCACAAGGTTGGCACATACTGCTGGTGGTATTTTGGCTCATTCCTCCTTTAGGATCTCGTCTAGAGCAGTGATGTTTTGGGCCTGTCACTGGGCAACACTGACGTTCAACTCCGTCCAAAGGTTTTCTATGAGGTTGAGACCTGGAGACTGGCTAGGCCTCTCCAGGACCTTCATATGCTTCTTACGAAGCCACTCCTTAGTTGCCCTGGTGGTGTGCTTGGGATCATTATCATGCTGAAAGACCTATCCACGTTTGATCTTCAATGTCCTTGCTGATGGAAGGAGGTTTGCACTCCAAAATCTCACGATACATGGCCCCATTCACTCTTTCATGTACACGGATCAGTCATCCTGGTCCTTTGCAGAGAAACTGCCCCAAAGCATGATGTTGCCACCCCCATGCTTCACAATAAAGGGTGTTCTTTGGATGCAACTCAGCATTCTGTCTCCTCCAAACACGACAAGTTTTGTTTCTATCAAACAGTTCTACTTTGGTTTCATCAGACCATATGACATTCTCCCAATAATCTTCTGGATAATCAAAATGCTCTCTAGCAAACCTCAGACGGGCCCGGACATGTACTGGCTTCAGCAGGGGGACACGTCTGGCACTACAGGATCTGAGTCCATGGTGGCGTAGTGTGTTACTTATGGTAGGCCTTGTTACATTGGTCCCAGCTCTATGCAGGTCATTCACTAGGTCCCCCTGCGTGGTTCTGGGATTTTTGCTCACCGTTCTTGTGATCATTTTGACCCCACAGGGTGAGATCTTGCGTGGAGCCCCAGATCGAGGGAGATTTATCACTGGTCTTGTATGTCTTCCATTTTCTTATTATTGCTCCCACAGTTGATTTCATCACACCAAGCTGCTTGCCTATTGCAGATTGTCTTCCCAGGCTGGTGCAGGGCTACAGTTTTGTTTTTGGTGTCCTTCCACAGCTCTTTGGTCTTCACCATAGTGGAGTTTGGAGTGTGACTGTTTGAGGTTGTGGACAGGTGTCTTTTACACTGATAACAAGTTCAAACAGGTGCCATTACTACAGGTAATGAGTGGAGGACAGAGGAGTCTTTTAAAGAAGTTGTTACAGGTCTGTGAGAGCCCGAAATCTTGCATGTTTTTAGGTGACCAAATACTTATTTTCAACCATAATTTGCAAAATAAATCATGCCAAATCAGATAAAGTAATTTTTTTTTATTTTGTTTTCTCATTTTGACTCTTATAGTTGTGGTCTACCTATGATGTCAATTACAGGCTTCTCTCATCTTTTTAAGTGGGAGAACTTGCACAATTGGTGGCTGACTAAATACTTTTTTCCCCCCACTGTATATCTTCCTGAGACTGCTACCTTTAGGTCAGCAGGCTCGTGGACAGTCTGGAAATCATAGACTGTACTCGATCATGTTTCACAGACATGTGAATTTAGGTTTAGTGTTCAGGATCTATGGGAAAAACCAGATATACCACCCTTCTAAGGGTACTGTCACACAGTGGCACTTTGGTCGCTACAACGGCACGATCCGTGACGTTCCAGCAATATAGTTACGATATCGCTGTGTCTGACACGCTACTGCGATCAGGGACCCCGCTGAGAATCGTACGTCGTAGCAGATCGTTTGAAACTTTATTTCGTCGTCAAGTGTCCCACTGTGGCGGCATGATCGCAGCGTGTAACAAAGGTGTGCACGATATTCCCAATGTCCCGTATGACTTCTACATCGCAACTACGTCATGAAATTATCGCTCCAGCGCCGTGCATTGCAAAGTGTGACCG
Source organism: Ranitomeya variabilis (assembly GCF_051348905.1). Taxonomy (NCBI): domain Eukaryota; kingdom Metazoa; phylum Chordata; class Amphibia; order Anura; family Dendrobatidae; genus Ranitomeya; species Ranitomeya variabilis. Next base: position 1,024,234,066 of record NC_135232.1, read on the forward strand.
CAGTCTACGACGCTGGAGCGATAATCAAGCGACGCTGCAACGTCACGGATCGTGCCGTCGGAGCGATCAAAGTGCCACTGTGTGACAGTACCCTAAGATAACCCTGATGCAACTGTGGGATGGGCAGCAGCCTGTATAATGCCTAACTCTGCTCTGCTTTGTTATACAATCTGCTCCTTAGTAGTGTTTTTCAGGTTTTTAAGCAAAACTTGGAATAGAAATTAGAAAATTCTGGGGTGGACTGCATATCTGACAAAATATGACCCTACCTGGAGTCTATGGAATTTGCTGTGTAAGGGCTCTTCCACAATGGTGCCTCCCATCTCTTTTAAGATCTCATACCATTATGCAGATTTTTGCATCTCATCTACAAAGTTTGCCTCTAGACATCTTTGACTTTTTGCTTTTGCAGCATATGGCATCCTCTTAATAAAAACTTCCCATCTCTCTGCGCTCCTAAACGGATCAGCAGGATTTCACCTCTTAAACTATTTATATGTGCATGTAGCATTTTCAATGACAAGTCCAGCAATACCTTTACATGGCCAGTCAGTTGCTCTGTTATGAGAAATCAGCGTTTCAATTGATATGTAAATGAGGCTGAAGGATTACAGTAGATCTGAAGTCTGTCACTCCAGCTCTATTCCCTGCCCAGCGCCGCCGCCTCCTGCTTGACTGGCAGATTCTATCGTGTGACTTCAGGCAAAGGAGCCATCAATCAAACAGGAAGAGGGTAGATAACAGAGCCGGAGTGACAGAAGCTTCAGATCTACCATAGCTCTTCAGCCTCTTTGCATATCGGGTGAAATGCTGATCTCTCAGAAACCGGATCGGACTTGACACGTAAAGGTCAGTTTAGTTCTAGCATTCTGTAACCTCAATACATGGCTGCAATATTAATTCTGCCGCTAACGCACCAAATACTATACCTATGGCAACATCAGGTACCCCCAATATTGTGTCTGTGCTCCTGCTGCTGCCAGTAGGGTGGCCTGCTGTGCTGAGCCAGTTACTGTTCCTGCTGTTGTTACCCCCATATGGTGCCATAGCCTCATGTGCCATATGTCTGCTGTGCTCATGTCCGTATTCTGGCCATTGTACCCCAGTTGTGTACTACCTACCCTCCAATGCTGTACTGCCCTTAATTCTGTAACTTGGGTGCATGTTATTTCTGTCGTGTCCCATTACGGCCATCGTGTCTGCTGCACCACCACAGCTCTCCGCAGAACTCTGCTTCTGAATACTATTGGTATGACTGTACCGCCAAACACGGGTTGCTATGGTTTCCTAAATGGTGCCTGTTGTCAGCATTATCTGTACTGGGATACAGTCTTCAGTTCAGTCATCCCACAGAAAGTGACTACGAGCACCTGGCTGTTTACTAGCCACTTCCTTTTCCTGACGTTGTGTAGCTGCGCCCTCAGTAAAATCGCTCCACTACGGTACATGCCAAACTCATTTGTCAGTTGTGTATGTGTCCCTAAGATGTGGCTACAAAACATGTTTACCGTACACTACGGTGTCAGAGCGGCAAAAATGGCACGTGTGAATACATCCAAGGGCCTCATTCAGACATCTGGGTTTTTTTCTCGTACGTTTCCATCAGATTTTCACCACTGTTTGGTCAGTTTTCTCATCAGTGTTTTTAGTTTTTCCTAAATGCAAAAAATTAATTTTTTTCCAAAATTACAGCGCTTGGGACTCAACATGACTGTACTGTCCTAGTTTGTTCATGGACCCATTCAGATGAATATGTGATTGAAATACGGTAACTCCCATCTAGGCAAACTGTAATAGTCTATTCACATAACCTTATGTTGAGCAATTTCTGCATGCAAAATCACATGAAATGTTCACAAATTGCAAATTATGGGTACTTCTAAAGGGGGTATCTGGTATTTTACATTGATGACCCATCATGTACGATAAGGAGAATGAATGTGCCAGTGGTTCTCACACTAGTAGCAGCACAGTGACACTTTTCCATGCTGATGTCCTACAGCTCCAGTTAGTTCACTTCACAAATATTCTTAGCTGCTAGAAGCAAACAAAGAGGCCCTGCAGGCACCGAGATGTCTAGTCCCTCACTCTGCTGATAGGTGGAGATCATTGTGATGGCACTCACCCCGATCATATAATGATGGCCTAGTCTAAACATCATTGTTTTTTTTCCCCGCTGCTGCCTAGTTTGTGAGCAGAAAATCAGGAGTAGTCTCGTCAGTGTTTGAGACCAGTGACATCACTTACGGGGGCAACACAGGTCTCTGCACATGTGGTATTCTGACCACGCATTCTGGTGCTGATCTGAGTCAGAAACAGAGAGTGCTTTCTCTTTGTGCACATCGCACAGTGTACAGCATGTAAGGACTAGCCCAGTCCATGAAACGAGCGTTACTGATAATGCTCCATTTCAGGAAGAGGGCAGGGCCTGCAGCAGTGACCCCAGCCTTTGCCCCCTGATGATGCTTTCAGGGAGATAGCCGGGTCTGTGACAGTGATCGCAACCACTGCACCCTGATGATGCTTCCTTCCAGGGAGATAGAAGGGCCTGCGACGTGACCACAGCCACTGCATGCAGCAGAGTCATCAAAAAAACAAGTAAAAAAATAAAAAATAGAAAATTCATGTATATTAGAAAATAGTTGTAGATTATGCCACTAAATACATAGGGATTTTGGAGGAAAATGACTTTGGACCACCCCTTTAACTATCCAAGTAAAGTGATGTGATATCATAATTATTCATGCTCACCGAGCATCCAAAGATGCTGCTGAACCGTTGCATTTTTAGGGCAAAATAAAGACTTTTCTGAACTTTAAAAAATGCTCAATTCAAATCTGCATTAGAAGTGTATCAAATAAAGGAGAATATGCATAAGAAAACCCGGTGTTCTATGAAGATTGTAATGCATATTATGGTGTGGCAATCTGCAGAAAATATATGGATAAAAAAGCATAAAAACACAGAATCTACACTAAGGGATTTAGGAAAACCCTGCATTTTTTTTTTTGCCAAAACCAGAAGTGGATCCAGCAGGAAGCGAATGTACAAGTCCTTCCTTTATATTTCCCGTTCGTTTTGAATCCACTCCTGCATAACACTGTAGTTTTTTATGCAGATTTTAGAGCTAAACACAGGAGTGGATTCAAAAGGAATGGGAAATATAAAGAAAGGACTTGTACATTCGCTTCCTGCTGGATCCACTTCTGGTTTTGGCTAAAAAAAATGCTTCAAAAACTGCAGGGTTTTCCGAAACCCGTAAATTCTGTTTTTTTTTCTGCAGGTTTTTTTATCCACATATTCGTATATATCCTTATGTGGAATTTGAAACTGATCCGTTTGGATACTCTTTAATGCTGATCTTCAAAGTATTTGCAGTATTTTTTTTATGCGGATTTCGAAGCAGTTCCACTTCAGAATCCTTCAGAATCCTTGTCAAAAAGCTATCTGCAAACACACTCTCTGGGGAGAATGGGTCTTCTGCCTTTGCACTTTTCCCTTTTCATTTTGGGCAAAATTGACAATTTAGCCAAGGGCTTCACAATGAGATGTCACGAGACTGCAGCCCTCAGAAAAGTCACGCAACAAAAACATGTGTGCAACTTGTCTCTCTGTTCATCTTGTGCCTGTTCATCTTAGAGCCCTGATTTTTCTGGAAAGTTGCAGACATGTGACTTGCCTTTACGTCTATGGAAAGTGTGTCGCTTGCGACCAGCAACAGAAAATCCGACAAATTAGGAAATAATTGTGAGTCTTTGTTGCAGTCACATAGCCCGCTCAGTAATATTATCTGTTTTGCTACATTTTATACTATGAAACAATTTGACATTGATATTTGTATTTAACAAAAAAATAGATATCATAATAAAATTGTATCACTTACTAGTAAATTATGAGTCATTTGGGTTTTGTTTTGTTTTTTTACCAATATCTTTTTATTTGGTCTTAAGAAAATGACAACAAACAGTGTATAATATGTGTGTGTGTGTGTGTGTGTGTGTGTGTGTGTATGTATGTGTATATATATATATATATATATATATATATATATATATATATATATATATATAATGTATATATTTTTGTGTGTGTATGTATGTATGTATGTTTATATGTGTATATATGTTTATATATGTATGTTTATATATATATATATGTATATATATATATTTATATGTGTGTGTATATATATATATATATATATATATATATATATATATATATATATATATATATTATAATCAGTGCTTCCCACAAAACACAATGTATATTGCCGACTGCCTCCCTGAGTTAAAGGTGTGGATTGACCATTTGTTTTTAACATTGAGGGTGAGGGGAAAAAAAAGCTTTTTTTTCTGTAATTGGGTAACCAGTGACACTGGCAAGCAGACAATTGTCACCAGTTTTCCCATCCCGCCCCCCCAGCTAGCTGCAGGAGTCCTCAGTATGAGGCTTTGCCTGCGCTGTGTATATTCCCTGGTCATGGGTAAGAATACAGAAAATCCATCGTTTCAAGTAATATGGTGGTGGTGGCGGACGGATTATTAATCCAGCATGTGGCCACATTTACAAGGGGAGGAGGGGGCAGCGCTGATGCTTTTGTTGTTTTGTAGGGGAGGGTCTGCAGCTTTAGCAACAGATTCCATGTGACCAGATCTATCTAGTTGTGCGTCTCCCCCCTGATTGGTGGTAACAGCCGTCTTCCTGTTACTCTGTGTTATGATAGAGACATCATTTTTTCCTTTGTGTTAGCTGCAGTTAATCATCTGAGCCAATGTCTCAACCTCCTCAATTGGATACATGTGGCTGAGAAGTTAACCATTTGCTGGGAAGCGAGCTGTCCGTCTGTCAGCTCTTTGCTGCACATTGCAGGGCAGAGCGTGCATTGTAGTCAGTCCATACTGTAACATAATATCCCCACCCCTGGCTTTTATTTACCTTCAATCCAAATATTTAGAAATGTCGTACAAGTCCTGTTCTATTGTATCATTAGTCCTGCTATATGTGCAGAGGGGGCACAAGGATCTGCATGTAAACCACACTCATTGCTGGAGAGGATGAACTTGGCGTTGAAGATTTCCCTCCGTTAGCAGCATAAGCGGAGGAGGATAAGGGGTTAAAATAGTTGTGCACCAGGCATAAGAAGTAGCATATTACTACATAAACAGGTCACAAGGCTGGGGGGTTGTTTGTTACATGATTGGACGTTAAGAGAGGAAAAATAATAATAATAAAAAGCCAAAAAAGGAAAAAAAATCCTATAGTACTGCGAAAGCCCTATAGGAAGCCGCTGGGACATGTTGCCATGCCAACAAGTTCAGGAGCCTACCAGGCAGCTTGTCAATGGGCAATACTAAGAGGGAGCGTCCAAATGCAGCCCGCTAGCTGCAACCCGATTGGTCACACCTCTGTTGTCTTTGTGTAGAGCAAAGGATGCTGGGTAAGACCCAGAGTGAATGCTCAGTTTGTCTCAAGGCTGCAGTGAGGTAATGCTTTTGAATCTTTTGGGATTACGAGCTTGAACCTCTTTAAAAAAAAAAAAAAAATAGAAAAAACAACAAGAGACTGCAGCGTGTAGCATATTTTTTTTCCCCCCATTTGCTGAGTTCCCTACTCTGCACATTTTAACAAGTTGTAAAAGCCAGGCAGGCATGTAGATGGTAAAATGCAGCAGATCACGAGGTGAGGACATTTTTATTTCCATTCTTCGTGTACAGTCACTTCCCCAAGACGTGATCTTTTTAGGTCAATCTCCTCTTGTCCCCGTAGTTCCCATTAATTAGGACTGCCAGCCTGTCGCTGTATTAACTGTAAAGGTATGAATAGGCTTATGTGCGTTTTATTGTGCCGGGCAGAATACAAGGTTGTGTTAGCTACGTCGCCATAAAACCTACGCCTATGTCCTACCCTCCGTAATGGAGAGCGACCGCTTACTGGTTAAAAGCCATTCAGCAGCATATCCGGTGCAACCATACTCATTGTATAGCCAATACATAACTCATGGCGACTCCCAGCCTGATGGCGTATTTATGGCCAGACACTTCCTTGGGGTTTATATGCAGGCAGTTTGCGTTTGATGCATGCTCGCTTTATATTTCTCAGTAGGATTACATCACCAGATATATTTCACAGGCAGTGCGGAGTTAAAGATGAACCGGTAATTGTACTAGACACAGCAAGTTCTGATCTTGTGATCGCCCTGTAGTCTAAAAATGGCGGCAGCCGGTATTGTGTTTTGTCATCGGTTCTGGACGTTGGCGATTAGTTAAATTGCATGTAACGTTCGGCACCAGGCGAATATCTTGTCCTTGAATAGACCCATCCCTGAATCACTTTTCTTTCTAGTGATTTGTAGACCTGTTTTGCTTTAGAGAAAGAAATCCATAAAAGCCGGTCTGAATTAACTCTCTCCCAGACAGGGGCTATCTTTACAAATGGCTTTCTATGGTCTAGAGAGTTGATGTATTGCCCGGCACCATATGAGACTGTCCAGAAGGACGCAATCCTTATGCCTCCGCAATGTGAATATATTTATATGTGGCAGCATTGGACTTTTATCTGTCTGTGAATGTCCATTAAAAATGTTGTCCTCGGTTCAAAACTGACGGAAAAAAACCCCTAATTAATTTGTATATATAAGCGACAGATGTTCCATTCAGTTTTTTATTTTTTATTTGAACTTTCATTGGGCATCTTTTGCAATACATCTGTCAACCAACTAATATATCAAAACACATAAAAATGGTGCAGACATATCTCAGTGATAAAGTGTCAAAATAGATGATGGCAGATGAGATATAAAAGTAATAAACTATTGAAATTAGTAAGCTCCTTTGTGATGTTCATTTTTATACTTGTTGTTGCTCATATGAGACAAACAGATTAAAGGTTATCACCGATGTTGAGGTCGTTCTTGGCTCTCACCATAATCTGATGATTTGAGACACAGCTGGCAGATCTGGCTGCACTGTTGCCTAGTCAAAATGGCAATCTTGAAATCCTCCCCTGCAAAGTGTCTATACGTAGGCAATGTCTGGAATGTATATGGTAGGTGATGGACATGCATGGTATCCTTTACTAGACATAAACTGGGCCTAACGTATGGGGTGACATCCACTATCAATATCATGTATAGGCATTTGAACAATTGCCTTTGAACAATTCCCCAACATCACCACATTTTTCCCAGAAGTTTGTTTCGCCACGAATCCCAAGTACACTCTGAGGTCTCCTATTTAATGTAAACACAGCCTTAGTAACGTCAGTGTCCTCATATATGTCGCTATGAGTAATTGGATCGTAACTGTTTCTTCATTGCTGTGCTGTCACACTATCTGTGGAATTTATCCAATGTATAATGGCTTTCACTCCCTAGGTCTATGGCTAAACTGTGACTTATCTCACTATCTACATTCACCCCAGAATAGCTGCTGCATTTCCTGCTTTGGCTTTTATACAGGCTATGATAGTTCCTTCTGATTGACTGTGGTGTACCACGTGAAATGATTATGGCATTATGGGGAAGTCCGCTCTGCCGATCCCGAGAGCATTCTCTGGTTATATGCAATCTCCTTCATTGTGCAAACGGTGGTGGTAATTTTTGGTGATTCGCCCTAATTGAATCGCAAATTGTTTGAATTTTCTGGGTCCAGCTAATTTCCAAAACCTCAGAATGAATTTGATTCACATTAAATCGATTCATTCTTCTCTACATAACTTATTATTTTGCCCATGACAAGCAAGGGTATTTCCTTACCTCCCTCTTCCCAGACAAATATGCAGGTTCATGGGATGGTAGGCCTTATGGCTAAATCATTCCATACATGATAGATAACAGATAACAGAATGGCCTTTTCTTAACAATCCTTTCAAGGCTGCGGTTATTCCGGTTGCTTGTGCACCTTTTTCTACCACACTTTTTCCTTCCACTCAACTTTCCATTAATATGCTTGGATACAGAACTCTGTGAACAGTCAGCTTCTTTAGTAATGACTTTTGTGGCTTACCCTCCTTGTGGAGTGTGTCAATGACTGCCTTCTGGACATTTGTCAAGTCAGCAGTGTTCCGCATGATTGTGGAGCTACTGAAGCAGACTAAGGCTACTTTCACACTAGCGTTGTACGACGCACGTCGTGATGTGTCGTTTGGGAGAAAAAACTCATCCTGCAAAGTTGCCCGCAGGTTGCATTTTTTCTCCATAGGCTTGCATTTGCGACGCATTGCCACACGTCGCATCCGTCGTGCGACGGATGCGTCGTGTTTTGGCGGACCGTCGACAAAAAAAAAAAAGTTGCATGTAACATTTTTTTGTGCGTCGTGTCCGCCATTTCCGACCGCGCATGCGCGGCCGGAACTCCGCCCCCTCCTCCCCGGACATTACAATGGGGCAGCGGATGCGTTGAAAAACTGTATCCGCTGCCCCCCGTTGTGCTTCTATTTCACAGTATGCGTCGGTACGTCGGCCCGACGCTAGTGTGAAAGTAGCCTAAGGGACCTTTTTAAACTCTTACGAAGCCTTTGCAGGTGTTTTTTGTTAATCATTCTAATTTTATGAGATAATGAGTTTTGGGTTTTCACTGGTTGTAAGTCATAATCATCAACATTGACAGAAATAAACACTTGAAATAGATCACTCTGCTTGTAATGACTCTATATAATGAGTTTCACTTTCAGTATTGAAAAACTGAAATAAATTAACTTTTTGATATTCTAATTTTGTGAGAAGCACCTGTATATGGATATATTCTTCCATTAGGGCTCTTGCACACTGCTGAACTTTGCTATGTTTTGTACTGAGCCATAATAGGGGTGTCTTAGACGTGCATGGTTCTCTACTATGCCTACTACTTCACAATTTCCTATAAAGGCATAAAGAGATCATTTTTCTATTGGATTACATATCTATCAAACAAAATAAAATCATCAGTGGTCGTATGAATGAAGGTATTACCGTATTTTTCGGACTATAAGACGCACCGGACTATAAGACGCACCGGACTATAAGGCGCACCCAGGTTTTAGAGGTGGAAAATAGGGGAAAAAAGTATTTGAAGCAAAAAAATGTGGTAAAATATTTAATAACATATGATTATATGTGGTGTTATATATATATATATATATATATATATATATATATATATATATATATATATATATATATATATATATATATATATATATATATATGTGTGTATATGTATGTGTTATTATGTTGGAAGCTGCGGGACCAGTGTGGTGTCTGTGAAGTACTATATGAAGATGCTGGAGGGCGAGTATAAGAATTGGGGCACAGGGCTTATATTGAAAGCACCACTCCAGCTCTGCAAAATAACACTGGAGTGCTGCTTCTTTAAAATCCCATGAGAGAACTATAACTCCCAGCATGTCCTGCAGATCCTATGACATGCTGGGAGTTATAGTTCACTAAAGGAGTGTCAGAGTGCTTTATTGTGTTTTGGAAAGACTAACCTCTTAATTGTGGCAGCCAGCCACTGTGGTGAGGTAAAAGCATCCCATGACTGCACACACAGAGCCCTCCCTCTTGTTGCCTTTCCACAGCACAGCACAGGTTGAGGAATCCTGCAGATTCTAGTGGGGAGTCTGAAGGACCTGTGATGATGTCGAGAAGAGGGAAGGCTCTGTGCTGCCATGTGATGCTCCAGCCCGCCCACTTCTGACATCATCACAGGTCCTCCTTGTGCACACTGCACAGCTCCAGCCCAGGAAGGTACGCAGCACTTTAGTAGGAACTAGCTGAGGTTGAGACAAGGTCATATGAGTACGTTTTATGGGAGAAGTGAAACACTTGGCTCTTCCAGCAACTAGGTAATCGCACGTTTGATTTTAACCAGAAAAATAAAAAATAAGATAGAATAAGCAAAAGGTAGGAATATAAAAATTAACGTTTAATTAGATCATCAAAAGACACTTATTTAAAAAGTTTCAAGACAGACTGCCTTTCACACTTGCAGGTCAGATGAACTAGTTGGCTACTTATGTCAGTACCACTGACATGTGAAATAAGTAGAGGCTGACAAAACCTGGCAGGGTGTCATGCAACAGAGAGAGAGATCAAAAACCATGGAACAACAATGGAATGATCCCACCCAATTTAGGCATCTAAAAGAGTAGATCAAAAATCACAGAATATGAATGGAATGTTCTCACCTAGTTCAGGCAGAGAGTGGACCTCTGACATCCCTTTCTAGGTGGTCCTGTGCAGCGTTCAGCATCATTGTGCTATGTGGATTGTTGCATCTTGAACCCATATAATGATGTAAATAAAGACAATAGTAAATAAAGAAAACCACCTCCCAACGCATTTCGTCCCTCCTGTGACTCATCCAGGGATATGGCAGATGAGATGAAGGGCAGCCTTGTCAGGGCAATAACAAAAAACACTTCAGGAGGCTTTCCTGTGCTGTGTGCTAAAGCTAATTGGTTGGAATAGAGTAGTTGTAGAGGTGTTCTGTGGCTTGCTGTAGTACAAGTGTGTTTATCTTCTGGTCCCTGTTCCAATTTAGCTTACTGTATATACTCGCGTATAAGCCGACCCGAGTATAAGCCGACCCCCCTAATTTTGCCACAAAAAACTGGGAAAACTTATTGACTCGAGTATAAGCCTAGGGTAGGAAATGCAGCAGCTACCGGTGAATTTCAAAATGTATAATATATAATGCTCTGCACCGTTCATTATGGCCCCATAGATGCTCCATATAAAGCTGTGCCATATATAATGCTCTGCACCGTTCATTATGGCCCCATAGATGCTCCATAGAAAGCTGTGCCATATATAATGCTCTGCACCGTTCATTATGGCCCCATAGATGCTCCATAGAAAGCTGTGCAATATATAATGCTCTGCACCGTTCAGTATGGACCCATAGATGCTCCATAGAAAGCTGTGCCATATATAATGCTCTGCACCGTTCATTATGGCCCCATAGATGCTCCATAGAAAGCTGTGCCATATATAATGCTCTGCACCGTTCATTATGGCCCCATAGATACTCCATATAAAGCTGTGCAATATATAATGCTGCTGCTGCAATAAAAAAAAAAAATCATACCTCTCTTCGCTCAGGACGCCGGCGCTTTCAATTTTTACCTGCTCCTCGTGCGGCTCCGTCTCCAGCACTGACGCTCAGCAGAGGGCGTGCACTGACTACGTCACCGCGCCCTCTGACCTGAGCGTCACAGCCAGAGGACGCTGATGACTGAGCCGCACCGGAACAAGGAGCGGTAAATATCACGCAGCGCTCCCCTCCCCGTATACTTACCTGCTCCTGGCGCGGTCCCTGCTTCTTCCACCGCTGCATCTTCTTCCTGTATTGAGCGGTCACCGTTACCGCTCATTGCAGTCATTAATATGCGGCTCCGCCTCTATGGGAGGTGGAGCCGCATATTCATGACTGTAATGAGCGGGACCATGTGACCGCTCAGTACAGGAAGAAGATGCAGCGCTGGAAGAAGCAGGGACTGCAGGGACCGCGCCGGGAGTAGGTGAGTATAACTAGACAGCTCCCCCTCCCCTGCCGACCCCCGGGTATGACTCGAGTATAAGCCGAGAGGGGGACTTTCAGCCCAAAAAAATGGGCTGAAAATCTCGGCTTATACTCGAGTATATACGGTATTTTTCCCTGTCCCTATCCTCCTCCGTATTGTTAGTTAGTGCTTTTGTATGATATAGGTTTTGTCTGTGTGTGTCTTGTTTACATTACATTTCTGTCCCATACTTCATAGTTGATACAGATCAGGGTTTAACAGGAGCACCTGCATTTAGCTTAGGAACAACACAATTTCCTTGTCTATGGTGGATCTCATGCCACAGAAAATCAGCTACAATGGCTGTATGCCACTGGGCAGCAGTCTTCGAAAGTAACTAAAGGCCTATTTAGACATGCCAATAATTGAAGAATGACCTTCCTGGTTATCGGTCTATTTAAAAGATGAATTGTCCCCAATTTGATGTGCTCTAAGATCTGATGTGAGATCACAATGTAAACTCTTATGAAATATATTAACTACTTTTATCAACAAGTGAGGAAGGGACTGTACACTGTGTTCCAAATTATTATGCAAATAATATTTCCTCATATTTTCTCTAAATTACCTATCTGAATTGCAGTCATTGTTATTTTCCAGTCATCTACTATTCTAGTATAATTGCAATGTTTTGGAACAAACTGCCTATGAAAACAGTATCTTTTAAAAAAAAAATAAACACTCAAAATGCATGTTCCAAATTATTATGCACAGCAGAGTTTTCAACCTTTTTTTGTTATTTTGAACAAAAAAATTGTCAATTGTGAAGTTATAAGCATTATCAGCTTATTACAAAATGAAATCAAACAGTTTTCAAGTGAAAACTTTATTCTAGGTGATGTTACATTTGCACATAGGACCCCTTGTTCGAAAGAAGCTTCTGAACTCTCTCGTCTATTGAATTTGTCAGTTTTTGGTGGTTTTCTGCTTCAATTGTTTTCCATGTGGACAGAATACCCTCCCAGAGCTGTTGCTTAGATGTGAACTGCCTCCCGCCATCATAGACACTCCTTTTGATCATGCTCTAGAGGTTCTCAATGGGGTTAAGGTCAGTGGAAGATGGTGGCCACACCATAAGTTTGTCCTCTTTTATGCCCATAGCAGCCAGAGATGCAGATGTGTTTTTTGCAGCATGAGACGGTGCATTATCATGCATGAAAATGATCTTGCTGCGGAAAGCATGGTTCTTCCTCTTGAAACATGGCAGGAAGTGTTTTAGAAACTCCACATAGATTATGGAGTTCATCTTTACCCCTTCAGGGATCATAAAGGGGCCGACAATCTCTCTCCCCATGATTCCAGCCCAAAACATTACTCCACCTCTTCATTGTTGGCGCCTTAGCCGAGTTTTCATGGGGTGTCCATCAACCAGCCATCCTCCACTCCATCTATCTGGACCATCGAGCGTTGCACGGCACTCATCGGTGAACAAAACAGTTTGGAAGTCAGTCTTCATGTATCGTTTGGCCCACTGGAGCCGTTTATGCTTGTGTGCAGTGGACAGAGGTGGTCGACAGGATGGCTTACGCACCTCTGAAGGACCCTGCATCTTGTTGTTCTGGGGACGTTGGAGGCACCAGCAGCTTCACAAACTTGTCTGCTGCTATGACCAGGCATTTTTGCAGCTGCTCTTTTAACGTTATGCAATTGCCTGTTGGACAGAGACCTCAATTTTTCCTTATCAGCACGCACACGTGTGTGCTGGGAATCAGCTACATACTTCTTGATTGTGCGATGATCACGATGAAGTGTCTTGGCAATGTTGATTGTAGTCATGCCTTGACCTAAATACTCCACAATTTGTTGCTTCTCAGCAGCCGACACATCCTTTTTCTTTCCTATTTTGGCAAAAAATGTAGGCTGCTTAATAATGTGGAACAGCCTCCTTAAGTAGTCTTGCCTTTATTTGGACACACCTGCCAAACTAATTTGCACAGGTATCTGCAATTGCTTTCAGTGATATAAAGAGCCCTGACACACATCACCATCAATGAGTTTAAATGACAAACAAAAAAATTCTAACCTTATCACTCCTAAACTTTGTGCATAATAATTTGGAACACAGTGTAGTTTGATTTCTGTATAAATCTGCTTTGTCCCATAGGCAAACGTTGCATGTAGACCTGTTCTAATGAGCACAAGCTCACCAGGAAGTGTGTGCCGGCTGAGATGAGCTCTTTAGGCAGCGTGCCCATGATCAGGAATAGTAGCGTTTTGACACAGCATATTTTCGCTGCTTCCAAAACGCTAAGGCTACTTTCACACTAGCGTTAACTGCATTCCGTCACAATGCGTCGTTTTGCCGAAAAAACGCATCCTGCAAAAGTGTTTGCAGGATGCGTTTTTTCACCATTGATTAACATTAAGCGACGCATTGTGACGGATTGCCACACGTCGCACCCGTCGTGCGACGGATGCGTTGTGCAGTGGCGGACCGTCGGGAGCAAAAAACGCTACATGTAACGTTTTTTGCTCACGACGGTCCGCTTTTTCCGACCGCGCATGCGTGGCCGGAACTCCGCCCCCACCTCCCCGCACTTCCCCGCACCTCACAATGGGGCAGCGGATGCGCTGGAAAAATGCATCCGCTGCCCCCGTTGTGCGGCGGAGACAACGCTAGCGTCGGGAACGTCGGCCCGACGCACTGCGACGGGCCGAGCCCGACGCTAGTGTGAAAGTAGCCTAAGTTCTACATTACAAGTCCAGTGAATGGGATTTATAGAAATTCCATGCCCACTGTGCTTCTTTTTAGTGCTGCCTAAACTCGCCTGCGGTGCGGGTTTCCAAGCCACGACATGTAAATTTCTGTAGCAGAGACAATTGGTCTCCTGTGTGTACTTTTCCCAGTAGACTTTCATTAGATGCGGTAAATCCACATGGTTCTAAAACACATCTATTAAGGTGCGTAATGTAGAATGCTGCGTTTTAGACGCAGTGGACGCACGCTGCATCCAAACTGCTACTATTCCTGATAGTGGGCATGCATCCTTATAGGCTAGGATTATTAACATGAAAAAGTGAATATGGCTAAAAAGCCATAGCCAGCTCGCCGATCATTGCATGTGCACGGAGCTTCATCTCGGATCCAGACGAGGGTATATCACAGGAAAAAGGAAAGGAAGCGCTCCAGCTCCATAAAATGATGATTCTTTATTAATTCATTTAAAATCTTCTAAACAATGTGAATCCTTGCCTTGCATGCATTGATTAAGATCGGGAGCGATCGAAACGCGTTGCATTTGCTCTGCACCTTAGCATTTGTACACTGGCAAGGATTCACATTGTTTAGAAGATTTTAAATGAATTAATAAAGAATCATCATTTTATGGAGCTGGAGCGCTTCCTTTCCTTTTTCCTAGGATTATTAACGCATAAAAAACTACAAGCACCTAAGCCAGTAAGAAGACTTAGGAAATGGTCGCAAAGAAAGTGAGCCAAAATATCTCTGAGGACACTTCCCATAAAAATCCAGCCATGTTTAGGAGGAGCAATATTACATTTTAGTACTCTATGAATGCTACCTTCATTTGGCCTTGGCAGCCTTATACATGCTTCATTTAACCAATTAAATCTTTGACATGTGCTGTTTCTTTTATTTCTGTGTGATATTAAAAAATGTAGAAATGTCTCTGCTTCTCAATGACTTAAAACATCTCATAACATACAACTTCTGTGCCAGGTATAGAAATGTTCTAAGAGTAAAATCCACACCTTGCTTCATGTTTGGTGCCAACTATGATGAAATGATTGGATGAGCCAATCCCAACTTGTCATGTTCATTTGTGTTGATTAAACACAGATCTTAAAGATGTGCTACACAGTCTTGAGGACAACTAAGTACACCCTCTTTGAATTATATGGTTTTACATATTAGTACATAAACAAAATCTAGTCTCCAGGAGGTCTTAAAATTAGGTCAGTAGAACCTCAGATGAACAAAACATAACAATTTACACAGTGTCATTATTTATTTTTCAAAAATTAGACAAAATGAAGAAGCAATGTGTGAAAAATGAAGTACACTCCATGAATCAATAGCTTGTAGAACCAGCTTCAACTATAACATCTTGAAGGATTAATTTTCTATATGACTTTTTCAGTCTCTCGCATTGTTCTGGAGGAATTTTAGCCCACTCTTCTTTACAACGCTATTGTCATTCATTGGGGTTTGTAACCATATTTTATTAACTGCTTTCTTAAAGTCCTGCCCCACCATTTTAATTGGGTTGAACTGTGCCAATGTAGCACCTTGATTCTCTTCTTTAACCTTTCTAATCATTGTACTGATCATTGTCCTGTCGCATGACCAAGTTTCGACTAAATTTAAGATTGTGGATAGATGGCCTCACATTTGACTATAAATACTGTGACAAACAGAGAAGTTGATGGTCATCTCAATGACTGCCAGGTGCCCCCGCATCCTGTGGCTACAAATCATCAACCATACTCCATCATGCTTGACTGTTGGTATGAGGTGTTTGTGATAATATGCTGTGTTTCATTTTTGCCAGCGCAGCACAGGTGGCATTGTGGCCAAACTTTTCCACTATGGTCTCGTATGTCTAGAGAAAGTTGGTGCAGAAGCCTTGTGGTTTGTTCAGATGCAACTTTACAGACTTTTAGGGTACTGTCACACTCTGCAACTTTCCAACGATCACGACCAGCGATACGACCTGGCCGTGATCGTTGGAAAGTCGTTGTGTGGTCGCTGGAGAGCTGTCACACAGACCGCTCTCCAGCAACCAACGATGCCGAGGTCCCAGGTAACCAGGGTAAACATCGGGTTACTAAGCGCAGGGCCGCACTTAGTAACCCGATGTTTACCGTGGTTACCAGCGTAAAAGTAAAAAAAAAAAAAACCGTACATACTCACATTCCGGTGTCCTTCAGGTCCCTTGCCGTCTGCTTCCCGCACTGACTGAGTGCCGCCGTAAAGTGAAAGCAGATCACAGCGGTGACGTCGCCGCTGTGATCTGCTCTCACTTTCCGGCCGGCAGTCAGTCAGAGCGGGAAGCAGACGGCAAGGGACCTGAAGGACACCGGAATGTGAGTATGTACGGTTTTTTTTTTTTTACTTTTACGCTGGTAACCACGGTAAACATCGGGTTACTAAGTGCGGCCCTGCGCTTAGTAACCCGTTGTTTACCCTGGTTACAAGCGAACGCATCGCTGGATCGCTGTCACACACAACGATCCAGCGATGACAGCGGGAGATCCAGCGACGAAAGAAAGTTCCAAACGATCTGCTACGACGTACGATTCTCAGCAGGGTCCCTGATCGCAGTAGCGTGTCAGACACTGCGATATCGTATGGATATCGCTGGAACGTCACGGATCGTACCGTCGTAGCGACCAAAGTGCCACTGTGTGACAGTACCCTTACTGTGCTGCCATAATCCTTTTAGAGATAACTGGCTTTCTTCTGGCTACCCTTCTAAAACAAGCTGTACTTGTTCAGTCTTCCGTGGCTTCCCTTGTGTATGTTCTGTACTACTTGGCTATGACTTGAGACCCATAGCGCCATGGCATGATTAAACTAACCTTTCATATGTAAATCTGATCTCCACTCACGCCCGAATTTACAGTCATACTCTGCATTTAGAGATTTAGGATATCTTCTTCTAAAAGCAAAACTCTGGTGACATTATTATTATTATTATTATTATTATGTTTTTGCTTATGTAGCGATATCTTATTCCGCAGCGCTTTACATATATTATCATCACTGTCCCCAATGGGGCTCACAATCTAAATTCTCTACAAGTATGTCTTTGCCTATGAATATGAAAAATCCCAGCACATAATCTAAAGAACCAATGCAAATACCTAAGCAGCAAACATAATACTTTAAATTCCAGAATTAGAACAGTATATTAATGTCTGTAAAAGGTCTATTCTGCCCTTTCTTGTGTTTAGGTTCACATGGTCTCCTGATTAGTATAGTATCCTGTAGTTAAACAAGAACATTTTGTATTCCTTGTGCCCTGGTGGCCAGTGTACAGACATTTATAGACCAGGTTGTGTTTGTGTTTTATTCTCGATGGTGGTCTTATTACTTTTGCTTGTATACTTGACAAGCTCATGGTAATGCTCAGTGAAGGGTAGCTGGGCTATTCTCCAGCATTCACTGTCCTAAATTGCAAAAGACAATGAGTGGTGAGATAGATTAGGGAGAGTTCAATGAAAATACGCAGCCCTGTGAATATTCACTCCCTATAATAAGGGCTGGGGTTTGGTCATGGTGCACCACAGGTCCTCTATATGAAGAATCCATTTTAGTGTGTGCAAAATATAATGTACTAGCTGAAGAGGCCGGCGTTGCCCGGGCATAGTGACTAACTGTGGTTAGTTATAACAAATTATAATGATTATATTGCACATAAAAACATTTCACATGATATATTCAGCACTACAGATTTGCAACACAAATTAACTAAATGATTTCCTAAGTATTGATAGTATTTTATTTTCAACTCATTCAAGAGCCTTTTGATAAACAACATTTTTGGTTTTTCCTTTCGGTGCAAAGATGAACAGGTTTTTGGCAGTTCCAACTCTTGAACAGGCCAAGTAAAGTTGACCATGAGAAAAGCATGGAGATTGCAAATCGATCCCTACTACTTTCAAGGACTGTCCCTGAGCCTTGTTAATGGACATTGCAAATGCCAGTCGAACTGGAAACTGGAGGTGTTTAAAATCAAAAGGCAAATCAGATGGAATGAGAGGAATTCTTGGAATGAAAAGGTCCTCTCCTTTGGCACATCCTGTTGCTGAGCTGTGTATCTAATCCGATCCTGTGTGATACTGTGTGCTGATCTGTGTATCTAATCCTATCCTGTGTGATACTGTCTGTTGAGCCATGTATCCAATCCTTTCCTGTGTTACTAACTGCTGAGCTGTGTATCGAATCCTATCCTGTGTGATACTGTCTGTTGAGCCATGTATCCAATCCTTTCATGTGTTACTAACTGCTGAGCTGTGTATCTAATCCTATCCTGTATGCTAGTGTGCTGAGCCATGTATCTAATCCTATCCTGTGTGATAGTGTGCTGAGCCATGTATCTAATCCTATCCTGTGTGATAGTGTGCTGGGCTGTGTATCTAATCCTATCCTGTGTGATAGTGTGCTGGGCTGTGTATCTAATCCTATCCTGTGTGATACTGGGCTGTGTATCTAATCCTATCCTGTGTGTTCCTGGACTCCCCCTGGGTTCCCCTGCAGTCTGTGTCAGAGGGTGGTCTGTGTCGGCACGGTAATAAATTGTGTTATTTCCAGCTTTACAGAAGGACGATAACACCGTAGAAATGATAGGAATAATGGGTCTCAGTTACCACAACTGTGTACAAGGAAAACTGCTGCTCATAGCAACTGCTCTGGTGAAATGAAAGATGCTTAGTGATTGGTTGGGGCTAAGTGGAGTAGGCATGGATGACACACACACACACACACACACACTATCTGTATACTCCATTTACATTAGTGGCATCTCACGAACACAAATTGTCCAGGGAACTTAAAACAGATCGGTCATCAGATTTCACAATATAAACTTTTTACATTATTATTATTTATTTATATAGCACCATTGATTCCATGGTGCTGTACATGAGAAGGGGTTACATACAAGTTACAGATATCACTTACAGTAGACAAACTTACAATGACAGACTGATACAGAGGGGCGAGGACCCTGCCCTTGCGGGCTTACATTCTACAGGATTATGGGGAAGGAGACAGTAGGTTGGGGGTTGCAGGAGCTCCGGAGTTGGTGAGGCGGTAGCTTCGATAGTGATGAGGTGGCAGCGGGGTCAGTGCAGGCTGTAGGCTTTCCTGTAGAGATGGGTTTTCAGGTTCCGTCTGAAGGATCCGAATGTGGTGGATAATCGGACGTGTTGGGGCAGAGAATTCCAGAGGATGGGGGATATTCGGGAGAAGTCTTGGAGGCGATTGGATGAGGAGCGAATAAGTGTGGAGGAGAGAAGGAGGTCTTGGGAGGACCGGAGATTACGTGAGGGAAGATGTATGGAGATTAGCTCAGAGATATATGGAGGAGACAGGTTATGGATGGCCTTGTAGGTCACTATTAGTAATTTGAACTGGATACGCTGAGGGAATGGGGGCCAGTGAAGAGATTTGCAGAGGGGGGAAGCGGAGGAGTAGCGAGGAGAGAGATGGATTAGTCGGGCAGCAGAGGTAAGGATGGACTGGAGAGGTGCAAGGGTGTTAGCAGGGAGGCCGCAGAAAAGGATGTTGCAGTAGTCAAGGCGGGAGATAATGAGGGCATGCACAAGCATTTTAGTAGATTGAAGGTTGAGGAAAGGACGGATTCTGGAGATATTTTTGAGCTGGATGTGACAGGAGGTGGAAAGAGCTTGGATGTGCGGTTTGAAGGACAGGGCAGAGTCGAAGGTTACTCCGAGGCAGCGGACTTCTGGTACGGGGGAAAGCGCGATGTCATTGATTGCGATAGATAGGTCAGGTAAGGAAGATCTGTGGGATGGAGGAAAGATGATGAGTTCAGATTTGTCCACATTGAGTCTGAGGAAGCGAGAGGAGGAGGAGGATATGGCTGATAGGCACTCTGGGATTCGGGACAGCAGAGCGGTGACGTCTGGGCCAGAGAGGTAGATCTGAGTGTCATCAGCATAGAGGTGGTACTGGAATCCATGGGACTTTGAGTTGTCCCAAGCCAAGTGTATAGATTGAGAAGAGTAGGGGTCCTAGAACAGAGCCTTGGGGGACTCCAACAGAGAGAGGGTGGGATGAGGAGGTAGTGTGGGAGTGGGAGACGCTGAAAGTACGGTTGGAAAGGTACGAGGCGATCCAGGATAGGGCGAGGTCTTTGATGCCAAAGGAGGAGAGGATCTGTAGTAGGAGGCAGTGGTCAACTGTGTCAAAAGCAGAGGACAGGTCTAGAAGGAGGAGTACAGAGTATTGTCCAGTAGCTTTGGCGGTAAGTAGGTCGTTAGTGATTTTGGTCAGGGCAGTCTCGGTTGAGTGATGGGGGCGGAAACCAGATTGTAGATTGCCGAACAAGTAGTTAGATGAGAGGTGGGAGGAAAGTTCAGCGTGGACGTGCCTCTCCAGGAGTTTGGAAGCGAATGGGAGCAGCGATATTGGGCGATAGCTGGACATAGCAGTTGGATCGAGGGTTGGCTTTTTAAGGATAGGTGTGATTGTGGCATGTTTGAACGCAGAAGGGAAGGTGCCAGAAGTTAGTGATAGGTTGAACAGGTGGGTTAGGGATGCGATCAATGTGGTGGTGAGGTTGGGGAGGAGGTGGGATGGGATGGGGTCGAGCGCACAGGTGGTGAGGTGCGATTTGGAGAGGAGACAGTTAAGCCCCCCTTCAGTGATGTTGGATAGGGATGTTATGGGGTTTGGGCATTGGTCTGGTATACAAAGGGGTTGTGATGGTTGAACAATGAAGACTTGCCTTGTCTGGTCGATCTTATTTTTAAAGTGTGTGGCAAAGTCCTCAGCAGAGATGAGGGAGGTTGGAGGGGGCAGTGGGGGGCGGAGGAGGGAGTTAAAGGTTCTGATTAACTGTTTGGGGTTGTAGGATAGGGAAGATACGAGGGTTGTGAAGTAGGCCTGTTTAGCAGAGGTGAGAGCAGATTTGAATGCGAGTGTTGCTTGTTTGAATACAGTGAAGTCATCTTGCGAGTGTGTTTTCTTCCAACGCCGCTCCGCAACCCTGGACACTTGCCGGAGCTTTTTAGTGGTGTTATTGTGCGAAGGTTGTCTGTTGATACGTCGCACTCTGCCATGGACGAGAGGGGCAACCGTATCAATAGCTGATGCGAGAGTGGCATTGTAGAAAGCAGTGGCAGTGTCTGTGTCGTGGAGTGAGGATATGGATGCCAGTGGTAGGATGGAGTCAGAGAGTGTGTGGGTGTGTAGGTGTGCAAGGTTTCTGCGGGGGTGCGCATGTTGCTGGGCATGGATGACCGGTGAGGAGGACAGGGATGAGAAGGTGAGCAGATGGTGGTCGGATAGAGGGAGAGGGGAGGTGGTGAAGTTAGATAGAGAGCAGAGACTGGTGAATACCAGGTCTAGTGTATGCCCGCCTGTGTGGGTGGCTGCGGAGGACCGTTGAGTGAGTCCAAAGGCTGGGGTAAGGGACAGAAGTTTGGAGGCTGTTGACTGAATGGTATCAATGAGGATGTTGAAGTCACCCATGATGATGGTGGGAATGTCAGCAGAGAGAAAGTGAAGAAGCCAGGTGGAGAATTGGTCAATAAAGGCATTGTCAATAAAAACATTATTAAAGGGAATCTGTTTGCACGTTTTTGCTATGTAATCTGGCAGCAATTTGAGGTAGGGACAGAGACCCTGATTCCAGCTATGTATCACTTAGAATACTGTTTACCACAGTTATGACAGTCAGTTTTCTCTGCTGCAATTCTAGCAGAGCTCAGTTGTTGAGCTATGTATTACCCTGCCAACACCACAGCTTTCTGTATACATTGTATAGTGACAGAGAGCAGTTAATCAGTGCTGGAGACTGGTTTGACTAGGATGCACAAGACCAGTTGTCCTTTAGTGAATATAATGTCCTGCTGATAAAACACTGATTGTATTGAAACAGCAAAACACATCCTTTGTGCTCTCAGATTACGTAGCAAAAACCTGCTGACTGATCCCCTTTAGGCAGGTGAAATTACTTTGAAAATCTACCTCCGAAAGGCTAATCCTTTTGAAAGTCTCATTGTCTAATATTAAAATTAGCATTTTATGAGAGCTTCATTCATAAGATGCTCATTCTATATTTCAGAATTGCAGTCATTTTGGCAAGGAATTTCAAAGTTAGTCCATCAGCCTCATCATCTAAGTAATCTATTTAACAAAGTATTGTCACAGGGACACCGTGACAGAGAGGTTCCAGAAGATCACAGCGTCTGGTCACACGAAATCCGTTTATCTCCTGTAACTCTCCATCCTGACTTGACTCGGCTGTTCTGTGTTAGCCACTCTACTCTGGTATATATGATCACCACTGGCACTTGGGAATTGCCAGTGATGTATTTCCTGGTTAGGTAGTAAGGTGGAGCGAGTACTAACAAAGACACTGCTAGGGCACCCGTTAAGCCAGGGTTGATACCCGGTCTCTGCAGGAATAACTATCTGATTTTGAGGATGTGCTTTCGAAACAGGGGTGTCAAGAACTTCCTTGTCATCGTCCTTATGATTGCGTCATTAATTTAATTACTGGGGCCAAATTGCCTAAAGTTGTATAATGTTTCAGGTCACGAGATGCAGTCCATGAAGGACTATATCTCAGGGAGTCTGGCTAAGGGTCATATCACACCT
This sequence comes from Ranitomeya variabilis, assembly GCF_051348905.1. Lineage (NCBI taxonomy): Eukaryota > Metazoa > Chordata > Amphibia > Anura > Dendrobatidae > Ranitomeya > Ranitomeya variabilis. The sequence continues at coordinate 1,024,256,924 of NC_135232.1, forward strand.
TCCTCATCTCCCATTGCAGCAGGGTTCTTCCTTGTGAAGAAAAAGACAGCGGGTTATGCCCCTTTCTATATATTTCCATGAACTAAATCAGATCACAATATCCTCTCCCTCTCATTCCGGACCTCTTTAACCCCTTCCCGACATGTGACGGAATAGTACGTCACATGTCGGGACCCCCGCTTTGATGTGCGCTCCGGCGGTGAGCGCACATCAAAGTCGCGACATGTCAGCTGTTTTTTACAGCTGACATGTGCGCGCAATAGCGGCGGGTGAAATCGCGATCACCCGCCGCTATTAACTAGTTAAATGCCGCTATCAAACGCAGACAGCGGCATTTAACTACCGCATCCGGCCGTGCGGCCGGATATGAGCGCATCGCCGACCCCTGTCACATGATCGGGGGTCGGCGATGCTCCTCCATTGTAACCATAGAGGTCCTTGAGACCTCTATGGTTACTGATTGCCGGTGGCTGTGAGCGCCCCCCTGTGGTCGGCGCTCACAGCACACCTGCATTTTAGCTACATAACAGCGATCTGATGATCGCTGTTATGTAGCAGAGCCGATCGGGCTGTGCCTGCTTCTAGCCTCCCATGGAGGCTATAGAAGCATGGCAAAAGTAAAAAAAAAAAGTTTTTAAAAATGTGAAAAAAATAAAAAAAATATAAAAGTTTAAATCACCCCCCTTTCGCCCCAATCAAAATAAATCAATTAAAAAAAAACCCAACCTACACATATTTGGTATCGCCGCGTTCAGAATCGCCCGATCTATCAATAAAAAAAAGCATTAACCTGATCGTTAAACGGCGTAATGAGAAAAAAAATCGAAACGCCAGATTTACGTTTTTTTGGTCGCCACGACATTGCATTAAAATGCAATAACGGGCGATCAAAAGAACGTATCTGCACCAAAATGCTATCATTAAAAATGCCAGCTCGGCACGCAAAAAATAAGCCCTCACCTGACCCCAGATCATGAAAAATGGAGACGCTACGAGTATCGGAAAATGGCGCAATTTTGTTTTGTTTTTTGCAAAGTTTGGAATTTTTTTTCACCACTTAGGTGAAAAATAACCTAGTCATGTTAGGTGTCTGTGAACTCGTACTGACCTGGAGAATCATAATGGCAGGTCAGTTTTAGCATTTAGTGAACCTAGCAAAATAGGCAAGCAAAAAACAAGTGTGGGATTGCACTTTTTTTGCCATTTCACTGCACTTGGAATTTTTTTCCCGTTTTCTAGTACACGACATGGTAAAACCAATGATGTCGTTCAAAAGTACAACTCGTCCCGCAAAAAATAAGCCCTCACATGGCCAAATTGACGGAAAAATAAAAAAGTTATGGCTCTGGGAAGGAGGGGAGCGAAAAACGGAAAAAGCTCCGGGGGTGAAGGGGTTAAAGGGAATCTTGTCACCTACTTTTTCGTATATAAGCTGCGGCCACTGCCTTTAGGGGCTTATTTACAGCATTCTGTAATACTGTAGATAAGCCCCCGATGTAACCTGAAAGATGAGAAAAACCAGTTAGGTTATACTCACCTGGGGGGGGCAGTCTAGTGTGGTCTGGTCTGATGGGCGTCACGGTCGGGGTCCGGCACCTCCCATCTTCATGCAATGACGTCCTCTTCCTCGCCTCCTGTCGCAGCTCCTGCGCAGGTTTAATTTTCTGCCCTGTTGAGGGCAGAGCAAAATACTGCAGTGCGCGGGCATCGGGAAAAGTCAGAGAGGCCCTGCGCACTGCAGTACTTTGCTCTTCCTTCAACAGGGAAGATAAAGTACGCCTGCACAGGAGCCACGACAGGAAGCAAGGAAGAGGACATCATTGCATGAAGATGGGAGGCGCCGGACCCTTAAATAACAGCTTATAAGGCGTATCTGCATATTGCACAATATCACAGTATTATATATAGATACCCATAAATGTAGAGGACTATGTGACCTATCATCACTATAGTTTACAAAACCAACACACAAAGAAAAGGATGATATCTTGGTCCAAATTACTCAAAATATAACAAACTTTATTTTTAAAAATTACAGACACAGGTGAAAAGGGATTGAATCACAAAACCATAACCCTAAAAAAATGTTGTGCAAAGAAGAAAGCGCGTCTCCCTGAGCATCTAGTGGTGGACATGTCGTAATCACTGGCCTCTCTAATTTATCATACTATTGCACCAAAATACAAAGAGGTAGCCTATAAATACAACCACTGCTGATTCGCACTTGGTATAGTCCACCATAATCACTCCTCAGGGTTGATAGCATTCTGAGGCACATACGAATAAATCAATGCATACCATCAGTAAAGTCACCTTATAATAGATGTGATCTAGATGTCCATGGGGCGCGCCTCCGCCGCAACGCGCTTTTCGGAGAAGCACCTTCGTCAGTATAGAATGCTGTAGATAACCCCTGATGGCGGTGGCCGAAGCTTATATATGAAAAAGTAGGTGACAGATTCCCTTTAATCAAATCACCGGGGCAAAGTGGTTTTCTAAATTGGACCTTAGGGCTGCATATAATGTCATCTGTATAAGGGAGAGTAATGAGTGGAAGACTGCTTTTAAATCACCAGAAGGACACTACGAAAACTTTGGTATGTCATTTGGGTTGACTAATGATCCTGCTGTCTTTCAGCACTTTTTAAATTACATTTTTTGTCATCTGACAGGCAGATTTGTGATAGACTATCTGGATGACACATTGATTTATTCGCCTGACCTAGAGTCACATCAGGTACATGTCAGGCAGGTCTTACAGATACTCAGTGACAATAAATTATATGTCAAATCAGAGAAATGTAGGTTTTTGGTTCAGGAGATCCCTTTTCTGTGTTATTTCACATCACCCACCAGTTTTCACATATATTCAGCAAAAGTCCAGGCAGTACTGGATTGGGATCATACTGAACACTTAAAGGCTTTATAAAGGGTTTTGGGGTTTGCTAATTACTACCGTAAGTTCATCATGAATGGTTATGACCAGGAAAGGTACGGACTTTTCTTAATGGTCAGTCCAGCCAGTGAGGCATTTGCTACTTTAAAGAGATGTAATGCTTCTGCACCGATTCTTATACAGCCTGATGTCACTCAGCCATTCATTGTGGAGGTTGGCGCATCAGAGGTGAGAGTTGGGGGCTGTGTTTTTGCAGGGTTCATCTCCAAGTAAATGGCATCTCTGTGCATACTTTTCCAAGAAATTGTTGTCTGTCAAGAGGAACGAAGACATTGGTAATGGGAAGCTTTTGGCAATAAAGTGTGCCTTTGAAGAGGAGCGTCATTTTTTGGAGGGGGCAATTCATCCAGTCATGGTAATCACAGATCCTGAAAATCTTTTATATTTGGAATCTGCTCCAGGTCTGACACCTTTACAGGCATGGTGGTCATTATGGTTACTTGAAATCATTCACTGATTAGAACTGCTTCACTATCCTATTAAACAGTGCAGTTCTTTCCCTTGCTCTGTCATTGCAAGGGTTAATCAGATTAGTTGACATGGAGCTCTCCTTTCTGACTTGTCTCAGCTGTTTTGTGTTGGTCACTCTCCTCTGGTATATATGCTGGCCATTGGCACTTGGAAATTGCCAGTGATAGTTCTACTTCCTGGTTAGGTGTTGGAGGAGAAATTCAGTGTTTGGAGAAGGCAGTTGGAGAGTTGTTCAGGAGATTTCTGCTTGGAGTTGGTTTGCATGCTTATCCTCATCCTCTCCTATTTGATGTCTCCTACTTATCCCTCCCCTGTGTTCCAGTCTGTTGTTTTGTGATTATATTTGTATGATTGTAGTTTTGTTTCATCCCTGTCTGTCTACTCTTGTCTGTCTGGTTATTGTAATCCTATACACTTCAGCCTCACACCTTCCTGGGTGGGGGAGGCAACAGATAAGGGTTAAGATAGGAGCATAGTAAGGTACGTGACCCCGGCATCTCCACCTTCCAGGTTATTACGGGGACCCGAGATACACTAGGGTACCCCCTAGTTCGAGGGATCAGGTATAGGCCCACCTTCCCTAGTCACTATGTGACAGGTATACAATTTATATTATTTATTCTAGTTACAGATCTGCTTTAATTTGGCTGAATTAAACCATACTTTTGAGTGCAAGAGAAAGTTTACTAAAATAACAATAAAAACTATTGGAAAATATGGGGTTGTGTGTCTGAGTTTGCTACCGTGGAAATGGTCAGTCATGTCTACGGTAGTAGTGGAGCTCATGATCATTACCTCACAGGAAATGATTGGTTTATGGATACAATGAGCAATATGCTTTTCTTCTCCTAGGTTTAACTAAGCACTTGCTGTAAAGACTTTTTCTTTCCTAATGGAGAATTGCACATGCATTTTTCTCGCTCTGGGTCTATTTACTTTCTCCTGCATTTAATTACATCATTGGAGGTCCCTTGGTATTGGGTAGCGTTTATTGGCTTGTCCCCCCATTTCATCTCGTCATGTATTTTGTATTGGGGCTTGATGCCCGTATGCACTTTTTGTGAGGGAGTTCATATAATAGACATTTTTAAGCTTTACTCAGTCTCTTTTCTGTCTCATCTTACTCTACATTAATTTACTATTTTCGAGGGTATACTCCTTGTTCTCTATAGGATTTGAACATACCCTTAAGACTGTGTAGTCAAAATTTATGCTGTATTGATAAATATTGTCTGTTCTATGAAGTAATTGTTTTTCTATGTATCCGTGTTATATTCTAGAGGGGTATTCACATTACAGAATGGTATTGCATATAGGATAAGCTTTAACATTGGATTTGATCTCTTGGACAGGACTGGATAACAAAAGGGCCAAGTTTTTCTGCAGCATAGTGACTCTTCCTGGACATTCCCTGCACAGCTGATGGTTGTGAGCTTTGTTGTGCAGGGAAACGATACCAAGGAATGGTGATAACTTACCGTAGTTTTAAAGATCACTGCGTTTAGATAGAAGACATTTATTGGGTCAGTATGGGTCCCTTAATTGAGATCAGCAATGATCACCAGACTGCGAGACTTCGGTCTCCAGTTCTCCATTGGGCACAAGATTGCAGCCAGGAGTACAATGGATCGGCTGGTCGCATTTTTGCCTTGCTAATATACCGTATTTTTGGTTTATGGCACTGCAGAATATTAAGGCCGTCATCTTCTTTTCTGTACCATAGACCTAGAATGCAGTGGAAGGACATGTGCTTCAGCAGATGCTCTATCAAACACTTGATTTTCCGTTAACAAATTCCATAAATTGAAGTTCTAATTTTTCATGTAATAGTTTTAATGCAGGTCCATTGATTACAGTGGATTTTAAGCCACACATTTATCTGAAGAAATGGGAAGGAATAGTGGGTTAAATTTATTAATCCTGTCTATTATTTAGGCACTGAAAGCTTAGTCTGAAAATGTACCAAATATATCTCAGCTGTTTATGCTAGATGATGAATTTGGTGCATATACAGTTGTGCTCAAAAGTTTATATACCCTGGCAGAATTTCTGCTTTCTTGTCTTTTTTCAGAAAATATGAATAACACCAAAACTTTTTCTCCACTCATGGCTAGTGGTTCGGTGAAGCCATTTATCAAACTGCTATGTTTTCTCTTTTTAAATCATAATGACAACCCAAAACATCACAAAATGACCCTGATGAAAAGTTCACATACCCCATTTCTTAATACAGTATATTGCCCCCTCTAACATCGATGACAGCTTGAAGTCTTGTGGTAGTTGTGGATGAGGTTCTTCATTTCCTCAGATGGTAAAGCTGCCCACTCTTCTAAGCAAAAAGCCTCCAGTTCCTGTAAATTCCTGGGCTGTCTAGCATGAACTTCGCGCTTGAGAACTCCCCAGAGCGGCTTAATGATATTGAGGTCAGGAGACTGAGACCACCTCTCCAGAACTTTCACTTTGTTTTGCTGTAGCCAATGACAGGTCGAATTTTCCTTGTGTTTTTGAGCATCCAATTAAGTCCCATGTGCAGCTTCCAGGCTGATGAGTGCAAATTTGCCTCCAGTATTTGCTAATAATGTGCTGCATTTATTTTTCCTTCAAATTTAACCAAGCTTCCTGTGCCTTTGTAGCTCACACATCCCCAAAACATCAGCAACCCACCTCCGTGCTTTACAGTAGGAATGGTGTTCCTTTCATCATAGGCCTTGTTGACCTCTCTCTGTAACATTTATGGTTGTGGCCAAAAAGTTCAATTTTGGTCTCATCACTCCAAACAACCTTGTTCCAGAAGTTTTGAGGCTTGTCTCTGTGCTGTTTTGCATATTGTAGGTGGGATACTTTGTGACATTTGCGCAGTAATGGCTTTCTTCTGGCGACTCGACCATGCAGCCCATTTTTCTTCAAGTGCCTCCTTATTGTGCATCTTGAAACAGCCACAGCGCTAGTTTTCAGAGAGTCCTGTATTTCAGCTGATGTTATTTGTGTGATTTTCTTTGCATCCCGAACAATTTTCCTGCCAGTTGTGGATGACATTTTTGTTGGTCTACCTGACCGTGGTTTTGTTTTTACAGAGACCCTGATTTTCCATTTGATAATCAGTTTGAACGCCGCTGACTGGCATTATCAATTCCTTGGATATATTTTTGTATCCTGTTTTATACAGTTCAACTACATTTTCCCGCAGATCCGTTTACCATTTTTTTGCTTTCCCCATGACTCACAATCCAGAAACGTCAGTGGCTGGATGAAAGATGCATGAGTCTGTCTGGACCCCAGAAACTCACTCTGCTTGTAATCAGTATGTGTACATAAAAGCTAACAGGTCACGGTCACAGATGAGGATCTTACCTTTAGGAGCCATTCAAACCCATTTGTGTCAACTTCTGTGCAGGTTATCGGGCCACAATCACCACAATATGTGAACTTTTGATCAGTGTCATTTGGATGTTTTGGGTTGTCATTATGATTTAAAAAGAGAAAACACAGTAGTTTGACAATAAATGGCTTCACCCAACCACTAACCATGAGTGGAGAAAAAGTTTTGGTGGTATCATTCATATTCTCAGAAAAAAAGCCAAGAAAGCAAAAATTTTGCCGAATTATGTAAACTTTTGAACACAACTGTATAACGGTACACAGTTGTGTCTAAATTTACACCACCTATTAGTTGCCTTATTGGTTCAGCACCAATATTTTGGCACCAAGCCAGTTTTCTTTTCCTGCCAAACCATGTCCATTGTGAAGCACAAAAGTGTGAGAATTCTGCTGCCTCCTCACTAATGTGCATCAGCCTTACAATGCGGAGAAACCATCCATATAATCCAGAATTGTTCTACAGTGCATATTTTGCTGCATTCTTCCGCTGAAGCAGAGCTTGAGTGGTGGTACGTGTAGGAAAGCATAAGGGATGTTCACACAAGACTTGTCTGTAAGTGACCATGTCCAAAAATAAAAATAAAAAGTTTCTAAAATGTTTACATTCCGAGGATGTTAATTATGCATTGCTGAGGTTGTAACTGCAGGGTTATGGACATCACCAAATCATAGCGGAATTACATAAGGTGTTATTAAAACAATTCAACATTGTAAAAGTCGAGATAGATTCCCAGTACGAACACTTCACTCTTGTTATTACCTTACCTAAATAGTCAATGACCACAATATAGATTGGATATATTTTTAAATTGATCTTTCAGACCTGTGAAGACTAGTGTATTTACTAGTGATGAGCGAATATACTCGTTAATCAAGATTTCCCGAGCACGCTCGGGTGTCCTCCGAGTATCTTTTAGTGCTCGGCGATTTAGTTTTTCTTGCCACAGCTGAATGATTTACAGCTATTAGCCAGCATAAGTACATGAGGGGATTCCCTAGCAACCAGGCAACCCCCTCCCATCCCGCATGGTTCGGCTCCCCTGTCCCGCATGGATCGGCTCCCCTGTCCCCCTCTTCCCCTGGTTGTATGCATGGCTCACATTGCCCCCCGTCATATTCGCACTCCTCACGCCTGCATCTCCGTTGTCCTGGCGCCGGCGGATCTCCTCTCCTCTGCTCAGCGGTTAGATGGTACCACTCATTAAGGTAATGAATATGGGCTCCACGCCTATGGGAGTGGAGACGCGTCCATAATCATTATTGGATTATGGTCCCAACAGTGCTCACTGGAACCATCAGTAGTTTAGAAATACTTCTGTGAATGCCATCAGTATGTTTGGCAACAATAAGGTTGCAAAGGTCTTGACAGCTCCCTGGTTTTACACATCATGAGATGTTTCTTATGTGGCACCTTGGTGAAGAGACTGCTTGTTATAGGCCATCAGTTGAACCAGCTGATATTATTTTACACGAAGAGTCAGAATTGCTTTATAATTACTGATTGATTTCAGCTGGTGTCATGACTTTTCATGGCCTTTCACACCTTTCAGTCTTCATGTGTTCAATTATTTGTCCCTGTGTCATTTCTCATTATTACACATAACTTACCGTAATTTATGTACATCTATGGTTTGATTTCTCTGCCTGTGTGGATTGGATGGGTTGGTACCGACATCTGGTGAGAATATCATGACAATAACACCTTTAGAAATATTTTTACTCAGGATCTAGCGGTCTCTGGGTCGAGATTATACATATATATATATATATATATATATATATATATATATATATATATATATATATATATATATATATATATATATATATATATATATATATATATATATATATATATATATATATATATTTCGTGTATAAGACGACCCCCCGCCCCTAATTTTGCACCAAAAAACTGGGATAACTTGACTCGAGTATAAGTCTAGGGTGGAAAATGCAGCGGCTACCGGGTCATTCCATATCAAGTGATCCAAATATGAATATTTTTTTTACCTTACGTCTTTAGATTTTTTTTATTTTTTGTTTTTATGAAGTAAAACTTTAGTTAATTACAAATTAAAAGTTTAGAATTTTTTTCTTCATCAGTTAATTTTTTACAGATTTTTAAAGTTTTGAAAAAGCATGGATTTTGGCCTGGTATGGCTTTACATTTTTTATCATATCTCGGGCTAGAATTAAGATATAGAGGTGGGAGAGGCATCATTTTTCTCAGAACGGTACCGGCTTTCATTTGATATGTCACAAGACTATGTTTCTTTATATTTTGTTTTGGAGAAATCAAATTAAAAATTTTGAGGCGCAATTCTGAAAAAAACGTATGTTTTAAAATTGTGAAAACATGCATGTGTGTTACTTGTGTCCTTGTTTATATTTGTAATGGGATTCAACTTGGGATCTATCACATTTGTATTTTTTTTTAAGCCTTGAATCAACTGATTTTATGTTTGTGTGAGTTTCTTCCTTTTTTCTTTTCAAATTACAACTTATTGCATTCAGCATTTATATGTATCAATAAAGAAACACAAAAAACTACTTAAGTGCCAGAATAAATACATCTTAATCATCATAACACAACTTGCTCAGCATTTTCAACCTGAATTCATTGAACAAACCAAAGGATAAAAGGTGATCACATCCTCAAGTGTGGTTTTCTAAATACAGTCTGATCCTAATTATATGTTAAAAACAAGATTAAAAGAACCAATATTTCTACCACCTATTTATACATGGAACGATTTTTTTTCTACTATATCACTAAACATGTCATTTCTGAAGTGTTTAAGAAGAATAGTCCAGTAGTTAAATCCTCGTTCTATAAAATATGAACTAATCAAACAATTAGTAGGTTTTTACACTGGCCTCATTATTGTGTCCCTTCTAGTGGGTGAAATGTCATCTTGCCCATAAGCGCTCACTAGCAATGGCCGTCTCCTTCTGTGTCAGAGTATGTGCGGCTGTCACGGTGCTCGGCTCCACCTGAGTTATATCTGTTTTTTGTTCACTTTTACAATGTCTGATTTTCTTGGATACACAAAGGACGGCGCTGGACCAGAAGGTGCAGAAAAGTCACTTCTACGTCTTAATTTTCACAATGTTTGGAGAGTCAGTAGCCGCCAGCACTGATCATATTCACAGGTCACATATCCAGTTAGGTCATCCATTGCCGATTTTGTGCCGCCTTCTACCACTTCATGGACGTCACTGTCTTTATTTCCACTACATGTGATGACAGTCCGGTATTGCTGAGTCCCTGTGATGGGCTCTGCTTCCTGTAACCGATGTTATAACAAACTCTCCTCCTCCCCGTAGTCCTGGTTCGTACAATACATGAACTGGATGGTAAGAGTATTTTTCTCCCTCCATTTGAGGAGTTGCCTGGGTGATAAGATTTGGTGGGAATACGGTCTGTGGAGGCCCGAGCTGCCGGCCTGTCATCTGCTCTGCATTCACTGTGTACCCCTGGTCATTCTCAGCCCTAACAAAGCTTCTCCTCTGTCCTCTTCTGCTTCTAATACTCTGTAACATAATAAATAATACCGTAATATCTAGCAATCATGGATTATTTGGGAAATATAGACCTCACACTGTTAGACCACAAGCTGAGCAGATCTGAAATCAAGATTTTTGAACTGACACTGTAATAGTTTTATTTTTTAAAATATGATCCCATCATGATCCCATCTTGTATTTAGGTACAGATGTGAATAGGAGCATAGCAGGCACATGTGCAGTTTTTGAAATTTTTAAATTAAACGTTTTTTTCGGAAATGCATTTTAAAGTTTTGCGCTTGCGTTCGCATAGGTAATATATTATCAAAGATACTCTTGTGACATATCTGGTGAAAGCCTGTACAGTTCTGAGTAGAATGGTGTTTATTTTGTTTCTCTATCTCTTTTCTAGCCTGAGTTATGGGGAGAAATGTAAAGGCAGGCAACACCGAAATTCGCACTTTTTCCGAACTTTGAAAATCAATTAAAAAAAAAAAAAAAAAAAAAAAATCTAGAATTTTTTTTTTCTTCACATTTTGCATTCTCTGACACACTATTACCAAATAACAAAATCTCAAAAGAATTAAAAATATAGTGGTAAAAATCATTGGTTCACTTGACATGGAATGACCCTACCGGTAAATGTCACAAATAAAAATAGATACCAATAAAAGTAAAATTAATTGAGACATCAGTAGGTTAAGTGTTTTTGAATATCCATATTGAATCAGGAGCCCCATATAATGCTCCATACAGTTCATTATGGCCCCATAAGATGCTCCATATACAAATATGCCCCATATATTGCTCCATGCAGTTCTTTATGGCCCCATATAATGCTCCATGCAGTTCTTCATGACCCCATAGATGTCCCATATAATACTCCATGCAGTTCTTTATGGCCTCATATAATGCTCCATGCAGTTCTTTATGACCCCATAGATGTCCCATATAATGCTCCATGCAGTTCATTATGGCCCCATAGATGCTCCATATAACATTGTACCACATATAATGCTGCTGCACTAAAAAAAAAAAAAAATGACATACTCACCTCTCGTCGCTGTCCGCTACTCCTCACTTTCCCATCTCTCTGCACTGACTATTCAGGCAGAGGGCGTCGTGCACACTAATACATCATCACGCCCTCTGACCTGAACAGTCAATGCAGACGACACGGAAGACGGAGCGTCGGTGGAACGCGGAAAAGTGAATATGAAATACTCACCTGCTCCCAGCGCTCCTGGTGCGGTCCCCGCATGTCCCACGTCTCCGGGAGTGGCAGCTTCTTCCTGTAGTGAGCGGTCACATGGTACCGCATATTACAGAAATGAATATGCGGCTCCACCCCTATGGGAGTGGAGTCCATATTCATTACTTTAATGAGCGGTACCAGTGACCGCTGAACAGGGGAAGAAGCTGCCGCTCCCGAAGACTGTGGAACATGCAGGGACCGCGCCGGGAGCAGGTGAAATCTCGTCTTATACTCGAGTATATACGGCGTGTGTGTATATGTATATATGTGTATGTGTGTGTGTATATGTAATGTGTGTGTGTGTGTGTATATGTGTGTATATATATATATATATATATATATATATATATATATATATATATATATATATATATATATATATATATATATATATACACACTAGCTGTACTACCCGGCTTCGCCCGGGGTAATAACTGCTGTTAGCAAAATAGAATGTGTTAACAAAAATTTCTTCTGCACAAAACAAATAGATAGAAATGTAATTATTAAAAGGCAAAAACTAAGCTAATAGAAGCATTTTACAACATATATTTCAACACCAGAGATATTCCACACAGATTTAACTAAATTGGCCAAGTAATATGAAGTAATCTTCTACTACTTATTCGAGAGCCTTTTGATAAACGACATTCTTAGTTTTTCCTTCAGGTGCAAAGACAAACAGATTTTTGGCTGTTCCAACTCTTGAACAGGCCACATAAAGTTGACCATGAGAAAAGCATGGAGATTGTAAATCTAAGCTAGCTGAAGAACCCGGCGTTGCCTGGGCATAGTAAATATCTGTGGTTAGTTATAGCACCTCACTTCTCTTATTTTCCCATCACGCCTCTCATTTTCCCATCACGCCTCTCATTTTCCCCATCACATCTTTCATTTTCCCCCTCACATCTCTCAGTTTCTCCCTCACACCTCTCATTTTCCCCCTCACTCCTCTTATTTTCCCCCTCACTCCTCTCATTTCCCCCTAACACTTGTCATTTCGACCTCACATCTGTCATTTTCCGATCACTCCACTATTTTCCCTCACTCCTCTCATTTTGCACTCACACCTTTTCATTTTCACCTCACACCTCTCATTTTTACCTCAGTATATACATGTTTGTCATCTCCCTTATATATATAGTATACACCTGTATGTCATCTCCTGTATATAGTATATACCTGTATGTCATCTCCCCTGTATATAGTATATACCTGCTGTGTCATCTCCCCTGTATATAGTATATACCTGTATGTCATCTCCTATATATAGTATATACCTGTATGTAATCTCCTGTATATAGTATATACCTGTGTGTCATCTCACCTATATATAGTATATATCTGTGTGTCATCTCCTCCTACATATAGTATATACCTGTGTCATCTCCCCTGTAAATAGTATATACCTGTGTGTCATCTCCTCCTGGATATAGTATATATCTGTATGTCATCTCCTCCTGTATTAGACCTCGTTCACACGTTATTTGGTCAGTATTTTTACCTCAGTATTTGTAAGCTAAATTGGCAGCCTGATATATACTGCCAGGGGGAGGGCTTACTGTTGGCTGGGGATTTATTAGCTCACACATACACATAATAGACTGGTCATGTGACTGACAGCTGCCGGATTCCTATATGGTACATTTGTTGCTCTTGTAGTTTGTCTGCTTATTAATCAGATTTTTATTTTTGAAGGATAATACCAGACTTGTGTGTGTTTTAGGGCGAGTTTCGTGTGTCAAGTTGTGTGTGTTGAGTTGCGTGTGGCGACATGCATGTAGTGACTTTTGTGAGGTGAGTTGTGTGGCGACATGCGTGTAGCAACTTTTTGTGTGTCAAGTTGCATGTGACAGGTTAGTGTAGCAAGTTGTGTGCAGCAAGTTTTGCGCATGGCGAGTTTTGCGCGTGGTGAGTTTTATGTGTGGTGCCTTTTGAGTATGTGCAAGTTTTGTGTGAGGCAACTTTTGCATGTGTTGCAACTTTTGTGCATGTGGCAATTTTTCCACGTGTGCAAGTTTTGCGTGTGGCGAGTTTTCCATGAGGTGAGTTTTGCACGTGTGGCGAGTTTTGCATGTGGAGAGTTTTGCGCGTGGCGAGTTTTGAGCGGCGACTTTTGTGTTTCTACTTTTATGTGGCGAGGTTGGTGTATGTGTGGTGAAATGTGCGCTGAGGGTGGTATATGTGTTCGAGCACGTGGTAGTGTGTGGCGCATTTTGTGTGTGTTCATATCCCCGTGGTGGTGTGGTGATTATCCCATGTCGGGGCCCCACCTTAGCAACTGTATAGTATATACTCTTTGGCGCCATCGCTCTCATTCTTTAAGTCCCCCTTGTTCACATCTGGCAGCTGTTAATTTGCCTCCAACACTTTTCCTTTCATTTTTTCCCCATTATGTAGATAGGGGCAAAATTGTTTGGTGAATTGGAAAGCGCGGGGTTAAAATTTCACCTCACAACATAGCTTTGACGCTCTCGGGGTCCAGACGTGTGACTGTGCAAAATTTTGTGGCTGTAGCTGCGACGGTTCAGATGCCAATCCCGGACATACATACACACACATACATACATACATACATACATACATACACACATTCAGCTTTATATATTAGATATGTGTGTGTATATATACATATATATATATATATATATATATATATATATATATATATATATATATATATATATATATATATATATATATATAATGTATACACACACACACACACACACACACACACACACACACACACACACACACACACACACACACAGTCTGATTCCCACACTGCCCCCTCCAGAGTGTGATATTTGGTATGATATGCACTCAGTCACCCCCACGCTGTATGATGGACCCCAAAATCCCCACATAGTGTAATTGACTCCACAGCTGTACACATAGTATGATGTATCTCACAGCCCCCCACACACCTTATGATGGACCAGACAGCCCTCACACACAGCGTGATGTACCTCACAGCCCCCCACACCTTATGATGGACCCCCCACACACAGTATGATGTATCTCACAGCCCCACACACAGCATGATGTACCTCACAGTCCCCCACACCTTATGATGGACCCGACAGCCCCCACACACAGTATGGTAACCGCTATACATCATGTCTTTTGCAGTGCATTTGCTACGTGGTTTATTTGTGGGTTTTACCCAACTGGTATAAATAGAGGAATTATCAACCACATAGAAACCGCTTGGAATATGTTGATAGAATGTATATAAAATCACAGCTCACAGCTACTATTCTAAGAATGCATGTGGCTGTACAATGAGTTTCACTATGTGAATGTACCTTTAACCCCTTTCTGCCAGCTGACGGAATAGTACGGAATAGATCTGTGCTTCACCTCTATGTAGCAGAGGCGATCGAGTTGTGCATGCTTCTAGCCTCCTATGGAGGCTATTGAAGCATGCCAAAATTTTAAAAAAAGTGTTTAAAAATATAAAAAAAAAAAAAAAAATATATAAAAGTTCAAATCACCCCCATTTCACCCCAATCAAAATAAAACAATTAAAAAAAAAATCAAACATACACATATTTGGTATCACCGCGTTCAGAATCACCCGATCTATCAATAAAAATGAAGGATTAACCTGACCGCTAAATGGCGTAGCGAAAAAATATCAAAACGCCAAAATTACGTTTTTTGGCTCGCCGCGACATTGCATTAAAATGCAATAACGGGCGATCAAAAGAACTTATCTGCACCAAAATGGTATCATTAAAAACGCCAGCTTGGCACGCAAAAAATGAGCCCTCACCTGACCCCAGATCACGAAAATTGGAGACGCTACGGGTATCGGAAAATCGCGCAATTTTTTTTTTAAGCAAACTTTGGATTTTTTTTACACCACTTAGATAAAAAATATACATGTTAGGTGTCTATTAACTCGTAATGACCTGGAGAATCATAATGGAAGGTTAGTTTTAGCATTTGGTGAACCTAGCAAAAAAGTCAAACAAAAAACAAGTGGGAGATTGCACTTTTTTTGCAATTTCATTACACTTGGAATTTTTTTCCCGTTTTCTGTTACACGGCATGGTAAAATAAATGGTATCGTTCAAAAGTACATCTTGTCCAACAAAAAATAAGCCCTCACATGGCCATATTGGCAGAAAAATAAAAAAGTTATGGTTCTGGGAAGGAGGGGAGCGAAAAACGAAAAAATGGAAAAAGCTCCGGGGGTGAAGGGGTTAAATATACCTCAGAGTTTAGACGGTCAGAGAAAACCTATTTTGGTCGGTCTGCAGGGCATTTGTAGAATATTTGGATTTTGCTTCAATTCGTCCGGTACTATTTGACCTAACTCTCATTAGGAAATTGTTGTTTGTGCAGTTTCCTAATATATTCTTTACATCCAGTATATAGCTGTATCGCATTTAAACCCTACAAATAATATTTGCTAGGGAAAATTGGATTATATTGAAAAAGAATCCATGTAAAGCGCCATGGAATAAATGGCGCTATAACAATAAATAATAATAATAATAATAATTTATGCAGGAATGAAAATCTGAAATATAAGGGTATGTGCACACGCTGCGGATTTTGCTGCGGATCCGCAGCGTTTCCGCAGCTGCGGATCCACAGCGGTTTCCCATGCATTTACAGTACCATGTAAAGCTATGGGAAATGAAATCCGCAGTGCACATTCTGCGAAAAAAAACCGCGCGGAAGAGCAGCTGTTTATTTTCCGCAGCATGTCAATTCTTTGTGCGGAATCCGCAGCGGTTTTTCACCTGCTCCAATAGGAAACTGCAGGTGAAAAACCGCAATAAAAACGGCGATAAAACCGCAGCGGTTATGCACTGCGGATTTATCAAAACCGCTGCGGAAAATTCCGCAATTGAATCCGCAGCGTGTGCACATGGCCTTAGGCCATGTTCACACGTTGCGGATTCCGCTGCGGAATTTTCCGCAGCGGATTTGATAAATCCGCAGTGGATTTGATAAATCCGCAGTGCCAAAAGTACTGCAGATTTTATCGCGTTTTTTTGTGCGGTTTCCACTGCGGTTTTAGACACCTGCGGGTTTCTATAATGGGGCAGGTGTAAAACCGCTGCGGATTCCGCACAAAGAATTGACATGCTGCGGAAAATAAACCGCAGCGTTTCCGCGCTGTTTTTCCGCAGCATGTGCACTGCAGTTTTTGTTTTCCATAGGTTAACATTGTACTGTACACCGCATAGAAAACTGCTGCGGATCCGCAGCGTCAAAACCACTGCGGATCCGCAGCAAAAACCGCAACGTGTGAACATAGCTTAAAACAATTGATGCTACTGCAGTGAATCACCCAGCCAGCACTCGGCATTTATTTCCCTATCTGCTGTATGGATCCTCATGTATGGAGACTTAGATATTTTAAGTAACTCATCTCGCTTTGCTTGGCCTGCAGACATCTCCTACTTGGGGCGCAGCCATTATTGTGCATTCAGCCTCTGCATTGAGGCTGGTGGTTTAGAAAACATTGAAAGTTGTCATCTCCATGTTATGCGGTGCGTTCATAGACGGCAGCAGGCATGAGCTGAAGCATGGTGCATTCTCTGCCCCCTCTGGCACGAGAGATTAAATCCGAGCCCATTTACTATAAGCAACAACAAAAGTTAATGGCCTCCAGAAAATACGTGAATGAAGCTAGAATGTATGATGTGCCAACAGTAAATTCTTGTAAAAATTAAAACCGTGCAATCATGTCATGAAATAAGGTGAATGTGTGTTGTCTATTATTGACTATAGAAAGAAATTACCAATAAGTACAAATGGGATCATCGAACATATACCATGTGCTAATCCATTTAAGAGAAAAAAAAAAAAAGTAGTATATATAGACAGTTTGGGATCACCTAATAATTCTTATTAAATAACAAAGGAACACTTAAAGACATAATTAAAAACCTCTAAAAAGCCAAGGAGGCTAAGTACTGTACATTCTAATAAAGGCGTGCAAAAATATAGCAATGGCCTGACCTCATCTGCCCCTTAATAGATACCAAAAGATTGCAAAAAACATTAATGAGAATGATGTGATGCCATGATTAATACTAATGGCCAAATTCTAGATAAGTCTAAGGGATAAAAATGTTATACTAATCAGTTTCAGACCCTACCAAGACCCCAATGATGGTCAAATAAACAAGGTTGCTGTTTTTTTTAATTAGATATGGTCTACCAATGATTAGGGAAAATCTGTTCCCAACTGTCAAATATACATATGGAATAATAATAAACCGCTATCCACAACAGAGAGAATCTACTATATAATTGTCTAAGGGTCACTTCCGTCTTTCTGTCTGTCTGTCACGGAAATGTCAAGTCACTGATTGGTCGCGGCAAAAAGGCCACGACCAATCAGTGACGGGCACAGTCCGGCAGCTAAATGGCCGCTCCCTACTCCCCTGCTGTCAGTGCCCTCTCCATACTCCCCTCCAGTCAACACTCACACAGGGTTAATGGCTGCATTATACCGCGTTATGTCGCAGTGTAACGCACTCTGTTAACGCTGCTATTAACCCTGTGTGACCAACTTTTTACTATTGATGCTGCCTATGCAGCATCAATAGTAAAAAGATCTAATGTTAAAAATAATTAAAAAAAAAAATAAAAAATCATTATATACTCACCCTCTGTCGGCCCCCCGGATCCAGCCCGGGCCTTTCGCGCGATGCTCCGGTGACCCGTTCATGCATTGCCGTCTCTCGAGATGATGACGTAGCAATCTCGCGAGACCGCTACATCATCATCTCACGAGACCACAATGCACTCTTGGGACCGGAGCGTCGCGAGGAGCATTGGTAAACGCCTTTGCTGGATCCGGGGGGCCGACAGAGGGTGAGTATATAACTATTTTTTATTTTAATTCTTTTTTTTTAACAGGTATATGGTACCCACATTGCTATATACTATGTGGGCTGTGCTATATACTACGTGGCTGTGGTATATATTACGTGGCTGGGCAATATACATCACTGTGCTCTATACTACGTGGCCTGTGTTATATACTGCATGTACAGTGTTATATACTACGTCTCTGCTATATATTACGTGGCTGTGCAATATATTAGGTGGCTGTGCAATATATTACGTGGCTGGGCAATATATTACGTGGCTGGGCAATATATTACGTGGCTGGGCAATATATTACGTGGCTGGGCAATATATTACGTGGCTGGGCAATATATTACGTGTCGGTGCTATATACTACGTGGCTGGGCAATATAGTACGTGGCTGGGCAATATAGTACGTGGCTGGGCAATATAGTACGTGGCTGGGCAATATAGTACGTGGCTGGGCAATATAGTACGTGGCTGGGCAATATAGTACGTGGCTGGGCAATATAGTACGTGGCTGGGCAATATAGTACGTGGCTGGGCAATATAGTACGTGGCTGGGCAATATAGTACGTGGCTGGGCAATATAGTACGTGGCTGGGCAATATAGTACGTGGCTGGGCAATATAGTACGTGGCTGGGCAATATACTACGTGGGCTGTGTTATATACTACGTGGGCTGTGTTATACGCTACTTGGCTGTGCTATATTTCTCTGCTGTATCTGTGCATCATGAATCGTGGTATGTGTTTGAAGAGAGGGGCCCACTGAGACTCTTTTGCCTGGGGCCCTCAAAACCCTGGAGCCGGCCCTGGCTTCACTGATTGGTCATGTCCGGCCGCGAGCAATCAGCGACAAGCGCAGTCCACCCGCAAATTGGCGCGAAATTTGAACCACGCTTCGCTAATTGGTCGTGGCCGGCCGAATCCTGTGTATAAATTGCATTATTCTGAAAACTTCATAAATAAACTACATTCATATTCTAGAATAACCGATGCATTAGAATCGGGCCACCATCTAGTAGTAATAATAACAATAGGAGTGCTGAACACACATACTGACCCAACCATCGGCACAATACACTGGTTTGCAATTAAGAAAACGTGTAGTGCTGTCTTATGGATAAGGCAAGTATACTATGAGCCCAATTTACTAATTATTGACTACACAGCAAACCATGGGCAATACACTGCTGACACTGAACAGATCCTTGCCATAATGTTTCTTCCTCAGGATCTTTATACCTGTTGTAGTGACTGCACCAACAGAAAACTAAATTCTTTACTTCCACAACCTGATTTTTTACCCAAGTCTGCATTAACACATGCATGTGATACATCCTAGTTTTTTTTTGGACAGCACAGAGGTTTTTTTTTTATCCATACACACATCCATTTTAAAAATGAATCCGTGTGTTTGGTCTGAGACTGAGAGCATGTCTCTGCAGTCTCCGCCATTCAAGTCTATGGGAATTATCAAACAAATGAAACGTGGAAGACTTCCAGCCAAGTCTGATCCATTTTTTAACTGATCCACTGCTGGGAGTAAAATAAAGTTCATACAGTCTGCCTGTGTTAAAAAAAAGGACACAGCTAGGACGAAATCTATATATATATAGCCACAGCCTGAATGTGACATCATTATCGCTGTCCCCACTGGGGCTCATAATCTAGATTCCCTATCAGTATGTCTTTGAAATGTGGGAGGAAACCGGAGATCCCGGAGGAAACCCACGCAAACACGGGGAGAACATACAAACTCCTTGCAGCTATGGTCATTGGTCGGATTTGAACCTAGGACCCCAGCGCTGCAAAGCAACAGTGCTAACCACCAAGCTACCCATAATATTATATAACCGGGACTTGTGAGATCTCTGGTCCTCGAAAGCGCTTTCTGTGAAAGAACATTCCTAGAAAGATATTTGCTCCTTAGAGGACTTGTCAGGGCTATTTTGAGGTGTTTTTTTTTTACCATGGGGCAGATCTCTGATGGCTGAGTATAAAGATTTGTAACCATACTCGCCCACCAAGCACCCGACGCGCGTTTCACAGTTGTTTTGTTGGGTATTTGATGGGTAAGTTGGTTTGCTGCAGCATCAATTTATCCTACCTCCTGATGAGCCATGTGTGGTGAAACACGTAGAGGTTTTAACAACTAACACAAGTACCTCTTTATGCTGCCTACTCTATATCCGCTATCTGCTACACTGTTTTCAGTTGAACTGACCCTGTCTGTGATTGCTTCTACTTTCCATCATGAAACTAATATTGCCTGCCTGCATTCTTCCTTGGGGGTTATATCTCCTATTATAGGGTCTCCCAGGGTCTCAGGGGCGCCATATCCGCCGTCATGTAGGGTGCCAACTAATTAATGTATTAAGTTATATTTTATATATAATTTTTTCCTTGGGGCTTCCCATCTAAGCTTAACATGCTAGAATGTCTGCCCTGCCATCTGTATAAATGTACACTTCCCCTGTTGCGTAGGAGCGAGCATCAGAGACCCTGGGTTTGATTTGGTAAAGATCAATCCAGCTTGGATAATAGTAAACTTTGAGTTATTGCTTCACGACAACATGATATTAAAGTAGAACACTGAGCAATGACTCAACGTGATATTAAATAAGTTTTATAATATTTAAAAGTCCCCATCACTAATAATGTGTTTGGTCTATTTTTTTTTTTTTACTACCAATGGTTATGGTTTCAGAAGTATTAGCAGGTTATAGAGCTCTAGTATGGGGCATGCTGTGTATTCATATGTGCATTTTTCTTGTTCCTAAATAAGAAACAGAATGTCAACATGCTAATAGAAGGCAGACTTAGGGGGCAGTCAGTCGGCCGTAGAAATCGTACCGAGATCGGAACTTCTATGAAGTTGTGCACTGCGTTCTGATCTCGGGCCGATGTGTATGGCCATCTGATTCGCCCTAGCACTGTATGATGAGAAACATTTTCTTTTTTCTATCCATGTTCTTTCCTAAAATGTTGCTAACTGCAGTTTATGCTTGGTCAGTCTTCCTACTTCTGGGATTGAGTGTTTAAGGCCGGGGTCACACTTGTGAGAGCAGTGCGAGAAACTCGCGTGAGTCTCTCGCATCAATACCCGGCACTGACACCGGCACTCAGGACCGGAGCGTGCGGTTGCGTGTATTTTTATGCAGCTGAATGCTCCGGTCCCGAGAGCCAGCGGTAGTGCCAGGTATTGATGAGAGACACGCGAGTTTCTCTCACTGCACTCTCAAGTGTGGCCCCTGTCTAAGGGTCGTTCCCACCTCTTACATTTCTGATCTAGCTAAACGATGTGCCAGAGATGACTGGTAAATGCAGGTTCCACCCCGAGGAGTCATGTCTACCTCCAGAATAAGGCCCAGTCGTGCGCCAAGAGGAGAGGTGGACGTGCATGCGGCGTACAACGGGGTCCAGTTCTTGACATAGACGCAAGTCCCAGTGGTGCCATAAATATAAAAGATGCCATACATATAAATCCTTTACTTATTGGGGTTTGCAATGTGTTTTTATCCTCTGTGATTACTAGAACAATCTTGCACTTTAATATGGTGACTTTTTGATCCTCTATCTGCCAACGTGATTTTCCAGTCATATTGCCACAATACAATTCTCAGATTTCCCTGTACAAGCTGTCAAGTTTCATTGTGAGAAATGAGCTGGTCCCACCCTTTACATGGACGCTTCGCAAGCGCTGGAATATAGAAATTGTAATTACAAAGCACATTACACTAATTCCTTATTCCCACGCCTAGTGCTTGTAAATGATTGTAATCCTCTCCTCCACATCCCTGGCCCTGCTTCTGTATTGCTGCCGTATTCTGCTGGGAGCAGTGGCTTTGTCACTTGTACAATGAAATATTGCTACGTAATCCGTGACTATGATGTCTGCTGTGACGAGCGCTTGTAGGACTTTACCTGTGTGTTCTCACTGTGAACGCTGTATGACATAGATTTCTGTTTTCTGCTCAGGTGATGTTTCGCCCATCAGTATGTCTCCAATCAGCCAGTCACAGTTTATTCCTCTTGGGGAAATCCTCTGCTTGGCCATCTCCGCTATGAACTCTGCAAGAAAACCTGTCACGCAAGAAGCACTAATGGAGCACCTAACCACCTGTTTCCCAGGTAAACGTGGGCTTTCTTTGCACCTGTGTCTTGCTGTTTAGCTGAATCGTCCTCTTCATATTAAGACATAGACGTTAGCAAGCATGGAAATCCACTCTAAGGGCAGGTGCAGACGGCCGTAGATACTCTCATCAGAGAGAATCTGCCCCATTATGCAAATCGCACTCTAATCGGAGTGTGATCATAATGTGATCAGATTCTCTCAAATGAGAAGATGGAGAAAATAATTTCTCCATCTTTTCCATTCTGTTAGTTCGTGGTAATCGGGCTGCACTCAGATGTCATCAGAGTGCAGTCCGGTGGTTTCCACAGACTCATTGACTTGCATGGCTGAGTGCAATCCTAATATCTGTTCTAACTAGGGCATGAAGCCATTTTCCTTTCTCTGACAGTCTCTGCACCAGGAAAATATCACCTTTATAATATAACCATTTCACCTGCGCAGCAACATGCGCCCAGTGACCGCGTTCCCTGGCTACAACATACCTCTGCATATTTTTGCACTTTGACACCGCATTTCCACTATCCTGTGGGCCGTACAGAATCTACTAATTAGCATTGTTTGAAAAAGACTCCCCTAAGAGTCGAAACGTCACGCTGTTGATTCTGTGCCCTTTGCGTGAAAAATTGTTGTATATGGTGTCACTATTCTACTTATTAAATAATCACTAGCATCACAAACTGCGAGTGCTTCTGTTTTGACTTTTCATCTGATTTATCCTGGTTCAGCTTGCACCTCGCCTTATTCAGCTGTGTGCGCCTCCTTATTTCTTCTGAGGAAAATATCAGACATGTGCACGGCCCCAGACACTAACATTAGACCTAGTGTGATCTGATGTTTTGTCGGATTGCACTTTGACCAAAAATACGCTCATCTGCACCTGCCCTAAGGGCAAGAGCACACGGCGCCCTTTTCAGGCAAATTCCGTCTGGAAGCCGCCTGAAAAAGAACAAAAAAAACAACGAAAAGAATGAACATATGCTTTCCATCTTTTTTAACTTCTTCTGTTGTGATTCGGCAAAATGAAGTGACCGGTTGATTCTTGTGGCCGTTTTTGCTTGGAAGTCACCGCAATCTTACTATATTTGGGAAAAATTTTTTTATAAAATGTCAAAAAAGACGCTTTAGATAAAACACAGTCAACATTTTCCTGAAGGTTCTTTTGCTTAAAAAACGCAGACGCAGATGCCCTAAAGATGGCAAGAGGTTAAAAAGGGACAGCCCTGTAGGACATATCGGTAGTCGTTTTACATATTCGTATTGTAAAGAGGTCATAATCCAAACGTCCACTCTGTACAGAGACCTGGTATACTTCATCACAGGGTTTATCGAGGTGTAGGACGCCCTTGGCTTGTTCCTCAAGCACATCTGGAGCATGGTCACATAGTCCTCTCTTCTGACACACAGGCCGTTATGTTGCTGCAGCCACATCTGCTTTTACAGTTATCCCATTTAATGTCTATTTTATTGTTAGACTTGGCTCATGAGGCAAATTAAAGGCAAATGGTGCAGTATTTCAACTGGTCCGACCTCACAATGTCCTGCTTGCTGGTTCCCCCGGAGATCAGATCATGCTCCATTCATCTTTATTTCTAGGACGTCACAGTAATATGTGGGCTAGTTTTCTTTGCAGGGTAGGACAGCTTTATGTGTTTCTCCTCCATTTTTGAAGCTGGAGGCAGGTGATCATGACCTTGAGCCTTGGCTCGCTGAGGAGGATGTTCAAATCAGTGTTGCTGATTCAGATTGTGGAAACATGGCAGCTACCATGACGGAAACCTGTGCAACCCCATTATAGTCAGTGCAGCCCGTGAAGCACCATGGATGGTCATCATGTAGCATATATTGATAAAACTAATTATTACCCGAAGTACAAATGAACCTGTAGACAGCGGTCAGCGGGTGCATCTACTAACTGGGGACAGCGGAGAAGTATTTTTCTTGCTGATACGCTAGATGGTGAGCTCAGATGTAAGTTTAGATCTACACAAGTCTCATTTCTAAAATATGTGCGGCACTAAAAGCCCAAATCACTCTGCTGCTCTAGAAGTGACATTTTTTCTTAATTACATGTCATACAAGTCTGTAGTATTTATCATGCGCTGAATTAGTTAGGTCTAGTTAAGACCGGGGTAGAAATTGTTTCCTAGACAGGGACATTCTCAGAACTCTCCCCCTTATTTGGGAGCAGAACAGGAATCAAATTACTTTTGTACCTGAAGACATCTCACAGTACCCTTCCGAATACAGACTTAGGAACAGCTGGGGACAAACAACAAGAAACCTTGCTCAGGAATCCATCTTAATCTTCAATTCTCTTTTATTACATTCACGGGTTACTTCAAACAAGCTCGCTCACCTTTTCAACTCACTCCTTCTCTCCTCTCTCTGCTTTTTCCTCCCCCGGGTGACTGCGTTTTACTACCAATAGACCTGGAAACCTACAGCCTGAATATGTGTGTGATAAAAAGGGAATCTTATAAAAGGATGGGTGCTTCAGTTAATGTATTCTGTTTTATTGTCCTTACAAACAATGATAAAATCAGACTGTGAATATTCTGCAGAGAGCTATTATATAAATAGAATAGTTATAGAATACCTCTGGTTTTGTGGGTTTTAGGATAATATTTCTACCAGTCCCAAAAATGTTCTCCATAGCATGGGTATCCATCCAATATATTTGAAATTTCATGTTCTTGTTCAAGAATCATTACAGTGATAAACCTGGCACAGACAGGGATGCATTTTCCTCTTGACGAGTTTGCAGCTGGTCAATCCATTGTCCAGGTCCAATGCACCATTGATGCATTTTGTGCTTGCTCGGTAGGGCTTCCCACTAGGTTCAAAAGCCGTAGACTATCCAAGATTCCCGAGGCTCCATAGGATAACCCTTAAAAACTTAGATTTTTATTCCATAGTATAAAAAATTACAACAACAGGAAGACAAGGCAAAGTTTCGGCCCTATCTGGCCTTTCTTGCCCACTCAGGGATCCATCTCTCTCGTGATGAGTTTGCGGATGATTTTTGGTCAAATATGCCTTGATGGAAATTTTCTAGGCATAAGGCACCTTAACTTTGAAACTTGAGAATACCTATTTATTCCCTATTCTTGGGATAGGGGATAACTTCTTGATTGCTGGAGGTCTAAATGTGGGGACCACCCACCAATTCCAAGAACCAGGACTCTAAAGAGCCCCTTGTGAATGGACAATCTGTCACACTGCTGCTCCATTTATTCCTATGGGACTGACAAAGACCAGCCGTAGGGCACCTCTTGGCTTTCTCCAGGGGTCACATTAAGAATAAATGAAGTGGCTGCGCATATGATCGACCATAGGGCTCTTCAGAGCCTCAATTCTCAGGATCCGTGGGGGTCTTAACCAGTCGGACCCGCAGTGATCAGACGATATCCCATGTTCAGGATATAACTTCCAAACTTTTGAATACCCCTATAATTCTGGAACTAACTGCAGTGTGAAAATTAAGGGTATATTACTAAAATGAGCAAAATGTTTTACATTATTATTTATTATTATAGCGCCATTTATTCCATGGCACTTTTCTTTTTTTTTTTTTTTTTTTTTTTTACATTGGGGCATGTTCACATGGACTTTAGAGCGGACTCTGCACAAAAATTCACATAAAAAATTATCAAAGTACCCTTTGAATAAGCTTTGTCCTATTGATGTTGGAGGGAAATCATGTCCACAAGGAAGATGGTGCTGTTATTTTCCATGTCCTTTTCATTGTGGAAAGCCAAATGTAACATGTCAATTCCTATGGTATTTTTGCTTAACCATTGAATCAATAGAAAAAATTCCTCTTGCATGCAAACTCATGAATCCCAAAAAAAAAACAGAACAGAAAGCACTTAAAAAATGTAGATTTTTTCAGAAAGAAATGAGAACACTCTGCTCATATGCATGATTTTAGGTATGTTAGTGATTTATGAGATTTTATATCACAAATAAAACATTTTCTGCAGTACTATTCTTGTTGACAAAGATGCTGGGACTTGGGTGGAAACCTAATACACTATTTGAAGTTGATTAGATCTTTTTTAAAATGTTATAATTTGTTGTAAATGGTTACAATATGACTGAAAAAAATTCTCTGAACCAATAGTGTTAAAATGTTTTGACGTTGTGAAATACTCAGGAGACTAGAAGGTGTTAATGTGTATTATGGTGGAATGGTGATGTAATGGTCTGTTCCTGACACTCTGCCAGGGAAACATGAAGCCATGATCTGCTCTGCGGTGCTTTGTTTGTCCAGCTCGGTTCTGCTTCATTTCTTCTATCCTATGAGATATACATCTCAAATCATTTTATTTATTATTCTATTTCATGTCTTTGTAAGGTTTAGTAACTAAGCAATCTCATGGCAATGATCTGTTGGTTTTGCACCTTGTTGTTCATATTCACGTGCAGTTCATTTATGGAGAGTCTAAACAATACACATTCTCCAGCTCCAGTTGACATTTACGGTATTCCTTCCGTTCCTCCTTACACATGGAGCCCACTATCTGTTCATGTGTTTTCAATGAAGAGAGGCGAATAAGCAGCTGCCAGATACCTCTGGTGTAGTTTATCCCTCCTGAGCACAAAACGATTGGGCATTAAAATTCAATATGCCCAATCCTTATTTGCCACAATAAATGAGTCAGGAGGTCCCGGTACAGATTGGAGTTGTCCATGCTCCCAAAAATGAAAGGTCCGAACAACTTTGCTCTAATACGCATCAGTACCTTAAGATTTAAAGTAATTTTTAATGTTGTTATTTCCTGCTTGTTGCTTAGGTTACCGTCTACCGCTACAGTCTATCGACGACAGTGGCCAGCCTTCTAAACAAGAAGCACAGTACTTACAAGTTCTCTCCCAAAGAGCTTGTAAAGCACTGCTCTGCTTTATTGCCAGAGTGAGGTTTTGTCTTTTTTAGGCCTCATTCACACATCCATGTTTAAACACGTTCATAAAAAAATAGCAGTGTGGGATCCGTGTTTTTAACATCCGTGTCATCAGTGTTTTTGACTGATGGATAAATACATTATAAGGCTTCTCCTATACTTTTTCAGTGTTTAATAC
The DNA here is from genome assembly GCF_051348905.1 of Ranitomeya variabilis. NCBI lineage: Eukaryota > Metazoa > Chordata > Amphibia > Anura > Dendrobatidae > Ranitomeya > Ranitomeya variabilis. The sequence goes on from NC_135232.1 coordinate 1,024,284,562, forward strand.
AGACCGCACACTGATACCATCCATGTGCTGTTTTTTCGGTGGATATATATACATGTATTGGCCTTTTTCGTCCATGGGTTTTGAACACAGACACACAGGCATCTGAATAGCACCATAGACTATAATGTGTTTTTTTTTTTTTTTTCATGGATACAGCACATTCTTCCAACATGGAATTTTCCCATATCAATTGTTTATTTTAATCTGTTAAAGTGAGAATAAAAAGTAAATAACTCAAAATGTACAAAATTGCCGTACATTAAAAAAAATATCAGTGACCAATATAGCCGCCTTTTTTTCAATAACGGACATAAACCTTCCATCCATGGAGTCTGTCAGTTTCTTTATTCTGTTGACGATCAGTCTTTCAGGCAGCACCAACCACGGCCTCACACACCCTTTTCAGAGAAGTGTACCGTTTTCCTCCATAAATCTCCAGTTTAAAGTGCCCAAAAGTTCTAATTAGGGTTTAGGTCAAAGACATTTCATGATGTTCTTGAAAGATACAGACTCCCTGTACCACTGCTGGAAGAAAATGTCTTCTAAAAATTGTCAGTAGGTTTGGGAGTCGATTTTGACTCCATCTTCAATTGCAAAAGGTCCAACTAGATCCTCTTTAATACCAGCCAATAGCAGGGCCCACCTCCACCTTGCTGTATGAAGTGGAGGTCTGCGCCTATTACTGGTCCTTTCATCTCGCCCCTCAACAGTTAATCTCATCAGTCCATGAAACCTTTGATAAATCTGTCTTCAGATATTTCTTGGCCCAGTCTTGGAGTTTTTACTTCTGTTCAGACGTTCAGTGGAAGTCGGGTTCCAGTCTTCCTTACCTTGGCCATGTCTCTGAGCACTGAACACCTTGTACTTCTGGGAGGCTGCAGTTCTGGAATATGACTGGAGGATCATGGCTTCCTGGTCGCTTCAAATTTTATCTTTGGTGGCTAATGTACGTTTTTTGTCTTCACTCATTTTTGTGACCCTGATGACCATTTGTAACAAAACTTTTGATGGTTTTGTGATCACGCTCCAATATGTAAAGAATTACAAGATTGCTGCAAAAAGACTTAACAATTTTTGACTTTTCAGTGAAATCTGTTTTTTGGCCCCTTTTTGCCTGAGGAAAGCAAGCTACTGTACCTAATAATTCTGAGAAAGGAGGCGAGGAGGGGAAGGAATGGAGCTCACCGTGCTGTGAGGTAATCAATGTCCGCTGTTGAAATACACGTGGAGGGTGCCGCATCTGCTGGTGAGGCACAGCCATGGAGAAGAGGAAAAAGGAAGGAATCTGACATAAAAATTCCAGTTTATTCACAAACAACAAAACCGTGATCCAGGGACGCGTTTCTGATGTAACACAGGCGCCCTTACTCATAAGTTATTGAATCACATACAAGACCTATATACCGGTGAATACCAATCACATGCAAGAATACTAATTGCAATAAGAAACCAAGACACTGCACTGCATTCACCAGCCCCAGAGGCTGCTAAAAAGAGAACATAGAAAAAATCATCAAAAAGCTGGCATGCTTGCACAAATTGAAAAGATATCCGCCAATTGACAGATTAATAAATATAAATAATTTTTATAATTCATTCCATTGTGTTGCGTCAGAAACGTGTCAGGTTTTAACATGGTTTCCTTGGATCCCTATTTTTAATTGTGAATAAACTGGAATTTGAATGTCAAATGGTCGTGCCGAATTCCTTTCTTTTTTCCTTTTCTACCTAATAATTCTGTACACCTTGATAATGGCTGCACTCTCCCTCATTGCACAAATACACATCACCTGATCTGCTTCATCCAGTAAGCATTCACGTTTATACAGCTCGGAGTTGAAAAATCTGCGTAAAAATGATATGGGCAAAATACTTGCCTAATGATTCTGCACACAGTGTCTTTCTATCCGTGAAAGACACATATAGAGCACATATTCCAAAAACTGATGCCTGAATGAGCCATTTGGGCGTTGTGCACATGTTGCGGATTTTGATGCGTTTCCACAGCGTTTTTGGCCCCACGTTTTCGCATCAAATCCGCAGTGTAGTGCACAGCCAATGTTCGTCTATGTGAAATTGACATTTGTTGTGCACATGCTGCGTAAAAAAACGCGCGGAATCACAGCTTTTTTTTCTGCAGCATGTCAATTCTTTTGGTGGATCTGCAGCGTTTCTGAACCCATTGACTTCTATTGAGTTAGGCACATCCATAGCAAACCCGCAGATGTAAAAAAAAAAAAAAGACCTGCGGTTTAGCTGCGGATGAAACGCTGCAGATCGGGAGGAGGGAGTGTGTGGGCGGAGTTGTGTGTGTGTGTGTGTGTGTGTGCGTGCGTGTGTGCGTGCGCGTGTGCGTGTGTGTGTGTGTGCGCGCGTGTGTGTGTGTGCGTGTGTGCGCGTGCGGGTCTGTGTAGGCATCCATTGTCTGATGGGATTACTGCTCCCAGCCGGCAATGAATGCTCACAGTGACAGCATTGCCAATGATGGGAAAGTAGTCCCATCAGACAATGGCTGTGTTCAGCAGTAAAAAAAAAAAAAAAACATACAGAACATACAACTTATAACATACACATAACATACAAAACATAACAGAGTACATACTCACCAATCACCTAGTCCCCGAAGCCCTCAATTCTCCTGTAATAAAAATAACATAATAAACCAACCTATACTTACCTTTCCGCCGTAGACCAGCTAATGAGTGTCCCATGACGTGCTCCAGTGTAGAACAGTCCGTGCTCTACTGGGACTCCGCGATGAACGCAGGGGTAATCCTCCGTGATGTATATACCTCCGCCGCTCCTGGGTCACTTATGTTCATTTTCTCGCCGGCAACGCTGTGTGAGAAAATTCCCACGCAGCATTGTCGTAAAGCGAGACAATGAACCCAAGTAACCTCTTCAGCGATGCACTACAGGAGCCATTATCTCCTGTCAGTGTGTCACTGGAGGCCCTATAGAGCAGTGAATTCACCCAATGTCACTGTCCTATAAGGGATATCGTCGTGAGACACTCGTTATTAATTGGACTACGTCGGACAGGGAGTATATGGTTGGTTTTATTTTTTTATTTTTTGCAGATGATCGATGGCTTCGGGGAATTAGACGTGGTTGTAAGTATGGTGAAATTAACTCTTCTGGCTGTCATTTTTTTTTATTTTTTTTTTATTTTTTTTTACTCTTTCACTACTATAGGATTAGTAATGGATAGGTGTCTTATTGACGCTTCTCCATTACTAACCGGGCTTGATGTCGCCTTACAATACAAAGGTGACATTAACCCCTTATTACCTCATATGCCACCGCTACAGGGCAGTGGGAAGAGAGAGGCTAAGTGCCGGAATTGGCGTCTGGGAGCTGGTACTTGTAGCCGGGGGGAGGGGGGGGGCAATATCCATGGCCCCTATCTTGGCTATGAATATCAGCATGCAGCTGTCTGCATAGCCTTTCTGGCTATAAATTATAGGGGGACCCCACGTCAATTTTACTTTGGGGGGTCCCCCTATTTTAATAGCCTGTAAAGGCTAAATATACAGCTGTGGGCTGAGATTCATAGCCTGGGCTACAAACGTCGGCCCCCAGTCGTTGGCTTTCCCACTCTGAAGTTGCGTTTAAGGCGGGGATCACACTTGCGAGAAACTCGCACGAGTCTCTCGCATCAATACCTGACGCCGACACTCAGGATCGGAGTGTGCGGATGCATGTATTTCTATGTAGCTGAACGCTCCAGTCCCAGTGCTGCCGGGTATTGAGGTGCGAGACTTGTGCGAGTTTCTCGCGAGTGTGACCCCGGCCAACGCAGATTTTGTGTGTGTGTCTTTATTTAATTCTTTAAAGGGAACCTGTCACCCTCAAAATTGTGGGTGAGGTAAGCCCAATGGCATCAAGGGCTTATCTACAGCATTCTGTAATACTGTAGATAATCCCCCGATGTATCCTAAAAGATGAGAAAAAGACGTTAGATTATACTCACCCAGGGGCGGTCCCGCTGCTGGTCCGGGGCCTCCCATCTTCATCAGATGACGTCCTCTTCTGGTCTTTACACTGCGGCTCCTGCGCAGGCGTACTTTGTCTGCCCTGTTGAGGGCAGAGCAAAGTACTGCAGTGCGCAGGCATGGTGATCTCTGACCTTTCCCGGCGCCTGCGCACTGCAGTACTTTGCTCTGCCCTCAACAGGGCAGACAAAGTACGCCTGCGCCGGAGCCGCAGCGTGAAGACCAGAAGAGGATGTCATCTGGTGAAGATGGGAGGCGCCGGACCCGGACCAGCAGCGGGACTGCCCCTGGGTGAGTATAATCTAACGTCTTTTTCTCATCTTTTAGGATACATCGGGGGATTATCTACAGCATTACAGAATGCTGTAGATAAGCCCCTGTTGCCGGTGGGCTTACTTCACCCGCAATTTTGGGGGTGACAGATTCCCTTTAAGTACCATTTTACTATGTTTATTACTAAACATCGGGCTTGGTATTATCTATCTATAGATAGATAGATATATCACCTACCTTTCTGTGTGTAAACATTATTCTTCAATAGAGTATGTAAATGAAGAGGTTGGACAAGAAATGACATCACAATTCTTTTTTTTTTTTTTTTTTTTTGTTCAATAATAGATCTTTATTTATTTAGCTTTCAAAACCGCATGCAAATCTGCATGAAAAAAAAACGCATCAAATCCGCACCTGCGTTTTCTGGCAAGAGAGGAAGAATCTGCACAGAAAATTCCACAGGCAAATCTGCAACGTGTGCACTTACCCAAAAAGATGGTCTATATAAAAGTCAATGGGAAGGCTCAAAAGACACAGGAAGATGTTCTAGAGCATTTTACTGTTTTTGTAGCATTTTTGCAGTTTCTTCCTAGTTTAATATAGTAAAAAAAGAGACACATCTTAAAAACGTTGTTACAGAAAATGGCAAAAAAAATGCTGTAAGAATGCTAAAAAAAAAAAAGTTAAAAACATCGAAAAAACACTCTGGAAATAACGAAAGAACATTAAAAAAGATGCTTCTAGAAAAAAATGTTGATGTTTCCTGAAGAATTTTCTTTTTGAAAAGCTTGTTCACTTAGCTTGGTCTGTCCTTAAAGGTACGCTGTCATCAGGTTTTACTTATCAAAACCTGGTAAAACCTCATAATTATAACGTTTCAATACTCCCCCTATTGTATCACTTTACTTTGAAAGATGCCTTGCTCTGTATAATAAGTAGTGACTTTTCTGTTCCCGGACAAAATTGTTGGCACCCTTCTGTTTCAGTAAGAAAACCCCACAACGGTCACTGAAATTCTGTAACTTGAAACTGAAAAAAGTAATTTACAATTTAAATTTACTTATCAACTAATGAAAATCAGACATTGGTTGTAAATTTTGGTTCAACAGAAAACAAAAACCTTATGAAAATGACCTGGACAGAAATGATGGTACGTACCCTTTTCCTAATATTTTGTTGCACAACCTTTTGAGGCAATCACTGCAAACGGTTTCTGTAACTCTCAATGAGACTTCTATACCTGTCCACAGGTATTTTAGCCCACACCTTATGAGCAAACTGCTCCAGGTGTGAAGATGCTTTCTACAGACTTCAGGTTTCAGCTCCTTCCACAGATGTCCAATATGATTTAGTTCAGGGTTCATAGAAGCCTCTTTAGATTAGTCCAATTCTTTGCTTTTAGCTATTTTTGGATGTTTTTAGCTTTGTGTTTTGAGTCATGTTCATGACCTGTAACTCAATTACACCATGTGCCAGATGTAGCACAGCAGCGCCAAAACATAACCGAGCCTCCTTCATGTTTCACAGTAGGTGCAATGTTCTTTTCTTGGTATGCTTCAGTTTTGCGTCTGTGAATATAGAGCTGATGTGACTCATGTAAAACTCCAGTTTTTTCTCATTGGTCCAAAAGACATTTTCCCAGAAGCTTTGTGGCTTCCTCCTCCATCATCTTCCATAAGGTCCACGTAGGCCAAGGCAGCGATAGATGATGCAATTATAAACAGATTTTCCTTGATGTTTGAGTTTACTTCTAATCTCTTTGGAAGTTATTCTGAGCGCTTTGGTTACCATTCATATTAATCAGTCTCTTATATTTGCCATCATTTTTCCTCAGGCGCCTCATCCAGGAAGATTGGCTACAGTCCCATAGACAAACGACTAAATATGTGCAACTGTAGTAACTGGACCATCAAGCTGTTTGGAGATGGTCTTGTAGCTTTTACCTTTAACATGTTTGCCTAATTTTGTTTCTATTCTCCTGAGATAACTCTCTCCTTGCCTTTCTTTGGTCCATGTTAATTGTGGTACATACTATGATACCAAACAACACATGCAGACTGGTTGCAAGTTTGTAGACACCTGTTATGCTAATTACAGGACGCTCTTTAGCTTAACATGTCCCTATGGTCAAATAATTTTTAATCTTTTCTAGGGCTGCCATTTTTTTGTCTTGGCTATTTTCCTTGGAGTGTTTTTTTCGATTGAGCTACAATGCAAAAAAAAATGTCTGATTTTTATTAGTTGATATTTCATAATTTAAATAGAAAATTACTTCAAGTTATTTCGGTGAACATTGTGGGTTTTTATTACTTTAACAGATGGGTACCATCAGTTTTGTTCTCAACTATATGTCTCTCATGTCAGCCACACAACCAACCAAATCATGCTCCTGCGCCGTTGAGAACACCTTCTCATGTGCAAAATATCTATTTGCACTTCCCTCAATAGGGTAGAGCAAATCGTACCTGCGCTGGTCCTATTCTCAAAAGATAATGTCCATGCTAAACAGATGTGTGGATGGGGGGACAGTAGTAGCAGACACAGTTGGGCACTGAGCATGTATAACTGGATGGTAGCCACAGGGAGGCCTTTAGCTGTCACAACCATCACAGTAAATGAAAGTGGGGGTCCTGGCTGGGCGTCTTGTGCTGTGAGGGCTCTATTCCATGCGGGCCGCATCTAACCAATGTTGCTGGTTTACCAAGCCCAGATGTTTCACAGTTCAATGAGGGAGACCACCATTCAGAAATAAACTTTTTACTAAACGGGAACTTGGTAGGGAATATATACAAGAGATAGCCAGTACGCAGTCTTATGAATGTTTCCTTTTCAACTCGAGGCATTTGCCACAGTTTCCTTCCTTCATTTCTCTATAACTCTGTATGTCTACTGCTTCTCACTATTTCCCTACAACCCAGCTTTAACTTTACTGTCCTATTCAACAAGAGTCCTTTGTTCGCCCCGTGGTTCCGTGCAAAGGCGTAGCTAGGGTTTAGGTTCAGTGGGCCCCTAACCAGGTAACCTTGATTACAACTCGGTGACGCACCCTAATAGTGGAGGAGAACCTCAACAGATGACCGTGCTGTTACTGAAAATAATCTCTATACCAACGTGGGTAGGCAGACTCTACAGCACAATGCAGCCCCCCAGTAGGCCGACTCTGTATAGTATAAAGCGGCCCCCCATAGGCCGACTCTGTATAGTATAAGGCAGCCCCCTATAGGCTGACTCTGTATAGTATAAGGCAGCCCCATAGGCCGACTCTGTAGTATAAGGCAGCCCCCATAGGCTGACTCTGTATAGTATAAAGCATCCCCCCATAGGCCGACTCTGTATAGTATAAGGCAGCCTCCCATAGGCCGACTCTGTAGTATAAGGCAGCCCCCATAGGCTGACTAGTGTAAGGCAGCCCCCATAGGCAGACTCTGTAGTATAAGGCAGCCCACATAGGCAGACTCTGTAGTATAAGGCAACCCCCATAGGCAGACTCTATATTACAAGGCAGCACCCAAAGGCACACTCTGTATAGTATAAGGCGGCACCCATAGGCAGACTCTGTATAGTATAAGGCAGCCCCCCATAGGCAGACTGCAGTATAAGGCAGCCCCCCATAGGCAGACTATAGCACAAGGCAGCCCCCATAGGCAGACTATAGCACAAGGCAGCCCCCCATAGGCAGACTATAGCACAAGGCAGCCCCCATAGGCAGACTCTAGCACAATGCTGCCCCCCCATAGGCAGACTGTAGTATAAGGCAGCACCCATAGGCAGACTCTGTATAGTATAAAGCAGCCCCCATAGGCAGACTCTGCAGTATAAGGCAGCCCCCCCATAGGCAGACTCTGTAGTATAAGGAAGCCTCCTCATAGGCAGGCTCTGTAGTATAAGGAAGCCTCCTCATAGGCAGGCTCTGTAGTAAAAGGTATCCCCCACATAGGCAGACCCTGTGGTATAAGGCAGCCCCCCACAGGCAGACTCTATAGTATAAGGAAGCCCCCCCAAATAGGCAGACTCTGTAGTATAAGGAAGCCCTCCAAATAGGCAGACTCTGCAGTATAAGGAATCCCCCCATAGGCAGACTCTGTAGTATAAGGAATCCCCCATAAAAAAATAAGTAAATAAATACTCACCTCTGCTTCTTAGTTCCTCTGCTTCTGAGTGCCCGCACACCTCCGTACAGCGGGCGCCGAGCAGTGAGTCATCGTGACCCCTGTCAGTGTCGGCGACGTCAAACGCTGAGAGGGGATGATGGGAGAAGGAGCTTAATGCTCCTTCTCTCATCAATGTGGTCAGCTGTATTGGCTTCTAGCCGTTACAGCTGAACCTGTGATGACGGGTGGGGGGCCCACTGCTGGTACCGGGCCCCCCACAGCCTGCTCAGGGGCGCCCCATAGCAGCCGGCGGCAGAGCAGGGAGATCGATTTTCCCTGCTCTGCCACAGAATGTAACTATCGGCGTGACGTGCACACCGATGCAGTTACAGTAGCGTAGCTCCAGGTGGGCCCCCTCAGAGCACGGGGCCTGGGGTGATGGCCCCGTCTGCCCCCCGGTAGCTACGCTACTGGTTCCGCGTCTTCTTTCTTCTTCGGGTGCCAGTATGACCAAACTTAGCTTCAAGCTCAGATGCTCTGGAACTCCCACCCAGGACAATCTATTTGTCTCTCGTACTCAGCCGTGTCCAGGTCCCTTACCTTACAAGCTATCAACTTCAGGGCTTTCTCTAGGTGTCCTCTCCCAGGACCCATCTCTGGAAGGTCATTCTGTCTCTTAGTCACTTCTGCTCCGGATCTTGCTATCCCTTTACTTTGTTCTCCTCTCACTTAGGGAAACTGCTCACCTTGGACCTTTAGGTCCTCTATCTATGCAGTCCAGTCCCTTTCACTTTCCCTGCAAGTCGGCCCCTCCTACTCTGGGCTAGTCCCAACCATTAACCCTTACTATCCCTATTGTCAAACTACACACATTATCAATACTGCTAACACATTTAACACACATTACAAGTTACACTATACATCATATTTCACATTGCATCACATAACATAATATCTTCATGGCAGAAATAGTTTAGTTATTAGAAAATTACAAGGAATATCAACAAGGTAGTATCAGGGAAATCCTGATGGATCCCTTTAAGTGCAATTTCACTAATGCATTTTTTTTATATTTTGGCAACTGCAATATTTTATTGCATTGGCTAGATGCTATTTGTTTAAAAACTCTCTTCACACAAAGTGGTGTGATGCAGGATGTGTTTCAATCCAAGGTTTCCCTTTGGCAGTTTTCCATTTATTTCTTTGCTAATGTTGCTGTGAGTGTGGAGAGAGGGGTGTCTTGTACAGTTTATACAGTCCATAGTACAGGCTGATATAGTGGACTGCCTGATACCAGGAAAATTTCATAGTTTATTATAAAATAAGTTTATAGAGGCATGTAAAAGTTTGGCTAGAATTACTGTTATTCTGAACAGTTAAGCAAGTTAAAGATGAAATGATCTCTAAAAGGCATAAAGTTAAAGATGACACATTTCCTTTTGTATTTCAAGGAAAAAATATATATATTGTCATTGTTTTCATTGTAAAAATTTCAAAAAGAAAAATTGGCCAATGCAAAAGTTTGGGCACCCTTGGAGATTTTTATGCCCTTTTACCAAGGTTTCAGACCTTAATTAGCCTATTAGGATTATGGCTTGTGCACTATTATCATTAGGAGAGGCCAGGTGATGCAAATTTCCCAGCTTTATAAAAACCCAGCCTCCTCTAACCTTGTGCCAAAAACAGCAGCCATGGATTATTCTATGCAGCTGCCTATCACTCTGAAAATGAAAATGATGGAGGCCCACAAAGCAGGAGAAGGCTATAAGAAAATAGCACAGCGTTTTCAAGTTGCCCTTTCCTCAGTTTGAAATGTAATTAAAGGGCCACTGTCACCCCCCCCAGGCGTTATAAACTAAAAGAGCCACCTTGTGCAGCAGTAATGCTGCAGTCTAACAAGGTGGCTCTTTTAGTTTTTGATTAAGTTATTACCGCAATAAAACGTTTTAAAAATTGGCCAAACGTACCAGCGATTGTACCGGGAGGCGGTCCGAAGCGTCCTCTATGAATCTTCAAACTGCCGTCACTCTTCTCTTCAGGGCCGATGGTACCCGCCCCCTTCGCGTTGTTGCTTCAAATCCGGCGCCTGCGCTATGCGTGCCTGCCTGGGGCCTGCGCAGTCTTCTTTGGCCGTCATCACTCACACGCAGGGTGCCTGACTGCGTCTGTGCGGGCAGTGCGGCCGCCCTGTTACTGAATCCCCGCCCCGCACTGTGTTATTCATTATGCACACTGCGGGGCTGGCATTCCTGGGCATGCGCACTGCACTGCGCTGTTCAGGCCCTCCCCCAGCTCGGACGTTCTCCCTTGTCTGACGTTGCCCCTGCTCCCCCGCCTTCCGGCATTATTTTCGGCTGCCAGATTCCAAAATCTGGTGAGGATTAGTGTATATGGCGGCAAGCTGCTGTGTGCTTTGTCTCTCTCTATGTGTTTGTATGTTTTAATGCAAATGCATATTTACACCAGCAGCAATGAAAATTTGGTACTTGTGTGGGTGGCCATAAATTACAAAGCACTGATGATCAATACTGTTTTTTGGGGAGCATTATAGGTTTACATTGCGTTCGGGCAATACGTTTTGCGAATATAGCTAGCGTATTGCACCAGCGCAATGTCTTTAGCGGGATTGCTTTTGCCGATCCCGCTATCGCAGATCCACAATCTGCGCTAGCGAGGAACGGAGCTGGGACGCTGAAAGCAGCATCTGAGGTCCGACTGAAAATAACGGCACATCGCAAGGGCGTGCCTAAAAAATGGCATGCGCTAGCGATGCGATCCAGATCCTAAACACATTGCCGTCAATGGGTGCGCTAACGGACCCGTTGCATGGCGTAACTTGCGACAATCACGCCATGCAGCGTACTCATTTAGCGTTAACCCATTAACGCTTAGTGAACCTATTCGTAACGCACTGAACATCACTAAAGGAGGAGGGGTCTGCATTATACCACATCAAAGAACAATAAACGTTGAGGGGTGACCATTATTACACCGTACTGCAGATCAATGCACGGTCAGGGGTCTGCATTATTATACCGCACTGATCATCAATAAACGGTGAGGGGGGATCATTATTCCGCACTATAGATCTATAAACGGTCATGGTGGAGCATTGAGTGGAGCACTTAAATACGTGGCACTGAAATACGTGGCACTGAAATACGTGACACGTGGCACTGAAATACGTGGCACGTGGCACTGAAATACGTGACACGTGGCACTGAAATACGTGGCACTGAAATACGTGACACGTGGCACTGAAATACGTGGCACTGAGTGCCACGTGCCACGTCAGTGCCACGTATTTCAGTGCCACGTATTTCAGTGCCACGTGCCACGTATTTCTGTGCCACGTGCCACGTATTTCAGTGCCACGTGCCACGTATTTCAGTGCCACGTATTTCAGTGCCACGTATTTCAGTGCCACGTATTTCAGTGCCACGTATTTCAGTGCCACGTGCCACGTATTTCAGTGCCACGTGCCACGTATTTCAGTGCCACGTATTTCAGTGCCACGTGCCACGTATTTCTGTGCCACGTGCCACGTATTTCAGTGCCACGTGCCACGTATTTCAGTGCCACGTATTTCAGTGCCACGTGCCACGTATTTCAGTGCCACGTATTTCAGTGCCACGTGCCACGTATTTCAGTGCCACGTGCCACGTATTTCAGTGCCACGTGCCACGTATTTCAGTGCCACGTATTTCAGTGCCACGTGCCACGTATTTCAGTGCCACGTGCCACGTATTTCAGTGCCACGTGCCACGTATTTCAGTGCCACGTGCCACGTATTTCAGTGCCACGTGCCACGTATTTCAGTGCCACGTATTTCAGTGCCACGTGCCACGTATTTCAGTGCCACGTGTCACGTATTTCAGTGCCACGTATTTCAGTGCCACGTATTTCAGTGCCACGTATTTCAGTGCCACGTGCCACGTATTTCAGTGCCACGTGCCACGTATTTCAGTGCCACGTGTCACGTATTTCAGTGCCACGTATTTCAGTGCCACGTATTTAAGTGCTCCACTCAATGCTCCACCATGACCGTTTATAGATCTATAGTGCGGAATAATGATCCCCCTCACCGTTTATTGATGATCAGTGCGGTATAATAATGCAGACCCCTGACCGTGCATTGATCTGCAGTACGGTGTAATAATGGTCACCCCTCAACGTTTATTGTTCTTTGATGTGGTATAATGCAGACCCCTCCTCCTTTACTGATGTTCAATGCGTTACGAATAGGTTCACTAAGCGTTAATGGGTTAACGCTAAAGGAGTACGCTGCATGGCGTGATTGTCGCAAGTTACGCCATGCAACGGGTCCGTTAGCGCACCCATTGACGGCAATGTGTTTAGGATCTGGATCGCATCGCTAGCGCATGCCATTTTTTAGGCACGCCCTTGCGATGTGCCGTTATTTTCAGTCGGACCTCAGATGCTGCTTTCAGCGTCCCAGCTCCGTTCCTCGCTAGCGCAGATTGTGGATCTGCGATAGCGGGATCGGCAAAAGCAATCCCGCTAAAGACATTGCGCTGGTGCAATACGCTAGCTATATTCGCAAAACGTATTGCCCGAACGCAATGTAAACCTATAATGCTCCCCAAAAAACAGTATTGATCATCAGTGCTTTGTAATTTATGGCCACCCACACAAGTACCAAATTTTCATTGCTGCTGGTGTAAATATGCATTTGCATTAAAACATACAAACACATAGAGAGAGACAAAGCACACAGCAGCTTGCCGCCATATACACTAATCCTCACCAGATTTTGGAATCTGGCAGCCGAAAATAATGCCGGAAGGCGGGGGAGCAGGGGCAACGTCAGACAAGGGAGAACGTCCGAGCTGGGGGAGGGCCTGAACAGCGCAGTGCAGTGCGCATGCCCAGGAATGCCAGCCCCGCAGTGTGCATAATGAATAACACAGTGCGGGGCGGGGATTCAGTAACAGGGCGGCCGCACTGCCCGCACAGACGCAGTCAGGCACCCTGCGTGTGAGTGATGACGGCCAAAGAAGACTGCGCAGGCCCCAGGCAGGCACGCACAGCGCAGGCGCCGGATTTGAAGCAACAACGCGAAGGGGGCGGGTACCATCGGCCCTGAAGAGAAGAGTGACGGCAGTTTGAAGATTCATAGAGGACGCTTCGGACCGCCTCCCGGTACAATCGCTGGTACGTTTGGCCAATTTTTAAAACGTTTTATTGCGGTAATAACTTAATCAAAAACTAAAAGAGCCACCTTGTTAGACTGCAGCATTACTGCTGCACAAGGTGGCTCTTTTAGTTTATAACGCCTGGGGGGGGGTGACAGTGGCCCTTTAAGAATTGCCAGTTAAAGGAACAGTAGAGGTTAAGATAAGTTTTCAGTGAGAGATGCTCGTAGGATTTCTAGAGGCAAATCAGAACCCCAGCTTGACTGAAAAAGACCTTCAGAAAGATGTAGCAGACTCTGGAGTTATGGCACAGTGTTCTATTGTTCAGAAACAGCTGCACAATTATGGTCTTCATGGAAAAGTCATCAGAATAAAACCTATCCTACATCCGCCTCATAAAATTCAGCGTCAGAAATATGCAAATTGAACATCTAAACAAGCATGATGCATTTTGGAAACAAGTTTTATGGACCAGTGAGGTTAAAAAAGAACTCTTTGGCTACAATGATCAAAGGGATGTGTGGAGAAAAAGAGCATCTTGCCAACCATTAAGCATGGAAGAGGGTCAATCATGCTTTGGGGTTGTGTTGCAGCAAGGGCAAGTGGAACATTTAACTGGTAGAGGGAAGAATGGATTTAATGACATCTCAACAAATTCTCGATGCAAACATTACACCATCTATAAAAAAGCTAAAGTTGAAAAGAGGATAACTTCTACAAATTGATAATGATCCTAAACACACATCACAATCCACAATAGACTGCCTCAAAAGGCGCAAGCTGAGGGTTTTACAATGGCCCTCACAGTCTCCTGATGAATATCATTGACAATGTGTGGCTGGATCTAAAAACAGCAGTACATGCAAGATGACCCAGGAATCTCACAGAATTGGAGCTGTCAAGAAGACTCTTGACTGGCTATAAAAACCACTTATAAGCTGTGATAATTTCAAAAGGAGGTGCTACTAGGTACTCACCATGCAGGGTGCCCAAATTTTTGCATCCATCCATTTTCATTTTTGTAATGTTTATGAAAATATATATTGTTTTGTCTAAAACACAAAGGAAATGTCAGCTTTAACTTTAGGCCTTTTAGAGATCATTTAATCTTCAACTTGCTTGACTGTTCACAATAACAGTAATTTTGACCAGGGGTGCCCAAATTTTTTGATGCCACTGTATGCTTCTACAGAAGAGCAGCAGAACCCTAAAAATCACCACAAGAATACAACCATCCACTCATTATGCTGGGACTCAGAAATAAAAGATGTTCCAGACTTGAAAGATGCATTAGAGATTTTGAAGCTGAGGACCGTTTCCTGCCTTTTATTAGTACAGAAGTATACTGTAAAAAGTGTCTTTTGTGCAGAAAAATGCATAATACAGTTTACCATATGGGTAAAAACTGCATTTTCACAATTTCTTACTTTTAATAGTAGAACACATTCCCCCTCTTAGGTCAGTTGGCATCACTACTATAATTCAAGAATCTGAGATGTCAGAATAATACTAGAGACAATGATTTATTTCACCTTAATTCTTTTCATCACATTCATTACATATTCTGTGACTCAGAAGTTACACGTAGTTATTATTGGGAAGCATTGCATTTACATTGAGTATCTTAGTTACATGTTTCCAATATCCTTCCACAAGATTCTCATATATTCCTGGAAATTTTGGCATGATCCTCCTGAGACAACTGGTGTAAGAGTCAGGTTGATGGGCTTCTTTGCTTGCACATGAGTTTTCAGTTCTGGCAATAAACGGTCTCTGGAATTGAGGTCAGAACTTTGTGATGGCTACCCCATTACCTTCATTTTGTCTCTAAAAGCGTTTTCCCAAAATAGAATAAATAAAATGTCATTATGAATAAATTCTTAAATACATTTATTTAATACATTTTTCATTTTTGTTGGAGAAAGTAATCACTATAGAATTAAAATGGCCGCCGTTTGACAGAAACCTGTCCTAAAAGGTAAAATAGGACAGGGGCCTGTGAGCATGTGCCGTAGGAACCTCCACTTCTGTGACCCTGAAACAATTGACAGTGTTATGTTATCTTCAGGTCAGCTGCTTAGCATTCAGAAAGATATGGTAGACAGCAGTGTGAGCAACCTCTTCTTACCTCAGCACCCCTGGCATCTCCAGTACTACATTAAGACTGGTGGACAGCAGTGTGAGCAGTCTCTTTTTTTTTATTTTTTATTTTTTTTTTTTTATCTCACCACCCTGGTATCTCCAGTATGAGATCAGAAAGACAGGGTGGACAGCAGTATGAGCAGCCTCTTCTCACCTCAGCACCCTGGTATCTCCAGTATTAGATCAGATAGACAGGAGGACAGCAGTGTGAGCAGCTTTTTCTTACCTCCGCACCCCTAGTATCTCCGGTATTAGATCAGATACACAGGTTAGATAGCAGTGTGAGCAGCCTCTTCTTGCCACAGCATCCCTGATATCTCCAGTATTAGATGAGATAGACAGGTGGACAGCAATGTGAGCAGCCTCTTCTTATCTCCGCACCCCTGGTATCTCCAGTATTAGATCAGATAGACAGGAGGACAGCAGTGTGAGCAGCCTCTTCTTACCTCAGCATCCTGGTATCTCCATTATTAGATCAGATAGACAGGAGGACAGCAGTGTGAGCAGCCTCTTCTTACCTCAGCACCCTGGTATCTCCAGTATTAGATCAGATAGACAGGAGGACAGCAGTGTGAGCAGCCTCTTCTTACCTCAGCACCCTGGTATCTCCAGTATTAGATCAGATAGACAGGAGGACAGCAGTGTGAGCAGCCTCTTCTTACCTCAGCACCCTGGTATCTCCAGTATTAGATCAGATAGACAGGAGGACAGCAGTGTGAGCAGCCTCTTCTTATCTCCGCGCCCCTGGTACCTCCAGTATTAGATCAGATAGACAGGAGGACAGCAGTGTGAGCAGCCTCTTACCTCAGCACTCCTGATATCTCCAGTATTAGATCAGATAGACAGGAGGACAGCAGTGTGAGCAGCCTCTTCTTACCTCAGCACCCTGGTATCTCCGGTATTAGATCAGATACACAGGTTAGACAGCAGTGTGAGCAGCCTCTTCTTGCAACAAGTTTATTTAACTAAAGTTATGTCAATTAGCAGCTTTTAAGCATGTGTTCACTTGCGTTGCAGCCACACTTCATGTTTTTTGCTTCAATAAGTGGCGTACCTCTAATAGCGGCAGATCACATGATAAATAAAATAAATAAATTATTGGGTCCTTAAGTCGAGAGGGGGCATGGTGCCAGGTGCCAGCTCCGCAACTCCTCTCGCCAGGCATCACACTATCAACTGTACCTGCATCCTGGTTGCAGAAACAGTTGAAAGCAATGAAGGAAGAGGGAGCCATCAGCTCCATCATTCTCACAATTTATCAGACGACTTAGGGCAGCAGTCGCAATCATGTCACTACATTGTGCCTGCTGTGCAAAGCAAAACTTCAAACCACACACTGCAAAGATTGGAGCAGCGGGAGAATGTGGAGAGGTGAAGTTTTTTAAATCAATAAGTATATTATGGGGGCCATTACACTAGTTTTATGTTGGTGCCATTATACTGTTTGGAGGGCTATGTGGGGTACGATTATTCTGTTTGCAGGACTATGTGGGGGCCATTATACTGCTTGGAGGGCTATGTGGGGGCTATTATACGGTTTGGAAGGAAGTGGGGGCTAGTATACTGTTTGGAGAGCTGGGTGGGGGCCATTAAGCTGTGTAGAGGGTTGTGTGGGATCCATCATAATATGTGGAAAATGTGAATGTCATTATACTGTATGGAGGGCTAATGTGGGGGGCCTCTATCCTGTTGTGTGGGAGGCTAATGTGGAGAGCATCATATTGTGTGGGAGGACTGTGTTGGGGCTATCCTACTGTGCTTGATGGCCCAGGGGGCCATCATTCTGAGTTCTGGTCACTGTTGGGCAATCATACTGTTTTGGGTTACTGTGGGGTATTCATATTTTGCAGTGGCGGGTACTGTAAGTTCATTAACCCTTTAACGATTGCCGATACGCCTTTTAACTGTGGCAATTAAGGGTACTTATGCCTCAGCGCCTCTTTTTAACGGCCCTGAGAAATAAGTGTATAGTGCTCCCCAGAGTTGGAATTTCTCTGGGGTCTCCGCTACCGGGGATAGCTGAGACCCTAGAGAACATGATTCGGGTCAGTTGCCATTCGCCCAAACAGTGGCTTTCCCCCACATACGGGGTATGTACTCAGGATAATTTGCATAACAAATTTTGTTGTCCATTTTCTCCTGATACCCTTGTGAAAATAAAAAAAAAAATGGTTCCAAGTAAATTTTTTGTGAAAAAAGTAAAATGTTTATTTTTTCCTTCCACGTTGCTTTAGTTCTCATGAAGCACCTGAAGAGTTAATAAACTTCTTGAATGTGGTTTTGAGGGGTGCGGTTTTTAGAATGGTGTTACTTTTGGTTATTTTCTGTTATATTGACTCCCCAAACTCACTTAAAAAAAAATATATGGTTTTGTAACTTGTTGAGAATGATGAAATCGATGGTCAACTTTTAACCCTTAACAAAAAAAAATTGTTTGGGCATAGAAATGAAAGGTTTGAAAATTGCAGAATGTTCAACATTTTTGCAAATTTCGTTTTTTGTTTTTGTTTTTTTTTTTCATAAATAAGTGGAAGTTATTTTGAAGACATTTTACCACTAGCATGAAGTACAATATGTCATGAATAACAGTCTCAGAATCAGCGGGATCCATTGAAGCATTCCAGAGTTACCTCATAAAGGGACAGTGGTCAGAATTGTCTCTGTCACTAAGGGGTTGAACAGTGCGTGTGGAGGGTATTGTCATGGAATTCCCTGTGGGGGTATCATACTTTGTTGGGGCACTTTTGTTGGCATCATACTTCATGGGGGCTATGGAAGGGGGTGTTTTAGTGCATGGGAACACTAATGAGCTTCAATGGGAGCAAAATAAGAGCTGTAAAATGTTCTCCTGTGACCCCACAAATATATATATTATTTTTTGTTTGTTTGAGGGGGGTGTGGAGGGGTGTAGCCATTTGGGAGATCTGCTACGGGGCCCCATGATTTCTGTGTACTCCTCTATCCCCTGGCTACAGCCATGGTGAAGCTGCAGCCTTTTTACTGCAATTTTTGAAAATCGGGACAAAAAAAAGAATTTCTGCTGCGATTGTGGCAATAAACTCATTGGAGCCTCGTAGTGTGTCGGCAGCCTATGGCCATTTTGATGTAGTGAACTATAAATAAAATGATCGGTTAATAAATATTTGTTGAAAACATCACTTGCGTCATGCTCAAAGTAGATATTGGAAACATCGTCTGAAAACAATCTGTGGAGATAAATATGAAAGAAATGAGAAAATAAATGACTTGAATCTAAGTATATGTAAACTTAAGACTACTACTATAGACTTTGTGTGAACTCCTAGAAAGAAATGGACCTGTCCGTGCCTCAGTTCGTAAAAATTGTGTAGTGAGAGCGTCACACTAATATTGCTAGTGAGAGTATAGCATTACACATTTTGTCCAGTAGGTGGAGACCTAATACCTTTATATTGTAAGCAGAGTACAGCAATTTGTTGCTGGGAAATGTATGTGTCCTACATGAAAAATGTGATATCTTTTTCACACGTGGTGGTGCGTATATATACAAAATGTGCTACTGTAAATCAATACTTTGTCCAATTTGGGCATTGATTTTATCAAACACAGATAACCAAAAGAATGATATTATAAGGAGTGGAAGAGTTGTCAGCACTAGTGATGAGTGAGCGTGCTCAGATAACGTGTTATCCAAGCGTGCTCATGTCCTAATCGAACATTTTCGGCATGCTTGATAAAAATGCTTGAGGCTGCATGTCTCTCGTCTCTTTGACAGCTGCAACACATGCAGGGATCACCTAACAAGCAGGCAATCCCTACATGTGTTGTGGCTGTGGAACAGGCGTGAGACATTCAGCCGCGTCGTCTCGAGCAGCTATCCGAGCATGCTCACTCATCACTTGTCAGCAGCCCTTCTGGTGTGAGCTCTGGGCCTGGTACCCATTATGACTTGTGTGAGACTTGTGAAACCAACCTCGACACCACCTTTTCCTCCGCAGACAGGCCCATGTCATCTCTGTCGCTCCTGACTTCCCCCACGTGGGTTCCTGATGCGCCATGCGTCACTTTTAGGTTAGCACCTCTTCCTCCTCAGCATCCAGGAGAGCAATGACACCGGCTTTCTCCTCACCACGCACCTTTTCCTTCGGCTCCAGCCTTCAGTGTGTCTGCCTGCAGCCATGCCTCCTGTGTTCTTCTTTCACCTCCTGGTGCGCAGGGCTTCTTCTTCCTCGTGCGCGCCTCCACAGCGGTTTGAGTCTTCTCCACAGGGCATTTTTTTCTCTGGACTGGACAGTTGTTTCCACTCTTCTGTGTCCTCTGCCCTCTATTTCCACAATAAGGTTGTTCTGACTTTCAGCACTGTGACACCATTTGCCATTTTGATACTCCATTCAGGTGCCATCTTCACTGTGCCATGGATCTTCCCTAAAAAAAAAATTTCCTACAGGGAAAACCTATCCTGCCAACTATGCCAATTTAGGTGTAAGGGACCATTCGTGGCGAGGTTTACTAGGCGGTCCCAAAGCACTCGGTTACGGTACCCCCGAGTGTGTGTAAGCTATCTGGGTTTGCTGCCTTACCCAAATCCAGGCCCACATTTGGTTTGATGGTACGGGGACCATGAAAATATGCGGTAAATCAAGTAGACCAGAGTCCAATGTTAAAAGGTAACATCTTTACTGGAGTTCCTTAAATAAAACTGCAACAATCGACAGCAGGCAGTATTCTTTCGGGACAATTTTTCTGTATCATTAAAAGGCCGCCTTCTTGCATGTAACACACTTCATTTCGATGGTAGAATTTGAGTACTTGGGTGTGGAGTGCTTTCCAAGCTTTCCTGACCTTCACCTTTCACTATTACAGCTGTACCTTCGTGTTCCCTCCTGGTCTGAATAGAAACTCCTATCATCCAGGACCTGATAACACGGTGCCCTTGTAGCCCACATAGTGAATATAATGAGATGTCACAGTACAGGGATGATGAGCACAGTCACGGTCTATTTTAGCTTAAAAAGTGCATGGTGATCAGAGGAGCAACTTGAGGTTTCTAGTCTATAATGTAAAGCGCTGCGGAATATGTTGGCGCTACATAAATAAAATTATATTATTAGTCTCTAACAAAAATCTGTTAATGGGGCCCCAGCTTTGCATGCAAATTAAATTAGAGGTATCCTACAAAGTTGCAAAAGGAACCTAGACACCCTAAAGAAAATTTTTCTATGTGGGACAGCAACCTCTTGCACCTAATATACGAAAATACATGAAAATGTATACAGTGATGATACGGTACATGAATAATTCCTACAGGTATATCACAAAATCTGGATAAATGTACACAGGGATGATAAATGCAGTGATGTCACAAGTAAAGGGGTGATGAAAACAGTGATGTCACAGTACAGAGCTAATACACACAGCGATGCCACAGTGCAGGGATAATAAACACAATGATGTCACAGTACAAAGGATAAGCACAGTGATGTCACAGTATGGGGATAATAAACAGTGATGTCACAGTATGGGGATAATAAATACAATGATGTCACAGTATGGGGATAATAAATACAGTGATGTCAGTATGGGGATAATACAGTGATGTCACAGGTAAAGGGGTAATACACACAGTGATGCCACAGTGCAGGGGTAATGAAAACCAGTGATGTCACAGTACAAGGATAAGCACAGTGATGTCACAGTATAGGTACAATAAACAGTGATGTCACCATAGAGGATAATAAACACAGTGATGTCACAATAAGGAATAATACATATAGTGGTGTCACGGTATGGGGATAATAAACACAGTGATGTCACAGTATGGGTACAATAAACAGTGATGTCACGGTATGGGGATAATAAACAGTGATGTCAGAGTACAGAGATAATGTGGCAAGCTCCATACATACTATCAGTGTTGTGTTTTAATTCCACTGTGGGGAGGGGCACCATTTCAATGTTCATCTTATTTAACTGGAAAACTAGAACACCGTCCACAACTCGGTACCACATTACTGTCACCAACAAAATGGCTCGAACTTTGATCCTAAACTTCGTTCTCCCTTATGATTTTGCAAACACCCAGCAGAGAAGAGAGAATCAGACATGTGAGCAAGTCCTGCCACCTGTACAGCAGTAGTAGTGCGATAGTTTTTAAAAGTTGAAAACATCAAAACTTTTCAAATTTTTCAGATCTAATATCATGACAAAAAACTTTGTTTTTTAAATTAAAGCATTAATACTTTACAATTTTTTTTCAATTGTTTAACCCTTTAAAAACATGCCAGTCAGAAGTGGGCGTATGGAGCAGGCTCATGGAGTGAGCCCGCCACATTCCCAGGCAGGTGATGGCTGTGTGTTACAGGACCAGCATTGTGGCTGTTGCACCCTGCTGAGAAAATCCGCTGCATATATTCATTTACACCATGGAGTGAACTCTGGATTTAACCCTTTAGAAAGGGCGAAATGTGCAGCATATTTGCTGCAGTTCTCCCAAATAAATCAACAGGAAATGTATTCTGCTTTGCTAATACAGTGCGATTTCAAAGTGCTTTACAGATATTATCATCACTGTGCCCATTGGGGTTCACAAGCTAAATTCCTTATCGGTATGTCTCTGGAGTGTGGGAGGAAACCTGGGTAAAACATAGTCTCCTTGCAGATGTCCTTGTAGTCCATGAGCCGGGCCAGATATCGGTACCACCCGGAGTGACTAATTTTCTTTGGTATTTTTAGGTAGATGCATGTCTGTAGTTTATTTTTTGATATGATAGCCCTTACATATACGTAGCTTATTAACCCCTTCAGCCCTAGGCCTATTTGTACCCAAGTGCCTAAGCCAATCTGACCTGTGCCACTTCATGGGCTAATAACTTTGGAACGCTTTCACCTATCCAAGCCATTCTGAGATTGTTTTCTCGTGACATATTGTACTTCACGTCAGTGCTAAATGGGAGTCAATATATTTTACCTTTCTATATAAAAAAATGCTAAATATTCGGAAATTTTGGAAAAATCGGCAATTTTTTAACTTTGAAATTCTCTGCTTTTTACAAAAATACTGATACCCCCCATAATAGTTATTAATTTACACTCCCCACATGTTTACTTCATATTGGCATCATTTTGAAAATGAAACCTTATTGTTTTACGACGTAATAGGGCTTATAGTTTTATGCGCAATTTTTCACATTTACAGCAAAACCCACTTTTCAAAGGACCAAGTCACTTCTGAAGTCACTTTAAGGGGCTTACATAACAGAAACCACCCATAAATTACCCCATTTTGCAAACTACACCCCTCAAGCTGTTCAAAACTCATTTTTAAAAACTGTTAACCCTTTAGGTGTTCCACAGGAATTTTAGCAGAATGAAGGCGAAATTTCAAAATTTCATTTTTTTTCCAGATATTACATTGTAATCCAATTTTACCTGCAACCTAGCAAGGGTTAACGGCAAACCCAAACTTGGTTACCCTAATTCTGCAGTTTATAGAAACACCCCACATGTACTCGTAAACTAAAGTATGGGCACACAGCACAGCTCAACACGGAAGGAGCGCTATGTGGTTTTTGGGTGGCGGATTCACTGGAAGAAATCTAGGGGGCCATGTCACATTTGAAGGCTGCCTGAGGTACCCCCACAGTGGAAACCCCAAAAAGTGACCCTATTTTGGAAACTACACCCCCAAGGAATCTTTTAGGGGGTATAGTGACCACTTTGACCCAACCAGTGTTTCACAGTAGTTGGAAACACTTGGTTGAGAAAATGGAAAAAGTTTATCTTGAGACCCTCAGAAATGAACAACTCTCAGCATTCTGGATGTCATACTTGGACATGGTCGAGACCATGCTGGCCCTGGTTCGAGCTTCAAGAGAAGGCAACTGGATGCTTCACCTAGGAGCAATCCGACAGATGATACCATGGTGTTTTGCCTATGACAAGGTCAACTATGCCCGATACCTAACCTATTACTATGCCACAATGTCTCGGCTGCCCATAGAACACCCAGAGGTCCATGAATACTTCATGCAAGGTGGCTTTTCGGTCCAGATCGGTAGCAAGAATCCTTTTGGACGAATTCCTGTGGACCAGACCATTGAAGAGACAATCAACAAAGACACCCAGACACCAGGGGGCACAAAAGGCTTCAGCCTCAAAGTTGGAGCTGTTTCCAGGTTCTACCTGACATCAGAGTACCGCAGTATGTACTTGAGGCAGCTGAGGGCCCTGGTAGGCCAACAATATACTGACTTCAGCCATTCAGACCTACAGGTGTCTAGGATTAGAAGAGATGAAGCCGATGTCCAATCTTTCGTTCAACTGCTGGAGACAGGTTGGGTGAACCCCTTCAACAAAGAGCATAATGGTGAACTTATCAGTTTGTCAACAGCGACTGTAGCACCACCAGATGTAGCCAAAGACCTTCAAGGGGCATACAGTATAGGAGAGGATGCATATCAAACATTCAAGGATGAGCGTTTGGGTACCGATAAGCCAACTACATTGTTTCATGACAAGATGACGAAGAACAAACTTAAAACGTTCTCTAACATCCAAATGAAGACACGCAGACAAGGTCTTGGCAAGGAGGTAATTTTGAAGGCTGACAGAAACCTATTTGGCCAGATGATACTTGTAGCTGAGAACAGAAAGCTACAAATGAGTGATGTCTTGACTCATCCCCTGGGTCCATTGCCATGGGCACTTGCCAATGGTGATGGGTCTATCCGCAAGACCAACAAGGCTGCCCTCGCAAGGGAGTTGGAGAGGAATGCTCGTCCTGCAGAAGTGATCCCCGAGCCCTCTGCAACCATCATTGATGGGATGAGCCTGGTTCAGAAACTGAAGGGAAACAATGCAACATTTGGCCAGCTAGCAGGCACAGCAATGAGTCGCGCTATCCATGAGGGTGCTAAGAGCAAGCGCATTGATATTGTCTTTGACGTCTACAAGGAGACATCCATCAAAGATACAGAAAGAGTCAACAGATATGAAGGCACAGGGATCCATTTCAAGAACATTCAACATGGGCACAACATCCAGCAGTGGAAAAAGCTTCTAAGTAGTTCCTCCAACAAGGCAAGTCTCATAAAGTTTCTGGTAGAAGAATGGAAGGCGAAACACCACAGGGAGAAGCTTGAGGAGAAGGAGCTGTATGTCACATGTGAGCAGCTCTGCTTTAAGATCACCAAAGAACAGTGGGAAGAGGCTGCTGACCTTAAGTCAAATCAAGAAGAAGCAGACACACGCCTCCTTCTCCATGCTCTTCATGCAGCAGAATCTGGTTACAAGTCGGTCATCATCACTTCGGAGGATACTGATGTCATGGTCCTGTGTCTGGGCATGTGCCACAAAATCCCATCCCACCTGTTCCAGAAATGCGGTACACAGAACCGGACAAGATTCCTGGATATCACCACTCTGAGCCGAACATTGGGAGGCAGCGTATGTGATTCATTGATTGGTATGCATGCATTTACAGGCTGTGACACCGTCAGTGCATTCGCTGGCCGTGGGAAGATGACGACACTCAAGCAGTTGAAGATGAACAAGACATACCAGGATGCCTTTCAGGAAGTTGGTCGTTCATGGGAAGTGTCTACCGAACTTTTTGAGAAGTTACAGGAAATCACCTGCCACATGTACCTGCCAACTACCCAAACAACTGAGGTAAACAGGCTCCGTTATCAGCTGTTCTGTGCCAGACGTGGAGTGGTAGAGTCAAGTCAACTCCCTCCTTGCCAGGACTGCCTTTTCATGCATGCACTGCGTGCAAACTACCAGGCTGCGATCTGGAGGAGAAGTCTGCAGAGCCAGCCATGGGTTGCAAACCCAACAGACTGCGGTTGGATGATAGATAACGACGGAAAGCTTGTTGTCAAGTGGATGCAAGGGGCACCAGCACCAGAAGCTATTATACAGCTACTGTCCTGCAAGTGTGTGCGGTCATGTGAACTTCCTCAGTGTACTTGCCTCAGCAATGGCCTGAAGTGCACAGACATGTGCAGATTACAGACATGCCAGAACAAGGGTACTGAAGACGAGCCAGTAGAACAACAGTCAGATTCAGAGTCCGATGTTGAAGATATTATGGAGTAACATATATATATATATATATATATATATATATATATATATATATATATATATATATATATATATATATATATATATATATATATGCACATGACATGTTCAGTGTGTATTTACATAACTTGGATTAAATTTTGTTACAAATACTACATCTAGTCACTCCGGGTGGTACCGATATCGTCATATTTGGTTCTTGGCTCATGCTAAAATTCCTGTGGAACACCTAAAGGGTTAACAGTTTTTAAAAATGAGTTTTGAACAGCTTGAGGGGTGTAGTTTGCAAAATGGGGTAATTTATGGGTGGTTTCTGTTATGTAAGCCCCTTAAAGTGACTTCAGAAGTGACTTGGTCCTTTGAAAAGTGGGTTTTGCTGTAAATGTGAAAAATTGCGCATAAAACTATAAGCCCTATTACGTCGTAAAACAATAAGGTTTCATTTTCAAAATGATGCCAATATGAAGTAAACATGTGGGGAGTGTAAATTAATAACTATTATGGGGGGTATCAGTATTTTTGTAAAAAGCAGAGAATTTCAAAGTTAAAAAATTGCCGATTTTTCCAAAATTTCCGAATATTTAGCATTTTTTTATATAGAAAGGTAAAATATATTGACTCCCATTTAGCACTGACGTGAAGTACAATATGTCACGAGAAAACAATCTCAGAATGGCTTGGATAGGTGAAAGCGTTCCAAAGTTATTAGCCCATGAAGTGGCACAGGTCAGATTGGCTTAGGCACTTGGGTACAAATAGGCCTAGGGCTGAAGGGGTTAATAAGCTACGTATATGTAAGGGCTATCATATCAAAAAATAAACTACAGACATGCATCTACCTAAAAATACCAAAGAGAATTAGTCACTCCGCTTGGTACCGATATCGTCAAATTTGGTTCTTGGCTCATGGACTATTGGTGGGAATTGACCCCAGGACCCAGTGCTGCAAAGCAACAGTGCTAACCACTGAGCCACCACTTAGTTTTATCATTGATCTACTTCCACCGACTTTCCTTCTCCCTGTCTATCAGTGACATCATCCTCCACCCCAGTGACATCAGTCAGTAAGTGACCGATATGGCGGCAATGACCCTGGGTTATATGGATTCTGAGCTGAAGGTGATTGTAGTAGGTATGTTATATCGGACTCGTTGTAAACGGTTCGTCCTGTTAATCAGTCTTAGTTTAGTTAGTTTCCTTGGTTCTATCATGTTTGGATTCTGCTCCTGACATGATCGTAGACTTATGCAGCAGGAAGGAAATGCCTCTTCCATTAACGAAGTTCACCTTGGGTCAGCGTTTCTTGTGAGCAACAAACAAGACATAATCTTCTGTCTGCAAACTCAGTGTCAGGGCGCAACCGCCTCTCTTGAGATGCAGAAAACGTACATGTCTGATGATTCAGTGTCCAGACAGCTTCTGCTTGTGAATTATTAAAGAACTACATAATCTTAAGTAACAGTGTTGTTGCTGTAAATGCCGTATTCTAGGGGCTAGAACCTCTAAGACCAGGGTTTCCCAACAACCAATGGGTATTTTTAGAAAGGTGAAGTAAGAAATGCAGCTTAAGACCAATAAGCCTTACCAGGTGAATGCTGTCTGCAGCATTGTGATCTTCGTGTCCGGTGTCCCATTACCCCATTCATGCACCAAATACATAGGGTATAGGGGTGATGACGTTATCATAGGATCACTATCACCTACTCATTCAGGAGAAAAGCCAAATGGCTTTTCCATGTTCAGATATTATATATTGAAGTTATACAGTTTTTCAGTATTATTTATGTATCCTGTTCTCTGCTGTAAGTCGAAGGGAACTTTTTGTTCATTATTTCTGGCAGACACATTCGTTCTGGTGACATGGACACATAGATGCATAATTCATTAAAAGACAAAGCTCAGATGTCCACACTGTGACTGTTAGGCAGCGTTCACACAGTCAGTATTTGGTCAGTATTTTATATCCATATTTGTAAGCCAAAACTAGGAGTAGGACAATCAGAGGAAAAGTATAAGGCCACACAAGCATATATGATCTGTTACGAGAGATATGCTAATGACGCTCGGCTCAATCTGTCAGAGATTGAGCTCGGTGTCATCTTAGTGTGATCTGATTCTCACATGAGGGAATCGCAGCACAGGTGTGGAGAAAGTAAATTATCCATGGTCTTTGTGAGCATGCATCAGGCTGCACTCGGATGGCATCTGAGTGCAGACTGATGTCTCACACGCACCCATAGGCTTGTATGTGTGCGTGTGATCCGAATATCGGAGCCACCCGCAGCCGTGTTATATGCCAGTGTGAGCGAGCCCTAATAGGAACATTTGCACTACTTTTCCATTTTTCATCCACTCCTGATTTTGGCTTTTACTGATGTAAAATAATGACCAAATCCTGAGCGTGAGAACGTGGCCTTAGATCAACTTTCATGTGTCAGATCTGCATATTGAATACTCAACACACATCCTATTACAAGGAAGACAGTAGAAATCTTGCAGCAAATCCGCATAAAGCATTTAACCAGATCCTGTCACCAGTGGGCAGCTTTTGCTCTTACAGTATTTCCATAGCCCTCTGAATAATCCTTTATTTGATTGTTTGGAGGGGGTTTTTTGTTTGGGTTTTTTGTTGTTTTTGTTTGTTTTTTTTAAGTCTAGCATTCAGTTCCCGAGTAATGGGCCTTTTTACTTAGTGCCACTGTTTATGATGATCAGCAAGGGGCGTGACTTACAGGGTAATGATGCCGCACAGCCTAAGGACACGCCCCCAGGGATCCTGTGAGACACGCCCCCTGTGTGACGGCCGTAAAAAATAACATTAAGCAAAGTGGCACAAATTCCGGTAAACCAACAAAAACCAGTGAGCTAATGCAATACTTGGCCACATTTGACCTGATTTTTTTTTTTGTTTTGACTTTTTTACTTTTCAGCAACAAAAATGTGCACATAAATTTTCCATTGAAGGTGGAAGGGGTTGCGGAATTTCCATCCACATAAATGTCCGGTTTGACACTGGATTCACCACAAGCTCTACTACTAAATCAGTGTCAGATGTGAGAAGACCCTAATCGCTCCTGCACCTCTGTGTCCACAAAGGACTGCAAAGTATATTGGAAAAATGTGTAACTTTTTACTAAATAAGTAATAATATTAATTTTCTGCAACATTCAAGTCTCTGGACCCAGTGGCAACTATAATTGATCAGATGCAGTAGTTTACTTTTGTTCCATTATTGTGCGTTTGGTGTAGTGTTGATGGCTCTGATGGTATTTATCCAGAATCACATGGAACGCCATCCTGGCAGAAAAGTGGTGAAAGTCTAACTACTACAGTATTATATTGTTACCACACCGAAAACATGAGTAATATCCAATTTAGACATTCTGATAAAAAAATCGACAAGATCTGGTCATTCAATCCCAAAATGTGTTCTTTCTAATCGTCTGTGTAGTTAACTTACATATTCATTGTATTTTTAATACGGAATAATAGAAAATAATAGAAAAAATAGTTTTAGAAACGTTCTGTATTGCATATCTAATCTATTTTTCTTCTTGATGCCCCCATTTAGGTGTACCGACCCCAAGCCCGGAGATCCTGCGACATACACTCAATATGCTTGTCCGAGAAAGAAAAATCTATCCTACTCCAGATGGCTACTTTATAGTGACACCACAGACCTATTTCATTACCCCATCCCTTATAAGAACTAACAGTAAATGGTACCACTTGGATGAGAGGATACCTGACCGGTCTCAGTGTACCTCTCCACAACCAGGAACTATTACGCCATCCCCTTCAGGATGCGTCAGGGACAGAACTCTCTCCAAAAACCACTGCGACTCTTGTCATTGCTGCAGAGAAGATATGCATAGCATCCATGCATCTACCTTACAAAGGAAATCTGCAAAAGACTGCAAAGACTCATATTGTCCCCCCTCATTGTGCCAGATTCCCCCTACAGAGAAAAGCAAAAGTACCATTAATTATTCATATAAAACAGAAACCCTCTCCAAACCTAAAGATGGGGAAAAGCCATCTAAAAAATTTGGTCTAAAATTGTTCAGGCTGAGTTTTAAAAAGGACAAAGCAAAACAGCTGGCTAATTTTTCAGCTCAGTTTCCTCCTGAGGAATGGCCTCTCAGAGATGAGGACACACCAAATACTATACCCCGGGAAGTAGAGATGGAAATCATAAGACGAATAAACCCAGATTTAACAGTGGAAAATGTTGTGAGGCACACTGCACTAATGAAAAAACTTGAAGAAGAAAAATCTCAGAGAAGTAAAGCTGGTTCATCAGCTCATCATAGTGGAAGGAGCAGACGGAGCAGGACACATAGAAAAACTCATGGAAAATCTCGGTCACATAGCAAGAATAGGGCTTCCAAAGGTGACCCTTCTGAGGGATCCCACTTAGACTTGCCTGGGGAGAGAGAGTATGAATTTTATCATCCACGGAATCGATCACCGAGGGAAGGCTGTTTCATTATGGAGCGCAAAGGCGGGGAGAATTTTGTAGTACTCAGTAATCCAAATATGATAGAATCTCATTTTCCCGTTACACCAGAATGGGATGTGTCTGGTGAACTGGCCAAAAGAAGGACTGAAATGCCTTTTCCTGAACCCTCAAGGGGGAGTTCCCATTCAAAGGTCCATCGAAGCCACAGCCATACACAAGATAGAAGGTCAAGGAATGAAAGGTCAAGTAAAGCCAAGGAAAGATCTAGGTCAATGGACAACTCAAAGGGACCTTTAAGTGGTGCTTCTTTAGGTACACCTGATGACCTAGGTGAAGGCTGCAGTCTTGATGAGAAAACACCAAGCCAATCTTATATAGATGATGGTACTTTAAGGCCATCCCATAGTAGTTTGAGTCATCAAAGGACTCTATCTTACAAAGATCCATGTACTCCTGATCTAGCTAGTGGTGGTGCTGATACCCCTAAATCATGTAGCCTGTTGGAACAAGGCAAGCTTCCAGAGAGTTTATCGTCGTACAGTGAACTTAATTCTTGTTCCAAAAAAACAGCA
This sequence comes from Ranitomeya variabilis, assembly GCF_051348905.1. Taxonomy (NCBI): domain Eukaryota; kingdom Metazoa; phylum Chordata; class Amphibia; order Anura; family Dendrobatidae; genus Ranitomeya; species Ranitomeya variabilis. The sequence continues at coordinate 1,024,315,318 of NC_135232.1, forward strand.
GATGACTATTTTCAGTGTAATACATCTAGTGAAACGATTCTCACTGCTCCATCCCCTTTAGGAAAAAATAAGGAGGACATTGACATGCCAAGTCTCACCGAAAGCTTAAAAAGACTTTCTCCTGCTGAGAAGCCACCACAACATATAGCCAGAGAACAAGGGGAATACAAAGATGACTCACCAAAAGGTACTGTTAGTGGTCTATCAGTCGCTGCAACTAGTCAGAGCCCTGAGCTGATTGCAAATGGGAGGTTAGTACCACATTATAATGCAGAATCGAGCAGCCTTGACAAAAGGAAAGAAATTTTCAGTAAGGATACTTTATTCAAACCTTTGCACAATAGCCTATCTGTGAACAGTTTTCATAAATCAGGTGTGAGTTTACTGAAATCACACCAAAAGACTTCTCCTGAAACACTGCCAGCAAGCATTGAGAACTTTGAGCAACCTATTACCACCTCAGTCACCCCAAACCTTGCCGTCTCACCCAGGCCTCAAGAGCCAGCAGGAAATCAAGAAGCCTCTTTTGATTACTACAATGTGTCTGAAGATGACGAGTCGGAGGAAGGGACGCAGAAACCAACAGAGGAGGAAAAAAACCGAGATGACGTGGGGACAATGCAGTGGCTGCTACAACGGGAGAAGGAAAGGGATTTACAAAGGAAGTTTGAGAAAAACCTCACACTTCTGAATCCAAAGGAAACAGACAGCAGTGGCAGCCAGAGAGCCACACACTCGGCTCGCTTGGACAGCATGGACAGTAGCAGCATTACTGTAGATAGTGGATTTAACTCCCCACGGTAAGAAGATTTAGCGTCTGACGTGTTTGACATGTTCTAGTTATCTGGAGAGTGTTTGGGCTGGGTGCATGGACTGACGCTCATTGTAGGCAGTAGACAGTGTGCACTCACACCGCATGGTACTTGTGACATTTGGATATTTCATTCCAATTCTGATTTGTGCCACTGAACATTTCATCTATATTTTTGGGTCTTTGTGGGCGAGTATTAGTTTTAATCATGGCACCTCATGGGTAGAACAGAAGTTCTCAGATATTCATTAATCTCCAGTGTAAGTCGGACCTCATATTAATGAACCTTTTTTAACGCCAAATCTAAACACTCTTAAAATTATTTTATTGGATCTTGTTGATGGTGACAAAAACATATTTTTTTGTTTTGCATTTCTATATTTTTCTTTTATACTGTTCTGTCTTCCTATTCGAGGAATTATTCAGTTATTAATCTCAATAAGTTAATGTTCAGGAATAATATAAAGTTTACTTATATATGATTTGCAATAAAAGTACGGTACATGGAATTGAAGGGTGACTACATAAAATTAAAATGAAATCATATCTATTTAATTCGTCAGCTCCTCTTTTAACTACTTATTTGTGCAAATTCATCTCTGTCTAGAGAAAGTCATTTATGAAATTATGGAGATCCATAATAGGCAGAAATGCTGGACAAAAATTAATAATTGCTCAAACAGCCACACTGGAAGCATTTTAGGAGTTTTCCCACTAACTATAAAAGCCGTGAAAAGTGTATTTTATTTATTTTTTTTTTTAAATAAAACTACTATGTAGTGTACTTAAATAAAAAATATGGCACAGTTCGAGAGTAGTGATGATCGAATGTGCTTGGATAAGGTGTGCCAATAGAGTATCTTCGGTGTGCTAATATGAGTCCCATGGCCACGTCTGGCGAATGTTCAACAGCCGCAACACATGTAGGGATCACCTGTTTGTTAGGCAATCCTGCATGTATTGCGACTGTCGAACAGCTGAGAGACATAGAGCCGCGGGGAGTCGAACATATTATTTGAGCACGTTGAAGACACTCAGTTAGCACCTGAGCATGCTCAGATAACATCTTATCTGCACACATTCGCTCATCACTATTTGAGAGGTATAAAAAATACCTTTAGTGGCTGGGGAAAACATTCAGGCAGTGTATTGCAATCAAGATACCGCCCTGCTCCTGGTCCAGTCAGTAAAGGCCTCATTCAGACGTGTTTTTCACATACATAAAACAAAATTGTACTGGTGCTATCAGTGTTTTGGATCCGTGTGTTTGATTAGAATTTTTCACCTTTGGATATATAAATTACCAACGCTTCTCATCTCCTCATATATATATATGAGGCATCGTGATTACTCGCTAATCCCGCCCCTGCACAGTAGCTCCGCCCCCCACCCCATTACACACAATCCCGCCCCCCACCCCATTACCACACACAATCCCGCCCCCCACCACATTACCACACACAATCCCGCCCCCCACCACATTACCACACACAATCCCGCCCCCCACCACATTACCACACATAATCCTGCCCCCCACCACATCACCACACATAATCCTGCCCCCCTACCCCATTACCACACATAATCCCACCCCCCACCCATTACCACACATAATCCCGCCCCCCACCACATCACCAAACACAATCCCGCCCCACCACATTACCACAGATAATCTCACCCCCACCACATTGCCACACATAATCTCACCCCCACCACATCACCACACATAATCCCGCCCCACCACATTACCACACATGATCCCGCCCCCTCACCACATTACCAAACATAATCCCGCCCCCCACCACATTACCACAGATAATCCCGCCCCCTCACCACATTACCAAACATAATCCCGCCCCCCACCACATCACCACACATAATCCCGCCCCCATCACATCACCACACATAATCCCGCCCCCACCAAATTACCACACATGATCCTGCCCCCTCACCACATTACCAAACATAATCCCGCCCCCCACCACATTACCACAGATAATCCCGCCCCCTCACCACATTACCAAACATAATCCCGCCCCCCACCACATTACCACAGATAATCCCGCCCCCTCACCACATTACCACACATAATCCCGCCCCCACCACATCACCACACATAATCCTGCCCCCCTACCCCATTACCACACATAATCCCGCACCCCCACCCCATTACCACACATAATCCCGCCCCCACCACATCACCACACATAATCCCGCACCCCCACCCCATTACCATACATAATCCCGCCCCCCACCAATTTTATGTTTCGTTATGAAATTTGTTTAGATGCTGGAATGAATAAAAAACGCACATCTTATTGAATCCAGTTTGTTTTTGATTTTACACTGTGAATAAAATGTATTATTAGTATTATTCAGATTTTTAATGATTATTATTGTTAACGTCATTTTCAGTTTACCCCCTGCGTAAGCACTATTGAATGTTGTCATTATTTACTTTAGGTTAATCACCAGCAGCGTTAATTAGATAGTAATGAGCATGCCGAGCGTTAGCTGGCTGGAAACAGCTAGTCTATATATAACACTCTCATATTCCACAGCGCTTTACAGACGTTATCACTGTCCCCATTGGGGCTCACAATCGCCATTCGCCATTCCCTATCAGTATGTTTTTGGAGCGTGGGAAGAAAGCAGAGAACTCCGAGGAAACCCACGCAAACACGGGGGACCCCAGCGCTGATGCCATCCATGTGCTGTACATGTTTTTCATGACCCATAGATTTGTATTGCCACTTTTCACTGCTGGATAAATGGACATGTGAACAGCCCATAAAGTATACACTGTGTGCAGAATTATTAGGCAAATTGTATTTTAGAGGATTATTATTATTATTATTGATCAACAACTATGTTCTCAATCAACCCAAAAGATATCAAAGCTTAATATTTTTGGAAGTTGGAGTGGGTTTTTTTTTTAAAATTTGGCTATCTTAGGCTAGGTTCACATTGCGTTAGTGGGTGATCGCTAACGGACAGCGTTGCACGGCGAAAATGTCGCAATTAACGCCGTGCAACGGGTCCGTTAGCGCACCCATTGACAGCAATGTTGTTTCTGCCTGAAGCGCATCGCTAGCGCGTGCTTGCAGCATCCGCGGCGCGCCCGAGGTCCGTTCCCCGCTCTCGCAGATCTGGTATTTGCGAGAGCGGGGACGTTAACGCGACCCCTACAAATACATTGCATTAGCGCAATCCGCTAGCGCTAAACGGATTGCCCTAACGCAATGTGAACCTAGCCTTAGGAGGATATCTGTTTGTGCAGGTAACTATTACAGTGCAGAATTATTAGGCCACTTAATAAAAACCAAATATATTCCCATCTCACTTGTTTATTTTCACCAGGTAAACCAATATAACTGCACAAAATTTAGAAATAAACATTTCTGACATGCACAAACAAAACCCCAAAAAATTAGTGACCAATATAGCCCCCTTTCTTTATGATGACACTCAGCAGCCTTCCATCCATAGATTCTGTCAGTTGCTTGATCTGTTTACGATGAACATTGCGTGCAGCAGCCACCACAGCCTCCCAGACACTGTTTCGAGAGGTGTACTGTTTTCCCTCCCTGTGGATCCCACATTTTAGGGACCACAGGTTCTCTATGGGGTTCAGATCTGGTGAACAAGGGGGCCATGTCTTTATTTTTTCTTCTTTGAGACCTTTACTGGCCAGCCACGCTGTGGAGTAGTTGGAGGCATGTGATGGAGAATTGTCCTGCATGAAAATCATGTTTTTCTTGAACAATACCGACTTCTTCCTGTACCACTGCTTGAAGAAGTTGTCTTCCAGAAACTGGCAGTAGGTCTGGGAGTTGAGCTTCACTCCATCCTCAACCCGAAAAGGTCCCACAAGTTCATCTTTGATGATAGCAGCCCATACCAGTACCCCACCTCCACCTTGCTGGCGTCTGAGTCGGAGTGGAGTTCTCTGCCCTTTACTGATCCAGCCTCTGGCCCATCAAGAGTCACTCTCATTTCATCAGTCCATAAAACCTTTGAAAAGTCAGTCTTAAGATATTTCTTGGCCCAGTCTTGACGTTTTATCTCATGTTTCTTATTCAAATGTGGTCGTTTTTCAGCCTTCCTTACCTTGGCCATGTCCCTGAGTATTGCACACCTTGTGCTTTTTGTTACTCCAGTAACGTTGCAGCTCTGAAATATGCTAAAACTGGTGGCAAATGGCATCTTGGCAGCTTCACGCTTGATTTTCCTCAATTCATGGGCAGTTATTTTGCGCCTTTTTTGCCCAACACGCTTCTTGCGGCCCTGTTGGCTATTTGCCATGAAACGCTTGATTGTTCGGTGATGATGCTTCACATGTTTGGCAATTTCAAGACTGCTGCATCCCTCAGCAAGACATATCACAATTTTGGACTTTTCAGAGCTCGTCAAATCTCTCTTCTGACCCATTTTGCCAAAGGAAAGGAAGTTGCCTAATAATTAAGCACACCTTATATAGGGTGTTGATGTCATTAGACAACACCCCTCCTCATTACAGAGATGCACATCACCTGATTTACTTAATTAGTGGTTGGCTCTCAAGCCTGAACAGCTTGGAGTAAAACAACAGGTATAAAAAGAATCATGTGATCAAAATACAACTTGCCTAATAATTCTGCACACAGTGTAATGCAAAATTATAATGTGAAAACATAGGTTGGACACGTATGTGCAACAAGGACGTCTAAATGAGGCCTACGTATGTGATCCTCTTTACTGAGAAGCTCTCATAGTTTTCTATGGGTTGTATCAGTCAGTGGAACTGATAAGTCTATGAACCCTATTGAGCATAGTTTCTGATTGTTACTGTTCATGCTGAGTTTCTCATAGACTTCTATGGGTTCCTCGAACTTCAGTGGAACTCGTAGAGATCTTTTTAGAAAATGTGAGCATATACTGCACAGACTTTCCCAGGAATTAAAGTCCTATCATCATATACAGTAATTTTTTTCTCTTATTTTATTAATGCTGCTCCCGTGACTGTTACTTTTTTCAGTTTGATTTTTAAATCTGCCATATGGTTCCAGAGATGTGGGCTTTTTTATTTAGTGCAAATTTGTATGGTCTTCACAAAAGTGGTATTGTTCACAAGATCATGATGCAGAGCAAGGTAAAGACACACCCCTGAGGATCCTGCAAGCCACACCCCCTTGTAAGGACCATAGCCATTAGGACAACGAAAAAAGGCCCAGATCTCTGAAACTGTATAGTGGATTTAAAATATACGGTAAATGGAATACGTTAGGGAACAGAAGAAATAAAGTAAGAAGAAAAACTGGACACTTTTTGCCTAGTAACTGGCAAGTTTATCCTACAAACTTTGCAGACATTTTTGAACAAAATTACAAAGCACTTGGTTGTTTTTTTTAAATGCCTTTATTAGGGACTTTTTAAGTAGTTTTAAAAAATCATTTTTAACATACTAAAGTGTTTACTTGTGTCCTGTGTCCCCACAAACCTACTTTAAAGTTGACATAATGTAAACTTTGTGCGTCTGTCACAAATATAACGTCTGCATTTCACTGGGCTGCTAGCAGCAGTTGTCATACGGCATGCTGACATTACTTCGTGCTCTGTATCTGTTGGCCATAAAGCAGACATATAATACATTGCCCATATGAGGGGAGTGCGCTAGTTATGAAAGATACTGCCGCGACCATCTCTGTGTTGTGCAGAGCAGACGTTGTGGGACATGGACCTTCTGGTTCAATCTGAACAATTCATTTTTTATTTTATTTTTTTATTTTAATTATCTTTAAATGGTAAAGATTACAATTGACATTTCATCGAAATTTCTAAAATTGAGGCTATATTATTATTTCTAGTATGTGTTGGACTTACATAGGCACGTTTTACTGTGCTTCACACTTGTGTGTTGTCTCTATGTTTATAGAAACTCGTTTTGTAGTGAGTACATTACTATAATCAGAAAATAAAGATGGTCATAGATCCAGGACCCCATTGCTAACCTCTAGTCGTAGGGATCAAGTAGGCCATTAGTCGGACTTGTTACTCATTTCTCCCCGCTGCACACTCAGAATTAATAATCTTTTTGAACAAGCCTAAAAGCATGCTAATGAGGAACTATGCAATTTTAAAGACAACCTGTCAACTGATTCATACTGACAAAACCACAGACAGCATGAATCGGACACTGTCTCCCTTATCTACTACTATGTCTGTTTGACTCTGCAATGCTGCTGCATAACAGAGCACATATATTTGGAAATAGCGGCCAATGACAATGGGACTAGGATGAATAGTCGATTGGTCCCAGTTGGCTTCTACCTCCTCACCCTCCCTAAATGTATTTGTCTGTCCCCATGGTTTAAGTTGCCTGAGGGTGCTGGGAGGAATAAAGTTAATTTCCTCTCGGCAGCGGGGCTCTCGGTGCAGGCGCCAGGCAGCCTCAGAACACTATTAACCTGCAGATTAACACCATATCTACAAGTTAATAGGATTTTTTCACATGGCAGGTTCTCTTTAACAGAAGCTATCAGAGCTAAGCTAAGTTCTGATCACTGCTGTATACCATTTAGATGTTGCTGCTTAGCTGTCTCAATATGTCATAAGGCTAAATTGTACTGTTCGGATCCCTTTAATGAATCACTCTTATCAGCATTGTTATCCTTGTATATTGCAATCATCATATTACATTGCACTGTGTACTTACAATTGCTCATTATGCTTTTCTACCCAGCGAATTCTTCTCTTTTCCATTAGGTCTATGACATCACGTCAATAAAAACTGACTAGCAGAATCCTTCTAAGTCCTATTTAGACTCATGAGTCACCGCAAAAGTCTATGGCTGAAGGGAGGAGGGAGCAGCTGGGTCTGGAGGTGGAGGGGGATGATATATGCAGGGACAAGAGACTTCCTGTTTCTACATAGAGCAAAGAAAAGAGAATAATTAGCTGCGTAGAAAGGAAAAATGATCAATTGTAAGTGCACAGTGCTGTATAATATGATTACAATATATTGAGAGGATAACAACTTTGATGGGAGGAGGAGTGCTTCTTTAATCCTATTCTAATTTGCAGACTGATAATTAAAATGCTGACAGTAAGCAGCAGGCCCCAAACCGAATTTGAAACACAATGGGCAAGATATAATACTTACACACTGTACCAATGTTATGCCAGTCTCTTCGATGGGCAGAATCTGTTAAAAGAAAACTGTCAGTAGATTCATGTTAACCCAACCGTGGGCAGAATGAGTCAGAACCTGGCTGCATTGTCGGAGCCTTGTGTTTTACTCTAAAATTCTGAAGCATTTGATAGAAAACATACTTTGAAGAGCCATCAGAGGACTATTCATCTCAAATAACCAGTCCAAGAGGCAGGTCTCCAACGTCTTCTCCCCCTTAGCTCTCATAGATTGACTAGTCTCTTCTTATGTGTATTCAGACATTCCAATCCCTAACAAAGTTTCACAGCACTGAGATGTGCCAAATTAATTAAAGGGAATCTGTCAGCAAGTTTTTTCTATGCAATCTGACAGCAGCATGATGTAGGGACAGAGACAGGGACCCAGCGATGTATTACCTACTTTACTGGGTGAAGCACTTATGACAGAGAGCAGCTAATCATTACTGAAGGTGTAGTTGGACTAGGAGGCACAAGGTCAGTCCTGTAGTGATAATCTCCTGCTGATAAAACACTATTTGCATTGAAACAGCAAAACCCAGCCCAGTAAGTGACACATCCCTATAATCAGGCTGTCTTACACTACATCACGGTGCTCTCAGATTCCCTGGTGACATCCCCCTCCACCGTGCCCTTTATTTAAGATTGGCATGTACAACACGGCATGTAGGTATTTTCTAAATCCCCATTGTACACTGCTCAAAAAAAATAAAGGGAACACTTAAACAACAGAATATAACTCCAAGTAAATCAAACTTCTGTGAAATCAAACTGTCCACTTAGGAAGCAACACTGTTTGACAATCAATTTTACATGCTGTTGTGCAAATGGAATAGACAACAGATGGAAATTATTGGCAATTATCCAGACACACTCAATAAAGGAGTGGTTCTGCCGGTGGGGACCACAGACCACATCTCAGTACCAATGTTTTCTGGCTGATGTTTTTGTCACTTTTGAATGTTGGTTGTGCTTTCACACTCGTGGTAACATGAGACGGACTCTACAACCCACACAAGTGGCCCAGGTAGTGCAGCTCATCCAGGATGGCACATCAATGCGAGCTGTGGCAAGAATGTTTGCTGTGTCTGTCAGCATAGTGTCCAGAGGCCAGTACACCAGGAGACGTGGAGGAGGGCAACAACCCAGCAGCAGGACCGCTACCTCAGCCTTTGTGTAAGGAGGAGCACTGCCAGAGCCCTTCAAAATGACCTCCAACAAGCCACAAATGTGCATGTGTCTGCACAAACTGTTAGAAACCGACTCCATGAGGATGGTCTGAGTGCCCGACGTCCACAGATTGGGGTTGTGTTCACAGCCCAACACCGTGCAGGACGCTTGGCATTTGCCACAGAACACCAGGACTGGCAAATTTGCCACTTGCGCCCTGTGCTCTCCACAGATTAAAGCAGGTTCACACTGAACAGATGTGACAGAGTTTGGAGAGGTCGTGGAGAGCGATCTGCTGCCTGCAACATCCTTCAGCATGACAGGTTTGGCAGTGGGTCAGTAATGGTGTGGGGTGGCATTTCTTTGGAGGGCCACACAGCCATCCATGTGCTCGCAAGAGGTAGCCTGACTGTCACAAGGTACCGAGATGAGATCCTCAGACCCCTTGTGAGACCATATGCTGGTGCGGTTGGCCCTGCGTTCCTCCTAATGCAGGACAATGCCACACCTCATGTGGCTGGGGTTTGTCAGCAGTTCCTACAAGATGAAGGCATTGAAGCTATGGACTGGCCCGCCCAGACCTGAATCCGATTGAACACATCTGGGACATCATGTCTTGCACCATCTACCAACTTCACGTTGCACCACAGACTGTCCAGGAGTTGGTAGATGCTTTAGTCCAGGTCTGGGAGGAGATCCCTCGAGACCATCCGCCGCCTCATCAGGAGCATGCCCAGGCGTTGTAGGGAGGACATACAGACACGTGGAGGCCACACACACTACTGAGCATCATTTCCTTGTCTTGAGGCATTTCCACTGAAGTTGGATCAGCCTGTAACTTCATTTTACACTTTGATTTTGAGCATCATTCCAACTCCAGACCTCCGTGGGATATTAGTTGTGATTTACGTTGATAATTTTTTGGTTTTATTGTTCTCAACACATTCCACTATGTAATGAATAAAGATTTACAACTGGAATATTTCATTCAGTCATATCTAGGATGTGGAATTTTAGTGTTCCCTTTATTTTTTGAGCAGTGTCTATTATTGTATACATACGTAGAAGCCCTATCCGTCTGACACAGCATGGTGAGGAGAATCCTACAGAGATCTGCCTTGAATTAATTGTCCGAGATTCATAGTCACTGGCTAGATTTTCAAAGTTCCTTTTCTGTACAAAGCTGCAGGGTTTCAGAGTAAAACAGACATGGCTCTAATAACGCGGGTGCTGTCTGATTTAGGGTGGCCATGACAGCCTGAATCTATTGCTGGGTTCCATTTAAATGGGTATAGGCTAAACGCAATGCCTAGACAGAGTTATAATGTATTATCCACCTCTTTCCTAAGTACCAAAAAGCTCTGCCCGATGTGTAAGTATGTGCCACAAAAGTAAAATATGGGCTTCAGGTTCAATACTAACATGGATACATTGCTAGTTCTGCCGCAAAATTCTGAAGTTGCACAGATTTTCATAATCTAATGGTAGTACATAGGACATAAGTTATCCAGACCCATGATTCTAAAATAAAAATCAGTTTACTGATTCATAATATAGTGACTTCATATTTCCCTATAATCCTGCTTAAAAACCATGATAATAAGGCCATGTGTCAAGTGACTGCCCTTTGTCAGCCTAGCCTCTTCCATGACGTTCTTTTTTACTGTGACCCTTTTTGTTATTACCAAAAATCTGGCCTGCAAGTGTTACATTGTATGTGTATATTTCTCCATAGAGCTGACCCGAGCTTGTCAGCCCCTCATAGTGAGCACTCTTCTTCAGTACTAGCTTTAGGAATGGGATGACAGTCACGAAAGGCCGACTCAAAGTCAGTTTTATAGCAACCAACTATCCCTTTAAGGCCACGCTCATACTCTCAGTATTTGGTCAGTATTTTACCTCAGTATTTGTCAGCCAAAATCATGAGTGGAACAATCAGAGGAAAAGTATACCGTAATAGAAACATGTCACCACTTCTGTATTTATCACACACTCCTCATTTTGTCTTACAAATACTGAGGTAAAATCCTGGCCAAATACTGAATGTGTGCACATGGCCTAATACTAGTGTTGGGCATGCCAGTGTTAATAAAGCGTTCACTGGAGTACAGTGCATCAAACTCATTAAAGGGCCACTGTCACCCCCTCCAGCCGTTATAAACTAAAAGAGCCACCTTGTGCAGCAGTAATGCTGCAGTCTAACAAGGTGGCTCTTTTAGTTTTTGATTCATTTATTACCTCAATAAAGCGTTTTAAAAATTGGCCACACATACCAGATATTGTACCGGGAGGCGGTCCGAAGCGTCCTGTATGAATCCCCCAACTGCCGTCACTCTTCTCTTCAGGGCCGATGGTCGCCGCCCCCTTCGCGTTGTTGCTTCTTAAATCCGGCGCCTGCGCTGTGCGTGCCTGCCTGGGGCCTGCGCAGTGTTCTTTGTCAGTCACATCTCAGATGCCGGGTGCCTGACTGCGCCCTGTTACTGAATCCCCGCCCCGCACTGTGTTATTGATTATGCACAGTGCGGGGCTGGGGTTCCTGGGAAGGCGGGGGAGCGTCAGAGATGGGAGAGCGTCCGAGATGGGGGAGCGCCTGAACAGCGCAGTGCGCATGCCCAGGAATGCCAGCCCCGCACTGTGCATAATGAATAACACAGTGCGGGGCGGGGATTCAGTAACAGGGCGGCCGCACTGCCCGCACAGGCACAGTCAGGCACCCGGCATCTGAGCTGTGACTGACAAAGAACACTGCGCAGGCCCCAGGCAGGCACGCACAGCGCAGGCGCCGGATTTAAGAAGCAACAACGCGAAGGGGGCGGCGACCATCGGCCCTGAAGAGAAGAGTGACGGCAGTTGGGGGATTCATACAGGACGCTTCGGACCGCCTCCTGGTACAATATCTGGTATGTGTGGCCAATTTTTAAAACGCTTTATTGAGGTAATAAATGAATCAAAAACTAAAAGAGCCACCTTGTTAGACTGCAGCATTACTGCTGCACAAGGTGGCTCTTTTAGTTTATAACGGCTGGAGGGGGGTGACAGTGGCCCTTTAAGAGACTAACTCCACTGAATGAGTTTGAGGCATTTTCTAGGCGGCGTGCGTCTCCGTGCAACTAACCAGAAATGCTACTCCAGCACTTCAGGTGTAAGAAATTACTTCAGAGTTTTGTCAGATTTTCATCAATTTTTTTCCACTGATGACAAAAAAAAAGTTTCCCCAGCTTCTCCTATCTATGAGGGCTCATTGAGAGATTAGTATTTTCTATGTATGAGAAAAACAAGTGGATTCTTCTGATCAGACTGTGGCCTGAGTGTCATCAGTTTTTCTCCTATGTGGAAAAAAAATGAAATAAAATGGCTCCACTTTCTCCTTTTCTAACTGTCCATGAAAACTGATAGATTTGCTTTGCTGATTTTGATCTACCCTTGGATCAAAATTGGACGTGTCTCTGATATTTTCTGCGGACCATCCGGACACATGCACAGCCTCATAGAATATAATAGGTGCGTTTAGAAAAACTTGACCATTCAAAAGATAAAACAATTAGGGTATGTGTCCACGTTCAGGATTACATCCGGATTACCCTGCAGATTGAGCGCTGCGTACAACCGCAGCGTTCAACCCGCAGCATCCAGATGTTACAGCGTAGTGGAAGGGATTTTATTAAATCCCGTCTCCACTATGCGTGCAAATGCGCACCCGGCGGCCCTGCGTTTACTGACATGCGGCGTGTTGTTTTAGAGCGCAGCATGTCTGTTTACCTTGTGGCGACGCTCCGTCGCTGCAAGGTAAATAACAGGGTCCTATGTATGGGGTGCGGCGATTCTGGATGTGTGCAATGAACACATCCTTAATCGCCACGTGTATAGAAGGGGGCGGAGCTGGTTTTCCTCTCCGTCCAAAGCGCCATCAATCCAGACAGTGGACACGCACCCTTAACCTGATCGGTAAACACTGTAAATGTAAAAAATTCAAGTACGCCAAAATTAAGGTTTGTGGGGTTTTTTGTCTCCACAATTCCACAAAAAATGCTGTAATAAGCGATCAAAAGGTCACATCTATCCCAAAATGGTACTAATAAAAACTTCATCTCGCCCCGCAACAAATAAGCAATCATACAACTCCATCAAACAAAAAATAAAAATGTTACGGGACTCGGAAAATGGTGACACAACCCCCAAAATTTTGTTAAACAAACAGGCAATCAATCCATGCAAGTGTTGCACCTGCCTAGCAGTGACAAGACATGCTGCCACAGCAACTCAAACATATTTTTTGAGCCCGCCGAAGTCACTCTGTTAGCACATGAGCATGCACGGATAATACCTTATCACTAATAAAGAACATTCTAGCTATGTGACTATGCTACTGCGCAGGCGCGATGTGACAGATGGAGAATAGTGGCTCTTATTGGCCCTCTATATACATGTGACTATGAGTCACAGGAAAACATTGGATTTAACTATTAATATAGATACTCCGAGCGCTACTGCGCAGGCGCAATACGCCGTATGGAAAATAGCGGTTCTTATTGGCCCTCTACCGAACACGTGATCATGAGTCACAAATGAGGATTAGGACATGCGCAGTAGCTGTCCAGAGACGCCGAAAACATGCTGCTTCCTCCCTCAAAGCTATGTCTCTCCAAGGGTATGTCTAATTCAGTAATTGTCCGATTTGATTTTAATAGTACACTGCTGGCACTTAATACACTCTATGATGTAATGTAATTGTCCGTAAATCTATGAAGTTCACTGATTGGCTGCACATAGGGGATGATGGGGAAATGTCCCTCTATATATACACTGTAAAAAGGTCTGTTTGTTGCTTGAGAAAGGCTCAGTTGAGAGCTGAAACGTTGCACGAGATGTGGGCTCAATAAAGACCTGCAGATTACCTTAAGAATATGGAGTGCTGCCTGCTTTTGTGATTTATATGGACTGAAAGCAACCAAGGGACGGGTTGTTTGGGCTCTGCACCCGAAGATAAGTAAAGGATTTGTGCTGTTCCAATTTTTTCTATTATGTGACTATGACTATACATATTAGTCGGTGCCATTGGCACACTTTTAGACATATTGGCTTAGTTTTGTCCATCACTGGGTGCTGCTCTACCACCAAATATCAGCATGACTTTAATTTGCCAAATGTTAGGTGTCCGGTCAGGAAAAAGTGTCCTAAATCCAGAAGTAGATATGAGAATGCAATTCTAGCTTTTAAAATCTTTTTGACTCCCCGAGAGATGAATAAACAAAATGCAATCAGTTGGAAATGTGATTTGACAGAATTTGTTATTACCCATGCTATAAAGTCTTTACACGTAGAGCAGATTTATTGTATCTGTCCTCTTGTGGCCTGTCTGGGAATGTCGTGACTGACAGATGTAACTTCTAAAATGGAAGTATCTATTTTTAGGAAAGGAGTGTGAAAGGGCATTGATGGGATCACAGCCGCTGAGCAGACAATGGTGCTTGCTCTCCCTCGGCTCCACATGCGTGCCTGCTCAATTTCCAAGTTTGTGTATCACCATGTAATAGCGTGCAAGCTTTTGATGTTATGTCCAATGCTCAACCATAAAAGCTCTTAGAATGGACTGTGCACATGGGTGAGCACTGAGGCCATATTGGATCAATGTCACAAATAGTAGAAAGTCATTTTGTCATTCACATTGAGTTAATACATGAGTTACAAGAGGTATGCCTGTAAAAATGACTTCTGTGGCCTGTCCTGCCAGAACCTCATGTGCTGTAACTTCTGCCATCAGACGCTGCATCATATATGGGTCTCTTCCCATTTATAGAAATCAAGTTTTTATGAAATTTGCTGCCAAATATACAACTTTATACTTTTAATTTTATATACGAGATACAGGTGCTTCTCAGAAAATTAGAATATCATCAAAAAGTTAGTTTCACTTTTTACATTGAAGAACTGAAATAAAATAATGTATTATATAGAGTCATTACAAACAGATTGATCTATTTCAAGTGATTTTCTGTTAATGTTGATGATTATGGCTTACAGCCAATGAAAACCCAAAGTCATTATCTCAGTAAATTAGAATAATTAACAAAAAACACCTGCAAAGGCTTCCTAAGCATTTACAAAGGTCCCTTAGTCTGTTTCAGTAGGCTCCACAATCATGGGGAAGACTGCTGACTTGACAGATGTCCAGAAGGCAGTCAATGACACACTCCACAAGGAGGGTAAGCCACCAAAGGTCATTGCTAAAGAAGCTGGCTGTTCACAGAGTGCTGTATCCAAGCATATTAATGGAAGGTTGAGTGGAAGGAAAAAGTGTGGTAGAAAAAGGTGCACAAGCAACCGGGATAACCGCAGCCTTGAAAGGATTGTTTAGAAATGTCACTTTCCTCATGTGCAGGGCACTGCAGTAGCTTAGGTATCCATGATTACAACCACTCATACAGTGACAGTTGTTGGCGGTTGTAACTATGGATACCTCAACTACTGCAATTCCCTGCACATGGGGTAAGTGAAATAGCGAATCAGAACTACAGGGTGGGCCAATTATATGTGTACACCTAAATAAAATGGGAATGGTTGGTGATATCAACTTCCTGTTTGTGGCACATTAGTATATGGGAGGGGAAAAACTATTCAAGATGGGCGGTGACCATGGTGGCCATTTTGATGTCAGCCATTTTGGATCCAACTTTATTTTTTTCAGTGGGAAGAGGGTCATGTGACACATCAAACTTATTGAGAATTTCACAAGAAAAACAATGGTGTGCTTGGTTTTAATGTAACTTTATTCTTTCATGAGTTATTTACATGTTTATGACCACTTAATAAAATGTGTTCAAAGTTCTCCCCACTGTGTTGGATTGTCAATGCAACCCTCTTCTCCCACTCTTGACACACTGATAGCAACACCGCAAAAGAAATGCTAGCGCAGGCTTCCAGTATCCGTTGTTTCAGATGCTGCATATCTTGTACCTTCACAGCATAGACAATTGCCTTCAGATGACCCCAAAGATAAAAGTCTAAGGGGGTCAGGTTGGGAGACCATTAGTGATGAGTGAATATACTCGTTACTCGAGATTTCCCGAGCACGCTCGGGTGCCCTCCGAGTATTTTTTAGTGCTCGGAGATTTAGGGTACGTTCACACAGGACTTTTTTGCTGCTTTTTTTTGCTGCTTTTTTTAATGCTAATTTAGGTGCGTTTTTTGGTGCGTTTTTGGTGCGTTTTTTGGGTACGTTCACACAGGACTTTTTTGCTGCAGATTTTTGCTGCTTTTTTTATGCCAATTTTCAGCTGCTAGGACACCTCACAATGGCTCTTCACACCTTACTACCAGGAACTCCCTCACAATAGATCACAATCAGGACACCTCACAATGGCTCTTCACACCTCACAATGGCTCACAATGGCTCTTCACAGCTCACTACCAGGAACTCCCTCACAATAGATCACAAACAGGACACCTCACAATGGCTCTTCAACACCTCACAATGGCTCACAATGGCTCTTCACACCTCACTAACCACACCCCTAAGCTCTTGGCTGTGAGATCCCTTCCTGCTGGCCATGATTTTCTGCACAAAAAACGCAGCAAATAATGCTACATGCGTTTTTTCAGCGTTTTTTGCAGCGTTTTTTTCATCACCCATTCAAGTCAATGGGTGAAAAAACGCTGCAAAAACGCAGCAAAAACGCTGAAAGAAGTGACATGCCCTATGTCCAAAAAAAGCAGCAAAGCAGAAAAAACTGATCAAACAAAAAACCAACGTGTGTGCATGAGATTTCTGAAATCTCATAGGCTTTACTGGTACTGTAAAAAGCAGCTGAAAATTAGCATTAAAAAAAGCAGCAAAAAAGTCCTGTGTGAACGTACCCTTAGTTTTCCTCACCTCAGCTGAATGATTTACATCTGTTAGCCAGCTTGATTACATGTTGGGATTCCCTAGCAATCAGGCAACCCCCACATGTACTTATGCTGGCTAGCAGCTGTGAATCATGCAGCTGCGTCAACAAAAACTAAATCTCCGGGCACTTACAAATACTCGGAGACCCCCCGAGCGTGCTCGGGAAATCTCAAGTAACGAGTATATTCGCTCATCACTAGAGACCATTTTATTTAGGCCCACCCTGTATACTACATTTCTAATTGGAGGTATTTGATAATATTATTATTATTACCCCTATTATATATTGGGATAGAATCTTGGAGATGTAATACCCCTTTAATTCAGCTACTTTTAATAATACAACTTTTAATGATAGGTCCTCTTTAACAACATTTAAGAAAAGGTGAGGGTGGATACATCTATAGTGTTATATGGTGTATATGGTTTTGTTGGGTGTGAGTTCCTGCTTACGCCCGGTGGTGGTGGGGGATTGTTGGCAGTCTTATGACCACCGTGCTGAGCAGCACAGGACAATCAGAGTGACTGCTTACTTGGTGCCTGACTTCAGTTTGTTCTCCCGGGAGAGCTGCAACACAACAAACAGCACATAGGACTTATTTTTTGTCTATTATCAGGAACATTACTATATATCAGGAACATTACTATATATATTTATGCACAGGCTCCATAGAACAGGGTAAACGTGCCATACTGGGGTACATGGACGGGAATGGATTGTCTGGGAGATTCCTGCCAAATTGTGATGTATATTCCTTCTGATCAGACTGATAAATAATTCAGTAAGGGCTAGTGTTGGAAAAGACAGCATTATCCTTGCAGTGGGGATATCTTCCATACCTGAGTTTCTGGAATGAAATATTAAATTTCATGTTTTACTTCAATGAATTATGATCATCTGAATTGGTCTTGTCCAACAAAAAGTGAATTTACTGTAACAGGTGTCCTTATACTATACATATGTCCAAAACGGTAGCCGTTCTGTCTGTAGCACCCAAGATTTTATTTTCCTAGTACACCCAGTCGAAGCTGAATCCTAAACCAGTGCTTTCTGCAACAAAGTGATGTTTTCGCTCTCATACCTCAGAACCTACATGTTTTTGCACAGTATTTTAACTTTATGCTGTCCTTTGACATGTCAGAATCTAGCTCTGGAGGTTGTACATGACCCGTGACCGCACCAAGAAAATGCCTCAACTCTTCATATAAAACGGTTAGATCTCAAAGTCTCAGCCATATTAAGCCTGAACCATTTACCAGCTATGGACTAGATGGGTAACAATTGTTAGAATAGCGAGGTCCAACTACCTGGACCCCACAAATGACTAGATCTCTGTCGTTACCAAGTTGCATTACAGCAGTAGGGAGGAGTTTAATGGAGCGGAGGTTGAGCATACAGAGGTAGCACACTTTAACTTAAAGCACCACTCCAGACTTTATATGAGGGATCACATATGTGTAATACGTGCAGTTATATACTCCGCTGTCATCTTCATCCGTTTTTAGCCCTGTTCTGGTCACTTCAGCACCACGTAACAGCTTTTGTAAGCCACTGGATCGTTGTGTGTTCTGGAAGTCACTTTTCTGAATATAAATCTATGGTATAGGACTCAGTAGCCTTGTTCTGAAGTCGACATAGACTGTCATTGAGATGATTTTAAAAAGTGACCTCCGCTTCACACAGCAACCACTGTGTCATCGGCTACCGGTGAGAATGTGACTACATAAATTTCACTCTCATACTGGATCCCTAACACAGGTTCTAACAAAAAATATGCTGGAGTGGTGCTTAAAAACGTAAATACCTATACTCACCTCTGGTGCTGACACCATTCCTGGGGTGTCTGCACTCGCGTTCCCAGGGTTCACGTGAGGTTGTTACTTTATTTGAGCTCTGCGCCCAATCTGCTGGCGTCACTGTCCTCCCCTTCTGACATATAAGTAATCCAGAGGAATTCAGAGCTGCCGCTGGTATATCTGATGGCGGGGATAGTGACGCCTGATTGGGCACAGGGCTCATGTGACACAAACATGAGCCCTGGGAACGTGAGTGCCGACACCACTGGAGCGGCGCTGGCGCCGGAGGTGAGTATATGTGTCTTTATTTTAACGGGGGCAGACATGGGGAATGAAAAGGGTTTGTCCTAGTAGTGGACAGCTCCTTTAATGTGTTATATACCTGTTACACCTTAATTTGATGTGATCAATTGAGTGTAGTGTGGTACATGGCAAGTTAACGTGGGCTAAATCTGTATGTTCTTCAGGTCACAATCTATGACCTAAGGAAACGGCTAAGTACATGGAGTTCAAAGTCTTTATGGAGATCATCTTCTAGCATGTCTTAAAGGGGTTTTCTTTGAGGGAAAGTTTGGTATAAAAAAAAAAAATGTTAGCAAAATTCATCAATTTCCTGCTGTTCCTGTTCCCATGCTGTTCGGCACCCAGTGCTGCAACTATGACATCCGGTCATGGGAATGTGGCTCCTACGCCCAATCACTGCCTCGACCACTGTAGCTAGTGATTGGCTGCGGCAGTCACATGTCCCTGGGATAGGATGTAAATGCTGTAGACCAGCAGGGGACCGGGCAGCTGTGGCCCGGGAGCAGTGGCAGAGCGGAGCGGCGAGTATTGCCTCTTTTATCTGACATGAACCCATTGTATACATTGTTACGCTCCGCACAATCCGTTATTACTTGTCTACAGGACGTTAAAGATTATCACGCAATGTGTCAGTGATTTATTCCATGTTTTACAGTTGTTGTTCTTCTCTCCCCAGTACACGTGAAAGCCTGGCTTCCAATACTTCAAGTATTGTTGAAAGTAATAGACGGCAGAACCCAGCTCTCAGTCCTGCCCACGCTGGTGCTGGTCCAGCTTTTAACTTCCGAACATCTGCTGCAGAAACCACAACAACGGATGCTGATAAACTACAGAAACCCGCTAACTGTTTGCAAGCTTCTGTAACTAGTGTTTGATAGCCGCTCAGCCTCAAATCTTGTTCTGTCTCATCCTCTACAGCAAAGTTTACTACACTGGGACCGATGTTTACATCTCTTTACAAGCAAGCCTCACATCCACAGTTTTTGTGTCTTTCTAAAACTGTGCTGCTAATTAGCCCAGGGGGCAACAACAAGAACAGAATTCCAACTTTTTTTGTTTTTGTTTTGTTATAATTGTTATTATTTTGGTTTTGTTGTCTTTCTTACCATCATTCCTTTCCATAACGTAGAGCTCAGTAGAAAGTGAAAAATGCTAGAAGTCAATATGCACATTATTCTTCATGTAAATGTAACAGAGCACATTCGAGAGTCTAAACACTGTAATAATTTTATTTTTTATTATTTTTGGACGCTGTGCGGCATTACAGCTGAATACTTCCTTTAAAGCAGCGGTGCTCGGTAGAAAACACACCTTTGTAAATTTGCAGAACAGTTTTTGTTCAGTTCTGTATTATAAAAAGAGAGAAAAAAATATTTATTTTTACCAACACACAAATAATACAAACCTAATTTTAAACGTATATACAGTAAATATATATATATATATATTCCTACTTAGTGCCCATTATGTTCAGCCAATGTAAAGAACCAAAATATTACACCATATCACATTGCAATAAGAATTGCTACATCTGTGCTTTTTTTTTTTTTTTTTTTAATCTTCTGGCTATCTCCATCCACACCATTGTGCGATCACATATAAATATAAAACGTATTGGATGTGTTGTTCAGGGACCTGCATGCATTATACAGAATGACGGTTGTGTTACTCCTCTCTATAATATTACACTAGTTAAAATACAGTATTATCAGACCTCGAGCAAAAACCTACTCATCATAACAGTATAAATAAAAAGGGAACTTCTCAGCAAAGTATGACGAGGTATTACATGGAAGGCGAGCATAATTGTTCCAGTCATGTCGGGGGATGGGACATCGGCGCTTGGTGCTACAGCTAACGCTTTATATGAGGATATTGACATTGAATTCCATGATCATTTATACCCATAGTACGTAAATAAACGGATAGTCAGATTATCAAACCTTGGTTTTAGAAGCAATATAAGCTACCAGTGATTGTGATATCACACCTAGTGCTATAGAAGAAGCCCTAAATGGGTCATTCTGGATGTATCGATGGATGACTTTGCAGAGAGACATCCAAAAACACCAGCCTATTCACAAGATCAGCAAAAGTGCCCCTATTTTCTAGTACTGAATACCCCTTAATCTCGTACCGAAATAAAAACTAGCTGTGAAAGTCAATCCAAACAATTCATAGCTTCTCAAACTCATCCTCCAGGCCCATCACACCTCCTGGCGTGCCCTGCAATGCTCCCTGCCCATCAGAAGGTTACTAGGATCTGTCATCAGGACTCACTGTCTGTCTTGGTAATGAATTTCTTACTACGACCTCTTATTTTAACCATGGTGCCCACTACATTGCTGCTCCATGGACTAGGAAGCCATTGGTGTTTGGCCACATTTTTCCCATTGTTAGGCTTTGATAGATTTCTAATCACAAAGTATGTGCTAGAACAATACATTCTCCATATTTCACTTATGTATACCTAGCACTGCTGCTTTAAAATCCCATAAGAAAGGTTCCACTGTGCCAGAAATCTCAGTAGTACCAATAAAATGGCAGCAGAATGGAGCCATTGTCATTTTGGGCAGGGATTGTGCCAAACATGACCTTAAAAGGGTTGTCTGGTCTTAAGCTTCAATTCTGCAGTCATTCTCTGTGACTGGAGACTTGTGAATCCTCACATTGTGCGCACACTGTGCTGTGAAGTTGCACCGAGCGTGTGACCGCAAGTATTTGATTTGCATACATGCGCTATATTGAGCGAGGCAGAAGTCTAGTTGGAATGTGCCCAATAGTGTGCAAATCACATACTTGCAGTCACGCTCCCGGTGCCCACACTTGAGAATCCTCACAGCACGCACTGGGTGCATTGTGAGGATTCACAAGTCTGCAGTCACAAAGAGTGAAAGCCGGCTTGTAGATTATGGTCAGACAACCCTTCTAAATGAAAAAAATGGCTTTGTAAACTTGTGCCATCAGATCACCTTAGTTTTATTTGACTGGTACATATCCAACTACAATACTACCCCTAATGTCGGGGTCACACTTGCAACTGCAGTGCGAGAAACCCGCCTCAATACCCGGCACTGCCGCCAGCGGTTCGTACCGGAGCGTTCAGCTGCATAGAAATACATGCAGCCGCACACTCCGGTCCTGAGTGCTGGCGGCAGTGCCGGGTATTGAGGCGAGAGACTCGTGCGAGTTTCTTGCATTGCAAGTTGCAAGTGTGACCCCGGCCTAAGAGCAAAAAAAAGTGACTGTCAATCTGGCGTTGAGACAAGTTGTCATTTCCCTACCTGCATGCAGTATTAGGATCAGGTTAAAAGTTACAATATGGCACCCACTGCACAGCATTGTGGTCCAGAGTTTTGGATACTTATAAAATCCAGAGCAGAAATGTAGTTGTGGTGCAGACTTCAAATTCACGGGCCTGTCCATTTATACTATGAATTTTCACAGCAGATTTTTTCCTTTGCAATACATAGTGTGAAATCCATGATAAATCCACTGATAAAATCCACACCTGAGACAAGAAAATTTAGCTGCAAAATTCACAATAGGAAGTTTTAATTTGCTCTTAGTATAGAATTTTGTTGCAAAAATTGTAAATGGGCATGTACAAGCCAGTAAGCTATAGTGATCCGAATGTGGAACACCAATTTAGTGGCTTTAAAGCAGGGTCCCAGGGAACAAAAATGGCCCTTGAGGTCCCAAGTCTAAAAATTCTGAACCCAAATTTCTTTTGTCCCTTTTTCTACCATTTTAGTCACCAAACGGAGCCCTGCAGTAAAGTGGTTATTCAGCTTTGGTTGTGTCCACCCACATAAACAGAAGTAGTCTACATTGCCATACAATGGATACATTAATAGGAAATTAACTATTTACAAACTCTTTCAAAGGGCTTTCGTCATCCACATTCTTAATTAGTGCACAGACTTACTCTAGCTACAATAAATAAAATATATCCTTACGTGCTACTCGTACTAAAATAAGCCTTACTTGCCATCTGGACCTCAGTGCTGCCTCTCCGCTGTTGACACCAGTCTTGGTTGACCCGATGCAGCGGTGACGTTATGTTTACAGCACATGACCGCTGCAGCCAATTACTGCACTCAGCTGTCATGCCATGGCAGGTGGCACTAGATTAGCTGCAGCAATCACATGCTGCAGTCATGAGGTCACCATTGCAGCTTGTCAACAAAGACGGGGGTAGCAGCAGAGAGGCAGCACTGAGGTTCAGGTGGTAAGGCTAATTTTATTGGTTTTAGACATAAGAAACCTGTGTAAAAAAATAATTAAATGTAAAAGTCCCTTTTAACTTCTGCTCTCCTATATTCCTCTTACATGGACGAAAGAACCTGATAACATGTATCCTAGGACAAGCTTTTATTTTATCTACCACTATGCAGATGTAAGTGGCCAACAGTAAACATCCCCTTTAATAGGAACTTACATCATCAGGAAACCTTTATATTTTGTTCTCCGCAATATCAAGTCAGTTTACATGAATCAATTTTTTTTATATTTAACTTGAAATCTTCATGAGCCCGAGAAGTAGTTGATTAAAATCATTTTTTTTTTTTTTTTTTTTTTTGGGGGGGGGGGTATTTTTTATCATTTCTTCTTTAAGTGTATTTGTAAGAAACAAAGGCGAGCATAGCCTGGTAACATGATTTCTTTCAAGCGGAAGGATATAATTTTTTATTATGTGGATTTGATTGTAATGCCTAAATTAGGCTTCTCAAACATAACATGATTTGTGACGGTGATGATTAGAACAAAGCATTACGTATGTTTGGGCTTGTAACATTTGGGCTTTTCTTATCACATACAATGTAGCTTATCCTTTAAGACATTTGTGATGAGGACAAAAGAAAAGATTTGTGTTTTGTTTCACATTACATTTTTACAAGTGGAGAAAAATGTGCAAAGTCAGGGTGAATGTGAATTTATCATTTTCTGAATAGGATTATACAATGTTTCGATATTGGAAATTCAATGCTGAAATCTTTACAGGTGGAATCGTGTGGAAATTAACTTTTATTAGTAGAGTACTAAAACCTAGCCGCCCACCTACAGTCATGCCAGCTGGATACACCCTTCAGGTTTTTGGTGCCCATGCCCATACATCTTACCCAACAATAATAAAAGATGTTATTGTAGAACTCAACACATTGACATCATGGATACAATTCAGGCCATGAACATTGATGGTCGGCTATGTTCTAGAACTCCACAAACTCCATGAAGATACCATCAAGTGTTCCCACTTTTCTTCTAAATACTTGTGGTGCTGTGTATCTAGAACAAAGAGGACTGATTCTATAGATCATTACCAAGAAGAAACAAAGCTACTGGACATTTCATCCATGTCTCAAGGTGAAGAGATGAAGGATTGTGTCTCGGAGTACAGTAAAATCTTAGCTCTTAGAAGGGCTTGTGTTTTTGCTGCACTGATATACGCCTTCGTCTACAAAAGAGCATATATAGTCCGTATTACTACCTTCATGGTTATGACTCTTTTTTTTTACTTTTAAAGTGTATCTGTCACCTACTCACAATGGAGAAAGCCATTTTGTGTCGCCTGTCTCTTTGATGTCAGCAGTCATTCTGAACTGGCAATGTGAATATTGAGTCGGCACGCTAAATATTAGCTTTTTCTTTTTTTTTTTTTATTCTTTAGATTACAGATACACTTTAAGCTGACCAACCACACAGCAGAAGGAATGACATTATATTCACTGTTCACTTCTATCTTGTATAATCCATTTTTTGTGTTTATTTGAAATATCTGAAAAAGAGAAGTTTGCTTTTAACACTTATGGTCCATTAGGTCGGGCTCCTGAAGTGTTAGGAGTTTCCCCTTGGTAAAACTTCAAAGTACAGAACTTGGAGAAGGGCATCTGAGGACACGGCTGTTTGTTTTTACTACCTGATCTGTGTATGCAGCCCTTAGGACGAGCGGCGGACATAGATTTCTATACAAGCTGGTTGTCATGAGAGCTACATGTCCTGATGTGGCTATATCCTCCAACCTGACCATGTCCTCAGAAACCGTTCCGAAGTCTGACTTATGGACAGAGTACTGATGTGCTATTATAGGAAGCCTTTACCAATCTACATGCCCAGTGTAATAGACCTTAAGTGTTAGAAGTGATCTTCCCCTTTATATGGGTGCTAGGTTGCCACTTTTGGTAGACTGAATACTATGATTTTGTTTTAACAAGTCCATCATTATAATTTTTGGCAGACAAGATTTTTGAATGGCTTTTTTCAAATGTCTCGAAATCAGCATTTTAATTGTACCCAGTACTAGAAGTCGAGACAACATGGCAATAATGAAACGGCTATTTTATAATAACCTGTTACATCCTTTGACTTACCCAAGTGAAATCCAAAATAACATTATGCAGTATTAGGATCTAGAGATCAAACCTTTTCTACGACGGCCTGTGTATAGATAATAGCAACCAGGTTACAATGTTACAAAAATCCAAGTACTGTCTACTGGTATTAGATTTTATTTTGGAGTTTGAGGCGTTCCGATTCCGTGAATGCCCTACGTGCAGCCTCAAAAGATCAAAACTAAATCTAATGGCTTTTTGCACACTTGATTCTTCTTATTGTTGCTACAGTACATGTTGTGTTTGTTTGCTAATGTGTTTTTTCTTTGTTTTTTTTTTTATTTTTTTTTCCTGTTTTTACATACAACTACCTCCACAACTTTTAAAACGGCAGCAATGTTAAAGTATACTGTACAAAAAAAAAACATTCAAATCATATGGAAAACTCCATGATACATCAACATTTTTGTAGAATGAATCGTCATTTTTCATGACCATGGTTTCTTTCCACTAAGACTACATTTTGGGTTTTTATAAGAAATGTATATTGTAAATTAAGGGCAAAAAATCCTGTTGTTTTTTTTTCTTTTCTTTTTTGTTTCATCATGGTTGGAACGTTCACCGACACTTTCCGTTACAGCTGAAGTTTTCTTCCTGTTGTCACTCGGCCATTGCAAGTTTTTCAGGGGCCGATGACCTCCGTCATACATTTGCCAGCCTGACTTTCCTATGATGAACAAAGCCAGATCTTTCAATACTACCGATGAGTTGACTCCACTATGACATTGTTGTTTATAGATGAGATTTAAACTGAAAGAAGTCATACTTTCTTCAAGTCAGTGACTGAATGTGACTATTGCATTAGGGGAATAAAGTCAATACATACAAGGAGGACTTTACTGTATGTTTTAAAAAAAAATTGCAGCCAAGACTGCCTTGTATAAATGTGTTTGCACTGAAAAAAAAATAATAAAAAAAATCTAATTCTCGGTCTCTGGTTGCTGTAAAGGTCATCCTGATAATGGATGTTCTGTTTATATTGTATAGAATTTCATATAAAAGAGAATACAGTTCATGAGATGTCTTCCCTGACGTTACTGATTTCTAACAGCACATTTGTATCATGGTTTTTATTGTGTCGGTGTATCATATTGTAAAGGATGTTTTACCTGTCATGCTTAGCATAATAACTTAAAAGGAAAAAAAAGTTCACAGGGATTTTTTTTGTAAACTTATATTCAAAAGTCCCTTTCTATGTCAATATTGTGTCCATGTTGGTTCTGTAGTGTTGTGTGAAATATCCAATTTTTTTTTTCCTTTTTTTGGATTGTGTTACTTTCTAAAATATTAAATAACATTTTGGTTATATGGTTTAAGCCAACAGACTTTTTGTGCTGCAGAGAGTCAGGCCAGAGTGACCTCTTACGTAAGGTGCCTTTTTTTGTAACGTTAGAATAATTGACATCTTGTATTTTTAGCCATTATTGATGCAGTGCCGATATATTCGGCAGCTCTGTATGGAGTGCGCTTCCTGTATGTAACGGGACTCTGAAGATGTACACATGGCCAAGGAAAACCAGACGCTGTACTCACAATAGGCAACAAGCCCAAAACAGCGCAGGGTGCACATGCGACTCTGGGGTTTGGCTGATAATAGTTGCATTTAAAGGCTCCTTAAAGACAACCAATCATGTAAAATAACCTGCAGATATGGCATTAATGTGATGGTTAATAGCATTCTGACACAGTGCGGTGCTTGCACTGAGAGCCCCACTGCCGGGAGGAAATGAACTTTATTTCCACCGGCTGCGTTCCGCTTCCATTCATAGGGCTGGTGCCAGCACAGTTTGTCATTGCTGTGAGTATAGAGAGTGGTATATAGACATCGGTGGCTGTAACTACGCCCCAGCACTGACTAACAGCAATCTCAGATTTAAGGCCGGCTGTCAGTCAGTGCTGGGGGCGCAGTTACAGCTACCACTCTCTATAGACTGAGCGGTGACTGAACCCGTGCCGGCGCTACTCCTCTGCCTGGGAGCCAAACACTGGCGGTGGGAATAAAGTTCAGTTACTCCTGGCAGTGGGACTCTCAGTTCTACGGCCGCACAGTGTCAGAATGCTATTAACCTCCATATCTGTAGGTTAATAGTGTTATTTTACATGCCACGTTCCCTTTAAGGGCTCACAGTCCTCTGTGTTAAAACCATCGCTCCGATGTTGATCCAGAAAGGTAGAACGAGTGTCAAACGAGTATAGTGCAACTTTTATCACATAGCATCCATATGACATCCGTATAACGTGTATACAATGCGGTTTTTTTCTCTGCAACTATTATTCTACAGTTATTTACAGTGTTCTATGCTGCAGAATGGTAAGGTATCTGTAAAAATTGGATGCCGTACAGATGGCCCATGTGCCATCCATTTTGTTTCTCGTACCCATTGACTTGCATTGGTGAAGCAGATCATCTTAAGCTTTTACTACTATGGTATCACTAACCAGAAGATAATAATGCCCAAACCTCATTTATGGTTATATTCTGTTACAAAATTACAAATATTGCTAATTTTTTCCCTTAAAGCCAGTAAAATGAGTTAATTCTTTTACTAATTCCAGATTTTTATCAGTGAAAGGCAGCGGGAAACATCAATGCAATATAACGTCTATCCAAATGATTTCCCCAGTCTCACCTCACCATTGAAATCTGCCTGGCCATATAAGAAGTACAGCTTTAAAGGACTGGACATTACTAGGTAGATTCCTGCAGGTGGCAGTAGTGAGAGAGTCTACTTCTGAAAATGAGCGTGAGAAGACAAATCAAGGGGGCCACCGGGATTAAAAAAAAATGTTGCTGGACTGCTTGTTTAATTTTTTGTTAAATTACACTGCGAATAGTAAATCAATGTTAAAGGGAATCTGCAGGTTTTTGCTATATCATCTGAGAGCAGCCTGATGTAGGCAAAGAGACCTTGATTCAGGCGATGTATCACTTAGTTTTCTGGGTGCAGCAGTTGTGATGCAATTACAGTTTTCTCGGTGGTACATGTAGCAGAGCTCAAAGGCTAACAACACTGTCCACACCGCTCATTAGCAGCTTTCTAGGTACATTGTATGTTGACAGTAAACTGCTAATCAGTGCTAGGGCTGCGGTTGGACCACGTGAGCAGCTAGTCCGGCAGTGATACTTTACTGATAACACTGATCGTATAGAAATAACAGCATGCAGTCCTGTAAGTGACACGTCTCTGAAATCTGTGTCGCAGCCCCTACCTCTTGCTGCCCTCAGATTACATAGAAAAACCTGCCCTCATCATATTCAATCAAATTCAGGATGGACCCAACATATTTTTCCTACCCAAATTTGCCTTGACGAGCTGATTTCTCCACTCAACATGAAATAAAAAAAAATATATAACCAAGATCCAATTGCAGCACCAATATTTAACTTTATATCTACGTGTCTTTTCCTTACAGGTGTCATGCACTAACTTGAAAGCAATGGTGTATTTCTCTCTATCCCATCGCTTACACTATGGTGCTGTTCACTGATTGTCATCACCCATATTATTATATTATTTCCTGTCCTCCTCTAACGTCTCTGAAGATCATTCATATATACATGATTCCTAACGTAACTAGATTCATTACTGATTTCCCAGGTTTGGTGTCAGTGGTCATACATTAGAATATGCATTATAACTGATATCTCCTTTTCCTCTGGAGTATCAAGGTCATCTAATCGCAAGTGGTTTTATAGTGGAGTCGGAGAATTTAGGAAAAAAACACATTAACACACAATTAGAGTTCAGCAAAACGTCTTGGAGGACCCGGAGTCATCCATGGCCACTCAACCAAGGTCCTGGGAATCTTCTTGTTCAACTCCACACACAACTCAACACACAATCTAATATATAAAGCTGTGTGTGTGTGTGTGTGTGTCTGGGATTGGCATCTGCTCCGTCGCAGGTACAGCCACAAAATTTTGCACAGTCACACGTCTGGACCCCGAGTGCGTCATAGGCTATGTTGTGAGGCGAAATTTTAACCTCGCGCGTTCCAATTCACCAAACAATTTTGCCCCTATCTACATAATGGGGAAAAAGTGAAAGGAAAAGTGTTGGAGGCAAATTGACAGCTGCCAGATGTGAACAAGGGGGACTTAAAGAGTGAGAGCGATGGCGCCTAAGAGTATATACTGTACAGTTGCTAAGGTGGGGCCCCGACATGGGATAATCACCACACCACCACGGGGATATGAACACACACACAAAATGCGCCACACACTACCACGTGCTCGAACACATATACCACCCTCAGCGCACATTTCACTACACATACACCAACCTCGCCACATAAAAGTCAAAACAAGAGTCGCCGCTCAAAACTCGCCACGCGCAAAACTCTCCACATGCAAAACTCGCCACGTGCAAAACTCACCTCATGGAAAACTCGCCACACGTGCAAAACTCACCTCATGGAAAACTCGCCACGCGCAAAACTCTCCACATGCAAAACTCGCCACACGTGCAAAACTCACCTCATGGAAAACTCGCCACAGGCAAAACTTGCACACACAGAAAAATTGCCACATGCACAAAAGTTGCAACACATGCAAAAGTTGCCTCACACAAAACTTGCACATACTCAAAAGGCACCACACGCAAAACTCGCCATGCGCAACACTTGCTGCACACAACTTGCTACATTAACCTGTCACATGCAACGACACACAAAAAGTTGCTACACGCATGTCGCCACACAAAACTCATCTCATGAAAGTCGCTACATGCATGTCGCCACACGCAACTCAACACACAACTTGACACATGAAACTCACCCTAAAACACACACAAGTCTGGTATTCTTCAAAAATAAAAATCTGATTAATAAGCAGACAAACTACAAGAGCAACAAATGTACCATATAGGAAAAACGGCAGCTGTCAGTCACATGACCTGTGTATTATGTATGTGTGAGCTAATATATACTGCCAGGGGGTGGGCTTACTGTTGGCTGGGGATTTATCAGGCTCCCAATTTAGCTTACAAATACTGAGGTAAAAATACTGACCAAATAACGTGTGAACGAGGTCTAATACAGGAGAAGATGGCACACAGATATATACTATATACAGGGGAGATGACATACAGGTACATACTATATACAGGGGAGATGACACAGGTATATACTATATACAGGAGGAGATGACACACAGGTATATACTATATACAGGAGGAGATGACACACAGGTATATACTATATACAGGAGATGACACACAGGTATATACTATATACAGGAGGAGATGACTTACAGGTATATACTATATACAGGAGGAGATGACATACAGGTATATACTATACAGGAGGAGATGACACAGGTAAATACTATATACAGGAGGAGATGACAGGTATATACTACATAAAAGAGATGACACAAGTATATATAGGAGGAGATGACATACAGGCATATACTATACACAGGAGATGACATACAGGTATAAACTATATAGGAGGAAATGACATACAGGTATATACTATATACAGAAGAGATGACATACAGGTATATACTATATACAGGAGGAGATGACATGTATATACAGGAGATGACATACAGCAGGTATATACTATAACAAAAGAGAAAAAAAAATGTGACAAAACCAGCTCACCTACTAGGCATTTGTTGTGGGGAAGCCCGGATAACGTGCAGTCTTCACGTGAGGCAATGGAACAAATAGAGGAGAAAATCCAGCTTCCAAAAATATCAAAATTTATTGAAGATAAAATCCAAGATCCAAAAACATGGTTCACAGGAGAAGAAATGGCAGCATGCTACATGTTTCGAACAATAAGTTTTTTTTTTTTTATCTTCAATAAATTTTGATATTTTTGGAAGCTGGATTTTCTCCTCTATTGGTATATACTATATACAGGGGAGATGACACAGGTATATACTATATACAGGCGATGACATACAGGTATATACTATATATAGAAGTAGATGGCATACAGGTATATACAGGAGGAGATGACATACATCAGGTATATACTATTTACAGGGGAGATGACATACAGGTATATACTATATACAGGAGATGACACAGGTGTATACTATATATAAGGGAGATGACAAACGTATATTCTGAGGGAAAAATGAGAGGTGTGAGGTGAAAATGAGAGGTGTGAGGTGAAAATGAAAAGGTGTGAGTGCAAAATGAGGAGTGAGGGAAAATAGTGGAGTGATCGGAAAATGACAGATGTGAGGTCGAAATGACAAGTGTTAGGGGGAATGAGAGGAGTGAGGGTGAAATAAGAGGTGTGAGGGGAAAATGAGAGAAGTGAGGTGCTAAATGAGAGGCCTGATGGGAAAATAAGAGAAGTGAGGTGCTATAACTAGCCACAGATATTTACTATGCCCAGGCAACGCCGGGCTCTTCAGCTAGTAAGTAATATAAATATTTATACCTAACCAGTCAAAAGTTTGGACACACCTGTTCATAGTTTTTCTTACTGGAATGTAAAGACACATGTGAAACAAATGTATGTTAAACTTTACATCCCTGTAGTGACAGCATTACACCCTCTTGACATTATCTGTAGCAGCTTCATTAGGTGGTTACCTGGAATGGATTTCCAACAGTCGTGAAGGTTGAGGTCAGGTGATTATGGAGGCCATATTATCTAACAGCACTCCATCAGTTTCTTATTCACACAGCCCTTATATACCCTGGAGGTATGATTTGGGTCATTGTCTTGTTGCAGCAAAAATAGTGGTACCAGATGTCCTTACAGAATATCATGGTACCCATGCTGGGTAAGTGTCACCAGTTTGGTATAAATCATCAACAGTGTCACCAGCAAAACACCCCACACCATCACACCTCCCTCTCCATTCTTCATGATAGGCATCACATATTTAGAAACCATCCACTCCCTTTTTCTGTGTCTCAGACATGGTGGTTGGCACCTAACAGCTCAAACTTTGACTCTTCTAATGTCCAGTCCTTGCATTTCTTGGCTGAAACAAGTCTCCTCTTGTTCTCAGTCGTTAGTAGTGTTATTTGTTTTTTTTTGTATCGGTTCAATTAAAGTTTGCCCTTTGCAGTCTCCTCTGGACAGCTGACATTGAGCTGTGTATGCTACTTGATGTTAGTGCATCATTGATGAGGGCTGTAATCGGAGGTTGTGTCAGTTTTCCTTTTCTGAGGCTGGTAACTGATGAGCTTATCCTTTGCAGCAGAGGTAATTCTTGGGGCAGCCCTGATAAGAGCTAATTTTATCATAACAATTTCTGGTTTCATGACTGTACTTGAGGATATCTTCAGGGTACTAGCAATTTTCTGGATTTACTGACTTTCATGTACTAAAATAATAATGGGCTGTTGTTTCCTTTATTGAGTGGTTCTTACCATATTCCGGCTTAGAAAGGTTGTAGAATAGGGCTCAGCACTGTATGGAACTGTGCATCAACACTGCCTCTGCAAAACATACCTGATGGTAGCAAACACTTTCAGAAGACTGGTGATGAACTCAGGTCATGGGTATACCTGTTAACTGCAAGCCATTCCATTAAACCACCTGATGAAGCTGCTTATCTGGATGCCAAAGGGGTGCAAAGCTGCAATCAGAATAAATGGAGTACTGTGAAGAGTGTAAGATTTAACAAATTCTTGTTTCCATATGTGGTTTTGCGGTTTTCAGTCTGAATCTGTATTGTGCACATTCTCTTGACTGGTATATATAAATTTTAGGTAGGTGTAGAAAAAAATAAAGCTCCAATGCTTTATCAATTAACAAAATGGAAAGAATTAACAAAAGAAAAGTCTAAATCAAATTAATATTTCATGTGACCACCCTTTGCCTTCAAAAAGAATAATTTTTTCTAGGTACACGTGCAGAAAGTTAGGGATTTTGTAGGATTATAGTCAGGTGTATGAGTAACCAATTATACCGAACAGGTGATAATAATCAATGTCATATTAAGGTTGAAACAGTCATTACCATAAACAACTGTGTAAAAGGCTTAAGATGCTGAGTAACAGCCAATCTCTCCTACAAAAGCTGAGGTTGTGTTATACCGGTTCATGTCACAGGTCATACAAAATGGCAAACCTGAGCACAACAACAAGGCACTGCATCAGCATGGTCTCTCAGAGGCAAATGTTTCAAAACAGACAAGTTCTTCTGAAGAAGCACCAAATAATGTGCAACGGTGCGGACCATACACACAATGGTCAGCCGTGGAAACCGTTCAGCAAATGAAAGACATCATACTAATCGACCTTCAAAGTCGAAAGAAGACCAGCAGTGCAAACAGCTCAGAATTGGCAGCGGGTCCCTACTACACCCATATATTGTTCAGAGAAGTCTAGCTAGGAGTTGTCTTCATGTAAGAATTGCAGCCAAAAAGTTGTACCTTAGACAAGGAAACAAAGTGATGCAACTCAACTGCATGAAAACAGGAAATTTAATTAAAAAGAATTGAGGAAGGTGCTCTGGACAGAAGAGTCAAAATGTGAAATGTTTGGCTGTAACACAAGGCAGTTTATTCACTGAAGGCCTGGAGAGCGTTATAAGGCCGCAGTCAGTATTTTATATCAGCATGTGTAAGCCAAAACCAGAGGCTTATCAGAGGATAAGTATAATAGAAACACATCACCACTTTTTGTATTTATCACCCACTCTTGGTTTTGGCTTACAAATACTGATGTGAACTACTGGGCAAATACTGACCGTGTGAACATGGCCTAATAATCAGTGTCTGCAGGTAACAGTAAAGCATGGTGGAGGGCCCTTGCAAGTTTGGGGCTGCATTTCAGCAAAATGCCTCAATGCTGAAGAATACAGGCAGATACTTATCCATCGTATAATGCCATCAGTGCATTTGAGAGGCTCCAAAATGTATTATTCTGCAGGAGAAAAACTCCAAACGTACAGCCAATGTCATTAACCTATCTGAAATTTAAAGAACAACATGGAGTCTTGGAAACAATGATATAGCCTGTACCTCAGTTTTTTTAAACATTGTTAAGTTGCAAAATATTTTCTACACCTATCTAAAACTTTTCCACAGTTCGTTATATAGTACTGCAACTAAGAACTATTTTTATTAACATAATGGAATGTGAATGGACAAGAGAAATGTAATGGTAATCCAATTGTGACAACAGCCCATTTAATATCACAGTGCACATACAGATTTTTCACATCTTTTAAAATTAAAAGAACAGTTCAATAATTATCATTATTATTGACACTGTTACAGGTAATGTCATCTTGCTATGACTTAGACAAGTAATGTGTCATATATTCCACTCTCACTAATACACCTACTGAAGATAAGGGAGGACAATTGTGGTCTGCTTTTGTTATAACCAATGCCCGGACAGCTGGTTCAAGTGGTGGGTGTTAGGGTTTGCTGACACCTGCATAAAAAATCAGAGAGTGCAATGTGAGAAAAAAATTGCATTGTACTCGCCACAATCCTGGAATTGGGATGAGGAAAAAATTGCAGGATGCTGCGTATGGCCGTGTAAAACGTCCAAGACTCAGCAATGAAAGTCAATGGGTGCAAGAAAAAAAAATGGCACGGCACACAGACCATGCGTGTGCTGTCCCATTTTTACGCACCTATCTCTGACATTTCATCAGCCGAATGCACTAAATTCACAGCGTGAACCGTCATAATAGAATAGATAGATAAAAAGATGTAAGTGAGATATGTAATTAAGGCAGTGTGTGTGTGTAGTTTACTGCAGGAAAGATATATATCTCGGTACTGTGTTAGCCAGTGGATAGAAAAATATTTAGAATTGAGAGTCCTCAGTGGTTGATACCTTTTAATGGCTAACTGAAAAGATGGTAACAAATTGCAAGCTTTCGAGACTACTCAGGTCTCTTCATCAGACATAGACTAATAGAAATAGTCTATGCCTGATGAAGAGACCTGAGTAGTCTGGAAAGCTTGCAAGTTGTTACCATCTTTTCAGTTAGCCATTAAAAGGTATCAACCACTGAGGACTCTCGATTCTAAATGTAGTTTACTGTACATGTATTTAGCTAAAAATGTCAAATTAAATGAAAAAAATGCCTTAGGGTCCCCCTTAGTTTTATTAACCAGGTGAGGGAAAGCAGACAGCGGGGGACTGGTTTTATTATTCTGAGAAGGGGCCAATATCCCTAAAGATTCCCAGCCTATTAATATCAGCTCACAGCTGTCTGCATAGCACTTACTGGTTATTAAAAAGGAGGACCCAAAATATATGGTGTGGGTCCCCCCTATTTTTAATAACCAGAAAAGGCTAAGCAGACAGCTGAGGGCTAATATTAAAAGGCTGGTAAGGGGCCATGGATTTTGTCCCCCTCCAAGACTAATAACATTAGCCTTCAGCCGCGCCAGAAATGGCGTATCCATTAGATGTGACAATTCTGGTGCTTAGCATTGGCTCTTGCCATGGTCTGTTGGCAAGCAGGTTAATGATTTTGAGGTTGATGTTAGCTGTGTAACGTGCGCTGACATCAAGCCCAGGGTTAAGTAATGGAGAGGCATCTATAAAACACCCCCACTGCTAACTCCGTAGTTAAAATAAATAAACGCACACGCAGAGAATGGTATTTTAATTCAAAAAAGCATTCCCCTACCCTCTTTTACCCATTTATTACCTTTAAAAAATAAAATAATTCAAATGGGTCAGCCATAAATCCATCCCATTTCTCACGACGATCCCTGACTCTGCTACATCCGAATGCAGTGCAGAGTGGTGACATGAGTAATATGACGGCTGCTAGAACACACTGACAGTAGTGTGGCTGCTGCGATGAGTGGTGATGTCAGTAAGGTTATCGCAGTTTACAACCGATGAACTCCGGTCACTTTACTGACGTCATCACTCGCAGCATGAGAAATTTCTTACGCTGCAAGCGGTGACATCAGTAAGGTTATCACAGTTCAGAGCCAATGAACTCCAGTCACCTTACTGACATCGCCACTCGCAGTGTGAGAAATTTCTATGAACTGCGATCACCTTACTTACATGCTTGTCGCAGCAGCTGACTTCACACACTACTGTCATTGTGCTCTGGCGGCCGTGCTGAGTGGTCCCATTGATCATGTGACCACTTTACACTGCAACCTAATAAATGAGTAAAAGAGGGT
Organism: Ranitomeya variabilis; assembly: GCF_051348905.1. Lineage (NCBI taxonomy): Eukaryota > Metazoa > Chordata > Amphibia > Anura > Dendrobatidae > Ranitomeya > Ranitomeya variabilis. The sequence goes on from NC_135232.1 coordinate 1,024,351,935, forward strand.
CATGCATGACACCTGACACCCTCCAACTTTTGTAGCTGAGAGTCTCAGCTACTTTATTTCCACAGATGTGAGCCAACCCTTGTGTTGCTGCTAGCAGATCCCACATTCATAGCCATGGTGTGCTTTTTTTTTCTTTTCCACTACCCATCCATTTCCATTGCCACTTTCTCTTTTATCATACATTTTGTCCAATACTATACTTAATCTTTGACAATCTTTTCAACCCCAATTATTATACCTTTACCAAAATGTATTTAATAAGAAATGCTAAACTGATACACCCACAGAAAACCAAATGAGACAGCGGACCGCAGTATAGGTATGGCATGTACTGCTGTCAAATAAGATTAGTAAAAATGGTGGGCAAAAACAGACAACATTAATGTCTTCATATTTTTAATTTGTCTATTTTTAAACAAAATTCAGCCCTTTTCACAAAAAAATAACAAAATAAGAAGTGCTAGGTAGGTACACAATTAAATAGCCAGCACTTACATCAGGGCTCTGTATTGATGAGAGTTATGCAGATGTTGTTAAATCTGACTAGTAAAGCGTGCAAAATAAAAAATTGTTTGTAACGTGCACACTATGTGAGGTAGATAGCTACAGTTAAAGGGGTATTCCTATCTCTATGATCCTATCCCAATATGTAGTAGGTATAATAATAGTAAAATAGCAAATTCCTTCTATTAGAAATGTAGTATAGTTCTACTGATTCACTATGTCACTTTCCCCATGTGCAGGGCGTTGCAGTAGCTTAGGAATCCAGAGTTATGACCACTCATACAGTGACAGTTAGTTAATGGTCTTTACCACATATACCTAAGTTATTGCAATGCCCTGCAATGTGACATAGTGAATCTGAAGAACTATACTACCTTTCTAATTTGAAGTATTTGCTATTATTATTATTATTATTATTATTACACCTGCTTGGCTATAGGAATACCCCTTTAAATGTCTAGATTTTGGGGAATTTTCTTTTGTATGAAGAAAAAATAGTTTTCCCTTCACAAAAATTATTGCAAAGTAATGCATAAATTCAATACAGTCGCTTGTAATAAGTACAAAATCTGACACTGATTTCAGATTATTTTTTATCTGCAAAAAATATTGTTCTACTAATTGTTGCTGCTTGTAATAATAATTCACATGAAGCAGGACAGATGGCAGCTGCACCATATCACTAGTCTATGACACTGTATCTGGCACCCCACCAATCTCGCTCTACCCCTCTCAATTGAACAGGAGAGAACCCAGACAGAAGAGGGCCCCTGTGCAGGAACAGTCTATGGGCCTCTGCAGTTCAATAGCTCATCATAATGCACAATTCCACCTGCTATGAAGGTAGAAATGGGCCTCCTTATCTCTTGGGCCCCTGGGCTGCGGCACATGTTGCACCAGTGGTGTTTCCACTTCTGCATTTGTATCTGTATTATTTACAGATTACTACGTTCATCTATTTTACTGCTGCAGTTATTCAACATATTACTTGGGGGGTATTTGTCCAATGCTTTTTTCCCCTATATCTTTTGCTGATCTGTTAGCTCTAACACTCTCTATCTATCCTAAAATGAGCCTAAAATGGTTGATGCATTCCCTGCTTAGGCTTTCATACAGGCTATGATGGTCCCTCCTGATTTGCTGTGCTACTGTAATGTGATACCTGAAAGGCAAGATACAAGATAATGGGGAAGCCTGTGCGGTTGCACCTTAGGTCATACTGGCTTTCTGTGACTGGGTATTTTTTGGGCGATTCCCACTAATGAAATTGCTAATTTTTTAATTTTCAAGGACCCATGAATTTATAAAGTTTGACTTTTGACTCAAATTTGATTTGCCTCAAATTCATTTGGTCATCTCAATTGACCAATCTTTGCATTCAAAATAACACAAATTCTTCTTGGAACACTGCGCTCAGTTGTTGAAGGAACTGGGCAGAGAGATTGTTTTCTTATAGAATTAATCTTTGGACATAAGCTTGCACAAATACTTCTGTCTCTTCATTTATTCCCAGACAAATTCAATGATGTTGAAATCAGGTCTCTGTGGGGGCTTTATCATCACTTCTAGGGTTTCTTTTTCTCCGTTACCCTGAATATATGTTGTAATGACATTGGCTGTGTATTTGAGGTCGTGATGACGCTGCAGAGTACATTTTAGCCAATTAGATGCCTCGCTGATGGTATTACATGTTGGATAAGTTTCTGTCTGTATTTGTCAACATTAATCATGACTAGTGATGAGCGAGTGTACTCGTTGCTCGGGTTTTCCCGAGCACGCTCGGATGACTTCCGAGTATTTGTTAGTGTTCGGAGATTAAGTTTTCTTCGCCTCAGCTGAATGATTTACAGCTAGTAGCCAGGCTGAGTACATGTGGGGGTTGTCTGGTTGCTAGGGAATCCTCACATGTAATCAAGCTGGGTAGTAGCTGTAAATCATTCAGCTGCCGCGATGAAAACTTAATCTCCGAACACTAACAAATACTCAGAGGTCACCCAAGCATGCTCGGGAAAACCCGAGCAGCGAGTACACTCGCTCATCACTAATCATGACCAATATCCCACTATCAATTTGCTGAAATGGAGCCCCAAACTTGCAAGGAACCTCCACCATGCTTTACTGTTAGCTGCAGACACTCATTATTGTGCCTCTCTCCAGCCCTTTGGCGAACAAACTACCTTCTGTTACAATCAAATATTTCAAATTTTGACTCATCCAAAGCACCTTCTGCCATTTTCCGCACCCAAGTTTCTAACTTTTTATGCATAGTTGTGTCAATTGGTCTTGTTTCCATGTCAAAATTAAAGCTTTTTGAATGCAATTCTTCCATGAATACCAATTCTGTGGAAAACTTATCTGAACAGTAGATGGCTTGGTCCACCTTTTTCTGCAGATCCAAACTGATGGCACTGCTGGACATGTTCCAGTTTTGAAGAGAAGTAAGCATGATGTGTCTTTCATCTGCTGCACTAGGTTTCTTTGGCCAACCACTGCATCTATGGTCTTCAGTGTTGCCCGTTTCTTCAAAAAAGCTTGAACTGCACATCTTCAAAGCTCAGTCTGCTTTGCAATCTTTGCCGGGGAGAGACCATGCTGATGTAATATAACTACCTTGGGTCTTGCTGCCCTGCTCAGTCTAGTCATGGTGTATGACTTGTGTTGTGAAACTGTCTTCCACAACCTCACGCTTGTGGCTTTATTTTCCTGTTCCTCACCCAGTTTTAAGCCTCATAAACAGCTGAATTTGTTTCAATTAATGACTGTGTTTCAACCTACATATGAATTTGATCATCATAGTTACTGGATTGATATACAGTAAGTACTCATACAATTGACTACAATATTACAAAATCCCTCACTTTGTGCAAGAATACCTTGAAGAATTTATGCGGTTTTGAAGGCAAAGGGTGGCCACTCCAAATATTGATCTGATTTAGATTTTTATTTTATCCTTTCACTTTGCATTTTCTTAATTGATAAAAGTAAACTATTAGCACCCCTTTTTTAAAGAATTCCTACTTTGCAACATTTTTTTCACACCTGCATAAAACTTTTGCACAGTACTATGTATGTATCTATGAGGTGGACATATACTCCCCGACACTGAAAATGAAACATTAAGAAGAACAGGTTCTGAAAATTGGTAAAGCAACAGATGTCGTTAAGAGTTGCAAATAATTTGCAAAATGCACTGTTCAGTGTGGCGTGTCCCAGTTGTTGGGAGAACAACAGCAAACTAAAATGAAAGTAAGAGGTGCGTAGCCGCGAACCTCTGCACGGACACGGATTATCATATTAGAATGGCAAGTAGTGATCCATTCTGTACTGCAAGTTAAATTAAATGTCACAAACCAAGCCTAAAGCATCAAACAGTATCTACATGAACCATCAGAAGGCATTTGCACAACATTGGGCTATAAGCCAGACGTTCAGTTATTTGTTCCATTGATCTAATGTCAACACTCTCAAAGTCTATTATGTTGCAGAGAAAGATGGCAATGAAGGTTGGAATAGAGGTTTATTCTCTTTACTAATGAGTCCCACTATTTTTTTTGCATGCAATGATAGCCGAATTTTAGTCTGGCGATCACGGGCACAACACGATGACAAAACCTTAATAATACATATAATATATATATTATGTAACGGAAAATTATCAGTTCCCAATGAAGCTCGGTCATTGTTCCTGAACTCATTCCATACACCCACACCATGTGATAATAGTATGTCAATCTACATCTATCCTAAGAAAATCGCAAGAACAGGGCTCAGAAATGCCCCATTTGAATGGAGCAATGGCCGCATCCGTGCATCCTCTCTACATGCCATCAGCCAATGCTTCATTCAAATGGGGCAAGAAAATTTGCAAAACATTTTAATCACCTCATCATTCAGTTTTTAGAATATTTGAGATGCTTACATAGACTGCTCAAAAAAATAAAGGTAACACTTAAACAACAAAATATAACTCAAAGTAAATCAAACTTCTGTGAAATCAAACTGTCCACTTAGGAAGCAACACTGTTTGACAATCAATTTCACATGCTGTTGTGCAAATGGAATAGACAACAGATGGAAATTATTGGCAATTATCAAGACACACTCAATAAAGGAGTGGTTCTGCAGGTGGGGAACACAGACCACATCTCAGTAGCAATGATTTCTGACTGATGTTTTGGTCACTTTTGAATGTTGGTTGTGCTGTCATACTCGTGGTAGCAGGAGACGGACTCTACAACCCACACAAGTGGCTCAGGTAGTGCAGCTCATCCAGGATGGCACATCAATGCGAGCGGTGGCAAGAAGGTTTGCTGTGTCTGTCAGCGTAGTGTCCAGAGGCTGGAGGCGCTACCAGGAGACAGGCCAGTAAACCAGGAGATGTGGAGGGGGCCGTAGGAAGGCAACAACCCAGCAGCAGGACTGCTACCTCAGCCTTTGTGCAAGGAGGAACAGGAGGAGCACTGCCAGATCCCTGCAAAATGACCTCCAGCAGGCCACAAATGTGCATGTGTCTGCACAAACGGTTAGAAACCGATTCCATGAGGATGGTCTGAGTACCCGACGTCCACAGATGGGGGTTGTGCTCACAGCCCAACACCGTGCAGGACGCTTGGCATTTGTCACAGAACACAAGGATTGGCTAATTCGCCACTGGCGCCCTGTGCTCTTCACAGATTAAAGCAGGTTCACACTGAGCACATGTGACAGAGTCTGGAGCACCGTGGAGAGCGATTTGCTACCTGCAACGTCCTTCAGCATGACCGGTTTGGCAGTGGGTCAGTAATGGTGTGGGGTGGCATTTCTTTGGATGGTTGCACAGCCCTCTATGTGCTCGCCAGAGGTAGCCTGACTGCCATTAGGTACCGAGATGAGATCCTCAGACCCCTTGTGAGACCATATGCTGGTGCGGTTGGTCCTGGCTTCCTCCTAATGCAGGACAATGCCAGACCTCATGTGGCTGGAGTGTGTCAGCAGTTCAGAATCATAGTATGGTAGAGTTGGAAGGGACCTCCTGGGTCATCTGGTTCAACCCCCTGCTCAAAGCAGGATTCACTAAATCATCTCAGACAGATGTCTGTCCAGCCTCTGAAGACTTCCATTGAAGAAGAACTCACCACCTCTCGTGGCAGCCTGTTCCACTCATTGATCACCCTAACTGTAAAAAGTTTTTTCTAATATATAATCTGTGTCTCCTCCCATTCAGTTTCATCCTATTGCTTATAGTCTTTCCTTGTGCAAATGAGAATAAAGATGATCCTTGTAGAATGTGACAGCCATTGAGATATTTGTAGACAGCTGTTAAGTCTCCTCTCAGTCTTCTTTTTTGCAAGTTAAACATTCCCAAATCCTGTAAAGGTTCCTCATAGGACATGGTTTGCAGATCGGTCACCATTCTGGTCGCTCTTCTCTGAACTTGCTCCAGTTTGTTGATGTCTCTTTTAAAATGTGGTGCCCCAAACTGGACACAGTATTCCAGATGAAGTCTGACCAAAGAGGAGTAGAGGACAATAATGACTTTGCGTGATCTAGACTGTATGCTTCTGTTAATACATCCCAGAATTGAATTTGCCTTGTTTGCTGCTACATCACACTGTTGACTCATGTTCAGTCTGTGATCTATTAGTATACCCAAGTATTTTTCATATGTGCTGTTGCTTAGCCCTATTCCTCCCTTTCTGTATATGCTTTTTTTCATTTTTACCCAGATGTAGTACTTTGCATTTTTCCTTGTTAAAAACCATTCTGTTAGTTGCTGCTCACTGTTCCAGTTTATTTATATCTTTTTGAATCCTCTCTCTACCTTCAATTCCTTCATCTAAATCATTGATAAAGATGTTGAACAATATAGGACCCAGGACAGAGCCCTGTGGTACCCCGCTTGAGACATTCTTCCAACTGGATGTGCAGCCATTTACAACCACTCTTTGGGTCCGATCACTAAACCAATTATGAATCCACCTAACAGGTCCATTCCATACTTAGTTATTTTTTCAATAAGGATTGTGTGAGATACTTTGTCAAGTGCTTTGGTGAAGTCAAGATATACTATATCTACAACATTTCCCTGATCCACCCAGTCAGTGATGCTGTCTTAGAAGGAAATTAAGTTAGTCTGACATGACTTATTAGTTACAAACCCATGCTGACTCTGTTTAAACAATTCATTCTAATACAGGTACTTACATACATGTTGTTTAATAATTTGTTCAAATATCTTTCCTGGTATAGAAGTCAGACTCACCAGTCTATAGTTCCCTGGGTCCACCTTCTTCGCCTTTTTGAAGATAAGAATAACATTTGCTCTTCTCCAGTCTTCTGGGACTTCTGTTCTCCAAGAATTTTCAAAGATTATGGAGAGAAAAATTTCTTCTGTTATCTCCTTCAGTACTCTGGGGTGTAATTCATCTGGACCTGGAGACTTTAATTCATTTATGTTAGCTAAGTGTTTCCTCACTATCTTTCTTTTTATAGATATCCTGGATTCTTCTATTCCATTAAAAGGACAGTGAAAATCAGTTGATGTTACATTTCCTTTCTGTGTGAAAAGAGATGCAAAATAGGAATTTAAAAGTTCGGTCTTCAACATCCTTTCTTACCATTTTATAATTTCCATCCTGTAAAAATCCTATAGCATCTTTGACTTTTCTTTTACTTTTGACATGTCCCCCAAATCCTTTTTTATTGCTTTTCACGTCTCTTGCAAGCCCTAATTCATTATCAGCTTTAGATAATCTGATTAGTGCCCTGCAGGTTCTGCAGACAGCATTATATTCTTCTTTAGATATGCCTCCCTTTTTCCATTTGATAAACATTTATTTCTTCCGTTTTAGCATGTGTTTAAGTTCTGTGATCATCCATCCTGGTTTCCTTAAATGCTTCCTATTCGTCCCTCTTTTTAGAATTGTTAACGATTGTGCTTTGGGAATCTTGTTTTTCAAGATTTCCCATCCTTCCTGGACCTTTTTTGCCTTTAAGAATACCCAGCCATTGGATCCCTCTGATTCTCTTTCGGAGTCCCTTAAAATCTGCCTTTCTGAAATCTAACCTTGATGTCTGAGTCTTAACAGGTCTTCCTCCTCTAGTTATCCAAAATTCTAAAATAGCATGGTCACTACCCCCTAAGGTCCCAGCCACTCTTACCTCCTCAACCATTTCCTCCCTGTTTATAAGGATTAGATCCAAGGTAACAGATCCCCTTGTTTTCTCTCCTACCTTTTGGAAGATAAATTGTCAGCAAGAGAGGATAAGAATTTGCTTGACCTGTTAGTTTTGCCTAAGAGAGATTCCCAACAAATGTCTGGATAGTTGAAATCTCCCATGACAACTATGTCATGTTTTTTGGAGAACTAGGCCATTTGATGCATAAAGAGTTCATCCATATCCTTAGCTTGCACAGGCGGCCTGTAGTAAATACCTACAATCGTGTCCTTTCCATTGTTCTGTCCTTGTATTCTTACCCAGTTTCCACAGATCTCCCCATCTCTGAAGCTTCAATCTCTGTGCAGATATACGCTTTTCTAACATACAATGCAACACCTCCTCCTCGTTTATCAAGTCTGTTTCTTGCAAATAAGTTGTATCCTTCTAGCCTTGTATTCCCATCATGTGTATCGTCCCACCAAGTTTCAGTAATTCCAATGACATCATATTTCTTTTCCTGCGTTAGTAGTTCCAATTTTCCTTGTTTGTTGCCCATGCTTTGTTCATTCGCATATAAACATTTTAGTTTGTGATTGGTTTCTCTTTCTCTAGTATTTTTATTAATTAGATTTTTTTGTCTTTGATCTTCCTTTCCACTTCTAATAGCAGAGTTCTCAATAGTATTTGTTAGGTGTATGGCTTTTGCTTCCCTTCCCACATTGTTCTAGTTTAAAGCTGAGCGTAGCAAGGCGACTTCCAAATACATGTTTTACAGTCTTCGTAAGGTGCACCCCATCTTTAGCAAGTAGTCCATCGTATAGATAATTCACTCCGTGATCCAGAAATCCAAAGCCATGCTGACGGCACCATCGACGTAGCCAGTTGTTCACCTACAGAATCTTATTCCACCTCCTTGTTCCATGGCCATCCACTGGGAGGATGGAAGAGAAGACCACCTGCGCTCCCAGCTCTTTCACTTTCTTTCCTAAGTTTTCAGTCACTGCAGACGGTTTCCAGGTCCGTTCTTGCGGTGTCATTTGTCCCCACATGTGTTAGCAGGAATGGGTGGTCATCTGTAGGTCTGAAGAGTCCTGATATCCTGTCAGACACATCTTTAATTTTTGCACCTGGAAGACAGCACATTTCTCTTGAGGTTATAGCCAGTCTGCAGATTGCGGCCTCTGTTCCTCTCAACAGGGAATCCCTCATGACCACAATGCTCCATTTCTTCTTCATAACATTCTTCTTTCTCCATTCAGGAGGACTCTGAGGGCATCCGAGGTTGTTCTTTGTAGGCAAAAGTCTTATCTTGATGTGATTCTCCATCGTTCTCCTGTGTGAAAGCCTGGTATTGGTTCCTGAGCAGTATGGGTGCTGACTACGTCTTGATCCTCCTGCTTCTCTGTGTCACATGCTTCCATTCCTCTGTTTCTTCAGGTGCATTTGGCATGTCTTCTCTTTCTGTAACATGAAGAGATAACTCTGCTCTGTCTAAGAACTCTTCACCTTCCTTAATGATTTTCAATGTTGCTAACGTCTCTTCTAGATTTTGCAACTTTTCCTCCAACAGGGACACAAGCTTGCATTTCTGGCATGTGAAGTTTGGCTTTTCCACTGGTAAGTCTATGAACATGTAGCAAGAAATGCAGCTCACCAAATGGCTCCTGGCCTCTTCCATATTCTTACTGTAAAAAAAGATATCAAAGCGTTGAAAAATATGCCAAAATTTGAGCGCTGGTAGGCGCGCGGTTTACCGATGTCCTCCTTTCAGCTGCAACGGCCAAAATCCAGTGTTCTTTGAGCTCGCAGAGACTCTTCACTTATCCCCAAAGGCACTAGGAATATGCAAATTATCTCCTCAGGACTCTTCCCCTGGATGAAGGCATTGAAGGATGAAGGCATTGAAGCTATGGACTGTCCCGCCCGTTCCCCAGACCTGGGACATCATGTCTCGCATCATACACCAACATCACGTTGTCCAACAGACTGTCCAGGGGTTGGCGGATGCTTTAGTCCAGGTCTGGGAAGAGATCCCTCAGAAGACCATCCGCCACCTCATCAGGAGCATGCCCAGGCATTGTAGGGAGATCATACAGGCACGTGAAGGTCACACACACTACAGAGCATCATTTCCTTGTCTTGAGGCATTTCCACTGAAGTTGGATCAGCCTGTAACTTCATTTTCCACTTTGATTTTGAGCATCATTCCAGCTCCAGACCTCTGCAGGATATTAGTTATGATTTACATTGATCATTTTTAGGCTTTATTGTTCTCAACACATTTCACTATGTAATGAATAAAGATTTACAACTGGAATATTTCATTCAGTGATATCTAGGATGTGCGATTTTAGCGTTCCCTTTATTTTTTTGAGCAGTGTATTAGAACCCTGGCTTTAAAAACTACACTCCTCAAAGTATGAAAAATGGCATTTGGTCAGTTTGTCAGGGAAATTTTAACAATTACTTTGTGGATAGGCAGACACATGGTCTTCTATTGTTCTGCTTCTCGTACCGTCCGCCACAGCAATCTGCATGTTTTTGATGAAGGTATTATTTGTGCAAAGCATTATAACGAATGCTTCAGATTACAATGAAAGTGATCCTTTTTGACCTATATAGGATTGCCATGATTTACTAAGTTTTGTACATTGGAGTGATATCCTATCCATGCACCATTCATTGAAAAAGTACACTGACTTGTTACCCTTTGCTTTATAATTTTTAAGGCCAGTCCTGGCCAGCTCTGCAAATTTATATACTTTACGCTACAAAAGTGGAGAAAATTACAAGACTTTCATGCCACCAGCATCAAAAGCGCTCATTCTTGATATTGATCTCCATGAATCTGATTCTTATGGTTTGACTGACCAACTGTGTGCAGGCTTTAGGTTATACACAAACTATTACATAAAGGTTTATATTTAGGAACATTTCCACATAACTGACATTGTGGTGTGCTCATCTAAGGGCCTTAGGAGACAGCACATGACACACAGATTATCTCTTTGATGTAATCTGAACCCTTGTGCCATGCACCATCCTCCTAGGCCTCTTCATTATATATAACACAGTGTATACCGTTTGCCCAAAGTGTTGCTTTACAAACCAAATCTAATCATTCTAGTTGAGATTAAAGGAGTTGCCGACTACCTGGATAACTCCTTTTTTAAATGAAATAGTCCTCCTTGTAAAATAAAGACTCCATATTTTCAGCTCACACACCAGTGCTGCTCATGTGATGTTAGCGCCAGGTCTCGCTAGACATTATTATGCCACGTTAGTACCTGAACTGTATAGCTAGTGTCCGGCGTTAAACTCCGAACATGGACTTCTCCTGGAAGTCTGTTTTACAGTTCAGGAGTATGGGGAGGAGAGAGAGGAGAAGAGAGAGAAAAGATAGAAGAGAGAGTAGAAGAGTGTTCTGGTTCAAGTTTGGACTGACAAACCCAAACTTCCACAAGCCGCTCATCTCTACACATTAGCCCTCCAGTCAATCAATGGACGCTATTGGGCTACTGCACTCTCACTACTTCCACTTAGCCAACATTAATCTGAAGAAAGTGAGATGGCAGCAGCCGATTTGCTACAGGGCTCATGTGGCATAACAATGTTGCCCGAACCCTGGCAGAACTGGCACCTGAATTGCTGGAATTATGGCAGTGCGGAAGGTGAGTATCTGTTATTTTTATTTTTACAGAGGTGAGTACTTAACTTAAAAACGGGTTTGTCCAGGATGTGGACAACCCCTTGAAACCTCGAATGAACACTTTTTATGAATATTTTTTCCAAAGGAAAGTTGAAGATTTCCAAGAACTTGCAGAAGTAAACAGAACATTCACTCCAGTTACTTCACCACATCAGCTGTCTGTTTAAAATAAAATAACACTTCTAAAAACGTCAGAGGAGGAGCAGAAACCTTCATAATGAGAACATACGTGGAGTAGTCACCTCTGGCAATTATCGTTCTGCCGATATGCCACTGTAGCCGTAGGTTCTTCATTCTTTTTTGTCTTTTTTTTTTTTTACTTTTCCCTGACATAATAAAATGTGTTGAGGCTGGGAGATATATTTCTAAGATGATTTGCTTCTGCAGTATCACATATATTGACAACCAGAGGGATCTGTGATGGGTTACAAAGCTTTCTGACAGGGAAAGAGGTGAAATAAAGTTGAAATCCAGATCTGTTCTGCTGAGTGAGTTTATAAGAGCAATTAGTGACTGGCAAGTCAGGTAATAAGGCAGTAGGAGTTCACAGAAAGTTTACAAGCTTCAGAAGATTCATCATTTATGATGAGACAATCTGGAAGACTTTCTACTTTGCATTGCTGGTGTTTCTAGCTGACTGTAGCAGTTATGTTTAATTTAGGTATCTTTATCTAATTTCCTTTGATAAAACATTGATGAAACACTGAAATGCCTCTGTAGTAAATGTGAAGTTCGTTCTTATAAGGGCCTTCTTATTCTGACAAGCATTCAATGATAGAGGAGTTGTAGTATAACGCTACACGCCACATATAGAATAAATGTCACAACAAATAAATAGCATCGCAAAATATGAATAGCTGCGGAAATAATTAATGAGAATCTGGATACATCAGAGAGTGACTCCCTTCTGTTCCTCAAAAGAGGAAAAATCGTCCGTATTACTTATTGATTACTTATGTGGTAAGCTATGTCCTTTAAGAGCTAACAAACCCCCCACTGAGAGACATATTAATGAGTCTTCAGAGACATTGAGCCTTTCTGTAATGGAATACTTTATTTAGTTTGGTTACTGAGGTCAACGCATTATAAAGTTTTTATATTAGTTGGCATGAAAACGCAGCTTGGGCTGAATATGGGGGAATCAAGTTCCCTCGGGTAGATTAAGCAATAAAATGTTCTTCTGTAATGAAGTGTTGGGGAACTTTATGTACGGAAATGGTGCTATAAACTGTACATTCCTCCTCACATTAATCAGTGATGTCAGGGCTGGAAGGAGAGGAAGTTTGGAAAGTTTGTGAAACTTGTGTAAAGTTTAACTGTTCACTTTATTAGATGTAATAATATATGGATGCTGGCCTCACCATATGGACATGTCATTAAACTAAGGTGGAAATTCAGTGCCACATGGGCATTATATTGACCGTTGTGAAGAAAACTGTAGATTTATTATAGAAAAATGGTTGATACTGTTCTCTTGTTTTAAGGACACAACTGTCATTGTTCTCTATTGTTCCAGCCCATGGCCATGTGAGTAAACATGTGGATATTACAAAATATGTATTTTAGCATATTCAATGCAAAGACAACCTATGACTAAGAAGCATATATCAATTTTATTCAAATACATAATAGACAGGACTAAAATATAGATTTTTATCAGATAAGATAAACTAAAAATGGAACATTACTGATCTACTGGCCTGTAAAGGACCAGATTCTCCAGCAGAAAATAACCTACAAGATAATGCAGTATGACTACAAATGTAGCCACAGAGGTTTGTTGAAAGCGACGTAGCATGCTGTGTTTCCACAAGCCGTAGATTATTTAAATAAAATTGACATGTATTTTTTAGCGATAAATACAATTTGAAGGTCATATAATTTAGGTTTGCTATTGTTTTACCACAATTTCCATCTCCTGTACACATTGAACAGATCATTTTTGACCAACCTAACATCAGTTGTTGCTTATGAAGACTACAGAAAATTCTTTACCCAGGAAGACCTCTTGTTAGTTATCTCAGGCCATGGATCATGCTGATGTACTCATATGTGAAGTTAAAAGCTTGGCTGGACAACTGCCACTGTTGATTCAGAGCTTGTGAGAATGTGTATGTCTGCCCCCAGCAGCTCTTTCTCCTCCACCCTTCACAGAATTTTATAAGTACCAACTGCCATCTCCTATCTCAGTAATGAGAAAATCTGTATTCACTGAAGACTGATTTTACCCATGATTCATGAACTAAAAGTGAATGATCAGTCCAGGACAAGAAAGAAGCAGATTTCTCTGATAATATATATTATGCCCCACAACTTGGGAATCAACCAATATTGTATTGTATTGTATTGTATGTTACATAATGTAATGTATACAATCAGGTTTGCCTTTTAGAAGTTTGTCCTCCCTGTCTGCTTCCCCAGCTCTGATGTCAGTAATCAGTCCCTTCGTCTTCCCCAGTCTGTGTACATCATACATGTTTAGAAGTATATATCTTGTAAAGCAGCGGCTTTCATGACAGTGTGGTAAAGAGGCAGTGACCCAGGTTAATCCAACTTAAACATCTCTATTTTGGCAACTTACAAAAATAACAAACTTTTTCTTCCAGTTCACAGCAGGATCGTGTATAACAGTTCGTATCAAATATGTTGCCGTGGGCGACTGTACCACCATATTACTTGTGGGTGCATCAGTGGCTTTGCTTTCTCTGGCTCTGGCCTACGTTCAGTCTCACACAGACCTGACATACACGGATCTCCTGCTCTGATGCTTGCAAACCAAAATTCTCACACCCAAACCTTAACTGATAGTTTAAATGGGAATCGTGGACATGGGACACTCCCGAGATCAGAAGTGGAGGGAAAGATCCGTCCCACTACCATCCTGCAGATCTCTCCAAAAATAAAAGCCTCGTCAGGTATTTCGAAATCTGACTTGGTCAAATAGCTTAACCAAGTCCACACTCTTTCATTTTTCATTGTAACCACAGCTGTGGCTGTAGTTACAATGCACTCCAGCAGGTGTAGTATGCTTCTATGCATCTCCTGGGGAACACATAATGACCGTCGTATATAATTTCCCTCACTGCCTCACATATCCCCCCTCTGTTCAAACTTGGCGGGTTGAACACCTGTCACCATACATGTGCCTGTGACAGGGCATTCGCATTTCCTTGCTCCGTCTCTGTTTGATGTTCCATCAAGAAGTTAAAGTTTTGCAGTGATAGAAACCATCTGATGACTCGAGCATTTTTCTCCTTGGGAGTTCTCATCCAAATCAGGGGAAAATGGTCTGTTAACAAGCGAAACTGTTGCCCAAGTAAATAATAACATAGGGATTCCAAGGTACGCTTAATGCCCTCCTTCTCCACTACACTATAATTGTTTCCTGCCAGGGTAAGTTTCCTACTCAAGTAGGTGACCGGATATTCTTCTCCAGTTACCTCCTGTGATAGAACTGCTACTAGGCCTACCTCAGAATGCATCCGTTTGCACGATAAAGCATTTCTTAAAGTTGGAAATGGTGAGGATGGGCTTTCCGCACAATGCCAACTTAATGGACTGAAATGTTTCCTTCACCTGAGGGTTCCACCAAACAGTGACTGATATCCTGATATCCTTCTCTTTAAGAGAGAGGTACCGATCTTCAAGCAAAATTAGGTATAAATCTTCAGTAATACCCAATAATTCTGAGGAACGCTCTTACCTGTTTTGTAGTGAGAGGCCGGGGCCAGTTTTGAATGACCTCGATTTTGTTTATTTGGGGTTTGATAACCTCCTGGCCAATCACGTACTCCAAGTACCGGGCTTCCATGAGACCTGCTGCACATTTTTGGGGGTTCGCCATCAAGCCCGCAGCTTAGAGAGAATCCACTACAACTTGCACCTGGGACAAGTGGGTATGCCAGTCGGTACAAAAGATGATGATATCATCCAAATACACTGACACGTACTTCTGATGGGGCCCTAAAACTATGTCTATCAGCCTCTGGAACGTGTCTGGGGCCCCATCTAGCCCAAAAGGCAAGATGACATAGTGATAGAGACCCTCCTATGTCTTTTCTTTTGCCGACTCTATCAGATGTACCTGCCAGTAACCCTTGGTCAGATCAAGTGTTGTGAAGTACTGGGCATACCTAAGTCTCTCAATCAGCTCATCCACCCTGGGCATTGGATAAAGTTCGAATTTTGAAACCTCATTCAACTTCTGGATATCAAAAAGATCTGCCCAACTTTGGAATCAGTACAATGGCACTAGCCCACTCACTCCTGGACTCCTCAATGACTCCTTACTGGAGCATTTGTTGCACCTCAGCCGCGATGGCTTGCCTACTTGCCTCCAGTACATGGTATGGCTTCTTTTGCACCCTTACCTGAGGCTTGGTAACAATCTCATGGTGGATTACAGATGTATGGCTGGGCAGGTCTGAGAATACGTCCGTATTCTGCTGTACTAATTTCCAAGCCTGCTTTCACTGCTTTTTAGAGAGAGCGTCACTTGTCTTTCGCTCATTCTTGGCCTCCTCTCGGGTCAGCTGCTGCTGTTGTGTAAGGACCAATTTCTTTATTAGCGCCTCCATTTTGTCCATGGGCCTGACTTGTAACTTTGCAAGCTTAATTACAGACATGCAGCTTTCCACCATACGTAATGCAGCGGCTTTCACAACAGTGCAGTAAAAAGACAGTGACCTAGGTTAGTTCAACTTACAAGTCTTTATTTTGGAAAATTACAAAAATAACTCAAACATTTTCCTCCGGTTCACAGCTAGATGGTCTTTAACAGTCCGTATCAAATCCGCTGCCTTGGGCAGCTGCACTACCGTATCACTCGTGGGTGCATCAGTGGCTTTGCTTTCTCTGCCTCTGGCCTGTGTTTAGTCTCATACAGACCTAACATGCATAAAGTTTCTTGTTCTGATGCTTGCAAACCAAAACTGACACACCTAAAACTTACCTGTAAATTTAAATGGGAATCGTGGACATGGGCCACTCCCAGGACCCAAAGTGGAAAGAGAGATCTGCCCCACTACCATCCTACAGATCTCTCCAAAAATAAGAGCCCATGTCAGGTTTTCCTGACTCTGACTTGGTCAAATAGCTTAACCAAGTCCAACTCTTTTTTTTTTTTTTTTATTGTAACCACAGCTGGGACTGTAATTACAATGAATGGTACTCGAGCGGGTCTAATATAGATACTTCTATACACCTCCTAGGGAACACAAAACCCTCGTATATGATCCCCCTCACTTCCTCACAATCTATACAGCTTCAGTTTAGAATAATCTTTTTACCTACTGCAACTGCATAACTACAAGAATTCATCTTGAAAAATGAACCTTCTGGAGTCTTCATACGTGCCTCCTGCATTCGACTTAAGATATCTTAGGAAATCTTTTCATGTGAGTACAGGTACACAAAGACATCCATAGAAGTGGTGTCTCAGGAGCCTCACACTTGCAGCTTGTAGCTATGCAGTCAGAATGTATATTAAAAAGTTTCTTATTGTGTAACTATTAGTGTTGAGCGATACCGTCCGATACTTGAAAGTATCGGTATCGGAAAGTATCGGCCGATACCGGCAAAGTATCGGATCTAATCCGATACCGATACCCGATACCAATACAAGTCAATGGGACTCATGTATCGGTCGGTATTCCTGATGGTTCCCAGGGTCTGAAGGAGAGGAAACTCTCCTTCAGGCCCTGGGAACCATATTAATGTGTAAAATAAAGAATTAAAATAAAAAATATTGCTATACTCACCTCTCCGACGCAGCCTGCACCTTACCGAGG
Source organism: Ranitomeya variabilis (assembly GCF_051348905.1). Taxonomy (NCBI): domain Eukaryota; kingdom Metazoa; phylum Chordata; class Amphibia; order Anura; family Dendrobatidae; genus Ranitomeya; species Ranitomeya variabilis. The sequence continues at coordinate 1,024,369,077 of NC_135232.1, forward strand.
GAACCGGCAGCGTTGTTTGCTTAAAATTCGCGCTTTAACTTCCTTACGCGAAGTCCCGGCTTGTGATTGGTCGCGCGCCGCCCATGTGGCCGGGACGCAACCAATCACAGCAAGCCGTGACGTAATTTCAGGTCCTTCAGGATTTTAAAATTACGTTCCGGCGTTGTGATTGGTTGCGTCGCGGTCACATGGGCGACGCGACCAATCACAACGCCGGAACGTAATTTTAAAATCCTGAAGGACCTGAAATTACGTCACGGCTTGCTGTGATTGGTTGCGTCCCGGCCACATGGGCGGCGCGCGACCAATCACAAGCCGGGACTTCGCGTAAGGAAGTTAAAGCGCGAATTTTAAGCAAACAACGCTGCCGGTTCCCTCGGTAAGGTGCAGGCTGCGTCGGAGAGGTGAGTATAGCAATATTTTTTATTTTAATTCTTTATTTTACACATTAATGTTGTTTTGATACCGATACCCGATACCACAAAAGTATCGGATCTCGGTATCGGAATTCCGATACAGCAAATATCGGCCGATACCCGATACTTGCGGTATCGGAATGCTCAACACTAGTAACTATTCATTTATGAAAACAAAAATAAAACAATGGTTACTCTTTAAACTCTTAGCGCCGAAACCTGTTTTCACCTTCTGGACCAGCCAAATTATCAAAATCTTAATGTCAATTTATGTGGTAATAACTCTTAAATGCTTAAACATATCTCAGTGTTTCTGAGATTGCGTTAATGTGATACAATCTACTTCATGCTAGTGGTACATTTTTAGAAAAATTAGCAATTTTCGTATTTTGAAATGTTATGTCCTAAAACAGATTGGTATACTACTCAAAATAATGAATAAGTAGAACTTACCACATGTTTACATTACATCAGCATAATTTTTCAAACCTCTTTTTTTTTTGTTAGAAATGTAGAATGGTTAAATTCACAAAACCTATTTCATCTATGTGTCAGAGAACACATAAAATGAACCCATTTTAAAAACTGCACCCTTAAAGGTATTCAAAATTACATTTAGTAAGTTTGTTAATATTTCAGGTGCTCATGGGAATTAAAGGGAACCTGTCACCCCGTTTTTTCCGTATGAGATAAAAATACTGTTAAATAGGGCCTGAGCTGTGCATTGCAATAGTGTATTTTGTGGACCCCGATTCCCCACCTATGCTGCCGAAATACGTTACCAAAGTAGTCGTTTTCGCCTGTCAATCAGGCTGGTCTGGTCAGATGGGCGTGGTGTCTTCCCCCAGATCTTGCTTAGTTTTCCGTTGGTGGCGTAGTGGTGTGCGCATGTCCAAGGTCCCGAATCCACTGCACAGGGGAGTGAAAAGAGCGCGATGTGTGCTATTTCATTGGTGATCGGTGGGGGCGGCCATCTTCCTTTGGCTGCGCGTGCGCAGAAGCGGTGCTCTGCTGGCCGCGGCTTCAGGAAAATGGCCGCGGGATGCCGCGCGTGCGCAGATGGAGATCGCGGCGGCCATTTTCCTGAAGCAGAGATGCGAACTCTGCTTCAGGAAAATGGCCACCGCGATCTCCATCTGCGCACGCGCGGCATCCCGCGGCCATTTTCCTGAAGCCGCGGCCAGCAGAGCACCGCTTCTGCGCACGCGCGGCCAAAGGAAGATGGCCGCCCCCACCGATCACCAATGAAATAGCACACATCGCGCTCTTTTCACTCCCCTGTGCAGTGGATTCGGGACCTTGGACATGCGCACACCACTACGCCACCAACGGAAAACTAAGCAAGATCTGGGGGAAGACACCACACCCATCTGACCAGACCAGCCTGATTGACAGGCGAAAACGACTACTTTGGTAACGTATTTCGGCAGCATAGGTGGGGAATCGGGGTCCACAAAATACACTATTGCAATGCACAGCTCAGGCCCTATTACAGTATTTTTATCTCATACGGAAAAAACAGGGTGACAGGTTCCCTTTAAAGCAAAGTGGAAGCAAAAAATGAAAAATGTGTTATTTTCAACAAAAATGTTATTTTAGTATCAATATTTTTCATTCTCACAAGGGTAAATGCCCCCCAGGATACTTCCAGATCAAGGTGGTCTCCTCAACCTCTCCTTCCAACACCTCTAAGGGAAATGTGTCAGATTTATACTCTTTCCCTATGAGGGTGACCCCTATGGTAGGTATCCCTGACTCGGGATCTTTGGATCCGGTGCCTGGACAGACACTTACCCTAGGAGGGTTAATTTTACTCTCCCACAGGGACCAGAACAGGGGTAAATCTCTTCCCAAAACAGTCACATGATGAAGGGTCTTCACCTCTGCCACCCCATGTTTAACCTTCCCGCGCGGAGTGGGAAAGGTAACCTCTGCCGTTGGATTCTAATTTAGAAATCAGTGACCCATGTACGAGTGTCACTATGCTCCCTGATTCCAAGAAAGCCTCCTCCCGGTGTACATTTACATGCACCTGGCACAGATGGGGTTAATCCCCTGGGGCGACGTCGTCTGCAGTGTGTCTACTGGCCTGGGCATACATTGATACCCAGCGAGTAAACCCGCAGCCCATGAATTCAGCAGTCAGGGGGCAACTGGCAGCCACATGTCATTGCCTTCGGCACTGCCATCACCTGATAGTAGTGGCACCGCTAGTCCATGAGACCGGTCTAAGGGAAATTGGTCTCCTGCCACCCTCACTCTGGGGTACCCCCCTCAGTATGGGCTCAGTTCTGACTTACCTCAGCAAAGGTTCGTGTCCCTTTTTCAGTCTCCTGGGCTTTCCAGGGCTGGCTTGATACCCACAGTGAGGCAGAGTATCATACTAAGTCGTGGGTGGCCGTATAATGCTCGATCAGGCGAACCCAATTGCAAAGTGCTGTCCTTTCTTATTACTCTTTTGTAACGCACTACACTGGTAAAATTGCTGCCATTTCCATGAATTCTGGTCAAAATAAAGACATTGTTCTTGTCCTTATACTTGACCAATGTATGGAATGCTTGAAAAATTATTTTAAAATATGAATACTCCAGTTCTTTTTCTCCTTGACCCAGGTAAAACGCTTCTGGCATTGTCAATTGGTCATGAGTGGCTTGACACAAGGAATGCAACACTTATATCCAGGACATGGGCTACGTCTGTGTGGTGGCTCTTGAAGCATTGACTCCAGCAGCAGTCCACTTTTTGTGAATCTCCCCCAAATTTTTAAATGGCCTTCTCTTAATCCTTTCAAGGCTGCAGTTATCCCGGTTGCTTGTGCACCTTTTTCTACCACACTTTTTCCTTCCACTCAACTTTCCATTAATATGCTTGGATACAATAATGTGTAAACAGCCAGCTTCTTTAGCAATGACCTTTGGTGGCTTACCCTCCTTGTGGAGTGTGTCAATGACTGCCTTCTGGACATCTGTCAAGTCAGTCTTTCCCATGATTGTGGAGCCTACTGAAACAAACTAAGGGACCTTTGTAAATTCTTAGGAAGCCTTTGCAGTCGTTTTTTTGTTAATTATTCTAATTTACTGAGATAATGACTTTTGGGTTTTCATTGGCTGTAAGCCATAATCATCAACATTAACAGAAATAAACACTTGAAATAGATCACTCTGTTTGTAATGACTCTGTAATATTTGAGTTTCACTTTTTGTATTGAACAACTGAAATAAATTAACTTTTTGATGATATTCAAATTTAGTGAGGAGCACTTGGACAAGTAATAAGACACAAAGCATTTTGTGGTAAAATACAATCATGTTTCAGACCACTGTACCATACAACTATGAACAAAAAAAACATTTCTTGAATTCGCCCTTTTCTTACTTTCGACTCTGTAAAAACTCTTACTGTTTCACTCATTCATTCTCGTCTGGACTATTGTAACTCTACTAATCGGCCTCCCTCTTACCAAACTCTCCCCGCTCCAATCTGTCCTTAATGCTGCAGCCAGGATCATTTTCCTCACCAACAGTTACACCGATGCCTCTACCTTGTGCCAGTCATTACACTGGTTACCCATCCACTCCAGAATCCAGTGCAAAACTATTACCCTCATCCACAAAGCACTCCATGGCTCAGCACCACCCTACATCTCCTCCCTGGTCTCAGTCTACCACCCTACGCGTGCTCTCCGTTCTGCTAATGACCTGAGGTTAACATCCTCAATCAGAACCTCCCACTCCCATCTCCAAGACTTTTCACGTGCTTTGGAATGCACTACCCAGGTTAATACGATTAATCCCCACAGTTTTAAGTGTGCCCTAAAAACGCATTTGTTCAGACTGGCCTACCGCCTCAACGCATTAACCTAACTATCCCTGTGTTGCCCATTCAAATAACTTAAACCATAATCAGGTTCCTCGCATCATGTTCTCATACACTTTATGCAGTTAATAGCCCTCTGTGTCTGTACTGTTACATATTTAGGCTGTTTAACTGGTTCATGCAGCTTTACATGAACACCTGATCCTTACACTATGGCTGTTCCGAACAATTAAAGCAATTGTTACCATCCACCTCTCGTGCCTCCCCTTTTTCCTCATAGTTTGTAAGCTTGCGAGCAGGGCCCTCACACCTCTTGGTATCTGTTTTGAACAGTGATAATTGTTATGCTGTAATGTCTATTGTCTGTACAAATCCCCTCTATAATTTGTAAAGCGCTGCGGAATATGTTGGCGCTACATAAATAAAATTATTATTATTATAACAAAATGGTGTAGCGGAAAGAACTTTGTAAAAGTGGAAGAAGTATGCTATTTGACGCATATTTGCCAAGCTCATAATGGGTTGAAGCAATCATGACAGTTTGCTACGTTCAAAACAGACTACCAGGTAAAAAACTACTGAAAAAACTCCATTTGAGCAATGGAATAGCAAGAAGCCTGAACTATCACACATATGAATATTCAGAAGTAAAGTATATGTAAACATTCAAAAAAAAAACGTACCAAGTGGTAATCTCATGCAAAAGAGGGTATCCTGGTGGGCTACAGTGAAACCCAGAAAGGATATAGACTCCTGCACTCAGAAACGAACAAGGTCACAATAAGCAGAGATGTAATGATTGATGAGAACTTTGAGCCTCTCAAGTTTCATGTCATCATACCAGTAGTCAAGCTGAAGCAACAACAATCTCAGTCACAATTTCAAAATAACATGAGAAAAGATGTAGAAGTTTGGTTAGGTTCATCCACCACTGAAGAAGCAACAGAAAAATCAGGTGAACCTGAAGTCAGTAGATCGTGGAGATCAAACAAAGGCATACCAGCTAAGCGTCTATCCTTCTTGGTCAATACACTACCTCAGTCAGAGCTCAATCATGTGATTAGATGCCACAACTTGTTGTCCATGAAAAACTGAAGTGGATTAATGCTGATAATGAGCAAATGAAGTCTCTTCATAAACTTCAAACTTGGAATCTCACCAAACTGCGGCAAGACAATAAAGCAATCATATGTAAATGAGTTTTTAAGACCAAGTTTGACTGAAGGCAAGGTTCACAGATTTATCTCCAGATTAGTCGCAAATGGATATTCTCAGAAATATGGTGAAGATTTTAATGCCACATTTTCTCCACTTGCTAAGCAGACAACTTTCAGAACTCTAATGACTATAGCTGCTGTACAAAATATGTTTGTCAAACATTTGGACATCATATCTGCCTTTTAAATGATGATATTGAAGAGGACTTGCATATGACTCAATCTGAGGGTTATATTAAAGAGGGTGAAGATAATCTTGTTTGCAAACTGCAAAAATCTCTTTATCATCTTAAGCAATTGTCAAGAGCATGGAGCAACAAAATGAACAAAGTTTTATTGAACGAAAGATTTAAAAGAGGTCAAGTTGAACCTTGTTTACACTCAAAATGTACAGACAGAAAGTGGATCTATATTCTCTTATAAGTGGATGATGTGATAATGGCTCATCAAGAGGAAACAATTTGCAAAGATTACTAAAATTCTGACTCAGTATTTTGAAACTAAAGACCTTGGAAATGTGACATATTATCTAGGATTCCATGTCCAAAGAGAAGACATTGTTGGCACCCTCAACTTAATATTTGGTTGCACACCCTTTGGAAGAAAGAACTGCAATCAATATCTGCCTATTACCAACAAGCTTCTTACACCTCTCAACTGGAATTTTGGATCACTCTTTTTTTGCCAACTGCTCAAGGTCTCTCAAATTTGAAGAGCGCTTTCTCCCAACAGCAATTTTAAGATTTCTCCATAGGTTTTCAATGGGATTTAGATCTGAACTCCTTGCTGGCCACTTCAGAACTCTCTAGCGCTTTGTTTCCATTCATTTCTGTGTGCTTCTTGAAGTATGTTTGGGGTCATTGCACTGCTGGAAGACCCATGACCTAAGATACAACCCCAGCTTTCTGACACTGGGCACTACATTGTGACCCAAATTCCTTTGGTAATCTTCAGATTTCATGATGGCTTGCACACAGTCAAGGCACCCAGTGCCAGAGACAGCAAAACCACCCCAAAACATATTTGAACCTCTATAATATTTGACTGTAGATACTGTGTTCTTTTCTCCGTAGGTGTCATTTTGGTTCGTAATATAGAAAAATGATGAGCTTTACCAAAAAGCTCTATCTTGGTCTCAGCTGTCCACAAGATGCCATGCCATTTCATTCAATTAATTTCATTCATGTAGATGGATATCTTGCGCTGACAATGATGCACCCTGAGTCTGTAGGACAGCTTGAATTTCTTTGGAACTCAACTGTGGCTGCTTATCCACCATCCAGTTGCAACCTTTCATCAATTTTTCTCTGCCGTCCACGTCCAAGGAGATTAGCTACAGTGCCATGGGTTGTAAACTTCTTGTTTATGTTGCACACTGTGGACAAAGGAACCTTGAGATTGTTATTATTTTTCATCAATTTTGGTTCTCAAGTCCTCAGACAGTTCTCTTCTCTTCTTTCTGTTCTTCATTCTTAGTGTGGCAAACATAGACACACAGTGCAAAGACTAAGTCAAATTCTCCCCAGGTGGGATTTTCATATTGCCCACACTTGTTACTTGCCACAGGTGAGTTTGAAAGAGCATCAAATGCTTGAAACACAAATATTACCTACTATTTTGGAAAGGTGTCAACAGTTTTGTCCAGCGCATTTTCAGGGTTTGGGGTGAAATAATGTCCTATATGCCTTTTTTTCTCAGTTTTTATTTGTGTTGTTCCAATACACACAAAGGAAATAAACATATGTATAAAACTCACGTGTAATAGCAATAATTTTCTGGGAGAAATATCTGGAACAATTTCAAGGGTGCCATCACTTTTGGCCATGACTGTATATGCCTCGTTGGCTGAGTAAGGCCTTTATAAAGATTGGGACATTTTATTAATTTTATTTCTTCAGCGGTACTGTGTGTATGTCTAGTGTTTTCACGTGTGTAGTGTAACCAAATTTTATTTAGGTGTCTATGATGTACAGTTTATTTGATTAGAATAAAAAATAGATTAAAAAAAAAGAAGGGAATAGAAAAGAATATAAAAGAACAGAATAGAAAAATGAGAAAATGTAATTAAATTTTAAAATGTTATAAGCGATTGTCAGTTGAGGCAATTACTGAGCTGACGCAAACTATAATTCTATACAAAAAAACTGTAGTTTAAGAATTGCTGCAGTCAATTTCTGAAGCTACATTGAAAACGTACTGCACGGATGCCAGTAAAAAAAAAATTACTGAACACTTGTAACAAACTGAAGCTAATCGTAATTATTTATACTAGTAAAAATAACTAGTAAAGTGATTATTACAGTAATTCTCCAGTAAATTTCTGAAACTACACTAAATATAAAATGTACTGAATGGACGTCAGTAAAAAAAAAATACAAACTAACTGATGCTAACTGTAATTCTATGGATTAGTAGAAAAAAACTGTAGTAAAATAATTACTACAGTAATTTTCCAGTAAAATTCTGAAATTATACCACATAAAATGTACTGGGTAGATGTCAAAAAAACAATTACTGAGGGCCCTGATGCGAACCGCTATTATATACTGTATATCAGCAGAAAAAAATCTGTAGAATAAAAATTAGGACAGTAATTTTCTACTAAAATTCTGAAACTACATTAAATTAGTTTTAATAGGTGGACATCAGTAAAAATAATTACTGAGCGCTCGCAACTGACACTACCTGTAATTCTATGTATTTATAAAAGATATAGTAATATAAGCTAATTACTGGAGGCTGTGAAGGGGCTGTGTGGGGATTTCCATTTTCACCACAATATGGGTAAGTGGCAGGCTTTATTTATGGTCAATGACTAGTGGTCACTTTTGGGAATCTGGGCATTATATTTGTGCCCTGCCTAACTGGGTACCACCTAATTCATGCTGGCACACTTGTCAACAGCATCTCCTCTTACTTCTTCTTGTGTCCCTCCATGTATCTGAAGCTTCTCCATCAGGTCTATTATATGATTTGTTGGGTCCTATGCAGCACTCAGTACCTAAACTTATGGTATATCGCCGTTCTGTTTGTTCCTCCTTTGCCTCATAACCTATTGTTCGGTATTCAATATTTTATGTGTCTTTTCAATAAAATGTCATCTTTTATCTCACGCTCTGTGGTTTGTGGTTACTCCATTTTTTAATTTGGTATTAATGTCTAGGAGTACTCCACTGTTGTATTCTTTCTACAATGGAGGAATGGCATTACATTGAATAAATTCCCATCCTCATATATTCATTATGTGTACTTTGAATATTTTGTTAGAAGTTCCTGGCAGTGCTGAACCCGAAGGTGTCCACAGCAGAAATACAATCACACAAGCCAAGAAGCAAAAATATGATTGCACAGCTGCCACTGGGTCACAAACAGGTAACAGTCCCTTTAATGTGGAACAAGGATCCAGGGTCACGATAGAGGTGCTCGCAGGAATAAGAATGAACCAGCAGGAATGAGAAGAAATATGCGGCAACACTCACCGATCCAGGTAAAATGCAAAATGTTTATTGAAGACTCTTAAGCAGACATCTCAAACGCGGTCCGGGACGGTGAAACAGAAAGGAGGTGAGCAGGATATGTGACGACGGCCGTTTCGCGCTTACGTCAGCGCTTCAACGGGTCTAAGGTGCAGACAGGTAACGTGGAGATAAATAGGAAAGGGGAGGGGAGGGGGGAGGAAAAGGAGTACCTCCCTGATCACGCTCCTTCCCTGCACCTACCACGGACGAAATGCACATATAAACAAATATATAAAAACAGACAATAAAATCCGGGTACAAACTCCGGAACAAGTACTGGCCTTATAAACAACTCCTATAAGTTATAACGGATATAATCAAATTGAAAAGTATACAGAAAGAAAAATTATTTAAATTGTCATAAAGCATACAGTGCGCTTACCTGAAGGAGACCCATACGAACAGGGGGGAGAGAGAGAAAGGCTCGCATAAAGGTGAACAAAAAAGAAATTCAGAGGCAATACATCAGGGAGAAGAGCAGAAAGACAATAACATGTCAACAATATTACAAATATGTTATAAAAAAATGGACATATCAAGCTTGTCATTGAGACCAGCTGGACCCATGGCGCAAGTGCGCATGATCTAGCTGGCCTCCTTTCTTAATAACAACTTCTGTAAGTCGCCCCCTTGTGCAGGTAGGGCCACCTTCTCTATCCCGGCGAACCTAATGACCCCCGGATCACCCTGATGTGCATCATTGATGTGCTCAATAAGCCTCGGTACACCCTTTCCTGTCCGGATAGATCGAAAGTGCTCTCTAAAGCGTATACACAGTTGCCGTATAGTCTTACCTATGTAGTATCTTTTACAAGGACAAAACAATACATAAACCACATAGTCGGTTTTACAAGAAATGAACTGCCGGACAGTATGTTTTATCGGGCCAATGTTGAGCGTCTGCCCTATAATATGATATTGGCAAGAAATACAGTGACCACAACGAAAATTACCTCTGGGGACTGATTGCTCCAGCCATGAGGACCTAGGGTTCGAGATACGGTTGCGGACCAACAGATCTCTCACACGTGTACTCCGTTTATTAGAAATAAGTGGTCCCTCGGCTGCCCTGTCAGATAGATCCCTATCCCTAGCCAGGACATGCCAATGTTTACGTATCGAAGCTCTAATCTCGTGGTCCATAGGGCCATAACGAAAGCAAAACGAAAAAGGCTGTCCAGAGGATACCCTAATATCATTAGACCCACCTGATGATCGCCTGTCAACACGTTCCATCGCCTCACATAGTACACTATCCGGATAGCCTCGCTTGCGAAACCTAGCACATAGATCAGAAGACTGACGTTCGAAGCTCGCTTGTGTGTTGTTGACCCTTCTCGTACGGAGAAGTTGACTGTAGGGTAATGACCGTTTAATGTGCGTAGGATGAAAACTCCTAGAGTGTAGTAACGAGTTAGTAGCGGTAGGTTTACGAAAAACCGATGTGCACACCTCCCCATCAAGAATCTCTACTGCCGCATCTAAAAATTCCAGACGGGAGCCCCCAAACACTGATGTAAAAGACATCCCCATGGTATTGGAAATATTAAGGTATTGGACAAAAGACTCAAAGTCCTCCTCCGTCCCGTCCCACACCAGGAACAAATCATCGACATACCTCAAAAGTAGTTTGATATGCTTGGAAAACTGGTTTTCAGAGGAATAAATGTAGACCTCTTCAAAAACCGCCAAATATAAATTGGCCAAAGTACATGCAGCCGGGGTCCCCATGGCAGTCCCAGTGGTCTGAATGTACCAGGTATCCAAAAAACTAAAAGCGTTATGGGTTAGTATGAACTTTAACCCATCGCAGACAAAATCAACGAAGGAACCGCTCCTCTCACTAGTGTTCAAAACACGCCTGATCGCGTCTATCCCCGCAGATTGGGGGATCCTGGTATACAGATTGACCACGTCGATGGACGCCAAGGAGAACACCAGCTGCCATGTAAATTGCTGGATATGTCCTAAGAATGATTTAGTGTCCCTGATGTAGGAGGGGACAGAGCGGAGCAAGGGTGACAAGAGCCAATCTATATATTGGGAGAGGGGTTCGGTTAAAGAACCGACCCCTGAGACAATTGGTCTCCCAGGGGGGTGAGTGGTGGACTTGTGCACCTTAGGGAGGTAATACCAGTGAGGCCTGGTGGGAAACTCAGGAAAAAGTCTCTCAGCCTTTTTCTGTGTAATGACATCCAGTTCGACAGAAGTGCGCAAAAAAGAGCGCAATTCTGTCTTGAACTTGGCTGTCGGATCACCGGGCAACTTTCTGTAAGTATCCACATCCGATAACTGTCATTTTGCCTCAGAAAGGTAAGCCTCCCTAGGTATCAAGACCACCTTACCCCCCTTATCGGCCGGGCGAAAAATGACATCGGTCCACCCCGCCATCTCCCTTAAAGCTACCCTCTCTGAGTCTGTCAAATTGCTAGGAGCCCGCTTGTACACCAAGGCCTCCATGTCTTTCAAAACCAAAGTCTGAAATAAGTCAACCAGGTTACCCGGGGATGTAACGGGCATAAAAGAGGAGGGGACACCGCCGGTGAAGGGTGTAATACGACTAGGTAGATCAACATTAGGGTCAACATCATTTAAACTCAACAGCAGGGCTGTGTCCTCACGTACGTCAGCCAACGCTTGCTCATCAGACCCAGCAAAGAACCCAAGTGGGCCTACAGTGCAGGGTCGCTCACCTTCCAAAGTAACGAGACTAGTAATGTTGTTGGCAAAGGTTTTATATAAGTGGATCTTTCTGATAGCTTTAAAAAGATCCACTTGAAACTCTGAAAAATCAAAAGGGTCTGGAATGCAATAATTTAGACCTTTGGACAATAACGTTAATTGCGCGGGTTCCAAGACTCCAGCCTGAGTGAAGGGACTACTTCGAGTATGAATACCAGGGACGGTTCTTTGTCAGAGGTTTCGGCAACCACGGCTATGATTACTCCTCTCCCTTTAGGAAGAGGACTCGAAGGGGACGGCGGCGGCCATGTTCCCGCTTGGAGACACAAAAGAAAGAATGTGTCGTGGAAGTAGAGGCCGATCCTGTAGTAGTTTTTGAGGACAATGTTATTAATTTGACTGAACGGGTCTTGGAACCCGCGCAATTAACGTTATTGTCCAAAGGTCTAAATTATTGCATCCCAGACCCTTTTGATTTTTCAGAGTTTCAAGTGGATCTTTTTAAAGCTATCAGAAAGATCCACTTATATAAAACCTTTGCCAACAACACTACTAGTCTCGTTACTTTGGAAGGTGAGCGACCCTGCACTGTAGGCCCACTTGGGTTCTTTGCTGGGTCTGATGAGCAAGCGTTGGCTGACGTACGTGAGGACGCAGCCCTGCTGTTGAGTTTAAATGATGTTGACCCTAATGTTGATCTACCTAGTCGTATTACACCCTTCACCGGCGGTGTCCCCTCCTCTTTTATGCCCGTTACATCCCCGGGTAACCTGGTTGACTTATTTCAGACTTTGGTTTTGAAAGACATGGAGGCCTTGGTGTACAAGCGGGCTCCTAGCAATTTGACAGACTCAGAGAGGGTAGCTTTAAGGGAGATGGCGGGGTGGACCGATGTCATTTTTCGCCCGGCTGATAAGGGGGGTAAGGTGGTCTTGATACCTAGGGAGGCTTACCTTTCTGAGGCAAAACGACAGTTATCGGATGTGGATACTTACAGAAAGTTGCCCGGTGATCCGACAGCCAAGTTCAAGACAGAATTGCGCTCTTTTTTGCGCACTTCTGTCGAACTGGGTGTAATTACACAGAAAAAGGCTGAGAGACTTTTTCCTGAGTTTCCCACCAGGCCTCACTGGTATTACCTCCCTAAGGTGCACAAGTCCACCACTCACCCCCCTGGGAGACCAATTGTCTCAGGGGTCGGTTCTTTAACCGAACCCCTCTCCCAATATATAGATTGGCTCTTGTCACCCTTGCTCCGCTCTGTCCCCTCCTACATCAGGGACACTAAATAATTCTTAGGACATATCCAGCAATTTACATGGCAGCCGGGGTTCTCCTTGGCGTCCATCGACGTGGTCAATCTGTATACCAGGATCCCCCAATCTGCGGGGATAGACGCGATCAGGCGTGTTTTGAACACTACTGAGAGGAGCGGTTCCTTCGTTGATTTTGTCTGCGATGGGTTAAAGTTCATACTAACCCATAACGCTTTTAGTTTTTTGGATACCTGGTACATTCAGACCACTGGGACTGCCATGGGGACCCCGGCTGCATGTACTTTTGCCAATTTATATTTGGCGGTTTTTGAAGAGGTCTACATTTATTCCTCTGAAAACCAGTTTTCCAAGCATATCAAACTACTTTTGAGGTATGTCGATGATTTGTTCCTGGTGTGGGATGGGACGGAGGAGGACTTTGAGTCTTTTGTCCAATACCTTAATATTTCCAATACCATGGGGATGTCTTTTACATCAGTGTTTGGGGGCTCCCGTCTGGAATTTTTAGATGTGGCAGTAGAGATTCTTGATGGGGAGGTGTGCACATCGGTTTTTCGTAAACCTACCGCTACTAACTCGTTACTACACTCTAGGAGTTTTCATCCTACGCACATTAAACGGTCATTACCCTACAGTCAACTTCTCCGTACAAGAAGGGTCAACAACACACAAGCGGGCTTCGAACGTCAGTCTTCTGATCTATGTGCTAGGTTTCGCAAGCGAGGCTATCCGGATAGTGTACTATGTGAGGCGATGGAACGTGTTGACAGGCGATCATCAGGTGGGTCTAATGATATTAGGGTATCCTCTGGACAGCCTTTTTCGTTTTGCTTTCGTTATGGCCCTATGGACCACGAGATTAGAGCTTCGATACGTAAACATTGGCATGTCCTGGCTAGGGATAGGGATCTATCTGACAGGGCAGCCGAGGGACCACTTATTTCTAATAAACGGAGTACACGTGTGAGAGATCTGTTGGTCCGCAACCGTATCTCGAACCCTAGGTCCTCATGGCTGGAGCAATCAGTCCCCAGAGGTAATTTTCGTTGTGGTCACTGTATTTCTTGCCAATATCATATTATAGGGCAGACGCTCAACATTGGCCCGATAAAACATACTGTCCGGCAGTTCATTTCTTGTAAAACCGACTATGTGGTTTATGTATTGTTTTGTCCTTGTAAAAGATACTACATAGGTAAGACTATACGGCAACTGTGTATACGCTTTAGAGAGCACTTTCGATCCATCCGGACAGGAAAGGGTGTACCGAGGCTTATTGAGCACATCAATGATGCACATCAGGGTGATCCGGGGGTCCTTAGGTTCGCCGGGATAGAGAAGGTGGCCCTACCTGCACAAGGGGGCGACTTACAGAAGTTGTTATTAAGAAAGGAGGCCAGCTGGATCATGCGCACTTGCGCCATGGGTCCAGCTGGTCTCAATGACAAGCTTGATATGTCCATTTTTTTATAACATATTTGTAATATTGTTGACATGTTATTGTCTTTCTGCTCTTCTCCCTGATGTATTGCCTCTGAATTTCTTTTTTGTTCACCTTTATGCGAGCCTTTCTCTCTCTCCCCCCTGTTCGTATGGGTCTCCTTCAGGTAAGCGCGCTGTATGCTTTATGACAATTTAAAGAATTTTTCTTTCTGTATACTTTTCAATTTGATTATATCCGTTATACCTTATAGGAGTTGTTTATAAGGCCAGTACTTGTTCCGGAGTTTGTACCCGGATTTTATTGTCTGTTTTTATATATTTGTTTATATGTGTATTTCATCTGTGGTAGGTGCAGGGAAGGAGCGTGATCAGGGAGGTACTCCTTTTCCTCCCCCCTCCCCTCCCCTTTCCTATTTATCTCCACGTTACCTGTCTGCACCTTAGACCCGTTGAAGCGCTGACGTAAGCGCGAAACGGCCGTCGTCACATCCTGCTCACCTCCTTTCTGTTTCACCGTCCCGGACAGCGTTTGAGATGTCTGCTTAATAGTCTTCAATAAACATTTTGCATTTTACCTGGATCGGTGAGTGTTGCCGCATATTTCTTCTCATTCCTGCTGAAATACAATCACACACCTGGCCGGGACCCCGTTTTTATGTAGCAAAGATGACTACCTTGCCCATGGCTACCACCCAACACCACATTGCATGAGCAATTAACAACTTGTACTTCTGGGCACTCCAGAAAGGTCGCAGTTCTGGAATCTGTCAGCACTGGAGGATAATGGCTTCCAGGTCGCTTCATATTTGACTCATATCTTTGGCAGCCAATGTGTGTCTTTCATCTGCAACCCTGTTGATTTTTTACAACAATGCTTTTGATGGTTCTGTGATCACACTCCAATATCTTAGAAAAATCAAGAGTGATGAATCCTTCTGTAAGACTTGTAACAATTTTTGACTATTCAGAGTCAGTGAAATAATAATCTTTATTTTTAATAATCTTTATTTTTATATAGCGCTAACATATTCCGCAGTGCTTTACAGTTTGCACACATTATCATCACTGTCCCTGATGGGGCTCACAATCTATATTCCCTATCAGTATGTCTTTGGAATGTGGGAGGAAACCGGAGTACCCGGGGGAAACCCACGCAAACACAGAGAGAACATACAAACTCTTTGCAGATGTTGTCCTGGGTGGGATTAGAACCCAGGACTCCAGCGCTGCAAGGCTGCTGTGCTAACCACTGCGCCACCGTGCTGCCCAGTGAAATCTCTTTTGGCCCATTTTGCATGAGGAAAACAAGATGCCTAATAATTCTGCACACCTTGATAAAGGGTGTTGTATCCTTAGGCCTCACCGTCCCTCATTACACAAATACACATCACCTGATCAACTTCATCCAATAAGTATTCAAATTTATACAGTGCAGAGCTGGAAAAATCTGCATAAAAATTATGATATGGTCAAAATACTCACTTGCCTAATAATTCTGCACACAAAAATCTCTGTAATATGTAATTTACAATGGCTTTCAAAAGTGTCCCCCCCCTCGGCCTTTTGCCTATTTTGTTACATTACAACTTGTGTTTAAATATTTTTGGAATCCAATTTGTGTGCGATCTATCAGCACTAAATAATCTAAGTTGATGAAGTGAAGAAAAATACAAGCATAAATTTAATTTATGGGATCAAATAAACAAAAAATTAGCCTTTGTATATCTATTCACCCCTTTGGCTATGAAGCCCCTAAACATTTCTGGTACAAGCAATTACCTTCATAAATCACATGCTTAGTGAAAGGAAGTCCCCCTGTAAGGAATCTAAGTCTCACATGGTCTGTCAGTATATACACACCTTTCCTGGTGTTAATAGGCTGTAACACTATTAACCCCATAGTGACAGATCCAATTTTGACCTTAAAGGGCCACTGTCACCCCCCTCCAGCCGTTATAAACTAAAAGAGCCACCTTGTGCAGCAGTAATGCTGCATTCTAACAAGGTGGCTCTTTTAGTTTTAGGTTCAAGTATACCCCAAATAAAGCGTTTTTATACTTAGCCACAATTCCTGTCTCTGGCCACGTAGGCGGGTCCTCACTCCCCAGCTTGGCCAGCTCCTCTGCCGTCACTCACATCTTCCTGCGCTTTCGGCGCCGCCCCCTCAGCGCTGTTATCTTTTCAAATCCGGCGCCTGCGCTGTGTACTGGTGTCCTGCGCAGACGCAGTAAGCTCTGGCCGTCTGACGTCCCTGCCAGGCTTGCACACTGCGCCTGCGCGGGCATTCCGGCCAGCCACCTTTGGAATCCCCGCCCCGCACTGTGTTATGCATTATGCACAGTGCGGGGCGGGGATTGCAAAGGTTCCACCTATACAGAATATTCCGTGTAATGGCTGATACCAGAGAACAAAAGACATCCACATTACACCAGGATGGATCTGCTGCACAGCAAATAGCTGTAGGACCTGCGATGACGTCACTGCCATGTGATTAGGGCAATAAGATAAGAAGACATTTTCCGGGGATTCCAAAGGTGGCTGGCCACAATGCCCGCGCAGGCGCAGTGTGCAAGCCTGGCAGGGACGTCAGACGGCCAGAGCTTACTGCGTCTGCGCAGGACACCAGTACACAGCGCAGGCGCCAGTTTTGAAAAGATAACAGAGCTGAGGGGGCGGCGCCGAAAGCGCAGGAAGATGTGAGTGACGGCAGAGGAGCTGGCCAAGCTGGGGAGTGAGGACCCGCCTACGTGGCCAGAGACAGGAATTGTGGCTAAGTATAAAAACGCTTTATTTGGGGTATACTTGAACCTAAAACTAAAAGAGCCACCTTGTTAGAATGCAGCATTACTGCTGCACAAGGTGGCTCTTTTAGTTTATAACGGCTGGAGGGGGGTGACAGTGGCCCTTGACCGGGCCAATTTTTACAATTCTGACCACTGTCATTTTATGAAATTATAGCTCCGGAACGCTTCAACGGATCCCACTGATTCTGAGATTGTTTTTTTGTGACATATTGTACTTCATGTTAGTGATAAAATGTATTCTACGTTAAAGGGTTAAAAGTTGACCAGCGATTTATCATTTTCCCAACAAAATTTACAAAACCATTTTTTTAGGGACCACGTTACATTTGAAGTGAGTTTGAGGGGTCAATATAACAGAAAAAAACAACAAAAGTGACACGATTCTAAAAACTGCACCCCTCAAGGTACGCAAAACCACATTCAAGAAGTTTATTAACCCTTCAGGTGCTTCATGAGAACTAAAGAAATGTAGATGGTAAAAATTAACATTTTACTTTTATCACAAAAAATTTACAATGGAACTAAACTTTTTTATTTTCATAAGGGTATCAGGGGAAAATTTGTTGTGCAATTTCTCCTGAGTACACTGATACCCGGTATGTGAGGGAAAGCCACTGTTTGGGTGCATGGCAGGGCTCAGAAGGGAGGGAGCACCGTTTAACTTTTTGAACGCAAAATTGGCTGGAACCTATGGCGGGCGCCATGTCACGTTTGGAGAGCCCCTGATATACCTAAACAGTGGAAACCCCTCAATTCTAACTCCAACACTAATACAGCCCTAACCCCAACACACCCCTAACCATAACCCTAATCACAACGCTAACCCCAACACCACCCTAACCCCACATACATTTATTTTTATTTTATTATTTTTACCTAACGAAGGCAGTGATAAAGGGGAGTTTGATTTACTATTTTATTTATTTTGAAAATCTCCTATTGTTGCCGGATGTCGGACAGCAGATCTCGGTGGGCGCACTGTGCATGCGCCTGCCATTTTCTTCCCGGAAGAAGATGTGGATCGCCCCCAGGTGCAGGGCAATGGGGTACTCGGCATCGGGTCCCTCGGTCTCGGTTCTGGGGATGTCATGGTGGCCCGACCCGGTCCGTGGCCCTGCTGAGGGGCTCCCAATTAAAGGTGATAGTTTGTCAAGTGCTCGTGACACCACCTGTGGTGTTCGGTCAGGGTGACCGACGCTGCTGGGGGTCCGCTGGGGTGATGGAATGGCAGCTAGATGGTATACCTTCCCACAGGTGAAGTATGTCCCAGGGCTTCCCAAGGTGTGCGGATGGTGATAGTGGACGTTGTAAAGCGCGATGAATAACGAGGACACAAAGTTTGCAGTCTTTTTACCTTTTACTGAAGACTTCAGCGTCCACAGTCCAGAGTATCGCTCACAGGGCTGGCTGAGTCCGGCCGGTCTGAAGGCACATCCAGAGTTCCCTTAGCCAGGAGGAAATCAGTAGCCTTCCTACTAGCGCCTGTGTGTTGTAGTACCTCCCTGCTGAGCACCACGGGAAAGTCCTCACAACCTTTGTAGATGTTTCTGATGTTCTCTCTCTGTCCCCCAGATGATATGGATAGGACAACCCGTATGACGGGGTAGGCCTGGAGTTAATTTATAGGGACACTAGAGACGCCCCTCTCCCACAATTGCCTCCGTGTCTTCTTAGGTATGTAGGTTGGGCAGCCAACTTGGAATTGACTGTCCTGCCGTTGTCTGGAGTAATGCGTAGAGTCAGTACTCCCTCGGTGTTCCGGCCACCGGCTACGCGCCTCGGAAGGAGGCTGCCGATCTCGGGGCAGGACTCCTCCCGGTATTATCTCCTTGTGCTGTGACTTCGGTTCTCACTCTCCACAATATACTTCGCTTTGTGTCCTTTCTTAGGATGCTGCCGCAATGATGTGCAGCTCCGTAACGTTCTATCTCTTGCTAGGCCTCTGTCAGGATCCCACCCCTGACAGGACCTCTCTGGGTAGTCTGGGGTCAGGCGGCGGGAACGCCGGGGCTCCAGCAGTCGCAGTGGTGAACAGACCATGTGCGGGGGGAAGGCGATCTCCCTGAGAGTCACGGCACCGGATACCTGCGCTTGAGGCAACTCCTTCGGCGCCACTCCACTCTCCTGAGGAAGGCGCCAGGGCTGGTAACGGCACAAGCAGCGGACTCCCCATAGGCAGCTCCCAGGGGTCCAGGCTCTCCAGCGGTGGCATGTAGGAGTAGTCCTCCGGTGACGGGCATGTAGGAGTAGTCCTCCGGTGTCTGTGCGGGGCCATTATTTTTCGGAGGTCTGTTGTGAATTAGACTTTTTGGCTCCCTCTTGTGGTCACTAGTGGTATGACTCTGGGATTGTCTTTTTTCTGTTTGGCACTCACCTGGGTCGTTAGTCCAGGGGTGTCGCTATATTAACTTCCTGGATCCTTAGTCCAGTGCCTGGCATCGTTGTAATCAGATCCTTCTGTTGCTCCTGTCTGCTGGTCCTGGCTCTTGCAAAATTAAGCTAAGTCTTGCTTCTTTGTTTTTTGAGTTACTTGCTTTGCTACTATTTTTGTCCAGCTTGTACTAAATGTGATTTCTGACCTTGCTGGAAGCTCTAGGGGGCTGGTGTTCTCCCCCCGGCCGTTAGACGGTTCGGGGGTTCTTGAATATCCAGCATGGATATTTTAATAGGGTTTTTGCTGACCATATAAGTCATCTTACTATATTCTGCTATTAGCTAGTGGGCCTCTCTTTGCTAAATACCTAGCTCATTCTTATGTTTGTCTTTTCCTCTTACCTCACCGTTATTATTTGTTGGGGGCTTGTATCCAACTTTTGGGGTCTTTTCTCTGGAGGCAAGAAAGGTTCTGATGTTGCTAACTGGGCTCCTGCAGCCGTGGAGGCTTTCCAGGAGTTGAAGCGCCGGTTTACTTCGGCGCCTGTTTTGTGCCAGCCTGATGTCTCACTTCCCTTTCAGGTTGAAGTGGATGCTTCTGAGATTGGGGCAGGGGCCGTTTTGTCGCAGAGAGGCCCTGGTTGCTCTGTGATGAGATCTTGTGCCTCTTTCTCGAGGAAGTTTTGGAGATGGACCCAGTCAAGGTCCGTGCTATTCATGATTGGACTCAACCCACGTCAGTTAAGAGTCTTCAGAAGTTCTTGGGTTTTGCTAACTTCTACCGTCGTTTTATTGCTAATTTTTCTAGCATTGCTAAACCTTTGACGGATATGACCAAGAAAGGTTCAGATCTTGCCTCCTCATAGGGACTGTGACTGTGCCATAGATTTGATTCCAGGTAGCAAATTTCCTAAGGGAAGACTATTTAATCTGTCTGTACCTGAGCATACCGCAATGCGTTCGTATATCAAGGAATCTCTGGAGAAGGGGCATATCCGTCCTTCCTCTTCCCCTCTTGGTGCGGGATTCTTTTTTGTGGCCAAGAAGGACGGATCTTTGAGACCTTGTATTGACTATCGGCTTTTGAATAAAATCACTGTTAAATTTCAGTATTCTTTGCCTCTGTTGTCAGACTTGTTTGCCCAAATTAAAGGTGCCAAGTGGTTCACCAAGATAGATCTTCGTGGTGCGTACAACCTTGTGCACATTAAGCGAGGAGATGAATGGAAAACTGCGTTTAATACGCCCGAAGGTCATTTTGAGTACTTGGTGATGCCTTTTGGGCTCTCTAATGCTCCTTCAGTGTTTCAGTCCTTTATGCATGATATTTTCCGGAAGTATCTGGATAAATTTATGATCGTTTATCTGGATGATATTCTGTTTTTTTCTGATGACTGGGACTCGCATGTAGAGCAGGTCAGGATGGTCTTTCAGGTTTTGCGTGAGAATGCTTTATTTGTTAAGGGCTCAAAGTGTCTCTTTGGAGTACAGAAGGTTCCCTTTTTGGGGTTTATTTTTTCCCCTTCTGCGGTGGAGATGGACCCAGTCAAGGTCCGTGCTATTCATGATTGGACTCAACCCACGTCAGTTAAGAGTCTTCAGAAGTTCTTGGGTTTTGCTAACTTCTACCGTCGTTTTATTGCTAATTTTTCTAGCATTGCTAAACCTTTGACGGATATGACCAAGAAAGGTTCTGATGTTGCTAACTGGGCTCCTGCAGCCGTGGAGGCTTTCCAGGAGTTGAAGCGCCGGTTTACTTCGGTGCCTGTTTTGTGCCAGCCTGATGTCTCACTTCCCTTTCAGGTTGAAGTGGATGCTTCTGAGATTGGGGCAGGGGCCGTTTTGTCGCAGAGAGGCCCTGGTTGCTCTGTGATGAGACCTTGTGCCTTTTTCTCGAGGAAGTTTTCGCCTGCTGAGCGGAATTATGATGTTGGCAATCGGGAGTTGTTGGCCATGAAGTGGGCATTTGAGGAGTGGCGTCATTGGCTCGAGGGTGCTAAGCATCGTGTGGTGGTCTTGACTGATCACAAAAATTTGATGTATCTCGAGTCTGCTAAACGCCTGAATCCTAGACAGGCCCGCTGGTCATTGTTTTTCTCCCGTTTTGACTTTGTGGTCTCGTATTTACCAGGTTCAAAGAATGTGAAGGCTGATGCTCTTTCAAGGAGCTTTGTGCCTGACTCTCCGGGAGTCGCAGAACCAGTTGGTATTCTTAAAGAGGGAGTTATCTTGTCAGCCATTTCTCCGGATTTGCGACGTGTGTTGCAGAGATTTCAGGCTGGTAGACCTGACTCTTGTCCACCTGACAGACTGTTTGTTCCTGATAAGTGGACCAGCAGAGTCATTTCCGAAGTTCATTCCTCGGTGTTGGCAGGGCATCCGGGAATTTTTGGCACCAGAGATCTGGTGGCTAGGTCCTTTTGGTGGCCTTCCTTGTCACGGGATGTGCGGTCGTTTGTGCAGTCCTGTGGGACTTGTGCTCGAGCTAAGCCTTGCTGTTCGCGTGCCAGCGGGTTGCTCTTGTCCTTGCCTGTCCCGAAGAGGACTTGGACACACATTTCCATGGATTTCATTTCAGATCTGCCGGTGTCTCAGGGCATGTCTGTCATCTGGGTGGTATGTGATCGCTTTTCTAAGATGGTCCATTTGGTACCTTTGCCTAAGCTGCCTTCCTCTTCCGATCTGGTTCCTGTGTTCTTTCAGAATGTGGATCGTTTACACGGCATTCCTGAGAATATTGTGTCTGACAGAGGATCCCAGTTTGTTTCCAGGTTCTGGCGATCCTTTTGTGCTAGGATGGGCATTGAGTTGTCGTTTTCATCTGCCTTTCATCCTCAGACTAATGGACAAACGGAGCGAACTAATCAGACTCTGGAGGCTTATTTGAGGTGTTTTGTTTCTGCGGATCAGGATGATTGGGTGACCTTCTTGCCGTTGGCTGAGTTTGCCCTTAATAATCGGGCTAGTTCCGCTACATTGGTTTCGCCATTTTTCTGCAACTCTGGTTTCCATCCTCGTTTTTCCTCGGGACATGTGGAGCCTTCTGACTGTCCTGGGGTAGATTCTGTGGTGGATAGGTTGCAGCAGATCTGGAATCATGTGGTGGACAACTTAAAGTTGTCACAAGAGAAGGCTCAGCGTTTTGCCAACCGCCGCCACGGTGTGGGTCCCCGACTTCGTGTTGGGGATTTGGTATGGCTGTCTTCTCGATTTGTTCCTATGAAGGTCTCCTCTCCTAAATTTAAGCCTCGCTTCATCGGTCCTTACAAGATATTGGAAATCCTTAATCCTGTGTCCTTTCGCTTGGATCTTCCTGTGTCGTTTGCCATTCACAACGTGTTCCATAGGTCTTTGTTGCGGCGGTACGTTGTACCTGTGGTTCCTTCTGTTGAGCCTCCTGCTCCGGTGTTGGTTGAGGGCGAGTTGGAGTACGTGGTGGAGAAGATCTTGGATTCTCGTCTCTCCAGGCGGAGGCTTCAGTATCTGGTCAAGTGGAAGGGCTATGGTCAGGAGGATAATTCCTGGGAGGTTGCCTCTGATGTGCATGTGGCCGATTTAGCTCGTGCCTTTCACGCTGCTCATCCTGATCGCCCTGGTGGTCTTGGTGAGGGTTCGGTGACCCCTCCTTAAGGGGGGGGTACTGTTGTGAATTAGACTTTTTGGCTCCCTCTTGTGGTCACTAGTGGTATGACTCTGGGATTGTCTTTTTTCTGTTTGGCACTCACCTGGGTCATTAGTCCAGGGGTGTCGCTATATTAACTTCCTGGATCCTTAGTCCAGTGCCTGGCATCGTTGTAATCAGATCCTTCTGTTGCTCCTGTCTGCTGGTCCTGGCTCTTGCAAAATTAAGCTAAGTCTTGCTTCTTTGTTTTTTGAGTTACTTGCTTTGCTACTATTTTTGTCCAGCTTGTACTAAATGTGATTTCTGACCTTGCTGGAAGCTCTAGGGGGCTGGTGTTCTCCCCCCGGCTGTTAGACGGTTCGGGGGTTCTTGAATATCCAGCGTGGATATTTTAATAGGGTTTTTGCTGACCATATAAGTCATCTTACTATATTCTGTTATTAGCTAGTGGGCCTCTCTTTGCTAAATACCTAGCTCATTCTTATGTTTGTCTTTTCCTCTTACCTCACCGTTATTATTTGTTGGGGGCTTGTATCCAACTTTTGGGGTCTTTTCTCTGGAGGCAAGAAAGGTCTTTCTTTTCCCTTCTAGGGTTAGTTAGTTCTCCGGCTGGCGCGAGACGTCTAGAACCAACGTAGGCACGTTCCCCGGCTACTTCTATTTGTGGTGCTAGGATTAGATATATGGTCAGCCCAGTTACCACTGCCCTATGAGCTGGTTTTTTGTGTTTGCAGACTTGGTATTGATTCCTGAGACCCTCTGCCATTGGGGTCATAACAGAGGTCCCCTCTGGTCTCCAGCTCCATTCCTTCTGAGTCATAGTTTCGTTTCTTGGGTCTCCACCCGCCATAATTAGGAAGCGGACCTCAGTTGCTGACGGACACGTCCTCAAAATACAGAAATATTCAGACTGGGCGACCATTATTTTTTGCGCTTCTCAATTCGTTCACGCCCACAATTCCACGCTCTTCTTCTCCTGCGCTCCTCGTGGCGCTGCAATGGCGGCGGTTTTGGCGGGAATTTTGGCGGCAAATGGCAATACACAGTCTTTGCAATAAATCACAGTTCAAAGCACAATTCTGGCACAGTTCTAAGGCACACATGACCCGATTCTCGGGCTTAACTAGATCCTGTTCGTGACGCCAAAGTTGGATCGCCCCCAGGCGCAGGGCAATGGGGTACTCGGCACCGGGCCCCTCGGTCTCGGTTCTGGGGATGTCACGGTGGCCCGACCCGGTCCGTGGCCCTGCTGAGGGGAGCCCAATTAAAGGTGATAGTTTGTCAAGTGTTCGTGACGCCACCTGTGGTGTTCGGTCAGGGTGACCGACGCTGCTCGGGGTCCGCTGGGGTGATGGAATGGCAGCTAGATGGTATACCTTCCAACAGGTGAAGTATGTCCCCAGGGCTTCCCAAGGTGTGCGGATGGTGATAGTGGACGTTGTAAGGCGCGATGAATAACGAGGACACAAAGGTTGCAGTCTCTTTACCTTTTACTGAAGACTTCAGCGTCCGCAGTCCAGAGTACCGCTCAAAGGGCTGGCTGAGGCCGGCCGGTCCGAAGGCACATCCAGAGTTCCCTTAGCCAGGAGGAAATCAGTAGCCTTCCTACTAGCGCCTGTGTGTTGTAGTACCTTCCTGCTGAGCACCACGGGAAAGTCCTCACAACCTTTGTAGATGTTTCTGATGTTCTCTCTCTCTGTCCCCCAGATGATATGGATAGGACAACCTGTATGACGGGGTAGGACTAGAGTTAATTTATAGGGACCCTAGAGATGCCCCTCTCCCACAATTGCCTCCGTGTCTTCTTAGGTATTTAGGTTGGGCAGCCAACTTGGATTGACTGTCCTGCCGTTGTCTGGAGTAATGCGTAGAGTCAGTACTCCCTCGGTGTTCCGGCCACCGGCTACGCGCCTCGGAAGGAGGCTGCCGATCTCGGGGCAGGACTCCTCCCGGGAATTATCTCCTTGTGCTGTGACTTCGGTTCTCACTCTCCACAATATACTTCACTTCATGTCCTTTCTTAGGATGCTGCCGCAATGATGTGCAGGCGCAGCTCCGTAACGTTCTATCTCTTGCTAGGCCTCTGTCAGGATCCCACCCCTGGCAGGACCTCTCTGGGTCAAACCCAGGCTGCTTCTTCCTCGATGTTATCTGGTCGAAGCCCAGTCTGCTTCTCTCTAACTTCCTATCCAACCCACCAGTTTTACCCGTGTGTGAGGAGTGCCCTAGTAGATAGAAGCTTTGATCCCCCTGTGGACTGGAGTGTAAAGTGTAGTGTGTGACTGTGATACCTGGCAAGGTGAACTCCTTTAGTACCATCAGACGTAATATCACTCCCCCTGGTGGGAGAGCGACATTACTGCAACTACCAGGACTCTGGGGCGCTGCAGATGCCGAGGGCCAGGGAACAGAGCCGGAGGGAGCGGGGGACACTGGAGGTACTGGGGGGGCTCGGGGGACCCCATTTCTCTCTCCTCTGATGTGCTAGATCATATCAGAGGAGAGAAAAATTAATGGGAAATCAGACTTTTTTTTTGCGGTTGTCTTCATTCTGTGAATAACGGCGATCGCAACACTGGGAACGGTAAAGACCGCCCCGAATCATGTTCTCCGAGGTCTCAGCTACCCCCAGTAGCCGAGACCCTGGAGATTTTCTGACGCTGGGGGGCGCTATAATCTTATTTCTCAGCGCTGTTAAAAAGCAGATCATATGTGGTAATGTGGACTCTGGGTATTGACAGTATGCTTTAAAAATCCATTAGAGGAGATGAACAAATGTCGTGTGACAAGCACAATAGATTTGATAATAGCGAAGGGACATTTGACAGTGGCTAAACAATCCCAATTGGATGGCCCATAGACACAAATGATGAGCACAATGTCAATGATCAAACTACATCAGGAAATATTCACACTAGTCGATTGATCCTAGTACAATAAATGTCCTTAGAGAAACATGATTCTCATTATAATATAATTATTAGAATGATATAATAAAAAGTAACAACCACACCCATTCAGTTCTGAGAAGAAAATAGATGGGTCCTGGGGA
The DNA here is from genome assembly GCF_051348905.1 of Ranitomeya variabilis. Taxonomy (NCBI): domain Eukaryota; kingdom Metazoa; phylum Chordata; class Amphibia; order Anura; family Dendrobatidae; genus Ranitomeya; species Ranitomeya variabilis. The sequence continues at coordinate 1,024,395,298 of NC_135232.1, forward strand.
AGTCAGATCGGTGGTACTTCTCCACAAGATCCAGGGTTGGTTAGGAGTTAGCCATATAGAACCCTATAATGGGCTGAGCTGTCCTGAAACCCCAATTGCTCCTTCCCTGGCAAGGGCAGTCCACAGCTAGCCCTATAATGAAAGCCTATGTGTGTCCTGACGTGTTTCTTCCCTTAGGAGTCATCAGGGGATCAATAGCACAAGTGGTAATGCAAGTAGAGTTATTGGTGCATTAGTTTCAGCTATTGCTGGCCCTGCCATTCTACAACAAATGGTAACGACCAAAATGTCAGCTCACCACACAAAAACAAGCGCTCACACGGATATAAAAAAATTAAAACATTAACCCTTTCATGACATGCACCATACATGTACAGAACAAGTCGGAAGCGGGTGTGTGGATCGGGCTCATGGGGTGAGCCTGTCCCATACTCAGCTGGTCATGGTCTCCGATTGTTAACCTGTTAAATGCCGCTGTTAATCTCTGACAGCGGCATTTAACATGTGCCGGCATGGGGCACGTCACTCCATGCGCCCATGATGTGATCACGGGTCTTCAATGGGTTGCAAAGACAGCAGGGGTCTGTTGAAGACCTCCGTGCTTATCATTATGGAAGCTGCTTTGAAATTCTACCTGTGGCCAGGCTTATTTACAGCAATGCTGTGGCATCGTTATATATAGGACAAGCCATCAGATGATAAAGTCCCCTAAAGGGGCTGTAAGGCTACTTTCAGACATAGCGCATTTTTGAGCGCTATTTTGCGGGCGCTTTTCAAAAATGCGCAATGTCATTTTCGTCTGCCGGCAAAGTGAATGAGAAATTCACTTTGCCGTTCAGACACACCGCAAAAAAACGCGGCGCTTTTGTCTGCAAACACGCCGGCGTAAAAAGAATTGACATGTCAATTCTTTACGCAGCGGCGTGTCTGCGTATCCCCCTAGGGCCCCATATTACCGTCCACACACAGCGCCTTTGTCCTGGGTGTCGGCGTCTTTGTACGGAGGGGTTGACACCCAGGACCGGACGTGACGTCGGACAGGAAGAGGGAAGCCCCCGCCCCCCAGTGAAGCAGCGTGTGTGTGTGTGTGTGTGTGTGTGTGTGTGTGTGTGTGTGTGTGTAGCGACGCTGCAGCGATAGCGACAACGATGCCGATCGCTGCAGCGTCGCTGTTTGATCGCTGGAGAGCTGTCACACAGACCGCTCTCCAGCGACCAAGGAAGCCGAGGCCCCCGGGTAACCAGAGTAAACATCGGGTTACTAAGCGCAGGGCCGCGCTTAGTAACCCGATGTTTACCCTGGTTACCAGCGTAAAAGTAAAAAAAACAAACAGCACATACTCACCAGCGCGTCCCCCAGCCTCTGCTTCCTGACACTGACTGAGCTCCGGCCTTAACAGCACAGCGGTGACGTCACCGCTCTGCTTTCACTTTCACTTTAGGGCCGGCGCTCAGTCACTTTGATACGTGGCACTTTGATACGTGGCACTGAAATATGTGGCACGTGGCACGTGTCACTTAAATACGTGGCACGTGGCACTTTGATACGTGGCACTTTGATACGTGGCACGTGGCACTTTGATACGTGGCACTGAAATATGTGGCACGTGGCACTTTGATACGTGGCACTGAAATACGTGGCACTGAAATACGTGATACGTGGCACTTAAATACGTGGCACGTGGCACTTAAATACGTGGCACTGAAATACGTGGCACGTGGCACTGAAATACGTGGCACGTGGCACTGAAATATGTGGCACGGAAATATGTGGCACGTGGCACGTGTCACTTAAATACGTGGCACGTGGCACTTTGATACGTGGCACTTTGATACGTGGCACGTGGCACTTTGATACGTGGCACTGAAATATGTGGCACGTGGCACTTTGATACGTGGCACTGAAATACGTGGCACTGAAATACGTGATACGTGGCACTTAAATACGTGGCACGTGGCACTTAAATACGTGGCACTGAAATACGTGGCACGTGGCACTGAAATACGTGGCACGTGGCACTGAAATATGTGGCACGTGGCACTTTGATACGTGGCACGTGGCACTTTGATACGTGGCACTGAAATACGTGGCACTGAAATACGTGATACGTGGCACTTAAATACGTGGCACTGAAATACGTGGCACTGAAATACGTGGCACGTGGCACTGAAATACGTGGCACGTGGCACTGAAATACGTGGCACGTGGCACTGAAATACGTGGCACTTAAATACGTGGCACTTAAATACGTGGCACTTAGGCTATGTTCACATTTGCGTTGTGCGCCGCATGCGTCCTTTTTTTGATTGATTTTGGACGCAGCAAAAATGCAACTTGCTGCGTCCTCTGCGGCCGGATGCGTGCGCTGCAGTGACGCATGCGGCCGGCGCAAAACGCAAGTGCGACGCATGTCCATGCGCCCCCATGTTAAATATAGGGGCGCATGACGCATGCGGCGCCCGGCGCTGCGGCGCAGACCGCAAATGTGAACGTAGACTTAAATAGCTGGATAGAGCTGGATCCGCGGGCTGTGATCTGGCCTACGCTCAGCACTCTGCGGAGCGCTGTCATTCAAAACACGTCCACTCATTTTGGTGTTTAGTCCCAAAATGGAGGATGGAAGAAGAAAAGGGTTGGACAAGGAAATGACATCATTTCTTTTTTTCCCCCACTGCAGTTGCAGTTAAAGCTTTATTTGTGTCAAACACAGACAATCTGCAGAGAAAACTGCATAAAAAACCGCACTAAAAACCGCATCAAAAACCGCATCAAAAACGCACCAAAAACGCACCTGCGTTTTCTGCCAAGAGCTGCGGTTTTTGTCCTGAAAAAAAAGGATTGAAATCAGGATCGTGTGAACATACCCTTACCGTACAGGGTTACGAGGGGGGGCGTCTGACTGACGCCTGCCCTAGTAACCTGGGGTTAGTGACAGTGGGGTTAGTAAACCCCAGCTGATGTCTGTTCCGCTTGCTGAGGCGTCTTTGGCTCAAGGCCATTGCAGCTGGCAGAATCGACATGATGTTAACTCCAGTGTGTATTGTATTCTGAGTCATAAAGACAGGAAATGACCTCAATGACTCTTTTTTTTTTCCCCCTTTTTTTTTTTTCAAACAAACTTTATTTTCAGTACACAATGCTGAAAAAAACGCAGCTGCAAAAAACGCAGCAAAAAACGCTGTGTGTGAAAGCAGCTGCGTTTTTTGCCTGCGTAAAAAAACGCAGGTAAAGCAGCAGCAAAATACGCGCGCGTAAAAATACGCAGCAAATATGCTGTGTGTGAAAGTAGCCTTAAGAACAGTGAAAAGTAAAAGAAAATTGTTTTAAAAAATATGAAAAAAATAAAAACCAAAAGTTGAAATCACTTTTTTCCCATTAAAAATGAAGCTAATAAAAATGATTAAAATAAATTGACGTGATCAGTAAACACTGTAAATGAAAAAAAAAAAATCAAGAATGACAAAATTACGTTTTTTTGGTAGCAGCAATTCCACAAAAAATGCTGTAACAAGCGATCAAAATGTCACATCTATCCCAAAATTGTATCAATAAAAACGTTATCTTGCCTCAAATAAATAACCCGTCACTTACCTCCATCAGCCAAAAAATGGGTCTCGGAAAATTGCAACATTTAAAAAAAAAAAACCTTCCGATTTTTTTGTCACCCCTAAAATATTAAAAAAGCTGGAGATGTTGGGTATTGCCGTAATTGTACTGATGAGCAGAATTATGTTGTGAGGTCATTTTTACTCCAAAATGTAGGCCGTTAAAACAATTCCCAAAACACAATGTCAAAATTGAATTTTTTTCACATTTTCTCCCCACTTGAATTTTTTTTTCTTGTTTTCCCGTACATGCTTTCATATCTCTAAGTTATTGCTCTTGGAAGAAGGGGAGGTAAAAAACAAAAATGCAAACAAGGAAATTAGCCCCGTCATTAAAGGGTTAATTAAGGGCCACAGAGCATGGCAACACCTATTTTTTTCTCCACTTTAAAAAGCAAAACAAAATAAAACTATGCAAGTAGGTAGTGAAGTAGGTAGTGATCTGTAGCATCATACTGGCATGGCATGTTTACTGCATACAAGAGAGCAATTGTGGAATTGCACGTTTTGTACATGTTTCCCCTTGTTTTCCAGTAGATGGAATGGTAAAACGATTGGTGTCATTCAAAACCAAAAAGTATCCTCCAGGAAAACAAGTCGTCATATGGTTATGTCAAGGGAGGAATAAAAATGTAGTGGCTACTGCAAGAAGAGGAGGAAAAAAGGCACAAAAAGGGAAAATTGGTTGGGAAGGGACTAAATATGGGGGAACTATTAAGTTGGTGGTAAATTAGGATATTCATAATCTACGATTACACAGAAAACCAATAATATTATATAGTGGGAAAAGGGGGTATTATTTGTAATGGCAATACTGACAGAATTAACAGGGGCGAAACGGCCGTCGTTCGGCTCTCACACATCTTGTACAAACACCCCCGTGCCGTGAAGATGAATTTCCAATAAAGTTACCTGTAAGAAGATCGGTGAGTGCGGCCTTTATTTCTTCTGCTATATCGTCGTAACAGGGGGGAGTTAGGGAGAACATATACAGATCCTAGCAGTGGCACTGAGGAGGCCAAGCAGAAGGCAATTAGGGGGCAGATCTAGAAGTTGCACTAGAGCCCTCAGGACTCTCATTATGCTCCTGTTAGTAAATAAACTAGTACAATAAATATCCTCCACGGATTTCGTATGCCCTGGTCTTAGATGGTAGAGTTACAGAGCACGCTTATTCCATCTCCTTTTCTGCATTTTATCACATTCACCCCATTTGTATGATACAATAATTTCATATTGTGTAGTGATAAACATACTGGCATGAGCCACTAGATGGCGACGTTATATAGGATGACAGTAAGCAATGCTCTTCATTTAGATACATTATTTTCTTACATATGTATTATTAGTACCAGCAGCAACAGGCAGCACATAGGACGATTCATATATTATGCACATAAGTAAGCACAGAATAATACATGTAATACAATATATATAGATAAGCAGCTGAACAGTTAAACATGTCTGATAGATCTACAGACATATCTACTTGGAGCGCCCGCTAGGGCCGTGGGGTACTCGGGCCGGGTCTGGTGGTCGTTAAAGGGGTAGTCGCGGCAGCAGTGACCCGGTCCATTGCCCTGGACGTCCAAGTTAAAGGGAAGGTCTTTGAAGGGGTTGCTTTGAAAGAAAATAGAGAATGTTTGTGACGCCACCTGTGGTATTCGGTCAGGGATGACCGATGCTGCATAAAGGGGTCCACTGGGGATGATGTTATTGCAGCAATGATGGTGTGGCTTCCACAGGTGAAGCTTAGTCCCCAGGGCTCCCGGTGTAATAGGCAAAGATGATAGATGGTGTGGTACAGAAAGAATTAGAGGACACAAGGTTGCAGTTTCTTTACCTTTTACTGGTAGTATGCAGGCACAGTCCAGGGTACCAGTAACAGATGATGCTGAGGTCCAGCCAACCTGGAAGCGATTCGGAATCCCAGTAGCCAGGTGGGGTTGAAAGCCTTCCTTACTGCGCTGTAGTGTGCATCCCTTGCTGCCTGAGGCTTCACACAAGGTCCTCTCTCTCTCTCTGTCCTATATGTAGGACAGTACCCGCATGGCAGGCAACTCGAGCGTTTTTACAGGTGTCCCTTCTCGTGGTGACTCCGGGCTCTATATGGTGCTGTGCCTTTGGGTGTAATGGTGGCCAGGAGATTTGAAATCTCCTGCCCACCGGTTTCTGCTGTGGGGCATACAGTTACCCCCACAACCTTGGAATGCCGGCTTACGGTTTCCTGCTCTGATTCTGGAGTGAGCCCTCTCGTAGCTCCACTCCCAGTATCTTTCCTCTCCTTTGCCTCTTCTCCCCTCACAGTCTCCTACAGACTGCTCTGTCAGGAGCTGCAGAACCTCATGTCTGCACGGCTCCAGCTCTTCTCTAGACTGAACTCCTAACTCCTCCTCCAGCCAGAATTTATAGGGATGCCACCCACAAACTGGATCAGAGCTCCCCCTTCTGGCCTGGAGTCAGAACAGTGTTGTATGTACTTGCTACCTGTTAAAGGGATCCTTCTCGCTTCCAGGCATGGCATCACCCTCCCCGAGAGGAAGGCAATACCACTGTGGTACCCGAACTCCTGGGGTGCCACATACTTACACCATTTAAACCACTGACAGGTGAACAGTTAGTTCTTGAAGTTGATGCATTGCAAGTAGGAAAAATGGGCAAGAGTACTGATAATGGTACCCATAGCCTGTCAGGTAGGTTTGAAAATTATTCCCCAAGTCTGTCAGGATGGTGAGAAGTAGTGTCCCACAACTTGTCAGGGTGATCGGAAAGCAGGATCCCCAGTCGGTCAGGGTGGTGGGCAGGTGTGTCCCACAGCCTGCTTGAGAGTGTCAGAAACGTAATATTCACAGTCAGTCGGGGTGGTTAAGGAGTTGGGCCTGCAGCCTGTCAGACAAATGGGAAAAGGCTGATATCCCTGGGGAAGACAGCTTACCTAGGTGCTGTCACCCACAGCCCGAGAGCCCAGAATGCAGGTAACGCACTGCCTTTTGGACTCTGATCGTCCAGTGGGATAACAGGGTCACTGACTGACCCAGAACAGGTCCCAGAGAGTTCCTGTAAGGTTGGGTCTGTAGCATCACTTCTGGCTACCTCTAACCATGAGTGTCAGACCTGACTGGTGGTGCTGTGTAACCCACCAGAGAAACCCATATCCGAATCCCAGAAGGAGAGGATATTATGGGATCCTTGAAGGGTGGTCCATAAGGTAGGGCTTGTGGGGAGAATTGTAAATCAGCCCCCCACATTACTTCAAAAGGAGGGAGGTGTCATAGAAAATATTAAAATCTCGAAAGCCCAGGTAAGGGAGGCATTCATCCGCTCCCTCCTCCTGTCTCACACATAATTGTAGTACAATTTAGTGATTCGGGCATGATTATAAGAGATCCTCAAATAAAAATGATGAGGCTATTCTGTATTTATACACCATGGTCTTTACTGCATGGTTGTAGCTGAACCTCCTTTCAAGATTCTGTAGGTGATTGGTTGTTTTGTGCACATAGTGGTTCCTACCTTGGTGGGCAGGAGCCTACTGAGATGTACCACATACAGTGATTGACGGAGCGAAACAGATGTTGTACGACCAGTCTCTTTGAAAGATAAACCGATCTTTCTAACTCTGCTGGTGTTCTTTTATTTTTGGAACAAACTCAGGTTTGCCCCATAGTTGGCTTCATTTTGCTTCATAATTTGAAGATTTTGCTCTCCACTTCAGAACAGTTTATTTTTCCTGCTACAATATCTGCAAATATGGGACGCCTACTTTGTTAGCAAGACCAAGTTTTATCATCAAACATGTTTTTTTAGAGGCAGGCCTTCTTATGTGAGTTAAGTCCTGTAAGGATTTTCTTGTTCGGTAGCTCAATGCCTCTATAAGCTTTGGATGGGTCCTGGAATTCCATCACTTCTACCCTGAAGGCACAGACTTGTGTCCGGTACTCACATTGGTGCCATATTGGATGTATTTCTGAACACTAAAATACTAGTTCAATACAAGTTGAGGTGTGTTTATTAGAACGTCCAGAAAAGTAACAGCGGAAAAAATATATGATTTTTCAAACTAGTGTTGCATCAACTGCAGAAAAAATTAGTAGTATTTAAATACTCACTAGCTCCCTAGATAAATACATTTGAGGGTATAGTTTTCAAAAAAGTAATTAATGTGGGGGGTTTCTGTTATTCCTAAACCACACGGGCTCTGCAAATATGACAATCTATTCCAAATAGAGCCAAATTTGTGTTCCAAAAATCAAATAGTGCGCCTTCCATTCAGGGTCCTGTCATTTGTCCAAACAGAACGTTTTGTTTACATGTGTTTTTTTACGTGTGGGTAATGTGAAACGCTACCTGAGTGGATTGGGGAACACTCGCTTGGCACGGGACTTAAGCACTCAGGCACGGTTTCTCCACGTAAACAGTCTTATTCGGTTTATTAGACATCATAAACCACATCACAAGAGACTCCAACACTGACCGTCCAGGTCCTTGCACATGAACCAAACAGATTCATACACTCTGACCATGTCACACACAAAAAAACATTTCCTTTTTTTTTAGGTCGGCACTGGCCCTTTAAGAGTTTGAACGTTATGGACCAATGTCCTCTCACGACACCTCACCAGCACCTGCTGGCGCAATCAGCTCCTGCTGCAGTCACACACCACCAGCACCTCCGTGTGCTGATCACAAGCTGCTGCGGAACCTCTTGTTGCAACTGCAACTACTCTCCACAAGGCTCTGCACCGCAGACTTCGTAGACCCGCCGATCCACAGCAAGACGCTTCTCAGCTTCGTGGACCCACCGATCCATCGCAAGACGCTTGTCAGCTTCGTAACCCGGCCGAGTTACAGCCAGACGCTTGCAATCTTCGTGGCCCCGCTGAGCCACAGCAATTACGTCCACACGTGCTTTCTGGACCGTTGTCCGCATTCTCCACCAAACGTGGTGAAACGCTACCTGAGTGGATTGGGGAACACTCGCTTGGCACGGGATTTAAGCACTCAGGCACGTTCTCCACATAAACAGTCTTATTCGGTTTATTAGACATCATAAACCATAACACAAACAGTTCATTACATAGATCAACACATTTACCATCAACAGTCTGTTCCAATGGCAGATCCGTGTCTGCCCGTAACCCCTTGTTACCTGGAGTTACCGTACAGGAGCTCCGGCTCCACACACTGACTCCTGTCAATGCTGGTTCACAGGGGAAAAGCTGCCTCACTGGGATCACAGTCCTTGAGACCAGGGCACCTCAGATAGTCCAGACCCACAGTAGGAACTGTAGCTTCCCCAACACAGAAACCATCTCAGGCTCTGTAGATGCAGCCTCTCCATGCGCTTCCAGGAAGTCCAATCACAAGCCATCAGTCCATGGTCTCACCAGGTGCTTGCAGGACTCCAGTCCATCCCAGGACAATCCAACACCCTGAGCATTCAGGTCCACAGTCTCTCTAGGTGCTTCCAGGACATCTCCACTCACAGGAGACTCCAACACCGACCGTCCAGGTCCTTGCACATGGACCAAACAGATCCATACACTCTGACCATGTGACCAGACCTCAGTCACATTATATGGTTGTAACCACTCCCCTAGATGGAAGTGTGTGTGGTTAGCCAGTCCCGCCCAGCTCACCAGCTAACCCTATAAGCCTGCCCTAATAAGTAAACACAACAAACTCTTGTGGAACTATAAGTCCCAGCATAACCATATCATTTTGGGCTTACAGCGCAGAGCACCTCTGCAACACATACTGGCCATTTACAATCCTGCCGGACTTTGTCTCATCACCATAATATGCCTCCAAGCGCATCCTGAAGCACCCACACAGCGCCCCCTGGCTGTAACATGGGTTACTGCACCACAGTATCCAAGAAAGTGGATAAATTGTGAAGTCCACTTTCTCATATTACCTCTTATAAAAGTGAAAAACAAGATGCTAAAGCAACATTTTCGTGAAATAATTTGACATTTTTTAATATGATGATCACCTAATGATATACAACTCTGTGTAATAACTCTGGGTTCATATGCTTACTATCCTCTTGGATTAAATCCTTGAAGGCTGTAGTTTCTAAAATGGAGTCACTTTTGGTGGGTTTCTGATGTTTAGGCACCTTAAGAGCCCTACAAATGCATCATGACATCCGCAATCTATTTCAGCCAAATTTGTGTTCCAAAATTCAATGACAGGGCTCCTGCCCTTCCAAGCCCTGCTGTTTGCCCAAACAGAACTTTGACTACATGTGGAACATGGCTGTAAGGTTCGGCCCGGACCGTAGTCCTGGCCGAGGAAACCGGAACCTTTGTGTCCTGGCCTCCCCTCACAGAAAAATAACATTCTTCTGTCAGCATACCTGTGTCTTCTCTCTCCACACTGACAGGGACTCCTCTGCAGTGCTGGGGACTTTCTGTAATCGACTTCACAAGAATTGAGACACAGTCCGTTTCAAATGCAAAATGAAGAACTTTACTCAATACGCTTTGCAGAACATTCTTGTCAGAATCAGCATACACATCAGGCTCCAAACAGTACACATCCTGCATCTTCCCTGTACTCAGTCCCACATTCTTTAGTACATTACGGGGTAATAACACCTTAGACGGTAACGCAGCATTCTCCTTGTCCAGACTCATTACGTCTGGGTTTTTCCTCATTCGTTTTACCTTGGATTTGAGAGTATCTGCCCATGCAATGATCTGCCACATCTTGAACCATCTGTGCCCTGTACTTTCCCTTACCGCTTGCTTTCATCCACTCCAAACTGCAGTAGCTCTGCTGCTGTATCCTGTCCTTCTGTCCCTATATGACTCTGAATGACTGTATTGTCCACTTGCAACATTATGTGGCTGCTGCGGTGTCCTGGGCTTAGAGCCCGTGTGGACACTCTTCGGGCGCCTAGGCCCTTCTGAACTTCTTTACATGACACACTTGCTTACCACACAGCAGCCCCTCCTACAGTTAACTAAGTTCCCATATATACTATAAATGCTATAGTGCCCCCATCTAGTGGCCATAATTGAACACTACACTATCCCTATTCTAAACATAGCATCATTAATATGTACAATAAAAAATATACATTAAGCAAGATGATAATACACTTACTCGTGTAGCAATACCAACAGGAGTTAACAAATAATCCAACACTGATCATTGGGCAATGGGACAAGGGTATAAAGAAGTAAGGGTATAAAGGTAAAATATCAAACCCCCTACATGGCCTTAGTACAAAGAAAGTGTGCAACAAAATGTGGGGTTCACTTTCTCGTGTTACATCTTGCAAAAGTGAAAACTTTGGGGCTATTGCAACATTTTTTAGGAAAAATTATGACTTTTTATTTTTTCATTAATTCCTGTGTAGCACCCGAAGGGTTAAACACATTTCATGACAACAGGTTTGAGGGGGCAGTTTTTAAAATTCTATAACTTTTGGGGAGATTCCAATGTACAGAACCCTCAAAATCTGAATAGGTCACTAAAAAAACAGGTATTTAAATTTCTTGAAAAAATGAAAAATTGCTGCTAAACTTTTAACCCTGCTAAGATATTAACAAAATAAAATAACATTTGAAAAATGATGCAGATGTAAAGTAGCCATATGCGAAATAATATTCATGAATTATTTTGTACAACATGACTAACTGGCTTAAGGATATAGCAATTCAAAGTTTGAAAATTGCGAATTTTTGAAAATTCTCAACAAAATTCTGATATTTTCACAAATAAACCCAAAACATATAGAAATAAATTTACCTCTAACATAAAGTACAATGTGTAATTAAAAAAAAGCAATTTCAGTAAATGTTGAAGTACTTCAGAGTTATTACCACTTAAACTGACATGTCAAATCTCAACAATTAGACTTGTTCTTTAAGGACAAAATTGGCTCTATCACTAAGAGTTTAAAATGTGTCTGGTTGTTGATCCAAGGGTGCAGTAATTCCGATTATACTTATAATGCAGTAGTGGTCTCTGATTTGTGCTGCCTATGGCAGCTTGATTCAGCTGAAACCTCTTTAATTGGTTTCTTTTCACTTACAAGAAACATGGAGATGACATTTTTTGGCAGTAATAATACACATACGACAATTTTCATTATAGAGTAGAATGATGGAGGTGTATGGGCAGTGTCGGCGTGAGCATTCGACGCCCTCGGGCAAATGCCGGGGCCCTGAGCAGGCGGGTTAGCTCACTTGGCGTCGGGACACCGGCGTGCTTTGGGGGCCTGGTGCCAGCTCCCGTGAGTGGGCCCTCCACTTGCTCAGGGCTCCAGTAATTGCAATACTTACCTCTCCCGGTTCCTCCGCTTCTTCTGCTGACTGTGACAATTCAGGTCAGAACAGTCACAGTCCAGAGAGCCAGAAGACGGTGACACTGAGGAGAAGCAGCCAGTAAGGAAAGGTGAGTATTTCATTTTTTTTACATTTTAATGGGACCCATAATATACTGGAGCATCATATGGTGCGCACCTATACTGGAGCATTATATGGGGCCCATCATATATTGGAGCATTATATTGGGTCATTATATATGGAGCATTATATGGGGTCCATTGTATATGGAGCATTATATGGGGCCTATTACCGTATATACTCGTGTATAAGTCGAGATTTTCAGCACTTTTTTGTGCTGAAAACGCTCCTCTTGGCTTATACACGAGTCATTGCCGGTGGGGGAGGGGGGTGGAGCAAAAGACATCATACTCACCCTCCTGGTGTCATCGCTGAATATCAGTCCCTGCATCTCGGGCATCGGCCTCTCTCTTCCTGTATTCCTTCCTGTGCTCAGCAGTCACGTGGTACCGCTCATTAAAGTAATGAATATGCACGCGTCCACTCCCATAGTGATTCATTACTTAAATTTAAGAGGGGACTGGATGCCTTTCTTGAAAAGCATAATGTTACAGGTTATATATACTAGATTCCTTGATAGGGCGTTGATCCAGGGAACTAGTCTGACAGCCGTATGTGGAGTTGGGAAGGAATTTTTTTCCCCAATGTGGAGCTTACTCTTTGCCACATGGTTTTTTTTTGCCTTCCTCTGGATCAACATGTTAGAGCATGTTAGGTTAGTAAATGGGTTGAACTAGATGGACAAAGTCTTCCTTCAACCTTAATAACTATGATATGTGTGGAGCGCATATTCATTACTTTAATGAGTGGTATTACTGACAGCTCAGCACAGGAAGGAAGACAGGAGGAGAGATGCCGGAGCCCAAGATGCAGGGACTGATATGCAGAGCCAGAAGGGCGAGTAGGACTGGGGGAAGGGTGAGTGCCATGCGATATTCACCTGTCCCCGTTCCACTACCGCGCTGTGTCTTACGGGTCCTCTGGCTGTGATATTCAGGTCAGAGGGCACCATGACGTGGTTAGTGCGCGCCCTCTGCCTGAACAGTCACTGCAGAGAGTCGGCGACGCTGAGGAGTAGCGGGCAGCAACGAGAGGTGAGTATGTAATTTTTTTATTTTTTATTTTAATCGCAGCAGCAGCAGCATTATATGGGGCATATTTTAATATAGAGCATCTTATGGGGCCCATCATGAACTTTATGGAGCATTATACGGGGTGTATTTTGTATGGAGCATCTTATGGGGCTCCTGATTCAATATGGATATTCAAAAACATTTAACTACTGATGTCTCAATTAATTTTACTTTTATTGATAATCTATTTTCATTTTTTTAAATTTATCAGTAGCTGCTGCATTTTCCACCCTAGGCTTATACTCGAGTCAATAAGTTTTCCCATTTTTTGTGGCAAAATTAGGTGCCTCGACTTATACTCGGGTCAGCTTATACTCGAGTATATACGGTATATGTGGATCAATATATGGGGCCCATTCTATATGGAGCATTATATTGGGCCCATTCTATATGGAGCATTATATGGGGCCCATTCTATATGGAGCATTATATGGGGCCCATTCTATATGGAGCATTAAATGGGGGCCCATTATATATGGAGCAATATATGGGGCTCATCATATACTGTATTGAGCATTATATTGGGCCCATTATATATGGAGCATTATATTGGGCCCATTATATATGGAGCATTATATGGGGCCCATTATATATTGAGCATTATATGGGGCCCATTATATATGGAGCATTATATGGGGCCCATTAGATACTGTATGGCGCATTATATGGGGCTTATTATGTATGGAGCATTATATGGGGCCCACTATGTATGGAGCATTATATAGGGTCCATTATATATGGAGCAATATATGGGGCCCATCATTTACTTTATGGAGCATTATATTGAGCCCTTCATATACTGTATGGAGCATTATATGGTGAGGTCTATCATTCTGTATGAAGCAATATATGGTGCTCATTATTCTGTATGGAGCACTATGTGGTGCCCATAATAATGTATGGAGCAATATATGGGGCTCATTAGTCTTTATGGAGAATTATGTGATGCCCATAATACTGTATGGAGGACTATACTGTCCAGTTTCTGAGCTATTGTAGAATTCTTGATATCACTCACGTAATGTAAGAAGTGAAATCTTTGGCATTGTACTATATAGTGATGAGCGAGTGTGCTCGTTACTCGGGTTTCTCTGAGCCTGCTCGGGTGGTCTCAGAGTACTTCAGCGTGCTCGGAGATTTAGTTTATCTCTACGCAGCTGCATGATTTGCGGCTGTTAGACAGCTTGAATACATGTGGGGGTTGCATAACAAACAGGCAATCGCTGCATGTGATCAAGCTGTCTAGCAGCTGCAAATCATGCAGCTGTGTCGACAAACTAAATCTCCGAGCACGCCAAAATACTCAGAGACCACCCAAGCATGCTCTGAGAAACCCGAGAAACAAGCACACTTGATCATCACTAGTACTATACCCAGGGCCGTATTTAGGGTTTCTGCTGCCCTAGGCACTTTTAGTGCTGCCCCCCCCCCCCCCCCTTTGGTGAGTATGACACTATCGGCAGTGACTTTAGCAAGAATCGCTGATGTGAAAGTCGCCTTTTGCAGCAAATCTGGCAGTTTTTCTGCATGTGCTGCGTAACAGATCACTTACGGCAACACTGCGTTCGGCCTCATTCATTCCCTATGGGATTTGCGGCACTTATGATCTGGCAAATGTGGTACCATACCTCCCAACTTTTGAAGAAGGGAAGGAGACAGAAAGTGTGCGGCGCGCGTAGCGCGCTGCGGCAAATTTTAGGCCACGCCTCTGACCACACCCATTTCACAACTAGTCACACCCATATCCACGTCCCAACCACAGCCATTTAGCACTGCTGATCACACTGTTTTATATACAATAATTATAAATGAAAAAATATGGCCACAGTGCTCCATACTGCATAATGGCCACACATGATGCTCCATACTGTATAATGGCCACACATGATGCTCCATACTGTATAACGGCCACACATGATGCTCCGTACTGTATAACGACCACACATGATGCTCCATACTGTATAACGGCCACACATGATGCTCCATATTGTATAATGGCCACACATGATGCTCAATACTGTATAATGGCCACACATGATGCTCAATACTGTATAATGGCCACACATGATGCTCAATACTGTATAATGGCCACACATGATGCTCAATACTGTATAATGGCCACACATGATGCTCCATATTGTATAATGGCCGCACATGATGCTCAATACTGTATAATGGCCACACAGTTCTCCATGATACTGTATAATGAC
The DNA here is from genome assembly GCF_051348905.1 of Ranitomeya variabilis. Lineage (NCBI taxonomy): Eukaryota > Metazoa > Chordata > Amphibia > Anura > Dendrobatidae > Ranitomeya > Ranitomeya variabilis. The sequence goes on from NC_135232.1 coordinate 1,024,410,606, forward strand.
CCCCCCTCCTGTATGCATGGCTCATATTCCCCCCCTGTATGCATGGCTCACACTCCCCCCCTGTATGCATGGCTCATATTCACCCCCCCCGTATGCATGGCTCATATTCACCCCCCCCGTATACATGGCTCATATTCACCCCCCCGTATACATGGCTCATATTCACCCCCCCCCCGTATACATGGCTCATATTCACCCCCCCTGTATGCATGGCTCATATACACCCCCCCCCTGTATGCATGGCTCATATACACCCCCCCTGTATGCATGGCTCATATACACCCCCCCCTGTATGCATGGCTCATATACACCCCCCTGTATGCATGGCTCATATACACCCCCCCTGTATGCATGGCTCATATACACCCCCCCTGTATGCATGGCTCATATACACCCCCCTGTATGCATGGCTCATATACACCCCCCCCTGTATGCATGGCTCATATACACCCCCCCCTGTATGCATGGCTCATATACACCCCCCCCTGTATGCATGGCTCATATACACCCCCCCCTGTATGCATGGCTCATATACACCCCCCCTGTATGCATGGCTCATATACACCCCCCCCTGTATGCATGGCTCATATACACCCCCCCTGTATGCATGGCTCATATACACCCCCCCCTGTATGCATGGCTCATATACACCCCCCCTGTATGCATGGCTCATATACACCCCCCCCTGTATGCATGGCTCATATACACCCCCCCTGTATGCATGGCTCATATACACCCCCCCTGTATGCATGGCTCATATACACCCCCCCCTGTATGCATGGCTCATATACACCCCCCCCGTATGCATGGCTCATATACACCCCCCCCCGTATGCATGGCTCATATACACCCCCCCTGTATGCATGGCTCATATTCACCCCCCCCTGTATGCATGGCTCATATTCACACCCCCCCCCTTTGTATGCATGGCTCATATTCACCCCCCCCCTGTATGCGTGGCTCATATTCACCCCCCCCCCCTGTATGCATGGCTCATATTCACCCCCCCCTGTATGCATGGCTCATATTCACCCCCCCCCCTGTATGCATGGCTCATATTCACCCCCCCCCCCGTATGCATGGCTCATATTCACCCCCCCCCTGTATGCATGGCTCATATTCACCCCCCCCCTGTATGCATGGCTCATATTCACCCCCCTCTATGCATGGCTCATATTCACCCCCCCCCTGTATGCATGGCTCATATTCACCCCCCCCTGTATGCATGGCTCATATTCACCCCCCCCCCCTGTATGCATGGCTCATATTCACCCCCCCCCCTGTATGCATGGCTCATATTCACCCCCCCCCCCCTGTATGCATGGCTCATCTCCCCCTCCCTCCCTGTATGCATGGTGGCTCTGGCTTATCTCCCATCCCCCCTGTATGCATGCATGCATGGTGGCATTGGTGGCTCTGGCTCGTCATCTCCCATCCCCCATGCGTGGCCCATCGGCAGCCTGCCCCGCCGCTCCCCATCTATCTTGTGGCTGCCGCCTGCTGGGCTCCCCGATCCTCCTCCTTCATCCTCCCCGGCTCCCCCTGTCCCTGGCTGTCATCATACTCACCTGGCTGTGTCACCTCACACCGCGCACGGCGCGCAGAAGAACGGGATCCTCCACCTCTGTGCTGTGTCCCGGCGCAGCACCCTCGTCGTCCTGTATGAGCGGTCAGGTGGTACCGCTGATTTAAGGTCATGACCTTAATCAGCGGTACCATGTGACCGCTCACACAGCGAGGGTGCAGTCACTGAGAGCAGACCAGGCGTCGCTGGAGCAGGTGAGGTGAGTATGCATCAATCATAGTGTGTATGGGCAAGGAGACAGCGGCGGGGGGGCGGCGGTGGCGGCGAGGGGGGGGGGCGGCGAGGGGGGAGGGGCTTAAGCCTTAAGGTGACCCCGGCCGGACCGGACTTTGCATTAAAAAAAAAAAAAAAAAAAAAAAGAGCACACACACCTGCTCAGGTGCCGCCCCCCCGCATGGCCCCGCCCTAGGCACGTGCCCTCAAGTGCCTAGTGGCAAATACGGCTCTGACTATACCTACATTTCTCTGACGTATCCGTGCATCATTAATTGTGGTATGTGTTTCGGGGTCCACTGAGAATTTCACCTGGGGCCCAGAAAAACCTGGAACCGGCCCTATGTATGGGAAATCTGTATTGATATCAACATTAGAAGTCACATTCTGATGTTTAATGACAAGTACATCTATTTACTAAAATTACTGATTGCTAAAGGGGTTGTCTCACCTTGGGCAATCCCATTAATTTAAGCTACATCTTGTTCTCGGCAGAGCCGCTGCCAGATATTTCCCTTCCACAACTCCTAATACATACACGGCTTTTGTACACCAGAGTGAGAGTTGGTACTTACATAGTTAGTAAGGCCGAAAAAAGACATTTGTCCATCCAGTTCAGCCTATATTCCTATATTCCATCATAATAAATCCCCAGATCTACATCCTTCTACAGAACCTAATAATTGTATGATACAATATTGTTCTGCTCCAGGAAGACATCCAGGCCTCTCTTGAACCCCTCGACTGAGTTCGCCATCACCACCTCCTCAGGCAAGCAATTCCACATTCTCACTGCCCTAACAGTAAAGAATCCTCTTCTATGTTGGTGGAAAAACCTTCTCTCCTCCAGACGCAAAGAATGCCCCCTTGTGCCCGTCACCTTCCTTGGTATAAACAGATCCTCAGCGAGATATTTGTATTGTCCCCTTATATACTTATACATGGTTATTAGATCGCCCCTCAGTCGTCTTTTTTCTAGACTAAATAATCCTAATTTCGCTAATCTATCTGGGTATTGTAGTTCTCCCATCCCCTTTATTAACTTTGTTGCCCTCCTTTGTACTCTCTCTAGTTCCATTATATCCTTCCTGAGCACCGGTGCCCAAAACTGGACACAGTACTCCATGTGCGGTCTAACTAGGGATTTGTACAGAGGCAGTATAATGCTCTCATCATGTGTATCCAGACCTCTTTTAATGCACCCCATGATCCTGTTTGCCTTGGCAGCTGCTGCCTGGCACTGGCTGCTCCAGGTAAGTTTATCATTAACTAGGATCCCCAAGTCCTTCTCCCTGTCAGATTTACCCAGTGGTTTCCCGTTCAGTGTGTAATGGTGATATTGATTCCTTCTTCCCATGTGTATAACCTTACATTTATAAAGTATCTGGAGGTGGTACTCGGAGTTGAACCAAGGACCTCTTGATCTGCAGTCTAATGCTCTACCACTGAGCTATACCCCCTACATTTTTACTTGTTAGCAGGTGTCTTCTCTGGCTCTATAAGGGGGTCCTGAGCAGTTGAACCCCTCTATGATATGGATGTTTTAATGAGACATTCAAAATCCATACAAGAGGCCCAAGACCCATCACAAACTATACAAGCTGGTCTACTGATAAACTGACAGAACAAGCCAGTACAGAAAGTTATTTGTGCAGCTGGACAAGATATTGCAAAAATGTGCAAACAATATAGATACATATATTTTTTATGAAAGTTAAATGTTGAAAATCCCTTATAATCCTAGAGCAGAATATCTAATTCCATAGTGTTACAAGTGGGAAGAGAAGGAATAGGATTGTGTAAGGGTTCAGGATACCAGGTTGTGCTCCACTTGTTAGCATGCCCTCCATCCTGGACCATGATCCGTTGTTAGGTTGTGGATCCATACCGAGAACTTTGCACATTACGTTGTAAATATCGACTGCTCTGATTGGTCCAGATCTAAAGTTCTTTCTAAAATCTGAAAAAGACAATTAAATCATTAACCTCTTTACTAACTATTGTCTTTGTAAACGGCTTAGGAATCTGATGTCTCTAGCATATTTTTCAACAGAGAATTTATACACAGATAAAACCAACTACTAAAATTGTATAATGAAAATTTATACTATTTTTGTTATACTTTGTGTCGAACCATAGTAAAAATATCTGCTTGTAGTCAATAAATATTTAAAAAAATAATATTGAATAAATGGAAAAGATTTGCCTTTTAATATGTAGCAGCTTCTGCCTGAATCTGCAGACGCTTCCTATTCCTACTGTCTATTCAGAAGAATAGGAGTCGTTCTGCAGTACCCAGCAGCCGCCACTACACACGGAACGGAGCTGCGCTTTGCAGCTACATTCAAAAACCTCAATTCATCAAAGCTTTTTTTCGCTTTTTTTTCCAGAAAACTGTTGTAAAAAGCTTTGAAAAGTCGCAACTGACTGCTCAAAATTGTAAAACTTTTGGTATTTTCATGTAACTTGCGCCCAGCTCCAACAAACTGGGTGGAGCTGGGGGGGGGACAGGGGGCCGGGGTGACTCCGCTGATCAAAGGAAATAAAGCTGATCAGTAGGGGTGCTGGTGTTTGAACCCAAATGATCTCATATTGATGACCTATGTTGTGGAAAGCTTTTCAATATTGCATGACTTTACAACAACTTTAAGTATTTGAAGTGTTCAAAATGGAAATGTGAACTCCATACGCACTGACATAGCAAAGCTAATTTTAATGCACACAACACAGTAATACTATTCTTCTATATTGTGACATAGAAAACACAATTTAACAGGAAAAACAGCCACATGAATAGTTACCTATGCCAGATGCCAAAAAGAATCCTCTCATATCTATCAACTGATTGTCATATCCATGCCACCCATGCTGCCATCCTTGATTAGACGCTGTGCCATTATTCCAGTAGGGAAGTTTCTCTTTACTCTAAAGAAAACAAAATTATTAGAAACTAAACAAGACCTACCATGAGAAAGTAGAATCGCCCACTTCATGCCCACCTGTGTTATGAACCAACCCTGTTCAGCTGTCAGAGTTATTGGCGGCACAAATCTTCCCTTCTTGTAATAAAATCGATCCGGTATCTGGTCCTTTTCATAGACATCCATGTGCTGCACATTTTTCAACTGGTTGTACACCTGTCAAATGGCACAAGATACCGTAAGAAGATGGTGTCACACTAAACAATCGTCAATTGGACAAACAACAAATGCTCGTTTTTTGTTTTATTTCCACTTCAATAAGTTACTGTAATTTTCTCCTACTTTAGGGTTTCTAAAGGGCTATGGTTTATAAGACACATCTTCAAACACAGTTTCAGAGAATTGTTAGCAGCAGCATAGTGATCGCAGTCACTGGGGGATGCGACTGCGATCAGTCATGGCAGTGAAGAGTGCCTGCCCGAATTCCAGGGCCGGTACCACTTTTAAATGTATCCACATTTTTCAGACATCACACTAAATTACGCCACATGCATCCGGCTGTAGATCACAAGAAGGAACAGGATTCTGCTGCTCTACGTGGGAGTGGTATGAGGCGAGTTTTGACTACTTTTTTTTATTGAAAATTGGAGCATAGAAGGCACCGAGGGGAAAATACACACAGAGGGGTAATATAACGAGGGGCATAATTATTGTTTTCAGTCACAAAGGGAACATCTATTCTAATGAAGCAAAAAGGGGGCATAAATTGTATGTAGGCACTTCTTTCTTTAGCTTCACTTTCCTTCAGCTCCCTCTCTCTGGGAACTTCTGTCTGTTTCAGTCTTTCTGTCTGACAGGAGCTGTAGACCCTCATGTCTGCTCAGCTCCACTCCTCTCACCAACTATCTAGATCTTTCCTGACTCTTGCTTACCAAGCTCCTTCCCTACTCTACATACCCCACCCACTCCTCCAACACCCTTTCCTATCTAGACTGGGATGAGGCCTTCCTCCCTTAGGGTACGCCCAGATTCCCTGACTGAATAGTGTTGGATGCAGGTGTAGGGTTCTGTGTAGTGCCCCCTCCTTACCTGAGAGCAGAATACCATACCTCTGGGTGAGGTGCAGTACTCTGTGGTGACTGGACCCTCAGGGGCGCAACAGATACTGTACATATGGCTGTGGCATACAGGAGAAATGAGAGAGTCCCCTCCGGTTGATGTTCCTGTTACACAGTATGCTACCAGATCTTGCCTCCATTTTGCCCTAACAGCCCCCACCTCATCAGTTTCTGTTGGTACTGGGGACTTCCTATCAGACATTACAGCTTTCCTGAGGCCCACCATCTTTCTCTCTCACTGTGACCCAACTGACCTCTTCCACTTAGGGGAGAAAGAGCTATCGAATTCAGTGCCTCTTCTGGGCCCTAGGCCATGGACCGACCCGGGATCTGTGCAAAACTTCAGATATATCCTCATGATGTTTGGGAGACTTGAAACTGATAGGACAGTTAACCGCCTATGCATCCGCTGACCTTGAAACTGTCACTTAACACTGTCTGAGACTTCCGGAAACAAGAAAGTTCTTATTTTTATCTGATCTAAAACCTCCCAATATGTGAATGGGGTTAGATCACCCTCTTAAACTGGCATGGTTTCAGTCACCGCTCAGTGTATAGAGAGCGCACCGGTGCCTCCCCTGTGACTGACAGAGCAAGACTTTCTGTGGGGAACAAAGTTAATTCCTCCCAGCAGCAGGGCTCGCATTGTGGCAGCGTCACGATGTCAGAACTCTATTATGCTAAAGATTAACCCCATATCTGCAGGTTAGTTTAAATGTGATTTTTTTTCTTTACTTCCTGTGATGTTTCCTTTGAGTCTCAGATTGGAAGTCACAGGAGGATGTCACTCTTCTTATTTTACACGATGGGTTCCCTTTAAGGAACAGCTGTATGGGGAGAATTATAGAATTTTTTTTAAATTAATCAAATTACACAAGTGGTTAGGGCTTAAAGACAGATATTTATAAATGGATATCGGACAACCCTTTTAATGATTAGTATGGTGGTATTAATCGGTTAATGTGTGTTGATAAATAGTGATCATGGTGTGGCAGTATTCGATTTATTTAATGATATTGTTTGTAGTTCACTCTGTTTTCTATAGTGCTATTTGTTACTTGTATAGTAGTATTTGTAACTGTAAAACACTGTTGTCTGTATATGGAGCGCCCCAGAGTCCTGGTCGTTGCAGTACTGTGGCTCCGCCGCTAAGGGGGGCTATGGTACATCTGATGGCACTGAAGGAGTTCATCTGACCAGGTATCACATACACCAATACATTTCACAGTCGGGCCTCCAGGGGGAGCTAAGGGTGCTATTTATTAGGCCACTCCTCACCGTGCGGGTAAACTGGGGGTCAGGCAGGAAGTTAGTTCAGAAAGCTGACTGGGTTGGAACCAGGCAACACCTTGTGGCAGCGGGTGTTGTGGGGGAAGATTCGGTAGGGTCTCTGTCAGGTTTGGGACCCTGACAGAGGCCTGGCAACAAGAAAGAACGTCACGGGACCGTGCCTGCTCAGCATAGCGGCGGTGCCCTAAGAAAGGAACAGAAGCGAGATATATTGTGCTGAGTGAGAAACGAGATCAAAGCAAGAAGGAGAATACCAGTAGGAGTCGTGCTGTAAGACCGAGGCAACATCCTACTGAGGCGCACAACCGGCGGCCGGAACGCCGAGGAAGTATTACTATATTCAGCTTCAGGCAATACTTCAAACCAACGGCAGGACAGTCAGTCATAGGCGGGCTGTCTCACCTAAATCACCTATGCAGACTTGGGGGGCAACCTGTGGAGAGGGGCAACTCTAGGGTCCCGGAAGAGCTCCGAGCCTACCCGTCATACGGGTGCGTCCCAACCATAACACCGGGAGGGACGGAGGATTAGCAGAACATCATCTAATCGAGTTGTTGTGAGGGAACACGAGAAACAGACACAACAGTTGTGGGGACTATCCCGTAAGCACAGCAGGGGAGGACCACAACACATAGCGCAAGAAGGAAGGCACAGATTTCCACCTGCAAAGGGAACTCTGGAGGTGCCATCGGACCGGCCGGACTTGCGCAGCCTGGTGAACCGTATTCCGGACTGAGGACCCAGAGACCTTCAGTAAAGAGGTAAAGAGACTGCAATCTGGTGTCCTCGTTATTTACTGCACCGCACCACCATCACCATCCATATCTATTATTCACTGTACGCCCCTCAGCAGGGTCACGGACCGGGCCTAACCACCGTGACAACCCCAGAGCAGAGACTCAGACCACTCAGTCCGATGAAAAAGTTGGAGATATGAACAGCCCCATAGATTACACTGGTCAACAGCATTTTTGGTGCCAAAGATATTTCATCGAATTTAGGGTATTTTTGGGGTGCTGATTCTGAATATGTCATCAGTTTTGCCAGATTGGCTCAAGTTTTTGAGATTTTTGGTATCTTATTTATAGCACTTGTTGGTAAATGCGACGCATCATCTCATTAATTTCTTTGGATTAGTACTTGAACTGAGCAGTTCTCAATATAGATTTGTGTTAATTAGTGTTCTAAAAGTTTGTTCATAGCTTGATTTTTGCACTAACTTTATGTTGTTGTCTGTTTTCCAGTGAAAAGCATGAACTCATCAAGAAGAAGTTGTCTTAACGATCCAGACTCATTCTGTTACATTTGTGGTGAATACACACTGCCAAAACATAGAAGAAACATAACAGACTTCGTAAAAAAAAGTGTATTTTGCCTATTTTGGGGTTATGCTTGGGGACCAAGACAAGTTTTGGGCACCACACATAGTGTGCAAAGCATGTATCGAATTATTACGAAAATGGAGCAAAGGACAAAGAAAAAGCTTCAAATTTGGTGTTCCAATGGTGTGGAGAGAGCCAAAAAATCATCATGATGACTGTTATTTATGGTAAACACAGGTACAGGCACATCTTCACAATGAGGGACAGGCCTTCTGGCAGATTCCATGTTACTCCCATTTTCGTTTCTTATGCTTATTGAATCCTTGCACTTGCACTGCACAGAAATAACAGTCATCATGATGATTTTTTGGCTCTCTCCACACCATTGGAACACCAAATTTGAAGCTTTTTCTTTGTCCTTTGCTCCATTTTCGTAATAATTCGATACATGCTTTGCACACTATGTGTGGTGCCCAAAACTTGTCTTGGTCCCCAAGCATAACCCCAAAATAGGCAAAATACACTTTTTTTTACGAAGTCTGTTAGGTTTCTTCTATGTTTTGGCAGTGTGTATTCACCACAAATGTAACAGAATGAGTCTGGATCGTTAAGACAACTTCTTCTTGATGAGTTCATGCTTTTCACTGGAAAACAGACAACAACATAAAGTTAGTGCAAAAATCAAGCTATGAACAAACTTTTAGAACACTAATTAACACAAAACTATATTGAGAACTGCTCAGTTCAAGTACTAATCCAAAGAAATTAATGAGATGATGCGTCGCATTTACCAACAAGTGCTATAAATAAGATACCAAAAATCTCAAAAACTTGAGCCAATCTGGCAAAACTGATGACATATTCAGAATCAGCACCCCAAAAATACCCCAAATTCATTAAAATATTTTGGACACCAGAAAAAAATTTTTTTTTTGTTGACCTGTGTTATCATAGGTACAAGTGGCATCCATGAAAACAACATATATCACTTGTATGAGAAAAACAGATGACTTAATTAGGCCTTAGCCATAGCAGCTAGAAAGGCCATCTCCTGCTATCTGGCGCATCCATGCATTACAAAGACAGCCAATCGCTTTATATAAGAATGATGTAATGCATAATTTCACCTGTTGTGGCGCTGTAGGGAAATTAAATAATTGTTGCTAGGCTCACAAAAATTACATTCGATCAACATGAATTCTAGTAGCAGAAACCCTATGACCCACTTAGTTTTGGGAACTTTAGTAAGGAAATCTTATAAATTCATTATAAGGGTTGCCACTTTGGTCACATATTTTGCATACAAACTGCTCCTGCTGTGCTTTCTTTATAATATCTGGCTTGTGATTTTATTTGTAGATTTAAAATAATGTTATTTTATTCTATAAAGAGACAACTGGGATAATGAAATAAATCTCAATGTGCTTTTCACACCGAAGGAAGACTAAATGACACCTTAGCACCAAATTACTCGGAACATTACGGACAACCAGAATATGCCTGAAGCTAAAATGAATGTAGTAATGTGACCAAACAGTAATCTTTAATGCATTAGTACAGAAGAGATTACATACCTCGGCGTGTTTACCCTCTGCAGGCCACAGACTCACAACAGGACCGCTGTCTTTTATTTGTAAAATGTCATTAAAGTCAATATATTTTTCAAGTTCTATCACTTTCTCCATCCAGAATATATCTGTCATGCCATGATCAGAGAATAGAATAACATTTATTTTATCCTTTAGTCCACTTTCCTAAAAAAAAAAAAAATCAGATGTCTCAAGTCTCGCATGGTAATCCCCGGCCCTGCTGCCTGCACTCTGGAGCGGAGCATGCGGCTCCATGTATTGCTATGCGTATATGTAACTCTTAGATCATTCTCAGTTGTTCAACTAAATTCTCAGAATTCTCAGTCACACATCCAAAAACTGTTGTGCGCCTTGTCTTCTTCTTACTGTTATGCAACTATTGTAGAGGTGGGATTTGGATATTTCGCTTGTGGCCTGCATTGAATGGAATGTCAGCAAGTTTTTGCTATGTAACCTGACATGATGTAGAGGCAGAGTGTCACGATATAGCAATTGGACTTCCAGGGACAATGGGCTCCTACACTGTCTTTCAAGCTAGGGGAACCCTAGACTATTCCTGAAGGTGGGGGGATGCCAGGGTCTCGTACCTTGCTATGCTTCTATATGAGAGCTTATTTGTTTCCTCCCCACCCAGGGAGGTATGGGACAGAAATGTATGGAATATGTAATAACACAAACCAGACAGACAGGGATAAGCGATAACTACTATCACACATATACAAACGAATAGGGTAAAACACACACAAACCAAATCCACGCCGATATCTCCTGAAAACAACTCTTTACTCCCTGCCCCAAACTCTGAACTTGCCTTCATCTCCAAACCAGGAAGTGGTATCCACACCTCCCAACCGTCCCAGATCCAGCGGGGCAGTCCCGATTTTGACAGTCTGCCTCGCGGTCACGGGAGACATTAGTTTTGCCGCACTGCAATGTCAGCTTCAGCCTCATCCATCCACCCTCAGAGCAGCACACCACATATATGGCTGTTCTGTGCGCACAGGACCTGTGATGAGGTCACAGGGGGAGGAGTCAGGGGTCACATGATCGGGGCCTCCGTGTATGCATGCAGGACTCTGCTGGTTGTCATGGTGCTGAATGATGGTAAGTTTATGTGTGGGGTCAGGAGGGGTTTACAGTGTGGATGTAGCAGAGCTGTGTGTGTACGAGGTGTACGGAGCGGAGCCACGTGTGTATGAGGTGTACGGGTCGCAGCCGCATGTGTGCAAGGTGTACGGAGATGAGCCGCTTGTGTACGAGGTGCTATAAGACTGTGCTATAAGTTACCTTTTGTTTTGGCCTTATACCAGAAAGGCCATGTTTATTTTGTTACATCCTGCAATAGTTTATGTCATGCTTTAATAAACCAGCAGAAGGTTAACCCAAGAAGCGTTCCTGCGTCTACCTCTGAGAGCAGCTGAGTGAGTCAACCTATCACACAGTATACAGTATATAAATAGTATCTAGTTCCAGAGGCAGTATTCCATGTTATACGCACAAAATGTTAATATGAGGGACACAACACTCTAAACCTAAGTTGTGCTCTGGTCACACAATAGGTGTTCGGTTACTCCAGGAATGTGCTATGAAAGCATTCAAGTGTTTAAATATTTAACAGAGATTCAGCGTAAAATACCATGTTGCAAGTTAATTTCTAGCGAGACAAAACTTTGACAAAAGATGGTTTGCATTTGATTCTTTTAGTCTAGGTTCACATTAGCGTTTCTGTGAGCAGTGTATCATCTGCATGTGCAAACGCATGCAAACGCATGTTTATGCAGCGTTTTTTATCTGGATGATCTTACGCATGACGGCCAAAAAACGCTGCGTGTGCATGTGTTTGTATACGTTTTTGCATGCGTTTGCATTGTTTATGTGCATGCGTACGTTATTTTCCAATTGGCGTGGCTTAAGGGATTTCTATATATACACCATGCACAGATTAAATCCTCTTCTTTTGATGCTGTATTCTGCTGCAAGATGGATCTTAGCGTGGAGAGCTTCAATCTGAATCTATCATTGAAATTGGCTTTTGCTTTTGCTGTGGCTTGTGAGGAAGAAAGGAGAAGAGAAAGACGGAGAAGACATAATCGTTGCTATTGGCAACACCCTATTGTTGAAGTCTGAGAGAGCCATGGAGCCTACCACTCATTGTACACCGAGCTTCATGAAAACCCGCAAAACTTTTTTGAATACACGAGTGTTATGATCCGGTGACCTTGGAGCCGCATGAGAGACTTTCTCAGGAGTAGGTGGTATCTGTACTGACCGCAAACCCTAAACTGACACCGCAACTAGAAGTAGCCGTGGGGTGTACCTAACATGTCCTAGACACCTCGACACAGCCGGAGGACTAAATACCCCTATAGGTGGAAATGGGAATACTATCTTGCCTCAGAGCAGAACCCCAAAGGATAGGCAGCCCCCCACAAATATTGACTGAGTATAAGAGGAAAGACACACGCAAGCAGAAAAACAGAATTTAGCAAAAGAGGCACTTCTAGCTAAAAAGAAAAGGATAGGACAGAATTCTAAGCGGTCACTATTAAAATCCTAAAAATATCCACAGCAAAAAATATAAATATACTACATCTAACTAAAGACATAGCAAGTATATTATTATTATTATTATTATTATTCATTTTAATAGCGCCATTTATTCCATGGCGCTTTCTGCAACTCCTGAGAATCCAGCATGACTGAAAAATCCAAACAAAGTCTAAGCTGGACAAAAACACAATGAATTGCACTGAATTGCAAAGCACACTGCATGTGTGCACAGAGACAAAAAACCAGACACTTATCTTGGCTGAATTGGCAGCAGAGCATGAGGAACCAGAGAGAGATGCAATCCCTCCAAGAACAATGGACAACTGGCCAGGAGTAATGGATCCTGCACACCTAAATACCTAGTAGAGCTGCAATCAGCAGAAACACCTGTCCTGGATTACGATCCCAAGACAACAGCACTACCACTAACAACCACCGGAGGGAGCCCAAGAGCAGAATTCACAACAGTACCCCCCCTTGAAGAGGGTGCACCGAACCCTCACCAGAGCCCCCAGGCCGATCAGGACGAGCCAGATGAAAGGCACGGACCAAATCAGCAGCATGGACATCAGAGGCAAAAACCCAAGAATTATCCTCCTGGCCATAACCTTTCCATTTGACAAGGTACTGAAGCCTCCGCCTCGAAAGGCGAGAATCCAAAATCTTCTCAACCACATACTCCAACTCCCCATCAACCAACACAGGGGCAGGAGGATCAACAGAGGGAACAACGGGCACCACATATTTCCGCAATAAAGATCTATGGAAAACATTATGGATGGCAAAAGAGGCCGGAAGGGCCAAACGAAAAGACACCGGATTGATAACCTCAGAAATCCTATAAGGACCAATAAACCGAGGCTTAAACTTAGGGGAAGAAACCTTCATAGGAACATGACGGGAAGACAACCAGACCAAATCCCCAACCCGAAGCCGGGAACCAACACACCGACGACGGTTAGCAAAACGCTGAGCCTCCTCCTGAGACAACACCAAATTGTCCACCACATGAGCCCAAATCTGCTGCAACCTGTCAACCACAGAATCCACACCAGGACAATCAGAAGGCTCAACCTGCCCCGAAGAAAAACGAGGATGAAAACCAAAATTACAAAAGAAGGGCGAAACCAAGGTAGCCGAACTAGCCCGATTATTAAGGGCGAACTCGGCCAATGGCAAGAAAGCCACCCAATCATCCTGTTCAGCAGACACAAAGCATCTCAAATAAGTTTCCAAAGTCTGATTAGTTCGCTCGGTCTGGCCATTTGTCTGCGGATGAAAAAGACAAATCAATGCCCAGCCTAGCACAAAAGGCCCGCCAAAACCTAGAAACAAACTGGGAACCTCTGTCGGACACAATATTCTCCGGAATACCATGCAAACGAACCACATGCTGAAAAAACAACGGAACCAAATCAGAAGAGGAAGGCAATTTAGGCAAAGGCACCAAATGAACCATCTTAGAGAACCGGTCACAAACCACCCAGATAACCGACATCCTCTGGGAAACCGGAAGATCTGAAATAAAATCCATAGAAATATGCGTCCAGGGCCTCTCAGGGACCGGCAAAGGCAAAAGCAACCCGCTAGCACGGGAACAACAAGGCTTGGCCCACGCACAAGTCCCACAGGACTGCACAAAAGAATGCACATCACGCGACAAAGAAGGCCACCAAAAGGACCTACCAACCAAATCTCTGGTACCAAAAATACCAGGATGGCCTGCCAACACAGAACAATGAACCTCAGAAATCACTCTACTAGTCCATCTGTCAGGAACAAACAGTTTGCCCACTGGACAGCGGTCAGGTTTGTCAGCCTGAAATTCCTGCAGAACCCGTCGCAAATCAGGGGAAATGGCCGAAAGGACCACCCCTTCCTTCAGAATGCCGACCGGTTCCAGTACCTCAGGAGAATCAGGCAGAAAACTCCTAGAGAGGGCATCAGCCTTAACATTCTTAGAACCCAGAAGATACGAGACCATGAAATCAAAACGGGAGAAAAACAAGGACCATCGAGCCTGTCTAGGATTCAGCCGTTTGGCAGACTCGAGGTAAATCAGACTTTTATGATCGGTCAAGACCACAATACGGTGCTTGGCTCCCTCAAGCCAATGTCGCCATTCCTCAAACGCCCACTTTATAGCCAACAACTCCCGATTGCCGACATCATAATTGCGTTCAGCAGGCGAAAACGTACGGGAAAAGAAGGCACACGGTTTCATCAAGGAACCAACAGAATTCCTCTGAGACAAAACGGCCCCTGCCCCAATCTCAGAAGCGTCAACCTCAACCTGAAACGGAAAAGAAACATCCGGCTGACGCAACACCGGGGCAGAAGTAAATCGGCGTTTAAGCTCCTGAAAGGCAGAGACAGCCACAGAGGACCAATTCGCCACATCAGCGCCTTTCTTCGTCAAATCGGTCAGAGGTTTAACCACACTGGAGAAGTTAGCAATGAAACGGCGATAAAAATTAGCAAAGCCCAAAAATTTCTGAAGGCTCTTCACGGATGTGGGCTGAATCCAATCATGAATGGCCTGAACCTTAACCGGATCCATCTCTATAGATGAGGGAGAAAAAATGAAGCCCAAAAGAGAAACCTTCTGCACTCCAAAGAGACACTTAGACCCCTTCACAAACAAAGCATTATCACGAAGGATCTGAAATACCATCCTGACCTGTTTCACATGAGACTCCCAATCATCGGAAAAAATTAAAATGTCATCCAAATATACAATCATGAATTTATCAAGATAATTCCGGAAGATATCATGCATGAAGGACTGAAAAACAGATGGAGCATTAGAGAGTCCGAACGGCATCACAAGGTATTCAAAATGGCCTTCGGGCGTATTAAATGCAGTTTTCCATTCATCACCCTGCTTAATACGAACAAGATTATATGCCCCCCGAAGGTCAATCTTAGTAAACCAACTAGCCCCCTTAATCCTGGCAAACAAATCAGAAAGCAAAGGTAAAGGGTATTGAAACTTGACCGTGATCTTATTCAGGAGGCGATAATCAATACAGGGTCTCAAGGAGCCATCCTTCTTAGCAACAAAAAAAAATCCCGCTCCCAACGGTGAAGAAGATGGCCGAATATGTCCCTTCTCCAAAGACTCCTTAACATAACTCCGCATGGCGGTATGTTCAGGCACAGACAGGTTGAAAAGTCGGCCCTTGGGAAACTTACAGCCTGGAATCAAGTCAATAGCACAATCACAGTCCCTATGCGGTGGAAGGGAACTGGACTTGGGCTCATCAAATACATCCTGAAAATCAGACAAAAACTCTGGAACCTCAGAAGAGGTGGAAGAGGAGATTGACATCAAAGGAACGTCATTATGAACCCCCTGACAACCCCAACTAGTCACAGACATAGACTTCCAATCCAACACAGGATTATGTGTCTGCAACCATGGATAACCCACCACAATAGCATCATGCAAATTATGCAACACCAGAAAACGACAATCTTCCTGATGGGCTGGCGCCATGCACATGGTCACCTGTGTCCAAAACTGGGGTTTATTTTTAGCCAAAGGTGTAGCATCAATGCCCCTCAAAGGAATAGGGTTCTGCAAAGACTGCATGGGGAAACCACAACGCCTGGCAAATTCAAAGTCCATTAAGTTCAAAGCAGCGCCTGAATCCACAAACGCCATGACAGAAAATGACGACAATGAGCAGATCAAGGTCACAGATAACAGAAATTTAGGTTGTACAGTACTGATGGTAACTGAACTAGCGATTCTCTTTGTACGCTTAGGGCAGACTGAAATGACATGAGAAGCATCGCCACAATAAAAACACAACCTATTCTGACGTCTGAATCCTTGTTGTTCCGTTCTAGACAGAATCCTATCACACTGCATAGGCTCAGGCATCTGCTCTGAGGACAACGCCACAGCGCACACAGTTCTGCGCTCCCGCAAACGCCGATCAATCTGAATGGCCAGAGACATAGAATCATTCAGACCAACAGGCGTGGGAAACCCCACCATAACATCTTTAACAGATTCAGAAAGACCCTTTCTGAAAATTGCAGCCAAAGTATCATCATTCCATTTAGTCAGCACAGACCATTTTCTAAATTTCTGACAATACACTTCTGCCGCTTCTTAACCCTGAGACAGGCCCAACAAGGTCTTCTCCGCTTGATCCACAGAATTTGGTTCATCATATAATAATCCTAGAGCCTGAAAAAAGGTGTCTACATTAAGCAAGGCCGGATTCCCAGATTCCAGTGAAAATGCCCAATCCTGAGGGTCGCCACGCAACAGGGAAATTACAATTTTAACCTGCTGAATGGAATCACCAGAGGAACGAGGTTTCAGAGCAAAAAACAGTTTACAATTGTTTTTAAAACTCAAAAATTTGGACCTGTCCACAAAAAACAAATCAGGAGTAGGAATCCTAGGCTCTAAAAGCGGATTCTGAACAATATAATCAGAAATGCCCTGTACCCTAGCAGCAAGCTGGTCTACACGAGAAACTAATCCCTGAACATCCATGCTAGCACAAGTCTCCTCAGTCACCCAGAGGAAAAGAGGGAAGGAAAGAAAAAACAGACTACAGAAAAAAAAAAAATTTCCCTTCTTCTGAGATGCATTTAACTCATTGTTGGCCAGTTGTACTGTTATGATCCGGTGACCTTGGAGCCGCATGAGAGACTTTCTCAGGAGTAGGTGGTATCTGTACTGACCGCAAACCCTAAACTGACACAGCAACTAGAAGTAGCCGTGGGGTGTACCTAACATGTCCTAGACACCTCGACACAGCCGGAGGACTAAATACCCCTATAGGTGGAAATGGGAATACTATCTTGCCTCAGAGCAGAACCCCAAAGGATAGGCAGCCCCCCACAAATATTGACTGTGAGTATAAGAGGAAAGACACACGCAGGCAGAAAAACAGAATTTAGCAAAAGAGGCACTTCTGGCTAAATAGAAAAGGATAGGACAGAATTCTAAGCGGTCAGTATTAAAATCCTAAAAATATCCACAGCAGAAAATATAAATATACTACATCTAACTAAAGACATAGCAAGTATATCTGCAACTCCTGAGAATCCAGCATGACTGAAAAATCCAAACAAAGTGTAAGCTGGACAAAAACACAATGAATTGCACTGAATTGCAAAGCACACTGCATGTGTGCACAGAGACAAAAAACCAGACACTTATCTTGGCTGAATTGGCAGCAGAGCATGAGGAACCAGAGAGAGATGCAATCCCTCCAAGAACAATGGACAACTGGCCAGGAGTAATGGATCCTGCACACCTAAATACCTAGTAGAGCTGCAATCAGCAGAAACACCTGTCCTGGATTACGACCCCAAGACAACAGCACTACCACTAACAACCACCGGAGGGAGCCCAAGAGCAGAATTCACAACACACGAGGATGTCAGAACAGAGCTTCAATGAATAGCTGCATCATGTGCGAGGATCCATCACCAGGCAGGACATGCAACTACATAGAGCAATTCCTACTGAGGAACGTGTGTTGGTGACCCTAAGGTACGTAGTTTTGAAAAAGAAACACCTGTCATTAATATTCTTGTTATAAAAACCATGTACTGATTTTTTTTCCCCAGTTTCTTTTCCACAGATTCCTGGCTACCGGAGAGATCTTAAGACCTTTACATTTTCAATTTCGGATTGGACTGTCCACCCTTTCTGGGATTGTTGGAGACACCTGCAGTGCATTGTGTGATGTTCTGCGTGCAGAATTCCTCCCCCAACCCACAACTGAACTCTGGCTGAAAAATGCAAGGAAATTTGTAATTTTCCAAACTGTGTGGGGGTTGTGGACGGCAAACACATTAGGATTCTGAAACCTGCTGGAAGTGGATCAGCGTACTTCAATTATAAAAAATACTTTTCCATTGTTCTCATGGGGATTGCGGATGCTGAATGTAGATTTGTCGCTGTTGATGTTGGCTCATTTGGATGAGGAAATGACTCACAGACTTTCAAAAACTCTGACATGGGACAACGTTTGTATGCTAATAATTTTAATTTTCCACTGCCACAACCTCTTCCGAACATTGAAGGACCGCCAATGCCATTTGTTGTTGTTGGGGATGAGGCGTTTCAAATGTGTACCAACCTCATAAAAACCATACTCAAGTCGGCACTTGAATCACACAAAAAGGATTTTTAACTACAGACTGACGTGTGCCTTTGGCAGCTAAATTGCGCATTTTGGGAACACCAATCAATCTTAAAGTAGAGACAATTGATGAAGTTGTGAAAGCGTGTGTTGTTCTGCATAATTACATCCTGGCAAAAGAGCAACCAGATTTCGCACTTGAGGAACCTATTAATACCACATTGCCATATTATCATGCTCACACTCTGAGGACTACAGTGGAAGTTGACTAAATGAGGGGTAAATTGGCTGCCTACTTTGTCTCTGATATTGGACGTGTGTCATGGCAAGATTAAATGGTTTAAGCTGTAAATAAGTCTAATGTACCTGAAATGTTATGTATCTGTACTTTTTTCTGACTGTAATATTGACACCTTGAATGTAACTTTAATAATAAACACCTTAACTGTAACACCCGTTAATACTTCACTCAACAATACACACGTTTAAATAAAGAGCTAAAGAAAAACACAGCGAGACAGTTATTGTGAATCAAAAGAATTTTTATGAACAAAAATAAAAACTATTTTAAATTTAAAAAAATGAAAATGTGATTACTTTCAGGTTCTGCGGGAGGGAGTTACATGGTGGATCTGGGGGGGTGTCTGGCTGTGATTGTAGGCTTGGAGTGGTTGGGGAAGTAGGGGAAGTGGAAGTGGCAGACAATTGGAGGATTGGGTCAGAAACATTGGCAGAGTACACATTGGGGGAAGAGGACACATTAGGAGTGGAAAACAAGTTGGAAGGGATTGACACATTGGATGGGGAAGAACCAAGGGAAAGTGTGGACAGACTTGAAAAAAAAGACACATTCGGAGGTGAGGGTGGAGGGGGTGGTTAATGTTTTTTAGCAGCTTTAGGTTTCCTGGACTTTGTTTTGCTTCTTTCTCGGCCTTTTGCTTCCTGTTGCTGCATGGTGGGACTGGAAGTCTGGGCTGCAGCTCTCGGCTGCATGGTAGAAGTGGAAGGCTGGGCTGCTGCACTCGGCTGCATGATTTAAGGGGAAGGCTGGGCTGCTGCACTCAGCTGCATGGTGTAGCTGGGTACTGTTGGAACAGTCCTAATGTCCAGCGGTGGTTGTGGTGGATAGTGCCACTAATGCTGTCCTGGAGCTTGTTGCCCTATAGGGAAAGAACTTTGTGCCTGCTGCTGACCGCTGCATGGCATCCTGACATGCCTTCATCACATAGAGGTGGAGATCAGGACTAAGGTTTTCCGTCACGCCCCGTTCTACTAAGGTGGGCTTCTAGGCGGTCAAGGCGTTTGTGGACGTCCTGGAAAAAGTGTGTTGTGTTCACCTGAGTGAACCCACTATCCAGTCTTTCTACAACCGCCTTCATCCCAGCCTGGAAGACCGAGCTTAAGTGAATAAACTCGGGCATGACTGACCTCTCCCAGGCCCTCTGCCGCTGGCGAGCAGACCCAAGTAAAGTAGTGGCAGAGGGATGGGAAAGGGGAAAACCAGATGGACCGGCTTCCTGTTCCCCAGCCTGTGAAGCCTGCCTGGTTGCTCCATCGCTGGTGGATGATTAGGACTGGGCCTGTTCGTTGGCTGGTTGATGAGGGACCACTCCAACAGAGGACAATCCAGGTTCTGTGGTGCTGCACCAGGTTCTGTGGTGCTACACCAGGTTCTGTGTGGAAAATAAATGAAAAACATTAGTAAAAAATGTAAAAGTTTAAATAATAGTAAGACAACACAAAAGATACTCAAATTCGCCGAGCAAGCGCAGGCCTCAGGAAAAAAAAAAGCCACTGATGGTACTTAATTATATTTTCTGACTTTTTTAGCAGCACCACTTTGAACCCGAATCTCCTCTCTCATGTCCTTATTGAAACGATCCTTCACCGAACGCCAACGAACTTTTACTCTCTTCACTATGAAGGTGGAAGAAAAAAAAATTATTGTAAAAAGACACCAACATTTACAGCAAAACTGATGCGTAAAAGACCACATTGCAATACTTACGAAAATCCTTTCTTACTTGTGCCTTGCATGGTCCCAATCATCCAATAGCGATCTGGCCACTTCTTCCCAGAGTCATCGGATCAAGTCGGAATGATTCCGATCACGGTGGTCCCACAACACTGCTTGCTCTTACACAGCTTGAATAAGGACGTCGTTATCGCTATCCGGTTTTCCTTCCTCACGTTGTGGAACCTATAGATGAAATACAAAAAAAATTTGTAAGTAAAACCGAAAAATTCAATTACAACTATGATAAAGGCTACTTACACCCCGTATTTCCTCCTCAGCAACATGAGGCCGACGACTCTGGGAAGAATAATTTCCACTAGACTGCTCCTGCTCTTCTGCACTTCGAGGGCTTCGCTTGGAATGGCAGACTAATAAAGATGGCAAAACTGTGGTTATTGCTTTATTTCATTAAAATAATTTATTCTTAGTGTGTGGTGTTTTATTAACCCTTTCACAAATATAGGATTAGCAATGGAGGTGTCTTATTGAGCTAAGCTGGCTTAATGTCACCTTACAATAGGAAGGTGACATTAACCCCTTATTACCCCACTTACCACCGCTACAGGGCAAGTGGGAAGAACCGGGCAAAGCTCCAGAATTGGCGCATCTAATAGATGTACCTTTTCTGGGCAGCGGCAGGCTGCTTTTTTTAGGCTGGGGGGGCACATATCCATGGCCCCTTACCAGCCTGAGAATAGCAGCCCGCACCTGTGAGTTTTCCCGGGTTGGTTGAAATGCATAGGGGAGACCCCACATCGGTTTTTTCTTTCATTCATTCTCCCCTGCTCGCGAGTAGGGTAGAAGGGATGACAGCTGGCGTCAGCACCACATGCAGGGGAACAGCGCTTACTGTAGCGCTGCTTCCCCGGAGGCCATCCGTGTGGTACTGATGCGGCACACGGTTGCCACAGGTGTGCTGCGCAAAGTACACACACGGACACTGATATCTCCGGTACCGTGTTTACCGGTACCGGAAATATCAGGACTTGTGAAACAGGCCTTAGCGGTTTCTTTACTGCCAAGAGAGCAGGTTTTGCTTGCAAAAAAAGCAAATAGCAACGTATGAACATAGCCTAACAGTGATATGAAGATAAACAGCTGTTCTCATCTTTAGTGTCATTTCTTGAATAATGCATTACATACTCTTAGTTCTTTCAGCTTTTCCATAAAGATATAAATAAAGTCATTACTGTAATTTGTTGGTCCAGGATTTGTAACATTTGATCTACTACTCTAGTGGCATTTTTCCTTTGTTCAGACCAGGGTCCATAGTGATGACCTTCTATATCAATGCGTTCATAATAGACAGCAGCTAGTTCAGCATTACTATTCCTGTAAAATATAGAGTTAAATTATAATTATAATAACAAAATTTATCATGGTTAATTATCTGATCAATAATACAATTACGCCTTCTAGAGGATATTCAATAGATATATGCAATATAGACATACTTATACAAATAATTATCTCTTTTCACATTTATACCTTTGTTATATGTAATTACTATACATTATATACCAAATATAACCTTTAGAATAGTATGTCCTATTGGGCATTCATCAGAGAGTGATCAAATTTATTCTTTTTCAAGCAGTTCATCCATTGTTTTACTACCATAAAAGCACAACAGTTGGTTGAATACTGATTTTATTTATATATATATATATATATATATATATATATATATATATATATATATATATATATATATATATATATATATATATATATATGGCGGCCATGTTGAAGTCGGCCATTTTGGATGCAACTTAATTTTTTCCAATGGGAAGAGGGTCATGTGACACATCAAACTTATTGAGAATTTCACTCACAAGAATAAAAAATGGTGTACTTGGTTTTAATGTAACTTTATTCTTTCATGAGTTATTTACAAGTTTATGACCTTATAAAATGCGTTCAAAGTGCTGCCCATTATGTTGGATTGTCAATGCAACCCTCTTCTCCCACTCTTGACACACTGATAGCAACACCGCAGAAGAAATGCTAGCACAGGCTTCCAGTATCCGTTGTTTCAGATGCTACACATCTCGTATCTTCACAGCATAGACAATTGCCCTTAATATGACCCCAAAGATAAAAGTCTAAGGGGGTCAGATAGGGAGACCTTGGTCGCCATTCAACTGGCCCACGACAACCAATCCACTTTCCAGGAACCTGTTCATGTAGGAATGCTTGGACCTGACACCCATAATGTGGTGGTGCACCATCTTGCTGGAAAAACTCAGGGAACGTGCCATCTTCAGTGCATAAAGAGGGCAACACATCATCATGATGGTCATCATGGGCCAGTTGAATGGCCACCAAGGTCTCCCGATCTGACCCCCTTAGACTTATCTTTGGGGTCACCTGAAGGCAATTGTCTATGCTGTGAGGATACGAGTCATTACAAATAGAGTAATGTATTTCAAGTGTTTATTTCTGCTAATGTTGATGATTAGGGATTACAACCAATGAAAACCCAAAAGGTCATTATCTCAGTAAATTAGGATACTTTATAACACCAGCTTGAAAAAATGATTTTAAAATCCAAAATGTTGGTCTCCTGAAATGTATGTTTAGTAAGTGCCCTCATTACATGGTCGGGGCTCCTTTTGAATCAATTACTGCATCAATGCGGCGTGGCATGGAGACAATTAGCCTGTGGCACTGCTGAGATGATTTTCTGGATTTGTTTTCTCATTTTGACTCTCATAGTTGTCGTCTACCTTTGATGTCAATTACAGGCCTCTCATCTTTTTAAATGGGAAAACTTGCATAATTGGTGGCTGACTACATACTTTTTTCCCCACTATACACATTTTTTTTAATTACTAAAAGGAAAATGGGCCAATGCAAAAGTTTGTGTGCTCAGATAACTTAGACCAAGATTTCAGACCTTAAATAGCCCATTAGTGTTATGGCTTGTTCACCATCATCATTATGACAGGTCAGTGCGGCGCCCCAGGGTCCTGGTCGTCGCAGTGGTATTGCTTTCCTTTTGGGGAGAGTGATGCTACGTTTGGAGGCAAAGAAGGATAACTGCATCCAGGTATCACAAACATGCAACACATTTCACACTCCAGACCACCAGGGGGAGCTCTTGCTTCTATTTATTAGGTCACTCCCCACATTGGAAAAACTGGTCGCCTGTAGGGAAAGTTAGTTAGTTGCTGGCTGAGCTCGGCTCAGTGAGTTGGTCCCTGGCAGGGGTGGGATCCTGTCAGAGAACGAAGGAGAAGGACACGGAGCTGTGCATGCCCTCAGAGCTGCATCTCCCAGAAAGAGACGATAGAAGGCAGAACTGTATTGCAGCGAGCGTGAAGGAAGTCGTAGCAAAGGAGTGGATACCAGAAGGGGACTAGCCCTACACAGGCTGCCTCCTTCTGAGGCGCAGAAGCCCGGTAGCCGGAACACCGAGGGAGTAACGACCTTTATGCCTTGCTCCAGAGACCGGCAGGACAGCTAATTTCATGTTACCTGTCTGCCCTACACCCAGGAGGCAGGGTGGCACCCCTTAGAGGCTGGGGCATGATAGAATCCCTATAAACCGCCTCAACCCACCAGTCATATGGGTTTGTCCTATCCTATATGGGGGACAGAGAGAGAGACATTACATCTGTGAGGAACTTATGTGAAGCCTTAGGCCAGTTTCACACATCAGTGATTCCGGTACGTGAGATGTCAGTTTTCTCACGTACCGGAGACA